>NC_081411.1:791182245-793582245 GCF_030272615.1 Cryptomeria japonica
TATTTTTTTCGGATCGTTTGGTGGGTTTGAGGGATCCATTTGAGGATTCTAGCCATGTTTTGGTCCCTTGGCACAAGGACAAACTTGGTTTTGTTTTGTAATAAGTGAGGATCTTTGTTTAATAGTCATTACATTTTGATGTCCCTATAATGTGATTTACATCTTATATGAATTTCATACTTATATGTAATTGTCTCCAACTTTGAGGTGTAATGCTTTGTGAATCAAGGAACTAAGATGAATTAAGTAATCTAGGTTGTGTGGGTTCTTAAAAAACATTTGTTGTTTAGTCTATTTATCTGTTTGAAATCCATTCAAGGAGTGTTTTCAATGCTTGCATGAGGGTAGTGAAGGTTGTATTCTTAGATGGATTATTAAGTAGAATTACATAGCAGACTCACAAAGGCCTTTTTGTCTCAAGGTGATATATATTGATAGGTCATCAAGTTATGTCATATCATAGGATATAAAATGCATGATATGTGACTCTATAGGCCAATTATAGGCATTGGTCTTGCCTTAGCATTACCTAAACTTGAAACTTTCCCAATTAGAAAATCATCACAAAGAACATAAAATAGAGATCTATTTCCTTTCAATCATTTTATATTTTCTGTTCTATACCCTCTCATCATGGCCTAAAAGTTCATAAGAAGTACACATCCCATTGCCAAACTTTGCACACTCATCTTAAGGTATAAGAGTCAATCTATAGAAGCACTAATTGAGGTTTATCACAAGTCTTCAAGTGAAGTGTGGTCATGTGGTTACCCACCTAAGTCTAGTGGATCCTAAAGTGCAAAAGGTGACTATTTAGCAGAAGTGATCCCTTGTCAAGTTGGTCAACACCTTGAGGTATCTAAGCATAGAGAGTAAGCTAATTTTAAGAGATCACAAGGCCATCAGTTGGAACAACCAAAAAACTGGAGACTGTTGGGGAGAATTAATTGAGAAGTATCTAAAACAACAAAGTTGGCCCATTAGAATCTAGGCCAACCAACAAATGTTCTGTTGGGGAGAAATGGCATTGTTCAATCAAGAATACCTAGTTGTAGTATCTATCAAATTTGAGGGTATTTGCTAGGAGGGTTTTTATCTCTAGTCCTTTACCATGTCGGTGGCGACTATGAAAGAATGCAACTAGTGAAAAGACTATTTTGAAGATCATTTTTTAGAAGGACATCCATATATCACAGTTTCAAGAAGAGCCTAACAAGAAAAACTTTGAAATGACAAAATATTTGAGGACCTTCATGCATGAAGAAGTGTTGCTATATATGAAGAAGCTCTGGTGGAGAAGTAAACATGGAAAATTCTCACTTTAATAAGTTTGGTGCTACTTAAGGAATTTGTTCTCAATAAGGAGGTGGCGACTCTACAAAAAAGTTTCCAGTCAAAGAAATAAGAGTTTAGGTCTGCAACAATTTTTTTAGGTATTTAGTTGTTGGGAAATAAATAGGTCCAATACCAAAGATTGTGAAGATCAATTTCTATCCAATAAACTAATCAAAAGATGAGATACAAGGCTTGGATAGCTACAACATGAAAATTTGAAACTCATATGCAAATCTGAAAATTAAGTTGCCTTAATATGGAAAACTATGATTAGATCCTTCTTCTTAATTATGCCAAAAAACAACCTATATATCATGCTTAATAAACATATCTTATGTAAACTTATTGCATAGATAAATAATGATCAACATAGCAAAAGATAGCAGCAATAAGGCATAAATAAACAACATAAGATCACCATATAACATAGGATTTAATTGGAGAAAACCCATGTGAAAAAAAAAATCCACCATAAAGAGAGGCCAAATATGCATTATCAACAATAAATGTGCTTACAATGCAATCAATTTCATTCTCTCCTTTGCCTCCAACATATAAACACCTATGTACATGTGAACAACCTCCTTATGTCTCCTACTTGTCCCTGTTCTTGCAGAGAATCTCTACATTCAACTTTACACATATCAATTATACATCCAAAAGGTCAAATTTATAGATTGGCAAGAGCACAAAAACCACAAATAAATATGTCCAAATAAGCCTCTTCATTCCTCACAACTACAACCCTTGAAATGCCTCCATGGAACTTTAAAAAAATAATTTTTGCTCCAATACTTCCCCTCCAAATTGGGCACCCATTCTTGCAAGATAAATATTGCATTAAATACAATAAATGATGGAATACCAAGAGACACTTGTTGCCTCTTCCAAGCACATACTTGGATAATCCCAAAGGTCACTCATTTTTCCACTCCTTGTTATTATCTTATTCTAGATGTCCAAAAGTGGGGGAACAATATTAAATAATTGTGTTCACAACCCACTTTGACCATTGCTAGTGAAACCCATCACCCCTTATGAATGTATTACAAACAATAGTGAGAAATAAATATTATAAATATTTTTTCTAAAACATCAAAGTGCCTTAGGACACTTTCCAAGGATGTTGGAACTTTGTCATAGGATTTACAAGGTAGATGACACCCTAATCCTAACATTATCTACTTATGTCTTCAAGAGGAAAATTTGTATATGGCGGTCAAGTATAAGAGTGTCCTAGGAAAAAGCTTGTCCCTTATTTGGTCAATGTTAATAATAAGAGAAAAGGGAATTATGAGAAAAATGATTGTAGGGGAAATAAGCCTTCATTGAGAGCATACACATGTATGTATTTTTATTTTGATCTCCCCTCTTCAAGTTATAATGTTATGATACAAAGCTAGCAGGAGTCCTTGTCATATTCTCATAGGAGATTTTTTTTGTTGAAATATACATAACATTGCATTTTAGTGCTACTTAGGGCTATCCAAATTTTGTTCCTAATGAAATTAGAGACCATTTGCCAAAGTAAAGTGGGAAGAATTTTGAATAAACAAATAAACACTTGCAAGATTTCTACAATTTAATAGGAGATTATGAAATTGAGTTTAGGGATGTAGTCATGAAGATTTTTGTTTAGTCTTTGAAGGATGATGCTAGGGACTGGTTTTCAAAATTGTCTGTGTATTCTATTCCTTCATGGCAAGAGTTAAAGGGTGCATTCATTGAACAATTGGGTGAAAGAGTTGATGCGATTTCACTGATTAGAAATTTCATGGACATTAAAAATTAAAAAGATGACTTGATCCCAACTTTCAACTTGAGGGTTTAAAAAACTATCAAAAGTATTCTAGAAGATATGATATCTAATGGTGCAATGTTCCTAGTTTTTTTACCTTGGTGTACTTGATAGATAAAAATCATAAGATACAGAGTAATTTTCAAAAAAAATGTGTCTCAGTTGGTCTGATTGATTCATCATTTCTACAGGTGAATCATGATGTGATCCAAGCAACTTGTGAGTAGATTGTAAATATTGTTGATCCTATGTTATCTATCCAAACATTGTTTGATACAAAGAAGCATGAAGGAGATTCACCTGTTTCTTTTTAAAAAGATTTATGAAAACTTGGCTAGCAATCCCTAAAAATTTTAAACCTAAGGATTCTTTATGTATTGAATTGTTTTGTGAGATTCACAAATCAGGATTGTGTTCTTTGCACACTATTTATCTTGATGAAATATTTGATTAGATTGAGATTTTTTAAAGAACCAGAGGCGATCATGTCTCAAAATGTTGATATTAGTTGTCCTATTGTTAAGTGTGTGAAAATTTATACATAATGCATAAGGATGAAGAGGTTTTGGCAGAAGATGAAGGTACATATTGCAGTGATAAAGAGGAGGATTTTGATCAGCTCATGGATGAAGGGTGTGTTGATAAAAGTTGTATTTAAGACAATTCAAATGAAATTACATGATGAAATAAAAGACATACATGAAATCATATCTTGTAGAAGCTCTATTACTAAAGAATTAAAACAATGCACATATATTAGGTATGATGAAACAACTTGTGAACTAAATGATTATGCTTATAATGATGGTGCTAGTAATATTCTATTGCAACTCAATTGTAATGATGGTGAAAAAATAAGTATTTAACTTGAAGGTTCCAAGCATGGTAAGGTATCTATTATTTCAAATGGTGATGAAAGTACATATTCAAACTTTGATGAACAATTTTTTGTATGATTCAAGTCTTCATCTAAGGAAAGTGGAAGCCAAATGTTTAAGTATTAAATGTATGAAGTCTTAACATAGTGTTAGTAGTGATAAAAGTTTTGATGGGGCTAAATATGATGTAAATGAACATGATTTCTTCCCTATTGCTCATGTTTGTTTATATGAAATAGAGATGGACATGTTTGTGTTGCATGAAGCAGGCATTGATGTGCATAACATTGGGAAATGCATTGATGTTCTAGAAAATCCAGATTATATGTGGAGGCATCAGGTGGTGAAAATAGTGGTGATATTGAATATGGTTGTTTCTTTGTTGATATTGATCATTTTCACAAAAATAAATCGATGTAGTTTCTTTCAACGAGGAGTACATTGGTGTAATGGATAATGAAGGTGCTTGCTTAGTTATGAATGAACAAATTTCAGTTTGTGGTGAATCTTTAACATGTGGTCAACATGTCTATCAACTATTAATGTGCATTAAGTTATGAGTGCATAGGAATGTCATTCCACTGGCTCTGCTAATTCTAAAAGTGTTAGTATTAAAAATTATTCAAATATTCATATTGATACAACAAAGGATTGCATTGGCTATGATATACATAGTAAGGATGACTATGTCATGAATATCCTTTATGAATATTTTGACAAAGGGCTACACTTTGAATCTTTCAATCCTTCATTTGAAGCATTCCAAATTGATTTTAGTGGTTGAATTATTGAGGAGGATGTTTTAAGTATTTATAATGAGGGATATGTGCATGTTTATAAGAATGAGTTCCTTCAACTTGTTGGTGTAATTATGAGAATAATAATTTCTTAATTGTTTGTGATCACTTGTATGAGCATGCTTTGAAAATATCTACCTTGATTCAAAGGGTTCATATGAATGTGAATGCCAATATTCAACAAAGCAAGTGGAAATATTGCCTATGTATGAACATTTCTCATTCATCGTAGAGGATGTTTTTTTGCTAGACATGGGACAAATTGCAAATAATGATTCAATGAATGTGTGTGAGCATTTTATTTATTTATATGTAGAGTTGATATTTGATTTTAATAACTCGTAGAAAATGTCATCAGAGATATCTTATGAGTGCTTTAGATTTAATATGAAAGTGAAAGATGAAGCCCACTATTATGATACGAGACACTATTGGACTATAAGACAATTTGTTTCTTAGATCAGATTGATAGATATGTAAAAATGCAAAAAATCAAAAATGCAAAAAAGCAAAAAAGCAAAAAAGCAAAAATGCAAAAATGCAAAAAACAAAATGCAAAATGCAAAATGCAAAAGCAAAATGCAAAATGCAAAATGGAAAATGTAAAATGCAAAATGCAAAAATGCAAAAATGCAAAAATACAAAATGCTAAAATGCAAAATGCAAAAATGGTAAATGCTAAATGCAAAATGCAAAATGCAAAATAGAAAAGCAAAATGCAAAATGCAAAATGTGCAAAAAATGCAAAAATGCAAAATGCAAAAATGCAAAAATGCAAAATGCTAAAATGCAAAATGCAAAATGCAAAAATACAAAAATACAAAATGTTAAAATGCAAAATGCAAAAATGTTAAATGCTAAATGCTAATTGAAAAATGCAAAATGCAAAATGGAAAATGGAAAAGCATTTAGCATTTAGCATTTAGCATTTAGCATTTTGCATTTTTGCATTTTTGCATTTTTCTTTTAGCATTTAGTATTTTGCATTTAGCATTTTGCATTTTAGCATTTTGCATTTTTGCATTTTGAATTTTGCATTTTTGTAGTTTGCAAAAAAACAAAAATAGAAAAATGCAAAAAATGCAAAAAAACAAACAAGCAAAAATGCAAAAAAACAAAAAAGCAAAAAAGCAAAAAAGCAAAAATGCAAAAATACAAAAAAACAAAAATGCAAAACAACAAAAAAACCAAAAACCAAAAATGCAAAATGCAAAAATGCAAAAAAGCAAAAATACCAAAATGCAAAAGCAAAAATACCAAAATGCAAAATGCAAAAATGCAAAATGCTAAAAGCAAAATGCAAAATGCAAAATGCAAAAATGCAAAATACAAAATGCAAAATGCAAAATGCAAAATCCAAAATGCAAAATGCAAAAATGCAAAAATGTTAAATGTTAAATGCTAAAGAAAAAATGCAAAAAAGCAAACAAGCAAAAATAAATAAATAAATAAAATTAAAAAAAAAAAAGAGCAAAAATGCAAAAAGCAAAATGAAAAAAAAACATTTTTTTGCATTTTTACATTTAGCATTTTGCATTTTTGCATTTTTGCATTTTTGCATTTTACATTTTGCATTTTGCTTTTTGCTTTTTGCATTTTAGCATTTTGCATTTTTGCATTTAGCATTTTAGCATTTTTCATTTTTCATTTTGTTTTTTGCATTTTAGCATTTTGCATTTTTGTATTTTTGCATTTTGCATTTTTGTTTTTTTGCATTTTTTTTTTTTTTTTTTTTTCCCTTTTTTGCATTTTTGTATTTTTGCTTTTGAATTTTGCATTTTGTATTTGCATTTTGCATTTTGCATTTTGCATTTTGCATTTTGCTTTTGCATTTTGCATTTTGCATTTTGCATTTTGCATTTTGCATTTTGCATTTTAGCATTTTGCATTTAGCATTTTCAATTTTAACATTTTACATTTTTGCATATTTGCATTTTGCATTTTTGCATTTTGTATTTTTGCATTTTGCATTTTTGCATTTTTTACATTTTTGCATTTTGCATTTTGCTTTTGCATTTTGTATTTTTGCATTTTGCATTTTGCTTTTGCATTTTGCATTTTTCAATTAGCATTTAGCATTTTAGCATTTTGCATTTTAGCATTTTGTATTTTTGCATTTTTGCATTTTTGGATTTTGCATTTTTGCATTTTTTAATTTTTTAATTTTGCATTTTTCAATTTGCATTTTGCATTTTGCTTTTAGCATTTTGCATTTAGCATTTTGCATTTTAGCATTTTTCATTTTTTCATTTTTTCATTTTGCAAAAAAACAAAAATAAGAAAAAGCAAAAAATGCAAAAAAACAAAAATGCAAAAATCCAAAAATGCAAAAAATCAAAAATGCAAAAATGCAAAAATACAAAAAAGGCAAAAATGCAAAACAACAAAAAAGCAAAAAAGAAAAAATGCAAAATGCAAAATGCAAAAATGCAAAAAAGCAAAAATACCAAAATGTAAAAAGCAAAAATACCAAAATGCAAAATGCAAAAATGCTAAATGCAAAATGCAAAATGCAAAATACAAAATGCAAAATGTAAAATGCAAAATGCAAAAATGTAAAATACAAATATGGAAAATGCAAAAATGCAAAATGCAAAATGCAAAAATGCAAAAATATAAAATACTAAATGTTAAATGTTAAATGCTAAAGCAAAAATGCAAAAATGCAAAAAAGCAAAAAAACAAAAATGCAAAAAAGCAAAAATGCAAAAATGCAAAAATGCAAAAAAACAAAATGCAAAAAAAGCAAAAAAACAAAAATGCAAAAGTACAAAAAACAAAATCCAAAATGCAAAATGGAAAATGCAAAAGCAAACTGCAAAATGCAAAATGCAAAAATGCAAAATGCAAAATGCAAAATGCAAAAATGCAAAAGTGCAAAAAAGAAAAAATGCAAAAATGCAAAAATGCAAAAAAGCAAAAAAAACAAAAAAACAAAAATGCAAAAAAACAAAAAAGCAAAAAAGCAAAAATGCAAAAATGCAAAAATGCAAAAAACAAAATCCAAAATGCAAAAGCAAAATGCAAAAGCAAAATGCAAAATGCAAAATGCAAAATGCAAAATGCAAAATGCAAAATGCAAAATGCAAATGCAAAATGCAAAATGCAAAATGCAAAAATGTAAAAATACAAAAATTCAAAATGCTAAAAGCAAAAATGAAAAATGCAAAAATGCAAAAATGCAAAAATGCAAAAAAGCAAAAAAGCAAAAAAGCAAAAAAAACAAAAAAACAAAAATGCAAAAATGCAAAAAAACAAAAAAGCAAAAATGCAAAAAGCAAAATTCAAAATTCAAAAGCAAAATGCAAAATGCAAAAGCAAAATGCAAAAATGCAAAATGCAAAATGCAAAAGCAAAATGAAAAATGAAAAAATGAAAAAATGCTAAATGTTAAAATGCAAAAAGCAAAATGCAAAATGCAAAAATGCTAAATGCTAAATGCAAAAATGCAAAAATGCAAAATGCAAAAATGCAAAAATGCAAAAATGCAAAAATGCAAAAATGCAAAATGCTAAATGCAAAATGCTAAATGTCAAATACTAAATGCTAAAAGAAAAATGCAAAATGCAAAATGCAAAATGTAAAATTGCAAAATGGAAAATGCAAAAAGCAAAACTGCAAAAATTCAAAAATGCAAAATGCAAAATGCAAAATACAAAATGCTAAAATGCTTCTAACTATATTACCATGCCATGTAATAGAGTGCGCTTACACATAGGTGCTTGCCCTATTAAAGGGGGTCGATGCTAGTCAAAGCATTATACATATCTCTTTTTAAAAGGGAAGGCTTATTAATATTTAGTGCTTACCATATTCTAAGCGCTCTCCTCACAATGACCAACGCTTCGTCCTTTGACATGGTCACGCTTTGTGTTAATTTCACTTCCCAAGTGGGTGGGGTGGCAACATCATACTTTGCTATGTTTTCACAAGGACAAGGTGTGTAAAACATTGGTCGATGACTTGGTCAAAAGGAATAGTATGCAGCCTAATGTATGTATGTATGTATGTATGTATGTACACACACATACATATACATACAGACTCTCTCTCTCTCTCTCTCTCTCTCTCTCTCTCTCTCTCTCTCTCGCACACACACACGTGTACATACATACATACATACACACATGTATACATACATACATATGTGTGTGTGTGTGTGTCTCTCTCTCTCTCTCTCTCTCTCTCTCTCTTTATATGTGTTAGTATTTTTGTATGCACACTTTACACTTCATTTTTGGTGCTTAAAATCAACAACAATTAAAATTGACATGCATGGATAATCTCACACTTCATTGTTGATGCTTAAAATGAACATGGGATAAAATTGACATGCATGGATAATCTCACACATCGTTGTTGGTGCTTAAAATGAACATGGGATAAAATTGACATGCATGTATCTCACACTTGGTTTTTGGTGCTTAAAATCAACAAATGGTTAAAATTGGCATGTATGCCTTCATATTTCGATTTGGTGTTTAAAATAGATATGCACATGCGTATCTAACACCTAAATACTATAAAACGAACGTGAATCAGGTTGCATTAGATTAAATCATTTTTTCTTTTTCTTAAGGTAAAGAATTTTTATTGTGTTTGGAGTGGACCTACTGTTGCACTAACTGACTTTCCACCCGCCTTCAGAGTCTTGGGCGAAAGAAGGAAGGTGACAACGACATCCAAATTTTCTTTTATTCTATGTAGTGAGGGGTATCTTTGATTGGGGATTTCATCACCCCATAGAGGTACTTCGAATGGGATGCGTTGGGGATATCATCTCTCCCAGCGTACTCTCGAGCGGGTTTTTCGAGCCGCTATATAAATATACTGGTCAAGCGGCTCGAGTGTTGAGTGAATTCAACGTATGTGGGGGCCTTCCCTGCACCGATAAGCTCAACTAAAGTCTTAAGTGGCTTGCTCTGAGAATCTGTCATTAGATTGGGACCCCTCGAAACCTAATACTACGAACCAATATAGTTGCCAAAAAACCCTACATTTAGTGATTCCGGGAGTGTGGATCGTACCCCATAGATACCCTTCATGTACCTTACACTATGATACAGGAATCCCTCGGCTATAACATCTTCGGATCTTCGGGGTAAGAGAGACTGGCATGCCTAAGAAGTGTGTGTCGTGGAGTGGAGCCAATGCTGCCAGACTCTCTATCTGTTCGTTTTGTCTCGGTTTTTCGTAAGGGCCTCATTGAATGGTGTCCACTATCCAGTCTAAGATTGTATTTTGTGCTTTTTTATGTATCGTTGTGCTAGACCAGTATTGAGTCAGTCCCTTGGGCTATTTCAGGCCCTATCCCATGTATCTCCGAATTTTTTGAGATTGTATGAAAATTAAGTCAGTCAGCTATACATACCTACCATCAATTGTTCTCAGATTTGGAAAACTACAAAACATTGTCCCACACACAAAGTTACAGAAAACAAAGTCCATTTTGAAACCAAATCTCAAAAGTCCTTATATACTTGTGACCCTAACAGTCTTTTGCATAGTCCTGTTAGTGAACAGATTTTTGCCTTTCTTCAAATTAAATTGTTTTAAACTCCGTCGCCTTCTTTGAAAGACAAAAGTTCAACTAAGCAGTTGGGTAAGTGTGACATACACCACTTCCCTCTGAATTATTGATAGGTACAGCTCCCTCCATTAGTTATTCAGGGAATAATCTAATTAAATTAAACTGGTATGCTTTTAACCTGAAAGCACATAAGGCTGCCTACTTCATTCTTAGATGAGAGGCTAATGGTTTACAAATATTTTAGAGAAAACTATTCTTCAAAACGCTTCAACATGAAAAATGGAGGTGATCGAAACAAAGTTCAGAAACACCGATTCAACACTTGATAAAAACAAGTAAGAGAAATAAAATCTCTTTTCAAACACATATCTTTTAAAATCACATAGAAAGGAGCTCCAGAATAATAACAACATTTACCATCAGAAAGGTGATCACAGTTGTTTAACTAGATTAATATTTGCAAAGAAATACCACTCCATGGATTCAAAACTTAAAGGTTTTCCTCTTCCAAAACACATATGATCTTTATATATACATGTATTTCATGCAACCAAGACACAACAATATACGTATAAGTTCTTTCTAATTTCAGATTTTGAGAAACTGGTCACTTCCTTCCAACCAAAACAGAACTTCTAAAAACCAAAATCTAAGTAACTTATTCTAACCCCTTCTCTATCTATCTTAATCTAATTTATCATAGCTTTAAACAATAGAGGAGATCTCCCTTAAAACCCGACCTCCTCCGAAACAGTTATAAAAACCAACAGAGTATTTTAGGGACAGATGTCCCAAAGTCATTGCAAGATTATGAAAAACACATAAAATAAAAACAAAGCATTATCATCATGCTACGCTTCTTCTCCATCGTCATCCTCTCCTCCACTTTTTTGAGCATCGTGGGCGGTTGCAAGCTCCTGAATTATAGACTGCCTAGGATTTTTCATGGCATTGATCTTTGCTTTTGTGGCTTCTTTATCCCACCTGTGCTTCACCATTTTCTCAGCATGCTTAGGTAACTGATCGTTATCGATAAATGTCATGGACTCAATTCGAGCGACTTGTGTTATATCTTTGGGAGTTAAATTGCCTTTGGCCTTAACTTTCTCCATGTGCAGCTAAAAGCCTTTATTGCATCTTGCGTGTTCAGTCCACAGATTCCCAGTTGTCAATCGTGGTTCGGATTAACCACTTTATTGTCATTAACCAAGCTACACTGAAGATCCTAAAGCTCATAAACAGAAGTCCTGGCATCAGAAATCGCAGACTTAAATGTGAGTACCCACCACATTATAGTCTTCTTCAATACGAAGAGTTGGCACTCATCGGTTACCAACTTGATTGAGTTTTCTATCAAAAATTTTGTGGCTCCATACTCTTCTATCTTGGTGAGCATGGGTAAGACATTTTCCCATTTATGCTCTTCTTTTTCCCATGGCATAATCTAATTTTGAATCTCTGCAACGAGGATTTGCATTTCGTCGCATAACTTCTTGGAGCTTGTGATATACTTTTGACCATCTCTAATCACTCCTTCAATCCATTTCTCCACAGCCCCCGCGATGCTTTTGGCTCGCTAAACTTGACCCATCAGCTTCTTGTTCTCTGGCATAGTAGGGTCAAAACTTTCTGAAGCATGTGATATGGGAAGTGCTCCAAAGCAACCGATACTATCAATGAATTGAGCAAGAATTTTGATATGCCGCTTCAGCTCTCTTTTCTCCTGCCCATCTTTTTCTGACCTAGTGAGCATCTTCTTAGCCGATACCTAGAAAAGGTGATTATCTGAATCTCTACTCATGTTCCCGAGCTCCACTTTGGTGGTCTCAAATTCCTCTGCATTAACCTCCTTATTCTCATCTTTGGGCTTATAAGAAGCAATCTCGGCAACCCACTTCCCAGTCTCTTCATCAGTATCCAATCTGGCAGTTGTTTTGAACTTCTTTTGTTTGGGGCCCTTCTCCGTGTACTTAACCACCATGTCCTAAATTGGGATGGTTACTAGAATGAAACTTCATTTCTTACTTACTGAAGTGGTTAGCCATTCAGGAGTTGCACTTGAACTAGTTGTTCCTCTGATCACCTTAGGTGGCGGCGTCATGGCTACAATGATCGCATGAGAATCCATGGTGTTGACAGTGTGGCTGTCAAGGTCCTCGAATTCAAAAATTTGAGCATCAAGAATTTTGTCTTTTGCCTCCGTGTCTTTGATCTGGTCCATTCTCTTCTGCGCAACACTCCATGACCTGGTATATCGAGGAGCAGAAAAGTCCAGAGTCAAATTGGGCTTGTACTTGGTGTAAGATGGCTTCTTATCTTTACCTGCATGAACAGGCATAGATGTGGGGTTAGAAAAATGTTTTGGGGAACGTAGAGCAGCCTCACTTCCTCTTGCAGGACCAATCTTGTTGCCTAGTTTCATTGCTCTTCTCTTGTTAACCCATTTCATGGTTCTTTCCAAGACCCTCTTTGTTTTAAGTTGTATGTCATCTTCTTCTTCTACATCCCAATTAATGCAGGACATTTTGGGTTTAGCTTGGTCCAGGTATCCAGGTTCAAAAAGCTCTAGATAATCCTCTTGGATTCCCCTTATATCAAGTTTCACCTGTAGTGAAACTACCTATTCCAGAACCATTCTCATGTTTTCTCTTTTGAACACTTCAAGCTCATCATTGCAATCTTCCCATAAATCCTCCAGGTGTGGGATTGGAAGGTGCGACATCAAACCAAGACTCCATGAGAAACCTTTATTGTCAAAGCCCTTTCTTTCATGATACAGTGGAAAATTGAAGTTCTTCAAGTCGGCTCCAATGCTTAAAGCATCTGACATTGAACTGCAAGATAAAATACCCAATTGAATAGGAAAATGATCCTCCCATTTATCTCTAGGTTGAGCCTTCTTGATTACGGTAGCCAACTACCTATAGACCTCAGCAAGAACAAAACAATCTGAACAAAAACGTGGAAGTCTGAAAGGCTCTTCCTCAAAACCGCCAACTCTAATGTAGCAAAAACGAGGAAACTAAACAAAGAAACTACCATATTTCTTCACTAATGCTTGTGCATCTTTAGACATTCTCTTGGTTTTCATGTTCTTTAACTCATAACACAAATCTCCCAGGAAAGCATTATGTACTCTACTAAAATCTTGCAAAGCATTATCCTTTTGTAACATAGGGTAAAAGTCATACACATAAACCTCTCCCTCAGCGAGTTGCCTAGGTATTCCCACTATCTCTTAAACACATGCCAAGCAATATATCAGATATGAGGACATGAAGAAATTTTGCTTGAAAGTTTTTGCTATACTCAGTTGATCCCTCATGGAGTCGGCAATCAACTCTGCCCAATCAAGATACTGCTTTCCTTCCAGCACCAGTTGTACATAGCAGTAAATCCAATCATCGAAGTTGTAGGCCTCAGCTGAACCTCTAACTCTGTGTAGCAGTAACATGACATCATGGATGTGGGGAAGCATGTGGTTCTTGTTGGGATTCTTAGGTAATCTGGAGCCACCCCTTTGAGGAACCTTCAACCAATACTTTGCTATATTATTCCAGTGTCCAGTTTTATCTGCATTGAACTCGGTGTTTGATTGGGCAGGAGAAAAGTTTGAGAACTGATAATCAGGCAATTTGAAAACGGAGGAAATAACTTCCCTTTTAATTGCGAGGAGGGTTTCACCATTATCTCTCTTAATAGTTTCAAAAATAGGATCATACCTCGCAATACACTCCCTAACTAGTTCTGGGCATGGGACAGTAGGAGGAAAGGCTGCCGCTTCTATGAGACCACTACTCAAAATTTCTAAACCAAATGAACCATCAATTCCTTTAAACACCCTTTCTTTTAAAACTTCCAGATTTTCTCCTTTCAAGTCTGTATCATTGACTATGGGCTGTGTGCATGCAAGACTGAAAATATTCCCGAAAAGGTGTAATGTGGACTTCATAATTCATAAACAACAACCCTTATTTGCCCTAGCAAATTTTATTACGAGACAGGAAAAGCAGGTAAAAATCATTGGAGAGGACAAGAAACAAACTCACCTTCATAGTTGAGACCAATCGGATGACTACCAACAAACAAACCTTCTCTCCAAAAACTTCGCAGCAATGAAGAACAAGTTTTCAGAAATTAATCACTTCATACCTTATAGCAAAAGAAGTGATACGAACTTATTAAGTGCATTAATTCCAATCGTCAACTCAAATGTGTTGAGCATTGGGATTGGACATCACACGCGTGCATTGAATGCATGGCGGCATTTTTGGAGTAACCACCAATTCCCAAAAATGATTACTTGCCTTGAAAACTCAACCAGTTGACGTCACCCGAGATATGGTTCAATCTTCATCATACTTAGCAATAAATGCACCATCATGTCTTTTAGCCCATGGGACCCACCTGATTTGAACATGCATGAAAAATCTAAACTGACTTCACGAGAGTTTAGGTAGTGCAAAGCGTACACTGCGTCAAGAAAATTCTCTTTGAAAAGATTAACTCTATTAAGTGTCACTGGTCTTTTGAACTTCGTTGAACATGTTGAACACCACTGAATTGTTTGAACTAGGTTCAAAGGGTTCACGACCTGGAGAAAGAGAATATAACACATCATACGCGACCATGAAAAAGAACCACTGCAAAACACTTTGAGTGAATGTTAGCATGAAAACCTTTTAGACACCTTAGAACCTGCGGAACCTAAATGAACATTATGAACTCCCTTCAAAATGGTTCAATGAGTTAATGGGGTTCAAACAGACCATTAAAACTTGGCGCTGCAGATTAAGAGACAATTTACAAACGGATTTAGGATTGAACCAAGGAATTTCTAGAAAGATAAGGACTCAAATAAAATTTTGTAGGGTGATTTACTCCTGCTATGAAGGATGAATGACGAGATAACATTGGCTCTGACTGGGGATTGTATTTTGTGAAAAATGCAAAGAACTCTAAATCTTTGGTTTCGCACAACAAAAATAGAAAGGGGGCAAAGAGGACACACACCTAACAGACACAAAACAAACCACTAATCTACTATGTATAGGAACTCTTAACCACAGATTTCAAAGTTTGTGGAGCTTGAGATCCTGCCCATTATAGGTATAGGGCATAACCGTTCCATCAGAATAATTCAGTCTGAACACATTCGGTCCCACTACTTCATGTATCTTGAATGGACCTTTCCACAATGAGTCAAATTTGCCATGGGCACCCTTTGGTTCTTTTCTCTTGTCCCATAATAGTACTTCATCTCCTTTAAGGAAACCTCTTGGTCGAGCTCTCATATCAAAGATCTTCTTCACCCTGTTCTGATGCTCAGTAATTCTATCCACTAACATCTCTCTTTCCTCTTCCAACCTCATCAAATACATAACTCTCTTCTCTAGAGCATTTTGGAAAAAGGAATCCTCAATTACAGTTTGAAGCTTGGCTACTGACAATTCTAGGGGTAATGAAACTTTTGCACCAATCCCATACACCAACTCAAAAGGTGCCATTCCAATGGCCCTTTTAGGGGTAATTCTATCTACCCATAAGGCTTCATATACCTTTTTATGCCATTTTCGGGCATTATCATCAACTAACTTCTTCATGATTGCTACCAGGTTCTTGTTGCTCGATTCTACTAACCCATTACCTTGCGGAAAGTAATTAGAGGAGTGTGAAAGAGTAATTTGACGTTCATAGCAGAACATAGTCAATTCTTCAGAGGAGAAATACGACGCATTATCTGCGACAATCTTCTGAGGGACCCCAAAACGGACAAGGATGCAATCTTTGAGAAAATTACATACGACCTCTGAGTTCGCCTTCTTAGTTGGAATGACCTCCACCCACTTAGTAAAATAGTCCATTGTTGTCAGAATATACATATGACCAGCACTGGAATGAGGATTTATTGGACCAATGAAATCAATACCCCATTGTTTGAAGGGCTCATCCACTACCACAGGCCTTAAAGGTAGAGCAGCTAAATGTGGTTTCTCGTAAAAGAGTTGACATTTTTCACATCCCTTAACATATGTATATGCATCACAAAACATACCAGGCCAATAAAAGCAATTTCTTAAAATCTTGAAAGCGGTTACTGAGGATGAGAAATGTCCACCACAGGCTTCCCCATGATAAACTTCCAGAAGCTTCTGTTGTTGAGGCTTATCTACACACCTCAAATAGGTACCATCCAAGCCTTTTTTGTTTAAAACATCTTGCCAGATAACATACTTGGCTGCTTTTAACTTGAGATTCCTTTGTTCTTTAGTTGACAAATGACTCGGACAACTGTCGTAGGTCAAATAATAGGCTACGTCAGAAAACCATGTATCTTGCAACCCAATGAATAGAGTCAATGGTAGCTCTTTTTCTGTCTCCATCTTATTTTCTGCTATTAATTTGCATAAGCCTTATCCTTTAACCATCTTTTTAGGACGAATATCTAGATCATATTCCTGAATTTTGGCTACCCATGTCACCCTTTTATTGAGTCTGACTTCTTGCTGAGTCAAAATACTCTTCACTGCAGAATCTGGAACAAAAACCACAGAATGAGAATGCAAAATATAATACCGGAATTGTTTTACAGCTTTAACCATGGCGAAGGCTTGTTTCTCTGAGAGTGAATACTTAAGTTCATACTTGTTGAGAGGGACACTCATGAACGCTATAGGTGCTTCAACCCCAGATTCATCCACCTGTAATAATATTCCTGACATTGTATGTTCTGAGGCATAACAGTATATGACAAAATCCTTTTTAAAATCTGGGTTGATGAGGGTTGGCGCATTGGCAACTAAACTCTTGATCCTTTCAAAAGCTTCTTTGGCTTCATCAGTCCATTTAAAAGGATACCTTTCACTCAACAAGCTAATGATATGCTTGGTAGTTTCTGTAAATTTGGGTACAAACCTTCTTAGGAATTTCACCTAGCCGAAGAATGACCTTACTCCAGTCCGATTTGAAGGTAGGCTGAGATGTTGAATTGCATTGACTCTATCAGGATCAATCTTGACACCTTCTTTCAAAATGATATGCCCCAATAATTTGCCCTCAGTTACACAGAAAATTGACTTCTTTGGATTCAAGGAGATACCATGTTCTCGACAACGTTGTAGAATTGCCCTCAAATCTTTGAGATGATTCTTCCTATCTTTAGAAAACACGGTCAAGTCATCTAGGTAAACAACAATAATTCTATCACAAAAATCCCTAAAAGAAGAATCCATGGCCCTTTGAAAAGTGGCTCCCACATTAATCAAACCAAATGGCATATGATTATATGCAAACGTTCCCCATGGAGTGATGAATGTTGTCTTGTGTTGTTCATTCTTTGCAACACTAACTTGATTGTAACCAGAAAAACCATCTAACATTGACATCATTTCCGACCCAACTACTGTCTGCAAAATATGATCCATATTGGGTAAAGCATAGTTATCTTTAAGACTTGCCTGGTTCAGATTGCAAAAATCTACACAAATCCAAATTTCCTCGTTCTTCTTCCTCACAGGCACGATATTGGCTACCCAAGTAGAGTGATGAATTGGATATATAATTCTGGCTTTAAGCATTTTATCTACCTCCTTGAAAATTGTGTCTGCCATCATGGGATTGAAATTTCTCAGTTTTTGTCTAAAAGGAGAAACACCAGGCTTCAACGGAATTTGATATTGAAACCGTCCATTCCTAAATTCCTTCAAATCGTCATAAGACCAAGCGAATATGTCAATGTATTCTTTCAGTAACCCATTAAGCATTTGTTTTTCCTCAGAAGAACAACATTTGCCAATTGTTACCATTTTAGGATTAGATTCATCACTAAGATTGATCTTTTCACAACTTCCCTTTCCGTCATCATCAGGAGCTTTCTAGCCAGTGAACACATCATTACGGGTGAAAAACCTCTCTAGAGTCACCAAACCTTTCGGAATTTTGTTCCCTTTCAGTTGAATGAAATTCTTATCAGGATCAATGCCAGGGTCTGGACAAAATTCTCTGCAACTATCTTCAAAACCTTCAAAATATGATTGGGCAAAGGAATGGGTACACTCTAGAAAATCTTTAATTTGAGCATCTGTATCAAATACTTGCCAATGATATACGTTGTCAGGGACACTAGGCCTATAAATCCTTTCAATCCTATAAGAACCATCCTTAAAATCTGGGTGTGGTAACGAGAGAAGCTAAAACAGCCAATGAATCTGTCGTAGTGTTTTGTTCTCTTGGTATAGCTTCAATTGAGAAAGCATCAAAAAACTCTATCTCATCCCAAACCCTATTTCTATAATGTTTCGGTCTATCATTCTTAACTGAATAAACATTCCTTGCCTGTTTAACAATCAGCTCTGCATCACCTTTTACCTTAAGCAATTTTATACCCTTATATTTGGCTTCATTCAATCCTAAAAGTAATGCCTCATATTCCACAGTATTATTAGTATTCTTGAAATCCAACTTGAAAGAAAAAGGAAAAATGTTACCATTAGGGGAAAGCAAAACTACCCCTGCTCCTGAGCCAGAGTTGGCACAACTTCCATCAAATTCCATTTGCCACAGTCCACCTTGTTCATCGACTACTTCTTCCAATTCTTTTCTATCAGGTGCAAGAATGAGATAATTTCCAAATTCACATTCTTGGAACAAAATCTGGGCTTTGGGATTATCAGAGGGAAAGACTGTATATTTATTTTTCAGCTCGGGTTCAAGTTTGATCTTCTATTTTCCTAGTGGGATGATAGCTTCTTACCAGTCCATCTTAATTTCATTTCCAAGTTCTTTACAGAAAGTCCCACTTAAGAGCATCCCATAACTTGCAGGAATGTCAGCAACCAAAATGGTCAATTTTACCCTTTTATCAGAACATGCTGCCAGCACTGCCTGAGCATCCTTTACCTATCCAATGAGAGGGACCTGCTTCCCATCCATTGAATAATATCCCTAAATCTCTTACAACAAACGATGGCATTATGTTATCTGACGCCCCTGAATCTATAATACAATTGCTAAGCTTTTGACCATTCAGGAGGAGGGAGATATAGAAAGGTTCGGGCTTCAGAACTTCTATGTCAAGCTTATCTTAAGCATTGTGGACGGCACAGGGAGTAATTGAATCAGTGGAAGGACAAGAGACATATGTAGGTGTTTCAGCAGTAAACAAATCACTATCAACCACACATTTATGCGTTGAGGACTCTGAGGTAGAATCTCCTTTTACATACTTGACCAGTTTGTCTAATTCCTTCGGGTTCAGTTTCAAATATTCAGCAGTGGAAAGTTGAATCGGTGAAGCTTTACAAAATTCAATTATGTCAAAGGAGGAGGAGGGAGAAGAATTATTTTTACATTCAAAATTTCTTTGTAAAATCCTAACTTCAAGAGTCTTTGCATGAAAGGAAAAATCATTACTTGTGGGATCCTTACCCTTGAAATTAGCTCCAGAAGAGTTCGCAAAAGGAGCAGGTTGGGAGGTTCATTGATTCCTTGTAAGGATAGCACATGCAGGGTCTTCAAGAGTTACCAAAATATTACCACCTCTTTCTGAATCCGATTCATATTCAAGGTAGAATGATCCAGAGTCGTCGGGTACTTCTTGAATCTTATCCGCCTTAATGAAATCACCAAGTTCATCCTTTATGCTTTTCATCTAAACGTGCCTTATCATATCAGGACAAGAACTCCCATCATGATCTATCGTAAGGTGAAAAGATCACATAGCACCTTTATCAGGAGGCGCCTCTATTTGCAATCTTTGCAGGGTAGCAAGCAGTTGCAAAGTTCGCCCATAATTATATTGGTTTGGTTGTTTTCTACTTATATCTTGATAGGGTTGTGGGTAGGAGACTCCAGGTTTTGGTATCTGTCTCTTCAAAGCAATCATATCATTGACTAGTCTTTGAACAACTAGATCGGTCGAAGAGGTGGAAGCTGGAGATTGACCTTGAGGAATTTGCACATCTTTTCTCCACTTCCCGACTGTTATTAAATAATCTTCAAGCTCTATAGCCTGATTTTGTGCAGTATCAAGATCAACTGGCCTATTTCTTCTGAGATGGAAACCAACATCAGGAGGCATAGAGTTGATAAAGAAACATTGTTGGTTATCAGCAGTTGGTCTTTTAGCCTGGGGAATTTTATGAATAATCTTATTATACCTAGCTACATAGTCTCTCATTGGCTCATGAATCTCCTTCATTTGTGTGAGCTGAGCTAAAAGTGAGTGCTCATTGTCGACACTCTTGAACCATTTCTCAAAAGAAGTTTTCATTGTTTGCCAATCAGTTATAGATCCGACCTGCAGATGACTAAACCAATCTGCTGCTCCCTCGGTAAGAGTTTGAGTGAAAAGCCTAACAGCCACATCTTCATGTTGTACTGCCAGTATCCCAGTAGCTACATTAAAAGAATTTAAATGTTCTTCAACCGAGATTTTCCCATCTCCATTAAACTTAGGTAAAACATCCTTAGCCCCTTTTGGAAGTGGATTATGGGCTCCAAGAGCAAGAGGCCCGATTGCGGCACCCCATGGTTAGGCCATAATGAAAATAGGGTAAATAGTTACAAGGGGAGGGGCTTGAATTTTAGAAAGTGTTAACGCTTGCCAATGGCTAGAAGAGGAAGGTACCTTGGGAGTAGTTCTGGTAGGAGAAGAAGGTCTACTTTTCGCGTTCCTCTTGGGCATGAAATTTGTGGAAAATGATAACCCTTGCAATTCTTCAAAACAATCATCAACAACTCCCTCTCTCCTCTATGATCTGGTATAAGGGTGAGAATCTAGTGTTGTCCCCTCTAGGGTCCCTAAACAACTCTTTCTACCACAACAATATTCTGGGTTATGGGAATTATTTTCAACCGTTCACCCCTTTTTTTAAAATCTCTTTCCAAACAAAGCAAACCTATTGATGTTGTTGGTTATGAGTTCAATTCTAACATGCATGTAACATACTGATCTATTGAATGTTTGACGCTCCCCAACAGAGTCGCCAAAAATCTGTTAGTGAACAAATTTTTGCCTTTCTTCAAATTAAATTGTTTTAAACTCCGTCGCCTTCTTTGAAAGACAAAAGTTCAACTAAGCAGTTGGGTAAGTGTGACATACACCACTTCCCTCTGAATTTTTGATAGGTACAGCTCCCTCCATTAGTTATTCAGGGAAATAATCTAATTAAATTAAACTGGTATACTTTTAACCTGAAAGCACATAAGGTTGCCTACTTCATTCTTAGATGAGAGGCTAATGGTTTATAGATATTTCAGAGAAAACTATTCTTCAAAACGCTTCAACATGAAAAATGGAGGTGATCGAAACAAAGTTTAGAAACACCAATTCAACACTTCATAAAAACAGGTAAGAGAAATAAAATCTCTTTTCAAACACATATCTTTTAAAATCACATAGAAAGGAGCTCCAAAATAATAACAACATTTACCATTAGAAAGGTGATCACAGTCATTTGACTAGATTAATATTTGCAAAGAAATAGCACTCAAAGGTTTTCCTTCTCCAAAACGCATATGATCTCTCTCTCTCTATATATATATATGTATTTCATGCAACCAAGACACAACAATACACATATGAGTTCTTTCTAATTTCAGAATTTGAGAAACTGGTCACTTCCTTCCAACCAAAACAAAACTTCTAAAAACCAAAATCTAAGTAACTTATTCTAACCCCTTCTCTATCTATCTTAATCTAATTTATTGTACCTTTAAAGAATAGAGGAGGTCTCCCTTAAAACCCGACCTCCTCTGAAACAGTTATAAAAACCAATAGAGTATTTTAGGGACAGATGTCCCAAAGTCATTGCAAGATTATGAAAAACACATAAAATAAAAACAGAGCATTATCATCATGCTACGCTTCTTCTCCATCGTCATACTCTCCTCCACTTTTCCGGGCATCGTGGGTGGTTGCAAGCTCCTGAATTATAGACTGCCTAGGATTTTTCATGGCATTGATCTTTGCTTTTGCAACTTCTTTATCCCACCTGTGCTTCACCATTTTCTCAGCATGCTTAGGTAACTGATCGTTATCGATAAATGTCATGGACTCAATTCGAGCGACTTGCATTATATGTTCGGGAGTGAAATTGCCTTTGGCCTTAACTTTCTCCATGTGCAGCCTAAAAGCCTTTATTGCGGCCTACATGTTCAGTCCATAGATTCCCAGTTGCCAATCATGGTCTGGATTAAACACTTTGTTGTCATTAACCAAGCTACACTGAAGATCTTGAAGCTCATAAACAAAAGTCCTAGCATCAAAAATCATAGACTTAAATGTGAGTACCCGCCACATTATAGTCTTCTTCAATACGAAGAGTTGGCACTCATCAATTACCAACTTGATTGATTTTTCTGTCAAATATTTTGTGGCTCCGTACTCTTCTATCTTGGTGAGCATGGGTAAGACATTTTCCCATTTATGCTCTTCTTTTTCCCATGGCACAATCTGATTCTGAATCTCTACAACGAGGCTTTGCATTTTGTCGCATAACTTCCTGGAGCTTGTGATACACTTTTCACCATCTCTAATCACTCCTTCAATCCATTTCTCCACAGCCCCCGCAATGCTTTTGGCTCACTAAACTTGACCCATCAGCTTCTTGTTCTCTGGCATAGTAGGGTCAAAACTTTCTGAAGCATGTGATATGGGAAGTGCTCCAAAGCAACCGATACTATCAATGAATTGAGCAAGAATTTTTATATGCCGCTTCAGCTCTCTTTTCTCCTACCCATCTTTTTCTGACCTAGTGAGCATCTTCTTAGCCGGTACCTAGAAAAGATGATTATCCGAATCTCTACTCATGTTCCCGAGCTCCACTTTGGTGATCTCAAAGTCCTCTGCATTAACCTCCTTATTCTCATCTTTGGGCTTATAAGAAGTAATCTCGACAACCCACTTCTCAGTCTCTTCATCAGTATCCAATCTGGCAGTTGTTTTGAACTTCTTTTGTTTGGGGCCCTTCTCCGTGTACTTAACCACCATGTCCTAAATTGGGATGGTTACTGGAATGAAACTTTGTTTCTTCCTTACTGAAGTGGTTAGCCATTTAGGAGTTGCACTTGAACTAGTTGTTCCTTCGATCACCTTAGGTGGCGGCGTCATGGCTATAGTGATCGCATAAGAACCCATGGTGTTGACAATGTCATTGTCAAGGTCCTCGACTTCAAAAATTTGAGCATCAAGAATTTTGTCTTTTGCCTCCGTGTCTTTGATCTGGTCCATTCTCTTTTGCGCAGCACTCCGTGACCTAGTATATCAAGGAGAAGAAAAGCCCAGAGCCATATTGGGCTTGTGCTTTGTGTAAGATGGCTTTTTATCTTTACCTGCATGAACAGGCATAGAAGTGGGGTTAGAAAAACATTTTGGGGAACGTAGAGCAGCCTCACTACCTCTTGCAGGACCAATCTTGTTGCCTAGTTTCATTGCTCTTCTCTTGTTAACCCATTTCACGGTTCTTTCCAAGACCCTCTTTGTTTTAAGTTGTATGTCATCTTCTTCTTTTACATCCCAATTAATGCATGACATTTCAGGTTCAGCTTGGTCCAGGTATCCAGGTTCAAAAAGCTCTAGATAATCCTCTTGGATTCCCCTGATATCAAGTTTCACTTGTAGTGAAACTACCTGTTCCAGAACCATTCTCATGTTTGCTCTTTTGAACACTTCAAGCTCATCATTGCAATCTTCCCAGAAATCCTCCAGGTGTGGGATTGGAAGGTGCGACATCAAACAAATTCTCCATGAGAAACCTTTATTGTCAAAGCCCTTTCTTTCATGAAACAGTGGAAAATTGAAGTTCTTCAAGTCGGCTCCAATGCTTAAAGAATTTAACATTGAACTGCAAAATAAAATACCCAATTGAATAGGAAAATGATCCTCCCATTTATCTTTGGGTTGAGCCTTCTTGATTATGGTAGCCAACTGCCTACAGACCTCAACAAGAACAAAACAATCTGAACCAAAATGTGGAAGTCTGAAAGGCTCTTCCTCAAAACCGCCTACTCTTATGTAGCAAAAACGAGGAAACTAAACAAAGAAACTACCATATTTCTTCACTAATGTCTATGCATCTTCATACATTCTCTTGGTTTTCATGTTCTTTAACTCATAACACAAATCTCCCACGAAAGCATTATGTACTCTCCTAAAATCTTGCAAAGCATTATCGTTTTGTAACATAGGGTAAAAGTCATACACATAAACCTCTCCCTCAACGAGCTGCCTAGGTATTCCCACTATCTCTTTAACACATGCCAAGCAATACATCAGATATGAGGACATGAAGAAATTTTGCTTGAACTTTTTCGCCATACTCAGTTGTTCCCTCATGGAGTTAGCAATCAGCTTGATGAATACTAAGAGGGGGGTGAATTAGTATGCCAAAAATCTTCGCACTTAAACACTTTGCAAGACTAACAATAAACCGATAAAACAATTTAACAGACAAACCGGTTAACAAACATGCAAACCAAATAGCTAATAATGCATTCACCCACAGAAGCACAAACACCATAACACAAGATATTTTGACATGGAAACCCAAATGGCAAAAACCACGGTGAGATGGAACTCGCAAGTAACTATCTGCAGAATAGGAACCAAACCGGTTAAGGTCTTACAATGTTCTTTACCAGAACAGATCTTGTTAGGAATCTCAATCTCTGTTAGGAGAGAAGTCCGATTAAAGACTACCTTGCTAGAGGATTTTTGGATCCACATATGTGAACCACCTTGTTAGAGGATTTACAAAAGGCTTTTGGACCTACCCGGTTAAGGGCTACAAACTTGTCAAAGATGTGAGTAATCAACAAGTGTTTGATCTAGCTAATAGCACAGACTGCTCGGTTAGATCCTTGATAGCTCGTTCTTAATGCACTCCAGCATTACTTCAGTCTTCTACACATTCATAATCTCTCCAACTCCTCAACCACCTTAAACCCTAGCGGCAATATCAACTATCGTAACAACAACATCAACAACCTAAAACCCTAGACATGATGTCCTTATAAAGGAATATGATTTCATGTCGGTCCAATAGGATTACATTACAATTTCCTAGGTTCAATGAACCTGGACATACTTGGTAACACGACACAAAAAGCACCGTTAATGTGTCGGCACCGTCAAACAATTTGTGGATGGTAACTCATCACAAAATGTCGGTTGTCGGTCTATCAAAAATGAAGACTGGTAAAAATGTGTTATGTCGCTTTAATCCCTCGTACTGCTTAGGATCCACGAACCGCTTGGGGTCAACATGCCGCTTCAGACTGGGAAACACATTCTGCAAAACATCAATAGTCTAAAGACTATAATACAACATACCGGTTGGAACAAATACCGGTTGTGCTCTAACTTATACATATAAAGAGGATCTCAATGCATGTGTGTGTCCATCAATGACAATCACAACATAAACATAAAAAATGCCAACAATCCCTCCCTTTGGCATTGATGGCAACACTTAGGAAAATAAAATTTTGACATCTAAGTGTTTTACAACAAAATCATGCCATTAGCAAAATTGCTCCCCCTAAGCATATACACTATCCCTTTAACAATACAATGTATAGCACTTTTGCATATAGAGCATAAACATTGAGATATACAGAGCATATAATCAAAATTTTGATTACCAGATACTTCTCCAAATAGAATTCTTCTCCCCCTTTGCCAACAATGACAAAGTATAGCTGAACAACCCTGTTTTCATTTGATATTAAAAATAATAAAAGTTTATGACAACAAGGAATGATACTTGTCAAAAACAGATTTAAAGTCCTGCAAGAATTGTTTCATCGACAAAGACCAGGACTCAAGTAGGGAGGTGGCTACTTCTTGCTTTGTCTGCATCTGGGAGACCTATTCTTCCATGGCATCAATTGTGCTCTTCTCCTATGTAACTATTAAGGCATCCAGGTTTAGATAGCACTTCTAAAGAATTTGCAATCGTGGGAGTAGAACCAGTTGTAGCTCCTGCAAATCTCTAGACCGAGTGCTAATCTCTTGCTCTATTTTTGCTGACTAGATGTGAAACCGGTGAACGATTTGCCCATAAGTTGTAAAGGAATCATAAGGCAGTTTGAATGTGCTCAAGTAGGACTGCAAGTCCGTTTCAAGTTTTTGCTTTTAAGCTAGCACATCATCATAGAACAGATGGGGTTGGCAGATCTTGCTGAGTAGTAGATTCCCCTCATCTAGAGCGTCCCTTATATCCTTTTGTTCTTTCTTCAGTTCAGTCTGGAGCTCATTCAACTTCTTCACCAGAGCTATATTAAGAGCTTTTTGATGCTCCTTCTTGACATTAGCCTCTGCTGCCTCTTCAAGGCTCTGCACTTGATCATCCACTACTGTGCATAGGAGCTTGAGTTTAGCTAGTGATGAATCGGTGTTGGGAAGATTTGTACTGGGTATCAAACCGGTAAGCGTGTCCACAGCAACTTGAATTACATCCTGCTCCTTCTTCCATCAAATGATTTCAAGGCGCTCTTGAGCTACCTTGATGCTCTACATTAGCTCTGTTTCACTTGCAGACTGGAGATCGATAGGACTAGAGAGATCAGCTGGTTTGGCTTGACTCCCAGTTGCCTTCAGAGTCTCCATTTGGGTGCTCTTCTCTGCTTCTCTTACCTTGTCCTCTTCTGCTTTCTTCTTCTCTGCTTCTCTCCTCTTCTCCGCTTCCTTATCCTCCACTTCCTTCTTCCTTTTCTCTGCTTCTCTCCTCTTTTCCTCTTCTTTTTCTTCCTCTTCCTTCTTCATCTTCTCTGCTTCCTTCTTCTTCTCATGTTCCTTATCTTCTTCTTCCTTCTTTTTCTTTTCAACTTCTTGCTTCTTTTTCTCTTCTTCTCCTCTTCATCTTTCTTCTTCTTCTCTTCTTCATCCTTCTTCTTTCTTTCTTCTTCATCTTTCTTCTTTTTTTCTTCTTCATCCTTCTTCTTTCTCTCTTCTTCATCTTTCTTCTTCTTCTCTTATTCATCCCTTTTCCGCTTCTCTTCTTCATCCTTTTTCCTCTGCTCTGCCTCTTTCTTTGCCACTTCCTGTCTGTCCTCGGCTTGCTTATCAACCTATTTAGCCTATTGCTTCTGTCATGTTGCCTCAGATGGTGTTTCCTGAGTAACATCCTCAACGTCCAGAGCATCAACATCAATGGTGTCGATCGGTTCAACAACTGGATTTCCTTCATCATCAAATACTTCATCCGGTTTGGATATAACCGGTTCTATTTCAGCTTATCGATTGGCTAGACGCGCTTTGTGAGTCTAGACAACGGTTCTCATATATAGATGAGTGTCTTTTTCGACATCATCAACTCTACCTTCTAACATCCAAAGTCTTCTTTTTCTAGTGAAGAAGAGTCCTTTATTTTGGTCAATAACATCAAACAATTCAGAATTTGACAGGTCGGGAAAGTACTGTGCAAAAACTTTCTCCCTAATTTCCTGTTCCTTTTCTATGGCAATGCGCCATCTATTGCCTAATGACATATATAAAGAATTCGGTGTCTAAGACTTAATCTCTGAGGGTGACCGGTCATTAACACATAAATACTGAATTATTTCCTTTTCAACCACTTCCTTTTCATCATCATTAAAATCATCAAAACACTCAATTAAGTCATTTAGCACTTTTCTCCTAACATTCTTTATTGTTCTTTGACAATGTGTCAAAGGTTTATAGGAAGATATATCTATATTTGCCAATGCAGATGATGTTGGTTCATTCTTTGTCTTCCTCTTTGCTTGATGTGTTTTCTTTGGCTTTTCCTCAGACATAGTTTCTTCTGAGTCTGGAGAGGTATTCCTTGTCTTCCTCTTTCTCTTGAACACTTTAGCCGGTGCTGCTTCCAGTTTCTTCTTGGCTGGTGACCGCTTGGTCACTTTTGGAGTTGCAGTAGTAACCAGTGCTGATGCTGCAGGCACTGCCTTTGCCTTCTTCACTGCCAGTTTTTTTTTTCTTTCATTGCTGGTGGTTCCTCAACTGGTGCTATCCTTTCTAGGTAGGTGTTGGTTCTCTTTGCCTTAGGATCAAGCAGTGAGGCAATAAGGGTAGAGGCATACCCTTCCAGCATATCGTACATCACCTCATAGCCCATTGGCTCCAATTCTTCCTATCTAGGCTCAACAGCCTCCATTGTGCATTTATCTACTTGAATGGTGAAGCAGATATCGTCTTCATTTTTCTTGACGATGTCACCTCATATCCTCATTCTTTGGCTCATTTTCCTTCTGAACTCATCAAAATACTTGTTTAGAATATCAGGGTAGTTGGTTCCAATTGCTTCAATGCTTTCCTTGATTTGCTTGGTCATCGGTTGGTCACTAGACCATTGGACATCTCCTACTCCTTGAAAGTAGCCTTGGAAATAGAAGAACAACCCAACCAATAGTTGTCCAAACTCGAACCTAAGTGCATTATCCTGTTTGATCGACTTTAGATTCAACAGGAGTTGTCTCTGCATACCGGTGCACAGATCAAATGATGCATCCTCCTTTATCATCCAGTAAGCGGCATTTACCATTGCAGCAGATACAAAGTTAATTCTGTTAGCTGAGAATGTCCGGTATCCAATCACCATACATGCATACTTAACTAGATCGTCCTTGATAGAATTTACTGTCATGCCACGTGAGTCGCTCACTGAACCGGTGAGCTTGGACATTTCAATTTTGCTTACCGTCCTTAGGGCTGGCACTTCCCCTGTGTTGTAGAATCCGGTGACTGCATGAATTTCCTGCGGCATGATATCATGTGTTCTCTCCAGGTACATCTTATCACCATGGGCTTTGCTCAGAATGATCCTTATATGATCCTCTGTGAAATCCTCCAAGAAGTAAACAACATTGTGGAGCTTTTTCTTCTCCAAAATATTAAACTCTGGTTTGATCTTCTTATCTTTTCCACAAAATAAACCTAATTGGGTGTGGATAGCTAGAGACCCTAGGTCTTCTATCTTGCAATCTATGTAGTCAGAAATTCCCTCTTCTACTATCACACCAGTCGGAACTTGTGATAGGGCATTATACTTGGACTTCCGTTGAATAAAACTTGCAGACTCGACAGATGCACTAGAACTAGTAAGAGATGCGGAAGCCATGATAGAAATTCTAAGAACTCGATAAATACCTTTTGAAACACGTGAATTTAGGGCTTGTCGATTCTCCTTCACTTCACACTCCGTCGGTTGTTGAATCACCGCTTTGTGTTCTCCACTTGACCGTTTCCAGTTGAATTTGAATCTCCTTCGCGGTTTCTCAATTTCTCAAAATCTCTGCTCAAATCGCCTTTTCGTCACTCTGCTCTTTGAAAAAATTTCTTCGCTCGAAAATTGATAGTGAGAAATGATTTGAAAAATGCTTTTAAACATATTCCTCACCTACCGTCATTAATGCTCCTTCATTAGGGCGTAAACCCTAATTTGCCTTTTTACCATTTCCGGTCTTCTGCCAAACAACAGGTATCACATACCGGTTAAGGTCTTTTACCGGTGTAAACCAGGGGTTTGAAACATTTCGCCGTTTGCTCCCCGTAAGCTTTTTGAAGCTTAGTTTGTCGGTTCCGTGATTTCCACACTAGGTGCAGAAACCGGTTCCTCTTGTAACACCGTTGGTTTCTCCTTCCAAATTTTGTTCATGTTCGCTTGAACAATGTCAACATCAATGTTTCCTTCCGGAGTGACCGGTATATCATCAGATATGTTCTTTCTTGATCTATAGAATCTGGCAATGTGACCCAGTTTGTTGCAGTGATAGCAGACCAATCCAGGTGCTCTCCAAGGTCCATTGTTCATGTTTCCATTCTTCCTTCTGCATGTTGTAGTAGTGTGACCATGACCATGATAGATCATACAATTTGCTCTCCATTCGGTTGCCGCTTGATAACCACCGCTTCTTGGCTGATGATTGAAGGCATTAAATCGGTTGTGATTCCGGTTCACAAAAGGTTCAGGACCAACTCCTTGGGTCCTCTGAGGATATCTTCCAGTGTTATTCATAACAAACTTGCATTCAAATGCTCTATTCCCATACTTGTTGCATGCATAACAGTTACCATCAAAGCTATAGGATCTAGGCTTATCATTTAGGAAATAAGGAAAATTGTTGTAAGCCTTACTCCTACACACATTCGCAGTATGTCCTTCTTTAAGACAGTTGAAACAAAAAGGTTTAAACTTTTGCTTACCTTTATCCTTTGATGCCAGTTGTTTCTTTGATGTTCCAACATTTGTACCAGAGGTCTCACCTTCCTCATGACCAGAATAACCAAGTTCATTGGTATTCTTGACCGGTTTGGCAGATTCAAGTTTTTTCTCTAGCTTGATAGTACTCTTGTTGAACTTAGCAAGTATTTCCTTTGACTCAGAGAGTTCTTTGGAAATAGCAGCATTTGTTTCCAACAGGTTCTCATTCTCAGAGATGGCAGTGTTCAGTTCTCCTTGCATGTCTTCCTTTTCCACTTTGCTTGCATGGAGTTGAGCATTTAGGGCACTGATCTCTTGTTTCAGCTTGGAGATCTCATGATCTCTTTCTTTCACCAGATCTTCAGCTTTCCTCCGGTTCTCAAGCTCTTGACACATCCAGATAGTCAATCCTTCCAACTCCTTTCTCAGGTTGGAGTTTGATTCATTCAACTTATTTACTTCTGCAATTAGGACTTCCATGTTTGCTTCATCTGAAGAACTGTTTTCAAATAGCTCCATTAGCTTTTCTGCATGTTCTCTTCTTTTTGCTTGAGATGCCTTGTATTTGACCATAAGATCATCATAGGCTTGCTCAGACCGAGTGACCCAGTGGGTAAGTTCCCTCAAAGTGTATTCCCCCATATCTCTTTCCAAGTGGTTAAACATATAGAAAGGTTGGCTCTGATGTCAATTGATGACTACTAAGAGGGGGGTGATTTAGTATGCCAAAAATCTTCGCACTTAAACACTTTGCAAGACTAATAGTAAACTGGTAAAATAGTTTAACAGATAAACCGGTTAACAAACATGCAAACCAAATAGCTAATAATGCATTCACCCATAGAAGCACAAACACCATAACATAAGATATTTTGACGTGGAAACCCAAATGGGAAAAACCACGGTGAGATGGAACTCACAAGTAACTATTTGCAGAATAGGAACCAGACCGGTTAAGGTCTTACAATGTTCTTTACCATAACAGATCCTGTTAGGAATCTCAATCTCTGTTAGGAGATAAGTCCGATTAAAGACTACCTTGCTAGCGGATTTTTGGATCCACAGATGTGAACCACCTTGTTAGAGGATTTACAAAAGGCTTTTGGGCCTACCCAGTTAAGGGCTATAGACTTGTCAAAGATGTGAGTAATCAACAAGTGTTTGATCTAGCTAATAGCACAGATTACTCGGTTAGATCCTTGATAGCTCATTCTTAATGCACTCCAGCATTACTTCAGTCTTCTACACATTCATAATCTCTCCAACTCCTCAACCACCTTAAACCCTAGCCGCAATATCAACTATCGCAACAACAACATCAACAACCTAAAACCCTAGACATGATGTCCTTATAAAGGAATCTGATTTCATGTCGGTCCAATAGGATTACATTACAATTTCCTAGGTTCAATGAACCTGGACATACTTGGTAACACGACACAAAAAGCACCGTTAATGTGTCGGCACCATCAAACAATCGGTGGATGGTAACTCATCACAAAATGTCGGCTGTCGGTTTGTCAAAAATGAAGATTGGTAAAAATGTGTTATGCCGCTTTAATCCCTCGTACCGCTTGGGATCCACGAGCCGCTTGGGGTCAACATGTCGCTTCAGACCAGGAAACACATTCTGCAAAACATCAATAGTCTAAAGACTATAATACAACATACCGGTTGGAACAAATACCGGTTGTGCTCTAACTTATACATATAAAGAGGATCTCAATGCAAGTGTGTGTCCATCAATGACAATCACAACATAAACATCAAAAATGCCAACACAGCTCTGCCCAATCAAGATACTGCTTTCCTTCCACCACCAGTTGTACATAGCAGTAAATCCAATCATCGAAGTCGTAGCCTCAACTGAACCTCTAACTCGGTGTAGCAGTAACATGACATCATGGATGTGGGGAAGCATGTGGTTCTTGTTGGGATTCTTAGGTAATCTAGAGCCACCACTTTGAGGAACCTTCAACCAATACTTTGCTATATTATTTCGGTGTCCAGTTTTATCTGCATTGAACTCGGTGATTGATTGGGCGGGAGAAAAGTTTGAGAACTGATAATCAGGTAATTTGAAAGCGAAGGAAATAACTTCCTTGTTAATTGCGAGGATGGTTTCACCATTATCTCTCTTAATAGTTTTGAAAATAGGATCATACCTCGCAATACACTCCCTAACTAGTTCTGGGCACGAGACAATAGGAGGAAAGGTTGTCGCTTCTATGAGACCACTACTCAGAATTTCTAAACCAAATGAACCATCAATTCCTTTAAACACCCTTTCTTTTAAAACTTCCAGATTTTCTCCTTTCAAGTATGTATCACTGACTATGGGCTCTGTGCATGCAAGACTGAAAATATTCTCAAAAAGGTGCAATGTGGACTTCATAATTCATAAACAACAACCCTTATTTTCCCCAACAAATTTTATTATGAGAGAGGAAAAGCAGGTAAAAATCATTGGAGAGGACAGGAAACAAACTCACCTTCACAGTTGAGACCAATCGAACGACTACCAGCAAACAAACCTTCTATCCAAAAACTCTGCAACAATGAAGAACAAGTTTTCAGAAATTAATCACTCTGTACCTTATAGAAAAAGAAGTGATACAAACTTATTAAGTGCATTAATTCCAATCGTCAACTCAAATGTGTTGAGCATTGGGATTGGACATCACATACGTCCATTGAATGCATGGCGGCGTTTTTTGAGTAACCACCAATTCCCAAAAATGATTACTTGCCTTGAAAACTCAACCAGTTGACGTCACCTAAGACATGGTTCAATCTTCATCATACTTAGCAATAAATGCACCATCATGTCTTTTAGCCCATGGGACCCACCTGATTTGAACACGTGTTAACAATCTGAACTGACTTCACAAGAGTTCAGGTAGTGCAAAGCGTACACTGCATCAAGAAAATTCTCTTTGAAAAGATTAACTCTGTTAAGTGTCGGTGGTCTTTTGAACTTCGTTGAACATGTTGAACACCATTGAACTGTTTGAAATAGGTTGAAAGGGTTCATGGCCTGGAGAAAGAGGATATAACACATCATACGCGACCATGAAAAAGAACTACTACAAAACACTTTGAGTTAACATTAGCATGAAAACCTTTTAGATACCTTAGAACCTGCGGAACCTAAATGAACATTATGAACTCCCTTCAAAATGGTTCAATGAGTTCATGGGGTTCAAACAGACCATTAAAACTTGGCACTACGAATTAAGAGACAATTTACAAACGGATTTAGGATTGAACCAAGGAATTTCTAGAAAGATAAGGACTCAAATAAAATTTTGTAGGGCGATTTACTCATGCTATGAAGGATGAATGACAAGATAACAAGTCCCACGCATGTCCTCATTATCGTCCTACGTCTTTTGCATAGTCCCACATATGTCCTCATTATCGTCCTACGTCTTTTACATAGTCCCACTCACGTCCTCATTATCATCCTTTGTCTTTTGTATAGTCCCACTTACGTCCTCATTATCACCCTACGTCTTTTGCATAGTCCCACTTACGTCCTCATTATTGTCCTACGTCTTTTGCATAGTCCCACGTATGTCCTCATTATCATCCTAAGTCTTTTGCATTATCATCCATATTAGTTACATAGTCCTACATTATCATCTTCGTCTTCATCTAGACCTCATATACGTCTGTCTTAGTTCATCTACATTTGCATAATCATCCGAGAAAATCATACCCCAAACATCCAAAACACAATCAGAGGATCAGTCAAACTCAACCTCAACTCAAACAAGTTGGTCAAGTTCAATCAAACATTGTCACATTCAGAGAAATGGAGAAAATATCTTACATGTTGTGATCCTAGGTCCAAACCAAACAAGCAAACATCATGGATTCTAATTATACATTTCATAGGGAAGGTGGAGGATTCATCCCTTCCATTCCTATTCCATCGCCATCCATGGAAATATTAGCTCAACAAATCAAAACTTTGCAACAACAAGTGACAGACATGGCTAGTCCTGACAACCATAGGAGCTAGTTAGAAAACATGATGAGAGAAGTGATGACCATGAGGGAATCAGTATCAGACCAATCATTATTCTTGTAAGACCATTCAAACATGCCAACCTTCATTCTTCAACAAAATCGTTCCTACCTCAGTTCAACCAAAATTAGAGTCATGTAAACCTTCTTTTTCTTTCAACCCACTACATCAATCATACCAATCACATCAACCCAACATTCAAAGTACCTCTTTCAACCAAAATCAAACCCCAATCAACCAAATTCCAAATCAAAATTCATATCAACCCAACATTCAAACTTCGTTCAACCAAAATCAAACCCCATTCAACCAAATTCCAAATCAAAATTCATATCAACCCAACATTCAAACCTCGTTCAACCAAAATCAAACCCATTTCAACCAAAGTCCAAATAAAAATTCACACCAACCCAACATTCAAACCTCTTTCAAGAAAAATCAAATCCCTTTCAACCAAATCCTAAATTAACCACATCTATCCACCATTTCATCACCCCCTGAAGTCACACAAGACCAATCTATTCCATCTCTATTTAATAACACAACCTCCTAAGAGTTATCCATCGTACAAATCCAACCTAATTCAAGTCATGATTCAGAGGATCTCATTCAAAATTCTTCTTCATCGGGCCAAAATGTTGAAACATTCCAACAATCTCCCATGCATTTCCAAACTCCTTCCCTGTGTCAAGAGGATGATCCAAAATCAGAAGAAATGAGTCCTGAAACAAATAAAGATCAAGAACAACCACTTCCATCCTACCCAATTTTTGATCAAGATCCCACTGACCAAGAGTCTTACGATGATCCCCTTGCTCTTTTCTATTCCATTCATAATCAAACCCTTCCATCTCAAGAACAAAATGTCATTTTGAGTCACATCCAACATCCACATCCTAAGCAAGATCGAGACATCCCTTCTATCCTTCATAACAATCCCTTTCCAAGACAAGATCAAAGCATACCTTTACCTTCATGTCTTAAACAAGATCCGATTATTTCTCCAAATCTTGATCAAGGTCCCTCCATCCCTTCATCTCCATGTCATAATCCTCCATTTTCTTCACAAGATTCCCTCTCAAACAAACTTGTCATTTCTCCTAGTCTCTCTCGTGATTCCTCTACACAAGTTGTTCATGAACCCCTTATCAATGAAATCACCGATCCTAATCATACTACACAGAGCAACTTATCAATAATTGTATGTGTGCCATCATCAAATGCTAATGTAGGGACAAAAACAAGCATAACACCCGCTCAAGTCACAACTCTAGAACTAGAATCTATTTGCCTCATACACCCACACTTGATAGACTGGGGGCAAGAGAATCTACCACAATTGGATTTCTTTGAAAATTTTAAGGCTATAGGTGAATTCAGGGGTTCTAGAGCTGTATTTCCCTCTGATGATCCACAAAATTCAAAAACTAATAAAATCAATATTGGAGATGTTGAACACGTACACCCCGCTGAGTCCTTATATCCTATTGAAAAACACATCTTTATCCGACTCTTTAAACAAAGACCAATGAACTACCTACACAAATATTATACCTAAAGGTTGCGTTAGTTTAGGTTTTACTTTCCGCATTGCATATCGTTTTATTCAAAGCACTACATCACATATAGTTTCTTTTTCAAATGCATCGCATTCTCAAAGTTTCTGTGTTTTCATATAGGAGCATCAATAAGACAAGGCAACTGTCCAAGTTTTTCATCTGTGTGCATCCAAGAGAAGCAAGGGTCATCTCATTTCTTAGATATTCGGACATGAAAACTTTGAGGTCCTAAGGTCATTCATTTTCAACATTACCCTGTGACGACGCTTTACTTATGGTTGGGTAGTGATTTCACTATTTGAAACTTGTTAACCCAAAATCTATCAATTGCTATATCTCAAACACAATAAATCTCTAATTCATTCTAGACACCTAGTTGATCATATGACTAGTGAAAAATCTAAAATTATACTTCAGCGCCGCTGTAATTGTCACACCCAAGTAGGTTTCATTACTTACAAGTCAAGGCAAGAAAAAGAGAATAAAAAGAAAAAGAGCTATGTCAAATATCCATCTCAAGGCAAAAGAGCAATGATATATAACTAAAATATCATGCATACAAGTGCGATAAAAAGTTTGACTATGGGAACATGCAAGTAACTCCATCAGGGCTATGAACGCCTATTGGTAATGGAGCAATATTTGAGAAATTACAGTCTATAACCTCGTTGGAGCTCTCAAGGCTTGCTGGCAGCGAGGCTCTATTCAGAATGCTTTTGAAGTTAGAATAATCCATGTAGCTAGTCATATAGGATGCTAAGGATCTTTAGTGAACACAAGAGAAGGAATTAACTCATCTGCACACACATGGGCAAACGAAGATCTAAGCTTCAAGAACCGATGGGGAAGTTTTTTGCATCTCCATTTGTAAATCCTAGTCACTAAGTGTGTTGAGATGAATGTTCCTAGGGACCTTAGGGATCGATTGACCGCTTATCTATGAAATGTTTTGCACCTCCATTTCAATTGATGTATTACAAATGCTACAACAAACACAATCAACCTTGTTTGAATAGGAAATGCATCTTCATCATGCATATTGCATTAACATAGGTCATGTCAAAAATTCATTTGTCTCCACATACATTATGCAGATCATCATGTCATATAGATTTGCACACTGGGGGCATAACTGAAAAAAATCCTAAAAATCATATAAAGTCCTGAAAAAATCATATAACGTCCTTCAACAAAATCCAAAAACAATGAAAAACTCAAAATCCAAAAAAACAGTGAAAAACTCAAAATCCCCAAAAATAGTGAAAAATCATAAAAAACTAAAAACATCCATATAAGGTCCTGAAAAAATCATCCAAAAACATTCAAATATGGAAAACATAACAAAAGCATCTGCAAAACAATCCTACAAAATCCAAAAACATCGGATAAAGTGCTGAAAAAATCAATCAAAAACATTCAAATATCAATCCACATAATCCATTTTTTTTTTTGAAAAGGCTCTTGGAAAAGAACTAAAAATCGAAAATCAATCAATCAGAAAAACTTGCAATAAAATGTCTTGTGAGAAAAAAATACCCTAGTAGATATCCAGCAAACACTTCGCACGAAGTTAACAAAGGATACGACTATCTAGTCAAACATCTGCAATCAACTGATCAAACTGTCTTATCAATAGTATCATATCCATATCAAAGTGATCATTATCTTGTCTTAAATAGAAGAGGATACACTCGAAATCAGACAGGTTAGTCTTAAACGGGGTCCGCAACTTTATGAGATCAGACATTATCAACCATCACATCAAGCAACTGAGAACGAAGGCACAAGGTCAGTATAGCTACTGAATTTTGTCTGGGTTAGTCTTTATCTTTTTATCATTTGGCGATAGATATTGTTCCTATGCTACTCAAGGATGTCTACAAGTGACTAGAGGAGCTATGATGGGCATTATCTTTTTCTTTGTTTGTTGTTTGTGGTGTGAATCGATGAAATTCTAGGGAAATTGCTCTACTGGGTGTTTGTGATAAGAGCCTTCACATCAAGGTGAAATCACCACACATACCTCGACCCCTAGCGTAATTCCCAGAATGGAGGGTTCACTCCTTGTTTGCTACGTGTTTGTTTCTACAATGAGATATCTTTGCATCTTGGTTCCTTATACCCTGATGTGCTAAGCTTCCTTGTTCAATAATAAGGCTCAACGATGAATATATATTGACGCAATAAAATATGTGACACAGGTTCATGATTCATTCAATTTCATTCTCATTCTCATCTCATTTGCTTAATGATAGTTTGTTGATTTCTCATCTTCTGTCTAAATCACATTCTTTCTAACATTCTTTCTACCATCAATTTTTCTTTCTATCATCTAACTAACATTTCTTCAAGGTGTATCTGAGTTAAAATTGGTTCAACCATTATCATACAAAAACCATTCATTATAGACTCATTGGCATTCATTATAGATTCATTTGCATTCATTATAGATTCATTGGCATTTCATATAGATTCATTTGCATTCATATAGATTCATAGCATTCATTTTAAAATCCATTACCATCATTAATACATACATGTACTACCATTGCATTCATAATCATATAGAATCAAATAGATATACATCATAAAACTCATAACATCATATAAGCATACATGAGAAGCAAAACATACATAGATCACTATCAAAACCTGCATGTCATATATATATATAACTCAAAAATGATAATGTGTGAATACAATAAATAAACCTGAAGGCTTAGACAACATGATCAAAATAATGTCTCAACCAACACTGCCTCTGTCAGCAGGTGGATCCTATCCACTAGATCCTACCCCAAGATGCCGAGGTGGTCCCATAACGCCACCACTGCTAGTCCATCGTGAAGTAGATCTACTCAAACTCCTCCCCATAAATGCATTGAAGCTAGGCTCTCTCTGACCCTCAGGGATGACTCTCTCATATGCCTGTCGATAATAAATAGACTCCTGCGCAGCAGTGAAATAGCTATCTGTTTGGTCTCACGCATCTGTACCTACTCTAAAAAGCTGATCAAAGGCATCCATGGTGATCTAACATCTCTGCACTGCCTCATCTCTCTCTCCCTCTGGAGATGATCTCTCTCAGACTCAAGGGCACCATAATCTGCACGATAAGTCTCTCGCTCGATATCTCATCTAGCGACCTCATCCTCCAAACTCTGGACCTGCGCTCTAAGAGTCTACAGCTCAACCTCCCCACAAACCTATCCTATCCCACCCTCTGTAGCAGGAACATCCTCTAGCTCCGGCATATCCTTGTCATCACCTCCACTTTCACTGCTCGATGACTCAGAAGAATCGTCGCTATCCTCACTGCTAATAGACTCGGTGTCTCCACCAATGTCTACATCCTCATCTCCCTCATCTCCCTCGCCTCCTCCCTCATCATCCACACCTCCTCTCTCAGCTCCACCACCTCCTCCATCTCTCTCCCCTGCATCTATCCTCAACCGCTGTCTAGGATGGCAAATTTGCTGTGCTGTAATCGGAACAACAGGATCAGTCAAAGGCACTGGCCCATGCCTAGAAAACCACGCATCATACTCCACCGTCGTCCTTGGATCCGTTGCACCTCTACCCCAACCCCAGAGTAATGGCTGTAGAGAGTCAAACTCAGCAGAAGCAACATGTGGCTGTATGCACACACCCCAATCAGATAGCTCCCGTGATACACAAGCAAAATAAGCAGTAACCACAGGTGTCACCTGTACCTCACCGAACTGTCTCAGAACTCGCCCTGGAAGATACATCTCGATAATTCGCTCGGTCTTAAAGGTCCTACCAATAAGATATCTCTGTTGTCGGTAGAAAGACAAGTGCACTATATCATCAAGCCAACCAGGGCAATCTAAGTATGGTCTCCAAATAAAATGCTTCAATATGTCAAACTGATGTCTCAAGTATAAGGTGTTCCCCGAACCTCTATGTCTGATACCTGCTATATACCTGAAAGCATAAGGCTCACCAGGCTGCAAGTCTAGATGAATAATAGGCCTAGAAATAGAAATGTGCTCCCATGCCCATGTCTAAAGCAAAGTAACACCACAACTGATAGAACGGTATCCAAGATACATAATACCATGCAACTAATAGTACAACGTGGCTAGTAGATAAGGACCCCAAGCATATAGTCAACGATGAACAATCATGTCATGGAGCACTCTGTCCCATCCAACTGGAAATCCATGACCTCATCTGTCAGGTATCAGTAAAGCACCGACAACACCACATAATACAATATTCAAGTCATCATAGTCTAAACGGGCCCTAGGGATGTCATAACGGCCACTGATCTGCAAGTCCTGAATCTCACACTCGAAAAGTGCACATAGTCTAGCAATGCAATCATCATGGTCATATACAACTCTCTCACCATGAATGGGAATCCGCAGTATACGCCATACATCCTCTAAGGTAATCAATGCCTCACCAGTCAGAAGATGAAAAGAATAGGTCTCAGAATGCCACTGCTCTATCAAAGCTGTAATCATGGCCCTGTTGGCCGGAACCTCTGGAAAATGTAAAACATGATATAGACCAAGTTGTTGGATATGCTCGATCTCCTCATCCAGTAAATCAACTCGAAGATCAAGTCCACTAGGTCTGCTCTGTCGGTAGTATAACACTCCAATGTTCTCCTGCAACGAGAAAATGTTCAAAATATCAGATATCGGATCCCGAAAAACAAAAAAATATTTTCAAATGCATGACAAAAAATCACACATACAATGAATGCGTGATAGTTATGGCGAATGTAGAACAGTTATGACTCTTGTGTGATGTTTAAAGCTAATGCGTAATGAAATGGGCTCTTGTGTAACAATAAACACTTATGCGTAAAGATTATTTAAATATTTAGAACGTTTGCAGTACAGTTAACACTAATGCGTAAACATCGCGTAAACATCGACAGGCGATTGCGTGACACAATGCAAAAATTGATCATGGAATTTTTTTTGGAAAATAACATAAAATAGGCATAAATCAGGAAAAAAAAGGAAAAATACCATGCCGCCAGTCCCAGGAGGTCTCTGATATGAACGTACTCAGTCAGACAGGTGCAATTGAGCTCTATAACTAACCATGATGATCAAATAATCAGAAAAAAAAAACACACAAATTGCAGAGAAAACCAAGGAATTACCAAATTGCAAATGAACAAATAAAAACCTAAAAATCTCTATTTATAGCTCAAAATTAGGGTTTTTTGACACCTCGATGCCCGTGGTCCCTGTCAGCTTCAAACACCTCATAGCCTACTCAAATGATCTCGAAATCGCACGAAATTTCACATGCTTGCTCGTTAAACTGATATTGAAAACATGGTCTCAATTTTGAAATTTTCTGACCACCTTTTCCGAGGGGGCATATTTACACTATACAACAGTATCACTAAGGCATACTGGGGCAGAAATTTTTGGGGCAAATGTAGACACCTAAAAATGTCTCATTGATCATGTACTAATTAGTCCTCTAATTGATTAAATAATCTTTATTATTTAATTAAGTTAATTAATCTATTTCTTCTAATTTCATATTTCCTCGCCATCTTACTAATTATTCTATTTTCCTATTCTATCATCATTTAATCATTTTAATCATTTCCTAAATGTTAATTAAATATTTATTATTTAATTAATTATGGTTAATTCCCCAGTTCAAATAATCTTTATTATTTAAATAAATTACTAATTATTCAATTTCTATCTCTAATCATCTAATCATTTACCCCTTTTCTAACTATTAATTAAATATTTATTATTTAATTAATTGTGATTTTATCTTTTAAATTAAATAGTCTTTATTATTTAATTAAATTCTATTTCTAAAATAATTAAATAGTTTCTTTAAATTATTTAATTAACTAATTAATTTTTCCATTTCCAAATCCCCCAATTCTAATTTCATTTAATTTCATATTTTTCTAATTTCTTCCAAATTCAAATACATGTGCATGATTTCAAAAATCAAATTGAAAATCAAAGTTAAGTTCTAAATATATTCAAATACTAAATTGAATAAATAAATAAAATTATTTGAATTAAAATCTCATGCAAAGATTAAATTGAAAATCTAAATCTAAATGCAAGCACATGCTAAATTAATTAATTCAATCAATTAATTAATTAAATCATTTATCTCTTCAACTTTTATTTCCATCTTTAAGTTAGCTTTTTCTAAATTAAGCTCTCTGTGTCATCTTCTTTATTTCCACCAATCATTCTTTTTCTTCCCTTAGTCAGCTTTTTCTCAATCAGTTGACTCAATTAATCTATTCCATCTATTGAGTTCCACTCCTACAATCAGCAGTGCAACTATCAATTTTCACGTGAGCTCACCTGAGTTCCATCTCTTGATCATTCTATTCCACCTTTCAATCAATTTCATCCAATTTTCTATAAATTGAGCATCCAATCTCCATTTTCAATAATCACGAACTTTGAATCTTTGTGTCACTTGCAGGTTACCAACGCAATATTTGAGAGCCATCATACCACAAAGAGGAGAAGAGCAATGGAAGCAATATGCGATCTTGGGATAGGGAGTTTTGATTTGATTTGATTGTTTTAATTCCCATTTGCTTGATTGTGTCATTTCATTGTCTTATTTGTTAGATTCTTTGATTAGAAGGGATTCGTGATTTTCTTTTTGCTTCTAATTGATTACTTGTTTTTAAGATGAATTTTACATATATACAATATGTAACATACCTCACACCCTCAAAAATATCATCAGTATCAAAACATATACTGGTTGGGTATGAGAGATTGGGGACACTTCTGGATGCATACCTCTTAAGATCAGCAGCTAAGAGTTCTGAGATTTTTTCACTACTTAGTGAACCTCCTCCTTCATTTTCATTTTCCTTGGCTTTACCTTCTGTGTTGTAAACATTGTCCCAATCTGATGCAGGCATTAAATCTTTTGTGCTCATGTCTTTGTGTACATTTATTTTGTCATTACAACAACTTGCATTTGCATCATTACCTTTATCATGTTGATCATAAAGTGCTGCTATATGTTGCAACATGGTTTCGTAACCCTGGTTGCAAACACTTTGTGGATTGAACTTAACAACAAGATGATCTACATTATTCAAATCTGAAACCTCAATAGGCTCACGATTATTTGAACAATAACTTATGTTCTCACAATTTTCTTCTTGCTCTGAATACACATCTGCATTGTCATGCTGAGAACAAGAGTCATCTTCAACATCATATGAGACATCTCCACTCACGGATTCATCTCCATCACTATATCCAATATTATGTGCATTTTCAGATTTATTCATTTCAATCTCATCTATCCACTCTTTAATGTGTGCAACACTTTCTTCCCTCAAGATTGAAGACCAATTGATCGAGTCGGGCTCATCAAGCTCTAAGAATAATTGAATCCAAACATACTCATGGGGTCTAACATCAACTGGGAGCTCATTTAATGTAGCAATAAATCTTTCATAAAAAACATATGATGATTCTTCCTTTCTCTTCCCTACTTTCCTTCTTAAAAACAAGATGAACTTATCTTGGATTCTTTGAAGATATATTTCAATCTCCCTATCAATTTCTTTCAAATTTGACAAAGGGTTTTTAGATCTAGGAACCACATCTAGATCCATCAAATTTGAGAAGTCTACTGAACCATTACTTGGACAATGCATCTTACTATTTTACAAACACTTTGCAAAACACATGCAGTCATTAACTTCAAAACTTGACATACTTCTCACAATATTTATGACTGAAACTTTTCAAAACAGGAAGTATGTGAAGTGCATATTTCTTTTCGTTTCTATGGTGACTATTTCACCTTATAAGGAACAAATAATTATTTTATGAATACTTTGAGGAATACCTGGAGTAAAATTGATGATGTTGTTCACTTCACTTCTGACTGAAAAATTTGAAGAACTCCTCCAAATCTCAGGTTCGTTCTTACAGAGTCGCCACCTCCCTGAAGAGGAATAAAATTTAACCACTGATCTTCACTCTAAAACACTTTCAAATTTCTGGGTCTCATGTAGCAGAGTCACATAATTTTATTTTTTTTAAATTTCTCAGCAACAAAACCTTCCAGGGTATACACTTTCAAATCTGAAAAATAACTTTCAGATTTGTAAACTTCTAAGACTCTTCCCCAAATGAACTTTGGCCAGACTCACGGGTTCCCTAGTAGAGTTGCCATTTTTATTGGTGACTCGGATGGGATAATCTCAACTATATATTAAATAATTTTTTCTTAACCAGAGATTCTCAACGGTTCATTTAGTCCCCAACAGAGTCGCCATTTTTGTTGTTCTAAAAAATGAGCAAACCAAGTTCACCTGCAATCTATCTATGAAATAGCCAACTTCGTACAATGAAGAACTTCAGGACTTGGACAACATAACAAGGATTTGAATCCTTCTACTCTTTAGGCTCTGTAAAACCTAGGTGGGTGTACCTTTGATGCATTGACTTAGACCCATTACACACATATGATAGCATCAATAAAAGCATATAGATCTCACAAGGATTAAACAACTAGGAGGTTACTGTAGATAGGCTAGATCTATGTTGACATCTCAACTAAGTTGAAGCATGAGATAGGTGGAACAAACTAAAACTACAAACATAAAAGTAAATGGATATTTGATTTTAAAATCTCTGAGAATCCCCATAATCTGCAAGACCAGTGCCTTATCTAAGGGCATAGAGTCATACATCAAACTGCAAATGAAAAACCTCTACTGCAAATCCATCTTCATCATTAAATATTCCTGCATTAATGCCTTGCATAAATGCATTACTCAGCTCATTCACAAAATCATCAGATCTTGAAAATATATTCCATTATTTATGATTGATTACGGAGTTTAAATTCTTCCTTGAAGAATACCTGCAAACAATCACAACAAACTCCTTGAGATGACAAACTCCAGCCTCCTTGAGGACTTAATTTGTAACAAAGAAATATACATTTAGAGACAACTTTGAGTGAATTTATGCATGCCTTACATACATATAAATCTGCAACAAGAAACACCTACAACAAGAAAATATACTCCATTACTTGAAAAAAAGACATTATATTACAAACTTGGTAAAAATCAGAATTGGAAACCAAGATTAAGGAGCCTTGCTCACAAAAATCTAGAACCCTTACAAAATGAGAAGACCTCAGAATAAGAAGGAAGAAAGAAGAATTCCGATTTCATTAATGACAAGTCCTACTCCCTCTGCCATCGGCTGCTGCACTTGGCCTGTAGAAAATCTTCTCTGACAAACTGACAAATCCCTTTGAAATCCTGAGGAAACTGCTCTTGAGATACTTAATGTGTGCCACAACTGACTGCAGAAACAAACTCCTCGAATGGAAAGCTTTCCAACGATATATAACACTTGTATATTCGGGCAAAAAACAACCCCTCAACCATCAATCTCTCTGTAGGTCAGTCATTAATTTCTCTTGTAAATCAGTCAGGCACAACAGTCATTTAAATATTGGCACTTCTGTACTATAGTCCTAAACTATATATTTAACTTTGACTTTTGCCTTTGCGGCCTCTTTCTGCGCTCTACCACGTGTCACCTTTGGATTGGCTCCGGGGTCCCTGTCCTGCCACCTTAGCATGACCTAGACTCACTGCCGGAATGAAGCTCCTCTTTGTTGCTAGATCACGAGGAATATTATTCCGAGCACTCACAACCGCGGTACAATGACAACCGTTGATAGTCCCAAAATTCTCACTTGGGCGCCACTTGTCCACCACCTCGCCTTGGGCTTTGGCTTCACTTAGTCACCCTGGCTCGCCTTTGGATCCATTTGGGCCTCACCTTAATCGCCACGTCACCCTAGGCCAGACCCACCTTTTGGTCGCCATGTCACGGTGGATAACTAGCGAGCAGTTTCCCATCGCGGTGTAGCGACCGCCATTAGATCTCTTTGCCCGGTCGTCAGATCTGCTCAACTTGCTCAACCTTTACCTCTTCGTCCATCCGTGCCACGTGTCTCCTCCGGCTCGCTTGCGGATCCACCTGTCTTGCCACTTGGACCCACCACCTGGACATGCCACCTGGACCTGCCTTGGTCACCAAGTCCCGATGGAATAACATTTCGGGTACTTTATGTCGCGGTACAACGACAACCGCTGATAGTCCTGGAATTGTACTCCATCGTTGATCTTTCTCGGATATGCCGTTGGATCTCTTGATTTGTGCAACCCTTAGCCCTTCTCGCCAGCATGTACCAAAATTTGGACACCTTGAGATGCGCACACGTGGGGTCCACTGGGCCACGAGCCACCTCTTGCCAAAAGCCCTTAAGCTTTGACACTTAAGAAGTGTGCAAATTTGTATTTAAATACAAAATACTCCCTTCGCACAACCAATGTGGGATAAATGTTCATGCCTGGCAACCTTGTTTCTTTTGTAAACCCAATTTGGCGCCCAAGTAGAAATGCCTTACACAGGTCGATTGCATTTGTTTTGAAGTTTCTTTTACCTTCCATCTGCCACACAGGGGATTTGGCGATACACTTGCCAAATGAATTTGCCTGAAGGTTTTAATAGCCATGCCATACCATAGGCAAGGAGAATGCAGATGTCTTGTTTGAAATGGGCCTCTCAAATCATCAAAATTTTATAGGTCCCAACAAACTGGAGGTGCTAGTGCCCTCATCCTACTCCTTGTCTTAGAAATTGATAGTGCCTTCATCTAGTTGAGCTATGTTGGCTCATAGACAACCATTGTTGGTGTTGGTTTTTTAGTATGTCATTCATGTTTTGAAGTCTAACTTGGTATGAGTTGGAGGTTGTTGGTTCCCTTGTCTTATCATTATGTGGTGTCATGAGAGAATGTGATTGTGAGGTTGCAATTCATCATATTTTAGATGGTGTTCTCTCTCTCTCTCTCAGGTTGGTCGTGGTGGTTTTATCTTGTGACTATTGAACCTTTTGCTAGTAACACCTTGCATATGTAATGGTGAGGTTATTTTGGTTGTAATTTCCTTTGTGTCATAATGTTGCATATGATACATGTGTACCTGTTTCAATGCAAATGCAAGTGCAACATTTGGTTAATGTAACCTTCTTCTTGTTGTTTCAAAAAATTTTTTGTTCCACCAAGTTTTGCCTTGGTCCCTTCAAATAGGGCATTACATCTAGTATCATAGCCCATGTTGCAACATTGGGATCTTTGGTTCAAGTTGTTGACCATGTTTTTGTTAGTACTTGGTGTGTAGTTGTGTGAGTTCTTGCGTTGTGAGTCAGTAGTTTGACTTCTTGCTTGGGTGCCTTGTATCATGTTTTAGTGAGTTCAATGTGAACCAACCCAAGTAGAGTTTTGTTAAGGAATAGTACGTCCTAGGCCCTCTTGTACTTATTATGGAAGGATAAATAACCCTATTTGAGTTCCTCCTAAGGTGGAGAATGATTACTCTTTGGTGATTGGTCCTTGTGTGTGAGTTCTTGTTGGGTCTCTATGAATTTTAGAGTGTGTGGATGTTGTGGGCAACAGTAAATTGATGCTACCTTTGTTTACCCTCGTTGAGGTAAATATTTTGGCATTCCACTTGTGGATATTGAGTTCCTCATGGAGAAGTTGGTATGTTTGACTCAGGTTGTGATTCCATGTTTTTTTTTTGTGTTGTGATCTTGTGGTTGTCATGTATGAATTTCAAGTTTGTAAGTTTTTTAGTTTGAATTTTTTGAAAGTTCGGTCTGTAGAATTTTGATTTTTTTTGAAGTTTTTTTGGTTTAATGGTTTCTTTTGACAAGATCACGACAAGATATGTAAACAAAACAATAGGTAATGAAAGACATTAAGCACGTTTAAGCATGTTTACACCTCTATATTCACTAAGATAATATATATATATATATATATAAAAAAAAATTTCTTGTTTTGAATTTCGTTACTTGATTTGATGTAATAAGAAATGAAATATGAAGACACTTTTCTTGTGGCTCAATTTTGATTTTTGTCCCCTCTTGGTTTCAAGTGGGGAAGGAGATATAAACAGTGAAACACGTAAGATACACCAACAAGCCTACTCAAATGGGATTATCAATCCTTATATGCACAAGAAATGATTGCCAAAAAATTCAACTATAGGCCTTACAAGCTCAATTAGGGGTATCTTCTATATACCACAAGGGTACATTGAGGCCTAAATTAGTATATGAAAAAGAATAATGCCAAGCAACGAGGAGGAGATGGTAACCCACTCTCCACCTTCACTTCTCTAAGGTATGAAGTTATTAGAGGCTTAGCCTAGATTGATAAAATTTCACTTCGAAGAGGTGTGCCTTTCGATTCACCCCACTTTTTATAGTAGATTAGAACATGAGGTTTAAGGTTGTCCTTTAGAGTGATCACTTCTCTAAGCAATCCCCCTAAAAATAAAAAAAGCAAGATCACTTATTTTTGACCACTCAAGTTCGCCACTAGGACATGATAGGAGAGCATACTTAAGTAAACGTTGGGGATTAAAAGATAATGGCTTATTTTAAGCCTAAGTCCAAATGCGAAAGGTTTATTTTAAGATTGATTTTAATGTGAGGAAGATACACCAAGCAAGATGATCTAAAGAAAGAAAAGAATCTATGATAGAAAACAAAGATTGCGATTGATTTGAAAATGTAAATAAGAGGGTTGAGAACAAGTGTACCTGATTTAGCACTTTCTAATTATGTTTGAAAACCCTTGATCCAATATGAAGAGATCCAAGATAGCCAAAAATGACAATCTGAACCTAATTTTTTTAGTTGTAGGCTCTTGAGATGATCCTTAGCCTTCAGTTAAAAAAGGTAGAAAAATTCGTAGTTGTTTGAGAGATATGATGAAATATTTGAAGGCCCTAGGGTTTTTTTCTCAACTTTGTTTGCATAAAATTAGCCTTGATTTTTTGAACAAAACAACAAGGTTAGAAAAACCTCCAAAAATATAGATCAAACAGGGATGTGGGTCCCACCAAGCATGCCAAAATGTGAATCAAAATAATGGAAACAATGCAATGCGAGATCCAAATTCACATTCACAAAATCCTTCAATAAATCCTAAGATCTATTCACAAATCAAATGATTACAATAATACTATGGAAAAGACCTTAGATTGCTCCATTGTTTTTTGATAAATACTTGAATGATCTATGTAGGTTTGCTCTTAGATTTTGTAGCATAACTTTGATAACATTATGATAGTGTGAAGGCTTGATACTTGATAATGGATGCTTTGTAGATGCTAGCTTGTTTGATTGATGCTCGATTGATGTTTGATTATGATAATGATAGATGCTTGCTCAAAATGATAGTAGTGCTCTTGATCTCATGAAGTGCTAGCTCTTGATAATGATAATGCTTTACAGATGCTTGATATTTTGACAATAGTGTAAGTGCTCAAAAGTGCTAGCTAGGGAGAAGTGAATGAGTGAAGTTCTTATTTATATGCCTCACATAATATTTAATCAATGGCGAAGATTAATTAGAAAGATCAATGGATGAAAAAATTTGAGAGAGGGTAAGCCCTGTAATGCAAATAATATTTATTTTATTTATTTGAGGTGATAAAATTAAATAAATTATTTGAATTTAATTTATTTGAGAGGGAAGTGTTAGCTAATTGTTTTTTCTTTTAAATTGTTCAATTATGAGAGATAAATTAATTAAATAATTAAATTCTATAATTAATATTGGATTTAAATGACAAAACCAATTACATTTAAAAATATTTAAATAATTATGGATATAAAAGGTTATTAAAATAAATAAATCGTTAAAACTATTTAATTATTAGATAAAATTAGCTTAATTGAAAAATTAAAAACTATTTAATTAATAAATGTTAGGAGAATTGGTAAGAAGGCAATGACATGACAAGATGAAAATGCATAAGTCATTTTTAGATGTCTATGTGTTTTTTTTGTTTTTAGAATTCTTATGGAGTAAGTAAGGTGAAATTGATGTATCATGAGAAGGATATATAGTCAAAGATTCAAATGATAAAATTATAGCAACTTTAGCTTTGAAAGCTGCTTTTATTCCACTGGGTACTAACAACTTTGCAGAGGCATATGCTTTGCTTGAAGGTATTCTACTAGTAAAAAAACTGAACATCTCATATATACACATTGAAGGCGATTCAGCTATTATTATCAACGCTTGCATAAAGAGAAATATTGATAATTGGTAGATAAGATATTTACTTGAACAAGCATGGACACTAATTGATACATTTATAAACTTCACCATTTCACATGTGTATAGAGAAGGGAACCGGGTTGCAGATCATTTGGCAAATATGGGAAGTTCCAAGGAGGAACTTAATATGATGGGTCCGAATTGTGATTTTGATTCTTATCCAATTCTTAAGGCAAAAATTTTGGAGGATATGGGTATAGGATAATATTACATATAGCTGTACAATGGTCTTTTTCATAATGATATAAAATTGGTATGTGTGATATTATAAGTGCAGGGTCCTGTGGTTTTGCTACATCTGTATATTGTGAAGGGATATCGATTTGAGAAGTGTGCTGGATTGTAAGTTCGATAAATTCATAAGTGAGACAGATTGTGGACTGCTATGTAAATGTGCACAGCTCTCGTGATGTTTTGGTTTAGACTGCATCTTGTTCAATACATTCCAGAAAATATTCGATACTGGGGGATGTTTTATGGCACTCGGTATTCTGGACACTATAAGATATTGTATTTCTTGGCATATTTGAGATTTAAATCTCACAACCTTTCTATGTATTGTAGAGAAAGGATCAAAGTTTTTCTTACTGGTTCTTTTCTCCGGGAGCTCTTTAAATCAACTTTATATAATAAAATATATTAAGTGGCACCGCCACCTTGTTTTGGAAAAAAAATAAATTATAGCGACTTCTTCCAATAGATTAGCTACTAGTACAAATAATGAAGCTAAAACACATCCTCACATCCTCAATTTAGAACCATGCATGGATTCCAACATCACCAAGGTTCATATTGCGATTCAATTATTATTGTTAATGTGGTTAAGAAGTGATATTCCCCTAACTATAAGATTTCTAATATTCCTAATAATGTTTGGTAAATTTTGGATTCACTTTTAGACGTCTATACATGTACCATGCCTATATAGAAGAAAATAAAGTGGCTAATTCTTTTGCCAACTTTGGCATCTTATAACTAGAAAATACTATCTCACATCACACACCCGACTTTTAACCATCCCTTAATCAAATAATCATTACTGGAGTTGATGAAAAATACATCACATATTAAGCTCATTTCAAATGATTTAGGACTTTAAGTGTTCAATTTTGATGATGGCATATGTGCATCTAGTTGCATCAAAATATTGATTTCTGCTTGCAGTGACAAGCATTCCTTGATTGTACTCCCCACTCTGCATTGCACTTTGAAAGGATGATTATACAATTATGATTTATTGCACTCCCATTAATAAATCCCCTTTTTCTTTTTCTCATGACATTTTCTTAGGCAGTGGATACTAATGTATGTTTTCTATCTAGCAAAAGGTAGAAAGATTTTCATGGCCTAGTTACATCAAAGCACCTTCATAAAACAATCAAACTCATAAACATCACCATATTCACATTTAATGTATCAAGGAAGATTTTCTTATTGTTGACCACTAGTATCACGTCATTATAGATACCTCCTTAATGTTAGTTAGGGTGCTCCTAGATTTAGGCGTAGAAAAGGATGACATTCATAAAATGGCAGATACTTTAGTTTGGAGAGTTCCTAAGTGAATTGGATTCCATCTTGGAAAAAATAGTATTTGGGTGTGGTTTTTGATTGCTAATGCTCTAAGTTGATTGGAGATGGTTTGTTCAAGGGCTCATGAATACCCTTCATAGTGACTTGATCTCTACAATGTGAGCTCAAGTATATAAAGGTTGTTGGTATATGTATTGTTTCTCATTGGGAGGTTGATTGAAGCTTCACCATGATCTAGTTTGGATGCTTCTCTAAAATATGGGTTGTTCACTTTTTTCCTTTTTCTTTCACTTTGCTAGTTAGTTGGTTTTATGAGGTACCATTCATTCTAAAATTTGGGTGGTGCCTTTTGTTAGAGTATTCAGGTATTTACTTGATTAATTAAACAATATTTATTTAATTATTTAAGTTCCCTTTATCTCTTTTACACTTAAGCTAACTTTAGGTGCATAATAATTAATTCTTTTATTAATTATTATGTGCAAACCTAGGTTTTCCCTTTTAGGGTTTCTTGACCTATTAAAGGTTGAGTTCATTCTTTTCTTTGTAAGAAGGATTATTATTGACAATACATTTTTGGAGATTATTGAGCTCTCATCCTTTGGAGCATATTTTTCCTGTGTTTTTGTTCCTTATATGATTTGCTTCCTTGCTTCTCCTTGTAACAGGTTTTTCAGCTTGCAGAGATCATTTGGGCTCCTATGGTGTTGTATTTTCTCAACTCCAACATGGTATCAGAGAAAAAAATACTCCCAGAGGCTCAAGAACCAAAATAGGTCAATACATTTTTGGAGATTATTGAGCTCTCATCTTTTGGAGCATATTTTTCCTGTGTTTTTTTCCAGTCAAAGTGAGGTCTAGTTTTTGCACTCCGGGAGCCATGGAATGAGCATCCAACCTCTGTTTTTCAAAAATTTTATATTTTTGGAAAGCGCGTGTTGTGTACTTTCCAGCCATATGATGCATATTTCCAGATTCTGCTCCATGCATATTTTATTCAGTTTTTTGCTTTTCAGCACTCTGGTGGATATCTTAGTTGTTTCAGGTCCTAGGATCTCTTCTCTGGGTAGGATGTCTCTATTTTGGTTCTCATTTCTATTTCCAGTCTTCTTATCATTGCCGCTTGTATTTATGCAAACACATTGAGATAAAGTGCCATCATGCATTGTTTACTTCGGATCTTGCACATCTCGTGCCTTGTTGTACATGCACTATTGATAAAGTGCCATCATGCATTGTTTACTTTGGATCTTGCACATCTCGTGCCTTGTTGTACATGCACTATTGATAAAGTGCCATGATGAGGTTGATGTTTGCCTGTTGTTTTCCATCTTCCTTTGTACAGTGAGTGTTCCTTCCATGACATTCACCTCACGATGTGTGTCAAGTGAGTGTTCCTTCCACGACACCCTGTACTTTTCTTAGCACCTTTGATGTTCCTGGTTCTTTGTCATGCAGTTCTTCTTGGCTGTTCTTTTCAGTGTTCCTGTCCCTCTCCCTCTTCCGCATTATGGGGAGGTTTGTCCTGTTGGTTCTAATGCTTCCGTGGTTCGATTGATCAGCTCTTCAGGCTTTGGTTTCTCATGCCATCTGTATCTTCAAGTTCAATATTTGCCTTGTTTGCCATCTGATTCGAGTAGTGTCATTTGAGGGCACTCATACAGATCATAGTCTTCTCTACCTGGTCATGTTCTATTTCAGTGGAGGTTCTTCAGATCAACAGTTATTCTTCGACAAAGTTTGCAGGTTCTTCATGTTTCAGTGGTGTTCTTTTCCATCTCTTTTTGGAGTAGAGTTTTTTTCCCATGTGGTTTTCTCTATTTCTCCAGTTCATAGAGATTTCATTGTATTTGGGTACCTGATCAGGCCTTATTGCTGGGACCCATCTTTCTTGCTTTCAGTAGCTGTTCTAGGTTTTAGCTTCTCCCTAAGTCTAGCTTAAGGGGGGGTGTTAGAGTATTCAGTTATTTACTTGATTAATTAAACAATATTTGTTTGATTATTTAAGTTCCATTTATCTCTTTTACACTTAAGCTAACTTTCGATGCATAATAATTAATTCTTGAATTAATTATTATGTGCAAACCTAGGTTTTCCCTTTCAGGGTTTCTTGACCTATTAAAGGTTGAGTTCATTCTTTTCTTTGTAAGAAGAATTATTATTGACAATACATTTTTGGAGATTATTGAGCTCTCATCTTTTGGAGCATATTTTTCCTGTGTTTTTGTTTCTTCTGTGATTTGCTTCCTTGCTTCTCCTTGTAACAGGTTTTTCAGCTTGCAGAGATCATTTGGGCTCCTATGGTGTTGTATTTTCTCAACTCCAACACCTTTGTTATTTGGAAAAAGTTTATATAGGTTTTGTGTTTCCCCAATTGTATATTATACTTTTTCACACCTAAAATTTATATTTATTTTTTGTAATGTATACATGTAATTTTAAAATGAAAAATATTAAATAATTAATTATCTACATTTATCATTGGTTGAACCATTTTATTCTTATTGCAATCTCCACATTGTTCATGAAATTAAAAAAGAAAACTTTCTATAACTTCGTACAAAATATCAAACTACATATTTTATGAAATCATGTAGTTTCATGCATTCAAGTACATTTTAATGGAATGTTATAGCTCATGTATTTCAAATATATTTAAGTGAAATGACATAGTGTTATACAAGTGTACAAAAATGCACTTCAAGATTTATGTTCAATTGAGCAAATTCATGTAAAAAATTTATTTTGAAAAATTACGGATCATTTGTTTTCTCAACATTATTAACTTATAAGACAACTCATGTTAACCAAGGTGCTTGCACCTACAACATTTGACAAAAAGTTTCCTTGCATCATGTTTTGATTGATGTCCATAACTTGTTCCAAAGTTTCCATTTTTACATAGTTTTGATTTTCACCAACGTAATAAATTGCCATCTAATTTTAACACATTCGAATTCTGTGAAAGAGCTCCATGTTCAATATACCTTGTAAAAAATATCTTTCTATTATAGAAACAAAACACACGAATACTCAAACAACTCAACTCTTATAGATAAAATTAAATTTACAATATTTCTTGACATTTACCAATACTTTTTATCTAGACCAAATTCCAAATACACACAAGCAAAAGCTTGATCCATGATGATCTTAAAACTTTCAAAATGTCAAGGTGCCTATAATAATTGTGAAATTCAAATGCAAGATGTTTAAATTGACCAATGACAACTAAACTAAGATGTTCGATAGTTAATTTAAACTATCCCATACTAGGCCATTACACCTATCCATTAAAAATTAAAAAACCCAATCAATGGCCGATACTAATAAATATTGGCCCCCTTTTAAATTGACAGGTAAAGGAACCGTCAATTTAAAGCCACTGAAAGGTGCTTCATATATCGCATTAAATCCCTGAGGAAGATTTGCCCTTCCCGCCAATTTGCAATTTTTATCATAAAAGACCTCAAAACCCTTGAAACCCTCATTCATACTTTCCCGCCCCACAAAATTATCGTTGTTCTTGGCTTTCTCCATACTTTGCAGAGCATTCTCCAGCGTTCTGTTACGCCGTCGTTCACTTATCTTTTCGTTCTTTCCTTTTTTTGGTGTTTTCCTTTGTATTTTTCCCTGTGTTGAGCCATGTTGGAATTAAGGCTTGTCCAGGGGAGTCTCCTGAAGAAGGTGCTGGAGGCCATAAAGGATTTGGTCACAGATGCCAACTTCGATTGCTCGGCAACTGGGTTTTCTCTGCAGGCCATGGATTCGAGCCACGTGGCCCTAGTGGCTCTGCTGCTGAGGTCGGAGGGCTTCGAGCATTTCAGGTGCGACAGGAATATGTCCATGGGGATGAATCTGAACAACATGGCCAAGATGTTGAAGTGCGCTGGTAACGATGATATTATCACCATCAAGGCCGACGATGGGGGGGATACTGTCACCTTCATGTTTGAAAGCCCCAGTAAGTCGTTTTTCTTCTTTCTTATGTTTTTATTAAACAAGACATTTCTATTCTGTTCCTTTTCTGATGGTTTAGTTCTGAGAGCTTTACTTACGGGCTTTGCCTTCTTGATCTAGCGAGATATGATTAAGTTTTAAGCAGTTTAACTGAAGTTTGATTTATTTTAGTAGTTTAATTTCTTATGATATTGCTGTTTATTACTAAGTTCCTATATGCTTTCCTGGTTCTGCGTCCTTCTCCGGAAGGTACTGTGCCCGGCATTCTAAGATGAAGTTTTTCATTACTTTATGGTGATTATAGCCAGTTTTGTTGATATTTGTTTCTATTGACAAGGCTTTAATGAAGTTATGTGACACCTTTATTTCTTTGCTGGCCACACATGGGGTTGGACCATAGTCTTTCATGTTTGTTAAAGCTGAATAGTTTTGATGTTTACCATATTTCTAGTCAGTTCAAAATTGTTATCATGCTAGTTGCACAACAGTATTGCTTCTTTTCTTTTGGAGTTAAAGACCACCTATTTGCCATGGGGGGATTTGACCCTGGGTTAGAGTGTCCTCTGCTAGCATTCTTCTACGATTCTTTAAGGTTGTATGTTGCCATCGTCATTTTATTTATAATAGCTCAATTTTTGATAGTTTGAGCTTTGCACCACATACAAAGAGCTAAAAAAATGGCTAGTCATCAAATTCTAGTATGTAAAATGGCTACAAAAATCTCGTGTGATAACACTCTTATCTGCTTTGATAAATACCTTGCAAGTCAGTCAAAGGTCCTAGGAAAAGGGATTTTGATGCATTTTGTCTGTCCAGTTTTGCTTGTGGAGGATTTTATATTCTCTATCAATAACATGTGTTCTGGGTAACATATCTATGTTCATTTTGGAATTAGAAGTGACTTTTGGCAGTCAACATTGTACTGATTGCATCAATCTTTAGCTCTTTAGTGGTAGTATTTTTGTCAGGCTAGAGGAATCTATTCTGAGCTCAAGATAGCACACTGTGAGCTACCCAACAGCTATCTTCTGCCCATACTGCAGGCTGTGCCGTAACATCCACCATTGCTGCCATAGGCTGACCTGCTTTAGAAGCACACATGTTGAGTAAGTGTTGAAACATCAACATCTAATGTGCGATAAACCCAACATCATCTATTCTGTTTGGAAGCTAAAATTTCTGAATTGAAGCTATAATGCCAACTATCCACTTACGTCCAGACTGTAGAACTTCAAGTTGCTGTCTACTTAGCTGCATGATCTTTTCTAAATAAGCTAAGTGAACCATAAGCTCCATTAGAATTTAGACATCCCTTGACCAGCATGATGGGAGCAGCTGGAAGTTGTTTGGTACCTGGGGTTGACAACAAAACTAAATAAAAAACCAAGGAACACACTTAAGGGTTTACAAGACTGGAGTTGTTATAGGGGGCTGCAGACATTTAGAGAGTTAGCTTTTATTTTATGGCACTTGTATATAGGAGTTTTCAAAATTTTCACTTTAGGGGTTCTTATTTTCTGAAAGTAACTCTTTTGAAAATAATTAGAATGCATTTTGTTTCATAAGCTCTTTGTTAATTAAAGAGCTATATTTTGCAAATTAAAATCAAACAATATTAAAGGATAATATGGGAGTGATGTGTATGATGTAATATTCAGGTGTACTGTCACATTGGTACTTTGTCTGCAAGGATACGATATTGATGACTTAATGAGGTTTCAATGTGAATGAGATATTTGCTTTCCTGAAAAGACTGGAGTTATAGGGAGCTGCAGACATTTAGAGAGTTAGCTTTTATTTTATGACACTTATATATAGTAGTTTTCAAAATTTTCACTTTAGGGGTTCTTATCTTCTGAAAGCAACACTTATGAATATAATTAGAATGTATTTTGTTTCATAAGCTCTTTGTTAATCAAAGAGCTATATCCTTTTATTTTATGACACTTATATATAGTAGTTTTCAAAATTTTCACTTTAGGGGTTCTTATTTTCTGAAAGCAACACTTTTGAATATAATTAGAATGTATTTTGTTTCATAAGCTCTTTGTTAATTAAAGAGCTATATCCTGTGTGCCTCTGTTGTTCATGTACTTGATCATGGCCAGTCATTTGTATGCTTGGAGAGAAGACTGTCTTCTGGGATAGAGACCATACCCCGAAGACTAATGTTTTTGCATGACTTTTACATGTCATGTCTTTTTCCTTGTATTATGCTGCATAATTTTGTATTAAATTTGTGTTTTCTCCTCGTACAAAACAAATTGTATTTATATTATTAATTATTCCCTGATATTTCTAAAGTTATGGTGCAAAATTTACTTTGAACTTTTGTTGTTGATTTGTTGCCAGATTAGCCTTTGTATTCTCAAATTGTTGTTAGGACGTTTTGAATTCAAGGTGTTTAAATCTTGAAGGGGCTTGAATTTTTGCTGTGCAATTTGAGATCTTTCCAATTACTGAGGTTGAGGTTAGGGGTGTTCTAGTGTTTTGGTTGATGTCCCTTCATGAGTCATTTGTATGCCTGGAAAGAAGACTGTCATCTGGAAGACTAATGGAAGACTAATGTTTTTTCATGAATTTTACATGTCATGTCTTTTTCCTTGTATTATGCTGCATAATTTGTATTAAATTTGTGTTTTCTCCATGTACAAAACAAATTTTATTTATATTATTAATTGTTCCCTGATATTTCTAATGTTATGGTGCAAAATTTGCTTTGAACTTTTGTTTCTGAATTTTTATATATCTATATAAGTTGGGAATCAATAGAGAAAAAATGTGATTACTCTCTTATTAGTTATTATGTATTTGAAACAGACCAGGATAAAATCTCAGACTTTGAAATGAAGTTAATGGATATTGACACTGAACATTTGGGTATTCCCGAGTCGGAGTATCAATCCATTGTGAGGATGCCATCACAAGAGTTTGCTCGTATCTGCAAAGACTTGAGCACCATTGGTGACACAGGTATGAGGTTGGACCTGTTTTGTATATTAAGATAAATAGGAAAGGCTTTATACTTTGTCCAGATAATTCATTTATTTCAAGGTGCCAGATTTTTGCACTTTCCCAGTTCTAATTCACTTTTCTGTAGAATTTGTCAAATGCTGGATAAAACTGCCTTCCACCAAATTGTTTCCTTTATTTTTGTGTTTGCAGTATTGTTATTCAAGAAGTGTGATGGGCTGTTTCATGCACAGGAAATTATAATGTGTGGGGAAGTACTGTAGAAATGGAAGCAATTTTGTGTGATTTTTATGAACAATTATAGTGCATATATTACTTATCCAACTAACTTTTCTTTTATTCTTCATTCTTTTTTTTTTCCCTACCGGGCTGCAACTTGTTTACCAAGGAGCTAAATTGTTGGTTTCTTTGATTTTGCTGGCATCTGAAATGAGAAGCCTCATAGCACCACAGTTTGTTGGGGATATGCTTGTCTGAGTTTCTTCTGCGAGATTGGGTCATCATATCTTGCACAGAATGCTTCTGTAGTTTTACATTTGTTTTATGTTAGTGATATTTGTATTCGACTTGGTAGCAAGATTTGGCGGAGGGCTGGAGAGGTGGTGTTGTACGGCTATACAACCTTCACCATGCATTGATGATCTTTTTTGAAGTTTTGGATGAATGGAAAAAATGAGCATTTTATCGAGTATGATATTTGAAAAATTTGCAGGGGTAACTTATGCTTTGTTATTTTCATGTAGTTGTCATCTCCGTGACCAAGGAAGGAGTAAAGTTCTCTACCAAGGGTGATATTGGAAGTGCAAATATTGTTTGTAGGCAAAATACCTCAGTTGACAAGGTAGCACCGCTTCCAACTTTAACACCAAATTGGATGGCATTTTATTATTCTTCATCAATTAGCAATTTAGAATATGTTTTGAATTATTTTTGATTTTAATTGATGATGGCATTTTATCATTCTTGATCTATTAGCAAATTAGAATATGTTTTGAATTTTTTTTGCCAATACTACTATACTATTATAGACAATTAGCTAACGCATGCTCAGTTCTGAACATTGAAGGGTCTTGAGAGTACAATTTTTGTTTTGGCCTGTTCTACAGTATGCTATTATTTTCATCTTGTAAATCTTGGGGCCACTGCCTTCTGCAACTATTAATATTTATCTGTTTTGACATGAGGACTAGTATTTTGTATGTTTGAATATTCATTCTGCAAATACAGTGTCTTTCAGCCAAGTCTGACAGCCTGATTGAAAAAATGATATACATTTTAATTAATTAATAATAATCAAAATTAAAAAATATTAGTTGTAGTGCCGATCTAAACCTCATGGAACTTATCACCTGAATATGTTGGATTTATTGAAAAGGCTCTTCTAGAGTCAAAATATTGAACTAATGCATGCCTGAAAATCTAAATCTATATTAAGGGAAGAAATTAGACAATTTTAAGTCAGAAAGGTCAAAGATTGCAATATGTGGAGTAATTTATGTCTTTCTAATGACTTTTAATATCAAAACTTTGAAGCTGAACAACATAAATTATCAAGGTGGATATAGAGATATGGATATGGTGCTTTTGCAGAGGCTCCAGGATATAATATAAACATAGGTGAACTCTAAAAAATGTTCTTTATTGGTAGTGTGCTTCTCTGTACTCTCCATCTTGTTTTGCAATGTTGTTGATAAACTGAAGGCCTAAAATAGTAATTGTCTCGACTTCAAATGTTACTGAATTTGGTATAGTCTGAAATTGCAATTGCCTCGTGTGTTATTAATATGCCCTTAAGTCTAATATTCTCAGTCTCAAATGTAGTTTGGTATTGGTGATCGTAGTGGCTCAAATGGAACAAGAAATATTTCTTGTCTTGGATCTCTAATGAATTTCAAGCTTTATTTATGTTGGAAATGCAACTATTCTCTATATGAAGATCAGCAATAGCAGGATTCAATGGCCTTCTTGTTATGAACATCACCAGGATGAATCTGGAAGCCAAAATCAGGGACCAGCACTCAACTTTGTAGCAAGAGAACCAAGAATTGACCCATCTGAATCTACTCTCTTCCATTACTCTTTCTCCAAGAAACATGGGTCGGTGAAGGATGTTTATGGTGTCAAACCTCAGTGCTTTCCTTTGGGTGGTCATTCTAAGATAGGGTGCTAGAAAAAAGGAACAGCCGAGCCTACAATTCAATGTCTTGTTCTGCTATTGGACCTCTGAATTATTCATTATTATTCTCCATTTATTTAGATATTGGAACCATTACAAGAATCTTTAAGGTCTATGATTTGGAGGTGGATGATACCCTCAGCTACCTTTTTCAAAGTCAGTTTGCCATAATTTAATTTCTTTGTTACTTCCACCTGGAATTTGTTAATTATTTCACTTGTATCCCAATTTTAGGCCTTTAATTAGCTTATCGCTAACCTATGTTTGGTTCATTTGTGTGAATAAACTCCAGCATGCTTTACATTTTTTGTTTTTATGCTGTAGAGAAATGACATGCACTGACAATTTTATGGGGTGTTATTTTTGACAGCCAGAAGAGGCAACAGTTATTGAAATGCAGGAGCCTGTGTCATTGACCTTTGCTTTACGCTACATGAATTCATTCACCAAGGCAACACCCTTATCAAACTCCGTGACAATCAGCATGTCCTCGGATCTGCCTGTGGTTGTAGAATACAAAATTGCAGATATGGGTTATATTAGGTTTTATTTGGCCCCCAAGATTGAGGAGGAAGAAGGAGAATCTTAGTTTTCTTTTGTATTTGCTTTCCCACCTTTTTTTCATGGGAGTTTTTTGGTTAAGATGCTTATTTCCTCACGGTAGTATAATCTGACAACGATTTATAGAGAATTTTTTTTTTAGCTCCGATATGCTTCTCTTTCAATGGGTATTTTGGAATTGCATAATTGTATAGTTTAAAGTTTTGCTTACAACTAACAGGATCTTTCAGCGGCTTTGGCAAAAGTAAATTCACATTAATTTTACTAATTCACTGGATGAAAAGAGAACAAATCTATATTTATAACAAAAATGCTTCCTTTACTTGGGTGTCATTGTTTCCATATTTGCACAGTTGATAGTTGTAGTTATGACTACTTTGTTTTGCTGCTTTTTAGCTCTGATATGCTTCTCTTGCAATGGGTGTTTTGGAATTGCATAATTGTTTAGTTTAAAGTTTTGCTAATAACTAACGGGATGATCTTTCATCGGCTTTGGCAAAAGTAAATTCACATTGATTACTTTTTTATTCACTGGATTGAATGCAGGTCAAATCTTTATTTATAATAAAAATGCTTTACTTAAGTTTCATTGCAGGCCTGGAATTTGACAGGCAAAATGGCTGTTTTTTCACTTTTGAACCATATTTGACAGCTTGAAAAATTAGTAGAACACATGCTATTTTTTCTAAAATCGTATAGATGACACTTCAAATAGTAGGTAATATATATATTAGTTTAGAATGTTTATTTTAAAAATACAAATTTATTTAGAATATTTTGAAATGGAAGGATTTATAATATGGAAGGATGTTGTTTTTAATTTTATAATATTTTAATATGATTGTTTAGAATAGTTTTATTTTTTCATATGAATTTAGAAACTTGTCATAATTGAAATGATAGAATATAATAGATAAAATTTTTTAATATAAATAATTCTATTTTTTTATATATGAATTTAGAAACTTAGTCAATTTAAATTTTTAAATATATTTAATAAGATTGTTATAGAAATTTGTCATAATATATATAATTTTAAAATTTAAATGTTTATTAATACTAAATTAGTAATTATTAATTGATTATCATTTAATGTTAATATATAATATATATTAGTGCATTAATTTAGAAACTCATTTAGTAAATTTAAGATTTTTGCATATATTACTAATTTATCATTATTTTCTCATTAAGATAATGATTTTCATTTCTTCCCAAGAAAGATGTGCATTGATTTTCGTTGCTTCAATCTTTTACTTTTATATTTTTTGACAGTTAAATTTTATCTTAAAATGCCAAATGAAAGGCATTGAAATGACTAAACTGTCATAAAAAATTCATATGATAGGTAGGGGTGATTGTCAAATTCCAGGCCTGTTTCATTGTTTCCATATTTGCACAGTTAATAGTGTAGTTATGACTATTTTGTTTCTAATCATGCATACAAAGCAAATAATTAGTTATAAAAAGCAAATAATTGGCTATCTTTTTCTATTTAAACAATATTTACATTGAGCAAAGGTCCGATCATTGCATCAGATCTGAGTATGGCTGCAAATAAATATCAACCAAGACTACGGTGAGATGAGGGTTATTTGTGAAATGAAACTCAAGAACTATGCATAGTCTGTAAAAGTCAGGTTTCTTCTAATCTATGATAAGCTTGACTTGATTAAGAGGAAGATTTGAATAAGAATTGGAAGATGTGATATTTCATTGAAGATATTGGCTAATAAGGATAAGATAAAGAGGCTGGTTTGAGTTTTCGGTCTGCGTTGCACAAAGAATCTACAAAACGGGCACCCTTGGTTTCTCTACATAATTAGTAGACATGATTGATAGATGGTCGTGGGACCTTAGGAAAAGGAAACGCCATGCCTCTAATGCTTGAAGCAAAATCTTGGAGAATGGTTTAAAGATCTGATGTGATGTGATAGGTACACGGGCAATGAGACGTTGCTACATGTAAGCAAATGCGTTCATCAAACCTATTGTTAAGTATCGCAAATGTGGGCACAAGGGCAAGTGCATGCTTTCAAGTGTAGCATATATTTCCATATGTTCTTTCTCATAAGCGAGATTTGCACGATGGCCATCATCTAAGGTCTTTACCTAGGGGAAGAGCACCAGTGGATGTTATAGTTCTAATAACTGTTCATATGTTATGTATCCAACCTTCCAATTATTAATTTGAAAGAAAATAAAAAAATGATAACTAAAAGTTCTTTGATAAATTTCATATGTACTTATTGTCTACTTCAGCGTAGATAGCATTTTTGAAACATAATTAGCCTATTTGTGCACCTTTATTGATACTTTATAGTGCATGTTCAAATGCATGATTATTGGGGCATCTTTAAGTAAGGTATCGGGTGATATTTTGAAATGTGTACTTTTTGGCTCATGTGTATAACAGATCTCAAAGTGTGCAACATTACTACCTAGAAGCTAGAACAATAGCCATAATCAGTTAAGTCGAATATGAAGACAACACAAAATATTTGTTGAAATTTAATGCATCATTTAAGACTTGTGGTTGTGTGAAGCTAGCTATAATGACTAATGGTATGCTCCCACTATAAGTTAGAAGGCCACTCCAAGGATATAATAATTTGAGTTCTATGTTTAAGTTATTACTATGCAACAAAAAAGGTATTTCAATTGCAATAGTTGCATTTTAAAGACTAGTGGATAAAAAGAGACATTTTGGGATGTGAACATGAAAAATAAAAATATTGAATGGATGTTTGGCTTTATAATTGGTGAAAATTTTTATTGTAACCGATGCTTTTAAGTAGGGTATCGGGTGATATTTTGAAATGTGTACTTTTTGGCTCATGTGTATAACAGATCTCAAAGTGTGCAACATTACTACCTAGAAGCTAGAACAATAGCCATAATCAGTTAAGTCGAATATGAAGACAACACAAAATATTTGTTGAAATTTAATGCATCATTTAAGACTTGTGGTTGTGTGAAGCTAGCTATAATGACTAATGGTATGCTCCCACTATAAGTTAGAAGGCCACTCCAAGGATATAATAATTTGAGTTCTATGTTTAAGTTATTACTATGCAACAAAAAAGGTATTTCAATTGCAATAGTTGCATTTTAAAGACTAGTGGATAAAAAGAGACATTTTGGGATGTGAACATGAAAAATAAAAATATTGAATGGATGTTTGGCTTTATAATTGGTGAAAATTTTTATTGTAACCGATGCTTTTAAGTAGGGTATCGGGTGATATTTTGAAATGTGTACTTTTTGGCTCATGTGTATAACAGATCTCAAAGTGTGCAACATTACTACCTAGAAGCTAGAACAATAGCCATAATCAGTTAAGTCGAATATGAAGACAACACAAAATATTTGTTGAAATTTAATGCATCATTTAAGACTTGTGGTTGTGTGAAGCTAGCTATAATGACTAATGGTATGCTCCCACTATAAGTTAGAAGGCCACTCCAAGGATATAATAATTTGAGTTCTATGTTTAAGTTATTACTATGCAACAAAAAAGGTATTTCAATTGCAATAGTTGCATTTTAAAGACTAGTGGATAAAAAGAGACATTTTGGGATGTGAACATGAAAAATAAAAATATTGAATGGATGTTTGGCTTTATAATTGGTGAAAATTTTTATTGTAACCGATGCTTTTAAGTAGGGTATCGGGTGATATTTTGAAATGTGTACTTTTTGGCTCATGTGTATAACAGATCTCAAAGTGTGCAACATTACTACCTAGAAGCTAGAACAATAGCCATAATCAGTTAAGTCGAATATGAAGACAACACAAAATATTTGTTGAAATTTAATGCATCATTTAAGACTTGTGGTTGTGTGAAGCTAGCTATAATGACTAATGGTATGCTCCCACTATAAGTTAGAAGGCCACTCCAAGGATATAATAATTTGAGTTCTATGTTTAAGTTATTACTATGCAACAAAAAAGGTATTTCAATTGCAATAGTTGCATTTTAAAGACTAGTGGATAAAAAGAGACATTTTGGGATGTGAACATGAAAAATAAAAATATTGAATGGATGTTTGGCTTTATAATTGGTGAAAATTTTTATTGTAACCGATGCTTTTAAGTAGGGTATCGGGTGATATTTTGAAATGTGTACTTTTTGGCTCATGTGTATAACAGATCTCAAAGTGTGCAACATTACTACCTAGAAGCTAGAACAATAGCCATAATCAGTTAAGTCGAATATGAAGACAACACAAAATATTTGTTGAAATTTAATGCATCATTTAAGACTTGTGGTTGTGTGAAGCTAGCTATAATGACTAATGGTATGCTCCCACTATAAGTTAGAAGGCCACTCCAAGGATATAATAATTTGAGTTCTATGTTTAAGTTATTACTATGCAACAAAAAAGGTATTTCAATTGCAATAGTTGCATTTTAAAGACTAGTGGATAAAAAGAGACATTTTGGGATGTGAACATGAAAAATAAAAATATTGAATGGATGTTTGGCTTTATAATTGGTGAAAATTTTTATTGTAACCGATGCTTTTAAGTAGGGTATCGGGTGATATTTTGAAATGTGTACTTTTTGGCTCATGTGTATAACAGATCTCAAAGTGTGCAACATTACTACCTAGAAGCTAGAACAATAGCCATAATCAGTTAAGTCGAATATGAAGACAACACAAAATATTTGTTGAAATTTAATGCATCATTTAAGACTTGTGGTTGTGTGAAGCTAGCTATAATGACTAATGGTATGCTCCCACTATAAGTTAGAAGGCCACTCCAAGGATATAATAATTTGAGTTCTATGTTTAAGTTATTACTATGCAACAAAAAAGGTATTTCAATTGCAATAGTTGCATTTTAAAGACTAGTGGATAAAAAGAGACATTTTGGGATGTGAACATGAAAAATAAAAATATTGAATGGATGTTTGGCTTTATAATTGGTGAAAATTTTTATTGTAACCGATGCTTTTAAGTAGGGTATCGGGTGATATTTTGAAATGTGTACTTTTTGGCTCATGTGTATAACAGATCTCAAAGTGTGCAACATTACTACCTAGAAGCTAGAACAATAGCCATAATCAGTTAAGTCGAATATGAAGACAACACAAAATATTTGTTGAAATTTAATGCATCATTTAAGACTTGTGGTTGTGTGAAGCTAGCTATAATGACTAATGGTATGCTCCCACTATAAGTTAGAAGGCCACTCCAAGGATATAATAATTTGAGTTCTATGTTTAAGTTATTACTATGCAACAAAAAAGGTATTTCAATTGCAATAGTTGCATTTTAAAGACTAGTGGATAAAAAGAGACATTTTGGGATGTGAACATGAAAAATAAAAATATTGAATGGATGTTTGGCTTTATAATTGGTGAAAATTTTTATTGTAACCGATGCTTTTAAGTAGGGTATCGGGTGATATTTTGAAATGTGTACTTTTTGGCTCATGTGTATAACAGATCTCAAAGTGTGCAACATTACTACCTAGAAGCTAGAACAATAGCCATAATCAGTTAAGTCGAATATGAAGACAACACAAAATATTTGTTGAAATTTAATGCATCATTTAAGACTTGTGGTTGTGTGAAGCTAGCTATAATGACTAATGGTATGCTCCCACTATAAGTTAGAAGGCCACTCCAAGGATATAATAATTTGAGTTCTATGTTTAAGTTATTACTATGCAACAAAAAAGGTATTTCAATTGCAATAGTTGCATTTTAAAGACTAGTGGATAAAAAGAGACATTTTGGGATGTGAACATGAAAAATAAAAATATTGAATGGATGTTTGGCTTTATAATTGGTGAAAATTTTTATTGTAACCGATGCTTTTAAGTAGGGTATCGGGTGATATTTTGAAATGTGTACTTTTTGGCTCATGTGTATAACAGATCTCAAAGTGTGCAACATTACTACCTAGAAGCTAGAACAATAGCCATAATCAGTTAAGTCGAATATGAAGACAACACAAAATATTTGTTGAAATTTAATGCATCATTTAAGACTTGTGGTTGTGTGAAGCTAGCTATAATGACTAATGGTATGCTCCCACTATAAGTTAGAAGGCCACTCCAAGGATATAATAATTTGAGTTCTATGTTTAAGTTATTACTATGCAACAAAAAAGGTATTTCAATTGCAATAGTTGCATTTTAAAGACTAGTGGATAAAAAGAGACATTTTGGGATGTGAACATGAAAAATAAAAATATTGAATGGATGTTTGGCTTTATAATTGGTGAAAATTTTTATTGTAACCGATGCTTTTAAGTAGGGTATCGGGTGATATTTTGAAATGTGTACTTTTTGGCTCATGTGTATAACAGATCTCAAAGTGTGCAACATTACTACCTAGAAGCTAGAACAATAGCCATAATCAGTTAAGTCGAATATGAAGACAACACAAAATATTTGTTGAAATTTAATGCATCATTTAAGACTTGTGGTTGTGTGAAGCTAGCTATAATGACTAATGGTATGCTCCCACTATAAGTTAGAAGGCCACTCCAAGGATATAATAATTTGAGTTCTATGTTTAAGTTATTACTATGCAACAAAAAAGGTATTTCAATTGCAATAGTTGCATTTTAAAGACTAGTGGATAAAAAGAGACATTTTGGGATGTGAACATGAAAAATAAAAATATTGAATGGATGTTTGGCTTTATAATTGGTGAAAATTTTTATTGTAACCGATGCTTTTAAGTAGGGTATCGGGTGATATTTTGAAATGTGTACTTTTTGGCTCATGTGTATAACAGATCTCAAAGTGTGCAACATTACTACCTAGAAGCTAGAACAATAGCCATAATCAGTTAAGTCGAATATGAAGACAACACAAAATATTTGTTGAAATTTAATGCATCATTTAAGACTTGTGGTTGTGTGAAGCTAGCTATAATGACTAATGGTATGCTCCCACTATAAGTTAGAAGGCCACTCCAAGGATATAATAATTTGAGTTCTATGTTTAAGTTATTACTATGCAACAAAAAAGGTATTTCAATTGCAATAGTTGCATTTTAAAGACTAGTGGATAAAAAGAGACATTTTGGGATGTGAACATGAAAAATAAAAATATTGAATGGATGTTTGGCTTTATAATTGGTGAAAATTTTTATTGTAACCGATGCTTTTAAGTAGGGTATCGGGTGATATTTTGAAATGTGTACTTTTTGGCTCATGTGTATAACAGATCTCAAAGTGTGCAACATTACTACCTAGAAGCTAGAACAATAGCCATAATCAGTTAAGTCGAATATGAAGACAACACAAAATATTTGTTGAAATTTAATGCATCATTTAAGACTTGTGGTTGTGTGAAGCTAGCTATAATGACTAATGGTATGCTCCCACTATAAGTTAGAAGGCCACTCCAAGGATATAATAATTTGAGTTCTATGTTTAAGTTATTACTATGCAACAAAAAAGGTATTTCAATTGCAATAGTTGCATTTTAAAGACTAGTGGATAAAAAGAGACATTTTGGGATGTGAACATGAAAAATAAAAATATTGAATGGATGTTTGGCTTTATAATTGGTGAAAATTTTTATTGTAACCGATGCTTTTAAGTAGGGTATCGGGTGATATTTTGAAATGTGTACTTTTTGGCTCATGTGTATAACAGATCTCAAAGTGTGCAACATTACTACCTAGAAGCTAGAACAATAGCCATAATCAGTTAAGTCGAATATGAAGACAACACAAAATATTTGTTGAAATTTAATGCATCATTTAAGACTTGTGGTTGTGTGAAGCTAGCTATAATGACTAATGGTATGCTCCCACTATAAGTTAGAAGGCCACTCCAAGGATATAATAATTTGAGTTCTATGTTTAAGTTATTACTATGCAACAAAAAAGGTATTTCAATTGCAATAGTTGCATTTTAAAGACTAGTGGATAAAAAGAGACATTTTGGGATGTGAACATGAAAAATAAAAATATTGAATGGATGTTTGGCTTTATAATTGGTGAAAATTTTTATTGTAACCGATGCTTTTAAGTAGGGTATCGGGTGATATTTTGAAATGTGTACTTTTTGGCTCATGTGTATAACAGATCTCAAAGTGTGCAACATTACTACCTAGAAGCTAGAACAATAGCCATAATCAGTTAAGTCGAATATGAAGACAACACAAAATATTTGTTGAAATTTAATGCATCATTTAAGACTTGTGGTTGTGTGAAGCTAGCTATAATGACTAATGGTATGCTCCCACTATAAGTTAGAAGGCCACTCCAAGGATATAATAATTTGAGTTCTATGTTTAAGTTATTACTATGCAACAAAAAAGGTATTTCAATTGCAATAGTTGCATTTTAAAGACTAGTGGATAAAAAGAGACATTTTGGGATGTGAACATGAAAAATAAAAATATTGAATGGATGTTTGGCTTTATAATTGGTGAAAATTTTTATTGTAACCGATGCTTTTAAGTAGGGTATCGGGTGATATTTTGAAATGTGTACTTTTTGGCTCATGTGTATAACAGATCTCAAAGTGTGCAACATTACTACCTAGAAGCTAGAACAATAGCCATAATCAGTTAAGTCGAATATGAAGACAACACAAAATATTTGTTGAAATTTAATGCATCATTTAAGACTTGTGGTTGTGTGAAGCTAGCTATAATGACTAATGGTATGCTCCCACTATAAGTTAGAAGGCCACTCCAAGGATATAATAATTTGAGTTCTATGTTTAAGTTATTACTATGCAACAAAAAAGGTATTTCAATTGCAATAGTTGCATTTTAAAGACTAGTGGATAAAAAGAGACATTTTGGGATGTGAACATGAAAAATAAAAATATTGAATGGATGTTTGGCTTTATAATTGGTGAAAATTTTTATTGTAACCGATGCTTTTAAGTAGGGTATCGGGTGATATTTTGAAATGTGTACTTTTTGGCTCATGTGTATAACAGATCTCAAAGTGTGCAACATTACTACCTAGAAGCTAGAACAATAGCCATAATCAGTTAAGTCGAATATGAAGACAACACAAAATATTTGTTGAAATTTAATGCATCATTTAAGACTTGTGGTTGTGTGAAGCTAGCTATAATGACTAATGGTATGCTCCCACTATAAGTTAGAAGGCCACTCCAAGGATATAATAATTTGAGTTCTATGTTTAAGTTATTACTATGCAACAAAAAAGGTATTTCAATTGCAATAGTTGCATTTTAAAGACTAGTGGATAAAAAGAGACATTTTGGGATGTGAACATGAAAAATAAAAATATTGAATGGATGTTTGGCTTTATAATTGGTGAAAATTTTTATTGTAACCGATGCTTTTAAGTAGGGTATCGGGTGATATTTTGAAATGTGTACTTTTTGGCTCATGTGTATAACAGATCTCAAAGTGTGCAACATTACTACCTAGAAGCTAGAACAATAGCCATAATCAGTTAAGTCGAATATGAAGACAACACAAAATATTTGTTGAAATTTAATGCATCATTTAAGACTTGTGGTTGTGTGAAGCTAGCTATAATGACTAATGGTATGCTCCCACTATAAGTTAGAAGGCCACTCCAAGGATATAATAATTTGAGTTCTATGTTTAAGTTATTACTATGCAACAAAAAAGGTATTTCAATTGCAATAGTTGCATTTTAAAGACTAGTGGATAAAAAGAGACATTTTGGGATGTGAACATGAAAAATAAAAATATTGAATGGATGTTTGGCTTTATAATTGGTGAAAATTTTTATTGTAACCGATGCTTTTAAGTAGGGTATCGGGTGATATTTTGAAATGTGTACTTTTTGGCTCATGTGTATAACAGATCTCAAAGTGTGCAACATTACTACCTAGAAGCTAGAACAATAGCCATAATCAGTTAAGTCGAATATGAAGACAACACAAAATATTTGTTGAAATTTAATGCATCATTTAAGACTTGTGGTTGTGTGAAGCTAGCTATAATGACTAATGGTATGCTCCCACTATAAGTTAGAAGGCCACTCCAAGGATATAATAATTTGAGTTCTATGTTTAAGTTATTACTATGCAACAAAAAAGGTATTTCAATTGCAATAGTTGCATTTTAAAGACTAGTGGATAAAAAGAGACATTTTGGGATGTGAACATGAAAAATAAAAATATTGAATGGATGTTTGGCTTTATAATTGGTGAAAATTTTTATTGTAACCGATGCTTTTAAGTAGGGTATCGGGTGATATTTTGAAATGTGTACTTTTTGGCTCATGTGTATAACAGATCTCAAAGTGTGCAACATTACTACCTAGAAGCTAGAACAATAGCCATAATCAGTTAAGTCGAATATGAAGACAACACAAAATATTTGTTGAAATTTAATGCATCATTTAAGACTTGTGGTTGTGTGAAGCTAGCTATAATGACTAATGGTATGCTCCCACTATAAGTTAGAAGGCCACTCCAAGGATATAATAATTTGAGTTCTATGTTTAAGTTATTACTATGCAACAAAAAAGGTATTTCAATTGCAATAGTTGCATTTTAAAGACTAGTGGATAAAAAGAGACATTTTGGGATGTGAACATGAAAAATAAAAATATTGAATGGATGTTTGGCTTTATAATTGGTGAAAATTTTTATTGTAACCGATGCTTTTAAGTAGGGTATCGGGTGATATTTTGAAATGTGTACTTTTTGGCTCATGTGTATAACAGATCTCAAAGTGTGCAACATTACTACCTAGAAGCTAGAACAATAGCCATAATCAGTTAAGTCGAATATGAAGACAACACAAAATATTTGTTGAAATTTAATGCATCATTTAAGACTTGTGGTTGTGTGAAGCTAGCTATAATGACTAATGGTATGCTCCCACTATAAGTTAGAAGGCCACTCCAAGGATATAATAATTTGAGTTCTATGTTTAAGTTATTACTATGCAACAAAAAAGGTATTTCAATTGCAATAGTTGCATTTTAAAGACTAGTGGATAAAAAGAGACATTTTGGGATGTGAACATGAAAAATAAAAATATTGAATGGATGTTTGGCTTTATAATTGGTGAAAATTTTTATTGTAACCGATGCTTTTAAGTAGGGTATCGGGTGATATTTTGAAATGTGTACTTTTTGGCTCATGTGTATAACAGATCTCAAAGTGTGCAACATTACTACCTAGAAGCTAGAACAATAGCCATAATCAGTTAAGTCGAATATGAAGACAACACAAAATATTTGTTGAAATTTAATGCATCATTTAAGACTTGTGGTTGTGTGAAGCTAGCTATAATGACTAATGGTATGCTCCCACTATAAGTTAGAAGGCCACTCCAAGGATATAATAATTTGAGTTCTATGTTTAAGTTATTACTATGCAACAAAAAAGGTATTTCAATTGCAATAGTTGCATTTTAAAGACTAGTGGATAAAAAGAGACATTTTGGGATGTGAACATGAAAAATAAAAATATTGAATGGATGTTTGGCTTTATAATTGGTGAAAATTTTTATTGTAACCGATGCTTTTAAGTAGGGTATCGGGTGATATTTTGAAATGTGTACTTTTTGGCTCATGTGTATAACAGATCTCAAAGTGTGCAACATTACTACCTAGAAGCTAGAACAATAGCCATAATCAGTTAAGTCGAATATGAAGACAACACAAAATATTTGTTGAAATTTAATGCATCATTTAAGACTTGTGGTTGTGTGAAGCTAGCTATAATGACTAATGGTATGCTCCCACTATAAGTTAGAAGGCCACTCCAAGGATATAATAATTTGAGTTCTATGTTTAAGTTATTACTATGCAACAAAAAAGGTATTTCAATTGCAATAGTTGCATTTTAAAGACTAGTGGATAAAAAGAGACATTTTGGGATGTGAACATGAAAAATAAAAATATTGAATGGATGTTTGGCTTTATAATTGGTGAAAATTTTTATTGTAACCGATGCTTTTAAGTAGGGTATCGGGTGATATTTTGAAATGTGTACTTTTTGGCTCATGTGTATAACAGATCTCAAAGTGTGCAACATTACTACCTAGAAGCTAGAACAATAGCCATAATCAGTTAAGTCGAATATGAAGACAACACAAAATATTTGTTGAAATTTAATGCATCATTTAAGACTTGTGGTTGTGTGAAGCTAGCTATAATGACTAATGGTATGCTCCCACTATAAGTTAGAAGGCCACTCCAAGGATATAATAATTTGAGTTCTATGTTTAAGTTATTACTATGCAACAAAAAAGGTATTTCAATTGCAATAGTTGCATTTTAAAGACTAGTGGATAAAAAGAGACATTTTGGGATGTGAACATGAAAAATAAAAATATTGAATGGATGTTTGGCTTTATAATTGGTGAAAATTTTTATTGTAACCGATGCTTTTAAGTAGGGTATCGGGTGATATTTTGAAATGTGTACTTTTTGGCTCATGTGTATAACAGATCTCAAAGTGTGCAACATTACTACCTAGAAGCTAGAACAATAGCCATAATCAGTTAAGTCGAATATGAAGACAACACAAAATATTTGTTGAAATTTAATGCATCATTTAAGACTTGTGGTTGTGTGAAGCTAGCTATAATGACTAATGGTATGCTCCCACTATAAGTTAGAAGGCCACTCCAAGGATATAATAATTTGAGTTCTATGTTTAAGTTATTACTATGCAACAAAAAAGGTATTTCAATTGCAATAGTTGCATTTTAAAGACTAGTGGATAAAAAGAGACATTTTGGGATGTGAACATGAAAAATAAAAATATTGAATGGATGTTTGGCTTTATAATTGGTGAAAATTTTTATTGTAACCGATGCTTTTAAGTAGGGTATCGGGTGATATTTTGAAATGTGTACTTTTTGGCTCATGTGTATAACAGATCTCAAAGTGTGCAACATTACTACCTAGAAGCTAGAACAATAGCCATAATCAGTTAAGTCGAATATGAAGACAACACAAAATATTTGTTGAAATTTAATGCATCATTTAAGACTTGTGGTTGTGTGAAGCTAGCTATAATGACTAATGGTATGCTCCCACTATAAGTTAGAAGGCCACTCCAAGGATATAATAATTTGAGTTCTATGTTTAAGTTATTACTATGCAACAAAAAAGGTATTTCAATTGCAATAGTTGCATTTTAAAGACTAGTGGATAAAAAGAGACATTTTGGGATGTGAACATGAAAAATAAAAATATTGAATGGATGTTTGGCTTTATAATTGGTGAAAATTTTTATTGTAACCGATGCTTTTAAGTAGGGTATCGGGTGATATTTTGAAATGTGTACTTTTTGGCTCATGTGTATAACAGATCTCAAAGTGTGCAACATTACTACCTAGAAGCTAGAACAATAGCCATAATCAGTTAAGTCGAATATGAAGACAACACAAAATATTTGTTGAAATTTAATGCATCATTTAAGACTTGTGGTTGTGTGAAGCTAGCTATAATGACTAATGGTATGCTCCCACTATAAGTTAGAAGGCCACTCCAAGGATATAATAATTTGAGTTCTATGTTTAAGTTATTACTATGCAACAAAAAAGGTATTTCAATTGCAATAGTTGCATTTTAAAGACTAGTGGATAAAAAGAGACATTTTGGGATGTGAACATGAAAAATAAAAATATTGAATGGATGTTTGGCTTTATAATTGGTGAAAATTTTTATTGTAACCGATGCTTTTAAGTAGGGTATCGGGTGATATTTTGAAATGTGTACTTTTTGGCTCATGTGTATAACAGATCTCAAAGTGTGCAACATTACTACCTAGAAGCTAGAACAATAGCCATAATCAGTTAAGTCGAATATGAAGACAACACAAAATATTTGTTGAAATTTAATGCATCATTTAAGACTTGTGGTTGTGTGAAGCTAGCTATAATGACTAATGGTATGCTCCCACTATAAGTTAGAAGGCCACTCCAAGGATATAATAATTTGAGTTCTATGTTTAAGTTATTACTATGCAACAAAAAAGGTATTTCAATTGCAATAGTTGCATTTTAAAGACTAGTGGATAAAAAGAGACATTTTGGGATGTGAACATGAAAAATAAAAATATTGAATGGATGTTTGGCTTTATAATTGGTGAAAATTTTTATTGTAACCGATGCTTTTAAGTAGGGTATCGGGTGATATTTTGAAATGTGTACTTTTTGGCTCATGTGTATAACAGATCTCAAAGTGTGCAACATTACTACCTAGAAGCTAGAACAATAGCCATAATCAGTTAAGTCGAATATGAAGACAACACAAAATATTTGTTGAAATTTAATGCATCATTTAAGACTTGTGGTTGTGTGAAGCTAGCTATAATGACTAATGGTATGCTCCCACTATAAGTTAGAAGGCCACTCCAAGGATATAATAATTTGAGTTCTATGTTTAAGTTATTACTATGCAACAAAAAAGGTATTTCAATTGCAATAGTTGCATTTTAAAGACTAGTGGATAAAAAGAGACATTTTGGGATGTGAACATGAAAAATAAAAATATTGAATGGATGTTTGGCTTTATAATTGGTGAAAATTTTTATTGTAACCGATGCTTTTAAGTAGGGTATCGGGTGATATTTTGAAATGTGTACTTTTTGGCTCATGTGTATAACAGATCTCAAAGTGTGCAACATTACTACCTAGAAGCTAGAACAATAGCCATAATCAGTTAAGTCGAATATGAAGACAACACAAAATATTTGTTGAAATTTAATGCATCATTTAAGACTTGTGGTTGTGTGAAGCTAGCTATAATGACTAATGGTATGCTCCCACTATAAGTTAGAAGGCCACTCCAAGGATATAATAATTTGAGTTCTATGTTTAAGTTATTACTATGCAACAAAAAAGGTATTTCAATTGCAATAGTTGCATTTTAAAGACTAGTGGATAAAAAGAGACATTTTGGGATGTGAACATGAAAAATAAAAATATTGAATGGATGTTTGGCTTTATAATTGGTGAAAATTTTTATTGTAACCGATGCTTTTAAGTAGGGTATCGGGTGATATTTTGAAATGTGTACTTTTTGGCTCATGTGTATAACAGATCTCAAAGTGTGCAACATTACTACCTAGAAGCTAGAACAATAGCCATAATCAGTTAAGTCGAATATGAAGACAACACAAAATATTTGTTGAAATTTAATGCATCATTTAAGACTTGTGGTTGTGTGAAGCTAGCTATAATGACTAATGGTATGCTCCCACTATAAGTTAGAAGGCCACTCCAAGGATATAATAATTTGAGTTCTATGTTTAAGTTATTACTATGCAACAAAAAAGGTATTTCAATTGCAATAGTTGCATTTTAAAGACTAGTGGATAAAAAGAGACATTTTGGGATGTGAACATGAAAAATAAAAATATTGAATGGATGTTTGGCTTTATAATTGGTGAAAATTTTTATTGTAACCGATGCTTTTAAGTAGGGTATCGGGTGATATTTTGAAATGTGTACTTTTTGGCTCATGTGTATAACAGATCTCAAAGTGTGCAACATTACTACCTAGAAGCTAGAACAATAGCCATAATCAGTTAAGTCGAATATGAAGACAACACAAAATATTTGTTGAAATTTAATGCATCATTTAAGACTTGTGGTTGTGTGAAGCTAGCTATAATGACTAATGGTATGCTCCCACTATAAGTTAGAAGGCCACTCCAAGGATATAATAATTTGAGTTCTATGTTTAAGTTATTACTATGCAACAAAAAAGGTATTTCAATTGCAATAGTTGCATTTTAAAGACTAGTGGATAAAAAGAGACATTTTGGGATGTGAACATGAAAAATAAAAATATTGAATGGATGTTTGGCTTTATAATTGGTGAAAATTTTTATTGTAACCGATGCTTTTAAGTAGGGTATCGGGTGATATTTTGAAATGTGTACTTTTTGGCTCATGTGTATAACAGATCTCAAAGTGTGCAACATTACTACCTAGAAGCTAGAACAATAGCCATAATCAGTTAAGTCGAATATGAAGACAACACAAAATATTTGTTGAAATTTAATGCATCATTTAAGACTTGTGGTTGTGTGAAGCTAGCTATAATGACTAATGGTATGCTCCCACTATAAGTTAGAAGGCCACTCCAAGGATATAATAATTTGAGTTCTATGTTTAAGTTATTACTATGCAACAAAAAAGGTATTTCAATTGCAATAGTTGCATTTTAAAGACTAGTGGATAAAAAGAGACATTTTGGGATGTGAACATGAAAAATAAAAATATTGAATGGATGTTTGGCTTTATAATTGGTGAAAATTTTTATTGTAACCGATGCTTTTAAGTAGGGTATCGGGTGATATTTTGAAATGTGTACTTTTTGGCTCATGTGTATAACAGATCTCAAAGTGTGCAACATTACTACCTAGAAGCTAGAACAATAGCCATAATCAGTTAAGTCGAATATGAAGACAACACAAAATATTTGTTGAAATTTAATGCATCATTTAAGACTTGTGGTTGTGTGAAGCTAGCTATAATGACTAATGGTATGCTCCCACTATAAGTTAGAAGGCCACTCCAAGGATATAATAATTTGAGTTCTATGTTTAAGTTATTACTATGCAACAAAAAAGGTATTTCAATTGCAATAGTTGCATTTTAAAGACTAGTGGATAAAAAGAGACATTTTGGGATGTGAACATGAAAAATAAAAATATTGAATGGATGTTTGGCTTTATAATTGGTGAAAATTTTTATTGTAACCGATGCTTTTAAGTAGGGTATCGGGTGATATTTTGAAATGTGTACTTTTTGGCTCATGTGTATAACAGATCTCAAAGTGTGCAACATTACTACCTAGAAGCTAGAACAATAGCCATAATCAGTTAAGTCGAATATGAAGACAACACAAAATATTTGTTGAAATTTAATGCATCATTTAAGACTTGTGGTTGTGTGAAGCTAGCTATAATGACTAATGGTATGCTCCCACTATAAGTTAGAAGGCCACTCCAAGGATATAATAATTTGAGTTCTATGTTTAAGTTATTACTATGCAACAAAAAAGGTATTTCAATTGCAATAGTTGCATTTTAAAGACTAGTGGATAAAAAGAGACATTTTGGGATGTGAACATGAAAAATAAAAATATTGAATGGATGTTTGGCTTTATAATTGGTGAAAATTTTTATTGTAACCGATGCTTTTAAGTAGGGTATCGGGTGATATTTTGAAATGTGTACTTTTTGGCTCATGTGTATAACAGATCTCAAAGTGTGCAACATTACTACCTAGAAGCTAGAACAATAGCCATAATCAGTTAAGTCGAATATGAAGACAACACAAAATATTTGTTGAAATTTAATGCATCATTTAAGACTTGTGGTTGTGTGAAGCTAGCTATAATGACTAATGGTATGCTCCCACTATAAGTTAGAAGGCCACTCCAAGGATATAATAATTTGAGTTCTATGTTTAAGTTATTACTATGCAACAAAAAAGGTATTTCAATTGCAATAGTTGCATTTTAAAGACTAGTGGATAAAAAGAGACATTTTGGGATGTGAACATGAAAAATAAAAATATTGAATGGATGTTTGGCTTTATAATTGGTGAAAATTTTTATTGTAACCGATGCTTTTAAGTAGGGTATCGGGTGATATTTTGAAATGTGTACTTTTTGGCTCATGTGTATAACAGATCTCAAAGTGTGCAACATTACTACCTAGAAGCTAGAACAATAGCCATAATCAGTTAAGTCGAATATGAAGACAACACAAAATATTTGTTGAAATTTAATGCATCATTTAAGACTTGTGGTTGTGTGAAGCTAGCTATAATGACTAATGGTATGCTCCCACTATAAGTTAGAAGGCCACTCCAAGGATATAATAATTTGAGTTCTATGTTTAAGTTATTACTATGCAACAAAAAAGGTATTTCAATTGCAATAGTTGCATTTTAAAGACTAGTGGATAAAAAGAGACATTTTGGGATGTGAACATGAAAAATAAAAATATTGAATGGATGTTTGGCTTTATAATTGGTGAAAATTTTTATTGTAACCGATGCTTTTAAGTAGGGTATCGGGTGATATTTTGAAATGTGTACTTTTTGGCTCATGTGTATAACAGATCTCAAAGTGTGCAACATTACTACCTAGAAGCTAGAACAATAGCCATAATCAGTTAAGTCGAATATGAAGACAACACAAAATATTTGTTGAAATTTAATGCATCATTTAAGACTTGTGGTTGTGTGAAGCTAGCTATAATGACTAATGGTATGCTCCCACTATAAGTTAGAAGGCCACTCCAAGGATATAATAATTTGAGTTCTATGTTTAAGTTATTACTATGCAACAAAAAAGGTATTTCAATTGCAATAGTTGCATTTTAAAGACTAGTGGATAAAAAGAGACATTTTGGGATGTGAACATGAAAAATAAAAATATTGAATGGATGTTTGGCTTTATAATTGGTGAAAATTTTTATTGTAACCGATGCTTTCAACTTGAGAGTTAACCTATTGCAATTGATCTTGCCTTGTAATTTTTAACATTTTTTTCTCTTGAATCAATATTTTTTTTGAACACCTATTTACATTTGAATTAAGTTTAGGTCTTCTTTGCCAAGGTATTAGATCTGATGTCTTACTTGTTTTGAATGCCATTGTTTTTGCATCCATTGCCTCTTTAGGAATTTTCATAATCCATACACAACCTTTTTTATAGATTTAGACTCATATATGCCAATAATTAAAGCAAAAGTACATCTCTAATGAGGGGGAAAATACTACTCTTGCTATTGTTGATGTCAAGTTGATCTTCTTAAGAGTTGAAGTGGGAGGTTCCATCTCCCTTTTAATCTATTCAAACCATTTAAACTTCTCTTTTAAAATATTTTTTTGCCACAAGATCCTAAATATACTACCCTTTCATATCAATAGCATAATTAATGAAGATACACTTGATAGATTTGTTCTCTAAATTTGGCCTCTTATTCTTAAGCATGAGCATATACTTTACAATCAAATGCATTAGACTATCTCAATGATGATTTTTTTCTTTATCGCATCTCCATAAGTGTCTTCTCAACAAGAGCTACTATGGGAGAATTTTAACTAGGTAACAAGTCATGGTGATTGCTTCTATCAAGAACTTTTATTATAGACCAGCCCAACTAAGCATACTCTTAGTCCTTTTTATAAGCATTTTGTTCATCTTTTTTGCTGCCCCATTTTAAAGAGGTATATAGAATTGTCTTATGTCATTCTATATCATTATTTTTATATAATCTGTCAAACTTGTTGAGAAAAACTTCATAATTATCAATCCTTAAACACTTAAATCTTTTTACAAATACGATTTTCAACAAGAGATTAAAACTCTTTCAAGTTATTAAAGACTCCATTTTTTCTTTTGAGAAAATAAACCCACATCTTCTTGTAATCATTAATGAAAGATACATAATATATAGATTTATAAATTGAAGGAACACTAATAGGATTGAAGACATCAATATGTACAAGTCCAATATCTTAAAATATTTGTGAGAACTACAATAAATTTAAACATGGTTTTGCATTTCCATAAATGCAATGAAACAAAGTGCAAATTTGAGCACCCTTTGTGATTATGTAGCTCCTTTGACCATCTTGCACCCACTAGAAAACAAACTTTACACCCACATTGTCAACTTTATTATAGATAAGAGGTTTTTTGCCAAATCAAGGATATGCAACACCATTGATACCCTTCATATGTCCATAAGAGAATATAATTTAAACTCATCAATCAACAACTAGCTTCAAGTGAGAATCATCAACTAGGTACACCACCCATCCTCAAATTCTTCATGCTTAGTGAACCAACCCTAATGTGTTATCATATAGAAAGATGCACTAGAAGCAATAAGCAATGCACCTTTTGACAAATGTGTTGCCAAGGATGTGACAAAGGCATCACCATAATCTCGACAGGATTTATCAGAGTCATCCTAAGAATCATTCTTCTTGTTCTTGTTCCTTTTTCTTCTCTTTTCAATCTTTTCAAAAATATCCATGTTTGCTGTAGTTCTAACACAATTCCTTGGGCTTACTAGGAGACTTAGCTTTCTCATAGAATTTGGATCTTGTCTTTCTTTTCATCCTTCTTGCCCGTTTTTAAAAACTTCCATGAGTTGCAAGGGTTTTCTTTACCATTTCAATTTTTCCCCTCCTTATCTTTTTAGAAAGTAATAATACACCCATCTCATCCATCTTGAACTTGGTGGTAGTAATCTCAATGGCCTTTATAAGGTGTACCCATGAATTAGGAAAATAACACAATAGAGTTTTACATTGATACTCCTCCATTCTCACTCCAAATGAGCTCAACTAGGCAATAAGCATGATGAAAGCATTCAAATGATTGACTATTGGTTCAAAATCCTTCATTCATAGAGTACAACTTCTTTCTTAGGAATAAATTATTTACTAGGGATTTAACTTCATAAATTTCACCAAGATTCTTCAAAAGGGTTATTGTGGTAGTCTCTTTGTGAACACTTAGTAAAGCTGAATTTGCTAAACAAAGTCTCACAAGACCCTTAGTGTACTTGTTTCATACCCAAGAGAATGATAATGGATAATACAACCCAAATACATCTCTATCCATAAGTGCATCCTCCATCTTAAGATAAAAAAGACTCTATCTATAACTTCTCCACTTCTATTGTTCTAGATGTGTGCTTCTAGCACCATCTCTTCTTGTATTAAGATAAAAAATACTCTATGTAGGCTTCCATTCAATCCAAGATTAGTAAAAAATTATTCTACTCAACAACTTGCATCGAAAGTGATAAATATTTGATACCAATTGAAAGGAACCAAGATATGTGGAAACACTTCCTACACCAATCCAATTAGGAGAGTATTGTGCATATTCTTAATTTTTTTCAAGTACTGTAAGTAGAAACACACAAAATAAAAATAAATCATATACCTCAACACAAATTGTAATAGAATGAAATTGACTCTAACAAAATACAACTAAGTTCCTTTGAGTGCTCTCATCAATTACACTCAGATAACAATCAACTACTTAAAATACTTAATAAAAGTAAACTACTAAAAATTACTAAAAATATAAAGATAAAATCAACCCTCTGTAATGTGGAAAATTGATTTAGGGTTTTCACCATCGGGGGAATGAAAACCACTAAATATTTTCACTCAGAACTATTACATTCAAAAGAGAAAGGGAATCCACTAGATTCAATCACAAATCAGTTAAAAATTGAATACTAAATGGATTGAATTAATTTTGATTTCCTCTTTTGTGAGTTGAAATGTTGAATTAAGGTAAAATGCTGAAAATTGAAAGTAAATCTGAGAAAACAATGAGCTACGGACATGGGGTTTTCACACACACTTTGGATTCGAGCAATACATGTAGATTTGGACTTGATCCCTGAAAAAGCTCCAAAAATGTTGGGACCGAGGAGGTGAGTGCCTTAGTCCTCCTACTTTTTCGCACACCAAAAAGGGTTGATTCATCTCTGCAAATAATGCTTATTCTGAAGATCGCAACTCCATACCTGTTTCATGCACACAGAAAGAAGGGGAAATAGGTTGGGAATATGGGTTTGCCTAAGTCAAACCCCAGTTTAGGAATTAACCTTGAATGAAATATTGCAAATACTTGAAATAAATGATGGAAAGGTATACCTTAGATCTGCAATGAATGATAATGATGCTTTGCTTTTTGAATGTAATCACATATGTTGTATGAAATAGGGATGAACATTGCAAAACCCTAATCATACACACATGCTTGCAAATGGATGATGTAAAGTTGCTCCACAATTGATAGATGAAGAATATGCATCCTTGAAGACCTCTAGAAATGCTTGATGATGAATACTTCAATGCTTGAATGTCCACCTATATGAGTGTCTTGTATATTCTCCCATATGCAAAATGAGAGGGGAAGACCTCCTTATTGTTAGGGTTTCAAGCAGATCCGAAGCAAATATGAACTAACAATTATATGCAGATTTAAATACAAAAGATAAAGAAATAAAACAGGACACAGATAACACATATATTTAACGTGGTTCACCCAGAATGGGTTACGTCCACCATACACAGTCGTCCAATCTTTCTTATTATCTAGTAAAAACAGTACATCAACTTTACAATGCCTTAAGCATCCCAGCCGCTTATAACATGCGTTTTTAGGGCAAAAAACAAAGTCGACCTTTTTAGGGTTTTATTACAATGTCAGTTTTCATACGTGTTGAGTGTACAGTACTTTGCTAATTAGTCGCCACATTTCAACAATCTCCCACTTGGAGACTGATCAGGCTCCGCACCGAACAATCTCCCACTTGGAGACTGATACTACACGACACCCCTGTACATGCAACATCCGCTGGATAAAACACTAGGACTCGACTGGTATAAATTCCACAATTATCAATCAAGAAGACCAATAGAAACTGATGAAGAAATCAACTTCTCTTGTGGAACTACCTTTGTGAACATATCGACAGGATTCTCACTTGTGTGAATCTTCTCAAGCCGTAACTGACCCTCCTCCAAAACAGTCCGGATGAAGTGGTACCTGAGCTGAATGTGCTTTGTCCTTGAATGAAAAATAGAGTTCTTCGCAAGATGAATGGCACTTTGGCTATTGGTATACAATGGGCGATCCTCCTATGTCTGACCCAATTCCTTCAGAAAACATTGTAACCAAATCATCTCCTTACTGGCTTCTGTAGTAGCAACATACTTAGCTTCAGTGGTTGAAAGGGCAACAACCTTTTGCAGCCTAGAAATCCAATTGACTGCAATTCCCCCTATAGTAAAAACATACCCTGTAGTACTCCTCCATGAATCAATATCACTTGCCAGATCAGAGTCAACGAATCCACTCAAAGCAGCATTAGATCCTTTGAAACATAATGCCTTCGTAGTAGTTCCTTTCAAATACCGAAGAATCCATTTCACAACATTCCAATGTTCCATACCTAGATTAATCATAAACCTGCTCACAACTCCCACTGCATGTAGCAATATCTGGCCTTGTGCAAACCATTGCATACATCAGACTGCCAACAACTGATGAATACAGGATGTTAGACATTTTGTTTACCTCTTCTTGTGCCTTTGGGCACATCTCTTTAGTCAATTTGAAATGACTAGCCAAAGGTGTACTAACTGCTTTTGCATCCTGCATGTTAAATCTTTTCAACACCTTCTTTATATACTTGCTTTGGGACAAATTCAAGGTTCTATTTTTCCTGTCCCGTGTAATCCTCATATTGAGAATTTGCTTAGCTGCACCCAAATCCTTCATAGCAAATGACCTGGCTAATTTCTGTTTAAGATCATTTATTTGTTGCATGTTAGACCCAGCAACAAGCATGTCATCAACATAAAGCAAAAGGATAATATAACTTCCATGATCCAATCTCTTAAAATATACACAATGATTAGAATGACATCTATGATAACCGTGTTCAATTATGAAACTATCAAATTTTAAATACCATTGTCGGGGTGCTTGCTTTAGGTCATACAAACTTTTCTTCAACCTGCACACCAAGTTCTCCTTACCTTTGATCTCATATCCCTGTGGTTGCAACATGTAAATTTCCTCCTCCAAATCTCCATGGAGAAAAGTTGTTTTGACATCTAATTGTTCAAGATGTAAATCATCTACAGCCACAAGACTAAGCACAGTTCTAATTGAAGTCATTTTTACAACTGGAGAAAATATTTCACCATAATCTATACCCTTTTTCTATGCAAAACCTTTTACCACAAGTCTGACTTTATATCTTTTCTGACCTCCTTCCTCCTCTTTCAGCCGATAAACCCATTTGTTAGGCAAGGCTCTTTTTTCTGCAGGTAAAGGGACTAAGTCCCAAGTCTTATTTTTCATCAAGGAGTCCATCTCCCCTTTCATGCCTAGCTCCCACTGTTGTTTGACATCCACCTGCATCGCTTCTTCATATTCTTCTGGTTCACCAGAATCAGTTAATAAAATAGAATACAAAGAAGGAGAAAATCTTTCAGGGGGTCTACTTGACCTCATAGAGCGTCTAACACTTGCATGAGTTTGTGGGACAATCTGTTGTTGCTGAGCATCAGGTACCTGTGGCATTTCATTTTCAGTAATCTCATCCAACACCACATATTCTTGTTTGTCCTGTTCATGCTTCTTTTCCTGCATCTGTTCTTTATACATAACCTTCTCATTGAATATAACATCTCTATTTCTAATTATTTTCTTATTTTCAAAATCCCATAACTGATAGCCATATTCATCTATCCCATATCCAATGAAGGTACATTTATGAGATTTAGCATCAAGCTTGGTTCTGTTTTCTTTATCAATATGGACAAAAGCTTCACAACCAAAGGTTTTCAGAAAAGAATAATTTACCTTTTTACCAGTCCATGCCTCCTTTGGAATACCACCATCCAAAGGGATTGAAGGTCCTCTATTTATCAAATAGACAACAGTATGTACAACATCTGCCCAAAAATGTAAGGGCAATCCAGCATGCAATCTCATGCTCCTCGCGCGTTCCACGATAGTCCTATTCATTCTCTCTGACACACCATTTTCCTGTGGAGTTCCTGGGACTGTCTTCTGCTTTCGAATCCCATTTAAGGAGCAGTAATCTTCAAATGCTTTGCTGCAATACTCACCTCCATTATCCGATCTGAGACACTTCAACTTTTTTCCTGTCTCATTCTCAACCAAAGCTTTCCATTTCTTAAAAGATTCAAAAACATTTGATTTTTGTTTTAAGAAATATACCCATGTTTTTCTGGTTGAGTCATCAATAAAAATAACATAATAACAAGAGCCACCAAGAGATGATTCCTGAGCCGGTCCCCATACATCTGAATGCACAAGCTCTAACTTCTCACTCTTCTTCTCTTTCCCAACCTTGAGAAATCTGACTCTTTTCTGTTTACCATAAACACAGTTTTCACATAACTCTAAATCAATCTTCTTTAGTCTTAGCAATAGATTTTTGGACTGAAGGATTTTCATCCCTTTCTCACTTATGTGCCCAAGCCTATGGTGCCACATTATCGAATCTGTTCTTGTAACATCTATTGTTGCTATCCCTGCAGTAACTTTATCTGTAGCAGCTAGGGTAGAGTAAGTGTTACCAGTACACAGATATAATGTGCCTACCTTCGCACCTTTAGCTACTACTAATGATCCTTTACTGACCTTCCAGATACTATTTGAGAAGGTAACTATGCAACCTTCACTATCTAGTTGCCCTGCATAAATTAAATTTCTTCTTAAATTAGGAACATGTCTTACCTCCTGCAGAAACCAGTCATTTCCATTCTACAACTTGATCTTTATCTTTCCTTTTCCAACAATTTGACAGGGCTCATCATCACCCAAATATACCTGTCCAAAATCACCTTGAACATAATCTAGAAAATATTTTCTATGGGGTGTAGCATGAAATGAAGCCCCATAATCTATTACCCAAGAATCATTAACATTATCCAAACATAAGATTAAAGCATCTTGTAAAGTATTACTTGCAATATTAGCTTCCTTACTGTCATTTTCATTTTTGTCTCCTTCTTTGTTTTTTCGAGACCAACAGTCTTTCTTTAGATGACCAGGCTTTCCGCAGTGTCAGCAATCTTTCTTTCCTCTAGATTGAGAGCGTCCTTTTTTTGACTTCCCTCGTGACTTCTCATTCCAAGGGCCTTTTCCTCTTTCCTTTGATCTTCCTCTGTTCTCCACATTCAAAACACTACTTGATGATGTTGAAGTCTCACCTGTGCTTTTCCTTCACATTTCCTCGCTTAGGATAACACCAATAATATCATCAAATACCAAAGTATTTTTACCAGAGATAGAGTTACTTACAGCCATAACCAAGCTATTCCAGCTTTCTGGCAAAGAACATAAAACCAAGAGAGCCCTAACCTCTTCTGCAAAAGTAATTTTTACCTAAGACAATTGACTGGTAATTGTATTAAATTCATTTAAGTGCTCAGCTAAAGATCCTCACTCACTCTTTTTCAAATTAAACAAACGCTTCATAAGAAATACCTTATTCGAAGCTGAGGGTTTCTCATACAACTTAGCTAATGTCGCCATCAAATCTACAGTCGTTTTTGCTTCTATTATATTGAATGCTACAGACGGTGCAAGGCACAATCGAATGGATCCCAGTGCCTTTCTATCTAAAATGTCCCACTCTTCATCTGACATTGTGGTCTCTTTCTTTGCCTTTCCTTCCAACAACCGCCACAAATCCTTTTGATACAGGTAATCCTCCATCTGCATTTTCCATAACTGATAATTCTGGCCGTTAAACTTTTCGACCTTGAATTTGGAATCCTCCATTTGCTCCCACTCAAATCTGAAAGTCTTGCCAATTTACAGAAAACCTCACTCTGATACCAATTGTTAGGGTTTCAAGCAGATCCGAAGCAGCTATGAACTAACAATTATATGCAGATTTAAATACAAAAGATAAAGAAATAAAACATGACACAGATAACACAGAGATTTAACGTGGTTCACCCAGAATGGGTTACGTCCACCATACACAACCGTCCAATCTTTCTTATTATCTAGTAAAAACAGTAAATCAACCTTACAATGCCTTAAGCATCCCAGCCGCTTATAACATGCATTTTTAGGGCAAAAAACAAAGTTGACCTTTTTAGGGTTTTATTACAATGTCGGTTTTCATCAACAAAAAAATACCCCAAAAAAATATGTGCTGAGTGTACAGTACTTTGCTGGTCAATCGCCACATTTCAACACTTATATACTTGCCCATCATCAATTATGTTAATTTTCCGACATAGGATGACATGAAGCAAGGTTTCTCACTCAAAATTTGGATAAGGCAAAGGGTTCAAATTGGGGCCCAATTAGGGATGACCAAGGCATGGCACCCTGGTCCCACTGAGAACCAAGGTGCTATTCCCTACTCCTACCTTATTTTGGATTAGGATTAAGGGTCCCAACAAGGTGAAATGTGAGGCCATTATTGCATGGTACAAGCATAAATGGGTCCCAGTTAGGCATAGGGATGAGAAACACTAAGGTGAGGGCTCCAAATGCGATCAAAATTGCAAAGGGTGCAATTTTAGGATGCTACACCTTCTAATACTAAAAATAAAAAAATGCAAACAATAAAGAACCTACAATTGAAATTTGGGAGTCTCAGCCAACGATGTTAGCATGTTGCTCAAACATTTGTACATAGCGTTGTAATCTTGTACAAACAAAAAATGCCCAAAAATAGTAAAAACCTCAAATCTACAATTTAGCTAACTTGAAAAACCTATAAAGAAGAAAACACCAACAAATGCTGTACACTAAAAATATAAGGAAATAACTAAATAATGATATATAAATGATTCTGTATGCGGGAAAAGTGGGGGAATAAAACTTAAAATGTGAAAATTTAGTAAAATACCAATCCACACACACACACAGGACTTCTTGATGCAAGCTATGGAGTAACGATGCGTTACTCAGCTTCCCAAGGAGGGTCCCATGGTTCTCTATCTCACAATGTCCCTCAAACCAATGTTTTGCTCTCAGATTACTGAGCAAAATGGTTTAGGGATGGCAAATATGAGAACGAGAGAGATTTTAACTGTTTTTAATATGAGATGTGTTATAAGCTAGATGAGATGCTAGAAATGCAACAAACTAAATGATAAGATGACGAGGTTAGTATGAAGATTATCCTAGCATACTATATTTACTCTATGATTGAGCTAAAATGGTAAAGAACTTATTCTAAACATGCATATTAGTCTAATTTATGATCTAAGAGAGGCTAAATGATGAGCATATAGATGATATGAAAGCTTGAAAGAATTTGAGCATAAGTATGATGCTTCAAATTTGAAAGATGATTGTTAAAAATGGAGGAATGAGAGCTCTATTTATAGCACAAACAGGGCAATGGATGGTCAGGATTGAAAGGTTCAATCAAGGGCCAAGTTTGAAAGTTGGGGATCCATGTGTACAATTTGCATCAATGAAATGATGACAAGTGTCCACATAAGATTGGGTTGAAGGAAAAGGTTGGAGGCATTAAAGGCCTGAGAAGACCTCATGGTTATCTAAAGGCTAAGGGTCAAGTCTAAGTTAGGTTTACCCAATGAATTAGGATTTAATCCAAAGATAAACCTTTGTGCAAATGATTAAGAGATAATCATGGTCAAAGCATTAATGACCTGATGAGACCCTTGGGTTGGATAGAGGTTGAGTCAAAACAAATTTTTTAACTATGTGGGAGGGTTTGAAATAACCATTAATGGTTATTGGAGACTTTGGGGATTAAGTGGTTGAAGGTTGGAAGCCTTCAATGGTTTTCAAAGACTTTGGGGTTTTTGGTGGTTGAAGGTTGAAAACCTTCAATGGTTATCCAAGACTTTGGGCCATTTGAGAAGTGACCTCCCTTTGCTTAGGGACGTGACAAAGTTTAGAGGGGGTTTAGGTTAATTAGAATTGGTTAGAAGATTCTAGAAGGGATTTGGAAGGGGTTTGGGATTTTGCAAGTGGATGGGGGATAATAGGATTTAATTGATTTAATTGATTTTCATTCAATTTGGTTGCAATTGAATAAATTTGATTTATTCAATTTAGGATAACTATTTAATTAAATTTGAATTTAATTAAAAGTGGCTAGGGGGATTTAATTGAATAAAATGATTTATTCATTAAATGGGTAGTGAATTTTATTTAGATAAATCGAGCAATTTACTTAATAAAATAGAAGAATGTGAATAATTTAATTAAACTGGATTTAATTAAATAGAAAAATGAACATAAAATATTCATTTAGGAATGTGGTCATTTTTATACGTCTACATTTTGCCCCTCTTTGAAGTGACGTGTGTGCACATGTTATTTCAAAGAAAAATGATTGTTTTTGTGTTTTTATGATCAAATGCAATTTTTGTGTCGCTCTTTTGATTTGCCAGTCGTGCCCCAGATTTGATGTGATGCCCCAGATTCGATATTTGATGTGATGCCCCCTCGGGAGATGAATCAATATATATATATATATATTTTTTTTGGAAAATTTTTTTGAGTTAAATTGATGAAGTTCATATGATGTGTAGGATTTCGTGCGTGTAAAAAGTGTGTAAATTGATTCATCTCCCGATAAATTACAAATGTTTTGGTACAGGGGAGACCGCGACCATATTACAGGCCCAGTTAGCTAACCCTAATTTCATTTTCCTCCTATAAAAGGGGAAAAGGGCTTGATTTAGATTCATTTGTGCTTGTTGACTTTGAAGAAAAGAGAATTTTCTCTGGAGAGAAAATGCCTATTCCCTACCACAGACACCGTTTCAAGCGCGTTCGGAGGTACCAGAGACCAGCCGCGCGTGGACCACCAGTAAGTCAACGTTTTTGACCCCTTTTTGATTTTTGATTTTGTCATTTTTAGGTGTTTTTTGAATTTTCAAAGTCGGACAAATCGTTTTAGCGCGTGTAAGGCGCATATTAGCGCATACGCAATGCGAAGTAGCGCATAGAAGTCAGTTTAGTTGTTGCGTCCGAAATAATTTTGATAGCGCATAGGTCGTTTAGGTTAGCGCATCTATGTAGAATAGCGCAGGTAATGCGTTTAGTAGCGCTTTGGAAGAACAGGGTAGCGCGTAGGTCTAACTTAGCGCATAGGAGGCATAGAAGTTCGCATCGAACAGGGAGTTTAGCGCGTAGGCATAACCTAGCGCATAGGGCTGAAAGGGTAGCGCCTGGGAAAAGGGATTTAGCGCGTAGGACTATCCTAGCGCATAGGATGAAAAGGGAAGCGCTTAGGGAGGACAGATTAGTGCGTAGAATTAGTCTAGCGCATAGGTTAGTTTGGGTAGCGCATGAAAGGAAAATATTAGCGCTTAGACAAAATCTAGCGCATAGGCCAAATTAGGTAGCGCATGGGCAGGAAAGGGTAGCGCATATATAGAATCTAGCGCATAAGGGAGATAGGTTAGCGCTTAGGACAAGCAGCCTAGCGCATGGGTCTGTTTTAGCGCATTTAAGGTCTGTTTTAGCGCATCCATGAAAAATTTATGTTTTGGCCGATTTTGAAAAGTTGTGTTTTTGCGTGCCTGTCGTGTTTTTGATGCACGTATCCAATATGAGTATTTGTATAACTTGTTTTGATGTGAATGTTTCCAAGTTATGTATAGATATCAAGTTGTTTGTGTTGATCAGAACATGATTTATTTGTGTTATCTGTTTTAAGTTCAAATGTGTATGAAAGCCTGAGTTGTTTTACAAGCCGATATGGGTTGGAAACTTGAGTTGTTTTACAAGCTGATATGGGTGGGAAACTTGAGTTGTTTTACAAGTTTGTGATTGTGGTACTTGAGTTGTTTTACAAGTTTTGATATGGTTTTTGAGAACTTGAGTTGTTTTACAAGTTGATATGAAATGATAGGTTTTTGAACTTTGATTGTAGATGAGCAAATTTGTTTCATGTTTTTGATGTAAGTTTTATTTTGATATCTTTTTGTTGATGTGGAATCTGATATTGGATATGTTTTGTTTGTTGACAGGAGCGATTGGGCATTGTGCAGTCGAGGGAGAGATTCCCGAGACCATGGACATTGATACCACGTCTGTCACAGGCAGACCTGGACATTATTGAGCGATGCGGATTGACCTCGCTTCTGGATATGCCTCGGTTCACTGTGAACCGGGGACTGTTGATAGCATTGGCAGAGAGGTGGCACAGTGACACAAACACCTTTCATTTTGCCACAGGAGAGATGACAGTGACACCAGAGGACTGTTATCGCATTCTGCGCATTCCTGTGGTCGGAGCTATATTGCCCTATGAGCAGACGGAGGAGGGCGGCACATAGGCACTACGCCAGATTTTTCATGATGAGAGTGTCTGCGGTTATGAGATCCCGTGGCAGGAGTTCTTGGATTTGGATTATGCACCGCTGCCATTTGTATTGGCAGGATTTATTGGAGGATTCCTTTGTCCTGATCGCAGGTCAAAGGGATTTTCAGTGGGATGGGGGCTGGTTCTAGAGCAGATGGTTACTCAGGGACGGAGATTTGCATGGGGGTCAGCGATGTTGGCCCACCTTTACAGGAGTTTGCATGAGGTAGTATACCTCGGATATAGCAGTTTATCAGTAGGGGTGACCCTCTTACAGGTATGGTGTTGGGAGCACATTCCAGCAGCTAGGCCACTGGCAGACAGAGATAGGCTCGTAGGGGCGGCTTATGCCTATGGTTATAGAGGCCTAGTTGTCCAGCGTAAGCTGGGCAAACTAGAGCACTGGAGGAGGGTATTTGACAATATAGATACGATCACCTGGAGACCATATACAGACTGTGAGGTGTGGGCAGAGGATGGGATGGAGATGCCTTTCATTTTCATGACGAGGTATCTGATCGGGAGGACTCCATTCGTTATAGAGTGGTTTTTGGTTACCCGAGTTTTGAGGTAGTTCGGGAGACAGCAGGGGATTCCGCAGGGGGCGTGCTTATATGCACGGCGGCAGCAGGATGTGGCCGATTGGGGACCGACCATTGACAGTGCCATGGCTATTGAGGAGTTTACCGGTTTGGCTGGACAGATCTGGGACTATGCCCCAAAGATACAGGATGCTGGCATGACGGACGAGTTTGCTTGTTTATTTGCTGCTCGGGCTGTTGCGAGGATCTCAGATCCAGAGGAGATGAGACCGGCTTTTGATTCGGATGGAGAGGAGGGAGACGGGGGAGATGAGGGGGATGATGGGGATGATGGAGATGATGGTGGAGATAGAGGGAGGAGGAGAGGGAGAGGTGTGCAGAGGGCGGTGCGGCAGGGCCGGATTGAGAGGGGGAGGGGAGGATTGGCCATTGGAGCCGGGAGAGAGGGGAGAGTTACAGAGGTACTAGCGGCAGTGGGAGGAGAGGAGGAGGTGGGGAGGCCAGTACAGAGGAGGAGGATAGATATACTTCCACCTCCTGTACCTAGGACAGGCCGAGTGGGGGGAGTGGCGCCAGCACAGGTACCACTACGGGTTCGAGTGCCGGGGCACGTAGAGGACGCTCAGATCCGGACTCTTCAGATTACTGTGCAGCAGCTGCAGGCACAGATTTTGATTTATCAGAGGCAGATTTCTCAGTTGACCACTGAGAGAGATACCGAGATGGAGCGGCGGGGCCGAGCAGAGGAGGCCTTGGCGACCGTACAGAGAGCAGTGGCGGGTGGTCCCTTGAGAGACACCCTGAGAGAGCTGACACGGAGTGTCCAGGAGGCTGCGTACTACAGGCGTCACTATGAGGAGGTAGTACCTAGAGAGCGGCGCGTCGAGAGCTTTGCACAGTCGAGATCGAGTCGATCTCGAACTGCTGGGACATGATCGGAGAGCCATGGAGTGACAGGGCCAGCGGGACAGGACCCTCCTGCCGATCCGGGTGCGAGTGTTTCAGGAGCCAGACAGGATCCTCCTGGAGATCCAGGAGCAGGTGCATTAGGAGCTAGACCATCTCCATCAGGGGATAGTCATACTTGAGAGACATGGTCTCTATTGTATTTTGAGCATTGTATTCTTTGTACTGGACACAGTTTTGACACATTTGTAGATTTTGATCATTTTTTGAGAGATATATATATAGAGCACCATTTTTGACCGATGTGATGTGTTTATGGATGCATGTTTTATGTGTGCTACAGGATGTATGTTTTTATGTAATGTTGATATATATGATGTAATGTGTGATGCAGGGTGTATGTTTTTATATGCTGTGAGATGTATCTTGAAAATGAGATGTATGATTTTAATATGCTGCTACATGTAAGATAAGAATGTTTGTGAAATGATGCAAAATGATATGTAAAAATGATGTAAGAATGATATGCAACTAATCGTAAAATGTTATGCAACTAATTGTAAAATGATATGCAACTAATTGTTTTTGGATCATCTCTCATTCTGTATTTGCCATCCGATATAACCATTTAGTTGCTTTCTTTGTAAATATCATCATGGAGTTTTTCTTGATTTTTGGATATGTTGAAAATTTATACAAGCATAATGGTATAATTGAACCATAATGACCTGAGTAAAATTTACATGATTTTTATTTTTGCAAGATAGCACAAGCGTCAAGGTATAATTGAACCAGGACGACCTGAGTGCGTATTGCGTAAACATACAAGATTAGATCATTTATATGTGTGAAATGGAATCAGGTCTTCAGTGATATGGATCACGTCTCGAGGCAAATATCCACACAGTACAAGTGATCGCCTCCTAGACAGAAGACTAAGAAAATGTTGGAAGTTCCTCATGATCTTTGGCTTTGAAGCTTTTGATGAGATAAGGAGAAGATTCCAATTTATTTAAAAAGTTCAACATGCAAAATAATCAAGACTTTAATGTGATAATGCAACATTTTAGTACTTCAGAAAATCATCCATCCTTAAGTTTCTTGTGTATTGTTCGTGTTTTGGTTGTTTGTGATGAAGTGTGTTTGTTGGATGTCCTGTGTCTGAGGTTTTACAATAGTTGGAATGTCTTTGAATGTTTGCAAGTTTTTGAACAGTTTAATGCCCCTAGATGAGTGTTCGTCTGGATATGATTATGTACAGTGATTTCCAAGCCATGGTGAAATGCGATAAGAGAATAGATACAGATGGATAACTCAGGATAGTGACTACACTAAGTATGTCCTGGATGGATAGATGCTAAGTGTCGGGCAATGGCCGATAGTGTTTTGATGAATAAACTGACATGGATATAGATAAAGGAGTCGGCTTTTCACAAGGGCGCCTGTTTACCAGGTTTTCACCATTTGTTTTTATTGTACTTTGTATTTTGACTTTTTCTGGATTTTTTATTTTTTTTGTTTGTTTTTGGTGTTTTCCGTGCACTAGGCTACCTTGAGTATAGTACTTCTTTAGATGAATGCTGTTAGTTGGATCATCAAGCACATCTCCTTCAGAATTTGTTAGTTGATAGACACCTGATCCATAGACTGAAATGATGACATAGGGACCCAACCAGTTAGGTTCAAATTTCCCTTTCTTTTCTCTATCTTGCTGGTTTCTTGGATTTTCTTTTAAGACTAGATCACCAACCTTGAAGTTACGAGGAATGACCTTATGATTGTAGCTCCTGCACATGCGTTGCTGATATGCTTTGAGATGAGTATAAGCATGTTGGCGTCTTTCATCTAATAGTTCCAATTCTTGCAGTCGGTTGACTCTATACTTTTCATCTGGAATCAAACCTTTCAAAGAGACTCTAAGAGATGGAATTTCTACCTCCAAGGGTAAAATAGCCTCTGATCCATATACTAAGGAATATGGTGTTGCCCCTGTAGGTGTGCGGATGCTAGTCCTGTAGGCCCAAAGAGCTGGATTGAGTTGTACATGCCAATCTTTGCCTGCATCATTCACCGTTTTCTTGAGGATTTTTAGGATCGTTTTGTTAGATGCTTCTGCCTGACCATTTCCTTGTGGATAGTATGGTGTAGAAAATTGATGCTGGATTTTGAATTTTTCACATAGTTCCTGCACATCTTGGTTTTTGAAAGGTCGTCCATTATCTGTGACGATTGAACTTGGAATACCATATCTGCAGATCAGATAATTTAGGATAAAAGAGGCAATTTGTTTCCCAGTCACTGTGGTCATGGGAACTGCTTCGATCCATTTGGTAAAGTATTCTGTTGCGGTTATGATGAACTTGTGTTCATTTGAAGATGAAGGATGTATTTTGCCTACCAGATCCAATCCCCATTGACAAAAGGGCCAGGATGTGGTAAATGGTTGCAGTTCCTGTGCTGGTGCATGTATCAGATTGCCATGGATTTGGCATTTAGGACATTTCTTGGCGAAATGATATGAGTCTTTCTCCATTGTAGGCCAGTAGTATCCCATTCGTAGAAGCTTTTTAGCAAGAGTAGTGCCACTCGAATGTGTGCCACAAATACCTTTGTGAAGCTCGTGTAAAGCTGAATCAGAATCATTACGATCAAGACAACGAAGAAGAGTACCATCTAGACCTCGACGATATAAGGTATTAGCGGTAAGGGTGTAACGGGCAGCTTGTCGGATAAAGTTACGTTTTTGGTTATGGGATTGGTCAATGGGTAAGATATTATGCTTGAGGTAGTCGTATATTGGTCCATATAACGGAGAATCTGAACCGGTTAAGGCATATATAACATGGGATTCAGAGTGGTCATAGGCGGGGGAGAACAGTTGCTCTACCAGGAACTCATAACGACTTTGTTGTTCTGGAATTTGTAGTAATGAAGCGATCGTAGCCATTGCATCGGCTGCTTTGTTATTTAACCTTGGTATTTGTTCAAAGGTGATACGCACAAAATACTGTTTGAAGTCATCCACCATCCGTTTGTAGGGTAGTAGCTTATCATCCTTTGTCTGATAGTTGTTGTTGATCTGATTGATGACCAATTGTGAGTCTCCATAGACTTTTAATTCTGTGATTTTCTATTCGACAGCCATTTTGATGCCTATGACCAATGCTTCATATTCAGCCATATTATTTGTACATGGAAACATAAGCCTGTATGATCTCGACATAGTGTGTCCTTCAGGGGTGATGAATAGAATGCCGGCCCCTGAACCATGTTGTGTATAGGATCCATCAAAGTATAGGGTCCATTGTTTGGAGGAGAGAGAAAAAATGTCCCTGTCTGGAAAGTCAATGTCCATGGTTTGTTTTCCTGGTAGCGGTGCTTCAGCCAGCTGATCTGCAATTGCTTGTCCTTTGATGGCTCGTCTTTCTGTGTAGTGGATGTCAAATTCACTGAGAATCATAACCCATTTAGCCAATCGGCCTGTGAGAGCTGCCTTGCTGAGTAGATACTTGAGAGGATCAATTTTGGCTACTAGCTTGATAGTGTGTGCTAGCATATAATGTCAGAACTTTTGAGATGCAAAAACAACTGTTAAGCAAGCCTTTTCAATGAATGTATAATTGAGCTCATAGCCATTCAATGTTCTACTGATGTAATATATGGCGCGTTCCTTTCCTTGTTGATCTTCTTGTGCCAATAATGCCCCCAGTGAAACATCTGTCGTTGATATATACAATATAAGAGGCTTTCCTGCAATTGGTGGTACTAGGACTGGTGGATTCATCAGGTACTGTTTAATTTGGTAAAAAGATTCTGCACATTTAGTCTCCCATTTGAATGGCACATTTTTGTGTAGCAAGTGGTTAAATGGCAGACTTTTATCTGCTAGTTGAGCGATGAATCACCTGATTGATTGAAGTCGCCCTTGGAGAGATCGAAGTTGACTGATATTCTTTGGTGGTGGCATATCCATGATGGCTTGTACCTTTGCTGGATCAACTTCAATACCTTTAGCTGAGACGATGTAACCTAGTAACTTGCCTGATGTAACCCCGAAGACACACTTCTTAGGGTTGAGTCAGACTTTGAATTTCTGCAATCGATCAAAGATCTTTGTTAGGATGCCAAGATGTTCAGCTCTGGTGAAAGATTTTGCTAGTAAATCATCCACATAGTCTTCCATGAATGTGTGCATCATATCATGAAATATTGTTGTCATTGCTCTTTGATAAGTGGCTCTGGCATTCTTTAAGCCAAAAGACATAACATTCCAACAGTAAGTTCCCCAAGGACAGGTGAATGCTGTTTTGTCTTGATCTTCAGGAGCTATTTTGATTTGATTATAGCCTGAGAAACCGTCCATTAATGAGAGCATTGCATGGCCTGCTGTGAGATCTACAATTATATCAATACTTGGCAGAGTAAAGTCATCCTTTGGGCAAGCTTTATTGACATCTCTGAAGTTGGTGCATATTCTGATACTACCATCTGGTTTTGAGACTGGAACAATGTTAGAAATCCATTCTGCATAGTCAATAGGTCGGATGAATCCGACATCTAATAATTTCTTTAATTCCGTTTTGACCATGAGTGCTATCTGTGGATTCATCTTTCGTAGTTTCTGCTTGACTGGCTTGACCCCCGCAGAGATGGACAAGTGATGCATGATTAGGTGTGGATCCACTCCAGGCATATCAGCATATGACCAGGCAAAGTTAATTTGCTGTCCTTTAAAGAAGATGATGAATGCCGATCTTTCCTCCTCTGTCAGAGATTCTGCAAGGTGAATGTTTCTAGTTGCTTCAGTGGTACCAATGTTGATTGATTGAGTGGGCTCAATCAATATGGGTGATCGTTCATGAAAATGTTTAGGAAGAGTGTCAAGTCTCCCATCGTTAGGTGCCTAAAAAAGGTTTTCACCCTCAGATGCATCCTTTATTTTTACTTTTTTGGGATCCATTGCTGCCATTGACTGGCTTTCAGCATTAGATTCATTATTTGATTCATTTTTGCGACTGAGAGACTTGGCACTCCCTGAAGAACAAACGTCGTTATGCGGTTCACTGGCAGAGCCTGTTTCGGGATTTACGGTACATAGGTAGTGGATAATAGATTCATCATCTGGAAAAATTGGGATATCATGAGTCTCAGGTTCAGTCCAGTCGATGAGATCAGGGAAGACAAGTGGTAAGGAATCATTGGGTGGGTCAAGTTCAGCTAATGTAAGTGTTAGAATAGAGTTATCATCATGATGGGTCTTGTTTTTAAAGAAATTTAGGGTTTTATCGAGGTCTTCGATGGTATCATCTTCTACATAGACTTGTTCATAATATTTCTGTTCGCTTTCCTGAACGTCATAGATATGTTGTGGTCCAAATTCGAGAGGTCTATCTTCTGCGTTATGTTCTTCTTGAGAAATGGATATGAAATCAGTATCATCGGGGATATTTGTAGTAGTATCAGAGCAGGTACCCCATTCATATTCATTTGAATCTATCTCATAGGCATCATCCCAAATTCTATCTGTGTTGTAGATAGGTATGTTGTATGGCGAAAATAAATCCTTGATGATAGATACTATTTTGACATTCTGTGTTGATTCTGTATCTGATCCATCTTCTACATTCTGGATTTGTTCATAGATTGTGCTTCCTCGGGGAGGAATGATGGGTGCTTGTGATGATAGGATTGGTTCTTGAGCCACTGGTTTGTGAATATGAGCCACTGCTGTAGATATGGCCTTCTTATGATTCAAAAGCTTTTCCTGATGTATCTTCTGATCTTGACGTTCTCTTGCCTTACGGATTGTTTCTGCTAATTCAAAGAGAGCTTCCTGCCATGATTCTTCTTTGTATTTCTTCTTTTCTTTCCATTGAGGTTTTGCATTTGTATGTGGCGGCCTTTTTAATAGGAAAGTGAATTTAGAACCTAATCCTGCTTTATTTCTACTAGGTTGTGAAGGAAGATCTATAGGTTCAGTGGCTCCTTCTTGGCGTTTCCCAATAGGTCCTTTACCGCCATATCCCATTTGTTTCATGATCAAGTAGCCTTTTCCATACAGGTGTGTTGGTAGAACAATGTCTAGAGCGGCCGCTCTATTAGCTTCTTCTTCATCTTTGTATAGCCAGTTAAGAACATCTTTATCTTCTGATTCATGTGCTAGAGTCCCCAATTGGATGAAGGTACCATCAAATTTAGTTATGGGCTGAGTTGCCAGATGTGTTGATAGAGTAGGTAAACCATGCGATCGAGGTGATGTTGGCAATCTGGTCAAACACAAAGGCTCCATAGAGTATTCGCCCATGCCTTGGTCTTTGATTTGCATTTTCTGTTTGAAATCTCCCCATAAGGAGTTGGATTTTACGGTTGGTGGATCAGATGTTGGAGACCGCTGCTTTTCTCTGTTATAATGAACCAAACTGTCTTGGGCTGCCCCCATTGCATTGCAATGTTGAAATGGATTGTGATCAGCTGATATGGAGATTTCCTGTCCATCATAAGGAAATTTGACACACTGGTGGTATGTAGAAGGTATTGCTTGCATTTCATGTATCCAGGGTCAGCCTAATAAGATATTATAGGTGAGATCAATATCTAAAACTTGACATATAGTATCTTTTTGCACTGGTCCTACCTGAATAGGCAATATCACTGTTCCTTTAGAGGACCTTTCCTCATCATCATATGCTTTTATGGTAATCTTTTTACAAGGATCAATAGATTCTTCTGAGAAACCTAGTGCACGGATAAGCTTTAAAGTACATATATTAAGTCTGGCTCCTCCATCTATTAAGACTCTTTTGACACAGTGTTTGCAAACAATGACTTCAATATGTAGAGGAGTATTATGCGGATGACTCAATGAAGTATTATCATGCTCTGAGAAGGTGAGGTTATGAGACTCTATCATGTGGGCCACCATAGCTTGAAATCTGTCTGTATCTAGATTTTGAGGTACATTTGTTTCTAAGAGTGCTTGCTCCAATATGTCTTTGTGTCTTGGAGATAGTTTCAACAATTCTAGGATAGATATCTGAGCCGGAGTCTTGCGCAGTTGATTAACTAAGTCGTATTGGATCTTTGGTGTGGTAGTTGGAGGTGCAGTATGTCCTTTCAAGACATATTTCTGAGTTCGGGTTGTTACATTGACAGATTCATGATCACGTTTATCTCGAATGGTTATAACATTGACTTGATGGTCTTCAGCTGATATATGATTGATTGTGTTGTTGTAGATGTGATTAATACGAGCTCCGCGGGTATCATTTGAAGTGGATGCTCCATCTTTGTTATAATTTGGAAGAGGATCTTTGAAGGCTTCGTGATCATTATTTGTTTTGAGACCATCCACCGTTAAGTCACCTCGATCAATCATGTCTTGGATTATGTGTTTCAATCTCATGCACTCGTTTGTTCTATGACCTTTGTTTCGATGAAAATCACAATAGTGTGAATCATTCCACCAAGGTGGTTTGATTGGGGGTTCATAATTGTTGATTGGAGGTAAAGAAAGAACCTTGTTTGCTAACAGCTCTCTGAATGCGGACTCTAATGATTGGCCCAATGGTGTGAAGATACGCTTATGGAAATTGTTGGTGTTGTTGCGTGAATTGTTGTTAGGCCCTGGATTCAGGTTTTTGTTTTGATTATCGTTGGCATTGTTGGTATTGAGTTGTCCTTGAGCATTGTTTGGTGCATATGTGTTAGTACTGGGAGTAGTATTTTTAGGATTTTTTGTATTTTGAGTATTTCCTGATAAGGCAAGCACTGGCTGTTTAGATTTAGGATCATATGATTCATTGTTGCCTTCGTTTTTGTTTCGAGTCCAAAATCGAGTTTTGTCTAGATTGGTATTGTTTTGGTTATTGTAGTTTGATGAGTTCGTTCCTTCTTTGTAGAACTTGAGTGTTCCCTTTTTGACACAAGCTTCCTCTACTTGGATGCCATTTTCGATTAATTTGTCAAAAGATGGTATGCATTGAAGTTTGAGTCTGTAACTCATTTCCCCATTCAAGTTATCAATGAAGATTTCCATTTTCTCTTTTTCAGGAATATCTCGAGGATATCTTGATACCATGCGTCGCCAACGTTGAAGGAATAACATAAATGTTTCATTGTTCTTTTGTTTGGTGTTGCAGATATCTAACATGGTTATGGCATGTTGGATGTTGTAAGAATAATGGGTGATGAACTTGTTAACCAATTCGTCAAATGATCTAACAGGTGGTGTAATCTTGGATAACCATTCCATTGTTTGTCCTCCCAGGCTTCTTGGGAATAACCTCATCAGATACGTGTCATTATGAGCAAATTAAAGACTCATAGTGCAAAATTATCGAACATGATCTCGAGGATCACCTTTCCCATCATATTTATCAAATTTGGGAATGTCTGAGTTTGGAGGAAAAGGTATCATGTTTAAGCTTCTATCAAATGGATAAGGATAGATTTCGTTTATAGAGTACCGCACTGTTGTCCCTTGTTGCATATCGTGTATTTGTCTTTGCAACATTTGCATTTGTTGAGTAAGAGCAACCAAGGGCGCATTATCTTGCCGAGGGAAGAGTTCTTCCCTTGGATTTGTTCTCAACTGAAAAGGTGCAGTAAATGGTATGTGTTGTTCTGGGGTTTCAAACACAGGTACTCGCATTTCTGGTATATGTTGTTCTGGAATATGTTGTTCAGGTATGCGAGTCTCTTCTTCCCTTTGTTGTTCTTGATATGTATATTGTTGAGACCCTATTTGAAAGACGTTTGCGTCAAAATCTTCAGGAAGTTTGACACCTTTGCTTGTGAGCATAAGTAGATATTTTTCTTTGTCATTTTCCATGAGTTTTTCAATGAGTTTTTGGAATGAAGGATTTTCTTGGCATTCCTGAAGAATTGCGTCAGTAATTTCAGGATTTTCTAGATGATGGAACTTCAAAAGGATTTGATAATCTGCGATTCATACTTGATTCCGCGGGTGTTTCGCTTTGTTTGTTTCGTTGAGAGCGAGTGACAAGCATTTCAATAGAAACTTTCAGTGATGAAAGGAACAAAGTCCTCGTTGATGTTTTGCTCTGGCGTTGGTGGTTCTGGTCTAGATGTGTTATATGTGATGCACTCGTCAGGTAAGAATGCTGGATTGATCTTTCCTTCGCGGTTTATCTTTTGATTAAAAGCAGACTTTTGACAGTATGCTCTTATTTTCAGGGGTTCTTTGTCAAATTCACTGGATTTGTTTTGGATATAATGTTTGACGTGATGAAGAAACACCCGATGGGATTTGAAGAGTTGACGATTGATGTATAAAAATTTATTTCTCTTGATGAATTTGGAAAAGCTAGGTTGCTATTTCTTCAACGTGATGTTGCGATAGAGGTTCTTTCTTCTCAGAATGAGGGGATTAGTCATGCATGAGTGATCAATGATTTCCTTTGATTTGTTTGGATTCAGTTGATTCTTGTTTTGAAAATTTCAAATTTTACTTTATCAGGATGAAGGTTTAGCTGCCCCTTCACGATAAAGCGAGTCAAATGATATGGATAAAAGTTTCCTGATCTGGGAACTTGGATTTGACAATTTGGAAATTTCTAGACAAGTGTTTTTGAGATAAAATCCGTAAGATGTTTAAAGGATTGAATTGATACTGATGATGAAAAGTTTCTGGATTATGATAGGAAAGACGTCCTATATTGCTCGATTCGTTTTCGGATTTGGACAACCTTGTTTGACACAAATTGGGCTTGAGAAATAGTTTTATGGCTTGTTTTTGTCACTTGGGTTTGATAAAAGACGTGTTTTGATGAAAAACTGTTTTTTTAAAATATTTTGAAATTTTCAAAATTTTTGGTTTTTCAACTCTCTGTTTTTCTCCTTTTTCTCACGCGCTAAAACAGTTGTTCAATGCGCTACTAAATTTTCTCTATGCGCTAAAATTATTTTTCCATGCGCTACTCTGCCCCTTGTTACGCGCTAAAAGATTGATTCTGGAAAATTTTGTTTTGCTGACTGTGAAATATGCACGCGCTAGACTGTGTTTTCCACGCGCTGACTGGTTTGGATAATGCGCTAAAAAAGGATTTCTACGCGCTAAGCTGTTTGTTCCACGCGCTAAAACGGACTGTTTTGAAATTTGCTGTGAAGTTTTTTTGGAAAATTATGCGCTACACTGTGACTTACACGCGCTATTTGTTTCTATTAATGCGCTAGCTTTGCATATCAACGCGCTAATGTTTTGCTTCTACGCGCTAGAATATGTTTTGGATGCGCTAAAAGATTGCTTTTGTGTTTTGCTTTTCAATTGAAACGCTACTGTTTTTGTGGTACGCGCTATTTGGTTCTACAGATGCGCTAAAATAACTGTTTGATGCGCTAATATGTTGCTCCTAAGCGCTAAACTGCTTTGATTTTTCCTTTTGGTGTCTTTGTGATGTTTTTGACTTTTGTTGAGAGAATTTTCAAGTAGGATGGATGATTTTCTGAAATACAAAATGTAAGCACGACACACAAAGTACAATCATTTCACTTAATCTAACATAAAGTGTATGTTCTGTCGAGGATGTTTTCAAATCCCCAATGTTTTAACAGGTTGGATACAAGATAAACACTTCAGAAAGACTCTTTATTCAAGGGTCATAAGCAACATCATAGCTCACTAGTCTCGATACTCCGTTAGCTCAAACAACCTTGTCACCCCCTAGAGGGCGCCCGTTTTTTTGCCTTTTGCCAGAAGTTAACCCAAAGTGAATTGCTTCATAGTTGAGTAGTTATCTTGGGAGATATATGGTGAGTAATCTTGTGGGTGGATTCTTCCCCACCCTTGCACTATGATGTTACAAATGTTTGGATACTGACTTAGCTCAAAGTTTCTAATGCTAAGGTTTTTAATCAGGCTTCCCGTTCGGCCGTCAGTGATAAACTCCTTCAGGAGGCTTCCCAACCTTTAGAACAAAGGCTTTACGTATCTCAATGATACTGGGGGAAGGCTAATCGCTGCGCGCAACCGTTGAAAAGGACTTTCGTCACTTTCCACATTTGATTATAGTGGGTTGGAATTCTTGGCGTCAAAGCCGTTCCCCACTTAGGTCGTTCCCTTCACACCGGCCATAAATGACTTTAAGAGTTGAGTGCAACTCCTCGGGAAGGCAGGCCTGCTAAAGGATTTATTGCTTGAATTAAAGAAAGCTTTAAGAGTGGTTTGGCTTTTTGGTCACCCAGTTAAGGGGAGAGCATATACCTTCCACTTTCGATACACGGCAAATAAGTTTGTTCGTTTTAACTTCCAAGACAATAATTTGCTAACTTCTAATTGGAGATGTTGCTCCAACAAGCATGGTGTTCTTTTTAACCCTTTATAGCAATAATTATCTAATCTATGGAAAATAGATCGTCAACAAAACAAATTTTGATTTTCGAGGTCAACAAAAGGAAAAACGTTTTGCTTGTAAAAACAAATCTCCTCGCTTTTCCTGCAAGAAACTTGTTAAAAATCCTGCAAAAAGAAATTGGTTAGTTTGTTTCGGGGGACTTCCACAAGTCTAAATTTTTTTTTTATTCGGTTACAAAATCTTTTTGTTGGTTTTGTTTGCGATGCGCTACAGAACAAACTGTACGCGCTACAATACTCGGTAAATGCACTACTTTTCCGTTTCCGTGCGCTATTCTGTTTCCCGGATGCGCTACTCTGTGGTTCAGACGCGCTAATTTATGGTTTGGTTTTCCCGCGGTCTGTTATTCGAGAAATTTTGAATTTCAATGCGCTAACTGTCTGTTCAAATGCGCTGGAAGATGGAGTCTAAGCGCTAATATTTTGGGCCGATGCACTAAGCTATCAGGTAAACGCGCTGATCTGTGGTTTGGTTTTTCCGCGGTCTGTTGTCGAGAAATTTTGAATTTCAATGCGCTAATTGTCTGTTGACACGCATTGGAATATGGAGGTGAAGCGCTAAAACTTTGGGTCCATGCGCTAATCTGTCAGGTAGACGCGCTGATCTGTGTTTCACCGGCGTCGACACCTACAGGAAAATTTGTCAATAGTGTTATGCGCTAAGGAACAGTTTGAATGCGCTAGGACAGAAAGCCCACGCACTAAACAGTAGGCTAGAAGCGCTAAACTGTTAGGCGGATGCGCTAAAATGTTTCTTAGACGCGCCAATTCTAGTTTCCCGCGTACCTGCAAAAGTCTTCAAATTCAAAAAATGATAGGTTATTGGGGTGCGTGCCCCACGGTGGGCGCTAGAAATGTATGCGGGAAAAGTGGGGGAATAAAACTTAAAATGTGAAAATTTAGTAAAATACCAATCCACACACACACACAGGACTTCTTGATGCAAGCTATGGAGTAACGATGCGTTACTCAGCTTCCCAAGGAGGGTCCCATGGTTCTCTATCTCACAATGTCCCTCAAACCAATGTTTTGCTCTCAGATTACTGAGCAAAATGGTTTAGGGATGGCAAATATGAGAACGAGAGAGATTTTAACTGTTTTTAATATGAGATGTGTTATAAGCTAGATGAGATGCTAGAAATGCAACAAACTAAATGATAAGATGACGAGGTTAGTATGAAGATTATCCTAGCATACTATATTTACTCTATGATTGAGCTAAAATGGTAAAGAACTTATTCTAAACATGCATATTAGTTTAATTTATGATCTAAGAGAGGCTAAATGATGAGCATATAGATGATATGAAAGCTTGAAAGAATTTGAGCATAAGTATGATGCTTCAAATTTGAAAGATGATTGTTAAAAATGGAGGAATGAGAGCTCTATTTATAGCACAAACAGGGCAATGGATGGTTAGGATTGAAAGGTTCAATCAAGGGCCAAGTTTGAAAGTTGGGGATCCATGTGTACAATTTGCATCAATGAAATGATGACAAGTGTCCACATAAGATTGGGTTGAAAGAAGAGGTTGGAGGCATTAAAGGCCTGAGAAGACCTCATGGTTATCTAAAGGCTAAGGGTCAAGTCTAAGTTAGGTTTACCCAATGAATTAGGATTTAATCCAAAGATAAACCTTTGTGCAAATGGTTAAGAGATAATCATGGTCAAAGCATTAATGACTTGATGAGACCCTTGGGTTGGATAGACGTTGAGTCAAAACAAATGTTTTAATCATGTGGGAGGGTTTGAAATAACCATTAATGGTTATTGGAGACTTTGGGGATTAAGTGGTTGAAGGTTGGAAGCCTTCAATGGTTTTCAAAGACTTTGGGGTTTTTGGTAGTTGAAGGTTGAAAACCTTCAATGGTTATCCAAGACTTTGGGCCATTTGAGAAGTGACCTCCCTTTGCTTAGGGACGTGACACAGTTTAGAGGGGGTTTAGGTTAATTAGAATTGGTTAGAAGATTCTAGAAGGGATTTGGAAGGGGTTTGGGATTTTGCAAGTGGATGGGGGATAATAGGATTTAATTGATTTAATTGATTTTCATTCAATTTGGTTGCAATTGAATAAATTTGATTTATTCAATTTAGGATAACTATTTAATTAAATTTGAATTTAATTAAAAGTGGCTAGGGGGATTTAATTGAATAAAATGATTTATTCATTAAATGGGTAGTGAATTTTATTTAGATAAATCGAGCAATTTACTTAATAAAATAGAAGAATGTGAATAATTTAATTAAACTGGATTTAATTAAATAGAAAAATGAACATAAAATATTCATTTAGGAATGTGGTCATTTTTATACGTCTACAGATTCAAATGAAGGAAATAAACAATGAACAACACACACAAAGCTTCATGTCATCGAGTGCTTTCAAAATACTTGCAAACACAAAAAGGAGGAAAAATATTTGGGGTTGTTTGGGGTTTTGTCTTAGTCAAATCTCTACTTTGGTGTTTCTACCTCCACAACAACCAAGATAGATATAAATAAATAAAATGATATGTAAATGCTTCTATCCCAAGTCTATTTAAGAATGGTTAGAACTGTGAATGTCCATTATTGAAAGTAAAATGAAATAGAGATGGATGCTATAATCCCAAGGTGCTTGGGAGCACAAGACAAAAATAACAACATTACTTGCAAGGCTTGATAAAGCCAATGCGAAAGAGAGCTATGAGAGTATTGTAGCAAGTTGTAACAAGACATAGACATCTATGCATGAGCTTGAGAGTGCAAGAGAGAGTTGTCAATATGAAATTCATAATTCAATAAACAAGAAGAGGGAAAAGAAAGGGGTTGACGAGCCGTTTCAAATCATTTCGAACTGTTTCTACTAACTTGGGAAGGTTACAAGTAAAAAAATATTCAAAACCAACTTTAAATGACAAATTATCATAGGTCACTAGCACTATGTATGGATGTCCATGCCTAAGTGCTAGTGTTTAGACAATTTATGCTTAAAAATGATGAGAAACTAGAAAGACATAGGGCTAACACAAAAGTGAGAAAAAATGTTACCACTAAAAAGGAGGCCTAATCACCTTGAGGAAGAAAAAGGCTGATGCAAGGGCTGAAATGAGACTATAAATTACTAAGAGAAACAGACACCAAAGTAGACACAAAATATAGGTGAAATTGCAAGGGTATGCATTTTGTGACAACACACAAATGTATGTGGGGAAAACCTTTTTAGGAGAAAGATCTCATACTGCAAAGCAACCCAACGTATTATTCAATAAACTAAGGACATACAATCCACTTGTAGAAAAAACTATTATAGGAGTATCACTAGTGACTTTGTTAGTGAAAAAATTATGTCAAATGGATAATAGGTAAAATTGAGGATTCAAATTTTGGCCAATAGTACAAGCTATAAGGCAATCTAAACCCCCAATTTTTTATTAAAATTTAGTTTAGTGTTGGTTAAAATCACTTGAACATTTATTTTATTAAGCTTTTAATTGAACTATTTTGTCATAGTATTTGATGTGTGACTAGATTTGGTTTGCCTAAAGTTTAGAAGTGATATTACAAATATAAATTGATTTCCTAGCAATATCACACAATTCTCTTATTTTAGGCCCATATCTTCAATATTCATTTCCCATCATTAATTTTGTCTCTAATATAATGGTTCTCATTACTTTTCTGGAGCTAAAATGCATTTGTTATTTCAAATATCCATCAAACCTAAAAATACTTTTGGACCATTATCAAGCATTTTCTTTATATGGTGTTGATATAAAATGTCAAGTTTGTGTGAGCTCTAATGTTTTCTTGATAGAACTTAGCCTATATTGTGAGAGCCATTGTCCTTGGATCCCATGAGAGGGTACTTTCCCCTCAACCTTCCTAAGAGGAAGTTTACTCCTTGATCCCATTGGTGGTTGCCACCTTAGGCCTCTTGCTTTATCTTTAAGAAAAAAAAAAATATATTAAGGGATGGCATTGACAATTTTTTTATGGAAGGATTTGCCATGGTAATTAATGTTCATAGCCAATGTTTGTTAAGATTCATGAGGTACTTTTTACAAATTTTGAGTGACATGTAATAATTCACCAATAAAATTAATATTTAAAAAAAAATTACTAATAAGAATTAATATTTTTTCTAAAAATAGGAAAGATTCACCAAGATTTTATAGAAAATTTTAGAGATATTTCTTAAAGTTATGAACGAGTATCACCAACATGCAAAACTAGAGTAAATTTGGCAACATAATGATGCCTAGAGATCAACCATATAAACTACAACTTGAAGAACCAAATAAATAGATTAATTACACACTAGAAGGCGTGAATGGTTTGAAAAACCATTTGCAAATCCATGAGAGCTATGTATCCCAAACTCAGGTTCAAATTCCAACAACTCTCCTTGGCCTAGATCTTCAAAATTTTTAACATATTCCTTACACCTCTTACATTGTCATATTTTACCACCCTAAATTGGGTGCTCCAACTTCCCTAAAAAAATATTTCAAAAAGATGCTTTATAACAAGTGTAGCAACCTATCATAATTTCGATCAAGATTTTGATGTATCATTCCTCTTATATGCTCTTTTGTGTCATAAAATTTTATATGTAACTCTCTTTATGATGACCTTACACACGTCACATGTTGACACATGACTAGACTGTGCCACCTCAAATTGGGACATCTACATCCTTATGTGAGGCCAAAAAATTAATAAACACACAATCTATTCATTATCCAAATAGGATTCCAACTCTCTCACGAGAAGTCAAAATCACTAGAAGATGAAATATCAATTGGATACAAAAATATTAAAATGAGCATTAGGAATGAAAGGTAGAGACAATTTTTACTATCATATTAGCACCACTAGCCCTAATCTAGTGGTGATGATTTTATTCCTTGGTACAACAAAGATTACTAAAGCTTATAACTAAGGCTTGTAGACTAGAATAGCTTGATTGTAATAGGAAAAAATGCCACTAACCTACTACGCCTAAATTTATAGAACTATTCCTTCCTATTTCCCCAAATTCAAATTAATTCCCCTTTTTTCCCTATTCCCCATTCCTACCACTCCTCTAAGGGATTATATTCCTTCTATTACCTTTAGATCCTTCTAATTTGAGAAAAATATAATAGAGCCAATACAAGGATTATCTAACAAGTTAATGATCTTATAAGGGAAATGACCCCATGGGTGTTAGTTTGGTAATAGTATGGGACACCAATTTTTCCAATGGATATTCACTATTTATATTGCTCTTTCACACTCGCATATGACCACCCTCTACCAAAAAATAATGACTGTTGAAATCTATAGTTTTAGTTCTATTTCAAAACTCATTAGTGTAGGAAATCCCTGTCTTAATGTATTTGTGCAATTTTTGTAATGTTGGGCCCTACTTGCAAATTTGTGTGAAATACCTAGAGAAGTTGTACTATGTCTTCTCTCCTTTAGTGGAATAACCTCCCCAAGATATCCCAAGCACCTCCATAAGAACCTTGATATAATTAGAATAGATGAAGTACTATGTAAAAAATAAAGTGTGCTTATCAATTGCCTAACACACAATCACTTATGATAATAAAAGAATTCTCAATTAATCATGATAACTAGGTAGAGTTCCAAGTTTATCCCATATTCAAAGAATGAAACAAAATATCCTAAGAAAGAAAAAGTATCACTTTGTATCCAAAGCAACATCTAATGTTGCTATTCAATCACTTCCTATTTGAGAAGCTCATACCATACTCACCACTCAATAGTAAAAATCTCCCACAAGATAAATTATCCTATGTCACTTCCTCTCCTAGAGTGATGTAATCATGGCCAAAGGGCCTAATTAAGGATTATCCAACCATATAGCCAAATATATAAATACATAGTAAAAATAAAACATTAAATAATAAAATTGATGTTTATTGATCCATAATTACTAAAATACATTGTATTATATACCACAATGGGCTTATGACATGAGGCCTTAGCCTTTAGAGATATGTGGGCATACCTATGTCTAAATTACAATATCCTCAAAAGATATCAAAATTCAAAGATTTATCCATCATCAAACCATGAGCTATAGGTATGAAGTATATCTATTATCTTGACTAATTTTTAATTGGATGAATGCCATTTATATATTAAATTTTAGCCTTTGGAATGATTGACATTTGTTGGAAGGTGCTACAATGCTTAAGGCTAAAACTGTAACGTATAGTTAGCCATAAGTAGAGGGGGAACTTCTAGAATGAATGCAGTAAGAAATATACATACAATATCAATTTATTTTATACCATAAACCTTATTTAGACCATCAAGATAAAAATATAATTGTGTTGTCACATTCATATAATTCTTGCATAATCTTAGTAGTACTTTTGGACTAGACTTTGATATGCTAGGTGTTGAGTCTAGATTGATCCTTAATTGTGGAAGTGTAGTGAAATTAAATCACCATAATTTATTATATTTTACTAGAAAATAACTTAGAAAATTTACAAAACAAACAAATGTTTTTGATTAAAGATAAAACAAAATTTTGAGGGACCCGAAAACCCTTAACAAAATGACCAATGTCTAACCACATGTTTGTAGTGAATCTACAACCAAAAGTGTTTAAGGGGTCCTAGCACCCTATACACAATGAGACAACAATTAAAATGCAATAAAACATAATCATAGGATCACAAGTCCATAAACCATATAAACTACAACACATGGCTAAATAATACTTGGATTTTTTCTATCAATCATTACCCCCCTTAACCCTAAGATGAGAGTTTGAAACTAATTTAGAAAGACCTCTCTTCAATCTTTTCATATTCATTTAAGAAACTGAAGGACACAAAATATATTGGGAGGGGGTTGAATTAGTGTATGCCAATTTTAACTTGATTAAACATTAATTACCATTAATAACTTTCCACTCATAACATTTTAATTTTTAATTAAAATCATCTACTTGTAGCATATCAAATAAAGAACATAAACATACATTCACACATATGAACACTAAATTTATGTAGAGACCCAGAAGGGAAAGACCATAGTGACAATAATTGATTGGATCTACTACCCAAATCCGACCTTAAAAAAGAATGAGTCAATTACAATATAAATTAGGAACCAACCTATAGAGACACGATCCCCTTATTACATTTGCAAACACTAACTTATAGGAGACACCAATCTCCTCATTCAATATCTGAGCACCAACTTAGTTGGCAAGCCATCAATCCCACTAGAATACAAAGTTATGAATTGAGAACCTTCAAACTAAAAAATCAACTTCCACTTGATCTGATCAACCTTTTGAACACTTTCCCACATTGATATGATCTTTTGATGAAATCACATAATAATTTAAATGCAAATCACATAGAATCACCCTCAAATTCACACATCAAATGCATATTAGGTAATTACATTGAAGCCCATATTACATAGCTTTCTAACATTCCAAGATAGATCCTTGTTGGGTGAAAAATTTGTAAATTGATGAAGGTTCAAAAAATGTATGCTTCATGACAACACTTTGGATAATATCTCTCATAAGGCAAGTTATGCTCCCTCCTAATTATTAGTGAAGGCTCCCGCTTTCTACTGAAATTATTTTCTATTCTATCCACCGGCTAAGTTTACACTAATCCAAGGTACAATAACAACTTATTTCTCTTCTTCCAGAACCAATTACATCTAACTCTCTTTTAATAATAGATTTTCCTTTAACTTAAACAACTTTGGAAACTTGTAGTAATATTAAGCTTCTATCTAGGAAGTAAAGTGTCTATGAAAGAATAAAGTCTTCCATTACTTCCTCTTTTCTGAAAATGACTTGAAATGGGAATTATGCACACTTAAGAACTCAAAGATTCTCTTATATACTAAACTCCTAACCCAAATATATTTTCAGCTCAAAGACTTACAATATATTAAAAGATCTTCTACTCTAACAAGATAATTTGTATAGCAAAAAGACTCTACTTTTTATCTTTTCAATACAAATACTTGAGATAAGTTGTATAAGCTCAAAAACTTAAAGAAACCTTCTCTCAACTAATTTCCAATTCTTTCCAAAGTAACTCAAAGATTACTTGTAAAGACTCAAAAACCCTTCAATATTCAACACCAATATCTATATCCAACTTTAATAATTCAAGAACATATGATATCAATGACATAAGAATATTCATACCACATAAAAGATTATACTCAAAACAAAGTTTGAATGCCAATCTCTCCTCTTTCTTGATTAAATTGCAAATTTACAAAATGAACACCAAGTTTCAATTTGTTCTTCACTTTGGCAGAGTTTTATTGCAAAAACAAAGATGGAAAAAAGATCCTTATTACAATAATAACCCTCATATATATAGAAGAGGGGTACAACATGAAAATAGGAAATTATAACTAATTCTAAGACTAAGTAAAAATAAAAGTTCAAATTGACTTAGGAATTGTGCACACAACAGGTGCACATGAGCAATTACAAAATGACACTTGAAGTGTCAATGGATAAAATAAAATGCCACTAGGAAAATCATGAAAATGACTAAGTCTCATTTTCTCTTAAGATGAATCTTGCTTTTGGAATTCCTTGAACTTTTGCAAAGCACACTTCATTTGAACTCCTTGGTATTGCTGGTTATGACCTTGACCTTGGTGATAGAATATTCTAAGTCAATGCAACACTTCTTGTGTTTCCTTAAAATAGTATCCAAAAAATCCAAGACGAATTGGGGATCAACTGATTTATCAATTGAGGACAAAGAGAAATCCTCCCTATCAACTTCGGCAGTCACGAGCAAGCTAAATTATTGGATGATTTCATCCGCATCAAACACCTTTTCATTCTCATCAAGGAAGGCACATGGAATCTTATAGATTTTTGCTACAATATCTTTCTTCCTATTCACACATTCCTTCCTCATATCCTTGACTAGGTGCTTAAGAATATTCATCCAATGTTGCAAGGCCTCTCGTTGCTCAATGTACATGTGCCATGAAGGAATGACACCATTTTGGATGAAGATCATCCGAATAATAATCTTAAAAATTCAATTAGGCTTCAAAAACCTTTTTCTTGTGTTTTAAGCTCTTGGGAGAAGGCTTCTATGGTGTTATCTATCTCTGTTCTCACTGCATCAAGGTTATTGACAATGGTGCAGGCTGAACTTAAGAGTCATGTGCCTTGAATTAGCACTTGATCCATCCATTCTCCTACAACTTTACTTCGTGATGCTGCTTGCTTAGCCCTTTTAACAACCTGTTCATCCAAAGATGAAGCTACTGTTACTACTTATCAAGTTGCCATTAGTTTCATGTCAAAGTTATTCTATATACTCTAGTCGGTTATCTCTACCGAGATATTCAGTTGGTATTCACAGTCTAGTCGGTTACAGAAGAAAGTAAGTCTCAAAACATAGTATACACCGAACTGTCTACCTAGTATCATTTAATGTCTACTGAGTAGCAAAGATGACATACCGAGTTGATATACATCAAGTGAAACGTGTTACCAGATTCATTGAACCTGGACATGCATATGAAAACGTGTTACAAGATCAAGGCACATTTAACCATTATCACATTGGAAATTACACTTAAAGATTGTGTATGATTTTGAGGTCATTTAACCAATGAAATAATCTGCATGGTTATTCATTCGATAAATCATATTTGTAAGATCGAAGCAATGAATGGATCACCGTCATAAGAGATCTATTTATACAGCATGAGTTAAGAATTAAAAGTGTGTGTGTGTGCATGAGTGTAAGAAGACTGTTATAGAGACATGGAGGTCATCGAGAAGGTTTTCAGAGAACAGTCGAAGAACAGAGTAAACAGAACGGTTTACGAGTTACTATATGGGTTACCGAGGTATGCTATAAGCAAGGTAACTTATTCTGAGCACATAGAATCTACTATAACATTCTAGATGTAAAGTTACAGATATTTGTAATGATTTTATTGTAATATTTTGAAGTGTAAGAGAAACCTTTAACAGGGTAAAAGACTCTAATCAAGTCTATAAATTGTAAAGCCTCTAACCAGGTGCAACATTTAGATGAAGTGTTGTAAAATCCTTTAGCAAGGTAGATCTAACAGATCTTGTTACTCCTAATAGGGTAAGCTATCAAATATAGCTAAACATGTAGCTCTAACTGAGCACTCTTTATTATTGCAGTAGTGAAGTTGTGGGTACCATCCCCACCGCAGTTTTTCTCTCTAACCAAGAGTTTCTGCGTAACCAAAATATATGTGTTATGGAGTGAATCATGTACGATTGTTATCTATTTGTTTTAGCTTTATATTATGTTACTGCACTATTTGGTTTATGCATAACAGTAAATTTATTATTGAAGAAAAGTTTTGAAGTACTGATTCACCCCTCCCCTCTTAGTACAATAGCTTTCCATATTGGGCCTAATAGCTACTGGTTCAACAACTTCTGAAGATTTTGTCACTTTAATAAGAATTGAGGTGGGTTTCTCAATTCGTGCTTTGAGTTGATCTTTCTTGACCTTATCTTCATTATACCTTGCAACAAGAGATTCCAAAGCTGATATGGCATCACCTGAAGCAGAATCATGAGTTTTTTTTCGCAAATAAATCCTTTGAATGACATAGTCTGAATCTTGGACTTGGCCAATAACTGCATCTAGAGGAGGAACACTAACCCCAACATACTTGTTCCTATTCTTGTCAACCTTTACCCTTGACAAAGTTTTAGCTTTCTTAACTTGCTTCTTTCTTTTTGGCACATTAGACATCAACCAAGGTGGAAAAGTGAATCATTGTTCTCACCTATTACCACATCCTGAGAGGGATTGATAGAATCTTGAATGGTGGTGGTTACTATAGGTAATGTCATTGTAACAACATGGGAAGGATTTTCAAGGGATGATTCGTTAGATCTAGGAGCCGACTCATTTATGAATTTATCAAAATCATCCATCATAGTTGCAGACACTTCAGATAAATTAGGAAAAGCAAAGAAGACATTCTCAACATTGTCATGAGGAGTGTCTAGGGATGATTCACTAGCACTAGTAGAAGATGCATGAATAACATTCAAAGGAGAAACACAAGTAGCCACTAGAGGCTTGAACTAAGAAGTAGAAATAGGAAACTATAACATAGATGAAGAAGGAAATACCTGGGGTAAAGATTCATATGCTTGTAACAATTCCTCTTCATTAAGTCTACCTTGTTCTTGATCATCTTCTTTTTCTTCTTCCAAATGATCAACATCAATCGGTTCTTCATTAGGATGCTCACCCTCCTCTTGTTCATTTGGTGCTTCAGACTCTTGTGTCTCATGAACATTAGAGGTTGATGGCTCTCCTTGAGTTTTCCCTTTCTTAGTTCCAACTGTGAACTTCAATTTGGGAGCTTTGGCCAGAGTAGTAGGATCCTGTCTATTCTTGGTTCTAATTTTTGATCTTTTTCCCATTGGGTCAGCAGTGTCATCATTATAACAAGAAGAGAATGGTTTCAATGGAACACCATATAGAGTCAACCAAACATTTCTATTCGTAAGAATAATTTGGAACCTCTCCTTGATGGAAGTACATTCCTTTTGTGACCATTGAATCAGAGGCAAAGGAGTAGAAGAAACCTTGTTCTTCTCATACATAGGATCTAAGATGTCCCCATCTTCCTCAAGATCATTGGGAACATCAATAAGACCAAAGTTTTCAATTTGATCATCTGTCAACTGACAATAGTCAAGTTTTCTTACATCATGCTCAAACCTGCAATCAGCCCAAACATCTTCAATTCGGTGCACATGAACATATGCCTTCTTCTGTTTATTTTTCATTCCTCTGTAGTTAAAGTCCTTCCCGGCTTTGAAGAACCTCATGGTAACTCTCCTCACATCCTCTTCCATTGCTTTGGATTTTTAGATAGAGTTGATGGAATTGTTAGACAGTTCAGATAACCAAAAGACAACTGAGAAGGGGGGGGGGGGTTGAATCAGTTGTCACAGATTATCGGAAGCATCAACAATTTAAACTTTAATATCGGAACCCAAAAAAATAATACCAGAATAGTAGTTAATCCAATTAAGCATAAACAATAATCACATAATAAAATCCATCCACACAACACCAAGATTTGTACGTGGAAAACCCGGTAAAGGGAAGAAACATGGTGGGAAGCCTACCAACAGTCAGATGATTCTTCTGTAGTAAGTATGTGAATTACAATGAAGGGGCATGCACTTGCAGGAAGGCCAACAACCTAGAGCACACTGCTCATCACAAAACAAGTCTCACTGACTACATACAAATCCAGATAACAATCCAGAGAAGTGTTGAACTACAAAAGATAGCATCTCCTATGCCTGAGTACAGTTCCGGTTAAGCTCAATACCAAAGGACTAAATCCTCTTACACAAACCCAATTCGATCTCTAATGATCGACCAAATCCTCTGCCTGAATGATATTACATTATTTGCACATTAAATTCCTTGACCATGACCTCTTACATTAACCATGATGATCTACAATAAGATCTTACATCTTATTTATACAAACCCTCGACCATAAACAATCAGGTCGGCCACCAGACAATAAATCAATTACATAATTACAAACCATGTCGGCCTTAGACCAAACAAATAAGTAACAACACATAAGATATCTTGGAAATACAACAATAGGTCCTATCCACACGTTACATTAATGCTGGTCCACAACCTAGATCAATCGGGACCAAGTATAGGTCTACACGCTTCAACAATGATCTCCAAACGCCAAGTCTTGAACATGATCACCAACAACATCGTGAAACTCCATCAGAATCTGCACCAACACCACATGCAATTTATCAAAGATCTCCACCAAACGCTCTGCCGATGAAACCCTCGTCGGAACCAGAAACCAATCTTCTAAGCAAGCAGGATAGCATCCAATCACCAGACAAAAACCAACTGACCAAATATGAGTATAAGTATCATGAACAAGCCAATTACATCACCAGATTATACCAAAGTCTACCGGATCAATCTGGATCCAAGTTAACCAGAAATCACTCAACCTATCAGGACCAGAAGGGTGCCAGTAAAGCATCCAAACAACTAGTGTTGACATCAATGACAAAACATCAATGCAACACATAATCAATTCCACCAAATGGCCAACAATCTCCCCCTTTGGCATTGATGGCAACACTATATTTGAAAAACATCTAAGTACCAAGAAATGCCAAACAAGTCTCCCCCTATGGAAGACAACCAACAATCTCCTGTATATAGCTCTGAATATCAATATTTCTCCCCCTTTGATATTTATCATTTTCACATCACTATCACTCCCCCTTTGACATCAATGCCATAAATTTAACACAAATATCTAAGTAAAAACATAAGCCTTTGAATCTCAAAGCTGACTACTCCCCCTGAGCGGTAGCATCCCACATCAATGCCAGAATGAATAGTATCTTTGATAATGCATGCCGGACTGATGCCAAACCACATCAATCAAGTCTCTATCAGAGGGGCAGAAACCCCCAATCTGTTTCTTAGGTACTCAAATGATTCCTTGGACAAAGGTTTAGTAAAAATATCTGCAATCTATTCTTTAGTGTTCACATAAGCCAGTCTAACTTCATTTGCTTCCACCTTCTCCTTCAAAAAGTTATACTTGATAGATATGTGCTTTTTCTTAGAATGAAATACCGAATTCTTTGATATATCAATAGCAACAAGGTTATCACAGTGAATAACTACTGGTGTATCACAATCCACCTTTATATCCTTCAATATTTGCTTCATCCATAAAACTTGTGTACAGTTAGTAGCAGCAACAACATACTCATCTTCAATAGTAGTAAAGAAGTACATGACTGTTTCTTGCTGATCCATGAAACCAACTTCTTTCCAAGAATGAAAGCTCCACCGAAAGTACTTTTTCGGTCATCAACATCTCCAGCCCAGTCAACATCTGTATATGCACATAAAGTAAAGTTATCATTCTTAGGATACCATAAACCATATTTTGATATACCTTGCAAGTATCTAAAAATCCTTTTCACCGCCATCTCATTATTTTCTCTAGGATCACTCTAAAATCTTGAAACAATATAAACAACATTCATAATGTCAGGCCTAGTCTGAGTCAAATAAAGTATACCTCCAATCATAGATTTGTATCATGTAGGATTTACCGGTGCAAAAAGATCTTTTCTTGTCAATTTCTCACTTTTAACCATAGGTGTACTTACCGGTTTAGAATCTCCCATACCAAATTTATTCAACAATTCCTTAGCATATTTAGTTTGACAGATAAAAATACCTTTGTCAGTCTGAGTAATCTGCAAACCTAAGAAAAATTTCATCTCACCAATCATAGACATCTCAAATTCTTTCTCCATATTCTTAAAAAATTCTATGCATAATTTATCTTCACCTCCAAAAATAATGTCATCAACAAATACTTCAACAATTAGTATATCATCATTAGTGATTTTATAATATAAATTACTGTTAGCACTGCCCTTAGTAAAACCAAGCTTCAAAAGATATTTATCCAACCTTGCATACCAAGCTCTTGATGCTTGTTTCAATCCATATAAAGCTTTCATTAACCTGCAAACCATATTAGTATCATCTGATAGTGAAAAACCATCAGGTTGCTCAATATAAACTTCCTTATCAAGATCCCCATTCAAAAATGAACATTTAACATCCATCCGATAAACCTTGTAGTTTTATAAGCAGCATAGGCAAGAAATAATCTTACAGCTTCAATCCTAGCTACCAGTGCAAAAGTTTCTCCATAATCAATTCCTTCCTTATGAGAATATCCTTTACAAACCAACCTAGCCTTATTTCTTATAACTTGACCATCCTCATTCAATTTATTCCTAAAAACCCATTTAGTTCCAATAACATTTTTATTTTTAGGCCGGGGAACCAAAGTCCATGTGTTATTTTTCTCAATCTGATCTAATTCTTCTTCCATAACTTTTAACCAAAATTCATCTTTGCATGCCTCAATTACTGATATCGGTTCAAATTGTGAAATTAGACATACCACATTAGTTGTCAGTCTTCTTCTTGTCATCACTCCATTTACCTTATCTTCATTGATTTGATCTTCAAAATGATTCAATCTCACATACCTAGGAGTCTTTCGACTCTCTGTTCCTGTTCCTTGATCTTCAGTTACTATAGAATTCTCTAATGTTTCTGGAGTAACTAGTTCAACTCTCTGTTCTGGTAAAGGTGCTACCAGTCCAGATATAATCGTTTCCACTGCCGGTTCCTTCTTATAAACTCTAATTTGACTTCTATTTAGCTCATCTACTTTGACATTAGCACTCTCCACAATTCTATACAATATCTTGTTATAACATCTATATGCTTTGCTTTCATTAGAATAACCAATAAATATGCCTTCATCACATCTAGGATCAAATTTCCCAATAGTATTATCTCTCCTGATATAACATTTACTACCAAAAAATCTGAAATACTTAACTGTAGGTTTATTGCCAAATCATAATTCATAAGGTGTCTTACTAGTTTCTCCTTTGATATGTACTCTATTGAATGTATAAACCACTGTACTTACTGCTTCTCTCCAATACATATTAGGTAGATTATCTTCCATCACCATTGTTCTAGCAACATCCAGGATAGTTCTGTTTTTCCTTTCCACAATTCCATTCAACTGAGGTGTCCGGGGAGCAGAAAATTGTCTTCTTATACCATGCTTGTCACAAAATTTATTAAACTCACTGGATGTGAATTCTCCACCATTATCTGATCTCAAACATTTAATCTTCAATCGTGTCTCAGTTTCCATATTAGGCTTAAAGATTTTAAACTTTTCAAATGTTTCATATTTTTCTTTGAAAAAAGTAACCCACATCATTCTAGAATAATCATCAATGATTAACATGAAATATCTATCACCATGAAAACTTTTAATTCTAGCAGGGCCGCACAAATCTATATGAATAAGATCAAGAACATCATTTGATTTATCTTATATACTCCTAAAAGAGGTTCTGACCTGTTTACCCATTTGACATTCTTTACATATCGGATTATAGGGCTTCATAATCTTAGGTATATCTCTAACAACCTTAGTTGAGTTGATCTTCACAATGCAATCAAAATTCACATGACACAACCTTTATGCCATAGCCAACTCTCATCAATCTGTGTAATCAAACATGTCCTCTCATCGAAGTTCAAATGAAATATGTTACCTTTTATTTGTGTACCGGTTGCAATCTCCAAGCCAGATTTGTTAATGAATTTGTATTTTCCTTACTTGAACTATAATTGAAATCTGTTATCTACCAATTGTTCTACACTCAAAAAATTATGCTTCAAACCTTCAACATAATAAACATTATCAGTATTGTTCTTACCATCCAATGATATAGTTCCTTTTCCCTTAATCATACATGCCTTATCATCTCCAAATCTAACTAGTCCACCATCAAATTCTTGTAGAGACAAAAACTTCCCTTTATCTCCAGTCATATGATGTGAACAACCACTATCAATTACCCATTCATCCTTGTCCTCAATTTTAGCAACAAGTGCCTTATCCTCAAGTACATTCTCTTCTAGTGCCAAATCATCTTCCTTGATAGCCAAGAACACCCATTCTTTCCCATTGTCAGATCCACTAGCAGAGTCTTCTACCGGTTCATCATCTGAATCAGTAATGCCTTCCTCATCCGCTATGTAGTATGATTTATCTCTAGTTTTTTTGAATCTATACTTGTTCTGATATCCAGGGTTAGGCTTAAACAATCTTGTAACTCTTTCTTCAAATCTTGAATTCCTTTCAGGACATCTAGATGCAAAATGACCAATCCTATTACATGCAAAACATTTAAAAGGTTCTTTTCCTTCATACTTACTTCCTACAGGTCCTTTCAATACTCTTCTAGAAAATAGTGCTTCAAGTTGCTCAAACTCATCATCTTCTCTCTTCATATCTTCTAATTCTTTTGCATATAAAGCTTTCCAATCTTGCTTACCGGTTTTAGATGTAGATGCATGAAAAGCAGGTTCAGTCTTCACAGCTCCAGAAGGTCCAAATTCCTCAAGCTCAAAAGCAGATAGTTTCCCAACCAAAGTATCTCTGTTGACAGATGTATTAGCCACTGTTCTCAACTCATTGATAGCAGTAGCCTTCATTTTAAAAGATAGTGGTAGGGCTCTCAGGACTTTAGAAACAATTTCATTTTCGCTCAGAGTTCCACCACAACATTGAATTCCCATAACAATACCATTTACTCTTTCCATGAATGCAGCAATCCTTTCATCTTCTTCCATCTTCAAGTTTTCATATCTCACCCGGTAACCATCAAGTTTAGCAACTTCACTATAGGGTCATCTTCATTAAGAGCATGCAACTTATCCCATATAGCCTTTCCAAATGATTTGCCTGTTAACCCCATTATTTGCTGATCAGAAAGTGCACACAGGAGGGATTCTCTTGCTCTACAATCATTCTCAAGCTCCTTGTCCAGTTTTGCTAGAGGAGGATTGTCAGATCCTGGATTATAGGGTATGACACCATTCTGTGTGATCTCCCAAATGTCCTTGCCAAGACATCTCAGATGAGTCTCCATATGAATCTTCCATATTGTGTAGTTTGTTCCTTCAAGCCTCGGTATATGCCTTCAAAAGATAGCTCCAAATTAACTGGACGAACTTGAACTGTTAGTTGCCATAGGATCTTCCTTAAGCTGTTAAGCTTTCTGTAGAGAGGACCAAAGATCTGATATCAATTGTTAGATAGTTCAGATAACTAGAAGACAATTAAGAGGGGGGGGGGTGTGAATTAGTTGTCACAGATTACCGGAAGCATCAACAATTTAAACTTTAATATGGGAACCCAAAACAATAATACCAGAATAGCAGTTAATCCAATTAAGCATAAACAATAATCATAGAATAAAAGCCATCCACACAACACCAAGATTGGTACGTGGAAAACTCGGTAAAGGGAAAAACTACGATGGGAAGCCTACCCATAGTTAGATGATACTTCTGCAGTAAGTATGTGAATTGCAATGAAGGGGCTTGCACTTGTAGGAAGGCCAACAACCTAGAGCACACTGCCCATTAAAAAAGGAGTCTCATCGACTACATACAAATCCAGACTACAATCCAGAGAAGTGTTGAACTGCAAAAGATAACATCTCCTATGCCTGAGTGTAGTTTCGATTAAGCTCAATACCGAAGGATGAAATCCTCTTACACAAACCCAATTCAATCTCCAATGATCGACCAACTCCTCCGCCTGAATGATATTACATTATTCGCACATTACATTCCTTGACCACGACCTCTTACATTAACCATGATGATCTACAATGAGATCTTACATCTTATTTATACAAACCCTCGACCATAAACAATCATGTCAGCCACCAGACAATAAACCGATTACAAAATTACAAACCATGTTGGCCTTAGACCAAAAAAATAATTAACAACACATAAGACATCCCAAAAATACAACAATAGGTCCTATCCACACATTACATTAATGCCGGTCCATAACCTAGATCAACCGAGACCAAGTATAGGTCCACATGCTTCAGCAATGATCTCAAAATGCCAAGTCTTGAACATGATCACCAACAACATCGTGAAACTCCATCAGAAGCTACAACAACACCACTTATGCAATTCATCAAAGATCTCCACCAAAAGCTCTGCCGGTGAAACCCTCGCCAGAACCAAAAACCAATCTTCTAAGCAAGCAGGATAACATCCAATCACCAGACAAAAACCAACTGACCAAATATGAGTATGAGTATCACAAATAAGCCAATTCCATCACCAGATTATACCAGAGTCTATCGGATCAAGCTGAATCCAGGTTAACCAGAAATCATTCAATCTACCGAGACTAGAAGGGTGCCGGTAAAGCATCCAAACAACTAGTATTGACATCAATGACAAAACATCAATGCAACATATAATCAATTCCACCAAATGGTCAATAGGAATATCTACCAATGGTAAGAGATAAATTCAAACCTATTTTATGAGAACCCGATTGGGCCTCATGTATTGCATTCATTTGACGAGCTAGCTCTATTAATATAATCTTATCAGAAGGGTACCTAGGGAGCATGAAAGGCTCACTAGTGAAACAACCAACCCTAAGATATGTGAAGGTTGGGAATTGTAGGAACACACATCCATATTGGTGCACTACCTTCCAAGCATGATCAAATACTCACTTATTATACAAATTCTTGTTCAACATAATCATATAATAACCGAAGAATGCATCATTTACTCTGCAGAAATGACTATGACTATGACTATTCTGAAGAGCCAAATGGGAATATTATTTATGTACCTCAATTTTCCTCCTATCACAAGTCATAGATAACTGAGGGAAGTATCTCATTGAAGCTGCAATGTACACCAAGTATGAAGTCATGTAGAACTTGAGTGTGGTAGGTACCTTGGTAAGCTGCTCACAGATAGCATCACTGATCTATTTCCCCCAAAATATCTTCTTTTTATTTTGTCTGATTACATGAATGTATTGATACATCCATTTATAGAAGGTATTGGAGGTGGGAAGACCCTTCACCCTACTCAAGTGAGTTATCAAATCATTGAATACTTCAGTGAAGTCACATCTGGGAAGAGTTTCTGGCCATCTTGCAATTGTAGGTCTCGAGGTTTTTAGCCAATTATCATTCATGTTCTTTCTATAGTTGTCAAAATTTCTATCAAAATAAGCTATAGCTGATTGCATAGTGATATCAGTATACTTTTCAATATTGGGATACTTGAAGACAAAATCAAATAAATCTTCAACAAGCCTGATCAATTTCTTTCCAGCTTCATCTTTCACACTTCTACTAATTGGATCAAAGCGATTTGCAATTGCCATCATGAACTCAGGGTCTTAAGAAGACATGGGGAAAGCCACTACCAAGTGGATACCACTATTGATGATTGATTCCATCTAATGATAGGAAGAAGACTGCTCAATCCTCTTTAAAAATTTAGATAGATCCACATAATCTATTTCTGTATCTCTAATTAGATCTGTAGTCACATAAATTTGTCCATTTTAATTAAATGAATATTTCATATTTATTTGATTAAAAATCCACTAGCCACCAGTTAATTAAATTAATATTTAATTAATTCATCCCCAAACATTCTTCTATTAATTAAATAAATTATTCAATTTATTTTAATTAATTCATTAAATCAATTTATTTAATTAAAATTCCTTTTCCTCTTTTAAATAAATTAAATAAAACATTTATTTAAATCATTATCCCCACCCCACTTGCATTTTCCTACAAATGCAACTTGTACACATTATTGAAATAAATGAATTTTTATTTCAATAAAATCCTATTTTCCCTCACCCACCAAATCCACTTGCAAAATCTAATCCCCTTCTAGATTCTTCTAAACCCTTCCTAATTAGCCTAAACCATTTCCTAAATATTGTCACATTCCTAAGCAAAATGGAGTCACTTCTCAAATGGCCCAAAGTCTTGGATAACCATTGAAGGTTTTCAACCTTCAACCACCAAAAACCCCAAAGTCTTTGAAAACCATTAAAGGCTTCCAACTTTCAACCACTTAATTCCCCAAAGTCTCCAATAACCATTAATGGTTAATTCAACCCTCCCACATGGTTAAAATATTTGTTTGACTCAACCTCTACCCAACCACAAAGGTCTCATCAAGCATTTAATACTTTGACCATGATTATCTCTTAATCATTTGCACAAAGGTTTATCCTGGGATTAACTCCTAATTCAGTGGGTAATCCTAACTTAGGCTTGACCCTTAGTCTTTAGATAACTATGAGGTCTTCTCAGGCCTTTAATGCCTCCAACCTCTTCTCTCAACCCAATCTTGTGTTGACACTTGTCATTATTTTATTGGTGCCAATTGTGCACATGGATTCCCAACTTTCAAGCTTGACCCTTGATTAAACCATTCAATCCTGGCCATCCATTGCTCCATTTTTCCTATAAATAGAGCCCATTCCTTTATAATCCAGATCCTGAAAACTTGTAAGCATTTAGACTATAGCCATTTTAGAGAGCATTTTAGCATAGCATAACTAAATCTTGTCTTTTTGGTTAAAATACTTCATTTTAGCATTAAAATAGCTTTTCATTTCATATTTAGAGCTATTCTATAAATCTCAATCCTCCATAAGCATCCATAGTGCAAAAAGCTGCTGAGAGCTACACTATTTTGGAACTTGGAGAGGAGAGGAACAAGGGAGAAGGAGCTAATCTCATGCTAAGAGATAGTTGGAGATATCTCATTTGTCTTTACTTATTTAGTTAGATATATTTAGCATGTTTTTAGTGTCTCCTTTGGAATGCCTTCATTGTGTTTGGTTTTTAGATTGATTAACTCTAACATCTTGTGATTTTGTGTTGTTTGATCAAGAACTAACTTTGTGTCATTTAGGAGGGCATCATTTGGTGAACCCGACGTGAATCGAACACGCAACCTTCTGATCTTCATTTTTGAAATTAACATTTTTTCTTGTTGAAATTGCCACACAGGTCGCGCTTCGGCGCTATTGAACGCGTTTTAGCGCTATTGAAAATTTCTTTTAGCGCTATTGACCATAAAGTAGCGCTATTGAAAATGTTTCAGCGCTATTGGAAACATTCTAGCGCTATTGTCACAGTTTCAGCGCTATTGACACACTTCTAGCGCTTTTGTCTTCTCGGATTTTTCTCTTCTTTCAGCGCTACCGTTTAAATTAGCGCTTCTGCTCATGCAGACTAGTGCTATTGCATGAATCAGCGCTTCTGCAAAAACACAGACTAGCGCTATTGCAACAGAACGTTATAAAAAAAGGCCTTGTAACCAATAAAATTTGTTTTTTAGGCTTGTGGGAGGTAGAATATATATGGAATATAACATTTAAGTATAAGAAAGAGAAAAGATAAGAGGAAATGTCACTTATACACTTATACTTTAAGTTATATTCCATATATACTTTCAGGATGTTTGAGAGGGGTTTCAGACCTCTAGGAGTTGAAATGCAAAATCTAGTTTTTGGAAGATCCTCCAAATTTCAGACTTAGTCAAATTTCAGGGCATTTCAGGATCAGGATTTGTAAAATTTGTAACCGAAAAATCAAAAATTAGGCTTGTGGAAGCCCCCCTTTGAGCATTGATTTTATTAACTTGTTTCTTTTCTTTGTGCAGGTTAACAACACAACAAAAATCACAAAAAAAATTTTCATTTAGTGCTTAAAAAGAACTTAAAAACACAAAAAAAAAAAAAAAAAAAACAGTTTTTCATTGTTTTCTAGTTAGGGATACATTTTGTTTTGGTGCTTAAAATCAACAAAACAAACTTTCTTTCTTGCATCAATTGGGACTTAAAAATCACAAACCACACTTCAATTTTTGGTGCAGTAAAAAGAACAATCCACTTGTCTTGATTTTTTTTGGCAAAAACAAATTTTCCTTCAAAGCAAAAACGTGTTTTTCATTAAGTTGACCAGAATTTCCAAATTCTAGATTACAAAACACATTGTCTTTGGAGTTAAAATGAACACCATGGCTGTTGGAGCAACATCTCCAAATAGTTAGATCATCTTTGCAAATGTTAGATTAAAAAGAACAAGTGAATTTCGTGTTTGGCACGCTTGTGCACAAAAGTCAGTCGAGTGGACCTACTTCTAACACACACTATCCTCTCCCTTGGCTTTCGTGGTCCTAGGTGCAAGAGAAAAGTGTTAGTAACACTCAAAATTTTATCTTTTTAAGAGAGGCCTGCCAAGGGATCGATACTCTTGGGAACGACCTCGAGCGGTAAATCCTTCGAGCCGCTATAGAAATCAGGTGAGAGCGAAAGCTGTAGCCTTGGGTATAGCTGTTCCTACAGTGTAACTGGCCGAAAGGACAAATGGGCCCCACCACCAGTTACAAGGCTCTTAAGTGAGTCACTGCAGAATGAACTTATGTCCAAAGCCATCGAACATGACTAAACACCTTTAAATAGTAGCCCACCTGTTCTATTGATTGAGGATATTTGAGGTATAATTTAGTGCAAGAGCATAGATGGTTTTGCTCCCAAGATACTCACCATACATATTTCCTTGAGTAGAAACATAGCTTTTTGAAAAGTCACTTGTGGCTTGATAAAAGTGGTGACTCCCCCATCATAGGGATCATCTATTTGTTATGCTCGTGCAAGACTTAGTATATCACATCCTTACCTGCCACGACAGGATTCATAAGGTATGTAGTACCAAAGTCGAAGAAATATCAAGATGTGGGCTAAATTTATCACAACTGGCCATTTGACCATAGGGATAAAGAGTGTTTGAAGTGTGTTCGTTTTACAGACCTAGAGCAAATTGAGCCGACTGCAGGCTTTGGAATTATACCTTAAAATAAATCAAAAGGAAGGGTCAAAAACAAGTCCAAGGATTGGGTTGATCTAGACCCATACTCATTTGTGCCTTTTTTAGGCAACATTCTTGTGTTTGTGTGCTTGCTTTGTTTTCTTGTCAAAGAAAAATCAGAAAATCAATCCCAAAAACAAAGTACTCATCCAACATCTGTCAACAACCAAAAATACCAAAAACAAAGTACAAACAACACAGAGTCACAACTTTTATGACCATTCTTCACATCTTGCGAAAGAAGAAGTGCCATCAGAATATTACCTTGAAAAGAAGACCATTAAGCTCAAAAGCTTTAATCAAAAGGAGGAAATTCTTCTATCTCAATAGACAAATCTTTGTCTCACATAGAGTCTTTCTACATCGCATGCGTCTATACCTTCAAGGTAAAACAAACGAATTTGATTCTGAATCATTAAACCGCAGAGCTTTTATGCAATATAGAGCTCTAAGTTATCACAAAAATCAAGGAGGAAAGATTAATCCCAACTTCTTCCCAAACATCTGTATCACCTACAACACAGCTCAAGAAGTGCCACCAACGCCTGAAAGGGAAGAGATAGAGTTTGTTCCATTTGTAACACAAAGTTTTTATTGAAGTTGAAAACAAAACATCCATCATCTCACTCATACATCATCACTCCATCATCAATTCATCCCAAAACTCTCAAAACATTCAGAGGTTCTTGTCCCAAGATCCCTTTTTAGATATTGCTTGAAATCAAAACACATCACATCACTTTTAGATTGTTTCTACATCTAGGATAAGCTCATCCTAAGAGACACATCTACGCAGGTTAAAACTAGTTCATGAGTGAATCCTCTCATTACTAGGTAGTCAAAATCTGTAACACATCTCAGATTTCTCTACACCTTATCACATCCAAAATCATCAAAACAAACAAGCAATTCAAAGAAAGGAATTTCAGTTACATCTACCTTAAAAGTGCTAGAGATCCCCATACAACACAAATCACCAACCAATCAATCTTGCATTTCATCACCACTCATCATCAATCTTCAATCAACTTCAAAACCAAACTTGTAAACAAAATGGCTCAAACTCGATCACGATCAAGGCAACGAGAAATGGAAATTGAGGAAGAAGAGGACAACCTCAATGAATTTCAAGAAGCACTTGGAGGAAATGGGAATGATGAAAACCCAAGTACTCCCACTCCTTCAACAATCGAAAGGGTTCAGCATAACCCTCATTTTAACAGATTATTCGATGAAATACTAAGGAGCAATGCGGATGCTCACTTTTTACGACTTGCTCAAGAAGGAGCCAAACTCCCCTCTGACTTTGATCTTGCCCAATTAAGACAAGCATCAGAAAGACAAAGTCGCCATGAGGAGGAAAGGCATAGAGATCCCATCAGATATAACATCCCTCGAGGTAACCCACCACCTCCTCCTCCTAATGAAATAGAGATGTTGCGGCAACAAGTTGAGAATCTCGCCCAACAACTTCATAGTGGTGTTAAAACCAATCAATTCTCACTTAACGACATCTGTCCCTATCCGTTTGACAGGAATCTTTATATGCCACCCTTTCCACGCGGGTTCGAAACACCAAAATTCGAAAAATATAGAGGAAAGGGAGATCCCCGCGATCATGTCCGAGAATTTCATTCTGCTTGTCTTGAAGTAGCTTATGAGGACACATACTTAATGCGCCTTTTTCCCCAAAGCTTGGGAGGAACAACCACATCATGGTTTTCCCGACTACCAGGTGGCATAAGAACATTTGAGGAACTCATCCAGAAGTTCCTATCTCATTACTCTTATAATATTGAACGCGACATCACCATGGCTGATCTATGCAACACCAAACAAAAACCAGGTGAATTATTCTCAGTATTCCTGCAACGATGGCGTCAAATGTCTAGCAGACGTTCTCTTCAGTTACCTGAACGAGAACTAGTGGAAATTTTCATTTCCAACTTAAACGAAGAAATGGAATTTCACCTGGATGTCAAAGACACCGATTCTTTTAACGATATGATCACCAAGGGTATAAAATGTGAGCGGGCACTCATCAAAAAAGGACTCATCAAAATCTTTAATGAACCCAAAGATGGTCCTCGCCCGCGCTTCAATAGCGATAAACCGAACTTCTGGAACAAGAATAAGAATATCGTCAATGATGGGGTTGTGGATGCTCGGACTGTCCAAAATGCACAACCTGTGGTTCGGTTTGCAGGACAAAATCCTCCACCTCAAAATAACACAAATGTTCTTCCTAATCAAGGTCGCATCACATCTCAAGATGAACCAAGACCTCGTCCACAAAAACAAAAATGCACATACACTCCCTTAGGGGAACCCATTGAAACAGTGATGCGACAACTCATTTCTCAGAATTTGATCACGCTACCTAAGTTATCAAATTATGAGCCTCAAGTCAAACCGGCATGGTGGAGAGATACTGAACATTGTGAGTTCCATCAAGGAAGAGGACATAAGACAAGTAATTGTCATCGATTGAAAGATCTCATTCAGGATCTTATTGACCGAGGAGAAATTGAAATTGAAGGACATGACCCAAAAACAACCAATAATGATCATCAGATGTTCAAGAATCCACTTCCATCACAAGATCAAAGGGGTCCTTCCACTTCCAGACGAGGTCCTGATACCACTGATTATACGCAAGCTGCGTATAACTACACTGTCAATCACCTGTATGATGCCAGTGAACAAATTGCAACTATCACCTTCAAAAATCCCACCTCAAATTGCAATGTTGTTACACGTCGTGGCAAGGTCACCATCAAGGCAGCTCCACAAGGCACCACTTCCATCCCAAAGCAGTACAATCTTGTGGAACAATTAGACAAAACGCCTGCACTTATATCCATTTTAGAGCTATTACGCCTGTCACCATCTCATAAAACTATCTTGGATCAAGCACTCCAAGAGGCGTCAGTCCCTGCAAACTTAAATACAGACCAGTTTCAAGCCATGGTTGGAAGTCTAAAGTCATCACCTTGTCTCACTTTTTTCGAAAGTGATAACTCTTCCTTCCAGCAACCTCATAACGCCTCACTCCACATTGAAGGCTTTGTCAACCAACATAGGATCAAGCGAGTCTTGATTGATAATGGAGCAGGCCTAAACATTTGTACACTACAGTTGGTCACAGCATTGGGCTATGCAGTAGAATCAGTGGATCCTCGCAAGAAGATCACCATCAAGGCCTATGATGATGTAGAGCGTTCATCCAAAGGAGCTGTGGTACTACCAATCCGAGTGGGCCCCGTGGTAAAGCACATAATTTGTCAGGTTCTGGACCTTCCTCTGCCATATAATCTATTATTAGGGAGACCTTGGATACATGCCATGCAAGCTGTTCCATCTACCTATCATCAATGTATAAAGTTCCCACATAATGGTGCAGAGATCACAATCCTGGGCGATCCAAATCCCTTTGCATTTTGCCATAATATCAGCCATCAACCAGAGATTACTGTTCCTAATAATAGGGAAGCCATTTCCTCCACATCATATGTAAATCCCGCCTCTCTTGCCAGTTCAAACACTCCTATACCCAAGCAAGAAAAGCTTAAGATGAAAGTCACAGAGGAAGGTCCCGGGGAATATAACTTGAGTCAGCTCTTTTGTGTGGGACAAATGCCCACTTCTCCTAGAACGCATGGTAAACCCCAGTAGTTGCTCCAACAATCCATAGTCACGCCCGCATGTGCTTTAACGCCTTTCGTCCTTGGAAAGAGTCAAGAGGAAGAAACACAAGATGAGGACCTAGCAGACTGGATCTATAAAGACCCCGTTACCACTGATAAACCGCGAGTTACGCTTCCTACAGAACAGTATGGCAAAGGCCTCCTCATTATGCAAAGAATGGGGTATGATGGTCAAAGTGCTTTGGGATCCTGCAAACAAGGACGACAAGAACCGCTGTTGCCAGAGTTCAAGCCCAAAGGTAATACAGGCCTAGGCTTTGAAAAAGAAGTCCTTCCTAAACTCAGATTCAAAGGAAAACCTAGCAAACCATTTTGCCCACCTACTGTAAAGAGGACACCTTTCATAATCAAAGCACCATCAAGCAATATTGCCATTGCCCCATCAAGGCTCACAACTCCACCGCAACCATCTACAATGCCAATCATCCCACCAAACGAACCAGTAATCCCATCAGCAACACCATTTGTAGCAACAACTATATCAAAACCCGCAGCAACATCTATGGCACCAGCCGTTCCATCAGCAGCCACTGAGTCACCATTACCGATACTTCCAGCAACAAATCCTTTAAACCCCATCACGGTTCCTGCAGCATCGATCACCACAAAAGTACATAAACCAATCACGCCTGCAGTGTTTAACTCCAAAGACATCCCAGTATGGTATAGCAATCGGATGCTGGAAAGTGATTCAGAGACCGACTCACATGAGTGGGAATTTGATTCTGTACAGCTTAACACTTTAGATGAGGAAGACACATCACCACCTCCGCCACGCAAAGACATCCCTGTTTACGGAGAAGCACAGATAAAGACCACTTGGGTACCTGAGCTGGAAACATCTTCCACAGACCCTACGTCTCATCCTACGCCTGATTCTGACAGGGAGAGTACCATCAACGACCTTCACCACACTGTCTTAACCCTCACTGATACCTCTAACGAACTTAATCTAATCGATGAAGTAATGCCCATTATCCACCCTGAACTCATCGAATGGAACCAATCAAATCCTCCATGTCTTGACCTCTTCCAAAACGATGAGGCTATCATTGACTTTTTGGAATTAAGGGATAATCTACCAAGAGGGGATCACAAAGCTGGATTCGCCATTGAACTTAATAGCGCAACATACTTCGGGGCGGATGCCAAACCCTTCAGCTGCAAAAATATAACATTAAAACATGGATCTTCCAGTGAAAACCACACTGTGGCACTGTTTGATCCAACAAAAGTAAAAAGAAAGAGTGTATCCAACAGTGAAAACCTCTCTGAGGCACTTGAGGATGAAGGGTTTGACATTCTCCCTGCTAGTACACAACAGGAACGATCGACGATTCTCATTGAGGAGACTAAAGAATACAATGTGGGGACTCCTGAAAACCCTCATATCATACATTTGGCATCTCTTCTCACTCCAGAGGAACAACCTAAGTTTATAAAGTTCTTCCAGAAGCGTCAGATCAACTTTGCATGGTCATATGCAGACATGCCTGGGCTTGATCCTGATTTAGTCATGCATCACCTCACTGTAGCAGAAGGAGCCAAACCTGTCAAGCAGAAGCTTCGTAAGATGCATCCCCAGATTGCAGTGCTAGTCAAAACAGAACTCAAGAAACTCCTAGATGTTGGTTTCATTAGACCAATTGATTATGCAGAATGGATCTCCAACATCGTGCCAGTTGGCAAACCAAAAGGGGGCATCCGCATTTGTACTGACTTCAGAGATCTGAATAAGGCATGTCCTAAGGATGACTTCCCCCTTCCAAATATTGACATCATAGTGGATCTAACAGCAGGACATGCCATGCTTTCACTCATGGATGGCTTTTCAGGATACAATCAAATAAAGATCGCACCAGAGGATCGACATAAGACAGCCTTCACATGTCCATGGGGCACATACTGCTGGAATGTAATGCCTTTTGGTCTAAAGAATGCAGGAGCGACCTATCAAAGAGCAATGACCACCATCTTCCATGACATGATGCATACTATGATGGAAGACTATGTGGATGATTTACTAGCAAAATCACTCACAAGAGAAGGACATCTCCATATCTTAGATCAAATCTTTGATAGACTGGAACAATATCATGTTCGACTCAACCCAAAGAAATGTGTCTTTGGAGTGACCTCCGGGAAACTTCTAAGATACATTGTCTCAAGCAAAGGTATTGAGGTCGACCCAGCAAAGGTTAAGGCAATAATGGACATGCCACCTCCATAGAATATCAGTCAGCTAAGGACATTACAAGGACGGCTTCAATCCATCCGAAGATTCATTGCACAATTGGCTGATAAGTGTCACCCCTTCACACACCTGCTACACAAGAACATACGCTTTCAATGGGATGACAGATGCCAGCAAGCATTTCAGGCACTTAAAGACTATCTCATGAATCCACCATTGTTGATGCCACCAGATCCAAGTAGACCATTATTACTCTATATCTCGGCAACAAGTACAGCATTGGGTGTACTACTGGCACAACATAATGCAGAAGGTAAAGAGTGTGCTGTATACTACATCTGTCGCACACTGGTTGGCTATGAACTCAATTACACACCTATTGAGCGAGCTTGCTTAGCAGTAATCTTGGCAGCCACTAAATTGCGGCACTATCTATTGACACACAAGGTGCAACTCATCGCAAAGATTGATCCACTCAAGTACTTACTCAGCAAAGCAGCATTGACAGGTCGTTTGGCCAAATGGGTAATGATTCTAAGTGAATTCGACATCGAGTATGTGGACCGTAAAGCTATCAAAGGGCAGGTCATTGCAGATCAGTTGGCCGATGCACCTCTCATAGGCGATCATCCCCTCAATTCCAATTTTCCAGATGAAGAGATATTCATGATCACAGAAGTCCAACCATGGAAACTATATTTTGATGGTTCATACACTAGGCACGGCTCGGGGGTAGGCATTCTGTTTATCACACCTCAAGGTGATAGCATCCCGAAGTCTTACAGGCTCACATTTCCATGCACAAACAACATAGCAGAGTATGAGGCCTTGATCACGGGACTTAGATTAGCCATACAATGGAAATTAAAAGAACTACAAGTATATGGCGACTCCCAACTGGTCATTCGACAAGCAACAGATGAATATCAGACCAAAGATGATAAACTCATGCCATACAAGCAAATGGTGGACACTCTAAAGACATCATTTACTACTATCACTTTTGAGCAGATACCAAGAGATCATAATCGAGCTGCTGACGCTATGGCTACTATCGTATCTCTCTTAGATCTTCCACAAAATTCAACACGTTACGAGTTCTTGGTAGAACAGCTTTGGATTCCCGCTTATGATATCCCCAAATCCGAAATGATATGTCGCCTTGTCGGTTCTGAATCCCCATGGTACGGTGAGTTCTACACCTATCTCCGTGATCACACCCTTCCTCCCAACCAATCAAATAACCAACGTAAAACCTTCATTCGCCAAACCGCTCGATATACCATTATTGCCGAAACCCTATACCGACGTAGTCTTGATGGTACTCTCCTCCGATGTCTGGAACAAGATGAGATAACAAAGGCTTTGGAAGAGGTACATGAAGGAATTTGCGGGACTCACTCAAGTGGTCCATCACTAGCCAAGAAGATCATGCGAGCTGGATACTATTGGCCATCTATGGAAAAGGATTCCTACTACTTTGTCAGAAAATGCAAGAAATGTCAAGTTCACGGTGACCTGATACATGCACCAGCACAGGAACTGCAACCAATCACAACACCATGGCCTTTTTGTCAATGGGGCCTTGACCTTGTGGGTAAGATTCATCCATCTTCATCCAATGGCCATAAATTCATTATTACCGCCACTGAATATTTCACCAAGTGGATCGAAGCTGTTCCACTTACCCAAGTCACCGGCAAGCAGATCGCCTCATTCATCCTCAACTACATCATCTGCCGGTATGGTGTGCCCATGTCCATTGTCACAGATAACGGTCTTCCTTTCAAAAATCAGGATGTCCGTGAGCTTTGTGAGAAATTTCATATCCAACACCGCTTTTCCACTCCCTATTACCCACAAGGCAATGGTCAGGCTGAAGCATCCAATAAAAACATATTGAGAATCCTAAAGAAGACAGTCAATGATGCTGGTCGTGATTGGCATGTTCAATTGAATCCAGCATTATGGGCATATCGAACTAGCATTCGAACCCCTACAGGTGCAACTCCTTATTCATTGGTCTATGGTGCAGAAGCTATCTTGCCTATTGAGGTCGAGATACCATCATTACGAGTTTCCTTGCATAATCTCATCGATGATGAAGCATACAGAGTCTCATGCCTTCAGGACTTAGAGTTACTTGATGAGAAACGACAAGCTACATACAATCACCTCAAAGCCTATCAGCAGCGCATGAGTAGAAGTTACAATCACCGAGTTAGATCTCGTACATTTGAGGTAGGTGATCTTGTTCTTCGAGAAAATCCTCGCAACCAACCAAACAGAGAACATCAAGGCAAGTTTGAATCAAACTGGCTGGGCCCATATGTTGTCACTACTGTGTTCGGGTCCGGGGCATATCAGTTGGCTACACCAGAAGGAGAACCGCTCGCAGATCCAATCAATAGCATGCACCTCAAAAGGTTTTATACCTAAGGTGTACAAGGCAACAGGCTCCCCTACATATCAGAAAAATACCAAAAACATTCAGAAAATGTCCTGAAGAAAAATGCCAAAAACATTCAGAAAATGTCCTGAAGAAAATACAAAAACATTCAAAAAAGTAAAGAAAAATCATGCATCCAAACGGTGAACAACCACTCCGGTGGCACCTTGGGTAAGTGCGATGGTGAAAACCTGGCAAACAGGCGCCACTCGTAAAGACAATGGCTCCAGTATCTTTCAGGCTCGTTGCGATCATATTCATGCACACATACATCCATCCATCCAAACTATGGCTTGTTATTTGATCTGCAATTAAGAAAGTACTCCATGCGTCTAGCATCCCACCTTTTCATAGTCAGGTCTACAAACTGGGGGCAATACCCTTACCCTCGTAATGGAAGTGGATTCTACATTGTCTTATATATCATTACGCTCTTCATTTAGGCAATCATCAGAAAATATCAAAAACATTCAAAAATGACTCTCGAAAATATCAAAAACATTCAAAAATGTCTCGCAAAATCCAAAAACATTCAAAAATGACTCTCAAAAATCCAAAAACATTCAAAAATGATTCACAAAAATCCAAAAAACATCGGAAAAAACATTGAAAATTACACAAAAACATGACAAAACTTTGTACATACCCATCTATGCAGATACCAAAACAAACATTGATAAACTACTCACACAATGACCATTTACCAATCAAACCAAAACAATCGACATCAACAATCCAAACCTGTCTTTAAACAAGGATGCATCCTTCCTTACCAAAACAAAGACAAGATGACATTTTCTTTGACAAGAAAATTCTGTTAAGCTATCAAATACTTGGTTGATTTGTGAGTACAATCGTTTGTTTATCTGTATCAGATCTTGCAGCATTGTTTTGTCTCGTTTGCGTATTATTTCCGATGAAGTTCTGGGGCATGTACTAATGGTGTCTACGTGGGAAGTTCACTAAGCTACGTGATCCTATGCAAAATGCAGTCATAGATCACTACGGCTTGCTGACTACAGCGTATACCTCGACCATATGAGCATGAACCATTACCAAGGATCCTTATTCTTTATTCTTTATGTATATATTGTTTGTTTGCAGGTACAATGCTCATTCTTTGGTTCCTCTTCCTCCAAATTGGATAAAGGTTTTATTTTCTTAGTACGGTATGAACTTGTCTCAGGATCTGATCAGCCTAAGATCAAGGAGGACGATCCAAGTCATGCACGAAAGGAGATAATCCTTGTCTGTTCCGCAAGCAATACTCTGGTCGATTTGATCCATTATATCAAGTTGCTTGTATTAACTTGCTATATAAAATCCATGAAAGGAATACTTAGGTCATCTTGAATCATTATGTCAAGATGCTTGTATTCTCTTCCAACATTTTAAAAGCTCAATGATGAAAATAGAGCACTATGGATCGTCATCTCATCTCATCTGTATATATTGCATTTCGTTGCATTCCACCCATCCATACACTCATAATAGCTACATATCATGCATACATAGTCATAATAATGCATACTCTATTTTCCTCTTCTTCCATAGGAATGAGTCATAGGTTTTCCCTTTCTTCTATCTAACATCGAACCCACCCCCCCTCACCCTCCCCATCTCGATAATCACCATCACATACCCTACATCGTTTCTCAATCAACCTAATCAAGCCACGTTCATCACCATCCATCTCTAAATAGGAGGGATTGTGTTTCCCATCCTCAGTCATCCAATAAGCCAAGCAAGTTACTCTGTCTGCATAGGTACATTGACTCACACACACCTAGACTATCAACAGATACTCTGATCAAGTATCTTCGGGTCTCAACAGGTAATCGATTATGGTAATCCTAGACTACATCAGGCATTTATCATAATGACCTAGTCTCAACGGGGTTGCCATGATTCCCCACAACCATCCATCACACGCACATACTATCAATTGATCAACCAATCAAACACAATCCTACGGACAATTACATCAATTGTCTACGTCTCAACGAGTATTTTGCTTCATATACCTTGACTTCATCGGGCAATTACATCAATTGTCTAAGTCACATCAGGTCACTTTGATTCACTTACTCAGACTTTATCATGTCCAAGCGACCAACTGACATCAACTGTCACGCTTTGACTTGACCAGGGCAATTAAAACGATTGCACCAGATTGTTCAACCAATTTTGATCAATTGTATAGCATCAATCCAAACCCCACCACATTTTCACTGTATCTCTTGCATGACCTCAGGGTACTCGCTGGCTTGTTGTTTCTCCGTATTCACTCTATTTTTCTTCCATTCTTTCACCGTTGTTGCTAATTTCTTCCATTCTACCTCCCCTTCACTTTTTATTCTTTTTCGAGAGATCGCCCGATTTTTCGAAATTTTTCGGCCCATCTCTCGAGGGGGCATACCACCCATTAAATTTACATTTTATGGGGCATTTCTTCACACTAGTTTTTCTTTCTTTGAAACGACGCGATAAACCGCACCGTCTCAAAGAGGGGCTGGATGGAATGCAATGAAATGCAATATATACACAGATGAGATGGAATGACGATCCATCCATACATTCATAAATAGCTGCATATCATGCATACGTAGTCATAATAATGCATACTCTATTTTCCTCTTCTTCCATAGGAATGAGTCATAGGTTTTCCATATCCTCTATCTAACATCAAATCCCCCCTCACCCTCCCCATCTCGATAATCAGCATCACATACCCTACATCGTTTCTCAATCAACCCAATCAAGCCACGTTCATCACCATCCATCTCTAAATAGGAGGGATTGTGTTTCCCATCCTAAGTCATCCAATAAGCCAAGCAAGTTACTCTGTCTGCACAGGTACATTGACTCACACACACCTAGACTATCAACAGATACTCTGATCAAGTATCTTCGGGTCTCAACAGGTAATCGATTATGGTAATCCTAGACTACATCAGGCATTTATCATAATGACCTAGTCTCAACGGGGTTGCCATGATTCCCCACAACCATCCATCACATGCACATACTATCAATTGATCAACCAATCAAACACAATCACATCGGACAATTACATCAATTGTCTACGTCTCAACGAGTATTTTGCTTCATATACCTTGACTTCATCGGGCAATTGCATCAATTGCCTAAGTCTCATCAGGTCACTTTGATTCACTTACTCAGACTTTATCTTGTCCAAGCAAACAACTGGCATCAACTGTCATGCTTTGACTTGACCGGGGCAATTAAACCGATTGCACCAGATTGTTCAACCAATTTTGATCACTTGTATAGCATCACTCGAAAGAACAACCACCACATTTTCACTGTATCTCCTGTATGACCTAAGGGTACTCACTGGCTTGATGTTTCTCCATTTTATCCCCGTTTTCTTCTATTTTTCACCCATGTTGCTAACTTATTCTTTTCTATCACCTCGCCAATTTTCATTCTTTTTCGAGAGATCGCCCGATTTTTCGAAATTTTTCGGCCCATCTCTCGAGGGGGCATACCACCCATTAAATTAACATTTTAATGGGGCATTTCTTCACACCAGTTTTTCTTTCTTTGAAACGATGCGATAAACCGCACCGTCTCAAAGAGGGGCAAATGTAGTCACATAAATTTGTCCATTTTAATTAAATGAATATTTCATATTTATTTGATTAAAAATCCACTAGCCACCAGTTAATTAAATTAATATTTAATTAATTCATCCCCAAACATTCTTCTATTAATTAAATAAATTATTCAATTTATTTTAATTAATTCATTAAATCAATTTATTTAATTAAAATTCCTTTTCCTCTTTTAAATAAATTAAATAAAACATTTATTTAAATCATTATCCCCACCCCACTTGCATTTTCCTACAAATGCAACTTGCACACATTATTGAAATAAATGAATTTTTATTTCAATAAAATCCTATTTTCCCTCACCCACCAAATCCACTTGCAAAATCTAATCCCCTTCTAGATTCTTCTAAACCCTTCCTAATTAGCCTAAACCATTTCCTAAATATTGTCACATTCCTAAGCAAAATGGAGTCACTTCTCAAATGGCCCAAAGTCTTGGATAACCATTGAAGGTTTTCAACCTTCAACCACCAAAAACCCCAAAGTCTTTGAAAACCATTAAAGGCTTCCAACTTTCAACCACTTAATTCCCCAAAGTCTCCAATAACCATTAATGGTTAATTCAACCCTCCCACATGGTTAAAACATTTGTTTGACTCAACCTCTACCCAACCACAAAGGTCTCATCAAGCATTTAATACTTTGACCATGATTATCTCTTAATCATTTGCACAAAGGTTTATCCTGGGATTAACTCCTAATTCAGTGGGTAATCCTAACTTAGGCTTGACCCTTAGTCTTTAGATAACTATGAGGTCTTCTCAGGCCTTTAATGCCTCCAACCTCTTCTCTCAACCCAATCCTGTGTTGACACTTGTCATTATTTTATTGGTGCCAATTGTGCACATGGATTCCCAACTTTCAAGCTTGACCCTTGATTAAACCATTCAATCCTGGCCATCCATTGCTCCATTTTTCCTATAAATAGAGCCCATTCCTTCATAATCCAGATCCTGAAAACTTGTAAGCATTTAGACTATAGCCATTTTAGAGAGCATTTTAGCATAGCATAACTAAATCTTGTCTTTTTGGTTAAAATAGTTCATTTTAGCATTAAAATAGCTTTTCATTTCATATTTAGAGCTATTCTATAAATCTCAATCCTCCATAAGCATCCATAGTGCAAAAAGCTGCTGAGAGCTACACTATTTTGGAACTTGGAGAGGAGAGGAACAAGGGAGAAGGAGCTAATCTCATGCTAAGAGATAGTTGGAGATATCTCATTTGTCTTTACTTATTTAGTTAGATATATTTAGCATGTTTTTAGTGTCTCCTTTGGAATGCCTTCATTGTGTTTGGTTTTTAGATTGATTAACTCTAACATCTTGTGTGTTTTATGTTGATTGATCTTAGACTAATCTTGTGCCATTTAGGAGGGCATCAAGATCAATATTGGATGTGATTGAAGAAGGTGGAAAGACTAGACGACGGTCCTGTTTATTGAACTTCATGGCCCTTTTACTTGGAGAAGATCTTGTCATTGATATAATAATAACATCGAGGAAAAAAAATCATCAATATTACAATGATATATTTGATCAATCATTTTTGTTCATATGATTTGAACAAACTTAAGAAAATGGTGTATTTTAGGCCATTAGGGTTTCCAAAACCCTTTTGAAATCTTGAAATCTCTGAGGTAAATTGGATATAAAATCTCAAATTATGTGTGTGCAATAAGTGAATTTCAAGTTTATAAGTTTGAAAAATTCATCTAAGAAAAAGTGTGGATTAAGGTGTAATTCGGGTTTAGAAACCTAAATTACACTTGGGAAGAACAGACTCAGGTATAATTACAAAAGAGGTGTAGGGTGAGGTTATAAACCCATCACACACCTTAGTTAAATATTCAAAATGGTGTAGGGTGGGTTTCTAACCCCACCTTACACCTTGGTAAAAGACATCATTTTGGTGGAGGGCAGTTTTCTAAGCCTGCCCTACACCATGAAATATGGAAGTGCACTGGTGCTTGGCGGGGTTATAAACTTGCCAAACATTGTGTATGTGACAACAATAAATGATAGTGGAGGTGGAGATTGGGATCATAGACCTGCCACACACCACAATATGGTGTATGGCAAGCCTACAAACTCGACCAATACCACATTGGTATGACAAAAAAAGGAAGGAAAAAGGATGGTGTGCGACAGGGTCGCAGACCCACTACACACCATGTTGTATGGTGTGTGGTGTTGGTTCCCAAACGGGTTTACACTGTGAGAGGTAGAAATCAAGTTGATTCTTCAAATACTCATGGAGAAGCCAACTCCAACTATCAATATCCTTCAAACTTGGACCAACTGCGACAAGGATCTGCAAATCCTTCTGCACTTTGGGCTCTGCAAGACTTGGGAGGGTGATCCCTTAGCAAATTTGTGATCTCTATGCCACACTCATGAATTATGCTAAAACAAAGTAGATAATCTCATATATGGGCTCAATAGCAGGGATAATGCTCAAGAATGGAAAATTCTTTAGTGATCCTCAACCTTATCTAGAGCATGAGATAGTAGGACACCTCAAACATACATAAAAACTTGGAAATATGTCTTGATTTTAATGATTTATGACAAACCATAAGGAAAACAGACAAGAAATTGATAATCTAATGACATCTACTAGCCTATATCAGTGCCTTACTCCATTGGGCTCTGAGTTTTTGAATATCACTAAAACTTGATAGAAATTTATCTAATAGCTGATTAAATCTTAAATGATACTGCATAACAATATCATTTTATTTGAAAATTCTTACCCAAACTACTTATCAAATCCTAGTACAAGCTTTATCCCTATGTAATCTCATTTAAGCATTTTAATTAACCCCTTGGATTAAAGCATGAAATGAAAAATTACATACATCATAACAATGGAACGAGCAAATGAAATCCTTGATTCCATTTACCCAAAAGAAAATAAAATCGTACACAGGCGAGTAAGGATTTGAAATTATATTTGTAATAACTTCAAAAGCTATCTTCTATCAAATAACCGAATACATTTCATTTACAGGAGAACCCATTTGAAATTTGAAACTTATGACTATCTTCTATTTTGCTCTGCAAAATGACATTACAATTCTCTGCTATTCACTCATGACTTCTCAAAACTGGAACCTAATTTTGCAAACCAGACCTACACAAGAGACCCTATTCAGAGATTTTGGAACCCTTTCTAATGGCCTTGATTTCCCTTTTATAGAAAAAAAGGGAGCAACAAGCTTTAGGCCAAGAGACACATGCCATTAGAGTGATTAAACATACTTGAAGTTTGTTACAAAGATATTCCATTCGAGGAAAGTTATAACCAATATCAAAATATGTAACCACTTCTCTGATATTCTTGATGCATTTTACCACCCTTGCTATTGTTCCAGTTCAAAAAAAAAACTGCCACTAGAAGACAAAAACCGTTCAACCAAACAGTTGATGAATACTAAGGAGGGGGGGGGGGGTGAATTAGTATACCAAAAATTACTAAACTCAAACACTTAAACAATTTAGCATGTTGGCATTTTTGATGTTTTTGTCATTGTCATTGATGGACACACACTTGCTTTGAGATTAGTTTTTGTATGTATGAGTTATGCTCAACCGATATTTGTTCCAAACCGGTATTGCATTATATATATAGTCTATAGGCTATCGATGTTTTGCAGAAAGTGTTTACCGATCTCAAGTGGTATGGAGACCTCAAGTGGTTCAAGGATCTCAAGCGGAGCGAAGAAACTGAAGCGACAATTATCTTTTTCCCAGTCTTCATTTTTGGACAACCGGTAATCGGTTTAATGTTTGAACTGGTATTACTCTATGATGAGGTACCAACCGGTAATCGGTAAAGTTGTATGAACCAGTATTTATGTGATGAGTTACTATCCACCGACACTTTGACGATGATTTGTGTCATGTTATCAAATGTGTCTAGATGCAATGAACCTAGGAATTTGCAATGTAATCCTATTGGACCGACATGAAATCAGATTCCTTTTTTAAGGACATCATGTCTAGGGTTTTAGGTGCGTAGCTGTTAGGGTTTTTGGTGGTTGATGAGTTTTTGTATGTGCGATCTTAGAAGAGAAGATCAAGTCTGTGTGCTGTAATAGAGTGTGGATTTACTGAAGACTAAAGTAATGCTGAAATGTATTAGCAATGAGCTATCATGGATCTAACCAAGCAGACTGTGCTATTTGCTAGATCATTCACTTGTTGATTACTCACATCTTCGACAAGTTTGAAACCCTTAATCGGGTAGGCCCAGAAAAGCCTTTGTAAATCCTCTAACAAGGTGGTTCACATCCGTGGATCTGAAATCCTCTCACAAGGTAGTCTTTAATCGGACTTATCTCCTAACAGAGATTGAGATTCCTAATAGGATCTGTTCTGGTAAAGAACATTGTATGACCTTAACCGGTTTGGTTACTATTCTGCAGATAGTTACTTGTGAGTTTCATCTCACTGTGGTTTTTCCCATTTGGGTTTCCACGTCAAAATCTCTTGTGTTATGGTGATTGTGCTTCTGTGGGTGAATGCCTTATTTTCTGTTTGGTTTGCATTTGTGTTAACCGATTTGTTAGTTAAACTATTATACTGGTTTACTGCTAAACTGTTAAAGTGTTTAAGTTTAGTATTTTTTGGTATACTAATTCACCCCCCCTCTTAGTATTCATCAATTGGTATCAGAGCCAACCTTTATATAAGTTTAACCACTTGGAAAGAGATATGGGAGAATACACTGTGAGGGAACTTACTCATCGACTCACTCAGTCTGAGAAAGCCTATGATGAACTCAAAGTCAAGTATAAGGCCTCTCTGGCAAAAAGGAGAGAGCATGTTGAGAAACTGATGGAACTAATTGAAAATAGTTCCTTTGATGAAGCGGATATGGATGCCCTAGTTGGAGAAGTTGAAAAACTAAATGAGTCTAATGCCAACCTAAGAAGGGAATTGGAAGGACTAACTATCAGGATGTGTCAAGAGCTTAAGAACTAGAGGAAAGCTGAAGATCTGGTAAAAGACAAAAATCATGAGATCTCCAAGATGAAGCAAGAAATCAGTGCACTTACCACTCATCTCCAAGAAAGCAAAGTGGAAAAAGAAGAAATACAAGGTGAACTAAACTTGGCTATTTCTAAGAATGCAACCTTGAAGGAGTCCAATGCTGCTATTACCAAAGAACTCACTGAGTCAAAGGAAATACTTACCAAATTCAATAAGAGCACTATTAAGTTAGAACAAAAGCTTGAATCAACAAAACCAGTAAAGAATACCACTGGACTTGGTTTCTCTGAGTATGAAGAAGGTGAGACCTCTGGAGCAAAAGATGTAGTATCAAAGAAGCAACCGACATCAAAGGATAAAGGTAAGAGAAAGTTCAAACCTATTTGCTTTAATTGCCTCAAGGAAGGACACACTGCCAATGTATATAGAAACAAGGCTTACAATAATTTTCCTTACTTTTTAAACAATAAGCCTAGATCTAATAGATTCAATGGAAATTGTTATGCATGCAACAAGTTTGGACATAGAGAATCTAAATGCAGGCCTGTCATACAAAACACCGGAAGGTATCCTCAAAGGAGTCAAGGAGTTTTTCCTGAACCCTCTGGGAACCAGAATCCTAACCGGTTTGATACCTACAATTATCAGTCAGGAAGCAGTGGCTATCAAGTGGCAACCGGATGGAGAGCAACCTGTTTGATTTGTCATGGTAGTGGTCACACTGCCGCAACATGTAGAAGGAAGAATGGAAACATGAATAATGGACCTTGGAGAGTACCTGGAATGATTTGCTATCATTGCAACAAACCGGGTCATACAACAAGAATCTGCAGGATGAGAAATAATATATTGGATGATATACCGGTCACTCCGGAAGGAAAGATTGATGTTGAAACTATTCAAGTGGATATGAAGAAAACCTGGAAGAAGATGCCAGAAGAAGTGTCTCAAGAAGAACCGATTTCTGCACCTAATGTGGAAGTCGCTAAACCAACAAACTAAGCAACATAAAAGCTTAGGGGGAAAAATCGGTGAAATAATTTGAACCCCCGGTTTACACCAGTAAAAGACCTTAACCGGTATGTGATACCTGTCAATTGAAAGAAGACCAAAAATGGTAAAAGGCAAATTAGGGTTTACGCCCTAATAGTGGAGCATTTATTGTGGTAGGTGAAGAATTTATTTAAAAAGGGATTTTCAAGTCATTTTCACTTATCAATTTTCAAGAAAAGAATTTTTCAAGTGCAGAGCGACAAAGGGCGATTTGTCATGCAATTTAGAGAGATTTCAAAACCTTGAAGAAGAATCTAAAGATTTCATCAATCGGTCAAGTGTGGAACTCAAAGCGGTAATCCAGCAACTGAAGTAGTGAGTGACGAAGTGGAATTTGCAAGCCCTAAATCTCGACTTTCGAAGGTATTTTTTGAGTTTCTTTGTTTATCATGGCTTTAGCATTGCACTCTAGTTCTAGTACACCCATTGATTCAGTTGATTTCATACAACGGAAGGCAAAATATAATGCCCTATCCCAAATACCCACTGGTGTTATAGTGGAGGAAGGTATTTCAGATTACATTGACTATAAAATTGAAGACCTAGGATCTCTAGTGATCCATTCTCAGTTGAGTTTATTCTGTGGGAAGGACAAGAAGATCAAACCAGAATTTAGCATCTTGGAAAAGAAGAAGCTTCACAATGAGGTCTATTTCCTTGAAGAATTCACTGATGATCACATCCGCATCATTCTAAGAAGAGTGCACGGTGAAAAAATGTATTTGGAGCGGACACATGACATCACACCGGAAGCAATTCATGCCATCATCGGTTTCTGTAACATTGGGGAAGTGCCAGCCCTAAGGAAGATCAGCAAGACTGAAATGACTAAGCTCACCAGTTCTATGAGCAACCAAAGGGGAATGACCATCAATACCATCAAGGACGATCTGTTCAAGTATGCCTGCATGGTGATAGGTTACCAAACATTCTATGCTAGCAGGATCAACTCTATCTCTGCTGTAGCGGTAAATGCTGGGTACAAGATGATTATGGAAGATGCCTCATTTGATTTATGTACCTATATGCAAAGGCAACTCCTGGTGAATCTGAAGCCAATAAAACAGGACAATGCCTTGAGATTTAAATTTGGACAACTACTGGTCGGATTGTTCTTCTACTTCCAAGGCTACTTTCCAGGAGTGGGTGATATTCAATGGTCTACTGACCAACCGGTTACAAAGAAAATCAGGGAAAGTCTACAAGTGGTTGGAACCGGTTACCCTGAAGTCCTAAACAAATACTTTGATGAGTTCAGATGCAAGATGAGCCAAAGGGTGAGAATATCCAATGATATTGTCAAGAAATATGAAGAGGACATCTGCTTTATCATCAAAGTAGATGAGTGCATAATGGAGGCTGTTGAGTCCAGAAAGGAAGAAGTGGAGCCTATGGGTTATGAGGTAATGTATGACATGCTGGATGTATGCTTCTACTCTACTTGCCTCACCGCTTGATCCCAAGGAGAAGATAACCGACACCTATCTGGAGAGGATTACACTGGTTAAGGAGCCCTCAGTGAAGAAAGGGAAGGTAGTACCATTTGTATCGACACCGGTTACTCCAGCAAGTCCTAAAGTGTCCAAACAGTCACTGACATAGAAGAAACCAGAAGTTGCGCCCGCCAAAGTCTTTGAGAGAAAGAGGAAAACAAAAAGCAACACACCAGACTCAGAAGACACTGTATCTGAAGAACTGCCTAAGAAGACTAGGCAAACGAGGAAGAAGACAAAGGCAACCAGTAGTGAACCAACATCTTCAACATCGGTAAATATTGATATCTCCTCTTACAAACCTTTGACACATTGTTAAAGAACCATTAAGAATATTAAGAGGAAAGTGCTGAGTGACTTAGTATATTATTTTGATGATTTCAATGATAATGAGAAGGAGGAAGTAGAACATGCAACCATTCAATATTTATGTATTAATGACTAGTCGCCATCAAAAATTAAATCTGTGACACTGTATTCTTTATATAATTCTTTAGACAACAAATGGCGCATTGCCATAGAAAAAGAACAAGAAAAAAGAGAGGAAATATTTGCACAATATTTTCCTGATGTGTCCAATTCCGAACTCTATGAAGTTATGGAAAAATCTAAAGGCCTCTTCTTTATGCGAAGAAGGAGACTCTTGTTGCTAGAAGGGAGAGTCCTTGAGGTGGTAAAAGATAACCACTCTCATGCTCAAGCTGCTCTGAAATTGCATCAAGCATCTGAAGCCAACAAGAAGGTTGAACAAGAATTGAAAATTGCAAAAATGGATGAGGTGTATAATAGTGAGGGAGAACAGGTCACTGAGCAAATGGACCCCATTGATGTTGATGTCCTGAATGGTGAAGATGTTACCCCTGATACACCATCAGAAATGATAGGATAGGAGAAACAGGATGAGGAGAAGAGAAAGGAAGAGGACAAGAGAAAGGAAGAGGAGAAGAGAAAGGAAGAAGAGAAGAAATAGGAAGTAGAGAAGAAGGAAGAAGAGCGGAAACAAGAAGAGGAGAAGAAGAAGAAGGAAGATGAGAAGAAATAGGAAGCAGAGAAGAAGAAGGAAGACAAGTGGAAATAGGAAGAGGAGAAGAAGAAGAAGGAAGATGAGAAGAAACAGGAAACGGAGAAGAAGAAGAAGGAAGAGGAAAGGAAAGAAGAAGAGAAGCAGAAAGAAGAAGAAAGGAAGAAGGAAGAAGAGAAAAGAAAGAAAGAAGTTGAAGAGCAGAAGAAGGTAGAAGAAGATAAGAAAAAAGCCAAAGAAAAGGAGGAAGTGGCAAAAAGTGTACTTGCAGAGACCCCAAAGGCAACCGGTGGTAAAGCCAAACCGACTAACATCACCAGTCCCATTAACCTCTAGTCTGCAAATGAAACGGAGCTACTACAAAGCATTAAGCTTGATCAAGAGTGATTGGATGCACTAAGGAGGAATAAGGAGGAAGATGTGATTCAAACTGCAGTGGAAACACTCACCAGTTTGATTCCTGGTACCAATCTCCCAAGTACCGATTCCTCTTTAGCTCAATTGAAGCTCTTATGCACAGTTGTAGAGGACCAAGCGCAATGTCTGGAAGATAGTGCCGAAGCCAATGCAAAAAAGAAGCATCAAAAGGCTTTGAACACTGCCTTGGTGAAGAAGTTGAATGAGCTCCGGTTCGATCTGCAGAAGGCATAGAAGGACATTAAAGATGTTCTGAATGAGGGGAATCTACTACTTAGCAAGATATGTCAACCCCATGTATTCTGTGATGACGTGCTTGCTCAGAAAGACAAACTGCAAACTAACTTGCAGACATTCATAAGCACCTTCAAGACGCTATATGATTCCTTTACCGCTTATGGGCAAACCATTCACCAGTTTCAACTTTAGGCTGCAAGAATTGAGATGGAGATCAGCAACCGGACTAGGGATTTGCAGGAACTACAACTGGTTCTACTACCAAGACTGCAAATACTTCAGAAATGCTATCTCAATCTAGATGCCTTGACAATTACTCAAGAGATGAGTATCTTGGACGCCATGGAGGAACAGGTATCCCAAATGCAAACGGAGAGTGAGGTTGCTACCTCATTGCTTGAGTCATGGTTTGTATCCATGAAGACATTTATGCAAGACTTTAAATCAGTTTTTGACAAGTTTCACTCTTTATTGTCATAAACTCTTATTATTTTAATGCTAATGGACACAAGGGTTATTCAGCTGCACTTTGTCATTGTTGGCAAAGGGGGAGTAGTATTTTGTATTCAAAATTTTGATGCATGCTATCTATACTTTCACATTTATCTCTGTAAGGGAGTAGTATACATTGTATTTTTTGCAAAAGGGATATTGTATATGCTTAGGGGGAGTACTTTTGATTATGCAATATTTTTGTTGTAAAACACTTAGATGTCAAAATTTTTCCTAAGTGTTGCCATCAATGCCAAAGGGGGAGATTGTTGGCATTTTTGATGTTCCCTTTTCCCATTTGGGTTTCCACGTCAAAATCTCTTGTGTTATGGTGATTGTGCTTCTGTGGGTGAATGCCTTATTTGCTGTTTGGTTTGCATTTGTGTTAACCGATTTGTTAGTTAAACTGTTATACCGGTTTACTGCTAAACTGTTAAAGTGTTTAAGTTCAGTATTTTTTAGTAGACTAATTCACCCCCCCTCTAAGTATTCATCATAGCAGTGAACCAGTGTAACAAATTTACTAACAAACCGGTTAAGACAAATGCAAACCAAACAACAAATAAAACATTCACCCACAAGAGCACAATCACCATAACATAAGAGGTTTTGACGTGGAAACCCAAATGGGAAAAACCATGGTGAGATGAAACTCACAAGTAACTATCTACAGAATAGTAACCAGACCGGTTAAGGTCATACAATGTTCTTCACCAGAATAGATCCTGTTAGGAATCTAGATCTCTATTAGGAGATAAGTCCTGTTAAAGACTACCTTGTGAGAGGATTTCAGATCCATAGTTGTGAACCACCTTGTTAGAGGATTTACAAAGGCTTTGCCAAGCCTACCCGGTTAAGGGTTTCAGACTTGTCGAAGATGCGAGTAATCAACAAGTGAGTGATCTAGATACTAGCACAATATGCTTGGTTAGATCCTTGATAGCTCATTGTTAATGCACTTTTAGCATTACTTTAGTCTTCAGTATCTCCACACTCTGTTTCTTCACACAAACCTAATCTTCTCTTCTGTGATCGCACATACAATAACCTCATGCACTTCTAAAACCCTATCAACTGCTAAAACCCTAGACATGATGTCCTTATAAAGGAATCTGATTTCATGTCGGTCCAATAGGATTACATTGCAAGTTCCTAGGTTCAATGCATCTGGACACATTTGGTAACACGACACAAAATCACCACCAAAGTGTCGGTGGATGATAACTCATCACAAAAATACCGGTTGGCAATTCATCACAGAGTAATACCGGTTCATTACTGATTACCGGTTCATACATTTTACTAATTACTGGTTTGTCAAAATAAAGACTGGGAAAACGTTAACAACCACTTTGTTCCTTCATACTGCTTTGGGATCCTCAAACCGCTTGAGGTCTTCATACCACTTTGGGTCTTCATACCGCTTGAGATCGGTAAACACTTTATGCAAAACACCGATAGTCTAAAGACTATAATTCATAATACCGGTTGGAACAAATACCAGTTGAGCAAAACTCATACATACAAGAAGTGATCTCAAAACAAGTGTGTGTCCATAAATGACAATCACAACATCATCAAAATGCTAACAATCTCCCCCTTTGGCATTGATGGCAACACTTAGGAAAATTTGGACCTCTAAGTGTTTTTCAACAAAAATATGCCATAATCAAAATTACTCCCCCTAAGCATATACACTATCCCTTTTGCAAAAAATACAATGTATACTACTCTCTTAAAGAAATAACATGAAAGTATACATAACATTCACCAAAATTTTAGATACTACTCCCCCTTTTCCAACAATGACAAAATACTGCAGAATAACCCCCGTTACTCATTATCATTAAAATAATAAATGTTTATGACAATAATGAGTGAAACTTATCAAAAACCGGTTTAAAATCCTGCATAAAAGTCTTCATGGATAAAGACAATGACTCAATTAATGAGGTAGCAACCTCACTTTCCATATGCATCTAGGATACCTGTTCTTCCATGGCATCAATTGTGCTCATCTCTTGAGTGGCTGTTAATGCTTCCTGATTAAGAAAGCACTTCTAAAGAATTTACAGTTTAGGTAATAAAACCAATTGAAGTTCCTACAAATCTCTGGTCCTGTTGCTAATCTCTAACTCTATTCTAGCAGACTGGAGCTGAAACCGGTGAACAGTTTGCCCATATGTGGTGAAGGAATCATAGGGCGTCTTAAAGGTGCTTATGTATGCCTGCAAATCAGATTGCAATTTTTCTTTTTGTGCAAGCACATCATCACAAAATAGATGGGGTTGGCTGATTTTTCTTAATAGTATCTTGCCCTCATCCATATCATCTCTTATGTTCTTCTGTTGTTTCAAAAGTTCAGACCGGAGCTCGTTCAATTTCTTCACTAAGGTAGTGTTTAGTACCTTTTGATGCTTCTTCTATGCATTAGCTTTAACAACTTCTTCTAGACATTGTACCTGGTCCTCTACAACTATACATAGAAGTTTTAGTTGGGCCAAAGAGGAATTGATACTGGGGAGGTTAGTACCAAGAATCAAATTGGTAAGAGTGTCAACCACAGTTTGAATAACATCTTTCTCCTTTTTCCTCCTTAATGCTTCCAGTTTCTCTTGTGCAAGCTTAATGCTTTGGAGCAGCTCTGATTCATTGGCAGATTGGAGGTCAATAGGATTGGTGATGTCACTCAGTTTGGCTTGACCACCGATTGCCTTTGGGGTCTCCACTTGTGTGCTCTTTGCCGCTTCCTTCTTCTCTTCGGCTCTTTGATTTTCCTCTTTTGCCTTCTTTTGCTCCTCTTCTTCTTTCTTTTTCTTCTCTTCTTCCTTCTTCCTTTCTTCTTCCTTCTTCTTCTCCTCATTTTGTTTCCTCTTCTCCTCTTCTCTCCGCTTCTCCTCTTCTTTCTGCTTCTCCTCTTCTTTCTTTTTCTCCTCTGCTTTCTTTTTCTCTTCCTCTTTCTTTTTCTCTTCCTCTTTCTTCTTTTCCTCTTCCTTCCTTTTCTCTTCTTCTTTCCTCTTTTCCTCTTCTTTTCTCTTCTCTTCTTCCTATTTCCTCTTCTTCTCTTCCTATTTCCTCTTCTCTTCTTCATGTTTTAGTTGCTCTTTGTCAGCCTTTTGTTTGTCCTATCTCTCCTTGTCTACTTTTTCTTTTTCAGTATCTGGAGTGACATCTTCAACATCTAACACATCAACATCAATCGTGTCTACCTATTTTTTTACTCTTTCTCCTTTATCATCAAATTTCTCATCCGGTTTTCCAGTTTCTGGTTCCTATTCGGCCTTCTTGTTGGCCTTAGACACTTGGTGCAATCTCAGAGCGGCTTTGGCATGAGAGTGTGTATCTTTCACCACTTCAAAGAATTTTCCTTCCAATAACAAGAGTCTTCTTCTTCTCATGAAGAAGAGCCCTTTGTACTTATCCATGATTTCATAGAGCTTAGAATTTGACACATCAGGAAAATATTGTGCAAAAATTTCCTCTCTTATTTCTTGTTCTTTTTCAATGGCAATGTGCCATTTGTTATCTAAAGAATTGTATAAAGAATCTGGTGTCACCGATCTAATTTTTGATGGCGACCGGTCATTAATACATAGATATTGAATGACTTCCTATTCAACTTCCTCCTTTTCATTATCATTAAAATCATCAAAATGATCTATTAAATCACTTAGCACTTTTCTCCTAACATTCTTGATAGTCCTTTGACAACGTGTCAATGGTTTGTAAGAGGAAATATCTATATTTACCGGTGCTGATGATGCCGGTTCATTGCTGGTTGCCTTTGCCTTCTTCCTAGTTTGTCTAGTCTTCTTAGGCTGCACTTTAGGTTCCGTATCCTTAGAATCTAGCGAGTTTCTCTTGGTCTTCTGCTTCCTTTCAAAAACCTTGGCGGGTGCAACTTCCGTTTTCTTCTTGGCAGGTGACCGCTTGGTCACTTTAGGACTTGCTGAGGTAACCGGTGCCGATCCTAATGGCACTGCCTTTCCATTCTTCATTGAAGGTTCTTCAACCGGTTTTATCCTTTTCAAGTAGGTGTCGGTTCTCTTCTTCTTCAGATCAAGAGGTGAGGCAAGTAGGGTAGATGCATACCCATCTAGCATGTCATACATCACCTCATATCCCATGTGTTCAACTTTTTCTTTTCTTGGCTCCATTGCCTCCATTATGCACTCATCTACTCTGATGGTAAAGCAGATGTCCTCTTCATACTTCTTTACAATATCACTAGATATCCTCATCCGCTGGCTCATCTTTCGCTTTAATTCATCAAAATATTTATTCAAGACTTCAGGATATCCAATTCCCACCACTTGAAGACTTTCTCTGATTTGTTTGGTAATCGGTTGGTCAGCAAACCATTGAATATCACCGACTCCCAAAAAATAGCCTTGAAAGTAGAAAAATAGACCTACCAAAAGTTGTCCAAATTTGAATCTTAAGGCACTGTCTTGTTTGATAGACTTCAGGTTTATTAGAAGTTGTTTTTGCATATAGGTGCATAGGTTAAATGACGCATCTTCCATGATCATTCTGTAGGCGGTATTCACCGTAACAATAGAGACAAATTTTATTCTGCTAGCATAGAACACCCGGTATCTGATTACCATGCAAGCATACTTGACCAAATCATCCTTGATGGTGTTGATGGTCATTCCCCGTTGGTCGCTCACCAAACTGGTGAGCTTAGTCATTTAAGTCTTGGTGACTTTTCTTAGGGCTGGCACCTCACCAGTGTTGGAGAAACTGGTGACGACATGAATGGCTTCAGGTGTAATATCATGTGTCCTCTCGAGATACATCTTGTTGCCATGCACTTTGCTAAGAATGATGCAGATGTGATCTTCTGTAAATTCTTCAAGAAAGTACACCGCATTTTGAAGTTTCTTCCTCTCCAGGATGCTATATTCTGGTTTGATCTTTTTGTCATCCCCGCAGAATAGACCTAGCTGGGAATGGATCACTAGAGATCCTAGGTCTTCCCATTTACAATCAATGTACCCTGAAATATCACCTTCCACTATAACTCCAGCGGGTATCTAGGATAAGGCATTGTACTTCATCTTTCGTTGGATAAAATCCACTGAATCGATAGGTGCACTAGAACTGGAGTGTGATGCTGAAGCCATGATTAACTGATAAACAAGAATTTTGATAAATACCTTCAGAATTTCAAAATTTAGGGTTTGTGAATACACTGCACACTTCACCACTTCGATTGTTTGAATACCGCTTTGTGTTCTTCACTAGGTTGATTGTTACTATCTTCGGATTCTACTGCAAAGATTTGAAATCTCTATGAGTCACAAGTCAAATTTGTTAGGATTCCCACAGATATTGAGAGGGGGGGGGGGTGAATCAATATCTAATCAGTGAGGTGAATTTCTTAACTTAAAACATATAGAACATATTATAACAGTGTACTGGTATACAAGAAATAATGCAATAAACAGAAATGAAAGTAACCACATAAGAAACACACCATAACACAATGTTTTAACAAGGAAACCTGGTGTGGGAAAAACCTCGGTGGGATTTGTGACCCACAATATTCACTTACTGGCCAATAAGATAATATTACTTACAAGAGGGGCCTGCACATGCAGGAAGGCCAATTGCCTATAGCTCACTGCTCAATGGGAAGTCTCACTGACTTACAATGTGGATTATACAAATCCAATATCTTGTACTGCTTTACAATAGCATCTATAATGCTAGATCCAGTACCTGTTTCTGCTCTGTTCTTTACATAAAACCTTTAACCTATATTTTGCATAATAGGTCTGCCTAATTATTCCTAAATATGATCTTCTTACTTACTTACAAATGTTCTACAATGATCTCTCTTATATAAGAGTCATTTTACAATGATGCCAAGTCGGCTTACAGATATTTTACAATAATAAACAAAATATAATATAACAAAAATCTTGTCGGCCTCTGTGCCGGTATGCTTCCTTTCTCTGTGTCGGTGTAATGTAATGCCTTGCCGGTGTCATAGGATTGTAAGGTTGCCATCATTGACAAAACCTTCAATCACCTACAATGTCTCATTGGAGTGTGCATATGCCAACAATCTCCCCCTTTGGCATTGATGGCAACACTCATAAGAAAATTCAAAAGTGTATCCAAAATTTTAATCCAAAAATGTTTCCAAAAATATGTTACCAAAAATATAAGAACTCCCCCTGAGTAGATAGGTCTTTTGCCAGTTATTTTCTCATACTACTACTCCCCCTTTGGCATCAATGACAAAGGTTGTCAAGATGTCAGTAGAGTTGTAGTCTCAACCTTGTAACTGGGTAGTTACAATTCGAAAAAGATCCGCCAAAATCAAGTTTATACTCTCCATAAACTTCTTACTGTCTCTTATTGCTGTCTCTGTTCTTTTAACTATACCGGTGAGGTGCTGCATATGCTCTGCTGGTGTTTTCTGTCCCTGTATTAGTGCCTCAGATATTTCCTTCTGCAATGATGCTAGTTAGTCCAATCTTGGACTCAGTTTTAGTCTCAAATTCTTTGCCTTATTTACTATTCTCTCCTTTTCTCTTTCTAACTTAAGTAACTCTTCCTCAAAATTTGTTATCCTTTGCTCAAAGACTGATAATGTATTAGATGAGTTAAAAAAATTATCAGCAAGTTTATTGATTTCATCTTGAACCTTGCTCATTTTCTTATCTATGTCTACTGTCAAAAAGTTTGTCTTGCAGGTGTCTTTGTACAGAGTTTTGTATTCTTTCAATAAGTTACATAGTTCCGATAGAAGTGTGTCAAATTCCCTAGTACACTTCTTTATCTGATCTTTAAAGAATTTTCGCTTTTCAATTTCTACCTTATTCTTCAAAGTCTCTTCCTTTATTTGCTCAATAGTCACTATGTTCTCAGTGATGTATTTACACAAAGTATCAAGTTGTTTTAAAGAATCCTTATTGTCTATGTTACAGTTAGGAGCAATTACCTTCAAAATTGGGATTGTGTCATCTATAGCTTTATAAACCTGTGAACTACAATCTGTTATCCTTTTGATTGAATCTAAGAGTACTTCAGTTACATTTGTTGATTTGTGGCTTGTTGAGGAGGAACCAACATTTTGAATTCCACCAGTGGAGGAAGTAACCAAGCTTGTTGTGACCTCTGGTAGGTCTATTTGTGTTTGCATTTCCTTAAGCAATGGTTTGTGTACTTCTCCTGTTGCCAGTTGTACTATTTCCTCATGACTCTGTTCCTGTACCTGTTCCTATTTTGGAGCCTTTTGCTCTTCTTGTTTCTCTATCTGTTCTCCTGTGTTATCATCTGCTGGTTTCTCTTGTGTTTGATTAGTTTGCTCAGTTACCGGTGGCTCACTAGCCATGTCTGTCATACCAGTTGTATCTTTATCTACCACAATGTTGATCTTTTGTGTATCAACATGTACTGTGTACAGTACCTTAGGATTAGGATTAGTATCCTTTATGTTCATACTCTCATCTGCCGGTTGATCTTCAGTAGTTTTTACCGGTGATGTAATTTGAGGCGGTGGGGATAAGTTATCTTTAACTTTGATACTCGGAGGTCCACCAACCTTTCCTTTTCCTTTGTCTCTCTCCTTCTGATATACCTTTATTGGTTTGGGGTTCCTGTATTCTTCCTATTTTTCTTTCTCAACAAGAAATATGTCCCATGCATTTTCTGTTTCTTCAGTTACCTCATTAACTCTTCCAACCATTAAAGCAATATGCCAGTGTGCAGTAGAGAATACTAACCGGTTGGCTTCAACAATTAAGTCATCTATCTCCTTAGGTGAGTTTACTGGATAAACAACTAGTAAATTTTCAATTTTGATTTTCTTATCAAGCTCTATAACAGCTCATCTTCTTGCTTCCAGTCTTTTGAACAGTTCATTTGGTACTTCATTTATCACTTCCATCAAAAACTTCTTATACATGTCCATGTGCAAAATAACACTGTTTTCCACTTGTTCTTTTTCATCTGCTATCAAAGTGTCATAGATATTTCCTATGTTTTTGAGTTTTCCTTCCTCTATAATTTCATTTAGTAGTATGTCAAGAGGGGCCAAGTTTTGTTTTGTTCTCTTCTTCTTCTTGGGTGTCAGTTTCTTCTTTGGTGTAGTCTTTTTAGTCGGAGATCTCATTGCTTGTTGTTTCTATCTAGTTCTCCTAGGTGAGGGTGTGGTTGCCGGCGAAGGATCTCTTTTCCTTACAACTCTTTTGAAAGCTGCAAGCATGTCACTCTCCGAAGAAGTGCCTACCAGTGATAGGTGAGTCTCAGGCTGTAGAGTTCCTAACTCATCCTCAATGATACCGGTTTGCTTTAATACATCTTCTTTAATAGCCTTTGCCTGTCTAGAACCTCTTCTCACAACTGCCTCAACCTTTTTCACTCTCTTCTTAGATTGATTTTTTTTTTCTATGGTCTCAGCACTACCAAATACTTCTTCCTTTGGTTCGTTTGGTGCTTCCAGAAGTGCTTTAGCATAAGTCTCAATTATATGATCATCTGTCTCATAACCCATCTCTGTTACCTAGATTGTTCTTGGGATGACTGCTTCCATCCATATCTCATCCTTTTTGATTACAAAACATATATCATCCTTGTACTTGTCAACAATCTTTTGTGACAATCTGATTCTCTTCTTCATTTTGGCCTTAAGTGCTTGAAAGTATTCTTGGATATTCTTTTCCTTGTCTTCACCCATGTTATTGAATAGTTCTGTCAATTGTTTTCCTACCGGTATATCAAATCCAAGTTCTTTATAGCCTATACTGGGAACCTATTTGGTTATGTGTAGCATCAAGCATACAAGCAGATTACCAAATCCAAAAGTTCCTTTCTTATCCTTCTTTATCTTGCCTAAGTTGTCAATTAACTCATCTTTTAACCATTCACATATGTCAATTTTCACATTGTCTGTAACCATATCATAAGCACTCTTAATGGATAAAACTGAAATTGAGTTAAGTCTATTTGCATGAGTAGCTTTATACCCTAAAATCATGCTAACAAATCTCACATTTGTATCTGTTACATCATTTACCCTCAAAGACCTTCTGTCGGATGTTGCACTAGTTAGTTTAGTTATTAGGTCATTTGAGACTTTCTTAGTCTTGTTTGGTCTTTTACCGGTGGACGGTAACCCTGTGACAGCTTTCACAACTTCCTTGGTAATTTTGTGAATTGCATCTAACCAAAAAAATTCACCATGTACCCTACTTAAGACTATCCTAATCACATCCTTGGGAAATTCAGGAATGCAGAGGATTTCAGTAAATCCTAGGGTTTCAATGATTTTATGTTCCGGTTTTACATTTCCGAAATTATCACATATGACAGATTTATACATTGTTTTGATCTCGTCATCTCCCAATTCCTCTATGTTACAGTGAATGTAAATTCTGGGGTCTTCAGCATAAACAACTCCTTTTGGTATTTGAGAGAAAGCACCTATATTATCATCTTTCTTTGCTACCTCAAGAACTAGTTGAAATATGGGCCTAGGGCATTTTATAACCTTGACTACAGTAGGGTTTGCTATATATTCAAGTGTAGAGGTGGATGCCATGATGATAAATACCTTTTTCTATTTTTGGATGGATTGATTGCTTGAAGTGCTTTGCCTCTTGAAATCCCTTAGCTCTGCAAATTTTGCGCTCTACGAATGTTTGAAATCACGGTGAAATGAAATGGAGCCAAAACCACAAATTTATAGTGTTTATTTGTCATCTACCACATTTAATGCATGCCAATTAAGTAGTCACTTAACATTGTCTGCCGGTAATGAAGTAATTTCCAACTTCTCATCTCTAACCGAGGGAATAATAGCACATGTGCCATTAGATTGCCAAACCCTCAAGGAAACTTTCTTCAATTTGATGAAGAACTTCCTGCCGGTGGAGCACTACTCTGTCCTACCGGTGAAGCATCACTCTGTTCTGCCAGTGAAGCATTGATTGGTTCTACTGGTGGAGGAGTATTCCCAACATTTAGATCAGCTTTTCTAATCCATTTTTTTGAGAATTCTTGCTTAACCTCTTTAACTTTTTCTTTACCTTTCAAGCTAGAACTTTTGTTGTCTGCCGGTGATCCTTTACTTCTACAGAATTTTGCAATATGCCCAATCTTGTTACATGCATAACAAGTCACATTATTCTTCTGAATAGCTTTCCCATAACCTATGCTGATTTGTGTTATACATTGATTAGATAAATGTCTAAATCTTCCACAAACATAACATCTCACATTCATTCTGAAATTTCCAGAGTTGTGACCAACTTTGTTGCATTTTGAGCATTAACCGGTGGGTGTGTTGATAGTCTGATAATTTCTAGATCTACATTCATTTTCTCTATGACCATACTTATTACAGTTAAAGCATTTTCCATTGAATTTATAAGCATTAGGTTGCCTTACCGGTTTGCTGTGATCCTGTGTGTTTGCAGTACCAGAGCTTTCACCAAATTCAAAGCCAATTCCATAAGTGTCACCTTTAGGTTTTTGATTCTTTAGCAAGTTACCAAGTTCCTCTGAGCTTTTCTTGAATTTTTCTTTATTTTGATTTGCAGTATCTAGTTCTCTTTCTAAGACTTCTTTCTGCCTCATCAGTTCATTGGAGTCATTTTGAGTGTGCATCGGATCTGTCTTCAATAAATCATTTTCATAGCTAAGTCTTGTGTTCTCATTTGCTGCATCACTTAGTCTTCTGGTCAATTCTTCTTCCTATCTTCAATTTCCTTACAAAATCTCATAGTCATATCCTGCATCTCATTCTTTGTTGTCATGTTCTCCAGTTTCAGCTTGCTTATGATATCATTAAGTGATTCCTTTTCATCATTCTCATTTTTCATCTTTTCACAAAGTTCTCTTCTCTTATTTCTTGCAATAGTAAGATTCTCTTGAAGTGCTTGAATGATATCCTGAGCAGCCTTTAGATCATCTCCTAGTTTGATATTTTTCAATTTCTCTGTATCATAGTCTAAGAGATCTCCTTCAAGTTGCTTCATTAGATTTTCCATATCTACCAGTGTCAAGATCTTCCTCAAGCTGTTAGGCTTCTAAAAATAGAGGACTAGGCTCTGATACCAATTGTTGAGATTCCCACAGATACTGACAGGGGGGGGTGGTGAATCAGTATCTAACCGGTGAGGTGAATTTCTTAACTTAAAACATACAGAACATATTATAATAGTGTATCGGTATGCAAGAAATAATGCAATAAATAGAAATGAAAGTAAGCACATAAGAAACACACCATAACACAATGTTTTAATGAGGAAACCCGGTGTGGGAGAAACCTCGGTGGGATTTGTGACCCATAATATTCACTTACTGGCCAATAAGAGAATATTACTTACAAGATGGGCCTGCACATGCATGAAGGCCAATTGCCTAGAGCTCACTGCTCAATGTGAAGTCTTACTGACTTACAATGTGGATTATACAAATCCAATATCTTGTACTGCTTTACAATAGCATCTATAATGCCAGATCTAGTACCAGTTTCTGCTCTGTTCTTTACATAAAACCTTTAACCTATATTTTGCATAATAGGTCTGCCTAATTTCGCCTAAATATGATCTTCTTACTTACTTACAAATGTTCTACAATGATCTCTCTTATATAAGAGTCATTTTACAATGATGCCAAGTCGGCTTACAAACATTTTACAATAATAAACAAAATATAATATAACAAAAATCCTGTCGGCCTTTGTGCCGATATGCTTCCTTTCTCTGTGCCGGTGTAATGTAATGCCTTGCTGGTGTCATAGGATTGTAAGGTTGCTATCAATGACAAAACCTTCAATCACCTAGAATATCTCATTGGAGTGTGCATATGCCAACAGAATTGCCTTTTGTCACTCTGCTCTTGAAAAATTCTTCACTCGTAAACTGATAAGTGAAAATGACTTGAAAATCCCATTTAAACAAATTCTTCACCTATCATAATAAATGCTCCACCACTAGGGCATAAACCCTAATTTTGCCTCTTACCATTTCCGGTCTTCTGCTGCTTGATAGGTAACACATACTGGTTAAGGTCTTTTACCGGTGTAAACTGGGGGTTCAAAAGATTTCACCAATTTGTCCCCTAAGGTTTTCTGAAGCTTAGTTTTCCAGCTCAATGACTTCCACACTAAGTGCAGAAATTGGTTCTTCTTGTGACACTTGTTCAGATTTCTTCTTCCATGTTTTCTTCATATTTGTTTGAACAATTTCAACATCAATCTTCCCTTCCGAAGTGATCGGTATGTCATCTGATAGGTTCTTTCTCATTCTGCAGTAAATGGCAGGGTGTCCCAGTTTGTTGCAATGATAGCATACCATTCCAGGTGTTCTCCATGGTCCATTGTTCATTCTACCATTCTTCCTCCTGCATGTTGCAGTAGTGTGATAGGCTACCATGGCAAATCAAACAGGTTGCTCTCCAACTAGTTGCCGCTTGATAGCCACCACCACCTAACTGATGGTCATAGGCATTATACCGGTTTGGATTCTGGTTCACAGAGGATTTAGGAAAAAATCCTTGAGTCCTTTGTGGATATCTCCCAGTGTTGTGCACAACAGACCTGCATTCAAATGCTCTATGCCCAAACTTGTTGCATGCATAACAGTTGCCATTGAATCTATTGGATCTAGGCTTATTGTTTAGTAAATAAGGAAAATTATTTTAAGCCTTATTTCTACACACATTAGTAGTATGTCCTTCCTTGAGACAATTAAAGAAAACAAGTTTAAACTTTTTCTTACCTTTATCCTTTGGTGCCGGTTGCTTCTTTGATGCTCCATCTTTTGTTCCAGAGGTCTCACCTTCCTCATATCCAGAGAAACCAAGTCCATTAGTATTCTTTACCGGTTTAGCTGATTCAAGCTTTTGCTCTAGCTTAGTTTCACTCTGATTGAATTTGGCAAGGATTTCCTTTGACGTAGTGATTTCCTTGGAAATAGTAGCATTGGATTCCTTCAAGGTTGCATTCTCAGAGATAGCCATGTTTAGTTCACCTTGCATTTCTTCTTTTTCCACTTTACTCTCTTGGAGATGAGCGGTAAGTGCATTGATTTCTTGCTTCAGCTTGGAGATCTCATGATCTTTGTCTTTTACCAGGTCTTCAGCTTTCCTCTGGTTCTCAAGCTCTTGGCACATTTTGATAGTCAGTCCTTCCAGTTCCCTTCTTAGGTTAGCATTAGATTCATTCAGTTTTTCAACTTCTTCAACTAGGGCTTCCATGTTTGATTCATCAAAAGAACTATTTTCAGTAAGCTCCATCAACTTCTCAACATGCTCTCTTCTCTTTGCTAGAGAGGCTTTATATTTGACTTTAAGTTCATCAAAGGCTTTCTCAGTTTGAGTGAGACGATGAGTAATCCCCCTCATAGTGTATTCCCCCAGATCTCCTTCCAAGTGGTTAAACTTATAGAAAGGTTGGCTCTGATACTAATTGATGAATACTAAGAGGGGGGGGGGTGAATTATTATACCAAAAATTATTGAGCTCAAACACTTAAACAATTTAGCAGTCAACCGGTGTAACAAATTTACTAACAAACCGGTTAAGACAAACGCAAACCAAACAACAAATAAAACATTCACCCACAGGAGCACAATCACCATAACACAAGAGGTTTTGACGTGGAAACCCAAATGGGAAAAAGCACGGTGAGATGAAACTCACAAGTAACTATCTGCAGAATAGTAACCAGACCGGTTAAGGTCATACAATGTTCTTCACCAGAACAGATCCTGTTAGGAATCTAGATCTTTGTTAGGAGATAAGTCCTGTTAAAGACTACCTTGTGAGAGGATTTCAGATCCACAGTTGTGAACTACCTTGTTAGAGGATTTACAAAGGCTTTGCCAGGCCTACTCGGTTAAGGGTTTCAAACTTGTTGAAGATGTGAGTAATCAACAAGTGAGTGATCTAGATACTAGCATAGTATGCTTGATTAGATCCTTGATAGCTCATTGTTAATGCACTTTTAGCATTACTTCAGTCTTCACTATCTCCACACTCTATTTCTTCACACAAATCTAATCTTCTCTTCTGTGATCGCACATACAATAACCTCATGCACTTCTAAAACCCTATCAACTGCTAAAACCCTAGACATGATGTCCTTATAAAGGAATTTGATTTCATGTCGGTCCAATAGGATTACATTGCAAGTTCCTAGGTTCAGTGCATCTGGACACATTTGGTAACATGACACAAAATCACCGCCAAAGTGTCGGTGGATGATAACTCATCACAGAAATACTGGTTGGTAATTCATCACAGAGTAATACCGGTTCATTACCGATTACCGGTTCATACATTTTACTAATTACTAGTTTGTCAAAATGAAGACTGGGAAAACGTTAACAACCGCTTTGTTCCTTTGTACCGCTTTGGGATCCTCAAACCGCTTGAGGTCTTCATACCGCTTGAGATCGGTAAACACTTTCTGCAAAACACTGATAGTCTAAAGACTATAATTCATAATACCGGTTGGAACAAATACCAGTTGAGCATAACTCATACATACAAAAAGTGATCTCAAAACAAGTGTGTGTCCATCAATGACAATCACAAGATCATCAAAATGCCAACAACAGTTATATCAAATAGTTTACAATCCTTATTTCTCATTCAAATGTCTTAGTCCATTCATTGTATTTTTCATTAGAAGACCATTCATAACTCATGACCTGATCATCTTTTGCTCTGTATGGAGTGTACTTAATGACTACTTGATTTGCCTCTCTTTCAAAAGATTAAAAAAATGTTCCCATGGCAATTATTTTGTCCATGCTATCATCCAACTTATCAATGTTCAACCCTTCACAAATTAACTCTACTTGGGTGATGATTACTCTCTCCACCTCCTCTTTCCAAAATTGTAAAGGCTTAACTACCCCATTTTCATCCTTAGTATCGAACAGAAGTGTTTCACTCAGCTCAGTAAAATTTCTCATTAGCTCCCTTATCTTTCTTTCTATATTCTCTGGCAAAATTTAGGCCTCTTGCATTTATTTTACCAACAAATAAGTTGGCTAGAGTGTAGGTGGCCTCTCAACATGATATTTGTAAGCCATATACATTATTCTAATCTCATTTCCCCTTTGCAACCACTTTGTGAACAATAGAACCGTCATCTCCTTATCTTTATCAAATTTCTGAATAACATCAAATAATAAAGAATACAAAGAATGAATGATATTAAGTCTACTGCAGACTTTTTCATTTAAATGAGTTAGCACTGAGATAACTATCTCCTTTTGTTGACGAGATGGCTTATCTCCTGATTCCTTCAACTTATTTTCTAATTCAATAATCCCCTCCAAGAACTAGGATTTAGTTGGATCAATAGATTTAGTGGATTCATACTCGTCCTCATCATATGTTACCAATGATATATTGGGGATATCAACATTACTGCCAGGTTGAACTGCTTCTTCTTCATGGGTAACAGGCAAATATCTGGATGTTGATGACACTGATGTCCCTATAAGTGCAAAAGAGGATACTCTTATCTATCCTTTCTCAAGAAGTTTCAGTTTGGTTTGCAACTCTACACACCTCTGTTGAACTGCATTATAATAATTGAAAAGCTTGTCAAACTTTCTTATTAGCTTTGCTTTTTCCAAGGCTTCCCTCTTTTCAATCTCATGAGACAATTTGGTGACATCAACATTCAACTTTGTAGCTTCCACACTTGATGTGTCAGATGCTCTTTTTATAATAAGGCCTCCTTTTAACTTGGCATTTATGTCACTAATTTTAGGCTTTGTAGGTCCTTCCTCTAAAGCCCATATTGCCAAGGTTGCATAATCATCTACAAAATCGGATCCTTTTAATGCCAACCTTGCTTCTTCCTCTGAACCTAATTTTTGGTCCTTTGTTTTTCTAATTGCATCAAAGACCACTGCATCTTCTATATCCCATTCTGGTAAAATTAAGACTCTAGCTTGATTTACAATCACCCTGCCCTCATCTGCAGTAATTTTCCTGAACTCTTCCATAATCTCATTCTTAACATCTTCTTGATTTTCATGGTCAGACCTATCTAGCCTCTGAGATTTTCTCTTGGCACTTATCTTCCTAAATTCTCCTATTTTCATTTTCCATACTAATTGCAAAAAGTTTGGGCTTCTCACAAAAGCATCATCCTTAAGAAATTTATCACATGCCTCCTTCCTCCCATCCCTGAAAGCTCTACCCTGAATATCCATGGGAGTGAGGTCCAACCCCAAACTAGGAGGCACAAGAGGAGTACCAATTTGCATCTTTGCACTCGTTACTATGAAAGCATCTTCCTCTATTTGTTCTTCAACTTGCTTTGAAGGTGAATAGGGCACATGTGGTGGTGAAGGACTTATATCTAAATCTTCAAGATCATTGATCTTGACTCCTTTAAAAGGCTTAGCTTGCAACTTTGGGGGAGGCTCTGGCTTCATTATTGTTTTACCTTTTCTCCTCACCAATTCTTCACTATTGCTGCTACTCTCTTCTTCACCACTTGTTTCTTCTCTTACCCTCTTTTGAGAGGGCTCATAAACATGTCTTTTTTCTTCTAGGCCATTTATTCTTTGAGATAGAGGAGGTCATGGGCCTGGCTGTTGCATCCTCATTTGATGAATCAATGCTGATTCCTCTTGTGTGATGGGCATTGCATGCTGTACATCTCTTCTTTCAACTTGTCGGCCATTGACTTCTTCAAGTTTGTCCCTCTTCTCCTTTAATACAAGAATCAATTCATCAAAATTGTTCATAACAAAATCAACTTTAGCACAAAATGGAGTGAATTTTTTTGTTGGATCATAGCTTTGATCCATTTTTCTGAACTATAGCCCATAGCTTCCTAAAAGCTATCCATTTCTCTTTCCTCCAATCCTGAGTCATGAAATCAAAATCATTTCTTATTATATCCTCAGGGAAATTGTGCTCATGGGGAAATATGCCTCCTTTTATTCTTGTGCTGAATATGTTATAAAACTCCTCCGGGTCACTATGCCTGGCTGTGCTAACCCCTAAATGATATGGTGCAAAAAACTTGTCAAAATGCTCATATCCTCCTTTTAAAATCACAAAATATGGAATGATAGTATAATAAGGGAAAATTGTTCCTTTGTCTCTTCCCTTTAATTATTTATAATGGATGCACCCTATCTTCCACATTACTTCAAAAAAACATTTTCTCAAAGGAACATTAAAGGGCAATACATGTGGCTGACAAGAGAAACCATAAATTCTAATAACAGTGCTAATAGGATAAGGGATGAAATCCCCCCAATTGTGCTCAATCTTCAGAAGTGGAAACCTCTCCTTAGGCCTTACAAAATCATGCAGCTCCATGGGGATCCTTGGTGGGTTCACTATCAATCTTTTCCTTAACCTAGAAGAAAAGTTGTTATCAAACCTCATAAAGCTAGCCTCCTGTCTGTCTTAAGACATATCCATGCTCCAAAGCTACATTGGAATTTCATTATTGTTAATTGTTCTTCCAAGGTTCATAGTGCCTTTAATGTAATCTGCATTCCGATACAAGAACATGTGCATGAGTAAGGAGTACCAGTAGAAATGAGTGCTAGATACTTCATTCTTAACATCCTGCAACCCCTCATGAATCTTCTCTTCAAAGTATGGGGCGAAGTCAAAAATCACTGTATAATTTGAATTTTGTATTTGCATAGCCATATACATGAATTCAAGTGGCATAAATTTAATTGGATTGAACCCCAAGACCTGACATAGAGAGAAAAAGGTAGCCTGGAAATAAGGAGAAAAAGCACCAATGGGAAAAGGATCCTCTGAACTAGGGCCAATGTAGTACGTTGTCTCTCCTGCTTTTGCCAAATGAATTGGAAGAAAGCTAGTTCTAATGAAACCTTTCATTCTATAATACTCTGCCTTCAATTCATCTAAAACTACTTGTACCAGGTTAGCAAATGGTTCATACAAGTCAAAGATCTTTTGGAATTCCTCTCTCCTGATTGTCAGCAGAATCTCTCCTTCATTTTCCCTTATAACCCTCGAGACAGGGTCATATTTATCTACAATATCTTTGAGAAGGTCGACATCCATGAACACATTCGATACCACTAATTTACCCCCATCATATTGCTAGACACTTGAGAATGGGGATTGTAAATTCCTCTATCCATACTATAATTTAAACATATCTATCCCAGTCATTGGTAGCCTAGCATCCGCCAAGTGGTACGCTTTATCAGTCAATCCTTCTCCTCGGGTTTTACCATGAACAAGTTTTTACCCTTGGTACTTGTCATTAGTCAAGGGCTTTAATTGGTTGATAAAATCATCAAAAATATTTCTCTTCAAATATTCAGTCTTCCCTGAATGTCTTAGTAGGGGATCCATCTTACCAGACTAGGGTTTCTATTACTTAACTACAAGGGGAAAAGAAAACTAGGATTCAACACAAGAACCTCAAGAACAACATAGAATCATGCAAATTCTTATCAAATTCTGAACCCTATAACAATTCGTGAGGTTTTCCCTACAATTACTCACATAATTCGCACTTCAATCATGCATGGAACATAGAAGGGGTGTTTAGCAACTTATTGCTTTCCAAATACCACGCGAACCGCAATCCTACACTGCAAGAACCCATCTCAATCTTCTTTAGCTCCGGGGATACCTTCTGAATCACTATGAATCACTTTATGAATTGAAAATAGCTCTGAGAATGCTTTTATTATTATTATCCTAGAATGAAATGTCACTGTCTCATCTGCCATTACTTCTCGCGTGAGGAAAAAAATGGCTCAAACTTGTATTTGAAATAAGTTTAAAACTGAACCGTCGATCATCTTCCATGATGGCACATCGCACGATTATCTTTAGTCGATATGAAATTGATCATCACATGTAGCAAGTGAGTCCACCCAAATTATGACATGGCATAGCCAACTCACTGCTTACTTTACCTCGGTCAATGATCCCACCATCAGCTTTTCCTGGCCCGCCTTGGACACATGGCATCATCTCGTGATGCCGCGGTCGATAATCCCCTTGCATCTCTTGATCACGGGGTTATGAGGGCCATTGGATCGGTTCACTGTTTACCTGTTGGCCACAACGACTGCCTTCTTAAGTCCCTTAAGAGTCGAGCAACTTTTTTGCAGAAATTAAAACATCTTTGTCCATTACAAGCATGTGCAGATTGATGAAATATTAGTAGTACGGACTTTATTTGTTGGGAACCGGTAACAACAAATGTTATAAAGGTTTAATTGCCCTCTTAACCTCCCCTCCTTGGACACGTGGCATCATCTCATGATGCTGCGTTCCTTAACCACCATGCACCTTTGATCGTAGGGGAGTGCGGGCTGTAGGATCTGTGCACGGTTTAACTGTTGACCAAAATATTAAAACATTAGACATAGAAAAATAAAAAGGGGCTGGCTGAAATGTTAAATGGGACCCACTTAGGATAAAATAGGTAAGCACAACTGAGGGGATAAAATGGCCCCACCAATGATGACACGACCCTTAGGCCTTAAGATAACAAGGTAATGTGAAATTATAACAGATAGGGTTTTTCCTCAATATTTAATTACAAAAGCACAAACCCTAAACCCTAAACCCTAAAGGCAGGAACAAAGAATAAAATTATTCCAGAATGACCATGATTTTGACTAAGGAATGAAATTTTTTTGTGCAGTGATTTTTAGGACTATCAGTGGCCTCTTGTTGGGGATGATCAATACTCAGGAATGATGCAATAAATCCGAAAAAATTGGTGGAGCATACCATTTTGTAGAGCAGACCAAAAGGAAACAACCTAGGCAATGTGAATCAAATAGAAAATAAACTACTCTACTTATGTACAAGACCTAATCTAATGCTCATGGAAAAATAACTACTTTAAGAAAAGTAGAGCTTCAAGAATTGTCCATAAACATGAAATTCAAGTGTGTCACTAGTTATATCTTGGAGAAAATATGAATCTTCTCCACACTTACTCTAGATCAGATATTGGCCAAGCCAAATGGTGTCAAACTTGCCATGTTTTCCTTTATCTTCTAATCTGGCATTCCATATCAGAACCAAATCATTAACTTGAAAAGTCCTTATAGTTGCTATTTTGTGGTGTAGGAGCACCTAGGACTTAGGCTCATAGTCCTTTCATAATTTTGGCTTGTATTGACTTTAGCCAAGTTAGGTTCCTAATAAGGACTGTAGGAGGGTCCAAGGAGTGAGTGTGATGTTTGATTTGAGTCAAGTGTAGGCCTAGTTGAGTTGGTTTTCTTTCTAGGTTTCCACTTTGTGAATAGTTGCTAGTTTGAGTAGGAAATTGACCTTCTTAATGGTGAAAAGTGGCATAACTTGCTATGAGAATTATATAGGTTTATAATGGTCTTAGGAATGCTTAAAAAGTCATGATTAATGACTTGAAATAGGTTGCATAGGTTGGCAAAGCAAAAAGCAAAAAGTTGTAAAAGTTGTCATGACAAATTTTTTCCTAAAAGTGCTTAGCGGTGGAGTTAGGGATAGCAAAATGCCCTAGAATGCATCCAAATGTGGGGAAGACTATTTAAACCTCCTCTTGCATGGTTACCAAGGTTGGAATTTTGATTTTGTAAGATTAACAATCTGAAATTACTTATTTTTGGACTGTTATCACTATTTTGGTCTTATTTTGCCTAAAATGTGAATACAAATGGATTCAATCCATTGATCCAATTATGGATGAAGTTATTTATTGTGTTTTAGTTTCATTTGATTCATTTCAATCTTTTTAGTTAGTGTGTGTTGGTGTTTTCATTGTTTTGTTTTCAATTAGCTAGTTTTGGCTTGTAAATAACAAATCTTTGTAAAATGGTTTCCCCATAAAATCCCTCCATGCTACCATGACGACCTATTGGGAAATGGAAAGAAACCACTTGTATAGTGTATATATGCAGGGAGAAGTTTTGGAAGTGAAGATTGACATGGTTATCACCTTGTTCTAGGAAATTCCAGGAGCAACCCAACTAAAGAAGATAGGGTGAAATTTGAGTGCATAGTATAGAGGTGAACACAAAACCACAACCAAATCATTTGGAGAGGTCCATAAAGTCCATACAGAGTTTCCATTACAAGGAGAAGCCTTGACAAGACCTTTAGTTTCCTATTTCACTAAATTGATCAGTCACTACCGGTTAAGAGACCTAGAAACCCTACCAAACCCTCATTTTGGGGAAGGGCATTGTACGACGAGTTGGGAAACCAAAACCAATAAAATATATTAGGGTTGGGTGAGTGTTTGAAGAAAAACAAACCTTGTTGCAGGGTCTTTGGACTATTTTCCTCTAAACCCTCAAAAACCGGATTTTGGAGGCCTAATAGGGGCTCATTCCTTGTAGCTCTATTTCTAGGCAAAATGGTGAAATCGGTAGGGAAGATAATGAATGCAAACCACAAATGGACCCAAATGGAATTCATTCCATGTTAATTGCTACCTCCACACCTCTGCAATAACTCACAATAGTATGGGGGTGAATTTGACAAGTTGTTGTCAAGATAGCACAATTGAGCATATGTAAGTCACTTGGTAATGGTTGGGTTCATTATTAAACACTTGTTGCAAACAACTTGAGATTGGAAAAGAAAAAGACCTAGAAGAGATTGAGAAGGACTTGGAGGTCTTGGAGCAAAGCTAGACCTGGAGAGGTTGGTGAAATTGAGCAACACCAACTAGGTGAAGTGTGAGCAAGCTAGGCGAACCCCCATCAAATTGGTATCAGAGCCTATAAGATTTGGGCTAGGTGAGTAGATGTCCTCAGTGGAATTTGTAGGAGAAAACACCATGGTGACCAGTGCAGAGTTGGAAAAGAAAGTGGATGATTAGGAGGAAGAAAATAGACTCCTGAAGGAGAAGTTGATTGAATTGGAAAGTAAGCTTGGTGAGGTTGAAACCAAGGCAGATGAAGTGTTGGTAAAGGTTGAAGGAGCAGAAGGGAAGGGTAAAGAGGTGTGAGAGATAGACAAAGTACCTAAAAATGATACTATCTTAGAACAAGAACCTTTCCTAAAGGCATTGAAAGCCTAAAGTGGAAAATCACTAGAAGGATTGCCATTATTCACTGGTAAGATGGAAGCATAAGTGGTCTTAGAATGGATAGAGGGAATGGAGAACCATTTTGAGTATGAAGGCATAACTGAAGCCCAAAGAGTTAAAGTGGCCAAGTCTAGGATGAGAGGAGCTGCTCTCACATGGTGGAAATTTTTGCAAGATGAGGGAAAGAAAATGGGCAAAACACCCATCTCTTCTTGGAAAGGGATGTTACTCAAAATCAAAGAAGTCTATCTCCCTGATGTCTATGAAGTGCAAATTCATAGAAAAAGACAAAACCTAAGACAAAAGACCTTGATGCAAGTGGTTATAGGGAGGACTTTCACAAACTTAGCCTTAGATCTCATGCAGTGGAAGAAGAAAGTCTCAAAGTTTCTAGGCACCTAAATGGTCTATGGTGGAATGTCCAAGATGAACCCAGTCTAATGAGCCCAGAGATAGTTCATCAAAGCTATCAACTTTCCCTTAAAGTGGAAGAAAAACTAAAAAGAAAACATGATTCAAGTAGTAATAGGGGCAGAGGTAGAGGAAAAGAAAATAGAGGCCATAGGGGAGGCTTTGGAGGAAGAAGTTCAGAACAAGGAACACAAGGTGAGTCTAAACTCACTGAGCAACAAGAAAGTGGCACTGGTAAAGGAAGATTCAATAGAGGAAGGGGGTCAAATAGTGGTTTTAGAGGAAGATCTAGTGGACAAGGTAGATGTTCCTCATATTTTTCATCAATGAAGTGTTACCATTGCAACCAAATTGGTCATCCAACATATAGGTGTCCAGAGAAGGGATCATCATCACAGTATAGTGAAAGGAGAGTGAACTATCTTCAAGAAGAGACTTCAAGCAGCAAGACTTTAGAGGTTGCCTTAGAATCAAAGGTAGGTGACAACATGATGATAAGAAGAATTTTGATAAAAGAACCGATCAGAGAAGAGCCTAGCCAAAGGAGGTCATTATTTAGGATCAAATGCAAGATATTAGACAAAGTTTGCAAAGTGATCATTGATTCAGGGTCAACGGACAACATTGTGTCAGAAGAGGCAGCGAGTAAGCTTAATTTGCAAAGGATACCTCACAACAACCCATATAGGGTCACTTGGTTGAACATAGGCCAACATGTCCTAGTTAATGAGCAAGCATGGGTGGATTTTACCATTGGGAGGTATAAGGAAAAAGTGTTATGTGATGTCCTACCCATGGATGCATGCCATCTTCTATTGGGAAGACCATGAAAATTTGATAGACAAGATATTCATGATGGAGCCAAGAATGCATACTCATTCAAAAAATATGGAGTCACATTCAAGATCCAATCTATCCTTGAGGAAGGTGAAAAGAGGGCAACAGGTCCTAATGTTCTTTGGTGAGTGAAAAACATATCTTGAAGACACTTGAGGAAGGTGAAGGTATAGGGTTTGCATTAGTAATGAAGCCTAAAGAGGAAGACAAGAAAGAGTAGCCAGATTTATCAATAGAGGTTCAAGACTTATTGAAGAAGTTCAAGGGAATAGTGAGTGATGGATAGCCAGCCACCTTACCTCCTAAAAGAAGCATAAGCCATCAAATAGACTTTATTCCCAGAGCATCCTTACCTAATAAGGAAGCTTACAAAATGAATCCCCAACAAAATGTTGAGATTGCCAAACAAATCCAAGAGCTTTTAGACCAAGGCCTAATTAGGAAAAGCATTAGCCCTTGTGCTGTACCTACCATTTTATCCCCAAAGAAAGGTGGTACTTAGAGATTGTGCACTAACTCTAGATCTATAAATAGGATCACCATCATATATAGGTTTCCAATTCCTAGAATAGAAGACCTAATGGATTGTTTAGAGGAAGCCAAATACTCTACCAAGATTAACCTTAAAAGCGGATACCAGTAGATTAGGATTAAGGAGGAGGATGAATGGAAAACTGCATTCAAGACAATAGAGGGTCTTTATGAATGACTTGTAATTCCATTTGGCTTATCCAATGCTCCAAGAACGTTCATGAGACTCATGAATGAGGTGATGAAGGACTTCATAGGTAAATTTTTGGTGGTATATCTAGATGATATTCTCATTTTTTAGTAAGGATAGAGCAGATCGTATTAATCATTTGCAAAATGTGTTACAAAGATTGTATGTAGAGAAGCTAACCATGAACTTGGACAAGTGTGAATTTGTTAAGTAGGAGTTGGTTTACCTTGGGTTGTGTTGTCTCAAGTAAACCTCAAGATGGATCCCAACAAGGTTGAAGCCATAGTAAATTGGCCTACTCCTAAGTCAGCAACAGAGGTGAGAAGCTTCCATGGGCTAGCTCAGTATTACAGGAAGTTCATTAGGCAATTCAGTGCTATATGTGCACCAATGTTGGACACCATTAGAGGTGGAATGAAGGCAAAGTTTCAGTGGAATGAACAAACAAATAGAGGTTTTGAAACCTTGAAGGAGAAGATAGCTACTCAATCGGTGTTGGTGTTGCCTAGTTTTGAGAAACTCTTCACAGTGGAGTGTGATGCAAGCAATGTTGTAGTAGGTGCTGTCCTAAGCCAAGAAGAAAGACTAGTAGCTTTCCATAGTGAGAAGCTAAGTGATGCAAAGAGGAAATACTCCTCTTATGACTTGGAATTATATGTGTAGCTAGGAAATTCGGAAATCATCAAAGCAATATCAAAATACTAATCTAGCTCAATCACGAAAACTAAAATGCAATGATCTATCCTAAACACACTTAATAAAGACATGAAAATGAAGCATTCAAAACGAAAGACTATGCAAACCAAATGTAGATCTAAATGCTTCCTGCATGCGGCTCCATTGTCCTTCTTTCTTCTCCAAATAGCCTTTGTTTGTGGATCTCACCTTCAAGTGCACACATATGAGATGAAAGCAAATAAACAAGATCGTGGCGCAAGAGTACTCGAAGCATGATTGATTCGACAAAGTGATTATTAGATCGATAATGTGATTATTAGGGGATCAGGGGCCTTGATTGAAGAAAATCATCCAATTTATAGATAAATTGGAGAAAAGACAAGATTAGCATGAAATTGATATTAGAGGCAATTGATTTCAAAATGGGAAAATTGAGTGGAAAGAAGGTGGTTATGACACCTTCTATGTCATGAATTATGACATATTTCCAATGCAAAGGTTAGAAGACTAGAGGCTTATGACATCTTGCTATGCCAAAAGTATGACGCATGAGAAATTCATGCTTCCACCAAAGCACAAAAATAGGGAGAACTAGAGAAAATTAATTAGGTGGAAATTAAATTTGACAAATTAGAAAATAGGTGGAAATTAGGAATTGATGAAATTAGAAAATTAGGAAATTAGAAAATTAGAAAATTAGGTGAATTAATTAACAATTCTTCATTTATTAATTAATTCACAAAAAGAGAGGGAATTAATTAGCCAATTAAATAATATTTAATTGTGACAAGAAGACTTAGGATAAATAAATAAATTATTTAACCTAGAGGGAAAATGCCAAACAAGATTAAATGAATAAATCATAAAACCTTAGAAGATTAGGTCTTGACAAAAGATAATTGATGTATATTCGATTTGATCATAATTCTGACTTGATAAATGATTTGATTGATAAACAATTGAAATTGGTTGACAAATTGACCAATATTGATAAAGAGACCAAATTGATATGCGCCAATTGACATGATTAAAGAGGACAAGGATCGATGACAAATCGATCGCAAAATTGATGAGATTGACAAAGATGAGGATCAATGACAAATCGATTACAAAATGACAAGATTGATAAGAGGACAAAACCCTAATTCAAAAGCGAGAAGAATGAGGAATGCAGAAGAAGGACTCGATGCTCGCAAATAATAAAGACCAAGTGCGTGACATAGGAGAAATGTTAATGCGACGCAAAAACCCTAAAATAAGGCAATGCGCAAATGTTAAAGTACGATTCCGCAAGCGTTGACCATTTTTAAGTGTCTACAATATGCTTTAGTGCAGGCTTTGAGGAAGTGGAGACACTATCTCCTTCCTAAGGAATTTGTAATTTATACGGACAACCAAGCTTTGAGCTTTCTAAACTCACAATACAAACTTAGTCATAAACACATGAAGTGGGTGGAGTATATGCAAGCCTACACATTCACAATCAAGCACAAAAAAGGTAAATTAAACTAGGTTGCTGATGCATTGAGCATAAGACTTTTGACGGTCCAAGAAATTCAGTTAAGGAGCATAGGTGTTGACAGTTTTAGAGACCTATACTCGGATGATGAAGACTTCTCAAATGCCTACAAGGTGTGTAAGGAGTATCAAAATCATTTCCATAGTGAGTATTCAGATTTTACCTTACAAGATGAGTTATTGTTTAGAGGTGGACAACTTTGTGTGCCTAGAGGGTCAATGAGAGAAAACCTCATACAACAAAAGCATAATGGCAGCCTTAGTGGTGATTTTGGAGTCAACAAGACTCAAGAGTTGGTTCAGAGGTATTACTATTGGCCTAGGATGAACCAAGATGTGAAAAAGTATGTGGAGACTTGTATTGTTTGTCAAAAGGCCAAGGGCACTTCTTCAAATGTCGGTTTATACCAACCTCTTCCCATACCAAATAGACCTTGGGAGTGCATTAGTATGGACTTTGTAGTAGGTTTACCAAGGACAAAGCAGGGATTTGACACATTTATGTCATTGTGAACAGATTTAGTAAGATGGCCCACTTTGTGCCTTGCAAGACTACTCATGATGCATGCCAAATAGCTCATTTGTTCTTCAAGGAAGTGATAAGGATACATGGTTTACCCATTAGCATTGTTTCAGATAGAGACTCAAAGTTCATGAGTCATTTTTGGAACTGGCAAAAGCTTAGCACCAACTTATCTTTTGGATCAACCTACCATCCTCAAACAGATGGGCAGACCAAAGTGGTTAATAGGAGCTTAGGGAACTTATTGAGGTGCCTTACCAAAGAGTATGGTCAGGCATGAGATCAAGTGCCTTCACAAGCTGAGTATGCTTACAATGACACAATAAATAGAACCACTGGCAAGAGCCCTTTTGAGGTGGTCTATGGTGTTCACCCAAGGGGTATATTGGAGTTAAGGGACTTAGGTAATGCAACAACAAGAACTGGATATGCAGAAGACTTTTTTCAGTCAATGAAGGAGGTACATGAATCAATCAAGCAAGCATTGAAGGAGAAAACAAGTAAGATCAAGAAAAAAGTTGACGAGAGAAGGAAAAACCTACAATTCCAAGTAGGAGATCTTGTCATGGTGCACCTAAACAAAGCTGATAAATAATGATGAACAACAGATACCCCAACTGGTACTGAGAGGGGGGGAGGTGAATCAGTATAGATAAAAACTCTCCAAACAACTTATCTAGCTAAAGCAATACCAACTGGTTATCACCATTACTAAACTTAACCATGGCAATATCGGTTAAACATAGTAAGACATTGAATACCACAAATTGATAAGTTTGAACACTTAAATATGATCAATACTTGATATCAACTTCAACCACAAACATATGCATGTGGTATAATAGAAATATCATAACCTATTAACTCTGCATGCATAATCTTTCAACCAAATACTTCATAAACATCACATGAAAAATGCATAACACATAACACACAAATTTTTCACATGGGAATCCAAATGGGAAAAACCACGGTGGGGATGAATACCCACAAGCTTTTTTTGAACTCTTTTGAAGCTCGCCTTGTTAGGAGCCTAGTCTGGTTAAAGACTTTACAATAAGGTTCTGGTAGGAACCGATCCTATTAGAGATCACCTGATTAAGGGATGGCTATATACCCTGTTAAAGGTTACCTCGCTAGAGGATTTAAAGAAATCAATGATCTTGAGTCACCTGGTTACAGGTTTTATAGTAAGCCTGTTAAAGCTACCCGGTAAAGGGATTTTCCAACTATTGAAATGGTTAGAAGACAACAGGTAAAACTACTGATCCGATAACAACACTACATGCCAAGGCAGATCCTTTTCATTTCTACTCTGCAATCACACTCTGCAATTTTCCTCTTACTGGTTTGGAAAGTATCTCACCACTCGGATACACACAACATTTGCCAACAACTTTACAATAAAAAACATCATTGACCTTATAGACAACAGATAGGTCAGTAGCATAAACCCTAAACCCTAAGCATCTTAGGTTTACAACATAGGTAGTCCAATCCTGACAGTCCAAACACATTGTATAGAGCATTACAATTTCAAATAGATCACAAGATAATCTGCATCGTTCATTCTTCACTGCACATGGGAATCAGTAACCCATCACTCTTTCTTCTCATACCACTAAGAAGAATGATCATTCCTGAGGTAGACTTCAAACGCAACCAATCTTCTCATATCTCAATCCTTCATGCACACAAGGCTGATGTGGCACCTCGATCACATCTCTTAGCTAACTCATCATAGAGTATTATCAGTTGCATTGCACAAGCTGGATCACCAAACCGATAACCATAGAGCTGAGACTACCAACCGGTAGTCACACTTAGTGAAACCTTGACACCGGTTCACCAACTTCTTTCAATCTGCATACTGGTTCACTTACACTTATTGACATCAATGAAAACATACATTATCATCATATCAACATGCCAGTTCATCACATGCCAATGATATCCAACAAAGACAAGGCTACAACAAGGAGTACCTAACAAGTTGCAAATGAGAAGGTTGGGTCCATGTGCCATCTTATCCAAGTATGGAGAAAATGCATACAAGGTGGACCTACCTAGTGACGTAGGATTGTCACCGATTTTCAACATAGCAGACTTAGTTGCCTACAAAGGACCAATCTAAGGTTCAGATTACAATCACTCAGAGGTATCAGATGATTTAAACAACCTTCAATTACCAGTAAAACCAAATCCAAAGGCTGAAAAGGTATTGAGTTCAAGGATCGCTAAGAAGACAAGGCATCAAATCTATTGAGAGCACCTAATCAAATGGTAGGGTATGGATGATACTGAAGCTACATGTTTCTTGAGACATAGCTTAATAAGTTAGGCATTGATTAGAATCTGATCCCCAAGGAGGTGACTTAGTTTTCTTTTGTTTGGGAGAATGGTGCAGGAGCACCTAGGACTTAGGCTCATAGTCCTTTCATAATTTTGGCTTGTACTAACCTTAGCCAAGTTAGGTTCCTAATAAGGACTCTAGGAGGGTCCAAGGAGTGAGTGTGATGTTTGATTTGAGTCAAGTGTAGGCCTAGTTGAGTTAGTTTTCTTCCTAGGTTTGCACTTTGTGAATAGTTGCTAGTTTGAGTAGGAAATTGGCCTTCTTGATGGTCAAAAGTGGCATAACTTGGTATTAACATTAGATAGGTTTAGAATGGTCTTAGGAATGCTTAAAAAGTCATGAGTAATGACTTAAAATAGGTTGCATAGGTTGGCAAAGTAAAAAGTGAAAAGTTGTAAAAGTTGTCATGACAACTTTTATCCTAAAAGTGCTTAGCGGTGGAGTTAGGGATAGCACAATGCCCTATAATGACTCCACACATGGGGAAGAATATTTAAAGCTCCTCTTTCATGGTTACCAAGGTTGGAATTTTGATTTTGTAAGATTAACAATCTAAAACTACTCATTTTCAGACTGTTATCACTGTTTTGGTTTTATTTTGCCTAAAATGTGAATACAAATGGATTCAATCCATTGATCCAGTTATGGATTGAAGTTATTTGTTGTTTTTCAATGTCATTTGATTCATTTCAATCTTTGTAGTTAGTGTGTGTTGGTGTTTCCATTGTTTTGTTTTCAATCAACCAGTTTTGGCTTGTAAATAGCAAATCTTTGTAAAATGGTTGCCCCATAAAATCCCTCTGTGCTACCATCACGACCTATTGGGAAATGGAAGGAAACCACTTGTACATTGTATATATGCAAGGAGAATTTTTGGAAGTGAATATTGACATGGTTATCACCTTGTTCTAGGCAAGTCCAGGAGCAACCCGACTAGAGAAGAAAAGGTGAAATTTGAGTGCATAGTGCAGAGGTGAACACAAAACCACAACCAAATCATTTGGAGAGGTCCATAAAGTCCATATAGAGTTTCCATTACAAGGAGAAGCCTTTACAAGACCTTTAGTTGCCTATTTCACTAAATTGATCAGTCACTGCCGGTTAAGAGACCTAGAAACCCTACCAAATCCTCATTTTGGGGTTAGGGCATTGTATGATGAGTTGGGAAACCAAAACCAATAAAATATCTTAGGTTTGGGTGAGTGTTTGAAGAAAAAAAAACCTTGTTGCAGGGTATTTTGGACCATTTTCCTCTAAACCAGATTTTGGAGGCCTAATAGGGGCTCATTCCTTGTAGCCCTATTTCTAGGCAAAATGGTGAAATCGGTAGGGAAGATAATGAATGTAAACCACAAATGGACCCAAATGGAATTAATTCCATGTTAATTTCTACCTCCACACCTCTACAATAACTCACAATAGTATGGGGGTGAATTTGACAAGTTGTTGTCAAGATAGCACAATTGAGCATATGGAAGTCACTTGGTAATGGTTGGGATCCTAGTTAAACACTTGCTGAAAAAACCTTGAGATTGGAAAAGAACAAGCCCTAGAAGAGATTGAGAAGGACTTGGAGGTCTTGGAGCAAAGCTAGACCTAGAGAGGTTGGTGGAATTGAGCAACATGAACTAGGTGAAGTGTGAGCAAGCTAGGCAAACCCCCATCATTTTGTCATACAAGTTTTTTTCTTGCATTTATAATTTTGCATGTCTGGTGTTAGATTCTCTTCTAATTTCATCCAATTACATCAAAGCTTCAACCCTCAATTGCATATCATCATCTATATCATTGTCATAAGTTTGGACAAACTTATACATTTCCATCAAATTATTTTGAGGTAATCTTGCACGCATACCATACGCCAAGTCAAAAGGTGCACATCCTATTTCTTTCTTAACTGTCACTCGATCTGCCGAAACTACCAATTTTAACTTTGAATCCCAAGCCTTTTTATTTTTCTCTAGGATTCTTTTAATAATTTTCATCAAGCTCTTATTGCTCGATTCGGCTTGCCCATTTCCCTATGGGTGGTAAGGTGATGAGTATGAAATATGGATACCATATTTGTTGCAAAAATCTTCATATTCCTTTGACCTAAAACTCATAGCGTTATCATAGACTATTCTTTTAGGACATCTAAATCTAGTCAATACATTATTAATGAGAACATTAATCACCACCTTACTTTTTGCCTTCCTAGTAGGTATAGCTTCAACCCACTTAGTGAAATAGTCAGTAGCCACCAAAATACAAGAGTGACCACCACTAGACTTACATGCTATTTATCCAATAAAGTCTATACCCCATTGTTGGAATGGAGCCTACACATTTACAGGTTTCAATGGCAAATTTCCTGAAAATTTTAATTTTCATGAAAAACCTCTGGCATGGATCACATCTTCTGACTAACTGATGTGCATCCTTGAAAATTGTTGGCCACCAAAACCCAACCCTTAATACCTTGTGTGCAGTTGTCTTGGCCATACAATGCCCTCTGCAAACTCCACCATGCATTTCTGACAACAACTTTTGAGCTTGGTCATGGTCAACACATTTTAACATGACACTATCACTGTTTCTCCACCAAAGTTTTCCATTAACAATGACAAATTTTATAGCATGTAATTTCAATGTCCTCTTTTTATTATCAACCATATCTTTAGGACATTTCATTTTCTGCAAGTAGTATATGATATCATCATACCACTCACAACCATCCATATAAAAAACACAAGCTCTGTGTTCCTCCTCTATAATATTTTTTTGATTTGCATCCAAATTATTCTGAGCCATTAATTTGGCCAATCCTTGTCCTCTCACTAATTTAGTGATTTGGATATCAATATTGAATTCTTGGATCCTATTGATCCATCCACATCTCCTCCTAGACACTTTCTGCTGAGTGAAAATGTCTTTGACTGCAACACTAGGCACATATGAAACCATTGTGGCTCCCATCAGATAACTCCTAAAATATTTTACTGCCTTTACTAGTGCATAAGCCTATTTCTCATTTAAATCATACTTCAATTTTGCAGCCTGCAAGGACTTACTAAAAAATGCTATGGGTTATTCAAAACCCTCTGAATTCTTTTGCAACAAGACAACAATAACGGTATGAAAAGATGCAAATGAAAATAGATGCATAGGTTTTCCATAATCATGTGTTTTCAAAATAGTTGCACTCTTAATAGCTTGCTTGATTTCCTAAAATGCATTGGTTGGCTCTCCTTCCCATTCTAACTTTGCGCCCTTTTTTAACATCTTGGAAATGGGTCTACTGATTTCAGCAAAGTTAGTGACAAACCTTATGAGAAAATTGATTTGCCCAAAGAATGATTGAATGCCTTTCACTGTCTTGGGTTGAGGGACTTTGTTGATTACTACTACCCTTTTTGGGTCAATCCTTACACCATTTCTTGAAACAATATGACCCAACAGTTTACCTTCAGTCACCCCAAAAACACACTTCTTTGGGTTTAAAGATATTCCATATCCAACAGCCCTGTTGAATTTTTTTTCAAGATGACCACAATGATCATCTTCCTTCCTAGAATATGCTATTAAATCATCTTGATATACAACTAAGAAGACATTTCTAATATCAGAAAATGCAACATCCATTCCTCTTTGAAATGTTGTTCCTGCGTTTGTTAAGACAAATGCATCCTTACATAAACATAAGTTCCCCAAGGCATAGTAAATGCTATCTTGTACTGCTCTGATTATTTAACCATTACCTGGTTATACCTTGAAAATCCATCTATCATAGACAAAAGGTCACAACCTATGACCCTTTACAACATTGCTTCCATATTAGGCAATGGATAGTTATCTTTTAACGAAGATATATTCAAATTCCTAAAATCAACACACAATCTGATATCTCCGTTCTTTTTTCTCAAAGGTACCAAGTTAGACACCCATGATGAATGTCTGATGGGTTTTATGATTCTAGCATCCCCCAGCTTGACTAATTCTTCTTGCATCTTGGGTGCCAATGTTGGATTAATAGGTCTTTGCTTATGTCTAAAGGGCTTAGCATTTTCCTTCAAAGGAATTTTATGTTGAAATAAATCCTCCCTATAAGCTTTCAAGTCATCATATGACCAAGTGAAGACATGTTTATACTTCCTTAATAAATCAATCAACATTTTTCTTACCTTGGGTGACATTTTCCTTCCAATATACATCTTTCTTGGGGTGCCTTCCATCCCAAGGTAAATTTCTTCTAAATCCTCAGGGTGTGGGACAATGGTAGCAAGCTTGGCCTTATCCTGACTATCAAACACCCTTTCCAAAACAACCAAACCTCTGGGAATTTTATTTATCTTCAATTGAATTACCTCCTTCCCAAAGATCATTTCCTTTGCATCCTCTATTTGTACAAAGGCACCAAAATCAATCTCCTAATTTTCATACTATTCCACACAAGTTAAGAACCTTAAAATATCATCATCATCATTGAAAATATATCATCTTTCAATATTATCAGGGACCAAAGGCCTGGTTTGAACTTCAACTTTTGAGATTCCAGCAAAGGTAATATCTTCTAGCCTTAAAGGTATATTGGCTAGCAAGGCCGCCATTCTATTATGGCTTCTTTCCTTCCAGTCAATGCTAAACACATCAAAATTCTCAATATGATCCCATACAACATTCCTATACTGTTTCATCCTTCTATTATTTAATGCACACTTAGACCTAACTTGGGATATGACTAATTTAGAATTGCCAATGACTTTGAGATTCTTTATCCGATGTTTTTCAGCTAATTTCAAAACCGGTAGCAATGCTTCATATTCTGCCACGTTATTTGTGCATGCAAAAGATAGAGAAAAATAAATAAAAGTTTCTGCATGGGGTAAAATGAATAACATAGCTGCACTTGAGCCCTCCTTTGAGCTAGCTCCATCAAAATACATAATCCATAAATCATCATCACTTGATGATTTTTCTACTTCCTCATTCAATGGTGAAGGTCGTCCCTTTTCCTTTTGCAGAGAATCTTCAACTCTGAATGTATTGATATCTATGTCTATAAAACATGTCATGTCTTCATCAGAGTCTTTTTCATGTACCGTCATATATGGCACTCTTGACTCCCTTTCAATCTTTACATTTTTACCATCAATACAAAAAGTGTTATAAGATAAATCACACTACAAACTTCCACCCATAGAGGCACTCCACTTTCTTGACAGCAACATCCCATAATGAGGTGGGATATCTACAACTAGGACACTCATGGTTAACTCCTTCTCAGGGAAGGCAACAAGTTTATAAGGCAATACCCTTATAGTACCTATCAAAGATACTTCTCTTGAATCCATAACACATCATCTTCCATGAGGATTATCTACATTTAAACCCATGGCTTGCATTATCCTCACTGGCATGACATTATTTAAGGCCCGAGAATCAATCATAGAATTCTTTAAGACTCCTTCATTTATGATAACACTCAGAAAGAAAGGGTCCACATTATCAGGGATCTCACCTACTGTGTCTTCAAGATAAATTTGCGAAATCTGAGAAATCATTCCCTCTAACTCCTTATCCTTTGTCTCATTTTTATTCACTCATTCTTTTACATTATGAGAAACATTCTCATGTTCAATCTCAATAGAAGAAGAAACACCCATGACCCAGGCCATGACTTTCTCTTTATGTTCTTCAATTCTTAGCATTTATTGTAAAGGGACTTTAACTATAATCTGAGAAAGCAATTTAAGCATATCAACAGGTGTGTAAACTATAAATCCAAGAGACATACTTGATTTTTCTTCACGTTTCTTTGGTTTGCTGCTTTCAACATTTTGTTTTTGCTTCATGTCCTCTCCAGTAGACGCAACAGATTTTTCAACTATCTTTGTCTTCACCTTAGGTATAGCATTTTCCTCACTAGGATTTATAATTTAATCTTTCTTATCCCATTCTTTCTTCTTGACCTCCTTGATCTTGATTGCATCCTTCCTTAGCTTATCCTCCTTGAACTCCTTGCCTTTATTTTTCAACTCTTTAATAAATAGACTAGAAGGCTTTCCCTGGTCTTCACCAACTGTTCTGTTTCTCAACTGATAATTACTTTTAACTTGAGCTACCATAGAAGTTGTTATTCGGTAAATCTCTTAATCTAAAGGTATTCTCAAGGATATAAAATCTTCTCCTCGTTCAACATTACACATTTGATCATCAACACATAACTCATCATCAGAAAAAACTTGTTGATGGTATGATTCTGTTCTCTGCCTCTGATGATCTACATCCAGATCCTGAGTCTCGATATCAAAAAAATATTTTGCCCCTCTGAGGTAATAAGTAGTCATGAGACAATCAATATTGTCATCCTCAAAGGTTTCTTCTTCTTCTTCATGTAACTCATATTTGACGGAAATAAACTGTGCAACAACAAGATATTCAGGTGAGTGGGGTGATTGAAAAGAAAAACACCAAGGTGTATCCTCAACAACATTCATTGTGTGTTTTTGAAATGGATCAAGAATTTGATGCTCCTTCTTATTCTTTTGCTGCTGAACTAGTTTGGCATCCTTCCAATTTGTGTTGTAAGATAATCCTACAATCTTGGGGGTCTATTAAATTTATTAAACTATGTCTTTTCTAGTACAAAACCCTTATCATTATTTGTCATGGTCAATTTGAGATCCTTCAAAGTATTAAGTACCTTGTCCCATTTGTCTTCCTCTTTAGGTTTTGACCCTAAAGATTTCTCAACTCTGTCCTTTGCACTCTTAGAGAATTTGGGATCCTCTCTTCTTCTAAGCTTACCTGAAGCTCTCCTATTTCCTTAAACATTTATGGTTATCCTAAATGCATCTCTAAGAATTTGAGGATATTTGTCTCTAAGGATATACGCCATTTATTCATCAAATGCATTCAGATATGTAGTTAGACAAACATTATCATCCAACCTTAAAACTTGAAATAACTTATGCATAGCCTTTTTAAATCTAATATTAAAATCAGCCACATCCTCATTTAATGACTTCTTGATGTTGTTGAACTCATTTGACATAAAGCTTGCATTAGTTTTGTCACCATATTTCTCATTGAAACATCTCTCAAATTCTTCCCAAGAAATGATGCTTGCAGTTGGCAACCCTCTGCACCAATCCCTAGCATCCTCTGTCAGAGATTGCACAAAAAGTTTCATGAAAACATCCTCATGCTCTACTTTATAGTCATTTAACTTATTTGTGTAAGCCCTTATATGTTCCTCTCTAGTAATACCATTATTCCCTGCAAACTTACTGAATTTATCCCTTAATTCATTTGGGATTGTGTTAGGATATTCTGGTATCTCATCAAAATGCAATTGCCTATACCTTTCTAAATGGATAGGTCTTCTTTGAATCTACCCAACAATAGCTTGTCCTGCAAAATTTGTTGTGGCATTAGTCCCAGTGGTATTTTCTCTAGTGCTAACCCCAATAGTAACACCAACATGCTCTTTAAAAGGTTGGGGTTGAATGATGTTTCGAGTAGCCACTTGACTTCCCTACCCAATGACTGCAACTTCAATATTCTGGGTATTCTGAACATTCTGGGTAGGAGTATTTTTACTAACATTTGGTGTTGCTATAGAAACCACACTAGAAAAAGCCTAAGTTTTAGATGGACTAATAGTAAATAAAACACTATTTAATGTTGACAACTTAAGAAAATCAACCTTTCTCTTCATTTCTACGCTTGAAGCTTCCATCTCAATTTTCTTCAACTCTTTTGCAAGAGTTTCATTCTCTATCCTAGCTTTTTCTAGCTCAATGTTAGCTTGGGATAATTCTTGACTCAGCTCTGGGATAGTTGAAGATCATTTATCATTTATCTTAACACCGAATACCTTTTTCTTTCCTTTATCCAGATCTGATTTGGGAACCCGAGCACTTGGCTGACTAGAATCTGCTAACTTCTAGCTATCAACATGATTCTTATACTTTTCTTTTGTAACATGTTTAGATATTTTATCTAGGACCTCTCTTAGAACATGATGCTCAACACTAGGCTCGATGTTTTCTTGAGTCAATTCTTTGATTGTAGCCAATTGCCGTATTAGACCATCTCTTTCTATTACATCACTACTGACTTTAGATTCCTTTTCTTTTTCTCTCTTCTTTCTCAAATTTATTTGTTCTTGGAGCTCCCTTCTCAGTGTGTCTATATCTCCAAAAACTTCTTCAGGATCTGGCAAAGTTATCTCAGATCCAAAAGTATCACCTAAATCAATTAGGTTTACATTACCTTGTTTCTGAATTGACTCATAACCATAAGGAAACTCTGTTGTGAGACCAAGAGGAGGAGGTGCACCAATAGAATTGTCACTTTGGTGACTTCTATCTCTACTCTGACCTCTCTTCTTTTCTAAATACTAAACCTGAGTAACCTCCTTTCTCTGTTGTTGCACTTCTTCTTGAACATGTGTATCAAACAAGGAATTAAAGAATCCCAAACTATCTGATTCAAAACTCTTAGAAGATGATATACGAATTTCAAGAATAGGATTTAAATGCGACTTGCATTCTTATGCTTAGGTTTCCATGATGAGGGAGCGGTGCTAATTTCTGCATTTCTTCTTGTCCCATTTCTCTACGGAGCTCCAGGAAGCTCTTCCAACTTCTCTTCAGGATGTAGCCTCATGTAACCTATGGGGTTCTTCACTTTATTCATAGTGACAAAATATTTCAAAAACTTGTTAGAAATCTTCAACAATACACGCACTGGCAAAGAGACCTCAAAGTCGCCACCCAAATCACTTTGGGATACGAAATAATACACTACTTGGTAATATTTGAAAGAAATTTGTGAACCTTGCTCACAAACAAGAATGTTTTTCTCACAAAAATATAGAACACCCTTTACACAAAAAATCACGAGTCGGAAACACCAAACTGTGGGCTCAACCTTCAAATCATAGAAACACCATGAAAATTCAATGCAATTTTCCCAAATGGACAACAAGACTAACTGTAACTATGCATTAGTCCCCAACAAAGTCATCATTTTGTTGGTGACTCAGATGGGTCAATGTAGAAATCAATTACAACTAATCCCCAACAAATTCGCCATTTTGTTGGTTCCCATACGGCTTTACACTGCGAGAGGCAAAAACCAAGTTGATTCTTCAAATACTCATGGAGAAGCCAACTCCATCTATCAATATCCTTCAGAATTGGACCAACTGCGACAAGGATCTACAAATCCTTCTGCACTTTGGGCTCTGCAAGACCCGAGATGGTGATCCCTTAGCAAATTTGTGATCTTTGCGCCACACTCATGAATTATGATAAAACAAAATAAATATTCTCATTTATAGGCTCAACAACAAGGAGAATGCTCAAGAATGGAAAATTCTTTAGTGATCCTTGACATTATCTAGAGCATGAGATAGTAGAACACCTCAAACATACATAAAAACTTGGAAATATGTCTTGATTTTATGATTTATGACAAACCTTAAGTGAAACAAACAAGAAATTGATAACCTAATGACATCTACTAGCATATATCAGTGCCTTACTCCATTGGGCTCCGAGTTTCTAAAATATCACGGAAACTTGGTAGAAATTTATCTAATAGCTGATTAAATCTTAAACGATACTGCATTACAATATCATTTTATTTGCAATTTCTTACCCGAACTACTTATCCAATCCTAGTACAAGCTTTATCCTTATGTAATCTCATTTAAGAATTTTAATTAACCCCTTGGATTAAAGCATGAAATGAAAAATTACATACATCATAACAATGCAACGAGAAAATGAAACCCTTGCTTCCATTTACCTAAAAGAAAATAAAATCGTACACATGAGAGTAAGGATTTGAAATTATATCTTTCATAAGGGGTCTTACTGGAATCACCTTTTATATGCACCCAGTTGAATGTGTATACAATTCTCTCCAATAGATATTGTAGACACCTAATATTAATATTTGATTAATTTAATCCTATCAACATAATTAATTACTTTAATTGTGTTATCCTTATTCCTCTCAGAATCAATTAAATCTAATTTAATTAATCCTGTCACTATTGTCCAATAATTAATTTATCAAATAAATTAATTGATGCCCTCCTAAATGACACAATGTTAGTTTAAGATCAATCAACACAAAACACACAAGACGTTAGCGTTAATCAATCAAAAACTAAAACATATGAAGGCATTCCAAAGGAGACACTAAAAACATGCTAATGAATCTAACTAAAGAAGTAAGACAATGAGATATCTCCAACTATCTCTTAACATGATATTAGCTCCTTTCTCCCTTGTTCCTCTCCTCTCCAAGTTCCAAAATAGTGTAGCTCTCAGCAGCTTTTTGCACTATGGATGCTTATGGAGGATTGAGATTGTAGTATAGCTCCTAAACATGAAATGAAAAGCTAATAGTAATGCTATAATGATGTATTTTAACCAAAAAGACAAGATGTTAGATTGCTTATGCTAAAATGCTCTCTAAAATGTCTATAGCTTAGATGCATACAAGTTTTCAGGATCTGGATTATGAAGGAATGGGCTCTATTTATAGGAAAAATGGAGCAATGGATGGCCAGGATTGAAAGGTTTAATCAAGGGTCAAGCTTGAAAGTTGGGGATCCATGTGCACAATTTGCACCAATGAAATGGTGACAAGTGTCAACATAAGATTGGGTTGAGAGAAGAGGTTGGAGGCATTAAATGCCTGAGGAGACCTCATGGTTATCTAGAAGGTAAGGGTCAAGCCTAAATTAGGATTACCCACTGAATTAGGAGTTAATGCAAGGATAAACCTTTGTGCAAATGATTAAGAGATAATCATGGTCAAAGCATTGAAGGCTTGATGAGACCCTTGGGTTGGGTAGAGGTTGAGTCAAAACAAATGTTTTAACCGTGTGGGAGGGTTGAATTAACCATTAATGGTTATTGAAGACTTTGGGGATTAAGTGGTTGAAAGTTGGAAGCTTTCAAAGGTTATCCAAGACTTTGAGACATTTAGTGGTTGAAGGTTGAAAGCCTTTAATGGTTATCAAAGAATTTTAGGCTTTGAGAAGTGACTCCATTTTGCTTAGGAATGTGACAATATTTAGGGGATGGATTAGGCTAATTAGGAAGGGGTTAGAAGAATCTAGAAGGGGATTAGATTTTGCAAGTGGATTTGGTGGGTGAGGGAAAATAGGATTTTATTAAAATAAAAATTCATTTATTTCAATAAATGTGTGCAAGTTGCATTTGTAGGAAAATGCAAGTGGGGTGGGGGATAATGATTTAAATAAATATTTTATTTAATTTATTTAAAAGAGGAAAAGGGGGATTTAATTAAATAAATAGATTTTATTTATTTAATTGATTTGAATTGGATTTAATGAATTAATTAAAATAAATTGAATAATTTATTTAATTAATAGAAGAATGTTTGGGGATGAATTAATTAAATATTAATTTAATTAACTGGTGGCTAGTGGATTTTTAATCAAATAAATACGAAATATTTATTTAATTAAAATGGACAGATTTATGTGACTACATTAATTATTCCCTTATTCTTCTAAAGTCCCCTCCAATAATTATTTCCTCTAAACCTACTCAGTTAATTAATTTTAATTAATTGACCTAGTCGTGTGATTCCTACAAATCACTTTTCCTAATCCCACTTAGCCTAATTAATCCTTTCTAGAATCTCTCATAATCATGCTTATCATTATCCCTCAATTTTTAACTCCCACTCATGTCACATCAACATTAAGTCTCTCAAAGAAATTCAAATTTCTTTGAATCCCTCAATGCATCCTTATTTTGGAATTTTTAATTCCACGAGTTTGAAATTCAAATTTCTCCCCCCTTTTTCCATGGAATTTTATATTCCTGTTTATTTTCCCAAGGCACCCTTGATCCATGCCTTTTATCTAAAATAAATCTCAATCGTTCATAATCAAATCAATCTTGGCCCTCCATTGGCCTTCTCCAATCTATAAATTGGAGCTTATTCTCCCCACAAATCATCCACCTCTCATATATTGTCATGTTGCCTATTTCTTCTCTCATCCTCTTCTAATCCTCTCTCAAATCTATCAAATTGGTAATCCATCACTCAAATCCAATCCTATCAAATCCATCCACTTATCTTGTTGAGAATTTGGAGAGCATTCCACATCAAGCAATCAAAGGAGCACATCAAGTGGAGCATCATCAAGGGGCGCCTTCACTTCATCAAGCTCAATCCGAGGGAGAGGTAAAAGGATTGTGAGGTATATGCATATTATTCATGTTTTTATGTGTTTTTGAGTTATGTCTTTGATTTCATATGCTTCCATGTTTGATTTGCATGTTTACTAACTAATCCACCTCATTCTCCTTTTCACCATCTTCAGATATGCAAAACATTTCCTTCAATCAACATAGTTCTAGTAGCATCCAAAATTGTTCTATTCTTTCTTTCAACAACTCCATTCTACTAAGGGGTTCTCGGAGCAGATAACTATCTTCTAATTCCTTGCTCTTCACAAAAGGAATTAAACTCATTGGAGGTGAATTATTCTCCTCTGTCAGACCTCTGATACTTCAGCTTCAATCCTATCTCTATCTCCACTTTAGCTTTGACTATTTTGAACTTCTCCAATGCTTTAGATTTCTTCCTTAGAAAAGTGACCCACATCATCCTGGAATAATGATTAATCAGCAACATAAAGTACATGTCTCCCTGCAAGCTTCTTACTCGAGAAGGTCCACATAAATCAGCATGCACAAGATCCAACAACCCATTAGATGTATACGGTTTGATTTTTAATGAATTTCTTGTTTGCTTTCCCAATTGACAATCTTTACATACCAGATTAGTAGGCTTCACTATCTTAGGCAATTCTCTGACAACTTGAGTAGAACTAATCTTAATCATGTAGTCAAAGTTAACATGACACATTATCCTATGCCACAACCAACTCTCATCAATCTGAGAAATCAAACAACTTTTCTCACCAACATTCAGATGAAAGATATTACCTTTAGTTTTAGTACCTGATGCAATCTCTCTACTAGAGCTATTCAAGATCTTAGATTTCCCATTCTTAAATTGCAAATCATATCCCTTATCAACCATCTATCCAACACTCAAAATATTATGCTTCAAACCTTCAACTTATAAAACATCATCAGTATTATGCTTACCATCAAGAGAAATAGAACCTCTACTACGCATCACACAAGATTTGTTGTCTCCAAATCTTACTACACCATTGTCATAATTATCCATATTCACAAATTTACCTTTATCACCTATCATATGATGTGAACAACCACTATCAATCACCCATTAATCTTTCTCATCAATCTTAGCAACCAAAGCTTTCTCTTCAATAACACAATTTGTAGAATCAACTGATACCAGATCATCTTCCTTAATAGCAATGAACACAAATTCATCTTCATAATTCCCTTTCTCAGCCTCCTCATTTGTTACACCTTCATCAGCAACATGATAACATTTCTTCTGATATCTATACTTTTAGTTAGGCTTATCATACTTAGACACTTTTTCTGCTCTTTTAGGACACCTAGAAACAAAATGACCAATCTTATTGCATGGAAAACATTTCAAAGGTAACTTCCCTTCATACTTACTGGCTCCCTTAGGCAATCTTCTAGCAATCAGTGCTTCAAGCTCTTGTAATTCTCTTTCCTTTTCTTCCATCTCTCTCATTTCTCTTTCATATGTGGAAACCCTAGTTGAACTTTCTTCTGGATCATACTTCTGCTTCCTGGATACAGTAGCTTTAAATGCAATCTCAGTTTTGCCATGTGATTCACCAAGTTTTCTCAACTCAAAAGTAGCAATATTACCAACCAACATATCTCTTGTCATAGTTATCACAATCTGGATCTCATCAATAGCAACATTTTTATGTTTGCAAGCAGGAGCTCAAAAATCTTAACACTTTAGTCATAATCTCATCTTCTTCAAGGACTCCACCGACACATCTGATGTTCAACACAAGATCACTCACTTTAGCCATAAAGGATGCAACATTATCATCTTATCCCATCTTCAACATCTCAAATTTTCCTTTCAAGCTCTGTAACCTAGCAACTTCCACATGTTTATATCCTTCATATAGGCTTTCAAGCTTCACCCAAATCTCATGTGCAATTTGCAATCCCATCACATTAGCCATCTCTGCACCAGTTAGGGTACTCAACAATGCTTCTTTAGCTCTTATGTTATGTTCAACGACTTTGATCTCATCTGCAGTAATATGACCATTCACAGGAACAATGTATGCATTCTTTGTAATCTTCCAATAATCTTCTCCAAGACAATTCAAGTGAACTTCCATCTAGTGCTTCCATGTAGAGTAATTAGTTCCATCAAATCTTGGACTCTCCTTCTTGAAAACAAAAACTACCATCCCAGATCTCCTCAAGTGGTCAAGCTCTTTCTAGAGGATCTAGCTCTAATACCAATTGTTGATAGCAGGGAAGCAACAATGCAAGAAAAATGAGAGGGGGGGTGAATCAGTTTTCACCAAACTCAACCAAATTATGCACAACATCAGATTTGATTAGGAGCATCAATAAAAAAGATAAACACCACATCAACAACACACATAACACATAGCACATGGATATTTGACGTGGAAACCCAATTAAGGGAAAAACAACGGTGGGAACCTACCCACAATAAGATGATACTTTGTCATAGTATGTGTAAATATTACAACGGGGAATGCACATGCATTCAAGCACACTACCTGGAGCTCACTACTCAAAAATAAGAAGGGATACAACCCAGAGGAAGGATCGATGCCTTACAAAGATCGGACAACAATCCAAATTACATTAACTGAAAGAATAGCATCTCCAAATGCCTGATTACAGTTTCGATTAAGCACACTATCTATACAATAAATCTTCTCTACTCTTCTTCACACTTTCAAATGATAGATTCTCTTGTTCACACATACAATATACTCTCATATAATAAACATAACCCCAGACATTATAAAACACTCAACTTACATGATTACAATGCCTATTTATACAAATCACCAACCTTAACCCTTAAGGTCGGATCAACACATAAGACCTAATTACAAAATTACATCACATGTTACATAAATTCATAACTAGACCAATACAATGTTGGAGAGGATATAGCATGGACCCAAATCAAATCCTTGAAAATGCTACACTACCAAATAATTCACCAAGATCATCTGCAACATGCTACACAACCGAATATGTCACATAACATGAAGAATACCACCAGACCAATAAAATCTTCATTAGCGCGTACCACAATCAACATAGAACACCAAAACGCATAGAACATGATCAGAGAACATCAAAAAGCAACATGAATTCCACCACAATCATTGCAACAACTCGGATAATGAGATTCATCATTATTGCATCACCAGAGCTTAAAAACATCAACTGACAAACTGAAAGATACACTTGTGAAGTTCCAAATCATGAACCATATGATAAAAGGACACACATGAACATCCCAAACACTCTCCAAAATCTACAACTCAAGATATAATCATTTTGGAGCAATATGGATCAAATAACATAACTCTGCAACACAAAATATTGAAAAACCAATCCACATACTAGACCTCAAAACTTAACCAAATCACTTTATAGCATCATGAAAATCATAGTGTATCAACTAGAAATAAGTATCTCAAAACCCAATAAATTGCATCAACACATCTGCACTAGATCACCAAAACCAACTCTCTGCAACACAAGAATATGTTGACATCAATGATAACAACATATCCCAACAAGTCTAATATCCAACAGTCTAGTATCAAATTTATGAGGGGGCATAAGCATTTCAACTTGGATGTTCAATCCCTCGTATGATTGAAAAGGTATGTCTCTATTAGGAGACAGAGTGTGTAGAGGGGTCACTGCTCTAGGACTTTCAAGGAAAAAGGAAGATTGTCCACCAAATGAGGAAGAAGCAATCATTGGCTTATTTGAATTTACCTTATTGTAGCGTCCTAAAATACCCTTTACAATTTCGACTACATTTGGGTCTTTACCTTAGTGTTTGCGCCCCTCAGCCCGATTGAAGACTTGTTTATGCTCTTGCACATCACAAATAGCATCTAAACTCAAAATACACCTCATATGACACCTTATGTCTGCCCCAAAATAGGGAAGGACCATGGTGTCATGCCATGGTCCTCCCTAAATTTTTCCCAATTTGACCCCTTGGTCCTATTTTAAAATTGAGCGGGATTTCCCTCTCTGTGTCGGCTCATGTTGGAAAATTAGCCAATTTCACCGATGGGCAAGTATATAAGAGGATTTCCCCTCTCATTTGAACATCTATCAAACATAGGAGAATCAAGAGCACACATGAGGTCAAGCATTCAAGCATTCAAGAGCATTTGAGAGCATTTGAGTAGCAATCAATCTTCTTTCAGCTTAGGAGCAACAACAAAGTCAAGTTTCAAGCATTGAAGGAGACATTATTCATCCTATTTTGTTGAAGACTTACTAAACCCCAATTCCATGTGGAGGCAAGAAAAAATTCACAAGGAGGTATCATAATTCAATTTTCAGTCATAATTCAGTATTTCCCTCAAAAGGAGATCCTTTCCTTTTAGGCATTTCAATTTCATGGTTAATTCCGAAACCAGGGTTTGACCTAAGGGAAAACCCTATTCCCAACACATTTCCCTCTCTTTCCGTGTGCAGGAAACATGTACAAAGTTGTACTCCTTAGATTAGGCTTCATTCACAGCAACAAATCATCTCCCTTTGGTGTGCAAAAAGTTTGGAGGACCATTGTGATGCACCATGGTCTTGGTAATTTTTGAGCAGTTTTGGGGAGCATATCCGATTTGACTTACATTGCTTAATTCCAGGTGCATGTGAAAGTCATGCAACTGTAGCTCACTATTTTAATGCTTTTACCTTTATTTTTCAGCACTTCAACTCACAAAAGAGGAAACCCCCTTCAATCCAAATTCACTTAGCATTTAGTCTTGATCTGATTCATGACTAGATGTAGCGAATTCCCCATCCTCTTTTGAATGTAAAGGCCCCAAGTGAAAAAAATCTCTAGTAGTCTTCATTCCTTGGGTGAAAACCCTAGATCATTCATTTCCCCCCTTTACATTTTGGTGAACCCAGTGTGTCCTATGCTTACTTCTTATTTTTGTTTTCAGATCTGAGTGTGTATGCAATTTAAAATTCAAATTTTCATTCACAAGTTTGATTTCCTTGCAAATTAAAAAAATTTAGAATAAAACCCTAGTTTTAAATTTTAAAATTGAGCTTGTGAATTGCATAATTTGGGTTAATTGTTTCAAATCTAAGTGTCTTTCAATTACAAAAAAATCAAATTTTCACTTGCAAGTCAAATTTCACATTTAAATTTTAAAATTAAGGGTTAATTACAAAAACCCTAATTTTCAAAATTTTTAACATTGAGCTTGAGGGTTGTTTAAATTTTGAATTTATCATTTTAGAGTGGCTTCAAATTCAAATTTGCAATCTTGCACCAAATTTCAAATTTTAAAATTAAGTGGTTAATTAAAAAGCCCTAATTTTAAAATTTAAATTAATCCTGTACATTTCCTAATTTTTCATTCATTATTCCAATTTTCAATTTTTCAACCTTAGATTTAGTTTTAAATTTAAATTTTAAAATTAAGAGGTTCTTTTTACAAGACCCTAATTTTAAATTTAATTAATTGTGGATAATTTCAAATTTATATTTTAAAATTAAGTGGTTAATTAAAAAGAGCCCTAGTTTTTAAATTTAAATTCAACATTACATTTAATTTTAAAATTATAAAATTAAGTAGTTCTTTTTACAAGACCCTAATTTTAAATTTTGCATAATTATAAATTTTAAAGTTAAGAGGTTCTTTATACAAGTCCCTAATTTTAATTTTAAATTTCTTTTGGATATTTTTAAATTAAAAGTTTTCAAATTAAGAGGTTATTTTTACAAGGCTCTAATTTTTAAAATTCAAATTTATTTAGGTCCGTAAAGGGGCATAGCTGGGTTCAAACTAGTGATGAATGTTTGTCTAGTGAGGAGTGGGAGAGACCTTTATAGGGGTGGTGGAAATTTAATTTTGATGGAGCCTCTAAGGGAAATCCTAGACCATATGGGGTGAGGGTTATTGTTTGAGATTGGAAGGGTGAGGTGATAGCTTTAGGTGTTCAAAAGCTTGATGAAGGCACAAATAATATAACAGAAGCATCAACAACATTGTTAGTGGTTAGAATTGGTAAGATGTTGGGCATCATGAAACTACATCTAGAGGGGGACTCCTTAATTGTCATTCAAGCTATTATGAAGGATAGTATAGAGGCATGGCACTTGCAGAATTAGATTAATAGTATAATTGAAGATCTTAGATATTTTAATGATTACCAAGTTAGTCATGTAAGGTGATCAGGGAATGTGGAAGCAAACATTTCTTCTAAATGGGTGTTGTCCTTTAATACGAATGGTGATTTAAAAATTGAAGACTTTCGATGGGCTTTGTTTGAAGAGGAGTAAGGACTCTGTATTTAATGATGTTGCACGTAGGATAAGTACAAAGAGTAGAGTTGAGGTGGTTAAAGGCATCAGACATTTAAAACATGGAGATGCATTTATTTCAGTCACTGAGAAGATAGAACATGCTATTATGTGAATGTTCCGTCATTGATCGAAGCTTGAGTGTGAAGAAATTCAAGCCTTTATAGAGGGTTTTAGCAGGGTGGTTTGAGCAGAGTTGAGTGCGGTGGTGGAGCAGTGCGGGGGGCAAAAATGGAAGCTAATTTCACTTTGAAGAGAAGGAAACAACCCTATCCTTTTTATGGGGACTTAACAATAAAAGTCTTAGCAGAATGTTCAAGTTTTCAAATTAATTGTTACCACAATGTGTGGCTATCATTGTTGGAGATTCATTCAACCTAGTTAAGCATAGCTATAAAACTTGAATGGACATTTACTTGCTGATAATGGCGTGGGCATTGGAAGTGGGGGACAATATAGGAACAATGAGGTGAGTCATGCAGATGATAATTCATGAGGATTTATTAGTAAGGATGGAAACATTTATGGAGTTGGTTATACCGAGTGTGGGATTTGATGTGTGATAAGGCTTGATGGAGGATGAGAACGGTCGACAGATAGGTTTGATTCCTTTTCTAAGGTGGCCGAGAGCTCTGTGTAAGGTACACCACAAGTTAGAGGTGAGGCGAGGATAAGATGCACTAAAATTGGTGGTAAAAATCAAAGAATTGGATGCTGTAATTAAGAGTGCCAAAGCCAAAGTGGAGGGTTCTACAAGGAGAGTCTTATGCTTGACAAAGTGCAGGAAGACATAAGAGAGTAAATCCAAGGAGGATTCTGGCCTGAAACGCAGAGGAAGACAACGAGTTGATGAAACTGTAGTTAATTGAGTGCTTTTTGTCTGTAGTGGGTTGTCTTTTTTTTGTTAATTTCCTAGATTAGCAGGTTAGAGATGAATTCAAGTAGTTTCTTTTGGATAGTGTAGCTATCATTTCGATATGGAAGCTTTTTGCTGTGATTATTTTTTGAGATGGGATTTGTCTATTTTAGATAATGTGTGAACTTTGAAGGGAAAATTTATGATGTTTGTTGGCATATGATGAAGCGGTGATAATGTATGTTGTCATTGATGTCAATAAGTGAACCGGTATATGATGCTCAAGCAGGTGAACTGGTATGAATCGGTGTGAAGACTAGAAGCGGCTATAGTCAACCGGGATGGAGTGAACTGGTGTCGTGGTTCACAGTTTGACTACCAGTTTGTAGTCTCAGTTCAGCTTGAGGGTTTCTGGTTTGGCGATCTGACTTGTGCAGTGCAATCGATGACATTTTGTGATGAGTTAGTTAAGAGATAAGAATGAGATCGAGATGCCACGTCAGCTATGTGCATGTGAAGAATCTCTTTTAGGATCTTGCGCGTGAGGAACAAATGCATTGAATGTCCATCTCGGGAATGTGTGTTTCTCTTAGCGGTGTGTGAAGAATGCGTGATGGGTTGTTGATTTCCAGGTGTGATGAAGATTGGACGATGCAAAATGACTTGAGATCTTTCTCAGATTGTTTTATTCTATGCAATGCATTTTAACGGTCATGATCAGACCACTTGTAACTAAAAACCTAAATATTTAGGGTTTAGGGTTTATGCTACTGACCTAATTATTGTCTATAAGGTCGATGATGTTTGTTATTGTTTGTGTTGGCAAAAGTTGTGTTTTATGTCTATGTGTTGAAGACTTGATACTTGCCAAACCAGAGTAAAGAGTCTACAGAGTGTGATTGCAGAAGAGAGGAACTGAAAAGGATCTGCCTTAGCAAAGTAGTGCTGTTATCAGATCGAAGTTTTATCTATTGTCTTCTAACCATTTCAACAGAAAGAAAATCCCTTGATCGGGTAGCTTTAATAGGCTTGTTGCAAATCCTCTAACTTGGTGACTCAAGCTCATTGAGTTCTTTAAATCCTCTAGCGAGGTAACCTTTACTAGGGTTTCAACCTTTAACAGGGTTTATAGCCATCCCTTAACTGGGCGATCCCTAACAGGATCGGTTCCTAACAAAACCTTATTGTAAAATCTTTAACTGAACTAGGCTCCTAACAGAGCGGACTTCAAAAGAGTTCAAAACAAGCTTGTGGGTATTCATCCCCACCGTGGTTTTTCCCATTTGGGTTTCCACGTGAAAAATATGTGTGTCATGGGCTGTGTATTTTTCATGTGATGATTGAGTAGTTTTTGTTTAGTTGTATATGCATGCAGAGCTAATGGTTGTGATATTACTAATGCAACTCATGCATGATCAAACTGGTAAAATAGCTATCTAGATTTGAGAATTGTTGGATGCTATTTGAAGTACTTTTGTTTTACCAGTTTAGCTGTCTAAAGTATTTCTGTTAACCAGTATTGCTATGTTTAAGTATAGTGGTATAGACAACCGGTTATCTATGTCCAGAGAGTGTCAAAATATTGAAGCAAGTTTTTGTGTGTACTGATTCACCCCCCACTCTTAGTACCAGTTAGGGTATTAGTTGTTCATCATTATTCATCAATGTTGTTGTAAGACCTTTAATGATTATTAATAAAATATAAATTATTACCAAGCAAAAAAAAATCAAATTTATTTGTAGGTTCAATGATTTTTCACAAGTATTTGAATTAATTTGCTTATTTAATTGAATAATCATATTTTCTAAATTTTTTGCATTAGTCAATTATTGTTGCTAATTTCAAAGATTAGATTCAAATTTCAAATTTTAAATCTCAAATTTCCCTCCCTTAGTGCATGAGTTTTACTAGTATTAGTCCTACCTATAATATCCCCGTGAGAAGAAGTTGTAGAATTAAGGCTTCCCAAGGTTTAGTTACTGAGGAGATGGAGCCTAATTTGGATAACTTATTTCATGAGGATGGTGGTTTTTCTTCCAACCCTCCAAATGTCCCCATTTATCCTCATTATTTGGACAATTCTGACATTGTGGAGGAACCACTAACTAGGGTTTCCATTGACCAATTGGAGAAGATTGACAATCAATTTGAAAATCTTCAACAATGGATGATTCAACAACACCTAGAAAGTGAAGCTCTCCCATCGATTGAAGGATTGAAAAGAATGATTCAAAGTGATAAAGTTGGTGTTGATATCTTCTGTGGTATTGCTCATATTGTTAATTCTAATATTATGCCTATGAAGAGTTGTGCCTAAGTTCTTGGTTATACACAACCTCCTAGTCAAAACAACCAATCCATCCCTTTGACTACTTTTGTGGCTAGTGTTCCTACCTTTACATCCAATATCAAGGCCACTTCTACTCAAAATCTCATACCAACACATGTTAGTTAAGGGCTTAGGGGGCGATTCCTCTAATCATAATTCCTTCATTCCTCCTAAAATGAGTCTTCCATTTGTTACCCAATCCTCTCCAATACCTACCTACCATAGTGTTCCACCTCCTTATTCTCAACCCATGCCTTCATATAGCAATATCCCTCCTTATTCTCAACAACCACTTTCATACCACAACATCGCCCCTCCCTCTTTCAACAATGTTACCCCTCCTTGTCCATCTGACGTGTCCAATTTCAACTCTTCCACCAAAGCTACCATCAATAGTCTAGACCAAATAATTTCTTCCTTACAACAACAAATAGCTTCAATGAACCTATCTAAGTATAGTGTGCTCATGTTTGATGTAGCGAGCCCATTATCCAATGACATTGTCCAAGCTATCCCTCCTAAACATGTGGAAGTTCCTCAATTGGAACTTTGTAATAGAAAAGGTGATCCATTGGCTCATGTGGAAACATTTCAAACTTTGTGTAGTGACTTTGCTCATGACCGAAGACTTTTGGATAAATTATTTACTAGAACATTAAGGGATAAAGCTTTGCAATGGTATTGTTCTTTGCCTCCTTATTCTATTACTTCATTTCAACAATTAGCTAATGTTTTTATTCAACAATTTCACAATAATATTGGTCCTAAAATTACTTTGACTGATTTGAAGCATTGTAAACAAGGTGTTAAAGAAAAAGTGACTAATATTATTGGTAGATGTAGACACCTAAAAATGTCTCATTCATCATGTACTAATTATTCGTCCTATTAGTTATATAATTATATAATTATTTAATTAATCTAATTATTCTTATTCTTCTGAACTAATTTAATCATCACCTTCCACATTACTAATCATTCAATTTCTATCCTTTAATCAATTCATCATTAAACCCTTTTCTCAAATATTAATTTTTTAATTAATTATGATTAATTCCCTTAATTAAATAATATTTATTATTTAATTAAATCTATTTCTAATGATTGAATAATTTCATTTAAATTATTTAAATAGTTAACTTATTCCTCCAATTTCCCAAATTCGAATTTCATCTAATTTCATTTTTTGAAATTCACATTCCACCAAATCTGAATTTCAATAAATTTTAGTAAATCTCACGTGCATTTCATCATTCGAAAATTCAAATTCAAACCTAAATAAACATGAAATTGAATTTAAATTCATAAGTCCTACAACACATGTTGAAAATCAAGACCGATTGATCAAATCAGTTAACTGAGTTAACTCTCCAATCTCCCCTTTTCACTCTCAATCACCTTTTTTGACTAATCAATCAAATCAGTCATCTCCCTAATCAATTCAGTCCACTAGTCAATCAATTGAGTCAACTATCCAATCAATCTTGTTAACAGATGAATCAAATAAGTTAACAGATCAATCAATCCACTTAACCGATCAACCAAAATCAGTGAACTATCAATCAACACTTTAGTTCCAAATCTCACCCAATCTGTCTCAAAAATCTATAAATTCAACCTCATTTCTCAATTTCAATATAGAATCACTATCTTCAAAATAATTGCATCTATCATATGCAGGAATCCCAGTGCAACACTTGAGAGCCACCTATCACAACATTTGGAGAAATGCAGTGGAAGCTTATTTGGATCAATTGAGGGAATTTCATTATGCTATTTTGTTATTTAATTGATTTGATGTATTTCATTGTCATTTAGGAGTTGTTTTTAATTAGATTAGAGTTTATGATTCTCTCTTATAAATTTGATTAATTATGACTATTTTTACCCCTAAAACAAATGGTGAACCCGACGTGAAGTAACAACATTTAACCTTTTTATCTGATTTTACGTCTTGCAGGATCTGTATGGATGCACAAAAAAATGTAACGCATTCGAATGCAAAAATTTGCATTCACTCATATCGCTATGCATTTGACATGATAGAAATTTGCAATCGCCCACACATCAGTTCGAATTCGTCTACATGATGATTCACATTCGTAGGACTTAGTGGCATGCTAAATTTCTTTTGTCGCTTCTATCTCTCATTTAGTTGCGCTTCACACCCATCATTCTTTTTTAATTTTGGAAATTTTATTTTTTTCATAAAATGTGTCTAACCCCATGGCAGGGAAGGTAAGATTCAAGATTTCAGGTGCTAGAAGATAACCAAAGATAGAAGACAACAAAGAGCTTATCAATGAAGGATAAGAGTAGAGAAAAGATTCCAAGATCTTGAAGGATTGGTTGCCTTATCCTGATACTATCATATTGTGCACAAATACCTGGAAAAATTTGACATATTTGATGATGTCAAGGTCATGGGCAATATGATAATGGATGAAACCCATGTCTTTTAAAAACTATTTTCTGACTTTTCTTTCTGTGCTTAACTAGGTCATTTTGAGCTAATCATTATCTTGCAGGTTTCTGTTATCTTTCGAAATTCTGTTTTCTGCATTTTTTTTTAAACTCTGTGTTCTGCATCGCATTTAATAGCACAAAAATGCCAATTCACTTAGATGTTGTTATGCATTAGATCAGATAGTAATTCGCATTTGATGACACACAAATTTGCTTCTGAGTACACAAAAATTTGCATTTGATAAGAACTTGGTTCGCATTCCCTGAATATAATTAAAACCTCTTTGTTCTGTCATTTTCTCAAATTTTGGTCTTTTAATGTTTTGTTTTCACTAAATATAATTAAAACCTCTTTGTTCTATCATTCTCTCAAATTTTGGTCTTTTAATGTTATGTTTTAATAGACACTAAGGCAAATTCTATAACTGAAGGAAAAACTTAGGCTTGTGAGCCCACAATACAAACTAATGCTTTCATGGGTTTTGCAAGTACAACTAGACCTAGTTTAACTCACACTTCCTTTGGTGTTATTTAAAAAGAACAAAACAAATCTGCTTCATTACAAGTTATTAATCATTGCTTTGTGGATTAAAATTAACATCATGCTTGTTGGAGCAACATCTCCAAATAGTTTTTAGAAAAATTTGCAATGAAAGGATAAAAAGAACAATCTATCTTCTATATCTTGAAGGTGATAGGCATATGTTCTCCCCTTAATTGGCTGATCAAAGAGCTAGACTCACCATTTATGCTTTCTGTCAATTTTGCAATAGGATAAACCCTTAGTAGGCCTGCCCTCCCAAGAATCCCATAAGATTGATGAGAGGGGAATGACCTAAGTGGAAATGACTAAAGCTAAGTAATCCAAGACACTATAAATAAATGTGTTTGTGATGAAAGTCACAAAAGATGAGTGTTATATGTTGTCACAACAACATCATGCCTCCCTTAATGTCTATATGGCATGTTACAATTTGTAGAGTGTAATCTTTGCAAACTGGAAGACCTCCTTTAACAGAGTGGAAAATGTTGTTGATTGTCACCACTCAAACGAAACCCTTAATAAAAACTTTAGGAATTAGTGGCCAAGTTGAGTCAGTAACTAGACACTTGTAATATCAAAGTGCAAGGGAGGGGACGAATCTACCCCCAAGACACTCACCATATATCTCCCAGGAAAATGAGCCAATTGAGGAGCAATTCTCTTTGGTTCAACTTTCAAACAAAGGAAAAAAAATGGGTGCACCCTAGGGTGTGATAGGGTTGTTTGAGCTAACAGAGTATCAAGAAGTGGGTTGTGGTATTATTTGTGACCTTTTGCCTAGAAGAGTCTGATTGTTTTATGATTGTATGACCAACATTTATCAAAAACAAATGAGGTTTGAAAAGACCCCAACAATCATTAGGATTTGAAAAGATCCTTTAAATGATATTCTCTTTGGATTATTTCAGATTGTTTTCTTACTTTGTTGTTGTGTCTTATGCAACACTTTCAAAAGATCCAACATTCACAACATAGCCAAAACAAAGTCAAAATAATCAAGTCTTGTCAAGAATATTTCAACCACAAATATAATTTGAGAACCTCAAGAGAAAACATTGCAATATCAAGTATCAACATCAACAAATCAAGCAAAATTGCCACATTCAAAGAAATGGAGAATATGCTAATTTTGTGATCTTAGGTCCCATGCATTCAATCCATGCATAGTCAAAACTTATGTCCTCATTTTGCACAAGTCCTCACCACATAATTAGGAAGTAAGGTCAACTATTCACATCCAAATAGTCTTTGTAAAGCCATCATTTATGTCCCTCCTAGGATAAAATCAACCTTGCACACTTCAATAGGTTGCCACGAAGTCCATCATCTCAATTCTTGCATTGTCTACCTACATCAGTCATAGTCTATCACCCTTAGAAGTCTTAAGAGTATTTCATTTGCATGGGTTTACCCAGGGATGGATAATTTCCATTTGAGAAACCAAACCTTGGACCAGATAATGATCAATTGGAAATTATTGATGTTTTGGACAATCTTGATTGGGAATTAAGAATTGACCTCCTAGAATATGAAGAGGTTGAAGTTGTATTAGATAAATAAGTTTGTTAGTCAGTCTGAATTCAAAGGCACGCTGAATGAGAAATCAAGAGACAAAGAGAACAAGAAACTATTCGACAACTTGCCAAGCTTACCATCAAAGAATAAGTTCCTCAACAATAGAGAGTCCTCAATAGTAGTTTAAGTTTACATATGTAATCCCACAGTAAATAGATCAAAGTCTTGCATATCAATTGTCCAAGTCCTTGATGCATCCATAACCGGTAAAACCCTCAAAGAGAATCAATTGGCTTATTCAACAAGAGTAACACAATGAAAGCAACAAGAAAACATAACAAGATTACATAAACAAATCATATTATTGTTATAGAACTTCTGTCAACGATCTGGTTATCATCATATAATCATCAAAAAACATCCAGTAGTTAACTGGTTTCATGCAGGCTATCAGCCAGATACAATCCAACTGGGACTCTAAGAATCAACCAGATCACAAAATGCGAATCTCAATCCTTATTCTCAATTCTACTTTCTCTGCCCCTACAAATGATTACATAATTCCATATTTATACCCATTAGAACATATCTAGGTCAGCCTCATAAGATTTCTTTTACCAATGCATGAAAATGAAATGTGTAATTAGGTCGGCCCTAATAATTAAATAAATCTTTCTAGAAAATAACAACCAAGAGGTGCGGTTCAGCAGGAAGGTCGACCACACGCCAAAGAACTGTTGGCATTATGGATGAATTGATTATGTGTTGCATTGATGTTTTGTCATTGATGTCAACACTAGCTATTATGGTTAGCTACCGACAGACAAGTTTTGGTTATCGACAGACAGGTTTTGGTTACCAATAGAAGATCTAGTGTTACCGATAGAAGAGACTATCTATTGGACACTTTCGACATGTTTGGATCTATGGAGTATGTTTGATTTTATGTGTTGCATACTTTTGGAACATGTTTTGGTTAGTTGGTATTGACTTGGTAATTAGATGCTATCACACACTCTTGTAAACCCTTACCGACATGGGTTTAAGGTTTAACCGACAGAGCTTTCACTGAGAAATATTGGCAGAATGCATAAGTGGTGTTGATGCAACTTCTAGATAGATTTCATGATGCTGAAGATGTTCTTTGATCATGCCTCAATTGATTGAAGACATTGCTTTGGCATGGTGGACCCAGATTAGGTCTGGTACTTATCTAGGTTATGGACTGGTATTATGTTAGCATGTTCTCTACACATTACCAAGATGATTTATGGATTGGTTATTGTTGTTTTGGTCTCAAGCCGACATGGCATATCATTGTAATATGGATGTATGTAATGATCTTATTGTAATATCTTTTAGGTGACCGACCTAATTGGTTTAGGCCTTAGGGTTGGTATAAATTGATGTAAGATCTTATTGTAGATCATATATTCATGGTCGTGGAATATAATATCATATGTGAAGGAGATTTGATCGATCATAGGTGATCGAATTGGGATTAAGGAAGAGGTCAAAGGCCTCTGGTATTGAGCTTAATCGAGACTGTAATCAGGAATGGTAGATGCTATCTCTGGTAGTTCATTATTTTGGATCATTGTCCATTTATTTTTAGGTGGTTATAACCTCTTTGTAGTAAGTGAGACTCTTTTGTAATGAGTAGTACACTATAGGCAGTGTGCCTTCCTACATGTGCAGGCCCCTCATTGTATCACATACTTTCTGTAGAAGTATCATCTGACTGTGGGTAGGCTTCCCACCGTGGTTTTTCCCTTTCCGCATTTTTCACATACAAATCATGGTGTTATGTGGTATGTTTGCATTGTGTTGATTATTTGTTTTATTGTTAAGTTTCATTGCTTACCGGTATCTGTTTCTGCTATTCTGGTACTTAATGTTTATGTGATCCGCTTAAAGGTTATTAAGTGGTTTGATTGATATAATCTATTAACAACTGTATCAGCCCCCCCTCTCAGTTGTTCACCGGTTATCCTAACAATTGGTATCAGAGCCTTGGCCCTATTTTGGAGAAGCTTATCCGCTTGAGGTAGATCCTATGGCAGCTATCACTTCAAATCTATTGGCAACTATTTTCAAAAGAGAAATCCCTAAGCTTGATGGAATAAATTATGGGATATGAAAAATCTGAATGGAGACTCATCTTAGATGTCTTGGAAAGGATATTTGGGAGATAATGAGAAAGGATACACACCTTATGATCCAACATCTAGCAATCCTGGACAAGAATATTGAAAATGATTGTAGAGCTAGAGAAGCCCTCTTGTGTGCACTTACTGATCAGCAAATCATGGGATTGACTGATAAATTATCGATAAAGGTTATGTGGAATAAATTGAAAACTTTGAATGAAGGTGATCCTACTATAAAAATTGCTAAACTTGATGGTTACTGGGTAAGATATGAAAACTTGAAGATGAAAGATAATGAAAGAATTGCTGTGTTTACGGAAAGAGTAAATGAGATTGTTATGGGAATTCAATGTTGTGGAGGATCTCTGAGTGAAGATGAAATAGTTTCAAAAGTCTTGAGAGCCCTTCCACCAGCTTACAAGATGAGGGCAACTATAATTAATGAGCTGAGAACAATGGAAAACACTTTAGCTAACAGAGACATTCTGATTGGGAAATTAACTACTTTTGAGCTTGAAGAATTTGGATCTTCTGGAGCTGCAAAGTCTGAACCTGCTTTTCATGCATCATCATCTACTATCAAAAGTGATTGGAAGCCTTATATGAAAAATAATTGGAAGATATGAGGAAAGAAGATGAAGAATTTGAGCAACTTGAAGCCTTATTTGCTAGAAGAGTACCTAAAGGACCGATAGGAAGTAAGTATGAAGGAAAAGCACCTTTTAAATGTTTTACATATAATAAGATTGGTCATTTTACATCTAGATGTCCTGAAAGGAATGCAAGATTTGAAGAAAGAGTTATGAAAACATTTAAGCCTAATCAGAACAAATATAGATTCAAGAAAAGTAAATAATGCTACATAGCGGATGAGGAAGGAGTAAGTGATGACTCTGAGGATGAACCGACAATAGACTCTGCTAGTGGATTCGACAATGGAAAGGAATGGGTGTTCTATGCTTTAAAGGAAGATGAACTAGAACCAACTATCATGAATGAAGAAAAGGCCCTGGCAGCAAAAGTTGAAGATAAGGATGAATGGGTAATTGATAGTGGATGATCACATCATATGACTGGAGATAAAAGAAAATTTCTGTCCCTGCAAGAATACAATGGAGGTCAAGTCAAATTTGGAGATGACAAAGCATATATGATCAAAGGTAGAGGTATTATTTCTCTAGATTGTAAGCATAATAATGATAATGTAATGTCTATTATGTAGAAGGTTTAAAGCATAATCTTTTGAGTGTTGGTCAATTGGTGGATAAGGGTTTCCAACTTCAGTTTAAAGATAGAAAATGCAAAATCATTAACAAGACTGGTTTGGAGATTGCAACCGGTATTCAGACTGGAGGTAATATCTTTCACTTGAACAATGGTAATAAGACATGTTTGATTGCTCATATTGATGAGAGTTGGTTATGTAATAAGAGGTTGTGTCATGTTAATTTTGATTGTATTGTTAAGACCAGTTTAACTAAGGCAATTAGAGATATACCTAAGATTATGAAGCCTCATAATCTGGTATGTAAGGAATGTCAATTGGGAAAGAAAGTTAGAACTTATTTTAAGAGCATACATGATAAATCTAATAATGTGCTTGATTTGATTCACATTGACTTATGTGGTCCAACAAGGACTAGAAGCTTTTAAGGTGATAGGTATTTCATGCTGATAATTGATGATTATTCTAGGATGACGTGGGTGAATTTTCTTAGGGAGAAGTGTGAAGACTTTGAGATACTCAAGATCTTTAAAGAAAAGGTTGAAACAGAAACTAGATTGAAAATCAAATGTCTAAGATCAGATCAAGGCAGTGAGTTCACTTCTCATGAATTTAACTGTTATTGTGAGACAAATGGAATTAGGAGACAATTTTATGCACCTAGGAATCCTCAACAAAATGGAGTAGTAGAAAGGAAGAATAGAACCATTTTGGATGCAACAAGATCTATGATGATGGAAGCCAAATTACCTCACATCTACTGGAGAGAAGCAATGAGTACAACGGTCTACACATTCAATAGAGTTCACATCAAAGGTGAATTTTGTAAGACCCCTTATGAATTATGGTTTGGACATACACATACTGTTAAATATTTTAGAATTTTTGGAAGTAAATGCTATATCAAAAGGGATGATTCAATTAGGAAGTTTGATCCTGGATGTGATGAAGGAATATTTCTTGGTTATTCAATTCAAACCAAAGCATATAGATGTTATAACAAAAGATTGCAGAAATATATGGAGAGCGCTAATTTGAAAGTGGATGCAATATAGAAATCAATCTATATCACATGACAAAGAACTGATAGTGGAAATGATCATAACTGAACCAACAATGCCTCAATCGGTACAGGAAACTGAGATAGTTACACCAGTACAATCAGAAAATTCAACTGTGATTGATGATTGGTGCAGTGAACCTAAAGTTCAGAAGACACCAAGGTATGTAAGGTTAAATCAAACTGAAGATCAAATCATTGGAGATAGGAACAAGGGAGTTATGACAAGAAGAAGACTGGCAAATGAAGAGGTATGTCTTATTTCTCAAATTGAACCGACATCTATTATTGAAGCTTGTAAAGATAAAAATTGGTTAAAGGCTATGGAAGATGAATTAGATCAGATAGAAAAGAATGAGACTTGGACTTTAAATCCCCCGCCTAAAAATAAGAATGTTATTGGAACTAAATGGGTTTTTAGGAATAAATTGAATGAGGATGGTCAAGTTGTAAGAAAAAAGGCTAGATTGGTTTGTAAAGGATATTCTCAAATGGAAGGAATTGATTATGGTGAGACATTTGCACCTCTAGCTAGAATTGAAACTGTTAGACTATTTCTTGCCTATGCAGCTTATAAGAACTATAAGGTTTATAAAATGGATGTTAAATGTGCATTTTTGAATGGTGAACTTGAGGAAGAAGTATACATTGAACAACTTGATGGATTTTCACTAACAAATGATAAAGATACGGTTTACAGATTGAGGAAAGCTTTATATGGATTGAAACAAGCTCCTAGAGCTTGGTATGCAAGATTGGATAAATATCTTTTGATGCTTGGTTTTACTAAAGGTAGTGCTGCTAGTAATTTATATTATAAGATCACTGATGATGATATTTTGATTATTGAAGTATTTTTTGATGATACATTTTTTGGAGGAGAAGATAAATTGTGCATGGAATTTTCTAATAATATGAAGAGTGAATTTGAAATGTCCATGATTGGTGAGATGTGATTTTTCTTAGGTTTGTAGATTACTCAAACTGACAAAGGCATTTTTATCTATCAAACTAAGTATCTGAGGGAATTGTTGAAGAAGTTTGGTATGGATAATTCCAAACTGGTAAGTACTCCTATGGTGACAAGTGAGAAATTATCTATCAAAGATACATCTACATCGGTAAATCCTACAAGGTATAAGTCTATGATTGGTGGCTTGTTGTATCTAACACAGACTAGACCAGATATTATGAATGCAATAAGTATTATTTCAAGATATCAAAGTAATCCTAAAGAAAATCATGAATGTGTAGTAAAGAGGATATTCCGGTATTTGCAAGGAACAACAAAATATGGCTTATGGTATTCTAGAGATGATGATTTCACTTTATGTGCATATACTGATTCAGATTGGGCAGGAGATACTGATGACAGGAAGAGAAATTCTGGTGGAGCTTTCTTTCTTGGAAAGAAATTGGTTTCATGGATCAACAAAAAAAAGTCATGCATTTCTTTATCTACTGCAGAAGTTGAGTATGTTGTAGAAACAACTAATTGCACCCAAGTCTTGTGGATGAAGCAAATGTTGAAGGATATCAAGGAAAATTGTAGTGAATTGGTAGTTATCTACTGTGATAACTCTGCAGCTATTGACATGTCTAAGAATTTGGTATTTCACTCTAAGACTAAGCATATATCAATAAAGTATAACTTTTTGAAGGACAAGGTAGAAGGAAAGGACATAACACTAAAGAGAAGATTGCAGATATATTCACTAAACCACTGTCTAAGAAATCATTTGAGTATTTGAGAGACATGTTAGGGGTTTCTGCCCCTTTGGTAGAGACTTGATTGATGCAGTTTGTCATCAGTCTGACATGCATTATCAGAGATAGTATTCATGTTGGTATTTTGGTATGGTTTTGTCATTGATGTCAACACCTACTAAACTCTTATCAACTCTGGCACTTTGGAGAATCAACAACATTCACCAGCAAGCAAGTGACTCATACACAGTCACCAATATCTGGTACACCAGCTAGATATAATGATCACCGACACTTGGAATGATATGGAAAACACACGGTTATGTCGAAGACATCGTTTGGACATCTTGTCCTAGAGTTTTGTTTATAGGTATATTCATATTTGCATATTTGCTGTTACCGGCAAATAGGTCCAGGGTTACATCGGCAAGTTTATCTTTTCCGGATCAACATGGCACGCTATGGAGATGATTAATTATTGTTGCAAATGCATTAAGCCGACATGTTCAATCGGTTATTACATCAGATATTGTATTGTTTGTAAAATATTTTTATTGTAATATCTTGTAAGAGCCGACCTACTAAAATTGGTCTTAGGTTATGGTATAAATGTAAGATCTTATTTGTAAGATCAAATGTAAAATGCGAAAAAGGATTGTGTGAAGGTATATGCCAGAATAAGCAGAGCTATACACACAAACAACATTTGAAGATTGAAGGAGGGTTTTTGTGAAGACAATCAGAACTACACCGCTACTGAATCCAACATATGAAGATGCTATTTTGTGCAGTACATTCTTATTGGATTTAACCATCCAACTGTAGTCAGTGTGATAGGAATTTGGAAACCATCAAAGCAAATAGATATTAAACTAGCTCAATCACAAAAACTAGATTGCAATGATAAGAAATCCTAAAAACATTCAATAGAGATATGAAGATAAGATAATCAAACCAAATGCAAACCATTACAAACGTGAATATCTCCTCCATAATTCTCCATTGTCCTTCTTTCTCCTTCAAATTACTTTGTTTGTGGATCTCACCTACAAGTGCAAAAGCATAGTATGAAAGCAAGATTGACAAGATGAAATGGCAGCGTAAGGATACTAGAAGCGTGATTGATTCTCCTTCATTGAAGAAAAATCATCCAATTTATAGACAAATTGGAGAGATGACAAGATTAGCATGAAGAGATTTGAAAGGAAATTTCAAATCAAGAATGACAAATATGACAAATTATGACAAAATTGACACTTTCTATGCAAGATTGATTGATTGACAAATTATGACAAATTGACATGCAAGATTGATTGATTGACAAATTATGACAAATTAACAAAATTGAAATGCCATTCCCATGAAATTAGGAGAAATATTAGAAAAATTGAAGAAAATAGGAAAAATAGAAAATTAGGAATTAGGAGCAATTAATAAATAAGGTTAGAAATGATGAATTGGAAATTAGGAAATTAGAAATTGATGAAATTAGAAAATTAGGTGAATTAATTAATAATTTTTCATTCATTAATTAATTCACAAAAAGAGGGGGAATTAATTAGCCAATTAAATAAATATTTAATTGTGACAAGAAGACCTAGGATAAATAAATAAATTATTTAACCTAGAGGGAAAATGACAATCAAGATTAAATGAATAAATCATAAAATCCTAGAAATAAGAGGACAAGGAATTAGGTCAAGACAACAAGAAATTAATGTTGATTCGATCATGATTTTGATTGACAAAGGACCAATGCTGATAAATGATTGAGATTGGTTGACAAATTGACCAAGATTGATAAAGAGACCAAATTAATAGGCACCAATTGACGAGGAACAATGACTAATTGATCCAAATTGACATGATTGAAAAGGACAACGATCGATGACAAATCGATCACAAAATTGATGAGATTGACCAGGACAAAGATCGATGACGAATCGATTGCAAAATGACAAGATTGACAAGGATGAGGATCGATGATGAATTGATTGCAAGATGACAAGATTGACAAGGACAAGGATCGATGACGAATCGATCGCAAATGACAAGATTGACAAGGACGAGGATCGACCAAAATCATGATTGGAGATTGTTATCGACAAGACCAAATTTGAAAGCGAGAAAAATGAGGAATGTAGAAGAAGGACTTGATGCTTGCAAATGATAAAGACCAAGTGTGCAACATAGAAGAAATGTTAATGCAACGCAAAAACCCTAAAATAAGGCAATGCGCAAATGTTAAAGTATGACTCCGCAAGCGTTGACCATTTTTAGATGTCTACAGTATTGTTTGTAAAATGTTTTTATTGTAATATCTTGTAAGAGCCGACCTACTAAAATTGGTCTTAGGTTATGGTATAAATGTAAGATCTTATTTGTAAGATCAAATGTAAAAATGCAAAAAAGGATTGTGTGAAGGTATATGCGAGAATAAGCAGAGCTATACATGCAAACATCATTTGAAGATTGAAGGAGGGTTTTTGTGAAGACAATTAGAACTACAACGGTACTGAATCCAACATATGAAGATGCTATTTTGTGCAGTACATTTTTATTGGATTTAACCATCCAACTATAGTCAGTGTGACTCCCATTCTGTGATTGAGCAGTGAGCTCTAGGCGGTTGGCCTTTCTGCATGTGTAGACCCCATTTATGTGCACTTACTATTTGCAGTAGTATCATCTGATTGTGGGTAAGGTTTCCCACCATGGTTTTTCCCCTTACAGGGTTTCCATGTACAAAAATTGGTGTTATGTGTTGTGGATGACTTTGTGTTTATGTTTCATGCACTAATCCTTACCGGTATAGCAATTAACTGTTAAAACTGTCTATCGACATAGTGAATTGGTTTACCAGTATTAAGCATTAAGTTGGTTAAGTTGTTTTTGGTTTGAATTTATTTGACAAATGATTCACCCCCCCCTCTTAGTTGTCTCCGGGACCTAACAATTGGTATCAAAGCTTAGTCCTCTTTTTAGAAGTTTAACAACTTGAGGAGATCCAATGTCTACTAATTATTTCAGGAAGGACAGTCCTAAACTTGATGGAACCAACTATGGCATATGGAAGATTAGAATGGAGACACATCTAAATTGCATTGGAAAATACATCTGGGATGTTATAAAGAATGGTTATACTATTGCTGTACAAGGTCAACCTAGTCCAGCTAACTTGACTAAAGATGAGGAAAATGATTGCAAAGAAAGATAAGCACTTTTGAGCGCATTATCAGATCAACAAATCATGGGACTATCAGATAGGTCTACTGCTAAAGCTATTTGGGATCATTTGGAAATGCTAAATGAAGGAGATTCCACAATCAAAATTGCAAAACTTGAAAGCTTCCGGGTCAGGTATGAACATCTGAAAATGGAAGAAGATGAAAGGATTTCTGCTTTTATGGAAAGAGTAAATGAAATTGTTTTGGGTATTAAATGTTGTGGAGGAACCTTAAGTGAGGATGAAATTGTTTCAAAAGTTTTGAGAGGATTTCCACCAGCATATAAAATGAAAGTCACCGCTATAAATGAGTTAAGAACAATGCCTAATACATCAGTTACTAGGGATACATTAATTGGGAAACTTTCAGCTTTTGAAATTGAAGAATTTGGTCCTGTTGCTACTATAAAGATAGTTTTGGCCTTTAAAGAATCAACATCATCTGCTCCATCATTTGACAAATCTGATTGGAAAGCCTTTTATGCAAAAGAACTTGAAGAAAGTAGGAAAGAAAATGAAGAACTTGAAGAACTTGAAGCACTGTTTGCAAGGAAAATGCCTAAAGGTCGAGTTGGAAGTAAGTATGAAGGTAAAGCACCCTTTAAATGTTTTAACTGCAATAATATTAGTCATATGGCTTCAAGCTGCCTTGATAGACATGCTAGACTAAGAGAAGAAGCCAGAGGAACATACAAGCCTAACCCTGAATATCAGAGATATAGATTTAAGAAGAATAAAGACAAATCTTGTTACATTGCTGATAAAGGTGTGACTGATGATTCTAATGAGGATCCAATAGAAAATGGATGGGTTTTTGTTGCTATAACAGAAGATCAATCGGCACCTACTGCTCAACCGATAGTATAGGCCTTGGCAGCTAAAGTTGAAGTAAAGGATGAATGGATCATTGATTCAGGATGCTCACATCATATGACAGGAGACAAAGGTAAATTCTTGAACTTTCAAGAATACAATGGAGGCTTAGTGAGATTTGGAGATGACAAAGCTTGTTCAATAGAAGATAAGGGTACAATATCTCTTGATGGTAAGCATAACACTGACAATGTTTACTATGTTGAAGGATTAAAGCATAATCTTTTGAGTGTTGGTCAATTAGTTGAGAAAGGATTTCAGTTACAATTCAAAAATGGAAAATGCAAAATTGTGAATATAACTGGTTTGGAAATTACAACCGGTAATCAGACTAGAGGTAATATCTTTCATTTGAATAACAATGAAAAGACATGCTTAATTACACATATAGATGAAAGTTGGTTATGGCATAAGAGACTCTGTCATGTAAACTTTGATTGCATGGTGAAGATCAGTACTACTAAGGCAGTTAGAGATTTACCTAAAATTGTCAAACCTCAGAATACAGTATGTAAGGAATGTCAATTTGGAAAACAAGTTAGCTAGTTTCAAAAGTATTCCAGAAAAATCAAATAATGCTCTTGATTTGATTCACACTGATTTATGTGGTCCAGTTAGAACTAAAATCTTACAAGGTGATAGATATTTCATGCTAATCATTGAAGACTATTCTAGAATATGTTGGGTTACTTTTCTGAGAGAAAAATCAGAAGCACTTAGAAAGTTCAAAGTATTCAAAGTAATGGTAGAAAATGAAACCGGTAAGAAAATCAAATGTTTAAGATCAGATCAAGGAGGTGAATTTACATCTAAGGAATTTAATACATTCTGTGAAGTGAATGGAATCAAAAGACAACTATCAACACCTCAGACACCACAACAGAATGGAGTTGTTGAAAGGAAAAATAGAACTATCTTGGATGCAGCAAGAAGTATGTTATCAGAAGAAAACCTACCACATGTATATTGGAGAGAGGCAATCAGTACATCAGTCTATACATTCAGCAAAGTTCACATCAAAGGTGAAACCGGTAAGACCCCTCATGAACTATGGTTTGGTAATACTCCTACTCTTAAGTACTTCATAATTTTTGGAAGTAAATGTTATATCAGAAGAGATGAGTACATTGGAAAATTTGATCCTAGAAGTGATGAAGGAATATTTCTTGCTTACTCATCTAAGAGCAAGGAATGTAGATGTTTTAACAAAAGATTGCAAAATTTTTTTGAAAGTACAAATGTAAAAATTGATGAACAATTCAAAGGAACTTCAAGGTATATAGACTCTGAACCAGAAACAAAATTTTTGACAAATGAACCTACACTAAATCCACCCGTACAGAATGAAGATCTAGTTACCTCGGTATCATCTGAGGATTCCACAGTAATTGAGGAACAACAACAAACAAAGACACCCTGGTATGTAAGACTGAATCATTCTGAAGATCAGATAATTGGAAATAAGTCTAAAGGAGTCATGACAAGAGGAAGATTGGCAAATGAAGAGGTGTGTCTTATTTCTCAAATTGAACCATCATCTGTTAATGAGGCATGTGAAGATAAATTTTGGATTAAAGCTATGGAAGAAGAATTAGAACAAATTGAGAAAAACAACACTTGGATATTAGTTCCGCGACCTAAAGATAAAAATGTAATTGGAACCAAATGGGTATTTAGAAACAAACTTAATGAAGATGGTAAGGTTGTCAGAAATAAAGAAAGACTAGTGTGTAAGGGATATTCTCAGAAGGAAGGAGTTGATTACAATGAAACCTTTGCACCAGTAGCTAGAATTAAGGCAGTCAGATTATTTTTGGCTTTTGCAGCACAGAAGAACTACAAAGTTTATCAAATGGATATTAAATGTGCATTTTTAAATGGAGATCTTGAAGAGGAAGTATACATTGAACAACCTGATGGATTTTCTTTGACAGATGACAATGATATGGTTTGCAGGTTAAGAAAAGCTTTGTATGGATTAAAACAAGCTCCAAGAGCTTGGTATGCAAGATTGGATAAGTATCTTTTAAAGATTGGTTTTACTAAAGGAAATGCAGACAACAATTTATATTATAAAATAACTAATGATGATATCTTAATTATAGAAGTATTTGTTGATGATATAATCTTTGGAGGAGAAGATGGATTATGTAAAGAATTTTCTATTAAAATGGAGCAAGAATTTGAAATGTCTATGATTGGAGAAATAAAATTCTTTTTAGGATTGTAGATCTCACAAACTGATAAAGGTATATTCTTGAGTCAATCCAAATACTTAAAAGTGTTACTAAAGAAATTTGGGATGGAGAACTCTAAACCAGTAAGCACACCTATGACAACAAATGACAAATTGTCACAAAGGGATGAATCTACACCTGTTAATCCGACTAGATACAAAACTATGATAAGAGGTTTACTGTATTTAACACAAACCAGACCTGATATTATGAATGCAGTATGTATTGTTTCAAGATTTCAAAGTAATCCTAGAGAAAATCATGAATCAACAATAAAAAGGATTTTCCGGTACTTACAAGGTACTATAAATCTTGGATTATGGTACCCCAGAGATGAAAACTTTAAATTATGTGCATACACAGATGCAAATTGGGCAGGAGATGTGGATGATAGAAAAAGCACCACCGGTGGACCATTCTTTCTTGGAAACAGTTTAGTCTCTTGGTTGAGTAAGAAACAAAGTCGTACATCTTTATCAAAAATAGAATCAAAATATGTTGCAACAACAACTAACTGTACATAGGTACTTTGGCTTAAGCAAATGTTGAAAGACATAAAGGTAAAATGCAAGGAACCTATTACTATCTATTGTGATAACACTACAACAATTGATATATCTAAAAATCTGGTATTACATTCTAAAACCAAACATCTTTCTATCAAACTAAATTTTCTAAGGGAAAATGTTGAAGCAAAGGAGATAAAACTGGTTTATGTGAATACCAGAGAATAGATTGCAGATATTTTCACTAAACCTTTGCATAAGGAGACTTTTGAATATCTCAGAGATCAGCTTGGAGTCATACCACCACCGGTAGAGACTTAGACAATTGATGATTGTCATCAACCGGCAGAATTAATAGAGAAATCTTTTATTCCGGTCTTTGATGGGAAGCTACTTCTCAGGGGGAGTAGTTGGTATATTGAATTGATTGGTATTTTGTATATGAACTTGGCTTTTATTGTAACTTTGGCATTTGACGTCAAAGGGGGAGAGATTGGTATGGAAAAACTTTAAAAAACACATGTTGCTCCCAGGGGGAGAAATTGTTGTTTGGGAGAGATCATTACTCTCTGTATCTGTATTTTGATTTCTGGTTATGATCTTTTAGGAGATTGTTGGTTTTTGGTATTTGGCATTTCTATTTTGGCACTTTTATGGTTTTTCCATCTTGTGTTGCCATCAATGCCAAAGGGGGAGATTGTTGGTATTTTGGTATGGTTTTGTCATTGATGTCAACACCTACTAAACTCTTATCAACTCTGGCACTTTGGAGAATCAACAACGTTGACTGGCAAGCAAGTGACTCATGCATAATCACCGGTATCTGGTACACTGGCAAGATATAATGATCATCGACACTTGGAATGAGATGGAAAACATATGGTTATGTCGAAGACATCATTTGGACATCTTGTCCTGGAGTTTTGTTTATAGGTATATTCATATTTGCATATTTGCTGTTACCGGCAAATAGGTCCAGGGTTACACTGACAGGTTTATCTTTTCCAGATCAACATGGCATGCTATGGAGATGATTAATTATTGTTGAAAATGCATTAAGCTGACATGTTCAATTGGTTATTGCATCAGATATTGTATTGTTTGTAAAATGTTTTTATTGTAATATCTTGTAAGAGCCGACCTACTAAAATTGGTCTTAGGTTATGGTATAAATGTAAGATCTTATTTGTAAGATCAAATGTTAAAATGTGAAAAAGGATTGTGTGAAGGTATATGCGAGAATAAGTAGAGCTATACATGCAGACATCATTTGAAGATTGAAGGAGGGTTTTTGTGAAGACAATTAGAACTACACCAGTACTGAATCCAGCATATGAAGATGCTATTTTGTGCAGTACATTCTTATTGGATTTAACCATCCAACTATAGTTAGTGTGACTCCCATTTTGTGATTGAGCAGTGAGCTCTAGGCGGTTGGCCTTTCTGCATGTGCAAACCCCATTTATGTACACTTACTATCTGCATTAGTATCATCTGATTGTGGGTAAGGTTTTCCATCATGGTTTTCCCCCTTACATGGTTTCCACGTACAAATATTGGTGTTATGTGTTGTGGATGACTTTGTGTTTATGTTTCATGCACTAATCCTTACTGGTATAGTAATTAACTGTTAAAATTGTTTACCGATATTAAGCATTATGTTGGTTAAGTTGTTTTTGGTTTGAATTTATTTGACAACTGATTCAAACCCCCCCCCCCCTCTCAGTTGTCTCTGGGACCTAACAATTCATTCCAAAACTGATGATTGGTGCTACTACTCAAGGGGAGTAGTCAACTTTGAGATTCAAAGGTTTACATTCTTGCTTTGATATTTTTGTGAGATTTCTGGCATTTATGTCAAAGGGGGAGAGATAGTGATGTGAAATTTTTTTTTAGAACCTTATAGAGATATCATTCATGGGGGAGAGTTATTGATATTTAGGAGATTGTTGGTTGTCTTCCACAGGGGGAGATTTGTTTGGTATTTTTTGGTACTTAGATGTTTTTCACATCTAGTGTTGCCATCAATGCCAAAGGGGGAGATTGTTGGCATTATGGATGAATTGATTATGTATTGCATTGATGTTTTGTCATTGATGTCAACACTAGCTGTTATGGTTGGCTACTGGAAGACAAGTTTTGGTTATCGACAGACAGGTTTTGGTTATCGGTAGAAAATGTAGTGTTATCGACAAAAGAGACTATCTGTTGGACACTTCCAACATGTTTGGATCTATGGAGTATTTTTGATTTTATGTGTTGCATACTTTTAGAGCATGTTTTGGTTAGTTGGTATTGACTTACCAGCATGGTTATAAGGTTTAACTGGCAGAGCTTTCACTAAGAAATCTTGGCAGAATGCATAAGTGGTGTTGGCAAGGCTTCTAGATGAATTTCAGGATGCTGAAGATGTTCTTTGATCATGCCTCAACTGATTGAAGAGATTGTTTTGGTGTGGTGGACCTAGATTAGGTCCGGTACCTATCTAGGTTATGGAGCGGTATCATGTTAACGTGTTCTCTACACATTATTGGGATGATTTATGGATTTGTTATTTTTGTTTTGGTCTCAATCCGACATGGCATATCATTTTAATATGGATGTATGTAATGATCTTATTGTAATATCTTTTAGGTGGTTGACCTAATTGGTTTAGGCCTTAGGGTTGGTATAAATTGATGTAAGATCTCATTGTAGATCATATATTCATGGTCATGGAATGTAATATCATATGCAAAGGAGATTTGGTTGATCATAGGTGATCAAATTGGGATTAAGGAAGAGGTCAAAGGCCTCTATTATTGAGCTTAACTGGGACTGTAATCAGGCATGGTAGATTATATCTCTGGCAATTCATTATTCTACATTGTTGTCCATTTATTTTGAGGTGGTTATAACCTCTCTATAGTCAGTGAGACTCTTTTGTAATGAGCAATACGCTCTAGGCAGTGTGCCTTTCTGCATGTGCAGGCTGCTCATTGTATCACATACTTTTTGCAGAAGTATCATCTAACCGTGGGTAGGATTCCCACCGTGATTTTTCCCCTATTGGATTTTCCACGTACAAATCATGGTATTATGTGGTATGGTTGCATTGTGTTGATTATTTGTTTTATTGTTAAGTTTTATTACTTACCGGTATCTATTTCTAATATTTCGGTACTTAATGTTTATGTGATCTGGTTAAAGGTTATTAAGTGGTTTGATTGATATAATCTGTTAATGATTGATTCACCCCCCCCTCTCAATTGTTCACCGGTTATCCTAACAAGAATATCAGACAAGACCAAAAATAGATCCACACGCCAATAATCACATCAGTAATGAAGGAAAACCAACTAGTAAGCACAATAACTATCTCGAAACCTAGAAACAGTCAACCAAAAGCAATAACTGACTGGAAAAGAACTTGGAAATGAACTGAAAATATAGAATTAAGCACATGAACTAGCTTGGAAACCAAAAATAAGATCTGCAATGAAAAGCAAGAAAATACCTATAGCAACCAATAAGAACACAAAAAACTACACAATGAACTAAACATGAACAAAACTGAAAGGAACTATTTTTTGGTTGATGCAAGATTGCTCATTGACCAGAGATGCTCCTACATTAAACATCCCAGGTAGGAAAAGATGTTCCATGAGAGGAAACTCATTAACATCTAAAAGGATTCAAAATAAAGACTCCATGCTTGTTTTTGATCCAAACATCTTCCTTATCTGCCAACCTCTACTTTAGCTCCTCTGGTGTGTCAACCAACTTCTCTAATCCCCGACTCTCTTTGTTTCTCTTCCTTTGCTTCAGATCTACACATTGTCTCTGTTTACTTCTTTCTTTCTTTTGCAACTTTGATTTGCTTCTTCCACAAGACTTCATCTAGTTTGTCACCATAAGCTCTCCGTCATCCGGTTCTATCTATTCATCAGGTTTATTTGTCAGGTCCTTTTGCAAACTCATGTCACCCTCTGGTATAACCTCTACAACCGGTTCTATTAGATCTCTCTTCCAACCTTCTGGTATAACCTCTACAATTGATTTCTCAGTACTGCAACTTTTCTCAGGGCTTAGATTCTTCACCTCCTTCTCTTTCTCCTATAAAGAAATCAATGTGAACTTTTGCCCATCTTTCTCAATAGTGACTAGGTTTCTTCTACAGTCATAAATAACTCATGTATCAAATTGCCAAGGTTTTCCCAACAAGACATGACAAGCACTCATAGATACAACATCACACAAAACCTCATCCCTGAAAGGCCCAATATTAAAATTCACCAAACACTACTCCTTTACTTCTATCTTTTGATCATCTTGCAACCAACTTACCTCATAAGGACAAGAATGCTCAAGCCTCTTAAATCCAAGCTTCACAACCATCTCCTAAGATACCAAATTGTCATTACTTCCACTATCTACAATAAACTTTGCAACACTTACCACCTGATTTGTACACAGTCTGGAAAAGACTGTTCCTCTGAGTAGATCTGGTATCCTTTCTTCTGAATATAAAGGATTCTCCTTGTGCTAGTGCACAGTCAGTTCCAGTACCTTCACCTTCCGGTTCCTCATTTACCACACAACTTCTTGCCATTCCCTACTTATATTCATAAAATCTATGTTCGGTTTCTCCACACTTGAAACATTTTCCAAGAAATTCTCTACTGGTACTACCAGTGTCTTTGCTTTGTGTTTTCTGTTCTAGTTCTTACTCCACCTAGGTTTTGATTCATCTTCCTCAATCGGTTTCTTCATATTGTCACTCATCCATCCTTTTAATTTCTCCTTCCCTCTATTTGGTTGCCTTATTCTCATCTTCTCCTCAGCCTTCAAAGCATACTGATGAATACTAAGAGGGGGTGGGGTGAATTAGTATGCCCCAAAACTTTGACAAACACTTAAGAAAATTAACTGCAGATTGGTGTATCCTTCTTAACTGTTGTGGGATTTTTCCAAGATCTAGAGGCAATGGAAAGCACAAATAAGAGAGAACAAAATAGATGATAGGAATAAACCGCATACTATCAAGATGAGAATACTGATCAACTAGATCAACCAAATTTGTTCAATTAATTCCTGTACAAATAATGTAGACGAGCTTGCTTATATAGGCAAGGCTTAGGGATATGTGAGCACACAAACATGACATGTGGCTCAATAAGAAACAAGGGTAGGTAGGAAATAGGTGTGGGTAGGTAGGAGAAACAATAAAATATTCTACATGAGGTGGATCACCCACCGAAGGTGGAGTGTAACAACAAGATCAACACCATAAAAGGTGGAAATTCTCCTACAAGCTATATCCCTATGTGCACACTTCCCTAAGAGTCTCAAATCCAAACTATGAATAGATGCATTATCCTAAGTTAACTTAAGTAAAGTGTAATAAAATCCATAATGAATATTTATTTACACCAACAACAGTAAACCCATTAAAACATAAATAAACGAAATAAGAAATAAAGAATTCACCCACAGTAAAACAATCACCATAACACAAGATATTTTGACGTGGAAACCCAATTAGGAAAAACAACGGTGAGTAAAAACTCACAAGATCACTATCTGCAAAATAGTAACCAGACTGATTAAGGTCAGACTGGTTAAGGCCTTACAATGTTCTTCATCATAACAGATCTTGTTAGGAATCTAGATCTCTATTAGGAGATAAATTCGATTAAGGATTACCTTGTAAGAGGATTTTAGATCCACGACTGTGAATCAGCTTGCTAGAGGATTTGAAACAGACTTTACAAAGCCTATCCAGTGAAGGATTTCAGATCTTGTCGAAGAGATTAGTAATCAACAAGTTGATGATCTACAAAGTAGCACACAATGCTTGGTTAGATCCTTGATAGATTTCAGCTAACGCATCACAACATCACTTCAGTCTTCTGTCCTTCGTTCCTTCGAGCTTCTATCGTGAGATATTCTTTTTGCATAGAATCTGATCTTCTCTTTTCAGAATCTAATCTTCTCTATTCACATACACAGACATACATACATACACACATAAAAACCCTAGACATGATGTCCTCATATAGGAATCTGATTCATGTCGGTCCAATGAGATTTGGACAATAAAAACCCTAAATACAACGTGTCTAGATATGTTTGTGACATGACACAGAGTTAACGCCATAATGTCGGTGGAAGACCTGATTGTATTTTTTACAAGTTTGTCCGTTAGAAAAATACCGCTTACCGGTTTACAAATGAAGACTGGAAAGCTAGAACATAGTGTTTTGATCTCTTGGTTGCTGCTCGGGGTCCTTGTACCGGTTGGTTTGTCACCAAGTCATGATAATTAACAGTCAAACACTTTCGCATAGTGGTATAGTGATAGCCATCGAATCATCGCAGACCTGCTCGATCTTTAACACATGAACCGGTTGAGGTCCGCAACCATTCTTTGACTGGTAAGCTCCTTTTGAAAACACCGATAGTCTTCAACAAACAAAGACTATACATACACAGTACCAGTTGCACGATACATCATATGATACTGATTGAGAATACATGAGATAAGTGTGTGTCCATCAATGACAATCACAACTTTAGTACAAACATCATCAAAATGCCAACAATCTCCCCCTTTGGCATTGATGGAAACACTTGGGAAAATTTTGACAACTAAGTGCTTACAGAACAAATAACATGCCATAATCAAAATTAATCCCCCTAGGCATATACACTACTCCCTTGCCAAAAAATACTAACATGAGCAACTTCTATTTGCATTAAATTTTCAATTACCACTCCCCCTTTGCCAACAATGACAATTCAAGTTTCTAATACCACTCCCCCTTTTTGTTACAAAGAGTAACCAAAGTTAAATTACAAAACATGAAAAACAGAGTATCTGTTCAAGATAATAAAGAGTAAAATTTTTCAAAAATGACTTTAAAGTTGTTCCGAAAGTCCTTCATATCTGAAGACCAGGACTCTAAGAGTGAGGCAACAATTTCAATCTTGGTCTTCATCTGAAAAGCTAGTTCCTCCATGGCATCAATTGTGCTCATCTCCTATGTAACAGAAATAGCTTCCAGGTTCAGAAAGAACTTTTGAAGAACCTGCTACTTGGGTAGTAGGAGTAGCAGTAGCTCTTGTAGATGTTGGGTCCGCTTGCTGATCTCTGCTTCTATCTGTGTGATTTGTTGCTGGTATGTCTAGATGGTCTGTTCATATACTGTGAAAGAATCATATGGTACCTTGAAGGTCTCCACATACTGCTTCAGTTCTCATTGGAGTTGGCCATTTACCTTTAGAACAACATCACAAAATAAATGGGGCTGGCATATTTTTCTTAAAAGCATACTTCCTTCAGCCATTGCCAGACTGATATCATCCTTTTGGTGGATCAGCTTGGTCCTGTCCTCAACAATTTTTTGTACCAGTGCAACATTCAGTTCTTTTTCATGGTTTTTTCTTGCAGTGGCCTAGGAAGAAACTTCCAGTGATTGGACCTCATCATATACTATAGTGCATAGTAGTTTTAGCTTGGCCAATGAGGAATCGATACTGGGGAGATTAGTACCGACGACTAGATTGGAAAGAGTGTCAACAACAAATTGGATGACATCTTGTTCTTTATTTTTCTTTAGTTCTTCCAATATGTCTTGAGACAATTAAATGCTTCTTAGTAGCTCATTCTCATCAACCGATTGAGTAAGACATGCAAGAGTTAAATCAGTGTGACCGGTGGAATCTCTGGTTGCCTTAGGAGTCCGTCCTCCCTCAGCTGCCTTGTTCTCATCTTGTTTCCTCTTTTCTTGCTCTACCTTTTCATTGTCATCTTTCTCTTTCTCCATTTTCTCCTTCTCTGTTCTTTCCTTCTCTTCTCTCTCCTTCTCCAATATCTCCTTTTCTTCTTTCTCCTTCTCTTCTTCTCTCTTCTCCTCTTCTTCTTTCTTCTTCTCTTCTTCTGCTTTCTTCTTTTCTTCCTCCTTCTTTTTCTCTTCTTCTGCTCTCTTCTTTTCTTCTTCTTTATTTTCTTGCTCCGCTTTATTGTTAGCTTCTTCTTCTTTCTCCTTCTCTTTCTCTGCAGGAATGTCAGGTGTAGTATCAATTGGTGCAGTATCAACCGGTGCAACATCTATTGCATCTACATTAATAGGAGCATTCTACTCAATTAATCTCTCTCACTTGTCATCAAACATTTCATCTGGTATATGTTTTAATAGGTCAGCTTGAGCCTACCGATTTGCTTCGATTACCTTCTGCATCTTGATAGCTTCTTGAGCTCACAGGTGAGTATCCTTTTCTACCTCATAGATCTTACCTCCAAGTAGCAGGAGTCTTCTCTTCCTCATGAAGAAGATACCTTTGTATTGATCAAGAATCTCAAGCAATTCAGAGTTAGAAGCATCTAGAAAATATTGAGCAAAAATTTCCTCTCTAATTGCTTGTTCCTTTTCAATGGAAATTCACCACTTATTATCCAAGGAGTTATACAATGATTTAGAAATAATAGATTTAATGTCGGTAAGTGACCGATCATTATCACATAGATATTTAATAAGTTCTTGTTCAACATTTTCTTTTTCTATTTCATTGAAATCATCAAAATATTCTTTTAAACCATCAAGAACTTTTCTTTTAATATTCTTAATTTTCCTTTGACAATGCGTCATAGGCTTATAAGAAGGAACATGAACATTTATCAGTGCAGAGGATGTAGATACATTACCAGTTGTCTTCATTTTCTTACTTGATTGTCTTATCTTCTTTGTTTCTACCTCCGGTTCAGTGTTGTTTGAATTTGGTGTGTTATTCCTGGTTTTTCTCTTCCTTTCAAATACCTTTGGTGGATTAGCCTTCGATTTATTCTTGGCAGATGACTTCCTAGTCAGTTTAGGACTTACAACAGATGTAACTGGCACCGATGCTACTGGCATAACTTCCTTCTTCTTTGGCTTTGGTACTTCAATAGATTGGATCCTCTCTAAGTAAGTATCGATCTCTTAGGATCAAGTGGTGAAGCAATTAGGGTAGAGGCATACCCAATAATTATGTCATTTACTACTTCATAGCCCATAGGCCCGACTTTCTATTCTTTGGGTTCTATCGCTTCCATTATACGGTGGTCCACTTTGATTGTAAAGCAAATATCATCTTCATATTTCTTGACAAGTTCTCCTAAGATTCTTGTCCTCTATTTCATCTTCAGTTTGAATTCATCAAAGTAACTATTCAAGGTCTCTGGATAGGTTGGTCCTACTACCTATAGACTCTCCTTGATTTTCCTTGAGACCAGTAGGTCACTAGACCATTGAACATCTCCAACTCCTAGAAAATATCCTTGAAAATAGAAAAACAAAACTACAAGGAGTTGACCGAACTTAAAATTCAATGTCTTGTCCTCTTTGATGGACTTCAGGTTCTCCAAAAGTTGTTTTTGCATGTAGGTACATAGGTCATACTCTGCATCATCTTTGATCATACGGTAAGTGGCATTCACCACAGCTATAGGAATAAAGTTCATTCTACTAGCATAGAAACATCTATACTCGATCACCATACATGCGAGATTCACCAATTCATCTCTTATGGTGTTTACTATCATTGCCCATTGGTCGCTCATAGAACTGGTGAGCTCTGTTACTTTGGTTTTGGTGATCTTGTAGAGAACATGGACTTCTCCAACATTGCAGAAACCAATCATACCATGAATTGCCTATGGAGTTATGTCATGGGTTATCTCAAGATACATTTTGTCACCATGAACCTTGGTAAGAATGATTCTTATGTGATCTTCTGAAAATTCTTTGAGAAAATATGCCACGTTATGGAATTTCTTCTCCGCGATCACTTTAAACTCTGGTTTGATCCTTATGTCTTCTCCACAAAAAAAACTTAACTGGGATTGGATTACTAGAGACCCTAGGTTTTCTAATTTTCAATCAATATATCTAGAAATATCCCCTTCTATAATGACTTCGACATGGACTTGGGATAGGGCATCATACTTCAACCTCTTCCTAAGTGATTTGGTTGGACTCTGAGGTGCAAAAGTACTAGACGAGGCTTTGGATACAGAAGCCATGACAAAACAATTCTAAATGACAAGAGAGTTTCCATGAAAAATACCTTTTTACTCAAACTAGGGTTTCGTCGATGTCGTGCACACCACACTTCTCCAACAGGTTGCTTTACCGCTCTTATCTCTACTCCAGATAGCTTGAGATGATTGTAGAATCTTATACAAGGTAACTTTCTTGATCACTTCGAATACAATAAAAATTGCCTTTGTTTAGCAGCTCTGGTTTGAAAACTTCCTCAAAAATAGGTAAGTAACAATGACTACAAAAATTGCCTTTATATATGCTCTTTACCTACCCTAATAAATGTATAACTAATAGGGCACAAACCCTAACTTTTACCTTTTACCACTTCGCTTCTTCTGTCGGTGGATAGGTAACCAATATCGATAAAAGAATCTTACCGATATACACCAGGGGTTTGAAACATTGTTACCGATATGTTCCCCCTAAGATTTTCAAAGCTCAGTTTGCCGGTTTAGGGGTCTCCACACTAGGTGCAGAAAATGGCTCATCTTTTGGCTTCTCTTCCGATTTCTTTTTCCATGTTTTCTCCATATCTGCCTCAATGGTTTCAACATCGACCTTTCCTTTTCCTTTTGGGTCAACCGGTTTGTTTATCAATGGACTCTGTCTTAGTCTGCATGATCTGGCAATATGTCTCAGTTTTTTATAAAGATAACATACCATGCTAGGTGATCTCCATGGTCTGGTGTTTACATTTCCATTCTTTCTTCTGCATGTTGCAGCAGTGTGACCGCTACCACGATAGATCAAACAGGTTGATCTCCAACCAATTACCGCTTCATAACCATTTGACCGATGGTCATAGGTTCTATACTGATTTAGGTTCTGGTTCATAGATAGTTCCTGGACCATTCCTCTTGGTCTCGATGTATAACTTCTAGGGCTGTTCATAACCGACCTGCACTCAAAAGATCTATGCCCAAACTTGTTGCATGCATAACAATGACCATTGAATCTACCAGTATTAGCCTTGTGTTTATGCACGGTGTTTTGTATGAAAGGAAAATTATTATAAGCCTTGCTTCTACATACATTAGTAGTATGTCCTTCCTTAAGACAGTTAAAGTATACCGGTTTGAATTTTGGCTTACCTTTTTCTTTTGTTGGTATTTGCAGGTACTGGTTTCCCTTTTAGTGCATCGGTCTTGGTTTTAGAGGATTCACCTTCCACTTGTGTAGAATAACCAAGTCTAGTGGTATCCCTTGATGACCTCATAGACTTCAAATGTTGATCCAGTTTTGTAGTACTCTGATTAAACTTTGCAAGTGTCTCCTTTGCCTCAATAAGTTCTTTGGAGAGATCTTAATTAGTTTTCACAAGGGTTTCATTATGAGAAATGGCTGCATTAAGATCAACTTGCATCTCTTCTTTCTCTTCCTTACCTTCTTGTAGGTAAGTGGTAAGAGTACCAATTTCTTGGTTCAGCTTAAAGATCTCATGCTCCTTGTCCTTCACAAAATCCTCAGCTTTTCTGCGGTTTTCCAACTCTTGACTCATCCTTATGGTTAATGCTTCCAACTCCCTTCTCAGGTTAGCTTTAGACTTGTTTAGTTTCTCAATTTCTTCAACTAGAGCACCCATGTCTGCTTAATCGGAAGAGCTATTTTCTATGATTTCCATTAACTGCTCAGCAAGTTCTCTTCTTTTAGTTAAAGAGGCTTTATACTTGACTTTAAGCTCATCATATACTTTCTCAGATTCAGCCAAACAGTGAGTGAGTTCCCTCATGCTGTATTCCCCCATAACTCCTTTCAAGCTGTTAAACTTAAAGAAAGGGTGGCTCTGATACCAATTGATGACTACTAAGAGGGGGGGTGAATTAGTATTCCCAAAAACTTTGACAAACACTTAAGCAAATTAACTACAGATTGGTGTATCCTTCTTAACAGTAAACCAATTAAAACATAAATAAACCAAATAGCAAATAAAGCATTCACCCACAGTAACACAATCACCATAACACATGATATTTTGACGTGGAAACCCAACTGGGAAAAACTACGATGAGTAAAAACTCACAAGATCACTATCTGCAAAATAGTAACCAGACTGGTTAAGGTCATACTAGTTAACGCCTTACAGTGTTCTTCATTAGAACAGATCCTGTTAGGAATATAGATATCCGTTAGGAGATAAATCTGGTTAAGGATTTTAGATTCACGACTGTGAATCACCTTGCTAGAGGATTTGAAATAGACTTTACAAAGCCTATCTGGTTAAGGATTTCAGATCTTGTCGAAGACATTATTAATCAACAAGTTGATGATCTACAAAGTAGCACACAAATGCTTGGTTAGATCCTTGATAGCTTTCAGCTGATGCATCACAACATCACTTCAGTCTTCTGTCCTTCGTTCCTTCAAGCTTCTATCATGAGATCTTATTCTCGCATAGAATCTGATCTTCTCTTTTTAGAATCTAATCTTCTCTATTCGCATACACATAACACATACATACACACATAAAAACCCTAGACATGATGTCCTCATATAGGAATCTGATTTCATGTCGGTCCAATGAGATTTGGACAACAAAAATCCTAAATACAACATGTCTAGACATGTTTGTGACATGACACAGAGTCACCACCATAATGTCGGTGGAAGATCTAATCATATTTTTTACAAGTTCGTTCGTTAGCAAAATACCGATTACCGGTTTATAAATGAAGACTGGAAAGCTGGAACATAGTGTTCCGATCTCTTGGTTGCCGCTTGGGGTCCTTGTACTAGTTGGTTTGTTGTCAAGTCACGGCAATTAACAGCCAAGCACTTTTGCATAGTGGTATAGTGATAGCCGTTGGATCATCGCGAACCTGCTCGATCTTTAACACATGAACTGATTGAGGTCCTCGGCCATTCTTTGACCGGTAAGCTCCTTCTGGAAACATTGATAGTCTTCAACAAACAAAGACTATACATACACATTACCGGTTGCATGATACATCATATTATACCGGTTGAGAATACATGAGATAAGTGTGTGTCCATCAATGACAATCACAACTTCAGTACAAACATAATCAAAATGCCAACACATACTGCTAAGCTTCTTCAACTGTGGAAACCCTCAACATTCTCATCTCATCCTGAATGTTAAATTGAAGTCCATTTACGTACCTCACCACTTTTTTCTCTATCTATCTCTTTATGACTAGATCTAATCATTACCTTGTATAATTCCTCAGTATATTATTTCACAATCATGTTTCTCCATTTCAGGTTCTGCGACTTCTTGAATAATTCCAACTTGGCCTTCAATCTTGCAACCATCTGTCTCCACCATGTGATCTTCAATTCACCATTGCCTACTCTATCTTTTTGCAATTCCTTCCACCACAAGGCAACATGCCCTTTCAACTTACTCTGCGCCAACCATACTCTCTATGAGTCCTTGACATCCTCAAACTTAAAGTAATCCTCCAAGTTCAGTGATCAAGGAAAGTTGGAAACTTCAACTTTATGAACTTTACTCGCTTGTGCCACTGCTTTCAGGAATATTTCCTCTCTTTCATCTTTCGGTACTTCAGCTTATTCAAGCTCTTCACTAGCTTATTCATATTCATCCTTAGATTCATGGTTTCTCCACAAACTAGTCAAAGCATTTTGGATTTCGTTCCTCACTTCATTCTTGAAGTCTTCCATCATCTGCTATACCCTCCAAGGGTTTGTCCTTCTAGGTGACATCTCCTCTTCCACTATGGTGAACTGCCTCAGCTCGATGATCTGACTATAGGTTTCAATTGCCTCCCCTTGATGATCTATTGAACACATGTGCACCCTGCCTCCAATCGATGATTAGTCCACCCAAAGGAATGCCTTAATGTTTGCAAACAACTCTTCCATCAATCAGTTCATAACCAGCTCTGATACCACTTGATGCAACCATAACCGGTAAAAACCTCAAAGAGAATCAACTAGATTATGCAGCAAGAGTAACACAATGAAAGAAAGAATAAAACATAACAAGATTACATAAACATATCATATTATTGCTTTAGAACTTCTGGAAACCATTCGGTTATCATCATATAATCATAAAAGAACATCCGGTAGTTAACCGGTTACATACAGGCTATCAACCAGATACAATCCAACCGAGACTCTAAGAATCAACCAGATCACAAAATGCGAATCTCAATCCTTATTCTCAATTCTACTTTCTCTACCCCTACAAATGATTATATAATTCCATATTTATACCTACCAGAGCATATCCGGGTTGGCCTCATAAGATTACATTTACCAATGCAGGAAAATGAAACATGTAATTAGGTTGGCCCTAAGAATTAAATAAATCTTTCTGGAAAATAACAACCAAGAGGTGCGGTTCAGCAGGAAGGTCAGCCACATACCAAAGAATATCGAACAAGACCCAAAATAGATCCAAATGCCAAGGATTGCACTAGTAATGAACGAAACCAACCGGTAAGAACAAAAACTATCCGAGAACCCAGAAACAGTCAACCGAAAGTGATAACTGACCAAAAAAGAACCCAATGAACTGAAAATATGAAATTAAGCACACAAACCAACCTGAAAAACCATAAATGAGATTTGCAATGAAAAGCAAGCAACTACTGGTAAGAACACAAAAAAATGCACAATGAACTAAATAAGAACAAAATTTAAAGGAACTATTTTTGGTTGATGCAAGATTGCTCATCGACCGGGGATGCTCCTGCATCAGTCCTTCATTCTCTTTTTAGGTGCATCATAGAGAGTCAAGATAACTTTGAAGTTACATTCATGCCATTAACGCAATCTCAAAAGGAAAAACACTAAATGGATCCAAACAGTGACCCCTATTACAATCCTACTTGGAATATGAGCCCACCTAAAAGGTCAAATTCACAATCAAGAGGGGGTGCTATGTTACCTAAAAACACAAATCACCTACTCATAATTGAGGAGTTATAGATTGGATTAACACAAGAATAAATTGAGGCTACTCAATAAGACCCACAAGTACTAACAGTCCTCAACACTCTCATCAATAATAACATAGATAGGTACCTCTCTCTTTTGATCCAAAATGGAGCATTACCCCTGAATGTTGACATATCTATAATCTTGCCACCTTGGGTAACTCTAAACCAAAATACAACTTAGATGCCAACAAAAACAACAAATTCAATGTAAAGTGTTGCTCAAACTATGTCAACACAATCAAATGAAATACAAGCTACCATGGCTTCAACACAAATGTCAGGAACCACATCTACTACATTCCAAACAACACCCATGGCCAGTTCACAATTGGCAAATACTTCACAAATAACAATGATAGTATCTGCAGGATCTACTCTTAGTGGTCAAGGGACACAACAAGGATCTACCAATCCCTTTGGGTCCACTCAATCCAATACAAGATCACTATTGGCCTACTTTACAATAGCTAGTGGAGGTTTCAACTCACAATTCCACAATAAAACAATGTCTTCTACAATACCTGTCTATAAAACAACTTCACCATATGTGTCTAATACATACATTTCCAATGTACCCGTGACACAAACAAAGCTTTTGGCTCAACAAGTACAAAATCTACAGAGGCAAATGGTGAAAATGCAGTCAAGTAAAGAGAAAAATAATTACACTATGGAAGATCTCAAACCTTATCCTTTTGATAGGTCATTATACATACCACCCTTTCCTGACCAAATTTTGACAAGTATAGAGGAAAGGGTGATCCAAGAGATCATATAAGAGAGAGCTCTTTACATCATGCATTGAAGTAGCCCATGAAGATACATACCTTTTATGACTTTTTCCCAAAAGTCTTGGAGGGTCTGCACTGGAGTGGTTTTCACATCTACCACTAAGGATTACCTCATGGGGAGAGCTGGTAGAGTTGTTCATTACAAACTTCTCTCACAATATTGACAACCCAATAACTCTTATAGACTTATTCTCTACAAAACAAAAGGAAAGTGAGACCTTTGCTACATTTTTACAAAGATGGAGATCTCTATACCGCCAATATCCAAGCCACATACCAAAAACAAAACAAGTGGATATTTTTTAGTGAAAACCTCATACCTCTAGTGAAATATCCTTTACAAATGAAATTTTTGAGTACATTTAAAGAGATTATTGAAAAAGGATTAAAATGTGAGAAATGATTGCTAGAACAAGGCATCCTTAAAAATAGCAAAGACAATGGTACATCCAATACAACAGGTGCAGATAGGACTAAATTCTGGTCTAGAAATAAGAATGTGACAAATGATAGAGTGGTAGATGCTCGTATGGTAAATAGAGCTCAACCAGTTGTATCACTGCAAAGACCGACAAGTTCTCCTTCACCAAATGTGAATCAATCACTAGTCAACAATGCAACATCTACCAGCACAAATGTTGTGCAATCCAATAGCTTCAAACCTCCAAGGAATAACGCACCAAAAAGAAATTTTACACCCTTGGGAGAGCCAATTGAATCTGCATTGAAGAAACTTGTGCAAACCAATGTAATAACATTGCCCGAGGTGCGATAATATGAACTAGGTCCATTCAAACCAACATGGTGGAATGACAATGACTTTTGTGAGTACCATCAATAAAATGGCCACAAGACATCTAGCTGTTATAAGCTAAAGAGCCTCATTCAAGATTTAATAGACCAAGGGGCTATCACAGTGGATGCCAATAAAGGATCTACAAATCAAATCCACATCATCTACAAATATCCATTTCTTAAGCACAATCAAGGTCAAGCTTTTGGCTCAAGAATGCAAGATAACACAACCAACTACACAAAGGTTGATTATGACTACACCATTAATACACTCAATGAAGGAGATGTAGTAGTGGCCACTATCAATGTTAATCCTAGGAACAAATATTGTGTCATTGTGACCCACAAATCAAAGGCTACACTACAAGGAGTACCTTCTCATACACCTCCTCAAACAAGCAACTTCAATGTTGTTGATAAATTAAAGAAGACACCATCACAAATATCACTTTTTGAATTGCTTCGTATAACAACAAGTCATAAGAAAATATTAGATAAGGTGTAGACACCTAAAATTAATATTTAATTAATTTATGCATGTCAACATAATTAATTGACTTAATTGTGTTATCCTTATTCTTCTCAGTGTTAATTAAATCTAATTTAATTAATCCTATCACTATTGTCCAATAATTAATTTAGCAAATAAATTAATTATTACCCTATTCTTCTAAAGTCTCCTCCAATAATTATTTCCTCTAAACCTATTCAGTTAATTAATTTTAATTAATTAACCTACTCATGTGATTCCTACAAATCACTTTTCCTAATCCCACTCAACCTAATTAATCCTTCTCGAATCTCACACCAACATTGAGTCTCTAAAAGAAATTCAAATTTCTTTGAATCCCTCAATGCATCCTTATTTTGGAATTTTTAATTCCTCATGTTTGAAATTCAAATTTCTCCCCCCTTTTCCAAAGGAATTTTATATTCCTATTTATTTTCCCAAGGCAGCCTTGATCCATGCCTTCTATCCCAAATAAATCTCAACCCTTCATGATCAAATCAATCTTGGCCCTCCATTGGTCTCTTCCAATCTATAAATTGGAGCCTATTCTCCTCACAAAAATCATCTTCTATGGCATTCTTATGCTGCTCTTTTCTCCTCTCATCCTCTTCTAATCATCCCTCTATCATGTCCTCATAATCCTTCATTATCAAATATTTCTATCTATCATCCAAATCCAATCCAATAATCCACTCACCTTGTTGATCATTTGAAGAGCATTCCACATCCATCAAGAAGGAGCCCATCCAATCAAGTTGAAGAGAGGCACTATTTAACTTCACTGAAGGCTCAAGCCGAGGGAGAGGTGAAATAGAAAGGTATAAATGATCTTTTGATGTTTTAGTGTTTTCTTGCTAATTTCATTGTGTTTTTGGATCATTTAACCTCAAATCTATTTTACCCTCTTCATAAGGCACTCCAAGATTCAATTGTCTCAAGAGATATAGATGAGACTACATTTCAATCAATGGTGGAAAACATAGCTGCTTCGCCTCTGGTTGCTTTCACAGAACAAGATGTCCCCATAGATAGAATCATGTATAATGATCCTTCACATCTAGTAGCATATATTCATAAGAAAAGGATCACAAGAGTGTTGATTGATAGAGGAGCAGGGCTAAACATATACACCCTCAAATTGCTTCAAGCACTAGGTTATTCTCAGTTTCACATAGACCCTACATAGAAGATCAACATAAAGGCACATGACAATGAGGAACATCCTTCAAAAGGGATAGTCACGTTGCCTGTACAAGTTGGACATGTCACTACTAATATTATTTTCCAAGTATTAGACAAAGGACTAGGATATAATATACTATTGGGTCATACATGGATACATGCCATGCAGGGCGTACCATCCACATTCCATCAATGCATCAAGTTTCCATTCAATGGAATTGAAATAACTGGACATGGAGACCTAGATCATTTTCAGAACTACAACTACTTGAGAGCAAGTATAGACAACCAAGTCCCCATCAATCAGGAATCCACAATCATTCCACAGTTGGGATCTATAGCACTATCAGATGCATAGAATTTTGCACCATACATACCTACTGCATCTCCATTGCAAATAAAGGAGGAAGGGTCTAGAGAATTTTCTATTGCTCGACCATCATCAACAAGATGATTATCTCTATCTCCTAGAACTTTTAGGAGAGTCTCATATACTTTCACAAAGCAAGATAAAGGAAAAGATACTGTCAAATATTTAGACTCTTGCTCATTTGTTAGATGGGGATATATACAAGATGAAGCCCTAGAGGAAGACATGAATGCTTGGCTATACAAGGATGAAGAAGACTACCATTTTATCAAACTTCCCTTAGATCTATATGGGAATGGATTCATAATGTTACAAAGACATGGCTATGATGGAACAACATGATTGGGACTAAATTCTCAAGGCATCATGGAACCTATCTTACCCATAGAAAACCCAAAACACCAAGGTTTGGGATACAACCACAAAACAAAAAGGTCTTAAAAATAAGCTACTCCAGTAATTATGAACATGCCACCAACAATACCACAACAATCAACTAGTGAAATCATAATTCCTAGTAATGTTACACTGGGAAACTTGTCAACAAATGTATGTCCACCATATTCACATGCCAATATAGTAACAAAGATAAACAAAACCTACCAATTAAAGCAACACATAGATCACTTCCTCATGCACAAACATAAGACCACCAAATAAGATCAACACCTAGTTGGCCTTATCCTTATTTGAAAGTACATCAACATATACTAACATAGCACCAACAAATGTCACAGTAACAAGGCCAAAATCGGTCATCCAAGGAATAAGCAACATATCAATAAATGAAGTTGGAGAATCAAGTTATGCAAGTATTCTACACATCATCAATACTGCAAAGTTCCCTCTAATTTTAATTGAGGAGGAACCATATGAAAAAAGATCAAACATATACACCTATGTAGATACAATCACTAACTCACATGACTATGAGTTTTAATCTCTCCATAGCAGTAGCACAACAACTATGGACAAATATTATGATCACCTGCCACCTGTAGATGATGACATTATTTATGAAGATATAGGAATAGACCCAAATTCCTTCACAAGACAATTTTATAATCAAGTCTGCATGATAACAACAAGCCCAAACTTTGATGATGAAAGAGATTTATGCTTTATGTACCCACAGTTAATAAACTGGGGGCAAGAAGAGAAACCAAAGCTAGATTGGTTTGAGAATGATGAGGCTATAGTAGAGTTCTTGGGTGCTAGAGATGGGTTCCCATTTGATGACCACAAGGTAGGATTCACCATAGATCTAGATAGAACAACATATTTTGGAGAGGCAAGTTGTTCCTCCAATCCAGATGACTTGGAAGAAACTTAAATTTTGACTAGAAGTAGACTTGATTATCTTCCAATAGATCAAGAGCAATCAACACTCCTAATGGAAGAAACCAAAGAGATCAACATAGGAGATGTCGAGAATGTACATAAAATTTTCCTGGTAGAATCCCTAAATCCTATGGAAAAAGAGAAATTTATTCAATTTTTCAAGCAAAGGCCTATCAACTTTGCATGGTCCTATGTAGATATGCCAAGACTAGATCCTGAATTGGTTTTACACCATCTACCATTATTACCTGGAACAAAGCCCTACAAGAAAAATTTAAAAAATATACATCCATAAATAGCCCTAGTAGTCAAAATTGAACTGTAGAAATTGTTAGATGTGGGTTTCATAAGACCCATAGACTATGGAAAGTGGATCTCCAACCTAGTCCCAATAACCAAGCATACTAGGGGCATCAGAATCTGCACTGACTTCAGAGATCTAAAGAAGGCTTGTCCCAAGGATGATTTTCTGCTTCCAAATATTGATATGATTGTAGATCTTACAGTGGAAAATGAAATGCTTTCAATCATGGACAATTTCTCTAGTCATAATCAAATCAAGATTGCACCAGAAGACCAAGAAAATACATCATTCACATGTCCTTTGGGAACATATTGTTGGAATGTCATGTTGCTTGGTTTAAAGAATGCAGGTGCAACATATCAACTAGCTATGACAACATTATTCCATGACATGATACATGATATCATGGAGAATTATGTTAATGATTTCTTAGACAAGTCACAAACTAGAGAGGATCACCTAGAAGTTCTAGCCAAAATATTTGATAGATTAGAACAATACAAAGTAAGGCTTGATTCTAAAAAGTGTGTATTTGGCGTTACAACTGGAAATATTTTGGGCTTCATTGTGTCAAATAGAGGCATTGAATTAGATCCTGCAAAGGTGAAATCCATCTTAGAAATGCTAGCACCAACAACACTTAAACAATTGAGAAATCTGTAGGGGAGACTGCCATCTACAAGACTCTTCATAGCACAATTGGTAGATAAGTGCCACCCTTTTCAATACCTTTTAAAGAAAGGTGTAACATTGAAATGGTCAGAACAATGCCAGGAGGCATTTCAATATTTAAAAGATTATCTACTTACCACACTAGTGTTAGTGTCACCAATCAATGGAAAACCACTATTGTTATATATATCTACCACAAAATCCACTTTGGGTGCTCTATTAGCACATCCTGATGATCAAGGAAAAGAAAGAGAAATCTACTACATCATTAGAACCTTTGTAGGTTATGAACTGAATTATGCTCCTATTGAGCATGCATTCTTAGCAGTGATTTTTGCTTCCCAGAAGCTCATACACTATATGATCAGTCATAAAATCCAACTCATTGCAAAGTTTAATCCACTTAAGTATCTATTAACTAGTGATTCATAAATTGGAAGGTTAGCTAAATGGGTGTTGATCCTAAGCGAGTTCAACATTGAGTATGTTGATAGGAAGGCCATCAAAAGGGAAGATAATTGCAGATCAACTGGTAGAGGCTCCAATGCAAGACCACCATTCAATGCTGATAGACTTCCCAAATGAATCTGTCTTCACAATCACAACATCTAGAACTTGGAAACTATACTTTGATGGATCACATACCAACCATGGAGTAGGAGTGGGAATCCTATTTATCACCCTAAAGGTGATTCTATTCCCAAATCATTCAAGTAATAAGCTTTCCATGCACTAATAAAATAGCTGAATATGAGGCACTAGTAATAGGACTTCAGACTATCGTATAATGGAAGATCAAATAACTACAAGTCTATGTCGATTCTCAGCTTATCATCAACCAAGTGAATGATGATTATGTCACCAAGGATGAAAAACTCACACCCTACAAATAGTTCGTAGAAGAACTCAAGCAACATTTCTCCAACATCTCTTTTGAGAAAATCCTTAGAGTACATAAAATAGTCGTTGATGCAACCATTTCATAATCTTTAGGCTCAAGAGGGAAATTTGGGAAATGGAGGGAATAGCGCAGCTGGAGGGAAATTTGAATTCTATGAATGGAGGGAACAACGTGGCTGGTTCCTTTGGTTTTGATGCCTCTGCAGCTCAAGGATAACTTGTCTCTTAGGGATCTATGGTGGATGATGAGGATGGTCGAAAGGATGGGGACACACGACATCGGGACCCTCCTCTTGTCCTTAAGAATAATGAAGATTATTCAAAGTTGGGTCTCGAGATCTTTAACATCGATTTGGAAAAGACGACAGAGACGAAGGCTCTCAAACCCTGGAATAGTCTATTTGCAAACAAACCCACTGGTAAATTGTCCTTTCCCTCTGTGGAAGATATTTCTGATAAAAAAATAGGTAGACTAGCTATTGTAGTACCAGATGTGGTAATAGACCATAGTATCTCTCTAATGGCTTTTTCTCTAGTGGGAAAATTTGTTGGACCCAAACCTAATATTGAGGTTGTTAGGTCTTTTGTTAAGAGAGAATGGAGGTTGAAAGGATAGGTTGATGTTTTAGCCCTGTCAAGGGGTTTCTTTGTCTTTTCCTTCTCTTGTGGGGAAGATTTGGAAAGTGCCCTGAGTGGAGGACCATAAATGTTTGGGAAATCTTCATTATCCTTAAGGAAATGGTCTCCAAATATGGAGCTCAATGACTCCTTTTTTGAATATGCCCTGGTCTGGGTGCGGTTGCCTAGTTTGCCACTTGAATTCTAGTTGGAGGATGTTTTCTTAGGTATTTCTAACTCCTTCGAGGAGCTTGTGGCTATAGATTCTATGATAGAAGCATGAAAGAGGCTGGTGTATGCAAGGATACGTGTCAATATTTCACAGAATATAGACCTACCTAGCTCTATTGAAATAAATTCCAAACTAGGGAAGTGGGAACAAGCCATAGAGTTTGAGTCCCTCCCCTTTGTGTGTTTCTCTTGTAAGAAAGCCAGACATTGGGCAAAGCCTTTCCCAAGTAACCCCAAGAATGCTTAGAAGTATAACAATCATGTTAAATAGATCTGGAAAGAGAAGATTAACAAAAATGAGGAGGGTAAAGCGGAAGGAGGAAGTGGACTTCCTAGTAACCCAAAAGATATAACAAAAGATGATAAGAAAGCTAGTCCTTCCAAGGATTCTCTTCAGAAGGAAGATAGATAGAATAAAGATAATAGATTTGAGATCAAAACAGTCAATGGATTTGAAGTATAACAGATTCAGGAGGAAGAGAATGTAAGCATAGAATAAATTCTTGAAGAGGGTGAGATTGGCAACATAAATGAATCACAACATGAGACTCTACAAGAAACATAAATGAAAAGTAATAAAGTTTTCCCTAAGGACTTTGACGATCCAGAAGTTATTGTTGAAAAAAAGATCACATTCGGATCACCTCAGGTTAACCTTAACTCGCTATTTCAGAGTGTTGGTATTGAATCACCCACCTCTTCTTAGAAAATAGGGGAACCGTGGAATAATAAGCAATTTGCATATAAAGATGAAGAAGATGAAGAGATAATAGGGGAAAAAAGAAAAACAAGATGACAGGCTGTTCTAATGGGGTTAAAACTAGAACCAGATCTAAGGCGGATATTGGTCTTTTCAAATCCCTATAGGGATGTAAAACCATGAAGTGGCACAGGGACCAGGAGAGTAAACAAAACATAGCTGATGGAAGGTAGCAAACCATCTAGGAATCCTGCTCTCAGGTTTCCAAATGAAGGTAATTTCCTGGAACATACGAGGCCTAAATGGTCTCCACAAATAGGATGTATTAAGGAATTTTATCAGAGATCATAAGCCAGACATCATCCTGGTTCAAGAAACTAAAATGAGTAAGGAAAAAGTTGAAAAATTAAAATTCTTCAAATAGAGAGGTGTTTGTGGTAGTAGTTTGAATGGGGCGTTAGGTGGGGTGGCCATATTTTGGAATAAAAAAACTATTGATGGAGATTTGATTGATGAAGATGGTAATATTATTTCTATGAGAGTTAAATGTATTGCTGAAGGACAAGAATGGGTGGTTAACAACATTTATGCCCCAAATTCTAAAGCTGCTAGGAGTAAATTTTGGGACAAAATTCAGCAGAAAAGGGTTTTTTTCTCTCAGGATAGTTGGCTATTTATGGGGGATTTCAACACCCCATTGGAAGAAATTGACAAATTTGGAGGAACTCAAGCTCAACTGGATAACATGATTGACCTTATGGACTTTATTCACATAAGGCTTGATAGATCCCTTATCACTCCTGATTGGGTCCTTAAGTATAGATGTTCTTTGTTTGTTATTAACATAATAGGATTAGATCACTATCCCATTTCTTTTGTTGCTGATTCTGTTAAGAGAAAACACTGTTTTTCTTTTCGGTTTGAAAAAATGTGGATTTTGCACCCTTCCTTGGAAAATTCCATTGCCAAATGGTGGAATATTAATGTGGATGGTTTTGCTATGTTCAAAGTTGCTAAAAAATTAAGAAATACCAAAGATAACATTAAGATCTGGAACAAAAAGGTTTTTGGAGATATTTTTGAATCCAAAAGGAAGCTGAAGGAGGAATTAGAATACATTCAAAATTCTATTAAGAAAGATGGTTATAATATGTTTCCCAAGGCTAAGGAAGATGAGATTCTAGCCAAAATACACAACACTATATCAAGGGAAGAAATCTACTGGAGGCAGAGATCTAGGGCTATTTGGTTGGAAGTCAGTGATAGAAATACTAAATTCTTTCATATGACATCTATAAAGCTCCTAGCAAAATCTCTAGATTAATTGCTGATGACAAAATCCTTCTCAAAGATGATGACATTGGTGATGAAGCTGTTAGGTTCTTCTCTAACCTCCTTATCAGTAGTAAGGATATTGACATTGTAAAGCAACAAGATCTGGTTGATAACATTCCTAAGATTATTGAACCTCACCAGAATAAGATATTATCTGCTATCCCTACAGCTGATGAAATTAAAAAAAAGTTATTTTCTCCTTTCAAGGGAATAAGGCTCTGGGCCTGGATGGCTTTCCCATGTTTTTTGTTCAGAAATATTGGCATATTGTTGGGAAAGAGATGGTCAATGCTGTCAAAGAATTCTTTGGTTCCAGAAGAATTCTTAAGGAAATCAATTTTACTTTTATTGCTCTAATTCCTAAGGTGGCTAGAGGTGATTCTATGGGAAAGTTTAGGCCAATAAGTCTTTGTAATTCATTTTACAAGATCATTTTAAAAGTCATGACTTCCAAATTGTTGGCTGTTCTCCCTTTTGTTATCTCTAAGGAGCAAAAAGGATTTGTCCCAGGTAGGCAGATTTTGGATTCTATTATTCTTGTGCATGAGAATATCCACTCTCTGAATGCTGCAAACAAAGAGGGATTCTTGATAAAATTGGATTTGCCAAAAGCCTATGATAGAGTGGAATGGCAGGTTATTTTTCAGGGTTATGGAGGCCTTTGGATTTGATGAGAAGGTAATTAAAATTACTAGAGAATTGATATCTACTCCAAATTTCTCTAATCTTATAAATGGATCTCCGTCTAGATATTTTAAATCTTCTAGGGGCCTCAGGCAAGGAGACCCTATCTCTCCTATTCTTTTCACTATATTGGCAGAATGTATGAGCAAACTGATTCAAAAGTTGAAAGTGAATAAAACCATCAAAGGGTTGCAACCCTCTTCTGCTAATGTTTCCTGTACTCACCAACAGTTTTTTGATGATATAATTTTGATGGGATATTCTTCTGTTGGTGAGGCTATTGCTTTCAAAGGTGCTCTTAGTTCTTATTCCTTGGCCACTGGACAACAAGTTAATTGGGATAAATCTGTTATTTATTTCATAAACACCCCAATATTGAGGCAACAAAGGATTGCTAACATTATTGGATGCAAGGTGGAGCTGCTCCCCTTTACTTATTTGGGTCTCCCTCTTGGTTTGGTTCCTCTAAAATCTTTCTGGAACTTGTTAATTGACAAACTCAACAATAAATTGGCAGGTTGGAAAGGATCTATGCTATCTCATGCTAGTAAGCTTCATCTTCTTCAAGCTACTCTTCAGAATCTTCTTGTTTATGCTCTTAGATTGTTTAGTATATCGATAAAATTTGCTGAAGCTTTAGAAAGAATTCGGAAAAGTTTTCTTTGGTCGGGGGTAGAAGATAAGAAAAGGATAGCTTTGGTTTCCTGGGTTAAAGTTTGTAATCCTAAGTGCAATGGGTGATTAGGTATTAAATTTCTCAAAATTTTTAACAAAGCCTTGCTTGCTAAATAGATTTGGAGGGCTTTTGGTATTAAGAAATATTGGAGTAGGGTGTGGTTTGATAAATATATACATAACTAGCCAATTCATTCTCTTCTCTACTTTGAAGATATCCCTACTAGTTCTTTCATATGGAATAGTATGATCAAATCTATAAAAGTTGCTAAAGCTGGAGTTGGATGGGTCCTTGGCAAAGGTGATAAAATCAGGTTCTGGGAGGATGTTTGGATTAAAGATGAACCTCTTTTTAATCAGGATTGCAGCCAATTCATTGAAGAATGCAAAAGGAGGTATGGTTCTATGGTTTGTAATTATTGGAAGGAGAATAAATGGGTTAGACTTGATGTTATTTATGCTGAATTTTCGCTGCTCCAGCAGGATTTGCTGTCCTTTTCTATTAGTAAATATTCTGATGATGTGTTCCCATGGAAGAGCAATCCTAGGGGTAATTTCATTGTTGCCTCTACTTATAAAAAAACCGTTACTCAGGCCTACAACCCAATATGGACTAAAATCTGGAATAGATTCCTCATTCCTAAAGTTAACATGTTTTTTTGGCTTGCAACACACAACAAGATTCTTACCATTGATAACTTGGCTCGAAGAGGATTCATGTTTCCTAATAGGTGTGAGTTATGTCAGAAAGAGGCAGAATCTATGGATCATTTGTTTATCCATTTTTATTTTACCTGGGAAATCTGGAGTAAAGTCTGGATGCAATGGAAAGTTGATTGGGTTATGCACAATAGTCTTAAGGAAGTCATCTTGCAATGGATCTTCCCTACCAAATTTCCTCTCATTAAGACCCTCTGGTCCTTTGTCCTACTTATGACCTATTTGTACATCTGGAAGGAGAAAAACAATAGAATTTTCAGGGAGGCTAAGTGTTCTTCTCAGGTAGTTTTTGAAAATATTTGCAAGGAAATTAAAGAAAACATAAATACTATTCACAAAAACAACAAGCAGTGTAACTATTTTAATATGATTGATAATGAGAAAAGCATCCTTACTGAATGGAATTTGACTCACATGGTCTACAAATTTGATATAAAGAGCAGGAGAGATAATGATGCTTGGAGATTTCCTTTTCATGATTGGATTAGGTGAATTTTGATGGTGCAACTAAAGGCAATCCTAGGAAGGCTAGAGGGGGAGGAGTCATCAGAAATTCTTATGGTTTTTGTGTTGCTGCAATTACCTCTCCCTTTGGAGTTCAAAACAATCATGTGGCAGAGGCTCAGGCAATGTTAAAATGCCTCTAGCTTGCTCAGAGTTTTAACTTTAAAAAAATATGGCTGGAAGGGGACTCTCTCAATATTATTCAGGCTATCAAAAGTATTAGTTCCCCTTCTTGGAACATTTATAATATCATTGAGAGTGCTAAAAAATTATTAGATGCCTATGATAGTGTGTTTATTTCCCATACCCTAAGGGAAGGTAACAGGGTAGCTGATTTATTAGCTAATGAGGGGTTTTTTTTAGAGGATACTAAATATATCAGAGAAGTTTCTTGTAAGAAGGGAGTCCGTGAGCAATTATTATTTGATAGAGTCCATGGTACAAGTTAATTTCATTATTACTTTTCTGGGTTCGGATTTCAAAGACAGATATTGGAGTGATGTGGATTGTCAGTTGATTACCTGTTTAAGGCATTGTGATTATGATAACTGGTGTGATGGGCCTAATCATATTAAGTGCTGGTTCATTTTGAATGTCTTAAAAGACTATTCAAATAACAAGGAAATAACCCTATTTTTTCGATTCCAACGCCTTGTTCCAGAGTCTGAGCTTGATTCCAGTTATCTTGTTTCTTCAACATTTGGGTATTTCATGCTTTGTTGAGGGTTTCAACTTGAATAGCCATTACATTATAGGGGGTAATCTTAATCTCAATGAGCCTTCCAGTTGTGATAACATGAAAAGAGAAAGGAAAATATGGCGAAGGTTGCACATATATGGTTTCACCGATTACATGGAAAAACTGCATGGGAGTAAAAAGTTGGTGTCACATGGTTTCGCCAAGGGATGGAGCAATAATAAAGTCACTTTGTTTGGACAAACATGGAAGCTGGATGAAGATTTGGCAGCAAAGGTTACAGGATTGCAGAAGGAAGGCACCAAATTTTATAGAGACTGCAAGTTCTCGGTGGAAGCTACCAAGAATTTCCCTAAAAGTGATGAAGAAAGGGCTCAGCTCACTAAGAAGGACAATGTGTCCTACTACCTCCCTCATCAGGTAAAATATTTCTAGTAGAAAATGTTAAGAGTTTTAATGGAATACCTAACGGTTCATGGTAGGTTTTAGAAGGCTTACAATTACTATTTTGTCATCCTAAACCATTTTCGCCATGGCTTGAAGATTTGGTTGCCCTTCTATTTATCTACTTCCCTTAATGATAGCCTAGCCAACCATGCCAAAAAACCTAAATCCTATCCCATCACTCACCAAGGCCTTATATTGTTAATTTATGAGCATTTGAAGGGTAAAGCTAGGGCTAATAGGGAAGATCCTTTGGCGGAAAATGCCCACATTTCTGAGGGTCATGATGGCTCTGATTTTGATGAAGATTCTTCTAATCTTCCTCTGCATAAGAAATTGAGGGTTGGTGATGAAACTAAATAAGACACGAAAGAGAATGCTAGTTTAGAGGAGGAACAGGAAAAGGAGGTAGATGATGAGGTGGAGAGTGAGTAGAAGAAAGAGGTTGAGGGCAAGGAAGAGAAGGTGCAAATAAAAGAGTATGTTGAAGATCCAGAAGCAAAGAATAACCCTTATGTCTCAGATAACAGGAATGATGCTCAGCACAGTACGAAGAAGGGAAACCCTAGGTCTATGGGCTCTGCTCCGGTTATGGAGAACACAGATTCCATTTTGAATGCTGCCAGAAATAGTACTCTGGAAATGTTCAATTTCCATAAATGGGTGATTGATAACATCTCCAGTATTTAGAATAAATAGAGATTTGGATTATAAAATTGAGAAATTGATTAAGGATACCAACACTAAAGGTAAAGAGGATGTTGCAGAGGATACCAGTGAGGTTGAGGATGAAGAAGAAATTCAGGACTGGTCGGAAAAAGGTATGATTAAGGGATATTTGAAGCATCTTGAAGATGTGGTTATAATCATCAAAGAAAAGGGAGAGGTTGATAATGAACTTATTATCAACCGGATTACAAAAAATGAGAAGGCCTTGAAGAAATTTATGGAGCATAGTCTTGAGGTTTTGAAGGTGTTGTCTCAAAACATGAACACTTTGGTTGCTTGTTTGGAGAAGAACAAGAAGAATAAAGAGATGGTGATCATTGGTGACGTACTGACCACTAGTTTTGCTCCTCACTCCTCCAGACACAGAACTAGGGAAACTACCAGTGAACTGGAGTTGAAGACCAAAGACACCCATCAGATGTAGGAAAACAAAGACCTGAAAGAGGAAGCTAATGCTATGATGATGCTGGTTAAGGATGCGGAAGATTCTATAAAGATTTTCATCTGACATGTAATCTGGTTTTGGGTTGCCAGTTTCTCGCTGGTCTTTTACTGTTCTTTTCCTTGGCTACTGTTTTCTCTGCTATTCTTTTGCAGCCTTTCTTTCTATGTCATATTGTTTCTAGTTTCTTTTATGCTTATCTTCTCGTTATGTAAGCGGGTTTCGGGTCCCTTAAAACCTAATTTTCCTTAACCAAAAACATAATAGTTGATGCAATGACAACTATGGGATCTCTCCTTGATATGCCGAATAATGGAATTCAGTTTGAGTTCGTAGTAGAGAAGTTGATGGTACCTTCATATGAAATACCTGCTTCAGAATATGTTTGTGTCATAGTGGGACCTGAATCCCCCAGGTGTCAAGAAGTCTACTCATATCCACATGATTAGTATATGCCTCTAGACCTTTCATACAATCAGAGAAAGACCCTCATATGGCAGGCATCTAGATACACACTTATTGCAGACACATTGTACAGAAGAAGCTTGGATAGCACCTTTCTTAGATGTCTCAATACCGAAGAAGCATAACAAGCACTAAAAGAAGTTCATAATGGAATCTATGGCATGCATGTCAGTGGTTGGTTCATCTCTAGCCAAGAAATTATTGAGAACATGATACTACTCACCAACAATGGAAAAGGATGCTTACAAGTATGTTTAGAAATGAAGACAATGCCGAATACACAAAGATCTAATTCATGCACCTGCACAAGACCTTCAACCTATCACATCACCATGGTCGCTTTCACGGTGGGGACTTGATCTAGTAGGGAAAATCAACCCTACATCCTCTAATAGACACAAGTTCATTATCACTACCACTGAATATTTTACTAAAAGGGTCGAGGAAATCTCTATGACCTACACCACTGGCAAACAGATAGCAAAATTCATCCAAAATTATATTATCTATAGATATGGAGTCCCGATGTGTATCATGACAGATAATGGGCATCCCTTTAAAAAGAAAGAGGTCACAAAACTTTGTGAGTAGTTCCATATCCAACAACGCTTGGCAACTTTGTACTATCCCCAAAGCAATGGTTAAGGTGAGGCAACAAACAAAACTATATGGAAAATTTTAAAGAAAGTTGTCAACGAAGTCAGACGAGACTGGCATCTTAAACTGAATCCAATGCTCTGGGCCTTTTGAACTGGTGTATGCACAACCATTGATGCAACACCATACTCTTCGGTATATGGTGCAGAAGCCATTCTTCCTATTGAGGTAGAATTACCATCGCTAAGAGTCTCTCTGAAACACATCATATCAAAAGAAGACTACAAAGTCGTATGATTGCAAGAACTTGAACTATTGGATGTAATTTGGCAAAGAGCTCTAAATTAAAAGGAAGTTAAATAGCGAAACAACTTCCTACACTAACCTTGAGAGGAGGGTAATGCATTTTTTTTTATAGATCATCACAATAGTTACAGACAACAAAAATATATATAATAACATTCAAACCATAAGACAGTGATTTACGTGGGGAAAATCATTCTGGGAGAAAAACCCCACAATCCAAAAGCCACCCAATATATTATTCAGCAATCAAAATAGATTACAATATACTTGCAAAGCAATCTCTTCCCAGGAGTACCACTAATCAAATATTTAGAGGCAACTCAATAGCCATAAGACTCTTATATACAATCTCTATCTCACGCACCTCATATACAGGAGATACAATACAATAAACTGTCAAGGAGTATTACAAAACCATGGGTTGAAACCACCCAATAAAGTGTAGCCGACCTTATCTCGCTTCTAGATGCCCTATGACATGTCCCTCCCTTTTACAACTCATTTATGTGTCTGATGTATTTTATATTTCCTATTTTGGGAGTACAAACTTACAGAGGCCATAACTTGAGAACTGTGTGTCCTATTGATGAACCATTTGAAGTGTCGAAAAGATCGCAAAGTGCTCTAATGCCTCGTAAGCCACTATACCACTTACACCCACTTTTCAAGGCATTTTAGGGTCTCTAAAGTACTCAAAATCAAATTTAAACCTTTCATTAGACCCCTCCAAAACATAAACTTTAATATCTTCAAAACTAGTTGTGATCTCGCAATGTAACTTTACCGGAATGCTTATCTAGCCAACCAGAAGCTTCAAGGAGAATTTCACGCCATTTTGTGCTCAAATGAAAACTTATTATAAATAGTAACCTCATATAAATGCAAGGTTGAGACACCATTTTACCAACAAATCTCCCACTTGTTGAACACCTTGAAAGAGAAAAGGGATTATCAACACAATGAATCAATTGCTAGGGGCCATGAGGCCTATAGATTCTGAACACCTTCTGAACCAGCTTCACCCTGCCATCTTTGACCATATCTCTGACAAAATGATATAGAACATCAATGTGTTTGGTCTGGGCATGAAATTTTAGGTTCTTAGCTAGGCAAATCACACTCTGACTATCACAATATACTATCACTGCTCCTTGTTTTATTCCAATATCTGAACATAGTCTCTTAAGACAAATAGCCTCTTTACAAGAATGAGTAGCTTCCATATACTCTTCTTTAGTACTAGACAAAGGAACCATAATAAGTGTCTCTTACTCATCCAACTAATTGCACCACCAAATAAAGTAAACACATAAGCACTGGTGGATCTTCTGCTATCAATATCACCTACCTAGTCTGAATCCACATAACCATGAATATCAAGGGAAATCATGTCTCCAACTAAATTACCATGATAACACAGAATGCTATGAGGCACCCTTCAAATATCTGAAGACTCTTTTGACTGCATCCGGATGAACTCTACCAGGATTAGACATATATCTAGAAAGAAATCCCACTGCTTAGGCAATGTCTAGTCTAGTACAAACCATAGCATACATCAAACTTCCAACTGCACTCTGGTAAGGCACTCTACTCATGTCTTCCATCTTTGATGGGGATGTAGGACAATCTACAACATATAATTTCATTCTAACTGTAAAAGGAACACACAATGGTCTACAATCCTGCATGTTGAACCTTTGTAACACTGAATTAACATACTTACTTTGGCCTAGCCATAGCTTTCTATTCTCTCTATCTCTTCTAATTTCCATCCCAAGAATGTGCTTTGCTGCACCAAGATCTTTCATTTCAAATTTAGCAGCGAGCTGAGACTTTAGTTATGAAATTATACCTTTCCCTTTACCAATGAATAACATATCATCAACATACAATGCAATGTATAGGAAATGATCACCATCAGATTTATAATTAAATAGTGATTTGATTTAGAACGTTCAAATCCCAAACTTAACACATATGTATCAAATTTGTGGTACCACATCCTAAGGCTCTGTTTGAGGCCATACAAAGATCTTTTATTTATAGACCAAATTACTTTTACCTTTCACCACATAGTGCTCCGGTTGTGTCATATAAATATCCTCCTCCAAATCACCATGAAGGAAAGTAGTTTTCACATCCATTTGCTCAACCTCTAAATCATAAGCAACATCAATAGAAAGCAAAAATCTAATGGATGTCATTTTGGCAACAAGAGAAAATATCTCACCATAATCAACACCCTCAACTTGAAGGTAGCCTTTTGCACCCAACCTTTCTTTATACTTCTCAATGCTTCCATCTAAACCAATCATTTTCTTGAACACACATTTGCAACCAACAGGTTTCCGTCCTTCAAGAAATGGTACAAGATCCCATGTATCATTATTTTTAAAAGCTACCATTTCTTCTTCCATAACAATCTTCCAGGATTCTGCATCATTCATACCTAATGCCTCTTCTACAGATTTAGGTTCATCCACATTAGTATTCAAAGAAAAAATACATCTCCAATAATCAGGTGAATACCTTTCAGGTGATTTTCTATGTCTCGTAGACCTTCGAACAAGCCGAGTTGGAGGTTCTTCCTCCTCTTCTGAAGATTCTGATGCAGGAGCATCCGGTGGTGTAAGGGCAATCCTGCATCACCCAAAAAGATTTTTATTTTTTATTGTAGTTTCTGGGTTTTCACTTTCTTATTTTTGCAATTTATTCTTAGTCTAGTTTGAATCCCTTAGAGGCTCTAGATGAACCCAGAAATTGGTGGGAAATCCAAAGTAGTTGGCCTTTAGGCCCTACTTTGCACCACATCATCTTTTCAAGCGCTTTCCAAAAAGGTATTATCATTGAAAATTTGACAGTTAGATCAAAATTTATGATTGCCGAAAGTTGAACAATTATTTTTTGGAAAGTTTCCAATTTTTGAATTTGGCGTCAGTGAAATTTTGTAGTTTCTTTTTCTGGCACTAGTTATTCCGCCAAGTTTCCATTGCAAATGTAATATTAGCTCCTAAGGAAAGAAAGTCTATTTAAGACTCATCTTTGAGGAAAATAGGGGAGTTTTTGGAGTTGAGTTTTCGAGAGCTTAGAGTTGGGAGATTGTATTGTGGGAAGGGTATTTTATAGAATCTTTAAGTTGCATATGTGGCAGCCTGTGAGGTTTTAATCCTCTGAAATTGTAATGCATGTAGTGCATGTTGGTTGGAAATAATAATAAAATTTCTCTTTTGTTTCTCAATTGTTGTGTTTTTCTGTTTCTTGGGTTGTTCCCTCATCAGATTCAGAGCTAGACGATCTCTCCTCAACTTCTTGCCTATCTAGGGGTCTTGATTCAACTCTTTCAGGTGTAGAAGGAAATTGAATCACATCTTCCTTTTTATTTTGTTCTGGCTGCAATGCAACAGAAGGAGACTTAATTTCTCTAAAAATAACACTTCTACTATGAATTACCTTTTGTGCAACAGGGTCCCAAAGTTTGTATCCTTTCACACCATAACCATACCTGATGAAGATACATTTCACAACCTTGTTCTCCAACTTTGTCCACTTCTCTTTTGGCACATGTGCATATGCCTCGCAACCAAAAACTCTAAGATGTCTTAATGAAGGCTTGTGACCCGACCATACTTCCATAGGTGTTTTATCAACAAGAGCTGATGTAGGAGATTTGTTAATCAGTTAGCAAGCAGTAGCAATAGCTTCAGCCCCAAATTTTTGTTCTAGACTAGTACCACTTAGCATATTCCTAGCCTTCTCCATCAGTGTCCTGCTCATTCTTTTTGCAATTCCATTTTGTTGTGGAGAATACGGAGTTGTCTTTTGACTGTTAATGCCACAATATTTATAGAATCTATCAAAATCATTAGAGAAAAATTCACCGCCATTATCAGTCATCAAACATTTAATTTTATTTCTAGTCTGGAACTCAACCATTGCTTTAAATTCTTTAAATTGACTGAAAACTTCAGATTTACTCTTTAGAAAATATACCCATGTCCTTCTACTAAAATCATCAATAAATGAAATTTAATATATGGATTTTCAAATCGAAGGAACATTTGCAGTACCAAACACATCATAATGAATAAGATCCAAAACACCACAAGTTTTATGACAACTCAAGTAAAATTGAACGCAATTTTGTTTTCCATAAATGCAATGCTCATAGAAATCAAAGTCAAGATTACAATCATTCAAACCTTCAAAAAGGTTTTTATTTTTCAAGGTCCTTAGACTGTTTTCTCCAATGTGGCCGTCTCTGATGCCATAACATAGTCTTCTCTATAGGTAACTTTGCATCAGTAGAAAGAGCACCCTTAGGTACCCAAAAGACATTTCCATCTGCTCAAGGTGAAACCCTTAAATCTTCTGATGAAGTATCCACCAATTTACTTTTTAGAGAAGTGCTATTACACTCAATAGTGTATGCCTCTAGCTTATACAAAGTGTCGAACTTGACACCTCTAGCAATCACCATAGCACCCTTAATCATCTTACATCATTCTTCAGAAAAAACTACATGCACACCCGCATCTATCAATTTTCTCACAGATAACGAATTTTGTTTTAATCTAGGAATATGAAACACACCATTAATCCTTTTTATTCTTCCATAAGAAAACCGGATTTTAACTTTACCTCAACCAACAATGTTTAAATGTGAATCATCACCCAAGTACACCTTACCTCCATTAAATTTTTTATATTCAAAAAACCAATCTCTATTAGAAGTCATATGAAAAAATGCACCTGATTCAATTAACCAGGCATCAATACCTACATGAGTCACCAAAGCTGCAATGAATGCATCACCATCTTCCTTCTCAGACTTAGAATCAGAATCAAACTTTTTCTTTTTCTTCTTCTTTTCTTCCTTGCAGTCCTTATGAATGTGACCTGTTTTACCACAATTCTAGCAAATGACTTTGGACTTTCCAAGAGATTTCTATCTCACTCTAGATTTAGACTTATCGCACTTCTCATTCTTCTTGACTTTTTCCTTAGGTCTTCCATGAATAGTTAGGGCTTCTTTTGAACTGAGGGATACCTTCCTCCTCATCTCTTCACCAAGTAGGGCACTCACCACATCTTTAGACTTCAAAACAACAAAAGTACTACCGATAGCCGTAACAAGAGAATCCCATAAATCAGGCAAAGAACAAAGAAAGATTTGGCTCTTCGTTCATCTTAACACCAACATATACTAATTGAGCCACCAAAATATTGAATGCTTCCAAGTGGTCTGCAATTCGTCCACCCTCTTCCATCTTCAAGGAAATACAATTTCTTCCTCAAGAAAATCTAATTTAATAAAGATTTTGCTTGATACATTTCTCCAAGCTTAGTCCATAGCTTCTTTGTAGAGTTTTCTTTGTGGACATTGATGAGAACAGAGTCTGGTAGGCACAGTTTGATTAGACCCTTGGCTTTTTGGTCCATAACATCATATTGAACCATTGCAGTAGGATCTGAGGGCCTTTGGACATTCGCAACAACAACATCCCATATATCTTGATCTATTAGTAGATCTTTGATCTTCACCTTCCACATCTCAAAATTTGTTTCATTAAATTAATCCACCTCTATTTTCCCTGATGAACTTGCCATTTGAAAATTCTTGCAACAAGATCAAAAAGTGTCTTCTGCAGCTCCCAATTAAATCTGGATTAGTTCAAAAAACCCAACAACCCACAATTGACACCGAAGGTGATCATGCTCTCATACCACTTGTAAGGAAGTTAAGTAGTGGAACAACTTCCTACACTAACCTTGAGAGGAGGGTATTGCAAAAACTTTTATAGATCGTCACAACAATTGCAGAAAATAGAAATAGATATAATATCATTTAAACCATAACACAATGATTTATGTGGGGAAAACCCTTTTGGATGAAAATCCCCACACTCCAAAAGCCGCCCAATATATTATTCAGCAACCAAAACATATTACAATATTCTTGCACAACAAGCTTTTCATAGGAGTACCACTAATCAAAGATTCAGAGGTAACTCAATAGCCATAAGACTTTTACACACAATCTCTATCTCATGCACCTCATATATAGGAGATACAATATAGGAAACCATCAAACGGTATTATAAAACCATGGGCTAAACCCACCCATAAGGTTTAGCTGACATTATCTCCCTTCTAGATGCCCTATGATGTGTCCCTCCCTTTTATAGCTCATTTATCTGTCCAGTGTATTTTATATTTACTCTTTCAGGAGTACAAACTTTTGGAGGCCATAACTTGAGAATTGTCTGTCCCATTGATAAACTATTTGAAGCATCAGAAAGCTCGCAAAGTTCTCTAATGCCTCGCAAGATGCTATGCTGCTTAAGACCACTTTTAAAGGCATTTTGTGGCCTCTAAAGTCCTCAAAATCAAATTAAAACCTTTCATTGGACCCCTCCAAAAGAAAAACTTTAATATCTTCAAAACTAGATGTGATCTCGTGACGTAAGTTTACTGGAATACTTATCTAGCTAATCAGAAGCTTCAGGGATAATTTTGCACCATTTTGTGCTCAAATGAAAACTTACTATAAATAGTAAACTCATGTAAATGCAAGGTTGAGACATCATTTTCCCTTGCTTAGATGAAAACCTACTCTAAATAGTAAACTCATGTAAATGCAAGGTTGAGACATCATTTTCCCAACAATTTTTTTACAAGTATACGAAAACAAAATGAGATGAAGCTATAACAAAAGAGTAAGACCATGTTGCTTCAAAGTAGGGGATATCATCCTTAAGGAAAACCAAAGGAACTTAGAGGAACACGAAAAACTAGGAAAACTTGAGCCTAACTGGTTAGGTCCTTTTGTAATAACATGAGTGGTTGGAAATGGCACTTATAATCTAGCAACAATGGAGGGAGATCCACTCCTAGATCCTATGAACACCATACACCTTAAAATATATTACATCTAAGGGTTGGGTTAATTTAGTCTTTACTTTATGCATTTTCATATCATTTTCTTTAAAGCATTGCATCTCATATAGTTTCTTTCCTAAATGCATCGCATCTGCAATCTTTATAGCATATTTTCTCTGCTTGTGCATATAGTTGCATGAATAAAACAAAGAGATTGTTTGAGTCGTTAACTTGTCTGCACTGAAAAGAGAGAAGGTGGTCTCATTTCATAGATACTAGTACATGAATTTTTTAGGAAGCATTAGGTAATTCATCTTCAATGTCACCTTGTGATTGAGCTTTATCCATGGTTGTGTAGAGGTTTCACTATTGAGTCTTATTACCCAAAATATATCAATTGCTATGTTGGCTCGATGATGATGTTTGAGTTGTAATTGATGACTTGTATTGTGTTGTCATTGATGGAAACCATGTTTTGTCAGTCATATGAGTTATTTAGACCAACCGGTAAATCGTAACCAATAGAGGAAACAGTTAAACAATGAATCGACAAACAAGACATCAAACCGATAAACAAGGACAATGCTAGGATCAAGCGACCAGTATAGACGATCGGTGAAGACTGAGGTGTTGCGGTTTGGAATGTATGTTCATGACATTGGTGGGAGTCTATGACTGGAACCACATCAACAGATTCAAATTTTGGAGTGAGTTATGATGTACTGAGCAATCAATCAAGAAGAACAATTAACTGGTAGAGCAAAGACATTTAGATCGGTAAACCGATAGACTTAATATTTTATTTTTGTTTGTGGCCGACATAAGTAAAGTGTGTTGAGAAAGATTGACTAGATACAATGTACCTAGGAAATTGTTCCATGGTTGTTTGTTGACTTAGAAAAGCTATTTATAAAAGGATGAATATTGTATGATGATGTATCAGATGAAGGATCTAGAATGAGAGTTTGATTGTGCGGTGAAAGGTGAAGCTCTGTATTGATGTCTAGTTAGTTTTTGAAGCAAAACTAAAGTGGATCTTATCAGGCGCAAAGGTTATATATGCAGATCAACTACCTATTGTTTCCTAATAGTTGCAATAGTCTAAATCCCTTAGCCAGGTAGGTCCTAACAGGCCTGAATGTGTAAATCCCTTAACTGGGCAACTCATTAATTTGAGTTTAAATCCTACATTGAGGTTACTCCTAACAGGGTAAAGCTCCTAAGAGGGATAAGTTGTAAATCCCTTGTCTGAGTGACTCCTAACAGGGTCTTCTCTTAACCAAGTATTATTGTAAAGCTCCTAACAAAGCTAGGCTCTTAACAGGGTGCATTCCGAAAGAGTGCAAATCTTGTGGGTACTAATTCCCACCATGGTTTTTCCCATTTGGGTTTCCACATGAAAAATATTGTCATGTGGTGCATGTTTTATTGGGTGTTAGTATTGGTCCCCATCGGTGCTGAGAGGTGAGGGTTGAATCAAAACTATACCGATTTTACCAGATTTAACCTTAATCAAAGTTTCTACTCAAACTTAACACTTATCAATATAGGAAACATTAATAAGAAACATGCAAACATAAAATCAATCACACATTAACAACAAGGTTTATGACATGAAAACCCAAATGGGAGAAAACTACGGTGTGAGTAGAAACTCACAAAATCTGCACTCTATTTGTGCTCTGCATTCTTTCTCTACTCTTCACACTAGAAAACACACTCTCTTCACCAAATTGTTATTCACTTAGCAGTTGTGTAGTCTTCTCACCTTGCTAGATCGCCTCTCTTCAAAATTGCACTTAGCAATTTTACGATCAAACTTTTTGGGTTTTCGCCGAAAAGCTTTATACCATGTTTTGCCAACACATAATTGTTGTTTCCTAAATGAGTTCAAACCCAAAACTTGGTAAATTTGAAATTCAAATCTTCTCGCACTTTCTTTGTGCACTCTCCATCATTCTCACTAGAAATTCATCCTTATTTGCCACCGCAACTCATAATTTTAGCAACTTTTGGGTCGTGTCTTGCCCTTTTACTACAAACCAAAAAATACACACAAATCTCGCCTTAACTGGTTGTTAACTGATGCAAACTTCACTAGCAGTTTGTTTGATGATATCTCACCCTGACTGACTCACCTTTGGTCATCGCATTCAAATTACCAGTCACTGCTCTGAGATTGTTCGCGGATAACATCTTTCAACCTGTATCACCAGTGTAACTCTTCATCTTTTGCCACTGGTTATTGATAATCAAGAAGACTGATCACCTGTTTGTCCAAAGTGTTCTGGTCATACACAAGACTACTAAATTGCAATCTGATTCACCTCCTGTGACCGCATCATCATTTCAACTGCCAGTTTAAGAAACTAAACTCAACATCTATCAGATGCTTGACTAACCGGTCAACTGCTCTATTTATCCTTCAACCGATTAGTCTTCGACCAAAACATTGCTTAATTGTGTCAATAATACATATTAGGGAAGCACTGAATCCTTCATACCATTTGCAGTCATGAGTAAAGCATTTGAGGTTTACCACACCTCCTTGCCTATGAGATTGGCCTTATTTATCAGTAAGTGTTAGACATCAATGATAATACTGACTAATGAACCGGTTGTGCCAACACCATCAGTTATGCCAACAATTAGGTTATGTGATTATTTTCCTTGCATGCTTGTTAAGTTTCAAGTTGTCAAAAATGGTGATCAGATTTGTGTTATTATTTTTGCTTGCATTGATTCGCCCCCCCTCTCAGTGCCTTATAAGTTTATCAATTGGTATCAAAGCCCAGTTCCCTTAAGGCTTAATCACTTGGGAAGGATCCTATGGGGAGCTTTCTAACTGACTTGCAAAATATGAATAAGGCCTAGGTGAATTGAGGGTCAAGTATAAAGCTTAATTGGCTAAAAGGAGAGAGCTAGCTAGGTAGTTGTATGATCTTAGTGAACACAATTCATCTGAAGAAGCTAACATTGATGCATTGGCTAATAAGGTGGAAAAAATGAATGATGATAAGTAAAATATGAGGAGAGAGCTGGAAGCCCTTACCATCAGGATGAGTCAAGAGTTGGAAGCCAGGAGGGCTTATAAAGACAAAATCAGAGAGAAGAATCACGAGATCTCTAAGCTGAACCGAGAGATTAGTGACTTGCATGCACATCTTCATGAGGAAAATGAAGAAAAAGAAGAAATACAGGCTGATCTAGACATGGCTATGTCTCTTAGAGAAAGTCTTATAAAAAAGAATGGAGATATTACGAAGGAGTTGGTTGATGCTAATGAGATATTGGCTAAATACAACAAGAGATCTACCATGCTTGATGAGTAGATTCAATCATAAAGGCAGAATGGAGATACACATGGCTTGGGATACACAACCTTTGAGCAAGGAGAGCCTTCCAGTACCAAAGACATCATGCATGAAGGGAAATCTATACCTAAGACAAATAAAAACACCGATAAGAAACCCTAAAAACTAGTATGCTTCATTTGTCAAAAGGTAGGTCATACTGCTAATGTTTGTAGAAGCAAATCTAGTTCTTTTAATGGTTATAGGTCTAATGCTTATAAGGGTCACAAGCCTAGAAATTTTAATGGTTATTGATACACTTGCAACAAATATGGGTATATAGGTGTTGAGTGTAGGTCTCGTATGAACAATCAAAGATCTTTCATGAATCAGATACTTAATGGTGTATGGCAAAGATCTTTCAATGACCAGAGAAACCCTACTTGGCAGAGACCCTATATGAACCGGTCTAGTCCTTATGAAATGGAGTATAGATAGAATGTGACTTGTTCTATTTGTCATAATTATGGACATGTTGCTATGAAATTCCAGAGAAGAATTGGTAGAGGCAATGCTGGTCCTTGGAGAGCATTTGGAATGACATGTTTTCATTGTCACAAACTGGGATACCTTGCAAAGTTTTGCAGAGCAAGAATGAACCAATTGGTTAATCAGTTTGGTAACCAGAAAGGGAAGAAGAAGTTTGATGTGGAAGAGACCAGGGCTAAGATGAACAAGATCTGGAGAAAGAAGAGTGAGGAGAAACCATCAGAAGATGCCAATTCTTCACCTAGTGTGGAGAATCCCTCACCAGTGAACTAAGCTATTATAAAGCTTAGGGGGAGCTTATTTTCAGATCCATTTCCAAAACCCCTATATGGTGCATAGTAAGTCAAATCTGCATATTTAGATGTAATTTGATGTTGAGTAATTATTTTGAGTTGAAAATGGTAAGTTGGATGTGTTATGAACATGTAACAAGTTTTAGGGTTGAATGGTGATTAGGGTAAGTTCAACTGGTATTGCATTTAATGCAGTTTGCAAAGGCAAATAAAAGGTGTTTTTAGAGTTTTATTTCTCACCTTTCATTCTTGAGAGCACATTTTCAGAGTGAATAAGGCAGAGAAGAGCATTTGACTATTGCCTTAGTGAAATTTGATAGCTGATTGTGAACATTTGGAAAGAAGTGAATCAGTGAAAGAGTGTTCAGACAAGAAACCCTAGCTGCTAAGAAGTTGAAAGGTATTTATCTAAAGATCCAATCTATGTTTGAGTTTTTGCAATGGATACACCGTATTGTTGATGTATCTATAAGGTCTCAACTAGAGTTTAAGAGGCATCCACAAAAGTCAACAGAAACCGATCCTGATGGAGCCCTATCCAACGTACCCTATGGTGTTTTGCATGTTGAAGATACAAAACCTTACATTCACTAAAAATTGGAGGATTTGGGGATATTTTCTATTAAGGATCAATATCGGAAATTGTGTGATAATCAAGGATTGTTGAAAGATCAATTCATAAGGGTTACGATAAAGGTTTTTACCATGCCGTGAACTTTCTCGATGAATTCAAAGAAGATCTTATTAGATATATTTTGAGAAGGATACATGATAATTTCATGTGGTTGGATCGCTCATATAATATTACAAAGGAAGCTATTCATGCAATCACTGGATTGTGGGCAACGAGTGAAGTTCCCATTTTAAGATCAATCTCGAAGGATGAAGTGATTCGATTGATCAACTCTAAATGGGATGGTCCTACAATAAATGTAAATAATATTGATGATCCAGAAGTAAAATTTGCATCTATGGTCATCAATTATAGGGTTTACCACTCGAGTAGATTGAATAGCATTTCTAGAGCTGCTATCCATATAGCTTATCAGATGTTGAAGGACAATGCTGACTTTGATCTTGCAGAAGATTTGAGAGCTGAATTGGTGTTGAATCTTGAATCTATCAAGAAGGACAAGTGACAGAGATTCAACTATGGTCAGTTGATCAGTGGTTTGTTTTTCTATTTTCAAAACTTCTTTCCTAGTATAGGTGAATTACAATGGTCTGATGATACACTAGCATCCCTGCAGATCAAGAATAGTATCAAGATGCTTGGTAATGAGTTTACAATGGTTATCTGGGAATACTTTAAGGATTTCCAGAAGAAAATGCATGACAGAGAAAGGATACTGACACCAGTGGTGAAAAGGTACGAGGACTCTATTTGTTTTATGGCTGATACTGACACTTGTCAGATGGAGGCAGTAGAACCTAGGATATCATGGGTGATGCCCATGGGTTATGAATTTGAATTTGATTTACTGATTGCTTATGTTGATCATCTCTTAGAACAACCGGTAGATTCTAATGCAACGAGGTTTGGAACCTTTAAGGAGAAATCTATTGAGGTACATTCTGAGTTGGCCAAACTAGTTAGTGCAGAGAAGTTAAGAAAAGAGGTGGAACAATTTGTTGTTGAACAAGGTTTTACTAAAGAGGCAATTGCAGAGGCTAGAGCTAATTTTGAAGCAAGGAAGGTTGAATCCTCTAGTGCCTCAACTGGTAATAGAACTGGTAAAAAAACAAGGAGTACAATGGTGAAGGAGAAGTCCCCTCCTACTCCTAAGATCCAGATTAGAAGAAAGCCTATGGAAGCTAAGCTTGAAGCACCCAAGGTGAAAGAAGTGTACATGAAGAGAAAGAAACAACAAGCACAAAAAAAACTTGAAACTGTTGAGGAAGAAGATACAAATTCTGAAGGTCAAAAGAAAGAATTAAGAGGTAGTGGGAAGAAATCCAGAGTGGTTGGATCTGCTACTGTGAAATATGTTAAACCACCGGTAAGTAAACTCACTTTACTTGAAAGGATTTTGGAGAAAATAAGAAAGTATGGTATTTTGAGTGATGTAAAGAAACTTTATAACAATTTTAGTGACGATGAGCAAAGGCAAATTGAAGATGTAGTAGTTTTGTTAATGAATAAGTTTAGTAAAGCTCTGATTGAATTGCAAGGGAAAATACCAAATTATTTGTACAATAAATTGGAGGCAAGATGGAAAACTGCTATAAAGCAGGACAAAGAATTGATTGAATTTGTATTGATGCATCTACAACCGGAAACCTCTAGGGAAGATATTCAAGAAATTATTTCTAAGTCAAGGGAATTATTTCTTACATAGAAAATGTTGACAAGATTGTTAATTGGTTAATCTTAGTCTATACATGCTGAAACTGAGCAAATTTTGAAGAAGTTTTTAGGAATTATTCCTAAAGAAGATGAGGAAGCAGAGAGATTAAAGGGAGAAGATTTACCTCACAATTTGAATATTAATGACATTATTTTGGATGAGATTGATTTTGCTGACACAAACGCTAAGCAAGATCCAATCATTAATCCCGATGAAGAGAATGTATTACCGGGAGCTACTTCAACTGGTATAGGTGAAAAGAGAACAAAAGCAAAAAAGATAGATGAAGAAATGATAGAGCAACTGGTGAATGATCAAATAGAAAATGTACAGCCCACTGAGCAACTAGACAAGACAAAAGCCAAAGAGCCACCGGTGATCACACAAATAGAAGATGTGCAAATTACTACCCACCAGTGAAGGACAAGGAGAAGGAAGAGGAGAAAGCTGAAGAGAAAGAAATGGATGCAAAGAATCAAAAGGAGGAAGAAAAATAGAAGGAAGAGCAAGAACAAAAAGTGAATCCTTGGTAACTTACATCAAAGAAAATTGTTGATGATGATGAGGAGGATGATACTGTATCTATACAAGGACCGATTAACATGGACATGTTGAGTCCAACTGAGTTGATAGAGATTGCATCTGCCATGCAATCTAAGGCACAAGAGAAGATTATGAAGGTTCAAAGAAAAGAAACACAAACTATTCAAAATGCTATTGATATTCTATCCAGTATATTACCAAAGACTGATATAGACAGTCTTCCTAATCCTATTGACAAACTGGAGAAACTGGTCACAACAATAGGAGATCAAATGAAAATCTTGGAGGAAGCTGCAATTAAGAATGTGGAAAAGGAATATGAGAAGAGAATAATTGAACAATTGATGAAGGACATTGATAGAGATAGGGCAGGTCTTACTGTCAACATGGACCTAATAAAGGAATATTTACAGATCGGAGGTAAAATCCTTTCCACTGTTGCAAACTTTTTATTATTTTAAGATGATCTTGAGAAGAAGAGGCAAGAAGCTCAACATGAGCTAAAATTTTGAGTGAATCATTTAATCCCTTAAATGATTCAGCAATAAATTTTGGTAGATTGTTAATTGCATTACAACAGAGGCTTAAGGCTTATAAGGTTGAATAGGTGAAAATGACAACCTCACTACAGGAGTTGCAAACATTATTAGTCACTAAGATAGAGATTTTGCAGAGAGGCTACAAGGAGACTCAAGCAATTTTGGTTACACCAAAGATGAGCACACTTGATGCCATGGAGGAACTTGCATCTCAGATCCAAATAGATACCAAGATCACAGGGACACTTTTGGAGACCATGCACAATGATTTGACACTTTTGAAGTCTAGTTTTGCAGATGTATTTCATAAGATGACATTGTAAAGCATTTTGAACTCCTATATATTTGGTAATTCAAATTTTGATGTATATTGCATTTATCTTTTCATGTATTTTCTTACCTTTGTCACTATTGTCAAAGGGGAAGTAGTAGTATGAGTCAAATTTTTTTAATAGCATGCAATTGCTAAGGGGGAGTCATGTTATATATTTGAGTCATGAGACATAATTTTTGTAATTTGACACTTAGACAAAAATTTTCCTAAGTGTTGCCATCAATGCCAAAGGGGGGGATTGTTGGCTTGATGATGATGTTTGAGTTGTAATTAATGACTTGTATTGTGTTGTCATTGATGGAAACCATGTTTTGTCATTCATATGAGTCATTTAAACCAACTGGTAAAGCCTAACGAGTAGAGGAAACAATTAAATAGTGAACTGACAAACATGACAACAAATTGGTAAACAAGGACAATGCTATGATCAAGTGACCGGTATGGACGATCGGTGAAGAGTTAAGTGTTGCGGTTTGGAGGGTATGTTCATGACATTGGCAAGAGTCTATGACCGAAACCGCATCAACAAACTCAACGTTTGGAGCGAGTTATGATGTATTGAGAAATCAATCAAGAAGAACAGCTAACCAATAGAGAAGAGACACTTAGATCGGTAAATTGGTAGACTTAATGTTTTATTTTTGTTTGTAGCTGACATAAGTAAAACGTGCTGAGAAAGATTGACTAGATATAATGTACCTAGGAAATTGTTCCATGGTTGTTTGTCGACTTAGCAGAGCTGTTTATAAAAGGATGAATATTATGTGATGATGTATCAAATGAAGGATCTAGAATAAGAGTTTGATTGTGCGGTGAAAGGTGAAGCTCTGTATTGATGTCTAGTTAGTTTTTGAAGCAAAACTAAAGTGGATCTTATTAGGCATAGAGGTTCTAATAGCAGATCAACTACCTGTTGTTTCCTAACAGTTGCAATAGTCTAAATCCCTTAGCCAGGTAGGTCTTAATAGGCCTGAATGTGTAAATCCCTTAACCAGGCAGCTCATTAATTTGAGTTTAAATCCTCCATTGAGGTTACTCCTAATAAGGTAAAGTTCCTAACAGGTTTAAGTTGTAAATCCCTTGATCGAGTGACTCCTAACAAGGTCTGCTCTTAACCGGGCTAGGCTCTTAACATGACACATTCCAAAAGAGTGTAAATATTGTGGGTACTAATTCCCACCATGGTTTTTCCCATTTGGGTTTCCACGTGAAAAATATTGTGTCATGTGGTGCATGTTTTATTGGGTGTTAGCTTATGTGATCATTTTTCTTGCATGCTTGTTAAGTTTCAAGTTGTTAAAAGTGGTGATTAGATTTGTGTTATTGTTTTTGCTTGCATTGATTCACCCCCACTCTTAGTGCCTTATAAGTTTATCATGCTATATATCCTACACATTAATCAAATTCTCTAATTCATTACAAATACCTAGTTGGTCATGTGGCTAGTGAAAAATCCAATATTTTGCTTCAGCACTGTTGTAACCGTCATACCCAAGTAGGTTTCATTACTTACAAATCAAGGCAAGAAAATACAAGAAAAACATTCTATGCCAAAATCCATATGAAAATATCAAGGCAAAATAGCAATGATATTAAACTGAAATATCATACATACAAGTGCAATGAAAGCTTGAATAAGGTAACATGCAAGTATCTCCATCAGGGCTATGGATGCCTACTTAAAATGGAGCAATATTTGAGAGATTACAATGTATAACCTCGTTGGGGCTATAGATGTCTAACTAGCAACGAGGCTCTATCCAAGATGCTTTTGAAGTCAAAATAACTTGAGTAGCTAGTCACATGGGATTCTAAGGGTCTCTAATTGTTATAAGAGTTGGAATAAATTTAATTACACACACAAGGGAAAAAGAAGATCAAAGTCTCAAGAATCGGTGGGGAATTTTTCTGCGTCTCTGTTTATAAATCTTGGTTACATAGTGTGTTAATTTGGATGGTCTAATTTCTTCTGAGAACGAATTGAACTCCTATCTCTGAAATGTTTCACACCTTTAATTCAATTAGTGCATTTCATAATAAAAGACACATGCAATCATCCTTGTTCGAATATGAAATACATCATCATCTTGCATACTGAATTAACATAGGTCATCCCAAAAATTCATTGCCTCCATGTGCATGTTATAGATCATGATGTCATCATAGATCTACATACTAGGGGCATAGCTAAAGAAATCCTAAAAATCATATAATGTCATGAAAAAATCCTAAAAATTAGATAAAGTCCTGAAAAAATCCTTAAAATCATATAATGTCATGAAAAAATCCTAAAAATTAGATAATGTCATGAAAAAATCCTAAAAATCAGATAAAGTCCTAAAAAAACCTAAAAATCAGATAATGTCATGTAAAAGCCCTAAAAATTGTAAAAAAAGCATCCAAACAAATCGAAAAACAAGCAAAAAACCTAAACATAAAAAACATAAAATATCAAAAACATTCAAATATGATCCTAAAAAAAGTACCAAAAACATTCAGAAAACACAAAAAACTTAAACATCAGAAAACATCCAAATACGATCCTGAAAAAATCAACCAAAAACATTCAAAATGATCCAAAAATCCAAAAACATCAAAAAATCTAAAAACATAAAAAACTTGCAATAAATTGTCTTACAAGAAATAAACACCCTAGCAGATATCCAACAAACACTTCACACAAAGTTTGCAAAGGATAAAACTATCTTATCAAAATCTGCAACCAAACTGATCAAACTATCTTATCAATCACATCACTATCCATATCAAGTGATCAGTATCTTGTTTTAAATAGAGATGGATACACTCGAAACCAAACAAATCATTCTTAAACAGGGTCCAAACTTTATGAGATTAGACATTATCAACCATCATATCAAACAATCAAAGAAAAGGCACAATCAGTATAGCTGCTGAGTTTTGTCTAATTTAGTTTTTATCTTTCATCAATTGGCGAAGATCATGTTTCTATGTTGCTCAAGGATGTCCAAAAGTGACTAAAGGAGCTATGAGAGGCATGGTCCTTTTCTTTGTTTGTTGTTTGTGGTGTGAACCAATGAATGTTTGGGACAATAGTTCTAGTGGGTGTTTGTGATTGGTACGTTCATTCAGAAGGTATCCTATGCCAAAATAAAAGTTAGGGATATCTATGCTGGTGACTACCACACATACCTCGACCCCTGACGCTATTCCCAGAATGGAGGGTTCACTCCTTTTCTACTACATGTTTGTTCTTTACAATGATGTATCTTTACATCTTGGTTCCTTATACCCCGATGTACGCAGCTCCATTATTACATAATAAGGCTCATTGATGAATATATATTGTGCTATGAATAAAGGCACAAAAGTGCATGTATCAATCATTAATCTCATCATGCTGATTGTATCAATCAAGATCATTCTTTTATCAAGTATCTTTTCATGGATTAACCTTATTATTCTTTCTGATCATTTCATTCACCTAACATGGTCTCTTTCATCATTTAATTCCAATATTTTTATCTATAATTCTTTCATTTCCTCACATCAACTATTCTATCTATCAATCAATCATTCTCCACTTTCATAATTTCCTCATCATTCATCCAAATTTCTTCAAGCATTTGTCTTATATAGGATGTGTCCTTCCTAAAACCAGACGTTGTGATCATCTATCTTTGTCTTATACGTGATGTATCCTTCCTGAAACCCGACATTTTGATCCTTTGTCTTATACAGGATGTTTCCTTCCTAAAACCAAAATTGAAATCAATCCTATCAATCCTATCAATCAAATCAATCCTAACAATCTTATCATTCAATCAATCTACAAATCACTCCAACCATTTCTTTTCTCTAATTAAACATGTTCATGTCATCAAAAAAACTATTCTTCCATCTCTCATCTAACATTCTTTTTCTTTTGAGAGATAATTCATGTCTTTAATGCACAAACAATCTCTCAAGGGGGCATTATACCCTAAGCTTCATTGGGGCATATTGGGGCATAAACTTTTTGTTTTCTTTGAAACAACATCATTTCGACATTGTCTCAAAGAGGGGCAAATGTAGACACCTAAAAATGTTTCATTCATCATGTACTAATTATTCATCCTATTAGTTAAATAATTCTTTAATTATTTAATTAATCTAATTATTCTTATTCTTCTGAACTAATTTAATCATCACCTTTCACATTACTAATCATTCAATTTCTATCTTTTACTCAATTCATCATTAAACCCATTTCTCAAATATTAATTAAATATTGATTATTTAATTAATTAAGATTAATTCCCTTAATTAAATAATCTTTATTATTTAATTAACTCTATTTCTAATGATTGAATAATTTCATTTAAATTATTTAATTAATTAACTTATTCCTCCAATTTCCCAAATTCGAATTTCAACTCATTTCATTTTCTCAAATTCACATTTCACCAAATCTGAATTTCAATCTCCCCTTTCACTCTCAGTCACCTTTTTTGACTAATCAATCAAATCAATCATCTCCCTAATCAATTCAGTTCACTAGTCAATCAATTGAGTTAACTATCCAATCAATCTTGTTAACATCTATCAATCAAATAAGTTAACAGACCAATCAATCTATTTAACTGGTCAATCAAAATCAATGAAATATCAATCAACACTTTAGTTCCAAATCTCACCCAATCTATCTCAAAAATCTATAAATTCAACCTCATTTCTCAATTTCAATCTAGAATCACTATCTTCAAAATAATCGTGTCTATCATATGCAGGAATCCCAGTGCAACACTTGAGAGCCACCTATCACACAATTTGGAGAAGAGCAATGTAAGCTTATTTGGATCAATTGAGGGAGTTACATTATGGTATTTTGATATTCAATTGATTTGATGTATTTCATTGTCATTTAGGAGTTGGTTTTAATTAGATTAGAGTTTGTGATTCGCTAGTATAAATCTAATTAATTATGATTAATTTTACCCCTAAAACAATAGATATAAGGATTTGTACTCTCAAATTTATTTTCATGTGCCTAATGAAGATATTCAAATAATTTTTATTTTTAATTTGCAAAAAGATATAAGGGATAAACTTCTCTTTTCTAAGTTTACATCCTTTGTATAGTTGTGCCCAATACTTCACAATTATCAGCTTACCGTGAGTCAATGGGAACAATCATCTTCAATGGCATCGAGTGATAAAAGTGAAAGTGCTCAACAACCTTTTGTGAAGTTCAAACCAAATAAGGGATTCATCAAATTCAATGACAACAACAATGTTCAAGTAGCAGCCACAACAGGTGTGACTCCTTTATCCAAACATTTTAGAAAAGGATTCACTCCTCTTAATGAATCTTTGCATAGTATTATGATGCAATTGATACAAAGGAATGTGTTGAAGATTACCCCTATTAAACAAATTGATACAACTAATCCTGTGCCACCTTCCTTTGATTCCAAAGTCATTTGCCAATACCATCGTCAACCCAATCATGACACTGAAAAGTGTTATTCCTTGAGAAGTAAGATTCAAGAATTGATTGATAACAATACTATATTTTTATTTGGTGTGAAGGATAAAGGAAAAAAAATTATCGCTCCTCCTAATCAAAACCTTCAAATATTCGTTGATCCTTTACCTTCTCATTCTACTAATGTGATTGAAATTGAACAATGTTCCTATTCTCCTAATAATGTTGGCCTTGAATCTAATAATGTGGTGAACCTTATAAATAAAAATGAACAACCTAAGGACTTATGCATTATATTTGATCCTAGAGAGACTATTAAAGCACCCGAGGGACCTCTATATATTTCTACAAAGATCAAGGGCATGCCTTCATGAGCGGTCCTTATTGATCTTGCTTGTATGGTTAATGTTATCACTAGAGAATTTCTTTATACTTTTCAATTGCATCAAGTGACATATGATAAATATGATGTGATAGTTAAAGTCTTTGATGGTTGCTATTGTCCTGCTATTGGTTCTATTACACTTCCTATTGGGGTTAGCACTAAATGCTTAGATGTTGTCTTTTCTATCATTCCCATATGCGATCAATTTCATGTGAAGTTGGGACATCCTTGTCTCTTTTCCATGAAATCGATCTCTTCTATTGTTCATAAGTGTTTGAAATTTCCTCATGATGGTAAAATCATAACTGTTAATCATAGCATATATCAACCTAAAATGAAATATGGAGATGTTTGTCTTGATTATTTTTGGTCTGAACAATTCCAACCTCTTCAACCTAGAAGTGGTGCTCTCTTTAAATCATATCAAAATTAGAAAAATGAGATGATTTTATCCTTGAGTAAACCTAGAAATCCAACACTTAGTCTTCCCTCAACTAATCATCATATGCCTCTTCTGGAGGATATTATTGTTCTTCCTCCTAAGGAAAGAAATAATCTTCTTCCCATAGAGGAATATATTTCTTCTCCTAAGGATAAGAATAACCTTCCTCCTAAAGAAGGCGATATTCTTTTTCCTAAGGAAAAATTCATTCTTTCTCCTATGGATAAGTCTATTTTTCGTCCCAAAGGTAGAAAATATCTTCCTCCTAAGAATCAACCTAAGGATAAACATATTATTCCTCCTAATGATAGACCTATTCCTCATCCTCATGATGGACTGGGTCTCCTTCATACACCCTCTATTCCTCTTCTATATGGTGTAGTTCCGTCTCCTACAAATATAAAGAGAAGCACCTAGCACCTCCTATTGTTCAACCTAAAAGAGCTTAACCCATTCATTCTTCCTTAAAAGAAGAAAGGAGCACTAGTTGAACCTACACATTCACAACCTTCAGCTAAAACTAAACAAAACTGTTGTGTGAGAGAACACTGATGGAGATGTCGTGTTAGAGCTCATGAACTTGCTTGACAAACCATTTCATCTCCCAAGACACCAACTATTGACATTATTCCATTTGTTCAAACTTCTCCTAAACAAGAAGTTCAACCTAAATCTTCAAGATGCAAAATGCTTAAGACAAATGAGAGGTCAAGTTCTATTCCTATTAGAGATCCTATTTTTGTTAATCTTGATGAAGAAATAGGTGAGAATATTTGTAATGATGAAAATGTTGATCCTAATATTTTTAATGATGAATATGAATATGTTGATGTTGACAATGATTTATCTAAACAATTTTCAAAAGCCTTAATGTTATCTCCTAGTAACAAACAAAATGATCCATCATTAGAGCATGGTCCTTGTTTGGAACTTGTGATAGATCCATCTACCATGCTTTATGTGTCTCCTCTTACATATTGTCTACCTTCCTGAAAAAATGATGAGAAAGATCAAGAGGTGGATAAGGTGCTTGATCAGCTTCATTAGCATTGTATATTTTCTCTTACTCTCTTCTCTTTCTTGTTTGTGACATTATTCTATTTGTCTCTCATTTCTTCTATTTGTTGTCCCTAGTGTTGTCAACCTGAGGATGATGCAAAATGTTGAAATCTCTTTTGGTCTCTCCTATGTTGACTCAAAAGACACGTGTCATTCTTCCAAGGTGGTTCTCTTTCTTTGGGGAATTAGGACAATTATATGCATATACATATATATATATACATGATATACATTGGTTATCATACAAATCCATACTGACCCCAAGGTTACGTGAAACCACCTCGTAATTTATGTTTTGTGATCATTATCCTTTGACGTGTCCCTTATTGGAGGCTAAATCATTGTGATAACATGTTTGTTTTCTTGGGGTGTATCCTACCTTAAAGCAATTGTCCCCAATAAGGCGTGTATAATTTATTTAACATGGGGGCATACACTCCGCTCAATGGATGTCTCTCGCGATACTTAAATTACTTAGCAAACTTTTCCTTTTGCTTTGTAATGTGTTATATTTTTCTTTTCGTGACTCATAGTAAGAGAACCTTACTAGTTTGTAGTCATGGTTATCTCTCTTTCTCTATCTCTCATAATGTCCCTTTTATCTTGTTATCAAAGTTGTAAGATCCTAAAGTCCATTGGGGGCTTGGTGTATCTTTCCTCCTTGATGACTTGGTGAAAGTTTTCAATCCGAACCCTTTGTACTTTACCGAGAGTATTATAGACTTCATACTCCTGCTAAAGTAGGACCTAAATGTAGCATCCTAAAATTGAACCCTTTGTAATTTTGACATCATTTGGGTCTTCACCTTATTTTTTGCACCCCTCGGCCTGATTGAAGACCTAATTATACTCTTGCACATCACAAATAGCATCTAAACTCAAAATGCACCTCATCTGGCACCTTATGCATGCCCCAAAATAGGGAAGGACCATGGTGCCATGCCATGGTCCTCCCTAAATTAGGTCAATTTGACCCCTTGGTCCTATTTCAAAATTGAGTGATATTTCCTTCTTTGTGTCGGTTAATGTTGGAATATTAGCCAGTTTCACCGATAGGCAAGTATATAAAGAGGATTTCCCCTCTCGTTTGAACATATATCAAACATAAGAGCATCAAGAGAACACATGAGATCAAGAATTCAAGCATTCAAGAGCATTTGAGCAACCATCAATCTTCTTTTAGCTTAGGAGCAACAACAAAGTCAAGTTTCAAGCATTGAAGGAGACATTATTCATCCTATTTTTTTGAAGACTACCTAAATCTTAATTCCAAGTGGAGGCAAGAAAAACTTCACAAGAAGGTATCATAATTCAATTTTTAGTCATAATTTAGTATCTCCCTCAAAAGGAGATCCTTTCCTTTCAGTCATTTCAATTTCATGGTTAATTCCAAAACTAGGGTTTGACCTAAGGCAAACCCCTATTCCCAACACATTTCCCTTTCTTTTTGTGTGCATAAAATAGGTAGAGAGTTGTACTCCTTATATTAGGCTTCATTTACAACTATGAATAATCTCTCTGGTGTGCAAAAATTTTGGAGGACCATTGTGATGCACCATGGGTTAGATAATTTTTGAGCAGTTTCGAGGAGCAGATCTGATTTGACTTACATTGCCTAATTCTAGGTACACACAAAAATCCTATGACTGTAGCTCACTGTTTTCATGCTTTTACCTAATTTCAGCACTTCAGCTCATAAAAGAGGAAACCCCTTTCAATCCATATTCACTTAGCATTTAATCTTGATCCGATTCATCACTAGATCTAGTGAATTCCCCATCCTCTTTTGAATGTGAAGGCCGCAAGTGAAAAAAATCTCTAGTGGTCTTCATGCCTTGGGTGAATACCCTAGAGGGATTCATTTTCCCCCTATACACTTATTAAATGACCTTGATGGTAGGATAGGTGCCACAAAAGATAGCTATGAAACTTTAGAGATAGGTGGAACATTGGGTGGGGCCTCATTTCCAGGTCGAGGTGATGATGAAATGGGGCTACGAGGAGGGGAAGTTGGTGAGCATGAGGAAAAGTAGGCTAGCAAGATCAAATGCATACAATGTAAAATAAAACACAATAAAATATAGAGTACATAAAAATAAATTTGTTTCACCACCTCTCTTCACCTCCTCTGATTGAGTGGGAAATGGAAGTGCATTCAAGATATCCACTTGATTTGTTCCTTATGATTGAGGAATGTGGATTGATCTCCACTACACAACAAATGATAATATTAGATGATATGATGGATGATGGATTATAAAAAAATGAGCATAATATGGATGCAATGGATGATTCTTGACTCAAATAAGCAACATGACAATTTGGAAAAGATGGATTATTTGAGAGGAGAGGAGACTCCAATTTATAGATTGAAGGGGCCCAAAATGGATGGCCAGGATTGAAGAGGATTAAAGGGATAGGATTGAATGTGAGTGGGAGAGGATTAGGAAAAGTGGGAGATCCAAGAGATTTTCCATAAAGGCATTTCTTGTCTCCACACTCCTCAAGTAAATTGGGAAGAGTTCCCCAAGTACCTTGAGAAGAGAGGAAAGAAATTTAAAATTCCTTGGGAGAGAAAAACAAGAATTAAAAATTCCTAAGAAAGAGGATGCATGGAGAGGATAAAAGGATAAAGGAATTAAAAATTCCTTGGGAAGAGAGGGATTGGGGAGATTCAAGGAATTTAAAATTCCTTGGATAGACAAAAGTGGGTAGCATTTAAGGTTGGAGGATGAGATGGGAAAGCCATTTACAGAAAAGAGTTCACCCATCCCTAATCAAGGGATGGGGGATGTGCAAATGATTAAGGGGAGTGATTAGGTGGGTTAATGAAGGATTAGAGTGCAAGTGGGCAAGTTAGGAGGATTGGACATGAGGAGGGAGAATGAGCGGAGGAATATAAAATTGGAGGAAATGTTGATCATGATTAGGCTATGATTAATTAGGTTAAGTGATGGGGATTAGGAGGATGATTTGTAGGAATCAGGGCATTAGTTAATTTATTAGGATTAATTAACTAATTATGATTTAGAGGAAATATTGGATAAAGCAGAGAATTGAAATAAATTTAGAAAAAATGGATATAATTAATTTGATAAATTAATTATACGTCTAAAGTGACAAAATCAATTAAAATATAATTTAATTAATTTTGAGAAGGACTGACATACCTAATATTATTAATTATGCAAAAAGGCTAAATTAATTAAATATTAATTTAATTAATTTTAGGCGTCTACGTGTTGGCATTTCAATAGAAGGAGATTGTTGATATTCATTAAGGATATTGAGAAGGTTGTTGAAGATTATTTGATATAACTGAAAAGGGATGATAACTATCTTTATAATTATTTTGTCATTGATGTCAAGAAATTGATTTTTTGATTCAATATGATGTTGCCATATCTTAAGAAGTATGTTTTGATGAGTATTAAGATGTCGGTAAAAGACACAGAAAGAATGTGATAAGAAAGGGGAGAAATAAGTTATTCTATGGGCAACTATTACCGAGTTAGACAATGATTAGATCATGATGTTTAGATTGTTTTGATATCCTACATATGTTGTTGATTGTAAGGTTAATACTATACTATGTCACCGAGTAAAGAACCTAGTCGGTAAACCCTAAGGAACCTAGTTGGTAAACCCTAAGGTTATCGATATCGGTTAATGAAGGCAGAATGTCTACCAAGTAAAGTTTAGTATTTACTGAGTTGCAACTGAGTTATGATAGATCACATTGGATGTATAAAAGCATTATTTAATGAAGGACAATGATGAGCTAGAGTTGATTAAATGATTGGTATGTCGTGCATGAAGTTTGTTAAGGATCTATGGCAATGGAAGATCGACAGGAAGATCTACAGTACAGATTGAACCGCAATAACCTTGTGCAAGTTCCAAGAAAGGAATGCAAGTCCCAAGGCAAGGTAAAACATTTTTAGATTGAAGGATGCATTGAACCTAGTCAAGATTGAAGATCTGATGGCTAAGATTGATCATGGGAAATTTGATCAAGGAGATTCAACGGTTAGCAAATTGTTTATAAATAAGAAATTGTTGATGAACAATGTATGTGGGCAAGTGTAAGCACATGGATGCTACATAGTGATTACCGAGCATAGAAGCTTGAAGACCTGTTTGAATAACAGAGTAGGGAGCCCAACAGAGGGACAAGATAATTCCTATGACAAGATTGTTTTGAGCAAATAAGTATTCGCTTTAGCATTTAAGATGTGAAGTTGCAGATATATTTTTATTACTATTATTTTGTAAGTGACAGAAAATCTCTTAACCGAGTGGACTTAGCAGTCTTATTTGTAAACCCTCTAGCAAGGTGACATTCTAAATGAGTGTTTGAAATCCTTTGACAAGGTCACTTCTAACAAAGTGAAGATCCTATCAGATCTGAGGGAAATCCCTTAACCGGGTCACATCTAGCAATGTGTTTGTAATCTTTAACATGATTTTCTTTTAACCGAGCATACTCTAGAAGACTGTATTTCTTAGTGGGTCCGAAATCCCACAGTGATTTTTCCCTATTTGGGTTTCCACCTTAAATCTGGTGTTATATGTGTTATGATGTTTATGTGTTTATGAGTTTGCATGTTTAGCAGTTTTTGGTTATATTGCTGAAGTATAAGTTACCGAGGTTGAATCTGTTGATTTTATGGAAGATTAAGTTTGTATGATTCACCCCCCCCCTCTCATCTTGTTGGCTATTGGCATCAAAACTTTACACTAAGGTGGTCCAATGGGGAAACTGATAGATTATAGTGAATCAGATTAACCTTCAACTTGAGGGACCTCCTATCCCATTACCCTTTCCCTCTCATGAGGTAGTGGCATCTAATCAACATTAGGGTAGGCATTGAAAATCCCCTTCATCTTCTCCTCAAGTATCAAAATTTCTTCCCAAAACAGGACATACAAACTATCAACTATTCTCTTCAAGTTCTCAGAGTATCAAATATTATACCATCTATCTTTTTGCTTAAGAACATCACTATAATCTGATGCATTTTCTATTAAATCTTCTTCTTCATTCCATTGATGTCCAGGGCTCTTTGCCTTTTTCAGGCCTTGTACAAACCACTCTAAATCATAAAATCTATAAATAGCCCGGGGAATATTATACTTGTTTAACATACTATCTAGGAGATCATAAACCCTCCTATTTGTAAAATGATATATCACTGCCCTCACTTGAGAGGTGAGGAGTGATCCCTTCTTATGAATTCCCCCAACAAGGGACTTCTCTATCTCAGACAATTGATGCATTATTTTAAAAAAGGCAATATTATCGAGTACAGTGATGGATAAAAAGTCTCAAAGTGACATGTCTACCAAAAATCATTATAATGGTATGGTCCTTGAAATATAACCATGATCCCCAATTATGATCAATCTTCTTCTTAGGCTCAAAGTCTTTAGGCCTTAGAAATTTCCTCTCTCACTCAGACCCCATGATACATCCCCTTGAAGAAAAATCATTATTTTTCTAATGAAATGATTCTCAAACATAATGTAGGATGTTCAACTTCCATAGGCTCAGAGGTAATCATTAACCTCTCTACAGCCTTTGAAGTTGATGCCATTCCGGATGAATAAGATTCAAAGTAGGATGTTCAAAGAAATACCTTGTTTCAGACACATTTCCCCATTTACCAATTGAAATGCCCAAGTGCACACCAGTTCAACTATCTGCAACCTTCAATTCAGCTTGATTACACAGATCACAAAGCAATTCAACAATTGACAGCAAATAATCTTTCTTAGCTCAACAAGCGCTCCAATTTCTTTCTCAAATACGTTAGGGTAAAAATGACAAAGTAAAAATTTGCTTTTATCCTTTTTACCTACTGCATTAAATGCTCGTCCGTTAGGGTTACAAACCCTAATTTCACTGCTCAAGGAGAAAACCGGTTGATAAAATATTGAATAAAAGTTACCAAAATTTCATGCTTCAAAATTCTTTTACCGTTCATTTTTCTCAAGGGGTCCAGAGATAATTTGACCATTAAGCTCCCCTTAGCTATATTAAAAAGGCTTAAGTCACTGGTGCAGGGTTCTCTTCACTGGGTGAAGGAATAGTTTCTTCTCCAGGTGAGTCATCACTTTTCTTCTTCCAAATCTGATTCATTTCCTCTCTGGTTTCTTCAACATTAACTTTCTGCTTTCCTTTCTGATCCTTAGAAGAATTGACCGGTTTTCTATTCCGGGATCTACATAATTTTGCTAAGTGCCCCAGTTTATTACAATGATAATAGGCCATACCAGATGATCTCCAAGGTCCTACATTTCCTCTTCTTGTTCTTCTTCTACAGTTCATAGCCACATGACCAAAGTTATTACAGATGGTGTAAATAATATTTGTTACCTTTTCCATCTCAAATGGACTAAATCGGTTGCCGTAGGGTCTTTGCTAGTTCAGGTTAACCCGGTTGTCAAAATTCCTCATCCAGTCACTATTTGGTCTTGGATGCATGTGCGATACAGGATTGTTTGGTCCATATTTTCACTCAACAAATCTATGTCCATACATTCCACATGTGAAGCAATGACCTTCAAATTTCTTGGACACATACCTAGCATTAGTATTGTAACTTGCATTTTTGTTAGGTTTGCCTCTACAAACATTTGTAGTGTGACCAGGTTTATGGCAAACAAAACAAATAGGTTTAAAGACCTTCTTACTGGTAGGCTTATTGATCTTAGGAGCATATTTGTTCTTAGGAATGTTGCTCTTTGTACCAGAGGATTCACCTTTTTCAGATGTGTGAAAACCAAGTCTAGAGATATCACCCTTCATCCTTTGTGATTGAATTTGTTCTTCTAGCATGGTAGAACTTCTGTTGAACTTCTCCAATTTCTCATTAGCTTCAGTAAGCTGTTTGGTGAGATCTTTACTATGCTTTGACAGGTTCTCTCTTAGAGATGATGAAAGTTCAAGATGTAGCCGTAGGTTCTCCTTTTCTTCTCTTTCAACAACCAAATTCTCATGCATAGTGACATTTTCCTTCTTGATCTTGGCAATCTCTTGATCTCTTTCCTTGATAAGATCTTCAACAGCTCTTCTGGCTTCCAGTTCCTGACTCATTCAGATAGTGAGACCTTCTAGCTCTCTCCTCAGATTCAGTTTCTCACCGTTTAACTTTTCAACTTCCTCTGCTAAACCATCAATATTGGCTTCATCTGAAGAACTATTATCATATATCTCTAACAGTTGTTTAGTTAGCTCTCTCCTTTTGACTTGTGAAGCTTTTGGTTTGACCCTAAGGGTTTCAATCTCATTTCTACTAGCTTCTAGCTCTCTAGCCATCTCGAAGTAGCTCATGTCCCCCATGATGGTTTCAAGGCTCCCTTCTAAGCGATTAGGCTTCAAAGAAGTTAGGCTCTGATACCAATTGATGGAATTTAAAAGCATTGAGAGGGGGGGGTGTGAATGAGTGACACCAAAAATAAAACTACTTCAAACACTAACCGGTAGATGAACTTAACAAAGATTTTAAACACAATGCATGCAATCCAAAATGATATAACAACATCCACAAAAAGCAAAGCATCCACCATAACACAAGTGTTTGTACATGGAAAAACAATGGTGAGATGGAACTCACAAGTTAACTATCTGCAATAATAGATAATTGACTAGTTAAGGTCTACAAAGTGCTCTGCTAGGAGCGAATCTTGTTAGAGATCCCAAAGCTTGATTAGAAGATTATACCCTATTAAAGGTAGTACCTTGTTAGGAATAAACTCGGTGGAGGATTTATGAATCCAAACTAATGGATCACCTTGTTAGAGGATTTATACATTGAATCTTGTTAGAGCTTACCTGGTTAGGGGATTTGACTCTACTGTAATTGTTAGAAAACAATAGGATTGGTTTGATCTGTCCGAGTAGCACAATACTTTCTTGATCAGATCCTTCTAAACATATTCAACACTGCTCTTTTGCATACTCTGCAACTTAACTCTTTTGACCTTCGTACATAACATAACACTTTCAATTATGTCAAATAATTCATTACAATGTCAATATATAGACCTTATGATTTCATGTCGGCCTTAAGAAATCATAACACAATTTCCTAGGTGTAGTGTATCTGGACAAGTGATCATAACTCATCACAAAAATTACCGCCAAGAAGTTGGTGCTAGTAACTCATCACGATCTATGGTAAATCATCACAAAATTACTGAATATCGGTTGGAACAATTAAATACCAGTTTGAGAAAAACATATGAACCATTATCCTTGAATCTCCACTTGATCTCCATCTTGATCTTCATCTTGATACCGACTTAGTATAATCACAGGTTGTTTCTTATGCACATACCAGTTGACACAAAGTATCGGTTAGAGATAAACCTCTTAGTATAACCTCTAGCATACCGGTTGTAGTTTAAACAACTTGAAGTTATACCGGTAGACAATATAGACATGTGTGTGTATGTGTTTCATCAATGACAACATATGATGAATATATTACAATGATCATCAAGCCAACAATCTCCCCCTTTGGCATTCATGGCAACACTTAGAAATTTTTATAGTAATACCGCTAAGTGTGCATACACAACAAATTTACACATATATTGATGCTCCCCCTTAATGCATACATTATAGAAAATTTTCAAAAACACACATACATATTTCTACTCCCCCTTTGACAACAATGCCAAATTGAAAAAGCAATATATATATATATATATATATATATATATATATATATATATATATATATATATATATATATATATATATATATATATATATATATATATATATATATATATATATATATATATATATATATATAGAAAAATTGTATCAAAGTGTTTAGCATATACAATAATAACTGAAAAACTTGAATCAAAGTTCAGGCATAAGCAGTTCTCATGAAAATAACATTGTAGCTCTTCTTCAATTGTGACAAAGCATTTATCCATGACTCCAACACGTTCTTAGTATACTCGAATGTAGACATTAGCTGTGAATGAAATTCTTCCATGGAATCCAGTGTGCAGGTTTCTGGAGTTGCTAAGAGAGCTTCTGTATTTGAGTAGGGTCTTTGTAGCATGTCCACTTGTGATGTGAGTAGACTCTTGAGTTCCTTGAGAGACCAGAGTCTCTTTTCCTTCTCATTATCATAGATATCCAGCCTGTTATGCAAATCATCTACAAATTTTCTAAGGCAAATATAGAGTCCTGAAGTGGGACATATGCCTTGCATATCCTTTCCAACTCTTTATCTATTTCTGTTTGTCTTTTTGAAATGTCAGAATAAAAAATGAAACATTAGAGGTAGAAGAAAGAAACTTTCCTCCCGTTTCAATAGCATTTCTCAACAAATCTTTATTGTGTGACAAAGCCATTTTTCCACTATCAATATCCTTTGCCAGTTTTTCTCTATACTTCTTGTGACTCTTTTCAGTATAGAGTTGAGCAGCATCTTCCAGCAACTTGATTTGATCAGATGCATCTGCAACTAACTGACCAAGTTTGCTAATAGGTGTAGATAGATGTGCTATAGATGTTTCTAGTAGAAGACTAGATAAAATATCTATTGCATTCTAAATTGTTTCAGCTTCAACCCTTTGCTCTTTCAATCTCTTCGTATGTGCTCTAGATTGCATGACACTTGCAATCTTCATCATTTTCGATGAGATCATGTTGTTCATATCAATAGGTCCTGAAATAATTAAAAGAATCATAGTCATCCTCATCAATTTGCTTTTTCTTTGCTGGTTCAGAGGATACAACCTTAATGATCAATTTCTCTGTATTCTTCTCTGTTTCCTTTTTAGAGGACTGTGTGACAACTTTTTTATTAGACTCCTTCTGAGTATCTTTAATGACCGGTGGAGATTGGGGTCTCTCTAGTTGTTCTATTTCTAGTGGATTGTCCTTTTTCATTTGAGTTGCCAGTTGCTCAACTAAGTTAACCTGTACATTAGTAATTGCAAGAGGCTCCATATTTGGTGTAGTGTTGTCTCCAGATAGATCAACTGTGTCCTGAACATCATCATCAACATGAATAATGGAGTCATCCTTCTTGATAGGATAGACCTCATCATCTTGAATAATCTCTTCTTCATCCATTTCTGGTCGATTAACATCATCTACAATGTTATCCTCATTCATAGAGGAATGGATGAGTTCTTCCATCCTTTTGATTTCACAAGCTATTCGATGGGTCTCAGTTTCAATAATTGCCCTCTTTCCACTGAGTAGCTTCAATCTTCTTGCTTTGAACATAAACAAAGATTTGTATCGAGCAACTAAAGCACTAATATCATCTTTAGAAAGTTCAAGAAAGTATTATACAAATATCTCATCAATGATTTCTTTTTCCAATCTAATAGCTTCCTCCCATTTATTTAAGAGAAAAGTGTACAAATATTTTGAGATATCCTTTTCTAGTTCATGTGGATATCTACTATAATGACACAAATGAGTGATTACCTATTGAATGACTTTCTCTTTCTCATTTTCAGTGAAGGAATCAAAATTCTCTTTGACATTGTCAAACCTATTCCTCCCTAGTGTCTTCATTGTTATTTCAAAATGGGTTTTAGGCTTGTAAGATGCTATATCAATAGGCACAGTTGCCTTTGGCACTTCCTTAATTGTTTTTTCTACTCTACCAGTAGCCTTCATCTTCTTAGGTTCTTCTTCAGTATCTGAACCTTTAGATTTTATTGGAGAATAAGTTTTTGATTCCTCTTCTTTGGTGCATCTTCAACATCCTAAAATCCATCTAGAAGCCGCACCAACACCACTTATGCATTCTGTCAAGATTTCTCAGTAAAAGCTCTGCTGGTTAAACCTCAAACCCATGCCGGTAAGGGTTTACAAGAGTATGTGATAGCATCCGATTACCAAGTCAATACCAACTAACCAAAACATGCTCCAGAAGCATGCAACACATAAAATCAAACATACTCCATAGATCTAAACATACTGGGAAGTGTCCAACAAATAGTCTCTTCTGCCGGTAACACTAGATCTTCTATTGGTAACCAAAACTTGTCTGTCGGTAACCAACCATAACAACTAGTGTTGACATCAATGACAAAATATCAATGCAACACATAATCAATTCATCCATAATGCCAACATCTTTTTCATTGATTGCATTTGATATAGATGTCACTTATTTGGCTGACCAAAATGAGCCCCATGGGACCAAGTGGCCCACCATCTGGGTTCTTTATGTTAGGATTCCCACAGATACTGAGAGGGGGGGGGGTGTGAATCAATATCTAATCGGTGTACAAAATTTCTTAATTTAAAACATGTAGAACATATTATAACAATGTACCGGTATGCAAGAATTAATGTAATAAACAGAATAAAAAACATCCACATAAAAAGCACACCATAGCACAAGGATTTAACGAGGAAACTGTTAGTGAACAGATTTGTCTTTCAAAAATGAATATGCAAATTAACTCCCAATGCCCAGAATGAAGGACAAAAAGCACTAACAGTTGGATTGATTATCATGGGATTGATAATCTTCCTCTGAATTTTACAGGGTACAGCTCCCCGGTCAGATGTTCAATAAATTAATTGGTTCTAACCACATATTTTCTTTTAACCGGAAAGCAAGAAAGGCTGCCTGCTTCATTCTTAGATGAGAGGCCAATATTTCACACATTTTTCAAGAAAAACCATCTTTCTAATCTTTACAATGCAAGAGATGAAAGTAACTGAATCAAAGTTCAGAACACCATTCCCACAATTCCAATAAGAAACGAACAAATAAGAGAAAACGAATCTGTTTTCCAACACAAATCATTTCCTAAGAACAAACACCCAAAGGAAGGAGTACCAGAAAAATAATAGTTTTCTGCAATAGAAAGGTCATTACTGCTATTTGATTAGATAAGCATATGCAAAGATATGTATCTACATAGATTCAAAACCCACAGATTTTTCTTCTCCCAAAAATAGTATGATCTTTATATATATATTCTCCTGCAACAAAGGCACGATAATACATCTTTAAATCCTTTTCCATTTCAGATTTAAAAGTCTGATCCTTCTTCAAAACAGAAACTTCACGAAACAAAATTTCTAAAAACTAGAAAACTAAGTCAACTATTATAACCCTTCTCTATCTCTTTCTTTGCATATTTATCCTTCTTTTCCTCTTGGTGAGACACTTTCAGTTCCAAAAACTGAATCTTGGCATATCATATGTTGAGAACTGGATATAAATAACTATCTTCATTCTTTCAACACTTTCTTGGCTTCAATGTAATCTTTAATCATAATGTTTTAATATGAAAACATTATAACTTAAAATACATAAACTTTATGAATTAATTATGGGCTTCATTGTTACAAATATAAGTCATGCCTTTTTAATGTTTGAAAACAAGAAACTTGGTTGTTGTTGGTTATTTTGGACAGACCTGCACTCAGTCATCCATATCTTTTTAAGGAGACATAATTCGGTTAATCTCTCCAGTGGAAACATGCAAAACTTGTCTGTACACGACATATCACAAAATGGGAAATATCCAACGGTGGAATAAAATGATATGCCCCCCATAACATGATGGTTTTTTTGTCACAAAAATCAGAAAATGTTCTTTGTTCTAGACTTGTATTCTGATAAGTGTATCTTGCAGACCAGATTGAATTTCCATAATTCCTTTGGTGAGAACTTGTAAAAATAGGTTTCATAAAACATATCCAAAATCCAGCTTAATCTAACAATTGAAGTGAGAGATATACCCCCTGCACATAGACTAATTTTGCTATCTCAGAAAATTTGTATTTATAGGTTGCATTGAAATTTATAAACATTCTTCATGCTAACTCTTTCACAATCCTCTAAAAAAAAAACAATTGCTGCCTGAGTAAATGGTGAATCAATATCCCCTTCCAAAATTTTGTTGGTTGACCAAATTTGTCCACTGATTGCTTTGCCTCTCCATTTTGGTTGTGCGTTGAACCTTTGAACTTCATTGAACATGTTGAACATTCCTAAACTATTTGAACTTTTGGAACCTGTTGAACTACTTTGAACCATTTTGAACCCGACTGAACTTTTGAACCCTGATTGAACTGAATGAACCTAATTAAACTGAATGAACCTGATTGAACTGAATGAACCTGATTGAACCTAATTGAAGATGGTTCAATGCGTTCATGGAGTTCAACCAATTACTAAAACTCGACATTTTTTTTTTATTTAAAGACAATTTACAAATGGACTAAGGGCTCAAACCGAGGCATTGCAAGAAAGACAAGGACTCCGAATGAAATTTTAAAGGGGAATTTACTCTTATTATGAAGGAAGAATGACATGGTACCATTGGCTATGACTGGGGATTGCATTTTGCGAAGAAGAATGCAAAGAACTCTGAATCTCTGGTTGAGAGCAGTGCCTAGCATCATTGGGCAACAGAGTCAAGGGGAAACATAGCACAAGGAGCTACTTGTAGGTGATAGAAGGGAGCAAGGAAAACACACACCAACACCAAAACACCTAAAGCTACAACACAACAAAAATTATTTACAAGGAATAGGGCAAACCGCCCATATCTTAAGAGAAGCATGTAGTTGCTCAAGTGAAACCATTTACCGATTGAGAGAAGTACCCGCCGGTTCGAAAAAGTGGCTGAAATGTGAAAAAAATCATTCCCATTAGATAGCCTGCAACCATTGTGATAGAAGACCCAATAATAATATATTGTGAAATATTTCTTAATAACACACTAGGTCTAAGAAGACACTCCGCTTTATAGACTTCTGTCTGTAATGTGTCAGCATCACATTGAATAAGCTGATTTGTATTAAAAACACTCATGCATTCCATTGGATTCTTGGAGAAATACAATAAACCTTTGCCATGACAGTTCTCTCCAAGATGAGGGTGATTTGCAAAATTGTTATTTGAAACTGAACTTGAGTCCTCTGAATATTCACTCTCAAAGGATGTATTAAAAACACCAACTTCAAAGCAAAAAGATTCCATCATGGGAGGACTAACAAATAGTTCATCTTTACAATCAAACTTAAATACCTCCATTTCAGTTTGAGTGTATGATGTTGTAATGGGGGAAAATAAGTTCTCCTTAGTTTGTGCTTCAATACCTTCATGAGTCTCCAATGATTTGGGTTGCAAAAATTCATCATTATCTTGCATGCAATCAAATTGAAAAGATTCAATTTCTGTCTGCTCATTAAGATGAGAAATATTCCTTGCTTTATCACCAATACACATTTCTTGTCCATGCTGATCTTTCATGTCTGCCTGATCAAGACCACTAGTAGGAATCACATTAGAAGCTTCAAATGTAAAAGAATCAAATTCATAAAAAGAAATATCTTCCAATAGTCTTTCATCTAATTTTTCATTACCAAAATTTTGCTCAACGGGAGATGCATTTACACATGATATTAAATTTTCTGATTTTGAATTGTGATCCTTTCCACCTTCAAAAGAATCATCCTCCTCAACATGCAAATGATAGGTGCCTGCAATACTATGAGAGCTATTTTCAACCATAAGACATGCACGAAAAATCTTCACTATTAAAGACTGTTAGATTCTGGTGATATGAGATGGGTGTTGTTGGTTTTGCTGCCTTCAATATGAGTTTCCTTTGCTGAAGCTTTTCTATGGGTTTCAAATTCTGATTATGAAAACAAATTTCTGATTGTGGCACCTCCACACTACACTCATTAATGCACTTCATTCCACTCAAAAACATATCATCATCAACCTTAATAGCCTCTTCTTGTGCATCTTCCAAGTTTTGCAATTTCTTACGTATCAACAAGAATTTAATCTCAGTTTGTAATGCAGCAATAAAAACACATAGCTGGTTACTTTCATTCAGTTGGCAAGCTTGAGGAATCTTACCAACACACCTATTAAACCTATCAACAAAATCTTTCATTGATTCATCCTTTTTCATCTGAATTTGAAAGAAATTCAGCAACAATTTATAAGTGTCAACCACAAGCTGGAATCTTCCAAGAAATTTTACCTTTAAATCATTCCAGCCAGTAATGCATCCCTCTTTCAAATTTTGAAACCATTTAGTAGCATCTTCGACAAGGCTTTCAACAAATAGCCTGACAAACACATCCTCTTCTTGTACTCCGAGAATCCCACATGTAACAATAACTGCTTTAATATGATCATCCGGGTCTTGAGTTCTATCTCTAGAAAACTTCAGAAGATATTCGCCTGATCGTTTAGATAGGGCTGAATATTGTGGCAAAGCAAAAGGTCCAATTTGAGCTCCCCATGGCTGAGCTGCAACCAAAGCCATTATATACTGGAATTCTTTTACCAAAGATTTTTAAATTGAAACACAGAGTTGCCAATCTCTTTATACATAGATATATTTCAAAGTTTGGAGAAATACAAGCACTAATCTTCGATTTTAAATCCCCAGCAGAGTCGCCAAAAATCTGTTAGTGAACAGATTTGTCTTTCAAAAATGAATATGCAAATTAACTCCCAATGCCCAGAATGAAGGACAAAAAGTACTAACAGTTGGATTGATTATCATGGGATTGATAATATTCCTCTGAATTTTACAGGGTACAGCTCCCCGGTCAGATGTTCAATAAATTAATTGGTTCTAACGACACATTTGCTTTTAACCAGAAAGTAAGAAAGGCTGCCTGCTTTATTCTTAGATGAGAGGCCAATATTTCACACATTTTTCGAGAAAAACCATCTTTCTAATCTTTACAATGCAAGAGATGAAAGTAACTGAATCAAAGTTCAGAACACCATTCCCACAATTCCAATAAGAAACGAACAAATAAGAGAAAATGAATATGTTTTCCAAGACAAATCATTTCCTAAGAACAAACACCCAAAGGAAGGAGTACCAGAAATATAATAGTTTTCTGCAATAGAAATGTCATTACTGCTATTTGATTAGATAAGCATATGCAAAGATATGTATCTACACAGATTTAAAACCCACAGATTTTCCTTCTCCCAAAAACAGTATGATCTTTATATATATATTCTCCTGCAACAAAGGCACGATAATACATCTATAAATCCTTTTCCATTTCAGATTTAAAAGTCTGATCCTTCCTTCTTCAAAATAGAAACTTCATGAAACAGAACTTCAAAAAAATAGAAAACTAAGTCAACTATTATAACCCCTTCTCTATCTCTTTCTTTGCATATTTATCGTTCTTTTCCTCTCGGTGAGACGCTTTCAGTTCCAAAAACTGAATCTTGGCATATCATATGCAGACAGCTGGATATAAATAACCATCTTCATTCTTTCAACTCTTTCTTGGCTTCAATGTAATCTTTAATCATAATGTTTTAATATGAAAACATTATAACTTAAAATACATAAGCTTTATGAATTAATTATGGGCTTCATTGTTACAAATATAAGTCATGCCTTTTTAATGTTTGAAAACAAGAAACTTGGTTGTTGTTGGTCATTTTGGATAGACCTGCACTCAATCATCCATATCTTTTGAAGGAGACATAATTCGGTTAATCTCTTCGATGGAAACATGCAAAACTTGTCTGTCCACAATATATCAAAAAATGGGAAACATCCAACGGTGGAATAAAAAGATATTCCCCCACAACATGACAGTTTTTCTGTCACAAAAATCAGAAAATGTTCTTTGTTCTAGACTTGTATTCTATTAAGTGTATCTTGCAGACCAGATTGAATTTCCATAATTCCTTTGGTGAGAACTTGAACCTGATTGAAGATGGTTCAATGGGTTCATGGAGTTCAACCAATTACTAAAACTCGACATTTTTTTTTATTTAAAGACAATTTACAAACGGAGTAAGGGCTCAAACCGAGGCATTGCAAGAAAGACAAGGACTCTGAATGAAATTTTAAAGGGGAATTTACTCTTATTATGAAGGAAGAATGACGCGGTAACAAAAACCCGGTGTGGGAAAAACCTCGGTGGGATTTGTGACACACAATATTCACTCACTGGCCAATAAGAGAATATTACTTACAATAGAGGCCTGCACATGCATGAAGGCCAACTGCCTAGAGCTCACTGCTCAATGGGAAGTCTCACTGACTTACAATATGGATTATACAAATCTAATATCTTGTACTACTTTACAATAGCATCTATACTGCCTGATTCAGTACCAGTTGCTGCTCTGCTTCTTACATAAACCCTTTAACCTATATTTCGCATAATAGGTCTGCCTTAATATTTCGCTTACATCACTTTCTTAACTTCTTCCTTACAAAATGTCTACAATGATCTCTTTTATATATAAGAGTCATTTTACAATATGCTAAGTCAGCTTACAAATTTTTTACAATAATAAACAAAATATAATATAACAAGATCCTGTCGGCCTCTGTGTCGGTATACTTCCTTTCTTAGTGCTGGTGCCAGTGTCCTGAGTGCTGGTGTAGAGTGTGATCTGCTGATGCCGGTGCACTAACTTGCCGGTGTAATGCCTTGCCGGTATGATGCCTTGCCAGTGCCATAGGATTGTAAGGTTGTCATCAATGACAAAACCTTCAATCACCTACAATATCTCATTGGAGTGTGCATATGCCAACAATCTCCCCCTTTGACATTGATGGCAACACTCATGAGAAATTTGAAAAGTGTATCCAAAAATGTGAAGTCCAAAAATGTTACCAAAAATGTGTGTGCTCCCCATGAGCATATGATTCCTATGATGTTTGAATTTTCTCATCCCACTACTCCCACTTTGGCATCAATGACAAAGGTTGTCAAGATGTCAGTAGAGTTTGTAGTTTCAACATTGTAACTGAGTAGTTACAATTTGAAATAGATCCGCCAAAATCAAGTTTATACTCTCCATAAACTTTTTAATATCTCTTATTACTGTCTCTGTTCTCTTAACTGTACCGGTGAGATGCTGCAAATGCTCTGCTGGTGTTTTCTGTCCCTGTATTAGTGCCTCAGATACTTCCTTCTGCAATGATGCTAGATAGTCCAATCTTGGACTCAGTTTTAATCTCAGATGCTTTGCCTTATTCACTATTCTCTCCTTTTCTCTTTCCAATTTAAGTAATTCTTCCTCAAAATTTGTTATCTTCTATTCAAAAACTGATATTGTATCAAGTGAGTTAACAAAATTATCTGCAAGTTTATTGATTTCATCCTGTACCTTGCTCATCTTCTTATCTATATCTAAAGTCAAAAAGTTTGTCTTATAGGTGTCTTTGTACAGAGTTTTGTACTCTTTTAATAAATTACATAGTTCCGGTAGAAGTGTGTCAAAATCTCTGGTACACTTCTTTATCTACTCATCAAAGAATCTTTGTTTTTCAATTTCCAATTTATCCTTCAATGCCTCTTCCTTTATGTTTTCAATGTTCTTTGTAATATATTTACACAAGGTATCAAGTTGTCCTAAATAATCTTTATTGTCTATATTACAATTAGAAGCAATTACCTTCATAATTGGTATAGTGTCATCTATTGCCTTATAAGCTTGTGAGCTGCAATCTGTTATCTTTTTAATTGAATCTAAGAGTACCTCAGTCACATTAGTTGATTTGTAGCCTGATGATAAACCTACATTCTGAGTACCACAAGTGGAACTAACCAAGCTTATATTGACCTTTGGTAGGTCTATTTGTGTTTGCATTTCCTTAAGCAATGGTTTTTCTACTTCTCCAGTTGCCGGTGGCACTGTTTCCTTATGAACCTATTCCTGTTTTTGTTGTTGTTCCTATTCTGGAGCCTTTTGCTTTGTTTGTTTCTCTGTTTGTTGCATTGTCTCAGTCTAAGTCTAAGTCTCTACCTTTTTCTCTTTGTCATCTACTGGTTTCTCCTGTGTGTTATTAGTTTGCTCAGCTATTGGAGGCTCACTAGCCATTTTAGTCTTATCAGTTGTATCTTTGTCTACCACAATGTTGATCTTTTGAGTATCAACATCCACTGTATATAAGACTTCAGGATTAGGATTAACATCCTCTACATCCATACTTTCAACTGCTGATTGATCTTTTGTAGCTGTTGCTTTTACCGATGGAGTAATAAAAGGAGGTGGGGGTAAGTTGCCTTTAACCTTGATACTAGGTGGTCCACCAACTTTACCTTTACCTTTGTCTCTTTCTTTCTGATATACCTTTATAGGTTTGTGACTCATGTGTTCTTCTTGTTTTTCTTTTTCCACTAGGAAAATGTCCCATGCATTTTCTGTCTCCTTAGTCACCTCATTAACTCTTCCAACCATTAAAGCAATGTGCCGGTGTGCAGTAGGAAATACTGACCGATTGGCTTGAGCAATTAAGTCATCAATTTCTTTGGGTGAATTCACCGGATATACAACAAGTAGCTTTTCTATCTTTATTTTCTTGTCCAATTCTACTACTGCTTGTCTTCTTGCTTCTAGTCTCTTAAATAGTTCATCTGGTACTTCATCTACTATTTCAATCAAAAATTTCTTATACATATCCATATGTAATATAACACTATTTTCTACTTGTTCTTTTTCATCAGCTGTCAGAGTGTCATATAGTTTCTCTATATTCTTCAATTTCCCTTCCTCTGTAATTTCATTCAACATTATGTCAAAAGGGGCCAAGTCCTTGTTTGTCCTCTTCTTCTTCTTGGGTGTCAGTTTCTTCTTCTTTGGTGTAGCCTTTCTTACTGGAGATCTCACTGCTTGTTGTTTTTGTCTTGTCCTCCTAGGTGAGGGTGTGGTTTCCGGTGAGGGATCTCTTTTTCTTACAACTCTCTTGAAATTTGCAGGCATGCCATTCTCTGAAGATGTACCTACCGGTGATAGGTGAGTTTTAGGTTGTGGAGCTGCTAACTCATCCTCTATTATACCGGTTTGTTCCATAATTTTGTCCTTGATCTCCTTTGCTTGTCTAGAACCTGTTCTTACAACTGCCTCAACCTTTTTCACTCTTTTCTTAGATTGTATTTGGCTTTCAATAGTTTCTGCACTACCAAATATTTCTTCCTTAGGTTCTTTAGGGGCTTCTAGAAGTGCTTTAGCATATGTTTCAATTATATGATCATCTGTTTCGTAGCCCATCTCTGTTACCCAAACAGTCCTAGGGATGACTGCTTCCATCTAGATCTCATCCTTCTTGATTACAAAGCATATTTCATCCTTATATTTATCAACAATCTTTTGTGATAACCTGATTCTTTTCTTCATTTTGGCCTTTAGTGCTTGGAAGAAATCATGGATATTGTTTTCCTTATCTTCTCCCATATTATTGAATAGTTTTGTTAACTATGGTATATCATATCCAAGTTCTTTGTAGCCTATACCGGGAACCTATTTGGTTATATGTAGCATCATACATACTAACAGATTTCCAAATTTAAAAGTTCCTTTCTTGTCCTTCTTAATCTTGCCTAGGTTATTAATTAATTCGTCCTTCAACCACTCACATACATCAATCTTTGCATTATTCGTAACCATATCATAAGCGCTCTTAATGCATAAACTTGAAACTGAATTGAGTCTATTTGCATGAGTAGCTTTATATCCTAATATCATGCTGATAAATCTCACATTAATATCTGTTACATCATTTACTCTTAAGGACCTTCTGTCGGATGTTGCACCAGTTAAGTTTGTAACTAGGTCATTGGAAACCTTCTTAGTTTTGTCTAGCCTTTTACCGGTGGTCAGTAACCTTGTGACAGCTTTCACAACTTCCTTAGTGATTTTGTGAATTGCATCTAACCAGAAAAATTCACCATGTACCCTGCTTAAAACTATCCTAATCACATCCTTGGGGAATTTAGGAATGCTAAGGATCTCTGTAAATTCTAGGGTTTCAATGATCTTGTGTTCATCTTTCACATTGCCGGATTCATCACATATGACAGTTTTAAACATGGTTTTAATCTCTTCATCTCCTAGTTCCTCAATGTTATAGTGAATGTAAATTCTGGGGTCTTTAGCATAAACAACTCCCTTAGGAATTTGAGAAAAAGCACCTAAGGTATCATCTTTCTTTGCTACTTCAGGAACTAATTGAAATACGGGCCTAGGTCTTTTTATAACTTCAACAACAGTAGGGTTTACTATATATTCAATTGCAGAGATGGATGCCATGATAAAATACCTTTTACTACCTTTAGGATGGATGATTGCTTGAAGTGTTCTTGCCTCTTGCTCGAAATGCCTTAGCTCAGAATCTTCGCACTCTTCATAGGTTTGAAATCTTGGTGAAATGAAATGGAGCCAAAACCTCAAATTTATAGTGTCTTTTCGACATCTACCACATTAAATGTATTTCGGTTAAGTATTCACTTAACATTGTCTGCCGGTAATAAGTAATTTCCAAATTCTTATCTCTAACCGAGGGAATGAAAGCACATGTGTCATTAGATTGCCAAACCCTCAAGGAAACTTTCTTCAATTATATGAAGAACTTCCTGCCGGTGGAGCATTGCTCTTTCCTGCCGGTGAAGCATCACTCTGTCCTGCCGGTGAAGCATTGAATGGTTCTACCGGTGGAGGAGTATTCCCAATATTTAGATCAGCTTTTCTAATCCATTGTTTTGAGAATTCTTGCTTAACCTCTTCAAATTTTTCTTTACCTTTCAAGCTAGAATTTTTGTTGTCTGCCGGTGATCCTTTACTTCTACAGAATTTAGCAATATGCCCAATCTTGTTACATGCATAACAAGTTACATTATTCTTCTGAATAGATTTCCCATAACCTATGTCTGTTTGTGTTCTGCATTGATTAGATAAATGTCCAAATCTTCCACAAACATAACATTTTACATTCATTCTGCAATTTTTCAGAGTTGTGATCAACTTTGTTGCATTTAGAACATTGACCATACTTATTATAGTTAAAGCATTTTCAATTGGATTTATAAGCATTGGGTTGTCTTACCAGTTTGCTGTGATCCTGAGTATTTGCAGTACTGGAGCTTTCACCAACTTCAAAGCCAATTCCAGAAGTGTCACCTTTAGGTTTTTGATTCTTCAGCAAGGTGCCAAGTTCCTTTGAGCTTTTCTTGAATTTTTCTTTATGTTGATTTGTAGTTTCTAGTTCTCTTTTTAAGATCTCTTTTTGTCTCATTAGTTCATTTGAGTCATTCTGAGTGTACATCAGATCTGTCTTCAACATGTCATTTTCATAGCTAAGTCTTGTGTTCTCATTTGCTGCATCACTGAGTCTTCTGGTCAATTCTTCTTCATTCTTCTTCCTATCCTTAATCTCTTTACAAAATCTCATAGTCATATCCTGCATCTCATTATTTGTTGTAATGTTCTCTTGTTTCAGCTTGCTTATCTAATCATTAAGTGATTTCTTTTCATTGTTCTCATTTTGCATCTTTTCACAAAGTTCTCTTCTCTTGTTTCTTGCAACAATAAGATTCTCTTGAAGTGCCTGAATGATATCCTGAGCTGCCCTTAAATCATCTCTTAGTTTGATATTTTTCAATTTTTCTGCATCATAGTCTGAAAGAGCTCCTTCAAGTTGCTTCATCAGATTTTCCATCTTTACTAGTGTCAAGATCTTCCTCAAGCTGTTAGGCTTTTGAAAATAGAGGACCAAGCTCTGATACCAATTGTTAGGATTCCCACAGATACTAAGAGGGGGGGGGGGGGGGGGGTGAATCAGTATCTAACCGGTGTACAAAATTTCTTAATTTAAAACATGCAAAACATATTATAATAGTGTACCGGTATGCAAGAATTAATTTAATAAATAGAATAAAAAACATCCACATGAAAAGCACACCATAACACAAGGATTTAACGAGGAAACCCGATGTGGGAAAAACCTCGATGGGATTTGTGACCCACAATATTCACTCACTAGCCAATAAGAGAATATTACTTACAATAGGGGCCTGCACATGCAAGAAGACCAACTGCCTAGAGCTCACTGCTCAATGGGAAGTCTCACTGACTTACAATGTGGATTATATAAATCCAATATCTTGTACTGCTTTACAATAGCATCTATAATGCCTGATTCAGTACCGGTTGCTGCTCTGCTTCTTATATAAACCCTTTAACCTATATTTTGCATAATAGGTCTGCCTTAATATTTTACTTACATCACTTTCTTAACTTCTTCCTTACTTACAAAATGTCTACAATGATCTCTTTTATATATAAGAGTCATTTTACAATATGCCAAGTCGTCTTACAAAGTTTTTACAATAATAAACAAAATATAATATAACAAGATCCTGTCGGTCTCTGTGCCGGTATACTTCCTTTCTTTATGTTGGTGCCGGTGTCCTGAGTGCCAGTGTAGAGTGTGATCTGCTGATGCCGGTGCACTAACTTGCTGGTGTAATTCCTTGCCGACATGATGCCTTGCCGGTGCCATAGGATTGTAAGGTTGCCATCAATGACAAAACCTTCAATCACCTACAATGTCTCATTGGAGTGTGCATATGCCAACACTTTACACTTGGAAAAATTTGATAAGTCCATGTGTGTTGATCTATCTGTAATGTGGGCCACCATGCCATATCAATGAGGTGAGGTTGTAAACTTGGGGTGAACGTGCATCTTCTACTAACTGTGCAATCGTTCTTCAATTTGAGTCATTGATGAAAAACAAAGAAGCACGAGTTGAAAGGTTGAAGTCTTTGACCATGGGCTTGTGGGCTTAGCTTTAGTGAGCATCTCTTGTTAATTGTGCAACAATGCACAAATCAGGATTATTGATTTGGATACACCTACATAGTTAGTAACACAAAGGTGAAGGCAAAAGCTAACCAAAAATGCTAACACGAGGGGTTAGTCAACGCAATGTTATTGTAAGGAAGTTAAGTAGCAGAACAAACTCCTACACTAACCTTGAGAGGAGGATAATGCAAAAATTTTTAGAGATCGTTACAACAGTTACATAAACTTAACATAAATAATCAAAATATAATGCATACCACAACACAACAACTTGATGATTTACGTGGGGAAAACTCTTTCGGGAGAAAAATCTCGCACTCCAAAAGCAACTCAATATATTATTCAATAATAAATAACAGATTACAATATACTTATAAAGTAAGCTCTTCAGATGAGTACCACTAATCAATTTCTCAGAGGTATCTCAATCGCAATAACTCTTACACACAACCTCTATCTCGCGCACCTCATATATATGAGATACAATACAAGAAACCGTCAAATGGTATAACAAAACCATAGACTAAACCCACCCAATAAAGTAGAGTCAACCTTATCTCCCTTCTAGATGCCCTATGATGTGTTAAAACACACATCAACACATTTCCCTCCCTTTTACAACTCATTTATGTGTCTGATACATTTTATATTTCCTATTTCAGGAGTACAAACTTCTGGAGGCCATAACTTGAGAACCGTGTGTCCTATTGATGAACCGTTTGAAGCGTTGAAAAGCTTGAAAAGTTCTCTATTGAATCATAAGCCTCTACACTACTTAAAAATACTTTTTAGGATGTTTAGGAGCTTCTAAAGTCCTCAAAATTAAATTTAAACCTTTCATTGCACCCTTCCAAAATGGAAACTTTAATATCTTCAAAACTAGCTGTGATCTTGCAACGTAACTTTACCGGAATGCTTATCTAGCAAACCAGAAGCTTTAGGGAGAATTTTGCACCATTTTGTGTCCAAATAAAAAGTTACTATAAATAGTAACCTCCTGTAAATGCAAGATTGAGACACCAATTTACCAACTGTTATTAAAGACATAAGTCATGACTTAGATAACCGCACACCGCTTATAGGAATTCAATGCAAAAATATAACGAAGAAAAATAAATATCTTTATATAGAAACATAGGGTTTAGTGTTGAAGGTAATAAAGCAAAATAGACTAAACCTCCATTTTTAGACCGTAGAACTAGTAACGACACATTGTTACCTCCCAACAAACCCTTTTACAACACACTAGTAGAGTAGTTAGTAACCCACATCAAGAGTGGGTAGATGTTTCACCCACAACTTGAGGAAGAGTCTGGGAAGAAGAGGAAGGACAATCTTTCCTCCTACAATGAACAACAATCCATACAACACTATAATTTGGAAAACCAAGACAAGGGGGGAATCCCCTTGGTGAGACTCTCAGCAATAGGAGTAGGATGTTGACCAAACAATAAATCCACCATTGAAAGTTGGAGTAAAATAAGAGCAATAGGTGGAGAGGGGTCCACGAGACCAGATAGGAACACACCAATAGAAGGAGGCATCCATGGGGCCTAAGGAGGTCACCCTAGTAGTAAGAAGATCATCATATGAGGAATCATCACCATCCTATGAAGAGTCATCAGAGAAAGAGTCAAAAGCTAGGATAGTCAGGTGGTCACCATGAGTGCCCACCAAGTGGCAGTGCCTTTATGATGTGATATAAAACAATCCATGTTGAAGTGACTAGTAGAGAAAAAATGATGACAATGGAAAGGAAGGCCTTGATAATCCACCAATTGAGTCTATGGCCTATCCCCAACCATAAGAACCACATCCCCAAGAAGAGTTATGGAGATGTAAATATCAATCAGAATGCGCATGAATGTAGAAAGACCAATTGAGAAAGTGGTATCATCAGCCTTCAAGAACCAGTTGATAGAGTTGTCAATAGCCTCAAAACCCAAATTCTCCCAAAAATGAAGGGGAAGGTTGGGAAGATGAAACCACACTAGATGCACACTAAGTGGTTCAATAAGAGAGTTGAAGGAGGTTTTCTATGGATTGGCCAAGAGAAAATGATCACCCCAATCCCACAACTTGCTCAAAACCAAATCACACTCAATAGAGGAAATTAAATATGCAACAAAAAAACCTTTAGCACAAGGGAAAAGCTCAATATCACCAGCAACTAAAGGCTTCCAAGAATCAACAACACACACACACACACATATAGAATTTTATGTTTCTCTTATGTTTCATTGCAACTTTAGATATTTTCTATTCAACACACACACACACACACACACACACACATAGAGTTTTAGGATTTTCATCCTTGATTTTGACATTACCAAAATCTAAGGGTACCCCATAGGTTTTTACCCATTTATGGTTTTGATGTTCTATTTACACTTTACGAGATGTTACGTCATTGTAAGTACATTTTTCCGCAGACTTTTCTTTTTCTCTCAAGTGAGAATTTTTTGTGCAAATCGAGTTTGTAAACCCAATTTACACCAATTATGCTCTTTAGGTGCAAATCAGGTTTACAAACCCAATTCACATGTATTTCTTGAAATTGAGTTACTTAATTCTTATTTGTGGTTTTCATTTAGGAATCTCTCTTTGATTATATATTTTATTCCTCCATCCTTTTACCTCATTTTTCCATTTCGCATTATGAAGGGCGCGAAGGAGGATTTGTCAACTCAAGATATCCTATCTTTCTCAGGTAAGTTCATTTTTCCTCATTTTAGGGTTTTCAAAACCTTTTAGTTTTGAATGATTATCATATTGTAATGTTTTGTGAATCACATGAATGTGGTGTTGTTCGGGTTTACTAGCTTGAACGACACCATGTCTTCTGGTGTCATTCGGGTCAACAGACCCTAGAGATGTTTCATACATCCTTTACATCATTAACCTTGAAGTAGTCACTGGTGAGGAGGGACCTCAAAGAGATCAATTCAGACCAGCCAACAAGAGTAAACACAACAAAAACACAAAGATATGATGGAGGCTATTGTCTTCAAAATCTGATTCACTTCAACATCCTTATAATAATATGATAACTCTGTGCAGAAGAGATATTAAAGAGAAGGAAACTTCCAGGACAACATATGCCAAGGTTTGATTTAACCTTCTACACTTCGGACCTACTCTAAGTCCAGGCGGGTATACCTTTGTGAACTAAATTCACACCTTTTAAAAGATAAATCCGTAGCAAACCAGTCCAGAAAACCAGTGGATCTAATCACCTTAAAACTTACTAAAACAAAGGAATGAAAATTATACTCATATTTAGTATTTGACCTACAAAATATGTAATAAATAACCTTGATCTATACCAGTGCCTTATCCAAGGTCACAGAGTCATCTAAATTCAAACAATTCTCCCCCAATCAAAATATCTCTACACATCCCATTAGCTTGGCTTCTGCAGATCCCTATATATGTCCGACACACATAAGAATTTATTCATACTACATCAAACTATGCTCATCAAGATTCAAATTATCCTACAGAGAATTTACTGGTAGAAATAATTCCTGCATATTTAATTCCCCTCGTAAAGAGAAAAACTAAGAAAAATATCTACTGAAAGTTGCCTTACAACCTTATTCAAACAAAATAACCCTAGATTATTCAGAATGAAACATTAAACACTTGCAAACACATTTGAAGAGAACACACAGCTTAAACTCAAAATCGATGTTCTGTATATTGATATTATCTTCAAGAAAGTATTACAAAAACTTTTGAATATTCTCCATTAAAACTTGGAAAAGCTCAGATAAATTTTTGCAGCGTTTTCTTACAATTCTTTGCAATCATTTTTCTACTAGTCCTGGTATCCATTTATAACAATATGGATGCACATAGCTTCGGACTTTCCTAGGAGAATTTGTTACAATCATTTCTTCTCAAGAAGTTACAAAGATCTTTTACAAAAAACGGTTACAAGTCTTTTTCAACCTCCGCGGCTTCTTCTACTTGTTGTCTCGTTGCAACCTCTTCTAACTATTCTGCATCCTGAATGGCATATTTTCTTGTCCACTCATTGTACACATCATCAGTTGGCCATGCAAAGTTAATCACTTTTGCCTTTGCCTTGGTTAACCTTTTCCAGGAATTTCTCATCTTGTTGACCTCTGAATTGAGAAAACCATAATGAGATTTGATTCTCTCTATCTCTTGAATTGTTACAACAAAAAAGGAAGCATCATCTAAGTCAACAATTCCTTTTATTCTAGCTAAAAATTTGGCCTCTAATTCCTTAAGCCACACTTGTTTGTCCTTCAATTGATTTGGGCTGACAAAAACTCCTGAAATCAATTCAAAAACTTGATCAATGTACTCCTTTTTGTACAAGTTGATTTTCCTGTCAGCATTGTCTATCACTTCTGCTAATTTTATTAGATCGTTTGTGGTGTCACAAGTGGATTTGATGATAGGATCAGCTCTTGTTTCATCATAAGATACACCAATAAGCTCCAAATCCCGCTCTCTAAGCTTCCACTTGTCAAAAATAGGCATTAAAATGGCCTTATCTCCATTAAGCTCATTCCACATATCCAAAATCTTGCTTATGTTGTTATACAATAGTGAGGCCCCCATGGTGTCTGCAAAACTTGAAATGGCAGCCCTTACTCTTTCTTCATACTTCTTTGCATACAAAGCCTGAGCCTATTTTAAATTATCCAATTCTTGGGGAGTGATCTCAACCATTTGAGAACTAGAAGGTGCTGGAGATGGTGGGAACTCAATAATGGGGCTGGTAGGTGTAGGTCTTGCAGGAGAAGAGGAGATCATTAGTGTTGAAGACTCACCTTGATGGTACTGTCCTGTCAACTGGCTTTGCAGCTTAGCAATGATGCTATCTTTACCCCTTACTTCTTCCTTAGCACTATTGTAAGCTTTCAAAATTGTCTCCAACTTAACTTGGAGGTCTTCCTTTTCCTTAGCCTCCCTTTCTGCTACTACAACACTAAACTTTGCAGTCTCTAGCATAGTGCGAGCAGCTTCCACCACCCCTGTGTTCTGCACTCTTTTCACTATCATTCCACCAAGGTAACTTGACCCTAGGGTGTCCTTACTTCTCTTATTCTCATCTCTTAAGAGACCACATGACTAGTGCGTTGCAATCAATCTTTTGTCCATCATAATCATCAACACATTGGATGAACCTAAGAATATCTTCATCATCAACAAAAACTTGCCAATTATACACATTATCAGGGATGGCAGGCCTAGATTTTATTTCCACAGTGGAAATGCCTGTTAGGGTTGCATCATCATTTTTTAATGCAACATTAGCTAGGAAATCTGCCATACTATTGTTTGATTTCTCTATCCAATTAATAGAAAATGCACTAAAATGCTCAATAACATCCCAAACTGCATGTTTATATCTCTTTAATCTATCATTCTTGGATGCTTATTTGGATCTTACCTGAGAGACAACCAATTCTGAATCCCCTAACACTGTTAATAGCTGGATTCCATGCTTTTTTGCAACTTCAAGCCCCAACAATAGAGCTTCATACTCCGCAGTATTATTTGTGCATTGGAAAGCCAATAAGAAAGAATACTTAAAAGTTATACCTGATGGGGATACAAAAAGAACCCCTGCTCTAGATCCTTCTTTGGAGCAAGCTCCATCAAAATACATCTGCCATAAACCATATTGTTGTGATTCTAATTTGACCACAATGGGGTCAGTATTCTTCAACTGAGGCAAAATTGGTTGAAGTCTAAAGTTATCAAGATCTACATCAATCATACAATTGAGCATATTAGGGTCTACATTTTCAATTACCCTAGGAGCATGTGGCTCTCTGTACAACTTGACCTAATTTCCATTTATTGGAATGGTGGCATAAGATAAATCTAGTTGAACATTTCCTCCTATTGCTACTACCCACTGCCTAGATAACAACATACCATAATGGGGTTTAGTATCAGTAACAATAACATCCATTTTGTAAGTTGCCTCAGGGAATGCTGCTATTTTTACTTCAACATCTTTCATTGTACCTATCATAGGTACTTCCCTGTTATCCATAGCATAGAATTTTCCATATACAGTGGTTACTGACAGTCCTAATTCTTTCATAACACCATAGGGTATAACATTAGTAGCAGCTCCTGAATCTATCATGCAGTTTTTTATCAACTGGTTGTTTACTAACAAAGTGACATAAAAAGGATCTACCTATGAAGGCTCTTGAGTGATAGTGGTCCCAACATAAACCTTTGGGGTTTGGAGTTCCTGATCCTTTCCATTTTTAGCTGAATCGGTGGGTAGGACTATGTTACTGTCAGATATACTAGAAAACAAAGACAAAGCTGCATCTCTATGTTCTTTTATTTTCAGCAATTCTACTAACGGGACAGTAACCTTCATTTGAGTAGGAGCTTGAGCCATGTCAAATGTAGAACTATTGCTTAGTTCAGTATTAGCTCTAACTCTTTTTGCCTTGAGCTGACTTGCTCTTTTTGTTGTGGCAACTCCTTGTATATCATTGGTATTTTTGTCATCTGTACTCTTGGGTACATTTTTAACCTGTTCCTTCTTTTCTTGACCAATTTTAGGAATAGTAGTAACACTACTTGCTGCCCCCTTTTGAGTAACCTCTTTTATGAAAATGGAACCAGGTTCACCTTGATCAATGTCCTTCTTGGTGCTTCTTAAGTTATAATTGTGTTTTGCTTTGGCAATGGCAGCTTTAGTGAGACTTTTAACTTCTTCCTCACTAGGCCTTCTAAGATGAACTTCTTCATCCTCAATTGTTACCACATTCAATGTAGGATGCCAATCCAAGGTTAGTTGTCCTTGAACAAACCTTTCATTATCCAGCACATCACTGTATTCACTTTGTATAGATTCCTCATCACTTTCTATAATAGTCTCAAACATGTTAATGTCAGGCTCAACTTCTTGTCTCATGGATTCTTCAAGAGCCTAAGCCACTACACACTGATGAGGAGAATGTTGTCCATCACAAGCAATACACCAGGGAGTATTTTCTATATTATGGACATTTTTCCCTTTTAAGGGATCTGGAGTGTCCTGATTTTGGGCAATTTTAGGCTTCTCATTCTAGGGTTTTTCATCTTTCCAGTTGGTATTATAAGGCATATCATGCAGTCTAGGGGGCCTATCCTGCCTGTTATAATGAGGTTTATCATTTTTGTTTACCTTGGCAGTCAGATCCTTCATAGCATTGACCAACTTCTCTATCTTGTCTTCCTCCTTAGCAACTTTATTAGGTTTTCTGTTTTGTTTCTTGCCATAATCTACCATCTGTTCTTCTTCGTAACTTCCCGGATGCTTTTCTATTACTTTCTACATTAATGGAAATTTTAAAAGCATCTCTCAAGTTATATGGATTTTTATCCCTCAGGATATAGGCCATCTTAGAATCAAATGCATTATAATAGGTATTCAGATACATGTTATCATCTAACCTCATCACTTGATACAATCTATGCATGGCTTTTTGGAATCTAGCATTAAAATCAGTGACCATTTCATTGTCAGATTTTCTGATGTTATTAAATTCATTGAGCATAAAGCTCACATTTGTTTTATCACCATATTTCTCTTGAAAATAGTTTTTAAAATCTTCCCATGACCCAATTCTATTAACTAGAAGACCTCTGTACCAATCTCTTGCATCATTAACCAGGGACTGAACAAACAGTTTTATGATGACGTCTTCATCCACTATCTCATAATCATTTATTAGGTCCCCAAAAGATTTTAAATGTTCCTCAGCACTAATTGCATTGTTTCCAGAAAATTTATGGAGTCTGTCCCTTAACTTAGTAGGAACATGGTTGGGATATCCTGGGATCCCATCAAAGAACAATTGTCTATATTGCTCTAAATTGATAGGTCTCCTTTGAAAAGGGGTAATAACATTATTGTTTCCCATAGTCATTCTAACTTTTGGAATTGGAGACTAAGATATTTGGGTATGTTGACTGTTCAAAGGGATTTGACTCACTGATGCTATATTAGCAGGTACCGTAGGTTGAATTTTAACTGGGGGAAGGGAAATTTGCTGAGGATCAGGCTTACTAAGGTCTTCTGATGGAAACATGATAGGGGGAGCTTTTAGATAACTAATTTTTCTTTTGACTTCCTGATTGGCTGCTTCCAACTCAACTTTATCTAACTCCATTTGTAAATCCTCCTTTTCTTTCCTCATTCTTTCCATTTCTCTCTCATGTGCTGACAATCTATGAGAAATCTCCTTTGCATTTTTAGATCCAATTCCATCATCCACCCATTTTTGTTTTCCTTTATCCACATTAGTCCTAGGAAGCTGAGAATCACTAAGAACTTCCCTGTTTGGTTGGACTACTGACCTATATGCTTGCTTGGCTTTGGGGGTCAAAATTTCTTTGATCACTGGGCCCTCTTCATCACTCTTTTCTTTTTCCTTAGCTAGAACTTCAAGATCAGCTATTTGTCTAAGAAGCCTATCTCTCTCCATTAATTTAGCTTTGACTTCCTTCTCCTTATTTTCTTCCTTTTGGGCTCTTAGGGAGATTAAATGGTGAACTCTCCTATTCAAATCTTCAATCTCTTGGGACACTTTATCTTCATCAGGGAAATTTTCTTCAGAATCAGATATATTGACTTGATCTATGTCAATCAAACTAATGTTTCCATCGATTGTTCTAGGCATAGAGTGTCTAATTGCATTTGAACTGGTCCTATCTCTTGCAGAGACACTAACATGGGATAAATCTTGATTTAAAGCATGTGCATTATCAATATTTCCAAACAATCCAGAATGGAAACCTAATATATCATGTTCAGAATCTCTAGAAGAAGAATTAGACTTTGCATAAATAGGTCGATCAGGCATCTTACTGGTATTACTATTCTTTTGTACCCAAGCAACATTTGATGGCTCGTGTAACATTGATCTCTTTTGACCTCTTCGTGACTGCTTTGACAGACCTTCTTGTAAAGTTTCACGAGGATGATTCTTCATGAATGATCTAGTGTTTTTTCCTCCTTGCATTATGCTCATTTTCCTTTCTTATTGTACTTCACAAGGATTGGTTCCAAGATAACAGAGTCACCACCCACTTCTATGGGATTTATGAAAACAAGCTTAGAATGAAATGCTGCAATTCCACAAACACAATGATTTTCTTTATAAATTTAAGCACAAAATTTGCTTCTGGATTCTTAATGTGACTTATCCCATCCGGGTCACCACAATATGAATTAAATCTTTCTTAACTAGAAACTTTTAACAATTCATTTATTCCCCAGCAGAGTCGCCACTTTTGTTGTCTTCAAAATCTGATTCACTTCAACATCCTTATAATAATATGATAACTCTGTGCAGAAGAGATATTAAAGAGAAGGAAACTTCCAGGACAACATATGACAAGGTTTGATTTAACCTTCTACACTTCGGACCTACTCTAAGTCCAGGCGGGTATACCTTTGTGAACTAAATTCACACCTTTTAAAAGATAAATCCACAGCAAACCAGTCCAGAAAACCAGTGGATCTAATCACCTTAAAACTTACTGAAACAAAGGAATGAAAATTATACTCATATTTAGTATTTGACCTACAAAATATGTAATAAACAACCTTGATCTATACCAGTGCCTTATCCAAGGTCACAGAGTCATCTAAATTCAAACAATACTCCCCCAATCAAAATATCTCTACACATCCCATTAACTTGGCTTCTGTAGATCCCTATATATGCCTGACACACATAAGAATTTATTCATACTACATCAAACTACGCTCATCAAGATTCAAAGTATCCTACAGAGAATTTACTGGTAGAAATAATTCCTGCATATTTAATTCCCCTCCTAAAAAGAAAAGCTAAGAAAAATATCTACTGAAAGTTGCCTTACAACCTTATTCAAACAAAATAACCCTGGATTATTCAAAATGAAATAGCAAACACTTGCAAACACATTTGAAGACAACACACAACTTAAACTCAAAACCAATGGTCTATATATTGATATTATCTTCAAGAAAGTATTACAAAAACTTTTGAATATTCTCCATTAAAACTTGGAAAAGCTCAGATAAATTTCTGCAACGTTTTCTTACAATTCTTTGCAATCATTTTTCTACTAGTCCTGGTATCCATTTATAACAATATGGATGCACATAGCTTCGGACTTTCCTAGGAGAATTTGTTACAATCATTTCTTCTCAAGAAGAAGTTACAAAGATCTTTTACAAAAATAGTTACAAGTCTTTTTCAACCTCCGCGGCTTCTTCTACTTGTTGTCCCGTTGCAACCTCTTCTAACTGTTCTACATCCTGAATGATATATTTTCTTGTCCACTCATTGTACACATCATCAGTTGGCCATGCGAAGTTAATCACTTTTGCCTTTTCCTTGGTTAACCTTTTCCAAGAATTTCTCATCTTGTTGACCTCTGAATTGAGAAAACCATAATGAGATTTGATTCTCTCTATCTCCTGAATTGTTACAACAAAAAAGGAAGCATCATCTAAGTCAACAATTCCTTTTATTCTAGCTAAAAATTTGGCCTCTAATTCCTTAAGCCACACTTGTTTGTCCTTCAATTGATTTGGGCTGACAAAAACTCCTGGAATCAATTCAAAAACCTGATCAATGTACTCCTTTTTATACAAGTTGATTTTCCTATCAGCATTGTCTATCCATTTTGCTAATTTTATTAGATCCTTTGTGGTGTCACAAGTGGATTTGATGATAGGATCAGCCCCTGCTTCATCATAAGATACACAAATAAGCTCCAAATCCCGCTCTCTAAGCTTCCACTTGTCAAAAATAGGCATCAAAATGGCTTTATCTCCAATAAGCTCATTCCACATATCCAAAATCTTGCTTATGTTGTTATACAATAGTGAGGCCCCCATGGTGTCTACAAAACTTGAAATGGTAGCCCTTACTCTTTCTTCATACTTCTTTGCATACAAAGCTTGAGCCTGTTTTAAATTCTCCAATTCTTTGGGAGTGATCTCAACCATTTGAGAACTAGAAGGTGCTGGAGATGGTGGGAACTCAATAATGGGGCTGGTAGGTAGAGGTCTTGTAGGAGAAGAGGAGATCATATATGGTACTCAAGCTCTTAACTGTGACATTGATACCGCATGCTTCGACCGTCCCTTCAGAATTGAATTCATGAGAGAATTCAAAATTTTCGCTCCAATGGGTCACAACATGCCTGCACATTTTCCTTTTCATTCTTTCACTATTTCGTAGAGCATAACCTTCGAGCAATTTTGTCAAACGAAATCACACCAACCGTCCGATCAAATGAAACTTGATCAGTCTTTACACTGACTTAACAACTTTGCCTTAGCACCGGGCCCTACCTCCTTTTCACCATTTCGTAGGCTTTATCCTCCGAGCACTTTTCTTTCGTGAAGCTCCGCCAGGTGTTAGATGGAACTTTAACTGCTCGGTGTTTAACACTTACCGGGACCGTCAACTTCTTCATTAACCGTGCCTTTATCTTGACGGTTAATAGTCTTTCGCTATTTCGCATAGCTTAAACCACTTTCAACTTAGGGCCACGAAACAACGTGAAGCGTTGGATCAAATTGGAGATGACCATCCTTTAAGGGAGACCTTTATGCTTGCTTCACTTATGCAACTCTTCCACTGGTTACCAAATACCACTTGGCACTCGACCATTAGCTTTGGAAAACTCTTCGAGTTTAGTTCAAATTTAGCTACGTGTGTTTCCCTTATAACCGCCGGTTACACCTTGGCGGGCCCTCAATTTCTTCTGAAACCACATGTCAATCTACACGTCACCATCTAGCATTACACTTGGATGAACCTTCTCTTCCTTTCTCTATTTTGTGAAGCATATCCCTTGGTTGGTTCGCAGCCATGAAACAACGCGAGCCGTCAGATTGAATCGGAGTTGATCTTCTTTTAACTTCATGCTTTATCTGTCCTTGGGGCCCCAAAACCTTTTCACTGTTTCGCTGGTTTTAAAACATGAGCACTTTACCATTGCAAACTCACGTGGGCCGTTAGATTATATTTGACTTTCTTGATGCTTAACAACTTAATTGAATTCAGTAGATGTGGGCCCTCTGACTCAACTCCATCCACTTGGCATCTAGTCATTTCCGAACTGACATGTCAACCTTTCATTCACTGAGAGAGAACATCGGATTCCACCTCATCCTTGCCACCTGTATCTGCCAAGTCACTTCTTATCCCGCGGCATGACTCACCTCTGGGACCCACCTTATAATCCTTAAATCCGACTTGCTGACTATTTTGACCTTCTGCCACGTGCCATCATCTTACTCACCATCTCGACCAACTGGACTGCCTGCTTGGAGTGCCCTGTCATTTCACTACTTCGTGAAAGCTAACTGTTGAGCATCTTCCTCCTACAAAGCTATGCTAACCGTCCGATCAAATGAGACTTGATCATCTGTTATGCTCTTATTAAAACTCCCTTTTCGTGGGCCGAAAAACCTTTTTGCTATTTCGCAGGGCATAACCTTCGAGCATCTACCAGCCACAAAACAACACGAACCATTGATCTCTCTTGAACCTGATCACCTTTTTGCCGTTTGAAAAGTCTTCACTGCAGGGTCCCACCAAACCTTTTTGCCATTTCACAAAAAGTATTTTACTTGCAAGTTTTGGCTATGAACTAACGCCAATTATTAGATCTTGAACGAGATGGAGCCTTTTTAAACCGGACCAAATGCGCACCATTGAACACGCTTTTCCCTTTCACCATTTCATGAGTCGTAAACCACGTGCAACTTCACCTAATGAAATAGCAAAAACCATAGATCCATCTAAGAGCTGCGTGCGACTTACTGGGCCCGACAACATTAGGAAGAAAAGACATTAGGCATAAATTTTTATGATTAATTCAGCAACCACCTAGGCAAATGACAAGGGGGAACACCTCTTACGACCCCAAGACCCATTACTTAAGCGAATAAAGTAACACAGGAATAGAAACCAGAGGGTTTTTGATCAAACATTGAATGATTTAAAATTAAAACCCTAAACCCTTAAGACCTAACACAGACTTGAAGCAGTTGATAGTGTGTCTGACTCAAAATTTCAAAAACTTAGCCAATTATGGGAAAAGACAACCCATTTCTCAAATAGTGATAACAGAGGCAATGTATAACAGGTTGATTAATTGCATTAAATTTAATTACATCCAACTGGTAACAATCGGGTTACAACATAACAACTCATAGGCCTGGTAGAATAGGTCACTGTGAGGCCCTACCTCGACCCATCCTAGCATTTCAGTGATTTTCATTTTGGAACTATTATGGATGCCTTATTTTTATGCATTATGGATATAGAACTTTATATGATCCCAGGAATTGGATAAAATTGATATATTGATGCTTCATTTCTATGCTTTGTGGATATAGAATTGTATATGATTCTAGAATAGGATAGCATTGATATGGTGTATGTCATTATTTGATTTGCAAGACTTTATTATGATGCTAGAAATATGATGCATATCTTATGAATGGATTAAATTTATGAGGATTATGATAATTGCTTATGTGGATTTGCCTTGTTATATGGTAAATTGATTTGTATGATGTCAATTGTATGCAGAGTGATTGATTTGTATTCTTATTATGTGTTTAATATTATATGATGCTATTGGGAAGTACTAATGTGTAATTGAGATGCACAGGAAAATTATCCATGTGACCATAGAAACATTATGGAGAATCAAGCCTAGGCCTATGTACGTTCGTAAAACCAGGGGTTGTCTATTTGGAGAGACAACACCCCATATGTATTGTATTTTATTCATAAACGTAAATGACTGCATGTGTGTTAAATTGTAATTATTTATTTGTGTAAATCCTACAAGAGACAATTGCCATGTGTGTATTAGTGATGTGGAATTCTTTTGTAGTGTCATTTGACACATATGTTGTATGTTGTGTTGGCATTGTCATGTCACCTTTTTTGAGAGATTTATTTTTGTTTAATTGTTATATTTTCAAATTATCCTTGAAGGTTCCAAGAAATATAAGATAGTGAGCCATTAGGAGGGTCAACTCAGAGTTGACCCGTAGGTAAACTTTAGGTGGACTTTCAAAGGGTTAAACCAACTCCTAGAGTCATTTTTGGAGCATTTTTATTGGGCCTCATGGGGAACTTATGGGTGAAGGCCAAATTTGGCCATGTGTCCTTCCCCTAGGACTTGTTTAACCTCCCAAAAAAGTGGGTTTCCCTAGATGGCCGAATTTCATCTTTAGGAGTGCCATCCTTGGGTAGATAACCTTCTTGGTATGTGTCATTCCTCTTCCCCATTACATTCCTCTTCTTGAGGTGCCTTGGTTAGGGAGTGTGTAAGACCTAGGGAAGAACAACCAATGGGAGCCTCTCACTCTGTCCAAGAGGTTGGAAATATTATGTGATCTTTCTCTTATTTCTTTTTTTGTATGCATTTCCTTGTGTTTTGGGAGTATCCAAGGCTTTCTTACCCTTGGGAGGGTAGAATGGTCTTGAGGGTGGAAGGAGTTTGACAGCCTTAGAGTGAGAGGCTCTCATTATGAGAGTGATCTCAAGGGTTTGTTTATGTGACCCTTGCTGCATAGTTTTGTTTATGCATTCGGGGGTCATAAGGGGAGAAAGTATGACATGTATGCCTTGGGGGTCATAAGGATGTTGAGTTAAGATGGATTTTTATTGTGTTCTTGGTTGCCATGAGTTGGCTGTGATCTACTATCTTGCAGTTCTCCTCAAGGTACTTTGTCCACTTCCACCCATGTAAATATCACATTATGTGATAAAGTTCAGCTTTGGGATGGGAATGTGCTTGTTTGAGTTTATCCCTTGTTTGTTTGTGTTTCTTGAGTGTAACCCATCTAGGACTTGGTTCTCCAAGCTCGGGGGTGAGCTCTCCATGGTCACAAACTTAAGATTTTGAATGCAGGTTGCTTGGAAAAGAAGAAAAAGGAAAGCTAGGAGTTGCTGATTTTATTTTAGTTGCAGAAAAAGAATAAGAAATGTAATGTTGTAATTCAGTTGCAGAAATGTAAAAGAGGAGTTTATGTTGTATTTATTTTTGCAAAAGAAATGTACTATTCAAAAGGCTCACCATGTAATGTAGTGTATTTTACTAAAGATGTTGGTCTTTTAAGTAAGGAGAAAATATTTTGAATAAATTCTGTAAAGTTAATGCTACTGTTATTTATTTGAAATCTGTCATTTTCCTTCTAAATATTACAAGAAATTTCACATAGATAAGTTAACTTATTTCAAAAAAAAAAAATGAATGTTAGTAATAGAAAAATAATTATTTAAGTTCTAGTTATTTTCCAAATGCAAGTAGGGTTAAATAGCCATTTTGCATTGTACAAAATGATAATGTATTTATGTGTTTTCTAGACTATTTAAATGCTGCTGCAATTTTACTTATTCTATCATTTATCTATTTCAAAAAATGCAGAAAGTTAAGGTAGACAAATTTATCTTTTCCTATAGTTAACTATTAGAGGTTTAAAATGAAAAGGATAAAAAAAAAAATGTAGTTAGTCTGTAATGTATATACATGAGAAATAAAAATATGCATTTATTTATGTTGCTAGTTTATTTCCAGGACAGTCGTTATTTTATTTTATCCCTGTATATTAGAAAGTTAGAGAACATAATATAATCATTTAAATAACCATATAAATACACACATATATATATTCGTACATATATATTATCCCTCCTATTTGTAAGCAAAGAAAAAGGGAAGAGAGGAAATATTTATCTAACAGAAAATGTTGTCCTATTTATTATTTTAAACAACCATGTAAACTTGCTGTTCTTTCCTCACCCTACTTGCACAGTGAAAACAGATATATATATATATATATGTATATATAAATATATATATGTATACATACATATGTGTGTGTATATATATACATACATATATGTACATATATGTATGTATATATATACATACATATACATACATATATGTACATATATACATATACATATATGTATATATATACGTACATATATGTACATATATGTACGTATATATACATATATATATATACATACATATGTATATATATATGTATAAGTACACACACACACACACACACATATATAACTATTAATATTTATGTAATTTTATTTAGGGCAACCTGGAAACATAAAAATCATGCATGCATTTCAAGAAACCCTTACCCCTGGGCGACGCAAGTCCTTGGCGATGCTGACCGTAGTGGGCGAGGCCGCGTCCGCCACTATGGGCATCCGCAGTGGGCGGCGTTGGAGCCACCACTGTGGGTGGAGCTGTGTCTGCCACTGTGGGCATCCATAGTGGGCGACATCGGCGCCACCACTGTGGATAACCATAATGGGTGATGTCGGGGCTGCCACTGTGGATATCCACAGTGAGCGGCATGGGGCCGCCACTGTGTGTATCCACAGTGGTACTCTGCAGCCCCCTAAATCCGCCTTGGTCCTCATGCCTTCGCACTCGCCGCCACCTCCATGGTCGTCGCCTCATGGCCGCCGTACCCTGCAACACACACACACACAAAAAAAAAACCCTAACCCAATTTCGGGTTAGGGTAAAAGCAATAGAGAAAGAGAGAATTTTTAGATAATAAAAATATGCAACCCTAACCCAATTTCAGGTTAGGGTTAGCATTTAAATAATAAAAGAAAATTAGAAATGCAACCCTAACCCATATTCGGGTTAGGGTTAGCAAATAAAAAAAAGAAGAGAATTATTAAGTTGATTTTAAATAAAATATAGAAGAAGAATTAACTCTACCCTAATTAGGGTTTGAAATTAATTAAAATAAGAAGAGGGAGAAATTCTTTTTAAAATTTTGAAAAGGATTCCCCCCATTTAGTTTTAGCTATTATGAGTTATTAATTTAAACTCCTTATTTGATTAGGGAGAAAATTAATTTTAATATAGTTTCTTTTATAGGATTTAAAATGAAGATTATTGTTAAATAGTTACATTAATCACATAATTGATTTAATTTATTTAACTAGGGTTACTATATAGTTATTTTTATATATTCAATTAAATATGGACGTTAAGTTAAATTTAATTTGGGGGAAATTTGTAAACGAAAATTATTAATTATTTTATGCGAATTTTTAGCCTATGAGGCCAATATTGGCCAAATTATTTAATAGTCGAAATTTGAAAGTTTAGGGGAGATTAAAATTGGCTATAGTATAAACTAGATTTATTTGGCAAATAACATTATTGAATTTGTAACCTTATTGGTTAAATTTAAATAATGAATTTGCATGCGCCCAATTAATTAATTTTAAATTTAAGATAACATTATCATTATTTTTGGTCTGGAATGTTTTAAATGCAATTGAGATATTTAATATCCCTTGACTTTAATTAGTGGAAAATTAATTAGGTTGATTAAATTAACTAAATAAATTGCGATGACCCTCTTAGGGAATAATTGGTCTTCATTAAATATTATCACTTTATTGAAGGAGTTAATCATTCCAGCTTTAGTAAACACTTCTATTTACACCTTAGTTAAGACAAAACTTAATTGATTTCGTTTTAAATGTAGATTATTTTGTGAGTTTATGTTGTCAAATTTTTTTTTGTTGTTCTATTTTTGCCCAAAAGTTTGGGCATGACAGTCACAACTGAGACCTTGAATCGAAAGATCTATCTTCTATGTATAGTCTAGCTATCTGAATTTCCCTTCATTATATTGTAAAGCATAATTAAAAATATATATATATCGATCCAAAGGATCTAGTCGGCCCAAAAGGGATCAAAATCCAAAGAACAAGACCTAACATGAAAATAACAAAGGTCAGCCTCCAACAAGAGATTAGATCGGAAAATCCAAAGGATGAAACATAGAAGGTTGGCCACACACCAAGGAACATTGAAATCAATGCCCAGGCTCCACAAACTTTAGAATGGGTTCCGGTAGATCATCAAAATAGATCTCAGGCAATCAGTAATAAAGAACTGTCAATTCGGTAACAAGAAACTATCATGGAAACTAATAGCAATATCTTGTCAAAAAGTGATCCAAATGCATTGCGGTCTAAAATAAAGAAGATGATCAAGTCCTCAAGTAGAATTTAACTCCATAGGATCCGGTGAGCCATAATCGGGACACACCAGAAAGGAAAACTGAAAATTGCAAACATAAAACAAAACATATGGAAAATGTTTTTGGTTGATGCAAGATTGCTGTGAACTGGGAATGCTCTTGCATCAGACATCTGGGGTTAATGAAAAAGTGATCCTCTCACTTTGTTGGGGTCAGAGGGAAACCAAGGTAGTCTAACTCTTCCTGAGAAATCCAAGATGAATCTTCAACTGTTCTGTCCTTCCACTTCACAAGATATTCCTTATACTGACTGCTCTGAGTACTATGCCCAATCCTATTGTCCAAAATCTCTTCAATCTGATTTGGTTCCTTCTGGGGCAATTGTTTCTCCAAGTTTGCAACATTGTCCTTACTGAATTTTGGTTCTTGGTACTCATGAAGATCTGCAATAATGAATATGGGTGAAATACTTAGACTATTCGGTAGCTCCACTTCATATGCATTTCTAGAACTGAACTTCCTCAAATTCTTATAGGGTACAAACTTCTTCTGCAACTTATTATAAGTTCCAACCAGGAATATCTATTTTCATAGATATACCATCACTTCATCACCAACTTCAAATTCCTTATGTCTCCTCTTCTCATCTACCTTCTCCTTATATTTGTTGTTCATGTCTTCCAAATGTTGTTTAACCTGAATATGCAATGCTGTCATGTGATCTACAAAATATTCTTCTTCTAAACTCTTCTGGTCTGCACTGCTAATGTCTCTCAATTCTTCTATACCTCTAGGGTGCACTTTGGTAACAATCTCAAAAGGTATTTTTTTGGTACTTCTATTCACTGAATTGTTATAGGCAAACTATGCTTGAGCAAGGATTTGATAATATGATGAAACTATAAGGATCCAGTCAACTACTGAGAGGGGGGAGGGGTGAATCAATTGATAGAAAATAAACTATAGTTTCACCAAACAAACTTTTAACTCATAATCCAACCACTAAACTAAACTGGTTTAGTCAGTGTATCAGAAACTATAGCTACACTATCAAACTTTACCAGTTGATCAAAACATCAATGATACAATGTAACATATCTAAAACTCAAATACCTTTTAACCAAAACATTAAACCATTTCACTAATATTAGTAATAACTCATTTTAGATCATTTTTGGTCATCTAAACATATCTAAGTGGATTTACCAGTTATTCAAATCAACCATATCAAAACACATCCACAAAATCATTCACCACTTGACACAATGATTTTTTCACATGGAAACCCAAAATGGGAAAAACCATGGTGGGGATGAATACCCATCCTCATTCTCTCCTGAGTAAATGGAGGAAGCCAAGCAAAAGACCCTTCCTCCATTCCCAGATCAATGCAATTTTATTCATTAATTTGAAGCGGATGGAACTCCCCGCTAATTAAGACTTAGTTCTCTTTATTCAAATAATAGAATTAAAAAACCAATTGACTACATGGCAAATGATAAGAGGAGAAGATAGGTTTGGGATTCGATTTGGTTACTGCCTCCAAATGAATGCTTTTGTTATGTTATATGTGATGTCGTGTATGGTTATTTCAATGAATCAATGCAAAACCAAGGAAATAGTTTTGGAAAGATCCCAATCCTCCCATCGATTCAGTTTGTTCTTTTTTCAAATATCTCTATTTTATTATTAGATTTTGTTATATGTATATAGCAACATACATACATAACATTTGTTATATGTATATACATATACACATAACATAATGTATCGTCAATCACTCATCATTTGATTCATGATAGAAAATCACAATGGATTGAATCCGGTCGATTTTTTTTACCGGGCGAACGACGGGGATCGAACCCGCGCGTGGTGGATTCACAATCCACTGCCTTAGAACCACTTGGCTATGTCCGCCCCAAACTAATTGACAATCTCTGTCTACGGTCATTCCATTTCAAGAAGAATGGTTCTAAGCCCCTAAAATGAACTAATAATGAAACTATTATATTATTAGTTAGTTATGAACTCTTCAGTTCTGTTGGTATTCTAAACTCTTCTGAAGTTCACCCTATTAGGATCCAAGCCTTGTTATAAGCTTAGTCAATAATGTCATGTTAAGAATAGATCCAATTAAGGACCACCTAATTAAGAGATTGACTACAATACCCTGTTAAAGGCAACCTTGGTGGAGGATTTCAAATCCAAGCTAATGAATCACTTGGTTAGAGGATTTAAACAAGAAGCCTGTTAAAGATTACCTAGTTAGGGGATTTAACTGTTGTAATGGTTAGAGAACAATAGGTTCTTTGCTAATATAGAAATAACACTTCCTTGCTTAATCAAATCCTTTTTTACTCCTATCTGCCTTCACAACATTCTGTAGACACACCTTCTGGTTTAACAAAAATCACACTTAACCAAATTTTCCAGCATAATATTGAACCAAATCATCGACCTTATAAGAAAATACAATAAGTCGGTAACACAACACAAAACCTACAAATCTCATAGAGATTACAAACATATTGGTTCAATCATGACCGTTAGATTACATAAAAATCAACTACACATTGTTCTAGACAACTTGAATCACTCCTAGATCAGTGCACATTGGATCCTGTAACTCATCACGCATTTTTCACTTCATGTTATGCATTTGATCATTCCCAAGATAAACAGTTATCTCTACATGCCAAATCCACTTCAAAACTCATCACATAAATTATGCTTATGTGACATCTTCATCTCCGATCACCATTTGGTCATAGATTATCACAATCGATTCTCCAAGCTCTATCAGTTAGGGTTATTGGTTGATCTCTCTGTTTCAATAATAATACCGGTTACCTTCACTGCTTTACTACGGGTTGCAATACAACTTCATTACCAGTTACTATTGAAATCAATGACAACACTAAACTTCATTAATGCAATCTTCATGCAATGCCAACAATATCCCCCTTTGGCATTGATAGAAATACAAATATCAATACCCATTGATAGTGATGATTGAGAGTAAAGCACATACACAGGTATAGGAATCCTGGTTTACATTTTTCCCATATACTCTCCTTCAACCGTATCTTCATGTCTTCAGTTGGTAACTGGATAATCAATCATACAATTCTTCTCCCCCTTTGACAACAATGGCAAAGTGAAGGTTAACCATACAGTTTCATGCTTCACTGATCTACAACTAGCTTCTCCCTCTGTGGAGTAGCTCCACTCTATACTAATCCCACTTCAAGATTTTCAATAGGCTCTGGGACTGATGTCTTCCACATCTACTTAATTGATTTCATGTAGGGGTACAACCCCTAACTTACCTCTAAGGTACTCAAATGTAGCTTTAGGTAGAGGTTTAGTAAAGATATCGACTAGCTATTCTTGAGTAGATACATGCTCTAATGACACATCTTTACTTTGCACTCTCTCTCAAGAAATGATACTTCAGCTCAATATGCTTTTTCCTAGCATGCAACATTGAGTTTTTACAAATGTTTATAGCACTGGTGTTATCACAAAAAATCCTTACTGGTTTTGATATCTTCAACTTGAAACCTTCATCCAGATTGCTTGGGTAGAATTCATATAAGATGCAACATATTCAACTTCTGTTGTTGATTGAGAGATACAACTCTATTTTTTGCTGCTCCACGACACTAATCTGCCTCCATGAAAAAATGCTCCTCCAGATGTATGTTTCTTGTCATCAACATTGCTTGCCCAATTTGCATATGTATAGACCTTTAAGTCAAAGTTACCTGCATATGGATACCATAATCCATAACCAATTGTGCCTTTTAGATACTTAAAAATTCTTTTGGTTGCAACCATGTGTGACTCCTTCAGGCTTTTCTGAAATCTGGCAATCAATCCTACTGCATGAGCAATGTCCAGTCTGCTGTGGACAACATAATGTAGTTTACCTATCATTGACCTGTACTCCTTTTCATCAATTGATATAGAATCATCTTCCTTAGATAATTTACAACCTATAACCATTGGTGTTCCAACTAGTTTACAGTGTCCCATTCCAAAATTTCTTAACACTCTCTTCACATATTTGGACTGTGTGATGAAAATACCTTCCTTCATCTATTGGATTTGCAAACCTATGGAATTTTTTATCTCACCTACCAGTGACATCTCAAACTCACTCTTTATTTCATTAGCAAAATCTTTATACATATCATCATTTCCTCCAAAAATGATATCATCCACAAATACCTCACTCACTAGTATCTTATCTCCTTCTATCTTGAGATATATGTTACTGTCTTCACTGGTTCTTTGAAAACCTATCTTCACCAAGTGAGAGTGCAATATTTCATACCATGCTCTAGGTGCTTGCTTCAGTCCATATAATACCTTATGTAACTTGCACACCATATCCTTTTCTACAGTTAAAGCATAACCATCTGGCTGTTCAATGTAGACTTCCTCTTCCAATATTCCATTTAGGAATGCTGATTTCACATCCATCTGATATACTTTGAATCCTTTGTAGGTTGAAAATGCAAGTAGAGTCCTTACTCATTCCAATCTTGCAACTGGTACAAATGTCTCACCATAATCTTCACCTTCTTCTTGTGCATATCCTTTGTATACTAGTCTGGCTTTATTCCCGACCACTACTCCATCTTCATTCTGTTTATTTCTGAATACCCATTTTGTACCTATTACAATCTTGTTCTCTGGTCTAGGTACTAGTGACCAAGTATTGATCTTCTCTATCTGGTCAAGTTCTTCTTCCATTACTTGATCCAATGTTCATCTCCAAAGGATTCTTTTATAGATCTAGGCTCAATGGTGGAGATCATACAAGAGTTCTCTCTTATCCCTATTTTAGTTAATACACTTGCATTCATGTCTCCAATAATCTGATCGGGGCTATGATTGAGTCTAACATACCTTGGAATAACATGATTTTAGTTTCCAGGTTCTTCTTCTTCTTCACTTTCTTCATCTTCTACTAGACCTTCCTATTCTGGTTGAACTGGGGCTTCTCTATTCTGTTCACCAACTTCTGGCTTTACCGGTTCCAGTTCCAAAAATAGTGTGTAAGGTTTTTCTTCCTCCTTCTCTTTACTGGTTTCTTCTGATTTCTTAGGAAATTCATCAACTCAGACATTAACACTTTCTTAGTCTGGTTGTTGTAACACTTGTAAGCTTTGCTCTTGGTGGAGTAACCAAGAAATATGCCTTCATCACTCTTAGCATCTAACTTACCAACATAATCACCTCTTTTGATAAAACATCTGCTACCAAATATTTTAAAATAACTGACATTAGGTGATCTACCATACCACTACTCATTAGGTGTTTTGTCCTTACCTCTTTTAACGAGTATCTGGTTCATTATATAAATAGCCGTGCTGAGAAATTCTCTCCAGAATGTCTTAGCTACACCTCCTTGAATTAGCATAGTCCTAGTAGCTTCAATTACTGACCGATTGTTCCTTTCTATCATACCATTCTACTATGGTGTCTTAGGTGCAGAAAGCCACTTAATTCTATTGTTTTCACAGTATCGAGTGAATTCCTTTGATGTAAATTCACCACCTTGATCAATTCTTAAGCACTTTATCTTCTTTCCACTTTCATTCTCAACTAAGGTTTTGAATGCCTTAAACTTGCTAAATGCTTCTGTCTTATCTTTCAAGAATGTGACCCACATCATCCTTGAGAAATCATCGGTAAATATCATGAAGTACCGATCACCTTGAATATTCCTAGTCCTCATTGGTCCACAAAGGTCGATATGAACCAAATCTAGCAAATGTTCAGCTAAGAAAGATTTTGTCTTGAAGGTTGAGGATGTCATTTTCCCTAACTGACATTCCTTGCACAAAGCATTCACTAGTTTGTCCAACTGTGGCAAACCTCTTACTGATTTGGACTTGCCGACTCTTACAATGTTATCAAAATTTACATGACAAAATCTCAGATGCCAAAGCCAACTATCTTCTACTTTTGCAATTAAACAACTATTGACTTTAGAGTTTAAATGAAACAAGTTACCTATTTTCTATTTGCTAATTGCAATCAATTCACCTTTGCCTCCATAAATCTTGCAGACTCTATTCTTGAATTCCAGTGGGTAACCTTTGTCATTGAGTTGAGCAACACTCAAAAGATTGTGTTTCAGAACTTCAACCTAGTAGACATCATTTGCACTACTTTTACCATTTAGGGAGATGGTTCCCTTTCCTTTCACCATGCAGGGTGAGTCATTACCAAATCTCACAAAACCTCCATCAAATTCCCTCAAAGTAAGAAACTTACTCCAGTCACCGGTCATGTGGTGTGAACAACCACTATCTATAATCCAATCATCTGAACTATCCATGTGAGAGACCAATGCCTTCTGATTTGATATCTCTTCTTTAATAGTTGATGAATACTAAGAGGGGGGGGTGAATTAGTATGCCAAAAAATATTGTACTAAAACACTTTAACAGTCTAGCAATAAACTAGTAAAACAATTTAACAAACAAACTGGTTAACACACATGCAAACCAAATAGAAAATAAGGTATTCACCCATAGAAGCACAATCACCATAACATAAGATATTTTGACGTGGAAACCCAAATGGGAAAAACCATGGTGAGATGAAACTCACAAGTAACTATTTGCAGAATAGTAGCCAGACCAATTAAGGTCATACAATGCTCTTTACCAAAACAAATCCTATTAGGAATCTCAATCTCTGTTAGGAGATAAGTCTGATTAAAGACTACTTTGTGAGAGGATTTCAGATCCACGGATGTGAACCACCTTGTTAGAGGATTTACAAAGGCTTTTTTGGGCCTACCCGGTTAAGGGTTTCTGACTTGTTAAAGATGTGAGTAATCAACAAGTGAATGATCTCGTAAATGGCACAATCTGCTTGATTAGATCCATTGTAGCTCATAGCTAATGCTCTTTAGCATTACTTCAGTCTTCAGTAAACCCACACTCTATTGCAGTACACAGACTTGATCTTCTTAGTTAAGATCACACACACAAGAGCTTCAACAACCACCAAAACCTAACAACTACACTCCTACATACATATACAAAACCCTAGACATGATGTCCTTAAAAGGAATCTGATTTCATGTCAGTCCAATAGGATTACATTGCAAGTTCCTAGGTTCATTGCATCTAGACACATTTGGTAACACGACACAAAATCATCGTCAAAGTGTTGGTGGATGGTAACTCATCACACAAATATACCGGTTGGTAACTCATCACAAAGTATTACTGGTTTATACAACTTTTCTAGTTAGCGATCGGTAACTCAGAGTAATACCAGTTCAAACAGATTTCTGGTTGACAAAATTTGAAGACTGGGAAAAAGATAACTGCCACTTGGGCTCCTTTGCTCCGCTCTGCTTGAGATCCTTAAACCACTTGATCTCTCTATGCCGCTTGGGCCCTTATACCGATTGAGATCGGTAAACACTTTCTACATAACATTAATAGTCTAAAGACTACAACATGATACCGGTTTGGAACAATTACCGGTTGAGCATAATTCATACATTCACAAAGTGATCTCATAGCAAGTGTGTGTCCATCAATGACAATCACAACATAGTCATCAAAATGCCAACAATCTCCCCCTTTGGCATTGATGGCAACACTTAGGAAAATTTTTGACATCTAAGTGTTTTACAATAAAATTACACCATAATCAAAATTATTCCCCCTAAGCATATACACTATCCCTTTTGCAGAAAATACAATGTATACTACTTCCTTACAGAGATAAACATGAAAGTATACATAGCATGCATCAAAATTTAAATACAGTATACTACTCCCGCATCAAAATTTTAAGTACAAAATACTACTCCCCCTTTGCCAACAATGACAAAGTACAACTGAAAAACCCCTGTTCCATTAGCATTAAAAACCGATTTAAAGAGTTTATGACAATAAAGAGTGAAACTTGTCAAAAACTGATTTAAAGTCCTGCATAAATGTCTTCAAGGATAAAGACCATGATTCAAGCAATGAGGTAGCAACCTCATTCTCCATTTGCATCTGATAGACCTGCTTTTCCATGGAATCCAAGGTACTCATCTCTTGAGTGACCATTAGGGCATCCAAATTTAGATAGCATTTCTGAAGAATTTGCAGTCATGGCAGTAGGACCAGTTGAAGTTCCTGCAAATTACATGTCTGGTTGGTTATCTCTACCTCTATTCTTGCAGATTGGATTTGAAACTGGTGAGCAGTTTGTCCATACGTGGAGAAGGAATCATATGGCATCTTGAAGGTGCTTATAAATGACTGCATATCAGATTGCAGTTTGGCTTTCTGAGTAAGCACATCATCACATAATAGATGAGATTGACATATCTTACTTACAAATAATTTTCCCTCATCCATTGCATCTCTAATGTCCTTCTGTGCCTTCTGTAGATCAGACTGGAGCTCTGTTAACTTTTTCAACAAGGAAGTGTCCAAAGCCTTTTGATGCTCCTTCTTGGCATTTTCTTCTGCAACCTCTTCCAGGATTTGCACCTAGTCTTCTACAATTGTGCATAGGAGCTTTAATTATGCAAGAGAGGTATCAGTACTGAGGAGGTTAGTACCGGGTATCAAACTGGTAAGAGTGTCCACCGCAGCTTGGATCACATCTTGCTCTTTCTTCCTCCTTATTACTTCCAGGTGTTCTTGAGCAAGCTTAATGCTCTGCAACAACTCTGTTTCATTTGCAAACTGGAGGTCAATGGGACTGGTAATGTCAGCCAGTTTAGCTTGACTACCGATTACCTTTGGGGTCTCCATCTAAGTGCTATGTGCTGCTCCCTCTTTCTCTTTAGCTTTTTTCTTGTCCTCTTTTGCCTTCTTTTTCTCCTCTTCTTTCCGCTTCTCTTCTTCTTCATCCTTCTTCTTCTTCTTCTCCTCTTCCTACTTCTTTTTCTCTTTCTCCTTTCTCTTCTCCTCTTCCTTTTTCTTCTCCTCTTCCTTTCTCTTCTCCTCTTCCTTTTTCTTCTCCTCTTCCTTTTTCTTCTCCTTTTCCTGTTCTGCTTCCTTCTTCTTCTTCTTCTCTTCTTCTTGTTTCTTCTTCTCCTCTTCCTTTCTTTTCTTTTCCTCTTCTAGTTTCCTCTTCTCCTCCTCCTTTTTCTTTTCTTACTCTTTTCTCTCCTCTTCCACTTTTTTCTTCTCTTCTTCCTTTTCCTTCTTTTCCATCTCTGCCTGTTTTCTATTTTCTTCTTCCTATTTCTCCTTCTCTTTCTCTGCCTATTTTCTCTTATCTTCCTCCTGTTTCTCCTGACCTTCTATTTCTATTGGTGCGTCTGGAGTAACATTTTCACCGTTCAAGGCATCAACATCAATCAGGTCCAATTGAGTAGTGACCGGTTCTCCTTCATTGTCATATACTTCATCAGGTTGAGTGCTTTCCAATTCTTGCTCAGCTTTCCTATTGGCTTCAGCCACTTGATGCAATCTTAAAGTTGATTGAGCAAGGGAGTGGGTATCTTTGACCACTTCCAAAACTTTTCCTTCCAACAACAGGAGCCTTCTTCTTCTCACGAAGAAGAGGCCCTTATATCTCTCCACCACTTCATACAGTTCTATTTTGGGCACATTAGGAAAGTATTGTGCGAATACTTCCTCTCTTATTTATTTTTCCTTTTCTATGGCAATGCGCCACTTGTTATCTAAAGAATTATACAAAGAATTAGGTGTCTCAGATTTAATTTTTGATGGCCACCAGTCATTAATACATAAATAATTGATAACTTCCTGTTCAACTTCCTTCTTTTCATCATCATTAAAATCATCAAAGCACTCTTTCAAATCACCAAGTACTTTTCTTCTAATATTCTTAATTGTTCTTTGACAATGTGTTAAAGGTTTGTAAGAGGAAATATCAATATTTACCGGTGCCGATGTTGCGGGTTCATTCTTTGTCTTTTTCCTCGTTTGCCTAGTCTTCTTAGGCTGTTCTTCAGAGACAATGTCCTCTGAGTCTGGTGTATTACTTTTTGTCTTCTGCTTCCTCTCAAAGACTTTGGCGGGTGCCACTTCTGATTTCTTCTTTGCTGGTGACCACTTGGTCACTTTGGGACTTGCTGTGGTAATTGGTGCCAATGATGAAGGCACTACCTTTCCCTTCTTTACTGAGGGTTCTTCAACTGGTGTAACCCTTTCCAAATAGGTGCTGATTCTCTTTGCCTTTGGATCAAGGGGCGAGGTGTTTAGGGTAGAGGCATACCCATCCAGCATGTCATTCATCGGTTCCACTTCTTCTTGTCTAGGCTCAACCGCCTCCATTATGCACTCATCAACTTTGATGGTGAAGCAAATGTCATCTTCATATTTCTCGATGATATCACCTGATATTCTCACCCTTTGGTTCATTTTGCATTTGAACTCATCAAAGTATTTGTTCAGCACTTCCGGATAACCGGTTCCTACCGCTTGTAGGATTTCCTTGATTTGCTTTATCACCGGTTGGTCAGCAGACCACTGAATATCACCTACTCCTAGAAAATAGCCTTGGAAGTAGAAGAACAACCCAACCAATAGTTGTCCAAACTTAAATTTCAGGGCATTGTCCTGTTTGATTGACTTGAGGTTAAACAGAAGTTGTCTTTGCATACTAGTGCATAGATCAAATGACGCATCTTCCTTGATCATCCTGTAGGTGGCATTTACTACTGCAGTAGAGATAGAGTTGATTCTGTTGGCATGGAATGTGTGGTATCCTATCACCATACACACATATTTGACTAGATCATCCTCGATGGAATTGAGAGTCATTCCCCGTGAATTGCTCACAGAACCGGTGAGCTTGGTCATTTCCGTCCTGCTAATCTTCCTTAGGGCTAGCACCTCACCGATGTTGCAGAGACCAATGATGGCATGAATTACTTCCGGTGTAATATCATGCATCTTCTCTAAGTACATTTATCACCATGTACTCTGCTTAGAATAATGCGGATGTGATCATCTGAAATTTCTTCAAGGAAATATACAACATTGTGAAGTTTCTTCTTTTCCAGAATGCTGAATTTCGGATTAATCTTTTTGTCCTTCCCACTGAACAAACTCAACTAAGAATGGATCATCAGAGATCCAAGATCTTCAATCTTATAGTCAATGTAATCGAAAATGCCTTCCTCCGCTATAACACCAATGGGTATTTGAGATAGGGCATTGTATTTTTCCTTCTGTTGAATGAAGTCTATAGAATCAATAGGTACACTAGAACTAGCATGTGATGTGGAAGCCATGATAAACAGAGAATTTTGAAAAATACCTTCGTAAGTCAAAATTTAGGGCTCACAATTTAAACTTTGCTACACACTCCTTTGGTTGCTGAAATATTGCTTTGTGTTCTACACTTCACCAACAGATGTTTGCTTCTGATTCTTCTTTGGGATTTTGATAAATTCTTTGAATCGCAATCCAAATCACTTTTCTTCGCTCTGTGCTTGAAAAATTCTTCGCTCATGAACTGATAAGTGAAAAATGACTTCAAAAAATTCTTTTAAAAAACTTCTTCACCTACCACAATAAATGCTCCACTATTAGGGCGTAAACCCTAATTTGCCTTTTACCATTTTTGGTCTTCGGCCAACTGATAGGTATCACATACCGATTGAGGTCTTTTACCAATGTAGACCGGGGGTTCGAGATATTTCACCATTTTCTCCCCCTAATCTTTTCTGATGCTTAGTTTGCCAGTTCAATGACTTCCACACTAGGTGCAGAAATTGGTTCTACTTGAATCACTTCTTCTGGCTTCTTCTTCCAGGTTTTCTTCATATCTTCTTGAACAATTTCAACATCAATCTTTCCTTCCAGAGTGATCACTATATCATCTGATATACTCTTTCTTGTTCTACAGAATCTTGCTGTATGACCCGGTTTGTTGCAATGATAGCAAACCATTCCAGGTGCTCTCCAAGGTCCATTATTCATGTTTCCATTCTTCCTTCTGCATGTTGCAATAGTGTGACCATGACCATGACAAATCCAATAGTTTTCTGTCCATCCGGTTGCCGCTTGATAGCCACCGCTACCTAACTGATGATTATAGGTATTAAACCAATTTGGATTCCAGTTCCTAGAGGGTTTAGAAAAAGCTCCTTTACTCCTTTGAGGATACCTTCCGGTGTTGTGCATGATAGACCTGCATTCAAATTCTCTATGCCCAAACTTGTTGCATGCATAACAATTACCATTGAATCTATTGGGTCTAGGCTTATCGTTTAGAAAATATGGAAAATTATTGTAAGCCTTACTTCTACATACATTAGCAATGTGTCCTTCCTTGAGACAATTAAAGAAAATAGGTTTGAACTTTTGCTTACCTTTATCCTTTGATGTCAGTTGTTTCTTTGATGCTCCATCTTTTGTTCTAGAGGTCTCACCTTCCTCATAATCAGAGAAACCAAGTCCATTGGTATTCTTTACCAGTTTAGCTGACTCAAGCTTCTGCTCTAGCTTGACAGCACTCTTATTGAATTTGGCAAGTATTTCCTTTGACTTAGTAAGTTCTTTGGTAATAGTAGCATTGGATTCCTTCAAGGTTGCATTCTCAGAAACAACCATGTGTAGTTCACTTTGGATTCCTTCCTTTTCCATTTTATTTTCGAGAAGATGAGTGGTAAGTGCACTGATCTCTTGCTTCAGCTTGGAGATCTCATGATCTTTGTCTTTTACCAGATCTTCAGCTTTCCTCCGGTTCTCAAGCTCTTGACACATTCTGATAGTTAGTCCTTCAAGTTCCCTTAGGTTGGTATTGGACTCATTCAGTTTTTCAACTTCTTGGACTAGGGCTTCCATGTCCGCTTCATTAGAAGAACTGTTTTCAGTTAGCTCCATCAGTTTTTCAGCATTCTCTCTTCTTTTTGCCTAAGAGGCTTTTTATTTGACTTTAAGTTCATCATAGGCTTGCTCAGTTTGAGTGAGCCGATGAGTAAGTTCCCTCACAGTTTATTCCCCCATATCTCTTTCCAAGTGGTTAGACTTATAGAAAGGTTGGCTTTGATACCAATTGATGAATACTAAGAGGGGGGGGGGTGAATTAGTATGCCAAAAAATACTGTACTAAAACACTTTAACAGTCTAGCAGTAAACCGGTAAAATAGTTTAACAAACAAACCAGTTAACACACATGCAAACCAAATAGAAAATAAGGCATTCACCCATAGAAGCACAATCACCATAAGACAAGAGATTTTGACATGGAAACCCAAATGGGAAAAACCACAGTGAGATGAAACTCACAAGTAACTATATGTAGAATAGTAACTAGACCGGTTAAGGTCATACAATGTTCTTTAACATAACAGATCTTGTTAGGAATCTCAATATCTGTTAGGAGATAAGTCCGATTAAAGACTACCTTGTGAGATGATTTTAGATCCATAGATGTGAACCACCTTGTTAGAGGATTTACAAAGGCTTTCCTGGGCCTACCCGGTTAAGGGTTTCTGACTTGTCAAAGATGTGAGTAATCAACAAGTGAATGATCTAGCAAATGGCACAATCTGCTTGATTAGATCCATTGTAGCTCATAGCTAATTCTCTTCAACATTACTTCAATCTTTAGTAAATCCACACTCTGTTGTAGTACACAGACTTGATCTTCTCAGTTAAGATCACACAAACAAGAGCTTCAACAACCACCAAAACCTAATAGCTACACTCCTACATACATATACAAAACCCTAGACATGATGTCCTTAAAAGGAATCTGATTTCATGTTGGTCCAATAGGATTACATTGCAAGTTCCTAGGTTCATTGTATCTAGACACATTTGGTAACACGACACAAAATCACCGTCAAAGTGTCGGTGGATGGTAACTCATCACACAAATATACTGGTTGGTAACTCATCACAAAGTATTACCGGTTTATACAACTTTTCTGGTTACCGGTTGGTAACTCAGAGTAATACCGGTTCAAACAGATTTTTGGTTGACAAAATTTGAAGACTGGGAAAAAGATAACTACCACTTGGGCTCCTTTGCTCTGCTCTGCTTGAGATCCTTAAACCGCTTGATCTCTCTATGCCACTTGGGCCTTATACCGATTGAGATCAGTAAACACTTTCTACATAACATTAATAGTCTAAAGACTACAACATGATACCGGTTTGGAACAATTACCGGTTGAGCATAATTCATACATTCACAAAGTGATCTCATAGCAAGTGTGTGTCCATTAATGACAATCACAACATAATCATCAAAATGCCAACAATAGAAACAAAGACAATTTCCTCTGATTTATCATATGTAATTCCTCCATCTACTACAATGAGACAGTCTATTTTACCTTTGCCCTTATACTTCCTATACTTCTCACATTTTTCCCATTATCTCCATTTGGACAGTTAGCTACAATATGTCCAATCTGGTTACATGCAAAATACTTCAGTGGTAGTTTACCTTTTTACTTACCGGTACCTCTGGGTAACCACTTGGTCAACAATGCTTCAAGCTCAATCAGACTATCTTCATTATCTACCTCTTTGCTAGATCTAGACTCATGACTGTAGCTCACTTCTCTTCTTTTTCTTACAAGTGGGTTTGAGACTGACGCTCTAAATGCAGATTCTAATCTCTGAACACTTCCATCAAAACCATTTAATTCAAAAGCAGTCAATTTACCAATGATGGAGTCCAGAGCTATCTTTGTCTTATCAATAGATTTGAGTTCCTAAATGGCTGCAACTCGGATAACATAGATCAATAGAAGGGTTCTCAACACCTTGCTAACCACTGTGGTATCCTCCACTATACCTCTAGCACTTTTGATTTCACTAACTATCTCCTTGATCCTCTGACCATACTTTTGAATGTTTTCTCCTTCAACTATCCACATATCATCAAATTTTCCTCTTAGACTCTCTTCCTCGACAATCTTAACATGGTCATCATCGCTATAGATATCTTCCAATTTCTTCCATACTTCATATGTAGTCTCCAATCTATGGACATCAACATATTCTAAATCGGACAAGGAACTGATGATGGCCTCCAATACTTGATTGTTCTCCTGTTGCTCCTTCCTTTGATCATCTGTCAAAATCCCACTAGGCAAGTTATACTTAGTAACAACATGTTCCTAATATTTACTTCCTAGGATCTTGATATAGATCTTCATCCTATCAGTCCAGATTCTATAGTTTTCCCTATTGAACTTTAGACCTTCTTTCTTCATCGTGTTCTCCTAGATCTTTTCCTCAAGCTATTAGGCTTAAACACAAGAGGACTTGGACAACTCTGATACCAATTGATAATATAAAAATATAAGGATCTGGTCAACTACTGAGAGGGGGGGGGGGTGAATCAGTAGATAGAAAATAAACTAAACTTTCACCAAACAAACTTTTAACATAGAATCCAACCACTAAACTAAACTAGATTAGTCAATGTATCAAAAAATGTAATTGCACTGTCAAACTTTACCGGTTGATCAAAACATCAATGATATAATGTAATAGATTTGAAACTCAAATACCTTTTAACCAGAACATTAAACCATTTCACTAATATTAGTAATAGCTCATTTCAGATCATTTTTGGTTATCTAAACATATCTAAGTGGATTTACCAGTTATTCAAATCAACCATATCAAAACACATCCACAAAATCATTCACCACTTGACACAATGATTTTTCAAGATCTGAACTCTGGGGATGAATACCAACAAGTATTCTGAACTCTTCTGAAGTTCAGAAAACCATAGTGTGGATGAATACGCACAAGTATTTTGAACTCTTCTAAAGTTCACACTGTTAGGAGCCAAGCCTTGTTATAATCTTATACAATAATGTCATGTTAAGAACAGATCCGGTTAAGGACCACCCAATTAAGGGATTGACTACAATACCCTGTTAAAGGCAACCTTGGTGGAGGATTTCAAATCCAAGCTAATGAATCACCTAGTTAGAGGATTTAAACAAGAATCCTATTAAAGCTTACCCGGTTAGGGGATTTAACTGTTGTAATGGTTAGAGAGCAATAGGTTCTTTGCTGATCTAGATATAGCACTTCCTTGCTTAATCAGATCCTTTTTTCTCCTATCTGCCTTCACAACATTCTGTAGACACACCTTTTGGCTCGACAACAATCACACTTAACCAAATTTGCCAACACAATATTAAACCAAATCATCGCCCTTATAAGAAAATACAATAGGTCAGTAACACAACACAAAACCTACAAATCTCATAGAGATTACAAATATAACAGTTCATTCATGACATTTAGATTACATAGATATCAACTACACATTTTTATAGACAACTTGAACTACTCCTGGATCACCGCACATTGGATCCTATAACTCATCACATGTTTTTCACTTCATGCTATGCATTTGATCATTCCCAAGATAAACAGTTAACTCTATGTGCTAAATCCACTTCAAAACTCATCACGTGCATCATGCTTACGTGATATCTTTATCTCTGATCGCCATTCGGTCATAGATAATCACAACCAATTCTCCAAGATCCATCACTTAGGGTTATGTTTATCACCTAGTTAGGGTTACGGGTTGACCTCTTTGCTTCAATAATAATACCGGTTGCCTTCACTTCTTTACTAACGGTTGCAATACAACTTCATTACCGGTTACTATTGACATCAATGACAACACTAAACTTCATTAATGCAATCTTCATGGAATGCCAACAGAGTCAAATCCCAACTTCCAATTTTATCTCCCACTAAACATCTCAACAAGTTTCCTAAACTCTGGTTAACAACTTCTATCTGTCCATCAGTTTGTGGATGAAAAGTAGATCTAAACTTCAAATTTGTCTTCATCTTCTTCCAAAGTGTTCTCAAAAAATAGCCAACAAACTTAGTGTCTATATCTGAAACTATTCTCTTAGGTAATCCATGCAATCTCACCACTTCATTGAAAAATAGGTTTGCTACATGTAATGCATTTGATGTCTTCTTAGAAGGTATGAAATGAGCCATCTTTGAAAATATATCCACTACCACAGATATAGAATCATTCCCTCTTGGTGTCTTAGGCAATCCAAGTACAAAATCCGTGCTTATATCCTCTCAAAGTCTTACCGGTACTATCAAAGGTTTATACAATCCTATATTTTGACTACTAAGTTTTGCAACTTGACAAAATCTACAACACTGCATATATCTCTTAACATCCTTATGAATATGGGGCCAAAAGTACTTCTCACTCACCAATGCAATTCTTTTGTCAATGCCAAAATGTCCAGCGAGTCCTCCACTATGTTTCTCCTTTATCAGGTTCTCTCTCATGGAACTCTTAGGTATGCACAACTGAGCTCCCCTGAATAACATCCCATTCTGAATGAAGCAATCAAACCACTTGCTTCTATCTACCATAACTGACTCTCTACATGCTTTCCAAGGTTCTGCAAAATCTGGGTCTTCATCATACAAGGTCTTCAAATATTCAAAACCTAATACTGTCACTCTCATCTTTGTTAGAAAATTACTTCTCCTACTCAATGCATCAACAACTTTGTTAGATTTTCCACTTCTATGGTTCAACACAGAGGTGTAAATTTGCAAGAATTCTACCCATCTCATATGTCTTTGATTCAACTTACTCTGACTATTCAAATACTACAAAGCTTGATGATATGTATACAACACAAAATCCTTAGGCAACAAGTAGTGTCTCCATTTCTTCAAGGCTTTAACTATGGAAAGAAATTCCTAATCATACACCAAATATCTCTTCTAGGCATCATTCAATTTATCACTGAAATAGGCTATTGCTCTCTATTCTTGACTCAAGGCTGCTCCTATAACTGTTCCACTTGCATCACAATCCACTTGAAATACTATTGAAATCCAGTAAAGCTAACATAGGCTGCTTAGTCACTTTCTGCTTTAATATTTAAAACTTTTGTTTGCTTCAGTGGTCCACCTGAATTCCTTCTGATCTCCTCTCATGGTGTCAGTCGTAGGGTTACAAACTAAACTGAAATTTTTGATAAACTTCTGATAAAAACTTGCCAATCCATGAAATGATCTTACCTCCCCAATGCTTTCCGGTGTAGGCCACTCAACAATGTCTTTCACTTTCTCAAGGTCCACCTTCAAACCATCCTCAAATATCACAAATCCTAAATAGACTAACTCATCCTTCATGAAAGTACACTTCTTGATATTGATCAACAAATTTTCTTCTCTCAACCTCTGCAAAACTTGTCTTAACTGCAACAAATGCTCCTCTTTTGTCTTACTAAAAATCAAAATGTCATCCAAATACACAATAAAAAACTTACCCATGATTTTCTTCAATAACTCATTCATCAACGTCATGAAAGTACTCAGTGCATTAGTCAATCCAAAAGGCATCACCAACCATTCATATAGTCCTTCATTTGTCTTAAATGTTGTCTTCCACTCATTACCTTCTCTGATGCTGATCTGATGATATCCACTCTTCAAATATATCTTTATAAAATATTTTTCTATACTCAAACAGTCCATTATGTCATCCATCCTAGGCAAAGGAAACCGGTATTTCATTGTGATCTTGTTTATTGCTCTTGAATCGGTACACATCCTCCATTATCCATTCTTCTTAGGTGCTAATACTGCTGGTAATGCACAAGGGCTCACACTCTCCTTGATCAAACCTTTCTTCAATAACTCCTGCGCTTGTCTATTTAGTTCTTCATTCTCTGTCGGTGTCAACTGGTGTGCAACTTTGTTAGGCAAACTAGCTTCAGAAACCAAGTCCATGCAATGACTAATACTTCTAATAGGTGGCAATCCATTAGGTACATTATCAGAAATTATGTCCTCATATTCTTTCAGCAGATCTCTTATCTCATCCAGGTGTTCTCCTTCTGGTTTCGGTCTCTCAGTATTCTTAGGAATTAAGGAAAAACATGCATTCTCATGTCTCAATCCATCCATGAATTTCCTTCCATCTACTAAACAGATTCTAGCATTCGTATAAACTTCATTCTTCAAAGGTTCCTCCAAAGGTAACAAGGTTTGCTTCATCCCATTGGCCAAAATAATGTATGTATTCTTCCTTCCATAATGTATTTCATGTTTATCAAATTGCCAAGGTGTACCAACAAAAGATGACAAATATCCATAGGCATAATATCACACAAAACTTCATCATGATAATTCTGAATTTTTAATGTCACCAAACATTGTTCACTTACTAACAACTTATGTTCATATTGAATCCATGCTATCTGGTAAGGCTTAGGGTGTTTCAATCTCTCCAATTTCAACTTACCCACCATCTCCTTTGACACAAGATTATCTAAACTACCACTATCAATAACTTTACAACACTTACCGGATACCTTACATCTGGTCTTGAACATATTCTTCGTCTACAAGGGCTCTTCATCTCCTCCGGTATGACACAAAGCTCTCATTGTAGACACCTAAAAAATGTCTCATTGATCATGTACTAATTATTCATCTAAATTAGTTCAATAATTATTTAATTAAGTTAATTAATCTTATTCTTCTAATTTGATATTTCCTCATCATCTTACTAATTATTCTATTTCAATTCTATCATCATTTAATCATTTAACCATTGTCTAATGTTAATTAATCTTTAATCATCTAATCATTAACCCTCTTCTGAATATTAATTAAATATTTATTATTTAATTAATTATGATTTTAATCCTTTAATTGAAATAATCTTTATTATTTAATTAAATTAAATTTCTAAGTAATCAAATAGTTTTTTTAAATTATTTAATTAGTTAATTGATTCTTCTAATTCAAATTCCAAATCCCCAAATGCTAATTTCATTTAATTAATTCTTTCAATTTCATTGTATCTTCTAATTTCTTCTAATTTAATTTAATTCTTCTATTTCTTTCTAATTTCAAATACATGTGCATGATTTCAAAAATCAAATTGAAAATCAAAGTCAAGTTCTAAATATATTCAAATACCAAATTGAATTTAAAATAAATTCAATATTTGAATTAAATCTCACGCAAAGATTAAATTGAAAATCTAAGTTAAAGTTCAAGCACATGCTAAATTATTTAATTCAATGTATTAATTAATTATTTCAATTATCTCTTCAATTCCTATTTTTGTCTTTTAGTTAGCTTTTTCTAAATAAAGCTCTCAATCAGCTTTCAATTAGTTAACTATTTCCTCCTCTTTATTTCCTCCAATCATCCTTTTTCATCTTTCAATCAACTTTTTCTCAATTAGTTAACTCAATTATCTATTCAATCAATTATGTTTCACCTCTAAATCAACAGTTCAACTATCAATCAACATGTGAGCTCACTTGAGTTCCACCTCTTGATCAATCTATTCCACCTTTCAATCAATCATCTCCAATAATCTATAAATTGAGCATTCAATCTCCATTTTCAATCCTGGAACAATTACTCTGAATCACGAACTTTGAATCTTTGTGTCATTTGCAGGTTGCTAGCGTGATATCTGAGAGGCACCATACCACAAAGAGGAGAAGAGCAATGGAATCTATACACAATCTTGGAATAGGGAGGATTGAATGATTTTAATTATATTCATGTTTCTTTCCTTCTTTGTTATTGCATTGTCTATTTGTTTGAATTCTAATTAGGATAGGGATTCGTGATTTTCCCTTTCATTCCTAGTTTACTTTACATTAGATGAATTTTTACATGCAACATTTTAGGGCATATTGTTGGTGTAAATAATTATTCATCTTGGATATTATTACACCTTACTTAAGTTTACTTAGGTACATGCATTTCATAGTAGTTTGGGTATGAGACACTTAGGTGTTTGTGCGACATTGGGATAGTGTGTGTAGGAGAATTTCCACCTTTTATGGTGTGATCTTGTTGTTACACTCCACATTCAGTGGGTGATCCACCTCATGTGAAATATTATATTGTTTCTCCGACCTACCCACACCTATTTCCTACCTACCATTGTTTCTTATTGAGCCACATGTAATGTTTGTGTGCTCACATATCCATATAGCCTTTCCTATATAAGAAAGCTCATATTCATTGTATGTAACAAATGATTGATGATATAGTTGATCAATATTTTCTCTTGATAGAATACAATTTATTCCTATCAATATTTTGTTCTCTCTTATTTGTGCTTTCCATTGCCTCTTGATCTTGGCAAAATCTCACATGGTATCAGAGCTGGTCCATGTCTCACATGGTATCAGAGCCATTAGAGTGTCATTGGTTTGCTAATTGAGAGAAATTTGATGCTATTTGAGGTTGTGTATTTTGGAGTTTTCTATTGCAAGTTATTATTGAAGCTTGATGGGTCAAATATGAGGTTACCATTGGATTTAAGAGGTCCAAGAAAGTTAGTTTTGTCTTTTGTTTCATCCAAATCGGACTTCGAAGGCCAAATCTAGAGGAATTTGAAGTTTGACGTTGCAGCAGAAATTTTCCAGAAATTATAATTTTGCAGGCAATTTTCAAATAGCGGTATCTCACTCATCCGGACTCCTTTTTTCGAGCACTTTTTTTTGTTTTGGGGTATAATTTCGTGATCGATACAGTGTTGCAGGAGTTTTCTAATTTTTAGATATAGGTTTTTCAAAAATCATGAAATCCCAATTTTTACAACTTTGGAGGCTACATTTGGGCTCATATGGACTCCTTTTCAGGTGCCATTTTTTTTGAAAGTGCATATTTTTTCATCTACTTTCATAATCTGCCATCTATTTGCAGTGATTTTAAGTAGAAATTTTACTTTTAGTATTTGGCCATTTTTGGCATATTTGGTACTTGTATTTTGCTTGGATCTTAGTTTAGATCATTAGCAATATTTGTTGAAGTCTCTTAGATCTCATTTTTGAGAAGTTGTAAATTGAAATTAGAAGTCCACTTTGCCTTGTTTTGCAAGTGGCCCATTGTATACGCACTAAGTATAAAGTGTCAAAATCACCATTTTGGGGGGATTTCTTGATTGAGTATTTTGTGGGGGTGTCTTGTGTGATTGTGCCTCTCTCTATCTTGTGTTTTTTCATTTTGGTGCTATGGGTTCTCCTAAATTTCCACTTTTAACTCCTCATAATTATGTATCATGGAAAATTAAGGCATGGAGTAAACTAATGGAAAAAGGACTCATTCATTATCTAAATGAAACTATTATAGCACCACTTGATCCTAAGGCTAATCCTAATGCTCAAATTGAATGGCTTACTGAGAATTCTATGGCACTTGGAACTCTTAGAAAGTATGTATCAGATGACCTCATTTTTCACATTGATAAGTGTACAACAATTAAAGAGGCTTCGGATATTTTTAAGAAATTGTATGGTCAAGTTGATGAGATTAAGGGCTACAAGCTTGATAGTGAACTCAACTTTAGATCCCAAGGATTTTGATACAATCCAAGATTATTTCACAAAAGAAACTGAGCTAAGAGAAAAGCTAAAGGATTGTGGAATTGACAAAAAGGATGCTCAATTGGTTTATAACTTGTTGGACAAGCTTCCTTTAGAGTATGCAGCCTTTGTATCTAGCTTTCACACCCATAGGCTAGCTCAATGTTCCTCATACACTTCTCCCTCATTTGATTCATTCACAGAGATGTTGATACTTGAGCAATCTAAGTTGACCATGATGGGGATTCTCAAATCTTCAAAGTCACAAGCTTTGGTGGCTAACAAAGGGAATCAAAGTAATCAAGGAAAGGGCAAGAATCAAAAGAAACCTAAGTCTAAACCACAACAAGATGGAGCACAATCTTCCTCTCCACAACAAGGTGATTCACTATTCTCACCTAAGAGGAAATAATATAAGGACAATCTTTTTTGTGGATATTGCAAGAAGTCAAGACATAATGAACATGATTGTTATAAGAAGGATATTGATGAGTTGAAGAATCTTCTTGAGAAGAATAGAATCAACCTACCTTCTAGAATGTCTACATTGGCTTCTTCTTCCAAGGATAAAGGAAAGGATCACTCTTTTGGGATAGATAAAGGAAAGGGACAAGCTCTTTGTGCTACTACAAGTCATGATTCAGGGAGATGGCTTCTAGATTCAGGGGCTTCTCATCATATGGCATCTTCGTAGTCTATGTTTTCTACATTTGAGCCTTGCCACATGCCGTAGATTTTGATGGGCAATCATACATACATGGATGTGATTGGGAAATGATCTATTGCCATTGGGGATAACTCCTTCAATGATGTGTTGTGTGTACCCCACTTGACAAATAATATTCTTTCCATCTATCAAACCACACATGGGGCAACTAGGAAAACTGTGGAGTTCACACCTGATTCAGTTATCATTAGAGACTTGGAGAGTGGAGCTATCATTACGACTGGGGTGGTTGATCATGCATCTCGGTTGTACTCTTTTTCAGATTTTGGTCCTATTGATAAGGTTGGTTCTTCCTATGTTGATGATTCAGATTTTGAGGAGAACTTTGGGCATTTGAACTTGGGGATTTTCACATGTGACCCCATTCTTGAGCCTTGCATTTCATCTCCTCCCATTGATATCACACCACCTATTACACCTGATGATGTAGCTAGTGTGATAGTTTTTCCTTCTTATGATTTAGTGCAGTAGGATATTTCATGTCTTCCAGCTTCAGTTGATTGGGATGCCTACTTGACAGACATTGCAGGTTTGTTTGTGGACTCCTACATTGCAAATTTGGGATATACCATTGATGACATTCATCTTCTCTTTGATGAAGATGATCCTTCTTTGATTGTTGCGAGGGATTACTCTGACCCTCTTATGCATTCTCTCCATGATCAATCTTTAGAGGTTGATATGATTGTGGATACCTTTGTACAACACTTGGAGGAGGTCTCTTTATCTTTTGAGGAGACACATGAGTCTTTGGATATTGTTTTACATCCATCTCCACTAGATCTTGGAGTGCCTTTTTCAATAGTGTGGCACAGTTTACCACCTTTGGAGGGTGTACCTTTCAACATCAGCATGGGGACACTTGAGTAGTTTTCAGAGATTCCTTTCATCTTGAGTATTTTTCCTACATCTACCTTTCATGGTTGGGAATATTTTTTGGATACACCTTTAGTTTTGTTTCTTCCTAAGGGGAGGAACATGGTTCGACATTCATGGAGTAGTTTCTTCATTCATCTTTGAGCTTCTATCATTGGTGTAGATTCCATATTGAGGGGGGGCTTCCTAGTCTCTCTTCTTCTTCTCTCATATGGGGGGGACTTTTTCCTCACATGGGGTTTTGTCCTTCACATACTTGTATGAGAGTTCTTTGTATCTAGTTTTCATCTCTCTTTTGGGGGAGGGTTTTTTCCCATTGGGTTTTTCTCTTTTTCCCTGCTTTGTGAGAGATTTCATTGCATTGGTTTGCATGCATTTGCATTTGTACATGGGTACCTAACATGGCCTCATAGCTGCGACCCATCTTGCATTGCTTAGTTGCATTGTAGACTTAAGTGCATTCCCCTAAGTTGCACTTAAGGGGGGGTGTTGGTGTAAATAATTATTCACCTTGGATATTATTACACCTTACTTAAGTTTACTTAGGTACATGCATTTCATAGTAGTTTGGGTATGAGACACTTAGGTGTTTGTGCCACATTGGGATAGTGTGTGTAGGAGAATTTCCACCTTTTATGGTGTGATCTTGTTGTTACACTCCACATTCAGTGGGTGATCCACCTCATGTGGAATATTATATTGTTTCTCCTACCTACCCACACCTATTTCCTACCTACTATTGTTTCTTATTGAGCCACATGTCATGTTTGTGTGCTCACATATCCATATAGCCTTTCCTATATAAGCAAGCTCATATTCATTGTATGTAACAAATGATTGATGATCCAGTTGATCAGTATTTTCTCTTGATAGAATACAATTTATTCCTATCAATATTTTGTTCTCTCTTATTTGTGCTTTCCATTGCCTCTTGATCTTGGCAAAATCTCACACATATTTACACTATATAGTGGTACCAAGGCATACTGGGACATGATTTTTTTTGTTTTCTTTGAAACAACATCATTTCGACTTTGTCTCAAAGAGGGGCAAATGTAGACACCTAAAAATGTCTCATTGATCATGTACTAATTATTTGTCTAAATTAGTTAAATAATTATTTAATTATTTAATTAAGTTAATTAATCTTATTCTTCTAATTTGATATTTCTGTTGGTATTATCGATGTGTTGCATTTGTTTTGTTATTGATGTCAACACTTGTCCTTCTGGATATCTTTGGCTATGTTGAACCGACACATTATGTTCACTGACATGTTCAGTGACTTATGTACAGTCACTAGTATATTGTTCACCAGCAGGTTATATTGTACACTGACACTGAAGATGACATGTTATCATATGGAGATCACTTGGTTATGTCGAAGACATGGTTTGAATACTTTGTTTTGGTATTTTGGTTATTGGTCTAATTGGGTTGACATATTTGCTGTTACCGACAAATTGGTCTAGGTTATGACTGACATACATTATCTATTCTAGATCAGCATGACACGTTATGAAGATGATTTAATTAATTGGATATTATTATAAATGTATTGAGCCGACATGATGCATCACATCTTGACTTATTTGTAATAGATTTTAATTGTAATATTCTTGGTAAGCCGACCTACACATTTGGTCTTAGGTTTTGATATATATGTAAGATTGCATTTGTGAGATGATAAAAAAATAGGTAGGAGGGCAGAATATTGTAAGTAAGGTTATGGTATTGTAACATGGTATGTGCAAATATTGAAGATCATATGAGTAGACCATAGAGAAGGTTCAAGGAAGGTTTGAATGTGATTATCAGAGCTTAACCAGTACTGAATCCAACATTGGAGATGCTACTTTGTGCAATACATTATCATTGGATTTAACCATCCAATTGTAGTCAGTGTGACTCCTATTTTGTGATTGGGAAGTGAGCTCTAGGTGGTTGGCCTTTTTGCATGTGCAGACCCCATTTGTATACACATACTATCTACAGTAGTATCATCTGATTGTGGGTAAGGTTTACCACCATGGTTTTTCCCCTTACAAGGTTTCCACGTACAAATCTTTGTGTTATGTGTTGTGGATGTTTTTTCTCTTTCTGTTTTATGCATTGAGTTTCACCGATAATAATATTAATTGCTAATCTGTCAACCAACATTAAGTTTGGTTTACGAGTATTAAGTATGAAGTTTTATTAAATTATATTTGGGTTGAAATTAATTGACAACTAATTCACCCCCCCTCTCAGTTGCCTCTAGGTTCTAACAATTGGTATCAGAGGGAAGTCCTCTTTTTACAGAAGTTTAACAACTTGAGGAGATTCTATGGAAACTAACTTTTTTAGGAAGGACAGTTCGAAACTTGATGAAGCTAACTATAGTATATGGAAGATCAGAATGGAGACACATCTGAATTGCATTGGAAGAGACATATGGGATGTTACAAAGATTGGCTATGTTGCTCTTGCACCGAATCAATCTCATCCACCAAGGTTGGCTAAAGATCAAGAAAATGATTGCAAAGCAAAAGAAGCACTTTTGAGTGCCTTGTCAGATGAACAAATCATGGGATTATTAGACCAATCTACTGCTAAAGCTATTTGGGATAAATTGGAGACATTGAATGAAGGAGATACCACTGTCAAAATTGCAAAACTGGAATGCTTCCGAGTCAGGTATGAAAATTTGAAAATGAAAGAAGATGAAAGAATTTTTGTTCTTATGGAAGGGGTAAATGAAATTATTTTGGGAATAAAATGTTGTGGAGGTTCCTTGAGTGAAGATGAGATTGTTTATAAAGTTTTAAGAGCATTTCCACCGGCATACAAAATGAAAGTAACTGCTATTAATGAGTTAAGAACAATGCCTAATACATCAGTATCTAGAGATACCTTGGTTGGAAAACTTTCAACATTTGAGCTTGAGGAATTTGGTCCCGTTGCTACAATTAAGATGGATTTAGCCTTCAAAGCATCATCATCTGCAACATCATCATCATCATTTGACAAATCTGATTGGAAAGCACTTTATGCAAGAGAACTTTAAGATATCAGGAGGGAAAATGAAGAATTGGAAGAACTTGAAGCACTATTTGCAAGGAAAATGCCTAAGGGTTCTATTGGAAGTAAGTATGAAGGTAAAGTACCATTTAAATGTTTTAACTACAATAAAGTTGGTCATATGGCATCTAGATGTCCTGATAGACATGCAAGATTGAGAGAAGAAGCTAAAAGGACATATAAACCTAACCTTGAATATCAGAGATACAAATTTAAGAAGAATAGAGACAAATCATGTTACTATGTTGATGAAGGAGTTACTGATGATTCTAATGAAGAACCAACCGACAATGGATGGGGTTTTGTTGCAATAAAAGAAGATCAACCGACACCTACTGTTCCACTTGTAGAGCAAGCCCTGACAACTAAAATTCAAGAAAAGGATGAATGGATTATAGATTCTTATCTTTTTAGGAATACAATGGAGGTCTAGTAAGATTTGGGGATGATAAAAGTAAATTCTTATCTTTTTAGGAATACAATGGAGGTCTAGTAAGATTTGGGGATGATAAAGCTTGTTTGATCAAAGGAAAAGGAACTATATCTTTTGATGGTAAGCACAACACTAACAACGTTTATTATGTTGAAGGTTTGAAGCATAATCTTTTGAGTGTTGGTCAATTAGTTGAAAAGGGATTTCAATTATAGTTTAAAAATGGTAAATGCAAAATCATGAATAGAACTGGTTTGGAGATTGCAACCGGTAATCAAACTAGAGGTAATATTTTTCATTTGAATAACAATGAAAAGACATGCTTGATTGCACATATTGATGAAAGTTGATTATGGTATAAAAGACTTCAAGTGTGAATTTTGATTTCATTATAAAGATCAGTTCATCTAAGGTAGTAAGGGATTTACCTAAGATTGTAAAACCTCATAATCCGGTATGTAAGGAATGTCAAATGGGAAAGCAAGTTAGAACAACTTTTAAGAGTATTTCTGAGAAATCCAATAATGTTCTTGATTTAATCCTTACTGACTTGTGTGATCTGGCAAGAACAAGAAGTCTATAGGGAGATAGATACTTTATGCTAATCATTGATGATTATTCTAGAATGTGTTGGGTTACTTTTTTTAGGGAGAAATCAGAAGCTTTTGGGAAATTCAAACTATTCAAGGAAATGGTAGAGAATGAAACCGGTAAGAAAATCAAATGTTTAAGATCAGATCAAGGAGGTGAATTTACATCTAAGGAGTTTAATACATTTTGTGAGGTGAATGGAATTAGAAGACAACTATCAACACCCCAAACACCTCAACAAAATGGAGCCATGGAAAGGAAGAGCATAACTATTCTGGGTGCGGCTAGAAGCATGATATTAGAAGCAAATCTACCTCATGTGTACTGGAGAGAAGTAGTGAATACAATAGTTTACACTTTTAATAGAGTTCAAATCAAAGGTGAAACTGGTAAGACCCCTTATGAACTATGGTCTGGTAATACTCCTACTCTTAAATACTTTAGAATATTTGGAAGCAAATGTTACATTAGGAGAGATGAGTATATTGGTAAATTTTATCCTAGAAGTGATGAAGGAATATTTCTTGGTTATTCATCTAAGAGAAAAGCATATAGATGCTTCAATAAAAGATTGTAGAAAATCATTGAGAGTGCAAATGTGAAGATGAACAATTTAGAGGAAATTCAAGGTCTATGGATTCTGAACTGATAGTTGAGATAATCATAAATGAACCTATATAGAGTGCACTAGTATAGAATGTGGATCCAGTCACACTGATATCATCAGAGAATTCAACAATGACTGAACAACAACAACAAGTGAACACACCCATGTATGTAAGATTGAATCACTCTGAAAGTCAGATAATTGGGAATAAGTATCAAGGTGTTATGACAAGAGGAAGACAAGCAAATGAAGAGGTATGTTTAATTTCTCAAATTGAACCAGCATCTGTTATTGAGGCATGTGAAGATAAACATTGGATTAAAGCTATGGAAGATGAATTAGAACAAATTGAAAAGAACAATTTATGGACATTGGTTCCCCGATCTAAAGACAAAAATGTAATTGGAACTAAATGGGTATTCAAAAATAAACTTAATGAAGATGGTAAGGTAATCAGGAACAAAGAAAGATTAATGTGTAAAGGATATTCACAGAAAGAGGGAATTGATTACAATGAAACCTTTGCACCGGTAGCTAGAATTGAGGCAGTCAGATTATTTCTTGCATTTGCAGCCCACAAGAATTATACAGTATATCAAATGGATGTGAAATATGCATTTCTGAATGGTGATATTGAAGAGGAAGTTTACATTGAACATCCTGATGGATTTTCATTGACAAATGATAAAGATATGGTTTGCAGATTAAGGAAAGCTTTGTATGGATTGAAGCAAGCTCCTAGAGCTTGGTATGCTAGATTGGACAAATATCTTTTGAAGCTTGGTTACACTAAAGGTAATGCTGACAACAACTTATATTTCAAAGTGACTAATGAAGACATCTTGGTTATTGAAGTTTTTTTTGATGATATCATTTTGGAGGAGAAGATGGATTGTGTAAAGACTTTGCTAATAAGATGCAGGAAGAATTTGAAATGTCTATGATTTGGGAGATAAAATTATTTTTAGGATTGCAGATTTCACAAACTGATAAAGGTATATTCATATGTCAAACAAATTACTTGAAGGAACTACTAAAGAAATTTGGTATGGAAAATTCCAAACCGGTAAGTACTCCTATGACTACAACTGATAAATTGACATTGAAGGATGATTCAACTCCTGTTAATCCGACAAGATACAAATCTATGATTGGAAGTTTATTGTATTTAACACAAACAAGACCTGATATAATGAATGCAATATGTATTGTTTCAAGATTTCAAAGTAATCCTAGAGAAAATTATGAATCAACAGTGAAAAGAATTTTTCGGTATCTACAAGGCACACCAAATCTTGGTTTATGGCATCCTAAAGATGAAAATTTTGATTTATGTGCATACACCGATGCAAATTGGGTAGGAGATATAGATGACAGAAAGAGAACCACTGGCAAGACATTCTTTCTTGGTAGCAGATTGATTTCATGATTGAGCAAGAAACAAAGTTGTACATCATTATCAACAACAAAATCAAAATATGTTGCAACACCAACTAATTGTACTAAGGTATTATGGATTAAGCAAATCTTGAAGGACATAAAGGTAAAATGAAAAGAACCTATAATCATTTATTGTGATAATTCAACAACAATTTATATATCAAAGAATTTGGTATTTCACTCTAAAACTAAACATGTTTCTATCAAATATAATTTGTTGAAAGAGAATGTTGAAGCAAACTAAGTGAGATTGGTTTATGTGAATACTAAAGAGCAGATTGTAGATATATTTACTAAGCCTTTGCCTAAGGAAACTTTTGAATATCTCAGAGAAAAGCTTGGGGTAATACCCTCACCAATAGAGACTAAGACAGATGATGATTGACATCAAACCGACATAATTAACAAAGTTTTTTTTTTGGCTTTGATGGAGGAGAGCTACTTCTCAGGGGGAGTAGTTGGTTAAAATATTTGGTTCTGTGAGTTGGTTGTATGCTCTGGTATTTGTATTGCTTTGGCATTTGATGTCAAAGGGGGAGAGATATCTATGGAAAAATATTATCCTATGGGGAGAGATTATTCATTAGGGGAGAGATATATACTCTCTGCATTTGTATTTTGATTTCTGGTATTGATCTATTCTGGAGATTGTTGGCTTTTGGTTTTTGGCATTCTGTTTTGGCACTTAGATGTTTTTCCATCTTGTGTTGCCATCAATGCCAAAGGGAGAGATTGTTTGTATTATGGATGTGTTGCATTTGTTTTGTCATTGATGTCAACACTTATCCTTCTGGAGATCTTTGGTTATATTGAATTGGCACATTATGTTCATCGGCATGTTCAGTGACTTATGCACAGTCACCGATATATTGTTCACCTACTGGTTATATTGTACATCGACATTGAAGATGACTTGTTATCATCTAGAGATCACTTGGTTATGTCAAAGACATGGTTTGGATACTTTGTTTTGGTATTTTGGTTATTGGTCTAATTTGGTTGACATATTTGCTGTTACTGGGAAATTGGTCTAGGTTATGACCGTCATGCATTATCTATTTTAGATCAGCACAACATGTTATGAAGATGATTTAATTAATTAGATATTGTTTTAAATGCATTGAGCCGACATGATGCATCACATCTTGACTTATTTGTAATAGATTTTAATTGTAATATTCTTGGTAAGACGACCTACACATTTGGTCTTAGGTTTTGGTATATATGTAAGATCTCATTTGTGAGATGATAAAAAAAATAGGCAGGAGAGTAGAATATTGTAAGGTTGGTTATGGTATTGTAACATGGTATGTGCAAATATTCAAGATCATATGAGCAGACCATAGAGAAGGTTCAAGGAAGGTTTGAAGGTGATTATCAGAGCTTATCCAGTACTGAATCCAGCATTGGAGATGCTACTTTGTGCAGTACATTATCATTGGATTTAACCATCCAATTGTAGTCAGCGTGACTCCTATTTTGTGATTGGGCAGTGAGCTTTAGGCGGTTGGCCTTTTTGCATGTGTAGACCCCATTTGTATACACATACTATCTGCAGTAGTATCATCTGATTGTGGGTAAGGTTTCCCACTGTGGTTTTTCCCCTTATAGGGTTTCCACGTACAAATCTATGTGTTGTGTTGTGGATGTTGTTTCTCTTTTTATTTTATGCATTGAGTTTCATCGATACTAATATTAACTGCTGTAGACACCCAAAATTGTCCAGTATAATTAAATAAATATTTTATTTATTTACTTATCTAAGCCTAATTCTTCTATTAATTAAATAAATCTTTATTTATTTAATTAATTCATTTATCCTCTTCTAGCCTTATTTCTCATTTAAATAAATACATTTATTTATTTAAATTATCCTTTTCCTAAATTAAATAAATATCTTATTTATTTAATTATCCTACTTCTTCTATTAATTAAATAAATCTTTATTTATTTAATTAATTCATTATCTTTTTCTACACATGACACGTCATTCATCTCTTAATTCCTACACTACCTACCTCTTTCATTATTTTACTATTTCTTCTACCTACCCTCTAATCCTAGCCGACCTCCTTTTTACACCTCTCAATCTTATCCCTCCATTTCATATAGTGTCTTCTATATAAGGAGATGCTTCCTTCATTATCAAACCCTAATGATCCTAATGAGCTAACAACTTGATCAATTGACTACACTACGATCCTACTTGCAACCACATTCCGTTCTTTGTTGAGCTCTTGTGCGTATAAAAATATGAGAGCAAATATGTCAAGCAAGATCAATGGAGATAGGAAGAATGGAGATCAAAACCCTATTGGACATGTGATGGTATAATCTTTGTGATTTCAGTTGATTTGCATTGTCTTAGGTAATCTTCATATGTTATGGTGGATCTTTGTTGATTGTTAGGCTAGGGTTTTGTGGTTGAATTCATTTAGCCTTTCAATATTGTTATTATTGTTATCCATTTTCACCATACACATTTTGGCACGCCCGGTGGGACTCTTGTCCCTTTGCATTTAACCTTTTTGTTGCAGATTTTGCATTTTTGAAGTTGCAGATCGGACATTTTTCGACGACATTTTAGATTTTTCCACGTCTGCGAACTTTCGGATCGCGTCTCTGATTTTCAGGAGCGTCTGCGGATACTGGAGTCACGTCTATGTTTTTGACAAGTTTTATTTTGTAGGTCTCAGACTGGAGCGTCTATGTTTTATAAGCGCGTCTGTGTCGGAGAGGGGCGTCTGTAATTTTTGACCGCGTCTGTGAGTCACAGAACCGCGTCTGTGTCATACAGGCGCATCTGTGTCGTGGGTAACAGCGTCTGTGTTTTGAATGTTTCAGAATTTTCAAATTTTCATTGATTCGGTTTTCAGATTTCGTACTTAGGGTTTCAGATCTGGTTTATTTTTGGACTAACCCTTTCAGATCTAGCTAACTAAGTTTGTGCAGCTTGTTTTGGAAGCAAAAACGTTTTGGTTGAAGGCCCCTCTTTCACAAAGTCTTTTGGGTTTTTAAAATTTACCTAACGTGTGTGCTTGCAGAAAGGGGTGATCATTTGAAACAACCCAAACTACTAACAAATTTTGTTGCAGGTCCTTGGCTAGGGTTTTGAAATTCTGTTGTGTGCCTTGTTTTCATAGATTAGCAAACACTTCCATTGGTGCACTAAAATTGAATCATTGTCTTTTGTGTCTTGAGCAATAGGCTCTTTTTGTTTAATCTTTAGAGGGCCTGTCTTCCCGTGTGGTCATTAGGACTACTAGTGAGAAGAGAACGACCCAAGTGGTAGTGGGAAAAACCCACCTCATCCGAACCACTATAATCAAATGTATTCATGGTGAAAACTATGAATAACGTGTGCTGATTAGTTCATACCGACACTATGTCTCCCCATAAACCCGTTTGATCAAATTTATTTGATCATTTGTAGGGTGTAACCCCTACCGGCTGGGAGCCTTCTATATTTATAGAGCTGAAAGTGCCGCATGTATGGCCACACGAGCAGATGCCCTTATTAGCACCTTTTTTTTTTAGAAGCCTAAATCCTTCTAGTTGTTGAGGCAGGAGGTCGGACCTCTGGTAGCGACCCACACACATACGGTTCTTAGTAGAGATACAAAGTTCGCCATGGGGAGTTTTCATGGGGACTGATGCTTGGTTGACCCGAGAAGTGAGTGCCGAGGGTGGAGCCAGTGAGGTCAAGAATCTAAGTATCCGCTCTGAATAGCATAGCCTCGAGGGTAAAACCCTATGTGGGATCAACAGCTATTGTCTTGGCCAGCCATAAGAATTGTGCTTGTCTTATGTTAAACATTCAAAACATTCAAGACCAAACAACAAAACATTGTGTCTTTTGTGTCTTCAAGTGTATGCAAAACATTTTACATCAAACAACACACTTTTGGAGTCTAAACACTTGCAAACATTGTGTCCTCTTGTCACGAAAAAATAGTCAAACAGTCAGATTTGGTCACAGCAAAACAACTTCACAGATTGGAAAAATTGCACGAAGTTTACAGAAACGCGTCTGTGTCTGTTTTAACCGCGTCTGAGTCATCTAAGCGCGTCTGTGAAGGGCATAATAGCGTCCGTGTGTCTAGAAGCGTCTGTGTCGAACAGAGACACGTCTGTGTCTGGGAATCGCGTCTGCGAAGTATACAGAAGCATCTGTGTACAGAATTGAAAATTTTTACAGTCCAGCAAACAAAAGAAATCAGTTTCGGAATACTTGAGCTTCCTAGGTTGTTTCTTCAGGTTTCATCTAGCATTCAACCTGTCTCTGGGTCTCATACAGTCCATCATTGCTTCACATCTCTCATTACATTCACAATTGTCTAAACTTGAGTCAAAAGGTCACTTGCTTGTCCTCATCATACTTTGTCAACATACTACATACAACTACACTTTGCTAAGTGGTCCCTCATCAAGGTTTCTTACCTTTGGGTCTCATTTGGTCTTACTTAGAGTCAAGGTCAGCTTACCTCATCAAGAGAAACTATTATCTCTTTGGAAGTCACACCTACTCTACTCCTTACATACTTGGTCTTACACTTTGGACATTGCAAGTACACCTCAAGATTCATTTACACTCCATACAACTCTTGGTCTTCCATACTCTTTCCATTTTTCATCTAGTCTTACACATCTTGGTCAAACACCTAGTTCATGGTTGAAACTCATCTTCAAAATTCTAGGAGAAAAGCTAAAGAAGCTCAAGAGTCCACCAACATGAGTTCTTATGAGTATGACAATGATTTATTTTTCAATCCTGAGCACACTACATTGCCTGACATGGATGTTTATAGACACATTCCAAATGTGGAAAACGCAGACACTACAAACAACAAGGCTACACACAATGACAATGTGGACAACTTTTCAATACAATCAGCAGATGTAGAAGAATCCATAATGAATCCTCATTTCAATAGATTGGTTGAAGAGATAATGAAGAGGGATAGACAATAATTCTTACACATGATGGCACAAAGTGGAGCTAAAATACCTCATGACTTTGACATGTCTCAACTTATGGAAAACCGACCCTCGCAACAAACTCACTCCAACATGGATCAAAGGAGACCCAATAGTGGAGGAAATAGAGGACCACATATGGTACCTGAATCACCATCAACTTTGCTTCAAAAACCAGAAATCCCACATACACACGGTCAAACATATGATACTTACCTTCGAAGACCATTATGGAAGTCTTATGCAGATAGATATGCTCAATCACATGCTCAAGCTATGGATCAATCAAAACAAGTGGACATTCAAAGGCATGCTCAAAATTTGGACACAAGGAAACCTCATGTCAAATTTGGGGGCAACACAATAGAACATGACATGCCTATAGAATATGGTATATATGCACAAAATAGATATGGGGTTCCTCAACATGAAGCTATACCAAGTGCTCCCTATATGCCGCATCAATATAAACCTCCTCCATATGAACATGTCTATGATCAATATCATCCATACATGCAACAAGCTCCTCCTCAAATTGGTGTCCCAAACATGGGGTATGCTACAAGAAATTGATCTCCACCTAAGAATAATTTGGAGCAACAAATCAGAGATTTACAAAAGAAAATGGAGGACATGAGTACACCAAAACCAACATACACTATGAGAGACATATGTCCTTATCCATTTGACAAGAGCATTCCAATGCCTCCATTCCCTGCACACTTTGTGACGCCAAAATTTGACAAGTATAGAGGAAAAGGAGACCCCAAGGCACACATACGACAATTTTTCACAGCTTGCATAGAGGTAGCGGCAGAAGAAACATACTTGATGAGGTTGTTCCCGCAAAGCTTAGGCGATCAAGCTATGGAATGGTTCTCTCAATTACCTCCTGGTATTAAGTCATGGGGTGACTTAGCAGAGGCATTTATTCAACATTTCTCCTACAATATTGAGACAGATATCTCAGTCACTACTTTGTGCAATACTAAGCAAAAGGAGGGAGAATCTTTTGCGTCATTTTTACAAAGATGGAGAAATCTAGCCAGCAGATGCTCTTGTGAAATTCCCCAAAAACAAATGGTAGAAATGTTCACACAAAATGTTAACAAGGATATTGGCTATGATCTAAGGAAAGCTTGTTTGTCCACCTTCAAGGATGTTATTGAAAAGGGTTTAGCAATAGAAAAGGTCTTAATTGAACAAGGAGTCATTAAGATATTCAAGGAAAACAAAGATGACTTTAAAGGAAAAGACAAGCCAAGATTTTGGAATAAAAACAAGAACACAGTCAATGATGGTGTTGTTGATGCCAATACAGTGAGACCCAAGTTCATCTTTTCAGGATCAAGTTCTACAAACAATCAAGTGAATACTCAAACAACTTCTAGATCATGAAGGAAGTACACCCCATTGGGAGAACCACTTGAATCAGTCTTCAAAAAGCTAGTGGCAAACAAAGTGATCACAGTTCCAGATTTTCCTCCATATGAACCAAAGGTCAAACCAAATTGGTGGAATGATGATGAGTATTGTGAGTTTCATAAGAGCAAGGGTCATAAGACAGGAAATTGCCATCGACTGAAGAACATTGTGCAAGATCTCGTTGATAGAGGTGACATTGAGATTGAGGGACACTCATCCAATCAAGAACATGAGATGTTTAAGGAACCATTCCCAAAGCATGACAAGGGAAAAGCCAAAGTCACAGATGATCAAGCCAACTATACTAGAGCACCTTACAACTATGATTCAACTATCAATCACATCTCAATGGACAATCATATCTCTACTATTACCGTCAAGAACAAAAATCCTGAGAATCCTCCTCAGAGACCCAAGATTGTTCTAAGAGGTGTTGGATCTTCTTCCGAACCTACCTCTGAATGTCATGTTACAACTCGTCGAGGTAAGATTACATTGCCAGGTGCCTCCACTAAAAATATAGCTTCTTCATCAACCAAACCTGAGTATGACCTTGTAGAACAGTTAGGGAAGACACCCGCGCTCATCTCCATCCTTGAGCTCTTACGTATATCCCCCGCTCATAAAGCTATTCTTGACCAAATCTTGAGAGACACTGCCGTTCCTACTGATCTGAATGTGGACCAATTTCAAGCCATGGTGGGATACCTTTCCATTCCACACTCCCTTACATTCATAGAAGCTGATGATGCCTCTATAAGTCAGCCACATAATGCACCTTTACATGTTGAAGCCTTCATACACAAACATCGAATAAAGCGAGTCCTGATAGATGGAGGAGCTGGTCTAAACATTTGTACATTGAGCACCATTAAACAATTGGGATATTCTGATAAAGCTGTGAATTTGACGAATCAAATCACCATCAAGGCATATGATGATGAAGAGCGTTCATCCAAGGGCACAGTCACCTTACCTCTAAGAATTGGGCCAGTCACAAAGGATGTGGTTTGTCAAGTCCTAGATCTGGATCTCACATACAACATATTGCTAGAAAGTCCTTGGATTCATGAGATGAGGGCAGTCCCATCAACATATCATCAATGTATTAAGTTTCCTCATAATGGAGTCGAGGTAACAGTTAACGGTGATCCTAATCCGTTCATATATTGAATAACCTGAGATCACATACGGAGACCATCATTCCCAGTAATCGTGAGGTTGTTCCTTCTTCGGCATACATTGACCCTGAGTCATTGAAACCTTCGACATCAAAACAAGGTGAACTTAAAGGCAAATTTCAAGACAAAGGCATGGGAGAATACACTTTAAATCAGACCATGTATTTACGACAAGTCATGAGCTCTCCAAAAGAATATGGAAGGCCACATCCTAACAAGCAAATATCCATCATGATACTCAAATGGGATCCTACTATCTTTCAAAGATGGGGCAAACTAGAAGAAGAAGATTTATACAAAATGCTCTATAAAGACATTGAAAATGACACACATGATTAGATCAATATACCTTGTGAGAAATATGGCAAAGGCTTCAAGATTCTACAAAAATTCGGGTATGATGGAAAAAGCCCTCTTGGGTAACGCAAAGAAGGCATCATGGAACCCCTACAACCTGAATTGACTGTAAGAAGAGAACGCTCAAAGGGACTTGGTTTTCTGACTTCCAAGATCCACACTAAAAAGACAGAAGAGGCATCACAAATCAAAGTTGCCAAAGTTCAACAAGAAGATTACTATTCCACAGATTCCAATGAATGGGAATGGGGTTTAGACAAATCCTCCAGTGACTATGAGCTCACCAAGACATTCAAAGAGCCAAATGAACCGACAAAAGAAGAGGAATTTTATAAAAAGTTCAGGGTGGGTCAAGAAACAACCCATAAGGATTCCGCACAGTCTTCATCTCAAGGTTCTAGGTCGAAATCACATAGGATGAGGACACCTGTCCCGGAAGGCGCTACTAGTGACGACAATTTGGATTCGCTTGTGATCGAAACTGATGAGGAGAGTGCCATTGATGACCTCGACGATTGCCTCGATATACCCGAATATAACCACATCTTCGCTCTTAGCCCCGCAAACTCCGAAAACATTAAAGGCCTTCCCCTTGTTCACCACCAACTCATTGACTAGGATTATGAAGGACCAGCACAATTTGACACATTTCAAAATGACGAAGCTATTATTGACTATCTTGGCATACGAGATGATCTTCCCCCTGGGGACCACAAAGCAGGATACACCATAGAACTCAACAACATGGCATATTTTGGTGAGGGTGTCAGACCTTCCAGTCGCAAAAATGTGAAAATAAGAACAAATCAAGGGTCTTATGGCGAAAACCACACTGTGGCGCTATCTGATCCCAAAAAAGTAAAAAGAAAGGACGTATCTGAGGGCGAAAAACTCTCTGAGGCACCTGAAGATGGAAGGCTCGACATTCTCCCAGCATCATATGAGGAAAAGTCATCCATGTTGGTAGAGGAGACTATCAAAACAAACATTGGTACAGAAGAGGTTCCACACAACATATTCCTGGCTCAATCATTAACAGAGTCCGAAAGATCAAAATTCATAAGCTTCTTCAAAGAACGACAAATCAACTTTGCATGGTCATACGCTGATATGCCTGGACTGGATCCGGATTTGGTAATGCATCATTTGACAGTCAAACCGGGGGCAAAGCCAGTGAAACAGAAATTAAGGAAAATGCATCCACAAGTGGCATTACTAGTCAAAGCAGAGCTGGAGAAATTATTGGATGTCAGATTCATACGCCCAATTGATTATCCCGAATGGATCTCCAATTTAGTACCTGTCAGTAAACCAGATCGCAGCATCAGAATATGTACAAATTTCAGAGACATCAACAAAGCTTGTCCAAAAGATGACTTCCCATTACCAAATATTGACTTGATCGTTGATCTCACAGCAGGTCACGAAATGTTATCTTTAATGGATGGATTTTCTGGTTATAATCAAATCAGGATTGCACCTGAGGATCAACACAAAACATCATTCACTTGTCCGTGGGGAACTTTCTGTTGGAATGTCATGCCCTTTGGGCTGAAAAATGCAGGTGCTACATATCAAAGAGCAATGACCACTATTTTTCATGATCTCATGCACATAACCATGGAAGATTATGTTAATGATCTCTTGGGTAAATCAATAGATAGAGATACACATTTGGACATACTTTCAGTCATCTTTGATTGGTTGGACAAGTACAAGGTAAGATTAAACCCCAGGAAATGTGTCTTTGGAGTAACCTCCGGGAAGCTCCTAGGATTCATTGTGTCCAAAAGAGGAATCGAAGCCGATCCAGCAAAAGTCAAGGCTATCTTGGACATGCCGCCACCCAGAAATATCAGTCAACTTCGATCCTTACAAGGGAGACTCCAGTCTATATGAAGATTCATAGCACAACTTAAAGATAAGTGTAACCCTTTTCAGCACCTGCTACATAAAAATATCAAGTTCAAATGGGATAATAACTATCAACAAGCTTTTCAGACGCTCAAAGATTATCTTTTGAATCCGCTAGTTTTGATGCCACCAATTCCAGATCAGCCTTTGTTGCTATACATATCAGCTACTCCAACAGCACTGGGGGCACTCCTAGCACAACAAATAGCTGACGGCAAGGAAAAAGCAGTATACTATATCAGTCGCACATTGGTGGGATATGAGCTAAACTACACACCAATTGAGCGTGCATGTCTCGCTGTGGTCTTTGCTTCACAAAAATTACAACATTATATGCTCACTCATAAGACTAAGTTGATTGCAAGAATTGATCCATTAAAATACCTTCTCAACAAAGCTACACTTACTGGGCGACTGGCCAAGTGGGTAATGATCCTGAGTGAATTCGACATTGAGTATGTGGACAGAAAAGCAATAAAAGGACAAGCAATTGCGGATCAATTAGCAGATGCTCCCATGATAGATGATGTTCCTCTAAATTCAGAATTTCCAGATGAATCCATTTTAACAATATCACATGCAAGGCCATGGCAACTGTACTTTGACGGCTCATACACACAACATGGGGCAGGAGCTGGTATTCTCTTTATAACTCCTCAAGGCGATTCTATACCAAAATCATACTGCTTATCATTTCCTTGCACCAACAATATAGTGGAATATGAGGCATTAACAACTCGATTACAAATTGCAGTTTAGTGGAAGATCCAAGAACTTCATGTTTTTGGGGATTCTCAACTTGTCATCCATCAAGCAACTGATGATTACCAAACAAAAGATGAAAAATTAATGCCTTACAAGCAAGTGGTAGATGATTTGAGATAACACTTCACAAAGATAGATTTTGAGTAGATACCAAGAGAGCAGAATCGTGCTGCAGATGCCATGGCTACAATTGCCTCACTGATTGATCTACCTCAAAATGAGACTTGCTATGAGTTCCTGGTAGACAACTTGTTGGTTCCTTCATATGAGATCACTCCTACTGAAATGATATGCGTTGTTGGTCCCGAATCCCAGTTATATGGTTCCATATTCACATATCTTCGCGACAATATCTTACCTCCTGATCTATCAAAAACCAACACCGCACTTTCATTCGCCAATCCTCTCGATATGTCATTCTAGCTGATATCCTATACCGACGAGGTCTAGATGGCACTCTTCTTAGATGTTTAGAAAGCGACGAAGCTCAGATTGCGTTACGTGAAGTGCATGAAGGGATATGTGGTCCGTATACTAGTGGTCCTACCTTGGCTAAGAAACTCATCAGGACTGGATATTACTGGCCCAATATGGAAAAAGACTCATATCAGTTTGTCAAGAAATGTAAGCAATGTCAAATTCATGGAGACCTCATACATGCACCAGCACAAGAACTACAACCACTTGCGTCTCCTTGGCCCTTTTGTCAGTAGGGACTCGATCTCATAGGCAAGATTCACCCTCCTTCTTCCAATGGTCATAAATTCATTATCATAGCCACAGAGTACTTCACAAAGTGGATTGAGGCTGTGCCTCTCACACAAGTCACTGGAAAACAAATTGCTACTTTCATCCTTAACTATATCATTTGCCGATATGGTATTCCTAAGTCCATTATTACTGATAACGGGCGTCCCTTCAAAAATCAGGATGTTCGTGAACTCTGTGACCGCTTCCATATTTCCCATCATTTCTCCACACCATATTACCCCCAAGGTAATGGCCAAGCTAAGGCGTCTAATAAAACAATTCTTAAAATCCTCAAAAAGACAGTCGACGACGCTGGCCGTAACTGGCATATCTAACTCAATCCTACACTTTGGGCCTACCGTACAAGTGTCTGTACACCTACAGGAGCTACACCATACTCACTTGTCTACGGCGCTGAAGCCATCTTGCCTATTGAGGTCGAGTTACCTTCTTTACGGGTCTCTTTGCAAAACATCATTGCTGATGAAGATTACAGGGTCTCTCGCTTACAAGAACTAGAACTGTTGGATGAACGGAGACAAATTGCTTTTAATCATCTCAAGGCTTACCAACAACGAATGAGTCGCAACTACAATCACAAAGTCAAGCCTCGCACATTTGAGGTAGGTGACTTGGTTCTCAGAGAAAATCCCAAAAATCAGCAAGACAGAGAGAAGAAGGGCAAGTTTGAACCAAACTGGCTGGGTCCTTACATCGTTACAGCAGTCTATGGATCTGGGGCATATCAGCTCTCTACTACAAAAGGTGAACCTTTGGAGGATCCTATCAACAGCATGCATCTTCACAGATTTTACACATAGTTCTCCGGAATATCCTAATTCAAAAATACAAAAAAAATCAAAAAATTCAAAAATACAAAAAAATCAAAAAAATCAAAAATACAAAAAAATTATAAAACAACAAAATTGTTACTTGGTGAAAACCTAGCAAACAGGCGCCTTGTGACACAACACAAAACATTGAAAAATCAAAAAAAGTAAAGAGAAATAATTTCGTCCAACGGTGAAAACCACTTCGGTGGCGCCCTGGGCAAGTACCATGGTGAAAACTGGGCCACCAGCACCATGCGTAGAGACATTGCTCCTCCCTCCTTTAGGATTCACTTTCATCCTTTCACTTTGCACACACTCACAACCTATTCATCCATAATAAACTTACCCATTCCCATCATGGCTTGTTATTGATCTACCCAAGATTGGTTAGCCATTCATAATAAACCATCCCTTTTCACCCCTTTCCATCCATAATAAATCAGATCCTATTTGTGGCTAAGGCAAATCCTACGTCTAGTAATGGGTGTGGAACTAAGAACATCACATGTTTCGAGGAGTACAGTTTCTTCCAGCTTTCTTCAGTCTATTCGCGCACAATCCGCAATAAAGCAACATTTGCATCACAAATCCGCAATAAAATTTCATCTTCTCCACAATAAAGTATCAGTTTCATGGATTCAGTCAGTTTCAGATGAGACACAGCAACAACAATGGGCTTCAACAAATCAAATCTTTCAACAGACTTAGACAACATATGGTTCAGTGCTATCTATCCTTTCTGTGAAAGTAAACATTGTGACCATAATCAAATAAGACTTATACAAGTGACAAGAGACACTAAACTTGAGGACTACAGTGGATGTTGGTGTCGAGTCTTGGTTTTCTTTTGATTTCATCTTTTTTTTTTTGGTGACAGGTCTTTTAGCTTTTCTGGGATGTCTTTGACTAGAGATTCTATCTCTAGGATGTCTTTGACTAGAAAGGCGAGGATGGGGTATCGTCACCTATTTGTATTTTCTGTCTGTGGATTGTCTCTTAGTAATGCTATGACTTGTCCAAGGATATGAGGACACTGTGAGTCTAGTATGAATTGGGGCATTCCTTGTTTGTGACTATCTTATCTCCATGCAAATAGGTACAATGACTTTTTGGGTCAAACATATGCCTCGATTGTCATAACCTACTTGCCATAATAAAGCTCAATGATGATAATGCACAAGAAGCTCTTTCACTTTCATATCTTCTGTCTTTCATCCCCCCTTTCTTGATTGACTTCCATCATCCTTCTCGAGTCCGCGTAGCCTGCTATCACATGACTGAGTATAATGACACACCAAAAACATTTGCATTTCATGTAGCTGCACCTACATTACCACATATAAGTATTTCATACATACATATAGATATCACAACTGCATCACATCCTGCACACAACACCTGTTAGCACAATTTACATTTGCATTATCATATTCATCTGCATTACTTACATTCACATTTGCATCATGCATACACATATTAAGCATAAAAGAACAAAAAAATATATTGCATTGCATCATATATATATATTTGCATCCATATCATAAGCATCATCAAACATCCCATTACATAGGTACACATGCATATAGCTGCCACAAAAATGAATCATCTCTCATATATATAATCAAAAATGTCATGATACAATGATGTCAAAAAATCATATGGCTACAATCACTCGCAGGTGTCTACAATACAAAAAATGGTACAAATACTGATACAAGGGAGCCCTCTATGGCTATGATGAACTCCCTCCCTTGGAGCCGCTGGCCTCGACGGAATTTGAGCCCTAGAAGGATCCGCTCTAGGATCATCCTGCCTGTCCCCCCTATCTGGTGGTGGTGGAGGACCCATGACCCCACCACTCGATGCCTGTCTCCTCCGGCTCCCTCCCATAGCTGTCGCTGTCCGCGATGGTCTATGGAAGCTCCTCGCCCGCTGATCTGCTGGCACGACACCATAATACAGGTCCCTCCAGTAGGAAATCTCCTCTCCGGCTCGCAGGACATATGCGTAGCCTGCTCCTGTGTCCTCTGCCGCCTGCCTCCCTGCCCTCAGCGCTATCTCAGCCTTAGTGTAGCACTGAATCGCCTGATCCCTCTCCCGCTCAGTATCCCTGAGCCTGATCCTGAGTCGATCCCTATCCCTCTCCAGATCCTGGATCTCATCTGCCTGGCCTTGGCAGATCTCCCTGAGCTCAATCAGCTCATCCTCCTCTAGATCTCCACCCTTTTCCTCTGCCTGTGGCTCTCCCTCTGTGGGTACCTACCCCTGTACCTGTACCAGTGCCTGAACGGGTACCTGTCTCTGTGCATGCCTAGGTACCTGTACCTGTCTCCGTCCCTGCTCCTGTGCCTGTACTGGCACCCATCCTTGTCTCTGTCCCTGTGCTGCTGGTACCTGTAGGGGAAATCCACCGCGACCCCTCACCACCTGGGCCTGTCCCTCTTGTCCACCCTCCCTCCGAGGTGCCACCCTCCTCTCTCCAACTACTCCCCTCCATCTCCGTCGGCCTCGGCCTCCATCACCCCCACCATCCTCATCATCGTCTCCTCCTCCATCGCCCTCCAGTAGCTCTCCTGGATCTGTCAGTCGAGGGAATGGATGCTCGACCCAATATGCTGAATACTCTGCATCCATCCTGGCGTCCTCGATCTCTAGCTACATATCCCAGGGTAGGGGCACCATCTCTGCCAGCTGTGTAACTACCTGATCATATGATAACAACGGCCCGAACTGCGCCTGATCCCTAACTGTACGGGCATACATACCTGAGCCTCGTGGCATCCTCTGGATCCTGCCATACTGCCTGCATACTCTGTCTACCAGTTGTCTCTCCAATATATAGGGCGTCTGCCCAATTAGATACCTGCTCCGGAAGGTGTAAGGCAGCTCCACTGTATCATCCTCCCACTCCTCACATCCCAGATACGGCCTCTAGATGATGACGTCAATGTCATCTATCACTCACCGCCAATGCTCTAACCTGCCAATCCAAGGCTGCGAAGTGATCATATCATACAGATGAACAAAACTCCATCCATGACCCCTGCCTCTGAAATGTATCGACCGCGTGATAGGCAGATGCTCGTACGCCCAAACCTGCAATAGTGTCACTCCACAGCCCAGTCCCACTGATCCATGGTAGACAAACTGGTGAAGCTCATAATATAGGTGGGCCAACACACATGGACCCCACGCATATCTGGTGTGCTGCATCACCAATATCTCCAGTGCTCCTCCCCAACCTACTGCCAACCCCCGTGTCGCTCTGTCTGGACATAGGAACCCACTGATAGCTCCTCCAATCACAGCTGGCAAAGCTAACCCTATCGCAGTCATGGTATCCCATGCCACATGTCTTGTTCTCATCTCTAGGCCGGGATCCTGAAACACCCGTCTCAAAGCCTCTCTGTCTCCGTCACGATCGTATGGAATCAGCTCTCCATCGATTAGTATATGTAGAATCCTATAAACATCCTCAAGGGTGACTGTCATCTCACCCATCGGCAAATGAAATGTGCATGTCTCTGAATGCCATCTCTCGGCCAGCGCAGTCAGCAAACCCATGTTTGCCCGAAACTCAGGCACATACAATATGTGTCTCAAACCCATCTCCTCGATGGCAGCTCTATCCTGAAAAGACAACTCCAGTTGCAGCCTCTGTGTGGATGGGAATCTCTCCCGTGACTCTAGCATAGGCAAATACTCCTGCAGTCAAACAAATCAATCATGTCAGTCATGGTGGCATTCACTGTTCATCACAAAATGCTACTCGCTATCTAAATGCATATGTTCATCTATCTCAGTGACACTCACTGTTCATCACAAAGTGTTGCTATCTATCCTAGTAGTGCTCCCTGTTCATCACAAAGTACTATGTGTCTGACATTCCCTGTTCATCACAAAGTGTTACTCACATTTTGCACTCCCTGTTCATCACAAAGTGCTGCTCATACTTTGGGTACTCCCTGTTCATCACAAAGTACTCTATCTTGGTGCTCCCTGTTCATCACAAAGTGCCTTGATCTATCCTAGTCTTCCTAGAGGACCTGCTTGAGTGTATCCTCTCAGCAGCTTATCCAATCGACAGCGTATGTTCATCACAGAACTGTCGATTTGACCTAGAAGACAAAAAAAAAAAAACCTTGCATTTTCAGACATAAACGTGTTTCTAACTCACAAACGCGCCTATTGACTGCACAAGCGCGCCTAAACAACACAGACGCGCCTGTTTGACATAAACGTGCCTAAATTGTTCACAAACGCGGCTTTGCAGCATAAACGCCCCTGAAAGACGTAGATGCGCCCGCATTCAACACAAACGCGGTTCCAGACACAGACGTGCCTGGCACCGACACAGACGCGCCTGGCACCGACGCAGAGGCGATTTCACATTTTTGCACTTTTTTGTACACTATTCCTAGGCGCATTTATTGCTCTATTCGACATGCATTAATGACAAAAGCAAATGCGTCAAAGTACGAGGAGGTTTGGTGGTACTTACAGGCTCTCCTGCCTCTGCTGGTCTCTGAAATCGATGAACGCGGTTGAATCTGTGTACGAAAGCCATCGATGCTGACTGCTGCTGCTCTTTTTCTCGCTCTGCACTGTGATCTCGTGAGGGTGTAGATGACAATGAGGATGTCTTTTGCCCGTGGTCTATCTTATAGCCTATCCTAGCCTTAGCCTTCATTTCCTGAGTCAGTCTTCTTCATCTCGTGACTCTATCACTTTATCCGGTCAATCCATTCTAGCCTTTCTTTCTTATCGAGAGATTGTTTGCAATCTTTTCAGACTTTTTCATCCAATCTTTGGAGGGGGCATATCATTCCCATTCTGGGGCAACTTTGTATCAGTTCATCTTATCTTCTTTGAAACAACGCAACAAGTCGCATTGTCTCAAAGTGGGGCAAAATGTAGACACCCAAAATTGTCCAGTCTAATTAAATAAATATTTTATTTATTTAATTATCTAAGCCTAATTCTTCTATTAATTAAATACATCTCTATTTATTTAATTAATTCATTTATCCTCTTCTAGCCTTATTTCTCATTTAAATAAATACATTTATTTATTTAAATTATCCTTTTCCTAAATTAAATAAATATCTTATTTATTTAATTATCCTACTTCTTCTATTAATTAAATAAATCTTTATTTATTTAATTAATTCATTATCTTTTTCTACACATGACACATGTCATTCATCTCTTAATTCCTACACTACCTACCTCTTTCATTATTTTGCTATTTCTTCTACCTACCCTCTAATCCTAGCCGACCTCCTTTTTACACCTCTCAATCTTATCCCTCCATTTCATATAGTGTCTTCTATATAAGGAGATGCTTCCTTCATTATCAAACCCTAATGATCCTAATGAGCTAACAACTTGATCAATTGACTACACTACGATCCTACTTGCAACCACATTCCGTTCTTTGTTGAGCTCTTGTGCGTATAAAAATCTGAGAGCAAATATATCAAGCAAGATCAATGGAGATAGGAAGAATGGAGATCAAAACCCTATTGGACATGTGATGGTATAATCTTTGTGATTTCAGTTGATTTGCATTGTCTTAGGTAATCTTCATATGTTATGGTGGATCTTTGTTGATTGTTAGGCTAGGGTTTTGTGGTTGAATTCATTTAGCCTTTCAATATTGTTATTATTGTTATCCATTTTCACCATACACAACTGCTAATCTGTCAATCGACATTAAGTTTGATTTACCGGTATTAAGTATCAAGTTTGATTAAGTTATATTTGGGTTAAAATTAATTGACAACTGATTCACTCCCCCCTCTCAGTTGCCTCCGGGTCCTAACAATTTCCTCATCATTTAACAATTTAACCATTGTCTAATGTTAATTAAATATTTATTATTTAATTAATTCTGATTAATCGCTCAATTTAAATAATCTTTATTATTTAAATAAATTCATTTTCAATTTCTATCTCTGTCTTTAATCATCTAATCATTAACCCTCTTTTTGAATATTAATTAAATTAAATATTTATTATTTAATTAACTGTGATTTTAATCCTTTAATTGAAATAATCTTTATTATTTAATTAAATTCAATTTCTAAATAATTAAATAGTTTCTTTAAATTATTAATTAGTTAATTAATTCTTCTAATTCAAATTCCAAATCCCCAAATGCTAATTTCATTTAATTAATTCTTTTAATTTCACTGTTTCTTATAATTTCTTCTAATTTAATTTAATTCTTCTATTTCTTCTAATTTTAAATACATGTGCATGATTTCAAAAATCAAATTGAAAATCAAAGTCAAGTTCTAAATATATTCAAATACCAAATTGAATTTAAAATAAATTCAATATTTGAATTAAATCTCATGCAAAGATTAAATTGAAAATCTAAGTTAAAGTTCAAACACATGCTAAATTAAATAATTCAATCAATTAATTAATTAATTCAATTATCTCTTCAATTTCGATTTCTATCTTTTAGTTAGCTTTTTCTAAATAAAGCTCTTAATCAGATTTCAATCAATTAACTATTTTCTCCAATCATCCTTTTTCATCTTTCAATCAACTTTTCTCAATCAGGTAACTCAATTATCTATTCAATCAATTATGTTTCACCTTTAAATCAATAGTTCAACTATCAATCAGCATGTGAGCTCACTTGAGTTCCACCTCTTGATCAATATGTTCCATCTTTCAATCAATCATCTCCAATAATCTATAAATTGAGCATTCAATCTCCATTTTCAATCTTGGAACAATTACTCTGAATCACGAACTTTGAATCTTTGTGTCAATTGCAAGTTTCCAACACAATATATGAGAGCCACCATAATGCAAAGAGGAGAAGAATAATGGAAGCTATACACAGTCTTGGAATAGGGGGGATTGATTGATTTTAATTATATTCCTTTTTTTTGCTTTCTGTGTTATTTCATTGTTTGTTTGTTTGAATTCTAATTAGGATAGGGATTGGTGATTTTCCTTTTCATTCCTAGTTTACTTTACATTAAATGAATTTTTACATGCGACATTTTGGTGAACCTGACGTGAACAACATCTAATTAACCTTCTCTATTTTTTGTGTGATTTTTGCAGGTAGTACACTTTTTTTCATTTTTTGCAAGTTTTGTACGGATTCCAAAGCGGATCTCATCATCACACAATCGTATAGACAAGATTATGCAATCAAGAAGACTAGGTCACACATTCGCATGAAATCCATCATGCAAAAGCCCTTACAGGATCACACAATCGCTCTGTTAGGATCACACATTCGTCTGGAATATTGCTGTTTTGTTTATTTTATGCTTTTTATTTTGTGCTCTTTGTTCTGTCAAATTCTGTATGAAATTAGGTAAATCTGAATATAATCTACTTTTATTGCATTCTTAATTCTGACATTTTATGGCATGTAAGGTACAATTTAGGATTTTAGGTGCCAAGAGGATGAAGGAGCAAAGAAGACAAGCCAGACACTATCAGCAAATCTTAAAAGAAGAAAAGAAGATACAAGGTCTAGAGGATCAACCAGTCATTGAAAGATACAATAGCCTAGTTCTGTCATATAGGGTGAAATATGATTTTCTTAATATAGAATGGATGATAAGAGATCTTGCTAGAGCATCATAATCTGTTTTGCAGGTTATAGATGATAATTAACTTTCTTTTTATTTTTTGTTTGGTTTGTCTATGGATCATGCAATTGCTCTGACAGAATTACGTAATCGCTCTGACATAATTACACAATCGGCCATACAGGATCATGCAATTGCTTAGGTATCATCATGCATTCATTTTGTCATAGTTTAGTTTTCTGTTTTCTATGGGTTTTATTGGGTTACTGATTATCTGTTTGCAACTTGTGGCGAATTTACAGAGAGGATCAAATTATAATTGAATCATAAACACACATGCTCTCAACTTCAGTTTTGGGCTTAAAATAAACAATGGTTAAAATGGACATGCATGTATCACACTTCAGTTTTGGGCTTAAAATAAACAATGGTTAAAATGGACATACATGTATCACACTTCAGTTTTGGGCTTAAAATAAACAATGGTTAAAATTGACATGCATTCACATTTCAATTTGGTGTTTTAAAATTGACATGCACATGCGTATCTAACACCTAAATTTGGGTTTTTAAAATGAACGTGAATCAAGCTGCTCAATAAATTAACTCACATTTCATTTTCTTAAGGAAAAGAAATTTTATTGTGTTTGGGGTGGACCTACTGTTGCATTAACTACCTTTCCACCCGCCTTCAGGGTCTTGGGAGATAGGGAGAAGGTGATAACAATGCCCAATTTTATTTTATTTCAAGTAGTGAGGGGTATCTTTGACTAGGGATTTCATCACCCCATAGAGGTACTTTGAATTGGGATGCGTTGGAGATATCATCTCTCCCAGCGTACTCTCGAGCAGGTTTTTTGAGCCGCTATATAAATATACTGGTTAGGCGGCTAGAGTGTTGAGTGAATTTGACGTATGTGGGGGCCTTCCCTACACCGATAACTTAAACTAAAGTCTTAAGTGGCTTAATCTGAGAATCCGTCATTGGATTGGAACCCCTCAAAATTTTACAATAAGAACCAACTTAGTAGCCCAAATCCTACATTCAGTGATTCCGGGAGTGCGGATCGTACCCCATAGATTCCCTTCATGTACCTTGCATTATGAGACAGAAATCCCTCGATGATAAGATCCTTGGATCTTCAGGGTAAGAGAGACCAACATGCCCAAGAAGTATGTGTCGTGGAGTGGAGCCAGTGCTACCAGACTCTCTAGCTGTCATCTTGTTTCGGTATTTCGTAAGGGCCTCATTTGAATGGTTTCCAATTTCCAGCCTAAGATTTTCTTCTGTGCTTTTATATGTATCTTTGTGTTAGACCAATATTGAGTCAGTATTGGGCTATTTCAATCCCTACCCTGCGTATCTCTGAATTCTCAAAGTTTGTTTGAAAACAAGTCCAGTCAACTATACCTACCTTCAAACAACTATTCTTAGACTTGGAAAACAAAAAACTTGTCCTACACACAGAATTACTGGAAACAAAGTCCATTTTGAAACGTCAGACGGTCCTGCAAACTCAACTATTTTTACATACTTGTGACCATAGGCAGTCCTTGCACAGTCCTCATTTACCTCCTTATTATCATCCTTAGTCCTTGCATACTCTTCATTTACATCCTTATTATCATCCTTAGTCCTTGCATAGTCTTCATTTATGTCCTTATTATCATCCTTAGTCCTTGCATACTGCTCATATACGTCCTTATTATCATCCTTAGTCCTTGCATAGTCCTTGCATAATCCTCATTTATGTCCTTATTATCGTCCTTAGTACTTGCATAGTCCTTGCATAGTCTTCATTTACGTCCTTATTATCATCCATTGTCCTTGCATAGTCTTCATTTACATCCTTATTATCATCCTTAGAAGTTGCATAGTCCTTATTTACGTCGTCATTATCATCCTCACATATGTCCTTAGATTAAGTCCTTGTCTAGACCTCATATACGTCTGTCTTAGTCCATCATAATTTGCAGAATCATCCTAGAAAGTCATAGCATGCGTCTTGATGAGTCTCCCAGGTGATGGTTTGCTCCCCTTTGAGAAACCTAATCTAGTTGTAAATGGTGGTCAACGAGAAATCATTGATGGTTTAGGTAACTTGGCCTAGAAATTAAAGAGAAACACACCCCATTATATAGGAGTTGAGTATGAACTAAATATAGAGTATAAAATTTCCCATAGAATTGATAGAGAAATTGCTGCAGAACATCTAAGAGAAGAACTTGAAAAACTTGCATTGCAAAAATATTGAAATACTCAAGAAGTCTCATGTTAAAATCCTCAATAGAGAGTCTGGTCTAGTGTTGCATATTCCATAGTTGGGTCTAGAGTCTTGCATTAGGTTCCAAACCATCCTCATATAAAAGTCTTAAATATCCATCACAAGGTCGCAAAATGCAAAAAGTAAAATGGACCCAAACATTGACTTGTGAGTAAATCCAACTTGGAACATGGACATATCAACTAGTCAACAGTCAAATTCTCAAGTAATGCCCACAATACATGAACTACAACAAAGTTTAACACGTGAAGAGAATGAATCAGCTCAACAGGACCCACATTTCCTTATGATCTTAGAGGCTCTTATACATAATGATAGGGACAAGTATCTCTCGTTGTTATTACAAAATGGGGCCAAATTACCTGAATATTTTGATATCACAACAATCTTACAACTAGGAGATAGTCTAGGTCAAAATAGCAGTCGAATACCACATATGACACAAACGCAAGCGACGACCTCAAGTTTTCCTCAGAATGCACCAACTTCATCTATACAAACAAATGGAATTTCAAATGCGAATTCTCAATCAAGTGCATCATCCTCAACAATAAATGTTAGTGCACCAAGACAGGCTATATCGATGATGTCAAGTGTTTCAGCACCTATTCAAACACAAGTTCCTCATACAACAAGTGCAACCCAACCTCTGGTTTCCTATTCTATAGGATCTACATACAGTCATCAGAATGCAAACCTAGGTTCCACTAATATAATGAGTACAACTTAGTCAAACATGGGTTCACATATTGCTTATCTCACAGTACCTAGTGGAACTCATAACACGTTGAATTATAATTATGGTACCTTTCAACAAACTCCTAGTTATAATACTATGAATCCTTTTGTGGGAAATATACAGGCGCAAAGGGTACCTCTGACTCAAATGGATATTCTTTCCCAACAAGTACAAAATATACAACAACAAATGACAACTTTGCAAACTAGTAATGATAAAAAGAGCTACACAATGCAGGACTTACGTCCTTATCCTTTTGATCACACATTATACATGCCGCCTTTCCCACCACATTTTGAAACACCAAAATTTGATAGATATCGAGGGAAAGGTTATCCTAGAGATCAAATCATAGAGTTTTTTACGACATGTATAGAGGTTGCAACTGAAGACACTTATCTAATGAGACTATTTCCTAAAAGTCTGGGAGGCTTAGCCTTGGAGTGGCTTTCACATTTACCACCAACTATCATATCATGGGGTGAATTAGCTGAACACTTCATTGCCAACTTCTCGCATAACATTGAAACCCCAGTCACTTTGATGGACTTATGTGCCACAAAATAATATGAAAATGAAACATTCACATCCTTCATACAATGATGGAGACCTCTCTATAGGAGATGCAAAACTATTATTCCAGAAATAGAGCAAGTTGGCATGTTCACAGAAAACTCAATTCCTAAAATCAAGTACCTACTACAAATGCAATGTTTGACCAGATTTAAACAAATCACTGAAAAAGCTCTAAAGTGTGAGAAAGAACTAGTAGAGCAAGGTCTCATAAAATATGGCAATAACAACAACAATGATAAATCCAAATTTTGGTCGAAAAACAAAAATGCGACCAACGATGGTGTTGTAGACCTGTACAGTGAACACAACTCAACCGATTTTGTCTTTACAAGGTCCAAGTCAATCATTTTGTCTGCACATAGAGAATAACACTATCTCAACAAATGTAAATGCTGTGCAAACTATGAACACAAAATTTCCAAGGGTAAACGCTCCAAGAAGAAATTACACACCTCTAGGGGAACCTATTGAATCAGCATTAAAAAAGTTGATACAGACAAACATGATCACTTTGCCAGAAGTAAGAGTATATGAACTAGGTCCTTTCAAACCTACATGGTGGAATGATAGTGATTTATGTGATTATCATTGTACTAAAGGTCACAAAACTGCAAGTTGCCATAAATTGAAAAACTTAGTCTAAGACATGATCGATCAAGGTGACATCACAATTGACACCAACAAAATGTCTGCAAACACGAATCACACCATATTTAAGGATCCATTTGTCAAACATAACAAAGGGAAGGCATCTACATCGGGAACACAAGACAATACAACTAACTACACAAAAGTCTCATACTACTACACTATTCATGCCATTAGCTCAGGAGATGTAGTAAATGATGATTCAAAAGAAACACTTGATAATGATGAGCAATATCAAGAGACTTACAACAAAGATAACCAAATTTGCATGCTTTTGAAAGCACCAAAATATGATGAAGACAAGAATCTCTGTCTTATGGATTGGGGGCATGAAGAACCATGTCATTCGGGATGGTTTGAAGATGAACTTATAGCACATATCATGAATGTCAAACTTGCACATGATGATTATAGGAAGGGATATGACATAAACCTTGATAAAACAACATATGTTATAGGAAGTTCCTTCATAAGAGATGATACGGTGGCTACAATCATGATAAATCCAAGAGACAGAGACTGTGCAGTAGTTACTCACAGATCTAAAGTAACTTTACAAGGAGTACCATCAAACCACCACTAGCAGTAGGGACTTATAATGTTGTTGAGAAACTCAAGAAAACCTTGACACAAATATCACTCTTTGAACTATTGCGTATATCACCAACTCATAAAGCTATTATGGACAAATCACTTCAAGATTTAGTAGTGGACATAAATATAGATGAAAATGCCTTCCAATCCATGATGGGAATTTGGCATAGGGTACCCGCATTGCATTCACAGAACATGATATTCCTAGTGATAGACTTCTCCATAATGACCCGCTACATATAGAAGCTTACATACATAAGAGAAGAATTAGAAGAGTACTTATAGGTGGAGGAGTTGGTCTCAACATTTGTACATTAAAACTAGTTAAGGCATTGGGATATTCTGAGTTTCATATTGATTCTTCAAAGAGAATAAAGATCAAAGCATATGATGATGAAGAGCATCCCTCAAAAGGTATAGTTACGCTACCCGTGCAAGTAGGACCTATAAAAATAGAGGTTACTTTCCAACTGTTGGCTGGAGAACTAGGGTACAACATGTTATTGGGTTGCCCATGGATTCACACCATGCAAGCTATACCATCAACATTTCATCAATGTATCAAATTCCCGTACAATAGCATTGAAATCATCATAAAGTGTGATCCAAATCCATTCCAACACTGTAATCACTTAAAGGCAAGTGTAGATAACCAGGTACCAATTAATCAAGCTGCACCAATCACTACACAAATGGAATCATTAGCAATCATAGAAACATAGAAGAATGTGCCTACAACATCTTCTTTGTAGATAAAAGATATTGGTTGTGGAGAATATGCTATTTCAAGTACCTCAAATGGAAAACAATTATCTCTATCTCCTATGTCTTTTGGGAAACTTCAAAATGCAATAATGAAACAAGACAAGGGAAAAGAAATAGTCAGATACTCAGATTCATGCTCTTTCATTAGGTGGGGATATGTTAGGGTTTCAAGCAGATCCGAAGCAAATATGAACTAACAATTATATGCAAATTTAAATACGAAAGATAAAGAAATAAAACAGGACACAGATAACACAGAGATTTAACGTGGTTCACCCAGAATGGGTTACGTCCACCATACACAGCCGTCCAATCTTTCTTATTATCCAGCAAAAATAGTACATCAACCTTACAATGCCTTAAGCATCCTAGCCACTTATAACATGCATTTTTAGGGCAACAAACAAAGTCGGCCTTTTTAGGGTTTTATTACAATGTCAGTTTTCATCAACGAAAAATGACAAAAAAAAATTTCTCGGGGGCTACCATGTGCTGAGTGTACAGTACTTTGCTGATTAGTCACCACATTTCAACAATCTCCCACTTGGAGACTGATCAGGCTCCACACCGAACAATCTCCCACTTGGAGACTGATACTACATGACACCTCTGTACATGCAACATCCACTAGATAAAACACTAGGACTTGACTGGTATAAATTCCACAATTATCAATCAAGAAGACCAACAGAAACTGATGAAGAAATCAGCTTCTCCTGTGGAACTGCCTTTGTGAACATATCAGCAGGATTCGCACTTGTGTGGATCTTCTCAAGCCGTAACTGACCTTCCTCCAAAACAGTCCGAGTGAAGTGGTACCTGAGCTGAATGTGCTTTGTCCTTGAATGAAAAGCATAGTTCTTTGCAAGATGAATGGCACTCTGGCTATCAGTATACAATGGGCTATCCTCTTGTGTCTGACCCAATTCCTTCAGAAAATATTGCAACCAAATCATCTCCTTGCTGGCTTTTGTAGCAGCAACATACTCAGCTTCAGTAGTTGAAAGTGCAACAACCTTTTGCAGCCTAGAAATCCAACTGACTGCAGTTCCCCCTATAGTAAAAACATACCCTGTAGTACTCTTCCGTGAATCAATATCACCCACCAGATCAGAGTCAACAAATCCACTCAGAGTAGCATTAGATCCTTTGAAACATAATGCCTTCGTAGTAGTTCCTTTCAAATAGCGATGAATCCATTTCACAGCATTCCAATGTTCTATACCTGGATTACTCATAAACCTGCTCACAACTCCCACTGCATGTGCAATATCTGGCCTTGTGCATACCATTGCATACATCAGACTACCAACAACTGATGAATATGGGATGTTAGACATTTTATTTACCTCTTCCTATGCCTTTGGGCACATCTCCTTAGTCAATTTGAAATGACTAGCCAAAGGTGTACTAACTGCTTTTGCATCCTGCATGTTAAATCTTTTCAACACCTTCTTTATATACTCACTTTGGGACAAATTCAAGGTTCTATTTTTCCTGTCCCGTGTAATCCTCATACCAAGAATTTGCTTAGCTACACCCAAATCCTTCATAGCAAATGACTTGGCTAATTTCTATTTAAGATCATTTATATGTTGCATGTTAGACCCAGCAATAATCATGTCATCAATATAAAGCAACAGGATAATATAACTGCCATTATCAAATCTCTTAAAATATACACAATGATCATAATGACATATATGATAACCGTGTTCAGCCATGAAACTATCAAATTTTAAATATCATTGTCGGGGTGCTTGCTTTAGGCCATACAGACTTTTCTTCAACCTGCACACCAAGTTCTCCTTACCTTTGACCTCATATCCCTGTGGTTGCAACATGTAAATTTCCTCCTCCAAATCTCCATGGAGAAAAGCTGTTTTGACATCTAATTGTTCAAGATGTAAATCATCTGCAGCCACAAGACTAAGTACAGTTCTAATTGAAGTCATTTTTACAACTGGAGAAAATATTTCATCATAATCTATACCCTTTTTCTGTGCAAAACCTTTTACCAGAAGTCTGGCCTTATATCTTTTCTGACCTCCTTCCTCCTCCTTCAGCCAATAAACCCATTTGGTAGGAAAGACTCTTTTTTCTGCAGGTAAAGGGACTAAGTCCCAAGTCTTATTTTTCATCAAGGAGTCCATCTCCTCTTTCATGCCTAGCTCCCACTATTGTTTGGCATCTACCTGCATTGCTTCTTCATATTCTTCTAGTTCACCAGAATCTGTTAATAAAATAGAATACAAAGAAGGAGAAAATCTTTTAGGGGGTCTGCTTGTCCTCGTAGAATGTCTAACACTTGCAGGATTTTGTGGGACAATCTGTTGTTGCTGAGCATCAGGTATCTGTGGCATTTCATTTTCAGGAATCTCATCCAACACCACATATTCTTGTTTTTCCTGTTCATGCTTCTTTTCCTTTATCTGTTCTTTATACATAACCTTCTCATTGAATATAACATCTCTACTTCTAATTATTTTCTTATTTTCAAAATCCCATAACCGATAGCCATATTCATCTTCCTATATCCAATGAAGGTGCATTTCTGAGATTTAGCATCAAGCTTGGTTCTGTTTTCTTTATCAACATGGACAAAAGCTTCGCAACCAAAAGTTTTTAGAAAAGAATAATTTACCTTTTTACCAGTCCATGCCTCCTTTGGAATACCACCATCCAAAGGGGTTGAAGGTCCTCTATTTATCAAATAGACAATAGTATGTACAACATCTACCCAAAAATGTAAGGGCAATCCATCATGCAATCTCATGCTCCTCGCACGTTCCATGATAGTCCTATTCATTCTCTCTGACACACCATTTTCCCGTGGAGTTCCTGGAACTGTCTTCTGTTTTTGAATCCCATTTAAGGAACAGTAATCTTCAAATGTTTTGCTGCAATACTCACCTTCATTATCCGATCTGACACACTTCAACTTTTTTCCTGTCTCATTCTCAACCAAAGCTTTCCATTTCTTAAAAGTTTCAAAAACATCTGATTTTTGTTTTAGGAAATATACCCATGTTTTTCTGGTTGAGTCATCAATAAAAATAACATAATAACAAGAGCCACCAAGAGATGATACCTGAGCCAGTCCCCATACATCTGAATGTACAAGCTCTAACTTCTCACTCTTCTTCTCTTTCCCAACCTTGAGAAATATGACTCTTTTCTGTTTACCATAAACACAGTTTTCACAGAACTCTAAATCAATCTTCTTTAGTCCTGGCAATAGATTTTTGGAGTGAAGGATTTTCATCCCTTTCTCACTCATGTGCCCAAGCCTATGGTGCCACATTATCAAATCTATTCTTGCAATATTTATTGTTGTTGTTCCTGCAGTAACTTTATCTGTAGCAGCTAAGGTAGAGTAAGTGTTACTAGTACACAGATATAATGTGCCTACCTTCACACCTTTAGCTACTACTAATGATCCTTTAGTGACCTTCCACATATTGTCTGAGAAGGTAACTATGCAACCTTCACTACCTAATTGCCCTACAGAAATTAAATTTCTTCTTAAATTAGGAACATGTCTTACCTCTTGCAGAAACCAGTCATTACCATTCTGCAACTTGATCTTTATCTTTCCTTTTCCAACAATTTGACAGGGCTCATCATCACCCAAATATACCTGTCCAAAATCACCTTGAACATAATCTAGAAAATATTTTCTACGAGGTGTAGCATGAAATGAAGCCCCAAAATCTATTACCCAGGAATCATTAACATTATCCAAACATAAGATTAAAGCATCTTGTAAAGTATTACTTGCAATATTAGCTTCCTTACTGTCATTTTCATTTTTGTCTCCTTCTTTATTTTTCCAAGACCAACAGTCTTTCTTTAGATGACCAGGTTTTCCGCAGTACCAGCAATCTTTCTTTCCTCTAGATTGAGAGCATCCTTTCTTTGACTTCCCTCGTGACTTCTCATTCCCAGGGCCTTTTCCTCTTTCCTTTGATCTTCCTCTATTCTCCACATTCAAAACACTACCCGATGATGTTGAAGTCTCACCTGTGCTTTTCCTTTGCATTTCCTCGCTGAGGATAACACCAACAATATCATCAAATACCAAAGTATTTTTACCAGAGACAGAGTTACTTACAGCCATAACCAAGCTATTCCAGCTTTCTGGCAAAGAACATAAAATCAAGAGAGCCCTAACCTCTTCTGCAAAGGTAATTTTTACCGAAGATAATTGACTGGTAATTGTATTAAATTTATTTAAGTGCTCCGCTACAGATCCTCCCTCACTCATTTTCAAATTAAACAAATGCTTCATAAGAAATACCTTATTCGAAGCCCAGGGTTTCTCATACAACTTAGCCAATGTTGCCATCAAATCTATAGTCATTTTTGCTTCTGTTATATTGAATGCTACAGACGGCGCAAGACACAATCGAATGGATTCCAGTGCCTTTCTATCTAAAATGTCCCACTCTTCATCTGATATTGTGGTCGGTTTCTTTGCCTTTCCTTCCAATGGCTGCCACAAATCCTTTTGATACAGGTAATCCTCCATCTGCATTTTCCATAACTGATAATTCTGGCCGTTAAACTTTTCGACCTTGAATTTGGAATCCTCCATTGCTCCCACTCAAATCTGAAAGTCCTGCCAATTTACAGAAAACTTCACTCTGATACCAATTGTTAGGGTTTCAAGCAGATCCGAAGCAAATATGAACTAACAATTATATGCAAATTTAAATACGAAAGATAAAGAAATAAAACAGGACACAGATAACACAAAGATTTAATGTGGTTCACCCAGAATGGGTTACGTCCACCATACACAGCCGTCCAATCTTTTTTATTATCCAGCAAAAACAGTACATCAACCTTACAATGCCTTAAGCATCACAGCCGCTTATAACATGCATTTTTAGGGCAACAAACAAAGTCGGCCTTTTTAGGGTTTTATTACAATGTCGGTTTTCATCAATGAAAAACAACAAATTTTTTTTACTTTATTGAGGATACGTGCTGAGTGTACAGTATTTTGCTGATCAGTCGCCACATTTCAATAGGATATTTATAAGAAGAATATCTGAATGAAGATGTCAATGACTGGATATACATAGAAGATGACATGACAATACCCAGGTTACCTTTAGATCAATATGGCAATGGGTTCAAGATGCTACAAAAACATGGGTATGATGGTACCACAAGCTTTGGGTTACAAAAGAAGGGAGATTAGAACCCATTGTACCAAATGACAATCAAAAGAATCAGTGGTTAGGATATAAAAAGTACCAAATATAATAAAAGAAAGGAAACATACATTGGATATATTGAATAGACCAAGGCTACCGTCAAAATACATATCTCAAAGTCATTTGTCACCACAAGTGTTTCCCTCTTCATCTCAGACAAGCAAGAAAGTACCAACATCGTGTAGTGTGGAATCAGATGGTGAAGATATGAGACAACTTTTACAAGAACCTAGCACAGGATCACCCAGCAATATAGTATCTAACACATCCACACAAGAAAATATGGTAATAGACACATGCTTAGCACCAGCAAATGAACCTAATCCTTTGTTGTTGTCAATACTTCTACCAAGGGAAACAACTCAAGCTCTACCCAATGAATCAGATGAAGAAAGACTACAATGACTTATACTAGGTTTAAGAAGGGTGAACCCCATACAAAGGAGGCCCGCCAATATACAACAAAATCAGATGCAAGAACAAGAGGAGATAAGTGATACAACTCAGAAGCTGAAACACACATAAAAAGAGACAAATTCTCACGACTATGAATTTTTATCTAATCATGATTCCAACCCATGAACAATTGACATGATAAGGTATCACAAATCACCTATAGATGATGAAAATATATCGGGTCCCTCAAATAACCAAGTATGCATGTTATCAGAATCTGTTACAACAAAAGGGAGTAATGAATTACCCCTTGTACACTCACATTTGATTGATTGGGGGTGAGAAGGAAAACCAACTCTAGATTAGTTTGAGAATGATGAAGCTATTGCATAATTCCTTGGTGTTAGAGAAGGATTTCCACAAGGTGATCACAAGGAAGGATTTGTTGTAGACCTAGATAGAACAACATACTTTGGAGAGGAAAGTGCCTCTGTAATAGAAGATATGGATCAAAGTGACCGTAATGGAAAGAGTGAGTTAGACAACCTCCCTATTGAAAAAGAGAATTCAACGTTACTCATGGAAGAGACTGAAGAAGTGAATATAGTAGAAGGAGAAGTTATACATAATATCCACTTAGCAAAATCATTGAACCAAGAAGAAAAGGATAAATTCATACAATTTTTCAAACAACACCCTATCAATTTCACTTGGTCCTATGTGGATATGCCAAGCTTAGATCCAGAATTGGTGTTACATCATTTACCCTTGCTACTAGGAATCAAACCAAAAAAACAAAAGCTAAGAAAAATACATCCCCAAATTGCATTACTGGTCAAAAGAGAACTCCAAAAGTTGTTGGATGTGGGCTTCATTCGACCTATTGACTATGCAGAATGGATATCAAATCTAGTACCTATGACTAAGACCATTGGGGGGATAAGAATCTGTACCAACTTCCGAGATCTAAACAAAGCATGTCCCAAGGATGATTTCCCATTACCTAACATAGACATGATAGTTGATTTAACTGTTGGGAATGAAATTATTTCATTAATGGACGGTTTCTTGGGATACAACCAAATTAGGATTGCACCAGAAGATCAACACAAGATGACATTTACTTGTCCATGGGGAACATACTGCTGGAACGTTATGGCATTTGGTCTTAAGAATGCAGGAGAAACATATCAAAGGGCTATGACGACACTATTTCATGACATGATCCACAATGTCATGGAAGATTATGTGGATGATCTATTGGCTAAATCATAGACAAGAGAAGGTCATCTTGAAGTCCTTGCAAAGATATTTGATTGATTAGAGAAGTACAATGTTAGACTAAACTCAAAAAAGTGTGTGTTTGGTGTAACAATAGGCAAACTTGTAGGGTTTATTGTGTCTAACAAATAAATTGAAGTAGATCCTACAAAGGTCAAAGAAATCATGGATATGCAAACTCCATCAACACTTAAGTAGTTAAGAGGGTTACAAGGAAGACTACAGTCCATAAGGAGGTTCATAGCACAACTAGCAGATAAATGTCATCCATTTCGGTATTTACTCAGAAATGGAGTTACCTTCAAATGGACAGAAAAGTGCCAAGAAGCTTTCCAATATTTAAAAGATTATCTTCTGAATACTCCAGTGTTAGTTCCACCTACTCCAGGAAAACCCCTATTACTATATATATCAGCAACAAACTCATCTTTAGGAGCCTTGTTGGCATAACATGCCGATCAAGGAAAAGAAAGAGCAATCTACTATATAAGTAGAACCTTAATTGGATATGAGCTTAATTACACTCTTATAGAATGAGCATGTCTAGCAGTGATTTTTGCATCTCAGAAACATAGACATTATATGCTAAGTCACAAAGTACAACTCATTGCACAATTTGATCCACTCAAATATTTGTTAAGAAGAGCAACATTGACTAGAAGATTGGCTAAGTGGGTCATGATTTTAAATGAGTTTGATATAGAGTATGTGGACATAAAGGCAATCAAAGGGCATATTATAGTAGAACAGTTAGCAAAGGCTCCCTTGCAAGATAGCCACCCGCTACTAATAGACTTTCCTAATGAATTTGTGTTTACATTGACAACATCTACCATGTGGAAATTATACTTTGATGGGTCCTATACAAATCATTGAGCTGGAGCTAGGATTCTTTTCATAACCCCTCAAGGTTATTCTATACCTAAGTCATTCAGAATAAATTTTCCTTGTATGAACAATATAGCTGAATATGAAGCTCTCATCATAAGACTTCGTACTGCTGTACACTGGAGGATAAAAGAATTACAAGTCTACGATGACTCACACTTGATTGTAAATAAGGTCAATGATGAATATAACACAAAAGATGATAAAATGCTGCCTTATAAATGTAATACCCTAAAAATGGTCATCTAAACCATGAGCCCCTAATCTCAACAACATCACCAAGGTCTTAACCAAAGGCAATTAAATAAATCTTGAGCACACAATTAATTTCTAAAATCATCAATGTCACATGGCAAATTAATCACTCAATATTAATTAAATATTTATTTAATTAATTAAATCATTCCAAGTAAATCATTTTAAACAATTATCCTATTTATTTTATTGAATATCCTAGCATATTTAATTAAATAAATCAATTTGCCATTAAATCATCAAAAAAGGAATTAATTGACCAAAAAAAATTAAAATTTGAGAAAAGAAATCAATTGGAGATAATCTTGAAAAACAAATTAAAAATTGATAAATAATCTTAAAGAAAGCAATTAAAATAGTTAAATATTAAAATTGAATGAAATAGAATAAATCAGTTTTTTCTGATTTTATCTTAATTTTAGTTCAATTTCCTTTAAAACTGAGAAAAGAATCCAATCACACCAATCCACCTGGATTGTGCTTTCTCTTGGAAAATCTTGATTGCTCATCATCATTTGATCTCAACCGTTGGTTTCTTTCCGAATTTTCTATAAATTCAGGCTCTCATCACTCATTCAAAGATCCTGGAGAATATATTGTTATTATATTGTGTTTGCTCTAGGTTCATTGAGAATTTGCATTGAGATATTGCATATTAGTTATTTGATATTGTTTAAATCATTTAGCTTAAATATTCATATATTGCTTAAATCATGTTAGATTAATCTTGCATATTTAGCTTACATCTGGCATCCATCTAGCTTAAATCCATGCTCATATAGATTAAAAATCCTTCGTTTAGGTGTTGTCTAGTCACTAGATAACTTAGCAATCTGAGAGAAATATAAACTCGTATCTACTAGAAGGCAATGGGTCACTTTGTAATGGTTTATTATTCATTGATTATTGATTTACTAACCATGCATCTAATGACTTAATTGAAGTGTTGTGTATTCTAGATACAGATACAGGTCCACTTTTCATACACACATTTTTGGAAATTCAATACTTCGGCCTTAAAATCTTTTTTTTATTATCCTACAGGTTTCGTCCGTACAATCTTTGTGAAATATCGTACGAGTGGTATTACTGTATCATATGACATTCTGTCAAAGTCTCTGTTTTATCGTACGAACTAGTAAATGGACTTGTATGAAATTCTATTATGAATATCTGATTTTGTCTTCTATCGTTTCATGCTTAGTTCTAACTCGTACGATAAAAGGCTTTTGTCATTTTATTCTATGAGAATCATCGTACAATGCTGTATTTTGTTGGGTTAAAACAAGTTTCATTCTTTAGGTTTTCTGTCCAATTTTGATTACATTGACGCTAACCCTGAATTGTCTTCTATCTACTTGATATTTTCACGGCCTAACCAGTTTCTTGCAGAATGCTTGTCAAAGAATTTACCAATCAAACATACGCTTGTCAAAGAAAAAAAACAACATGACTATTGATGCGTTGTTTTTGCAGGTTGCCTAAAGAGAATCAACCAAACATTGTGTATTCCTTAAATTCATTTTTAGGCACCTAACTTGCTATCTGGTTAAAGAAAAAATCTGTATTTTATGTTTTAAGAGAATTTTGAGAGGTAGGATAGTGTGCTCTTGTCTGTATAGATAATCATAAATCCTGATCTATGAGGCATTTTCTATAAGTTTGAGATTTGCATATCTTTAGTGGGCCTACCCTCTCGAGGAGCTAATAACTCTATAGCCATTACGACCGATGAGAGGGGAACGACCCAAGTGGGAACGGCTAAATGCCAAGTACTCCAACCCACTATAAAACAAACACGATTTGATGAAAATCAAGTCAACGATAGTGCTCGGGAATAGCTCTCCTCTGTACCTTCAGGTATATCAAACCTTGGTTTTCAAGGCTGGAAGACCTCTTAATTGAGTTTATACCTCGATGTGCTGAATGAACCCCTTACTAGTTCCAATTCAAATTAGAAGCTACCCAGTTCACCTCTAAAAGGTTGATAATCTTTGTGCAAGAGAGATAGTAACTCTCCCAAGACACTTGCCATATCGTGCCCCCATTAGCATTTGGAGTCAGCTAATATGGTGTTGAGAATCTATTGTGTGAGACTCAACGACCGTATTCTGATTAGCTATTGGGTGTGTACCTAAGTTAGCAAGCAAATGTTTTCTTCTCTAAGCCAACTTCCATAGGGTTTGCATGCTGAGATTGAAGGTATTATTCGTATTGCGTGTTGTCTATGTTTTCATCCCTGAAACTGAAACTGGAATACCAAAAATGGAGAAACAATACCAAATAACTTAGTGATAAACTCTGTCAGTGTCAAAAACTAGTCTTCGTCAGTTAGTGAAAACTCAGTCCGCCTCAAAAACTGGTCATACTCAGTCATCGAAAACTTAGAATTTAATCTTTGTCCAAACACAGTCATACAAGCCTTCTATTTTATCATTTTGCTTCATATTCTATGTTGTATGATATTCCATCAGTCCTAACAGTCTGTCGTTTGAGCCCACTTTCTGTGTCGTACGATAACTGATTATCTATCGTCCTGTTTAGGGAATTGTCATTTTGTCCTAAATTCTATGTCGTACGATAACTGATTGCATTGAATAGTTTGTCATTTTAGACACACCCATATGTCGTATAGTCTTAGGCAACAACTCATACAAAACAATTGATGAATAATGATGAACAATAGATACCCCAACCGATACTGAGAGGGGGGGTGAATCAGTATAGGTAAAAACTCTCTTAACAAATTATCTAGCTAAAGCAAAACCAATTGGTTATCACCATTACTTAACTTAACCATGGTGATACTAGTTAAACACAGTAAGACACCAGACACCATAAACTAATAGGTCTGAATACTTCAAATACGATCAATTATGTAGCATCAACTTCACCCATAAACATATGCATGTGGTATACTAAAAATACCATAACCTATTAACCCTGCATGCATAATCTTTCAACCAAATACTTCATAAACATCACTTGAAAAATGCATAACACATAACACATAGATTTTTCACGTGGAAACCCAAATGGGAAAAACCACGGTGGGGATGAATACCCACAAGCTTGTTTTGAACTCTTTTGAAGCTCGCCCTATTAGGAGCCTAGTCCAGTTAAAGATATTACAAAAAGGTTCTTCTAGGAACCGATCCTGTTAGAGATCACCCAGTTAAGGGATGGCTATATACCCTGTTAAAGGTTACCTCGCTAGAGGATTTAAAGAACTCAATATTCTTGAGTCACCTAGTTAAAGGTTTTACAATAAGCCTATTAAACTACTCGGTAAAGGGATTTTCCATCTGTTGAAATGATTAGAAGACAACAAGAAAAACTATGATCTGATAACAATACTGTTAGTTAAATGAGAGGGGGGGGTGAATCAGATAAACTCACAATTCAATGTTCTAATTAGATTCAACCTCGGTAGAACGAACTTGACATGCAACTATGACTGTAAATCCTTCAAAATCATAAACTGATAAAATTGAAACATCAAAACACATTTAACACCAGATTTAACATGGAAACCCTAATAGGGAAAAACCACTGTGGGATTTCGGACCCACAAATAAAATATACTCTTCTAGAGTATGCTCGGTTAAAAGCCAATCTTGTTAAAGATTACATAAACACATTGCTAGATGTGACCCGGTCAAGGGATTTCCCTTAGATCTATCAGAATCTTGGACTTTGTTAGAAGTGACCTTGTCAAAGGATTTCAAACACTCTATTAGAATGTTACCTTTCTAGAGGATTTACAAATAAGACTGTTAGGTCCACTCGGTAAAGAGATTACTTGTCACTTACAAAAATAAATAACAGTAATAAAATATATCTGCAACTTCAGATCTGAAATGTTATAGAAGACTCTATGTGCTCAAAGTAATCTTGTCATAAGACTTATCTTCCTCCTTGCTGGGCTTCTCACTCTGTTCTTCAATCAAATCTTCAATCTTCTGTACTTGGTAATCACCTCTACAACATTACTGCTCTTCTATTTGCCCGCATACTTTGTTCATCAACTTTTCTTTATTTATAAGCAATACCTAACTGCTTAATCTCCTTAATCACATTTCCCATGATTAATCTTAGCCATCAGATCTTCAAACCTGACTAGGTTCATTGAATCCTTCGAACTGAATTTTTTTTTATCTTGCCTTGAAACTTGTATTCCTTCCTTGGTACTTGTGCTCGGTTATGACCGTTCAATCTGTGCTGTAGATATAACTCTTGAATTTTCATTGCCGTTGATCCTTAACAAACTTCTTGCATGACATTCCAATCTTCTATAAATCTCCAGCTCATTGGCATCCTTCATTTAATAATGTACTTATTCATCCAATGCTTTTTCTTACTGCTCGATTGATACTCGGTTAATTCTAAACTTTACTCGGTAGACATTTTGTATTTGTCTCAGTTACTGTCTCGATAGCTTTGCTTGCTGACGATGCTCGGTGACTTCTTTCTTCTTTAACTGACACTGATAACCTTGGAGTATACCGACTGGCTCCCTGCTCGGTAAAATAGAATAGTTTCAAACCTTTACTCATTCTATTGCATAAAATCTTTTCTCCTTCTTATTCAGTCTTCAAATACACATATATAGGATATCAAAACAATCAAAATATCATAATCTCATCACTGTCTAACTCGGTAATAGTTGCCCATTGAATAACTTATTACTCCCCTTCATTTTCACATTCTTTCTATGTCACTTACTGACATCTTTATACTCATCAAAACATACTCTTTAAGATATGGCAACATCATACTGAATGAAAAAATCAATTGCTTGATATTAATGACAAATAATATTATTAAGATAGTAATCATCCTTTATCAATTATACCATCAATCTTCAACAACCTTCTCAATATCATCATACCAACAAACTTATTGTAATGCCAACAATCTCCCCCTTTGGCACTGATGGCAATACCAACTTGATTTATTCCAATTGACTCAAAGTGCTGTTATTCTTCTCCTATTATCCTTGACCTGTAAACTTCTCCTATAATCTTCTCCCCCTGTCATTAGTCTTCTCCCCCTTTGACAACAATGCCAAAAGTAAAACTAATCCATGATTTCTTCCCCTTTGAAGTAATTTCCTTGCTGTTAAAACATATACAAATGTATCATCTCAGTCTCGGTCAGCGCATCTTGTCTTCATTCACTATTTCCTGCACAACTTTAGACAATCTCCTAAAGTGTGTAAATCAGCATCAACCCACAAATAGTATTCTGTAGAGTCATAGAATTGATGCTTTCACCGAACTCTGTTAGTGAGTACTAGATAGGGGTAGGACCCCTAACTTACTTTTGAGATACTCAAAAGTGTCCCTTGGTAGTGGCTTTGTGAAGATGTCTGCTATTTGTTCCTTTGTGCAAACATATTCTAGCACAACTTTCTTTTCTTGAACTTCTTCTCTTAGATAATGATACTTTATAGAAATATGCTTTGTCTTAGAGTGCATTACCAGATTCTTTGAAATGTTAATAGCACTTGTATTATCACAAAATATAGTTACTGGCTCAGTAACTATCTCATTCATACCTTCCAACAGTTGTTTGATCCATGCTATATTGGTACAATTCAATGCTGTAGCGACATATTCAGCTTCAGCTGTTGATTGTGAAATGCATCCTTGTTTCTTGCTAAGCCAACTCACTAGTCTTTCTCCCAAAAATAAAGCTCCACTGCTTGTGCTTTTCCTGTCATCAATATTTCCTGCCCAATCAACATTAGTATAGACTTTTAAGTCAAAATCATTCCTCTTTTTATATAGTAAACCATAATCTTCAGTGCCTCTCATATGGGTTTCTTTGGGATCTGCAGAAATTCTTGCAACTATACCTATTGCATGTGCTATATCAGGCCTGCTGTGAACTACATATTGCAACTTTCCAATCATAGATCGGTAAAGTGTCTCATCAACAGATGTAGATTCATCATTCTTTGATAGTTTACAATTAGTAGTCATAGGAGTACTTACAGGTTTAGAGTCCTCCATTCCAAATTTCTTCAAGATTTCCTTTATATACTTGAATTGAGCAATGAAAATCCCATTTTTTATTTGTAGTATTTGTAAACCTATAAAATACTTTATTTCACTGATTAATGACATCTCAAATTCTTTGCACATTTCATTTCCAAAGTTCTTACATAAAGAATCATTTCCACAAAAAATAATATCACCAACAAATATGGTTGAAATTAGTATTCCATTATCCTCATCATTCTTCATATACATGTTGTTGTTTTCATGAGTCCTCATAAATCTAATCTTGATTAAGTAAGAGTGCAACCTTTCATACCATGCTCTAGGTGCTTGCTTTAGGCCATATAAAGCTTTGTTCAACTTACATACCCGATCTTTATTCTTCTCTTCAATAAATCCTTCAAGCTGTTCAATATAGACTTCTTCTTCTAGTAGACCATTCAAAAATGCAGATTTAACATCCATTTGATATACCTTGAAATTTTTGTAAGCAGCACATGCCAACAATGTTCTCACTCCCTCAAGTCTTGCCATAGGTGCAAAAGTCTCACCATAGTCTATTCCTTCTTCTTGAGCATAACCTTTGCAAACTAGCCTTGCTTTATTCCGAATGACCTCACCTTTTTCATTTAGCTTATTTATGAAAATCCACTTTGTACCGATTACATTTTTCTCTTTTGGTCTTGGGACCAGTGTCCATGTTTCATTTTTCATGATTTGTTCAATCTCTTCTGTCATAGCATTCACCCAATCTTCATTGCTTGATGCCTCTTTTACTATCCTCGGTTCAAACTCGGATATCAGACATGTGTTCTGTCTCAGTTTGTTCCTTGTCATCACTGGAGCATCCTTATCTCCTATAATCTGACTTGATGCATGATTTCTTCTGACATATTTTGCTAATATAGACTCAGTAGGCTTTGTATGATCTTCTTCATCACTCGGTATCTGAGTATTTTATTCATCAGCTTTCTCGGTAAGATTTCTCGGTTTTACATATACAAACTCTTCATAATCTTCTGGTTCTTTGGAATTTCCTTCATCATTCCTTTCTACAAATTCATCAATTTTCACATTTGCACTTTCCACTATTTTGTTAGATGACTTGATCAGACATTTAAATGCTTTACTCCTAGAGGAGTAACCAAGAAATGTTCCTTCCTCACTTTTCTGATCAAATTTTCCATTTTTGTCATCTTTGTGAACATAACATCTAGTTCCAAATATTTTAAAATAACTTACTGTAGTCACATAAATCTGTCCACTTAATTAAATGAATACTTAGTATTTATTTGATTATTTAACCATCAATTAATAATTAATTAAATTAATATTTAATTAATTCATCTTAACGCTCTTCTCCTATTAATTAAATAAATTATTCAATTTATTTGATTTAATTCACTTAACCAAATTCATACCATTAATTAAATAAATAAATCATATTTGTTTAATTAAATCTTCTCTCACATTTAAATAAATTAATATTTATTTAAATCCCCCAAAATCCCACCTCTCACACTTAAATAAATTAATATTTATTTAAATCCCCCAAAATCCCACCTCTCACATTTAAATAAATAAATCATTTATTTAAATCACCTTTATCCTCCACCCACTTGTATTTTCCTACAAAAGCAAGTTGCACAATTATTTTAAATAAATAATTTATTTAAATCACCTTTATCCTCCACCCACTTGTATTTTCCTACAAAAGCAAGTTGCACAACTATTTTAAATAAATTATTTATTTAAAATCCTATTTATCCTCACCCACTTGAAACCTTTAATGGTTTCCCTTAAAGTATTCAAACTTGATGGCTTTAAAGTCTTCAAACTTGATGGCTTCCTTCTATAGTCTTCTTAAGACTTTAATGGTTTTCCTTAAAGTCTTCAAGCCTTTAATGGTTTCCCTCAAAGTCTTCAAGCATTTTAAATGCTTTATCTTCTTTTTCTCATTTAAATAAATTAATATTTATTTAAATATTTATCCAAATTCAACTTACACCATTTAATTGAAATAAATGATTTTATTTTAATTGAAAATACCAAAATTTCTCCCACTTGCATTTTCCTACAAAATCCACTTGTATGCCTAAACCCCTTCTAGATTCTTCTAAACCCTTCCTAATTAGCCTAATCCATCCCCTAAATATTGTCACATTCCTAAGCAAATTGGAGTCACTTCTCAAAGACTCCAAAGTCTTTGAAAAGCAATTAATGTTTTGTGTGTTCAACAAATTAACCCTCAAAGTCTTGGATAACCTTTGAAAGCTTCCAACCTTCAACCACTAAATGGCTCAAAGTCTTTGATAACCATTGAAGGCTTTCAACCTTCAACCACTTAATCCCCAAAGTCTCCAATAACCATTAATGGTTACCTCAAACCCTCCCACATGGTTAAAACATTTGTTTTGACTCAACCTCTACCCAACCCAAAGGTCTCATCAAGACTTTAATGCTTTGACCATGATTATCTCTTAATCATTTGCACAAAGGTTTATCCTTGCATTAACTCCTAATCCAGTGGGTAATCTTAATTTAGACTTGACCCTTACCTTCTAGATAACCATGAGGTCTTCTCAGGCCTTTAATGCCTCCAACCTCTTCTCTCAACCCAATCCTATGTTGAAACTTGTCACCATTTTATTGGTGCCAATTGTGCACATGGATCCCCAACTTTCAATCCTAACCCTTGTTAAGATTGCTCAATCTTAACCCTTCATTTCCCTATTTCTTCTATAAATAGAACCCTTCTCCTCAAGCAAAAGGAGAAGCATTTTAGAGTATTGTTGTTATACTGGCATTAGCATAGAGCTTTTTCATAGCATCACTATCTACTCTTGCATGGTATTTTCTTATCATATTCAACCATCTTGAATCTCCATATGGCATCCATGGCTAGTGCTAAAAGCTGAGAGCTACACTCATTTGGGACTTGGAGAGGAGAGGAACAAGGGAGGAGCAACTATGAGCATCTTGATTAGCTATTTCATTCTATGTTTATATGCTTTCTATTTCATGCTTAATATCTCTCTTGATATGCCTGTTTAGGATAATCTTTTGTTGCTAACACTAACGTTTGTTTCTTGTGCTCTTGTGTGTGTTTCCATCAAACAGGTTTTCTAATCCTTTTTGCAGAGCATCACTTACATTTGGTTTCTTGTCATACTAGATTTCATACGGTGTCTTCATAGTTCCTTTCTTCAGTTGTACTCAATTCAGGGTGTGAACTGCAGTGCTTATTGCTTCTCTCCAAAATATTTGAGGTACTCTCTTTTCTATCATCAAAGTTCTAGCACAATCTACAATTGCTCTATTTCTTCTTTCAACTATCCCATTTTGCTGTGGTGTTCTCGGTGCAGACACTTGTCTCTTTATACCATGATCATTGCAAAATAAGTTAAATTCATCTGAAATGAACTTTCCTCCTCTATCAAATCTTAGACATTTCAACTGTCTTCCTATTTCCTTTTCAACTCTTTCCTTATACCATTTGAACATTTGAAAGGCTTCTGATTTCTCTTTTAAAAACATAACTGACATCATCCTTGAGTAATCATCCACAAATAATATGAAGTATTTATCACCATAATAACTTTGAACTTTCATAGGACCACAAAGATCAGTGTGCACAAGATCTAAAATTCCTTTAGAAGTGTAAGACTTACTTGTAAAGCTTGATTTTGTCATCTTACCCATCTGGCATCTTCCGCATATTGCATTCTCAGGTTTTTCTAGGCTCGGTAGACCTCTTACTCGGTGCTTCTTACTTATTTTGATCAGGTTATCAAAATTTACATGACAAAACCTTTTATGCCATAACCAGGTATCTTCTATTTTGGCATACAGACAATTGTTCAGAGTTGAGTCAAGATGAAATGTATTACCTTTTGTTTGAGTCACGGTAGCAGCCAACTTTCCATGTTTGTCATGAACTTTGATAATTCCTTTCTGAAATTCTATTCGGTATCCTGTATTGTTTAGTTGTGCTACACTCAATAAATTGTATTTCAGACCTTCAACCCAATATACATCATCACATTTAGCATTGTCAATAAGTGTGATAGATCCTTTACCTTTCACAGGACATGGTGCATCATTACCAAATCTTACATAACCTCCATCATAATCTTCTAATTTAACAAACTTGTGTTTATCACCTGTCATGTGATGTGAGCATCCGCTATCTATGATCCAAGAATCATTATTATTTATGTGTGATATTAAGGATTTTTCTTCATAACTTTCTTCATCTGATCCATCTTTGATAGACACATATACAACTTCCTCTGTCTCAGTCCCATTAGATTTATCATCATTGGATTCCTCATCAGCTACTAGGCATATCTTTCTATCTCTCCTTTTGAAGTCTCGATGCCCTCTGTATTGGTTGTCTTTCTATCTGTCATCTCGGTATTCTTTGTTTTCACTAGATTCTTTGTCAGGACAGTTAGAAGCCATATGTCCAATTTTATCACAGTTAAAACATTTTAAAGGTAACTGATGCTCTGCAAAAAGGATTAGAAAATCTGTTTGATGGCAACACACAAGAGCACAAGAAACAAACGTTAGTGTTAGCAACAAAAGATTATCCTAAACAGACATATCAAGAGAGATATTAAGCATGAAATAGAAAGCATACAAACATAGAATAGATAAACTATACTCCTCCAAATGCTAATCAAGATGCTCATAGTTGCTCCTCCCTTGTTCCTCTCCTCTCCAAGTCCCAAATGAGTGTAGCTCTCAGCTTTTAGCACTAGCCATGGATGCCATATGGAGATTCAAGATGGTTGAATATGATAAGCAAATCCTATGCAAGTGTAGATAGTGATGCTATGAGAAAGCTCTATGCTAATGCCAGTATAACAACAATACTCTAATACTTCCTTCTCTTTTGCTTGAGGAGAAGGGTTCTATTTATAGAAGAAATGGGGAAATGAAGGGTTAAGACTGAGCAATCTTAACAAGGGTTAGGATTGAAAGTTGGGGATCCATGTGCACAATTGGCACCAATAAAATGGTGACAAGTGTCAACATAGGATTGGGTTGAGAGAAGAGGTTGGAGGCATTAAAGGCCTGAGAAGACCTCATGGTTATCTAGAGGCTAAGGGTCAAGTCCAAATTAAGATTACCCACTGGATTAAGAGTTAATCCAAGGATAAACCTTTGTGCAAATGTTTAAGAGATAATCATGGTCAAAGCATTAATGGCCTGATGAGACCTTTGGGTTGGGTAGAGGTTGAGTCAAAACAAATGTTTTAACCATGTGGGAGGGTTTGAATTAACCATTAATGGTTATTGGAGACTTTGGGGATTAAGTGGTTGAAGGTTGAAAGCCTTCAATGGTTATCAAAGACTTTGAGCCATTTAGTGGTTGAAGGTTGAAAGCCTTTAATGGTTATCAAAGACTTTGAGGGTTTGAGAAGTGACTTCCCTTTTGCTTAGGAATGTGACAAAGTTTAGAGAAGGGGTTAGGTTATTTAGAAGTGATTAGAAAATTCTAGAAGGGGTTTAGGCATGCAAGTGGATTTTGTAGGAAAATGCAAGTGGGAGAAATTTTGGTATTTTCAATTAAAATAAAATCATTTATTTCAATTAAATGGTGTAATTTGCATTTGGATAAATATTCAAATAAATATTAATTTATTTAAATGAGAAAAATGAAGATAAAGCATTAAAATGCTTGAAGACTTTGAGGGAAACCATTAAAGGCTTGAAGACTTTAAGGAAAACCATTAAAGTCTTAAGAAGACTATAGAAGGAAGCCATCAAGTTTGAAGACTTTAAAGCCATCAAGTTTGAATACTTTAAGGGAAACCATTAAAGGTTTCAAGTGGGTGAGGATAAATATGATTTTAAATAAATAATTTATTTAAAATAGTTGTGCAACTTGCTTTTGTAGGAAAATACAAGTGGGTGGAGGATAAAGGTGATTTAAATAAATTATTTATTTAAAATAATTGTGCAACTTGCATTTGTAGGAAAATGCAAGTGGGTAGAGGATAAAGGTGATTTAAATAAATGTTAATTTATTTAAATGTGAGAGGTGGGATTTTGGGGGATTTAAATAAATATTAATTTATTTAAATGTGAGAGAATATTTAATTAAATAAATATGATTTATTTATTTAATTAATGGTCTGAATTTGGTTAAGTGAATTAAATCAAATAAATTGAATAATTTATTTAATTAATAGGAGAAGAGGGTTAAGATGAATTAATTAAATATTAATTTAATTAATTCATTAATTGATGGTTAAATAATCAAATAAATACTAAGTATTCATTTAATTAAGTGGACAGATTTATGTGACTACAGTAACTTTCCTTTATACTTACCTTTGCCTCTCGGTAACCTTCTAGCCAATAATGCTTCAAACTCTTCTTGCTTTCTGATTTCCTCATATAGTTTGTATACTTCTTCCATGTTTTTGCAAAATCTCTCACTTGATCCACTATGATTTCCTTCAGCATACTTATACATTCTATCATTGTAATCATTAGATTCATCAAGATGAAAAGAATTGAATGCATATTCAACTTTGTTTACTGAAGACCCACTGTTATCAAAATTACTTAGTTAAAAGCATGTAGCTTACCGATAGTAGCATCCAAAGAGACTGGCATGTTTGGTACAGACCTTAATTCATTAATTGCAGAGACTCAAATGGCATAAGCAGGTAGAAGTGTTCTTAGCAACTTATTTGTTACATCCTTTTCTTCAATAGTTCCTCCTACTCCTTTGATTTGATTGATAGTTTCCTTTAACCTTGTACTGTATTGGATTCTCATGGATTCAAGTTGTCCTCTTAGACTATCTACTTTTTCTCTTTGAACATGTTCATCACCACCATACACAAATGTAAGCTTATTCCACATAGCTTTGGCATCATTACAACCTTCTAGATCATTAAACTCTGAGTTGGTCAATGCTGATGTTATTTCAATCATTGCTTGAATATGTTCTTGCTTTTCCCTTATTTCTTCCATTATCATAGGGTAGGTTCTAGGTGCAATGTATTCATTCTCCAAATAATATGTTGCATATTCTCCAATTCCTGATAAGTGCAACTTCATTCTTTTCTGCCAAGTGGTGAAACTTGACTTGTTCAACTTTGGTGCATCCCTTTTATACATCTTTGGATCTTGCCTCAAGTTCCTTTAAACTTTTCTTTCAGAGTTCTAGCTCTGATACCAATTGTTAGTTAAATGAGAGGGGGGGGGGTGAATTAGATAAACTGAGAATTCAATGTTCTAATCAGATTCAACCTTGGTAGAACTTACTTGATATGCAACTATGACTGTAAATCATTCAAACTCATAAACTGATAAACTTGAAACATCAAAACACATTTAACACCAGATTTAATGTGGAAACCCTAATAGGGAAAAACCACTGTGGGATTTCGGACCCACAAAGAAAATATACTCTTATAGAGTATGCTCGGTTAAAAGCCAATCTTGTTAAAGATTACATAAACACATTGCTAGATGTGACGTGGTCAAGGGATTTCCCTCAGATCTATCCGAATCTTGCACTTTGTTAGAAGTGACCTTGTCAAAGGATTTCAAACACTCAATTAGAATGTTACCTTGCTAGAGGATTTACAAATAAGACTGTTAGGTCCACTCGGTTAAGAGATTTCCTGTCACTTACAAAAATAAATAACAGTAATAAAATATATTTGCAACTTCACATCTGAAATGTTATACCAAACTCTATGTGCTCAAAATAATCTTGTCATAAGACTTATCTTCCTCCTTTCCGAGCTTCTCACTCTGTTCTTCAATCAGATCTTCAATCTTCTGTGCTCGGTAATCACCTCTGCAACATCACTGCTCTTATATTTGCCCGCATACTTTGTTCATCAACTTTTCTTTATTTATAAGCAATACCTAACTGCTTAATCTCCTTAATCACATTTCCCATGATTAATCTTAGCCATCAGATCTTCAAACCTGACTAGGTTCATTGAATCCTTCGAACTAAAAAATGTTTTATCTTGCCTTGAAACTTGTATTCCTTCCTTGGTACTTGTGCTTGGTTATGACCATTCAATCTGTGCTGTAGATCTAACTCTTGAATTTTCATTACCGTTGATCCTTAACAAACTTCTTGCACGACCTTCCAATCTTCTATAAATCTCCAGCTCATTGGCATCCTTCATTTAATAATGTATTTATTCATCCAATGCATTCTGTTACTGCTTGGTTGATACTCGGTTAATTTTGAACTTTACTCGATAGACATTCTATATTTGTCTCGGTTACTATCTCGGTAGCTTTGCTTACTGACGACGCTCAGTGACTTCTTTTTTCTTTAACCCACACCGATAACCTTGGAGTATACTAACTGGCTCCTTGCTCGGTAAAATAGAATAGTTTCAAACCTTTACTCATTCTATTGCATAAAATCTTTTCTCCTTCTTATTCAGTCTTCAAATATACATATATAGGATATCAAAACAATCAAAATATCATAATCTCATCATTGTCTAACTCGGTAATAGTTTCCCATTGAATAACTTATTACTCCCTTTCATTTTCACATTCTTTCTGTGTCACTTACTGACATCTTTATACTCATCAAAACATACTCTTTAAGATATGGCAACATCATACTGAATCAGAAAATCAATTGCTTGACATCAATGACAAAATAATATTATTAAGACAGTAACAATTATACCATCAATCTTCAACAACCTTCTCAATATTATCATACCAACAAACTTATTGTAATGCCAACAAACACTACATGCCAAGGCAGATCCTTTTCATATCCTCTACTCTGCAATCTCACTCTACAGTTTCCCTCTTACTGGTTTGGCAAGTATCAAGTATCTCTTCACTCGGATACATACACACGATATTTGCCAACAAATTTTCAATAATAAACATCATCGACCTTATAGATAATAGATAGGTCAGTAACATAAACCCTAAACCCTAAGCATCTTAGGTTTACAACACATGCGGTCCAATCCTGACCGTCCAAACATATTACATAGATCATTACAATTTCAAACAGATCACAAGACAATCTGCATTATTCATTAATCACCGCACATGGGAATCAATAACCCATCACGCTCTCTTCTCATACCATTAAGAAGAATGATCATTCTCGAGGTAGACTTCAAACATGGTTGATCTTCTTATGCTTCAATCCTTCACACGCACAAAGCTGACATGGCACCTTGATCACATCTCTTAGCTAACTCATCATAGAGTATCATCGGTTCATTGCACAAGCTAGATCACCAAACCGATAACCATAGAGCTGAGACTACTAACCGATAATCACACTTAGTGAAACCTTGACACCGATTCACTGAATCTCCTCATGCCTCTTCATACCGGTTCACAACTTCTTCCAATCTGCACATCAGTTCACTTACACTTATTTGACATCAATGACAACATACATTATCATCATATCAACATGCCGGTTCATCACATGCCAATGATATCCAACAACATTACTGTCATTTTCCTAAAGCTATTACACTGTCATCCGATCCTGGAAAACCTATCGTACGAATATGTGATTTTGTCAATCCAGAATAGTCAAACTTGCTTAAAACTGGTTATTATCCTCTTGAGCAAAAATAACCTCGATAGTGTACCCCTGCCGTTGTGTTGCTCAATTTTGTCGATAATCTCTAAAGATAGTTCAAATAACATCTTATCAAACCTAAGTTAACTTAGATAATGTCTTACATAGGATAGATCATTCCTAAAACTAGACCAGATCTTAGTTACTTCACTCAATCACTATGTTAAATGAACAACTAGCTACAATTTGATCTTGACTTTTGCAACACATCTAGCTCTCGGTCCTGTCGGTTGTAATGCCCATTCAAACTAGAAGTTCTTGCAGCAAAATAGACAAAGGAAAAGAAACACCCTTTTCATCAAATGACAATCCATTCTTTGTAGAAAATCTCATCTCAAATAAACTGTCATCGTCACATATACCAGTTTACAATCTACCAATCTTTGGTCAGCCCCTATCTTCCACCATGTATGGAGAAAGGCAGAAAAGACAAGCTGCTAAACACAAAAATTATGATGACATTAGTATCCATGATACCAACATTGATTCCTCATCAAGGGAATCTGAAGCCTTTGAACCTCCAGAAAAAGATATTCATAAATGTCAAAAAGATAAAGATTTCTGAAAAATGATGAAAGTTATCATGGCTAGAGAAAAAGAAGACTATTTCCTGGAACTAGCAAAACAAGGCGCTAAGCTTCCTACTGGTTATGATGTGGAAATCCTCGTCACTAAAGAGGAAGAGACACCATTGGGAATGCTAAACAAATAATAACAAGCGTTGCGAACTGAGATCACAGAACTGAAAAACAAAGACAAATCACCAAAACAATATTCTCTGGACACAATATGCCCATTCCCATTTGTTAAAAACCTCCACATGCCTCCATTCCCCTCAAACATAGAAATGCCTAAGTTTGACCAATCTGATGGGAATACAGATCCTCAAGATCATATCAGAGAATTTTGTGCTTTATGTATGGAGTTCATGCAAGACCAAACATATCTCATGCGCCTTTTCCCAAAAAGTTTAGGGTGGCAAGCTATGGAATGGTTCTCAAGTCTACCTATGGGAATAGTTTTTTTTGAAGAATTTATCCAACTATTCCTACAAAAATTTTCCTATAACATTTGTCACCTAGTCACTATGATAGAGATTTTGCAATACCAAACAAAAAATAGGAGAACCCTTCCTCACTTTTCTCCAATGACGGAGAAAGATGTTCTCTAGATATTCATGAACAATTCCAGATTTTGAGAAAATGGATATCTTTGTTAACAACTTAATCCTTGAATTGAAATACAGTGTCTAGATGCAAGTACATCCTTGATTGAACAAAATGGTAGATAATGCCCTTAGAATGGAAGATGTCCTTATAAAAAAGGGAGATATATCACTTTGGAAAGAAACATTGCAAAGTTCTAGCTCTAAAGAAAAGAACAAATACTGGAAGTACGACAAAGATAACAAAAGAAATGTTGTTAATGATGGAGTGGTAGACAATGTTAAGGTAAAAACAAAATCCACCATATTTAACTTGGCTAGTGGCACACAAGAACTCAAGGCAGCTGAAAATCCTCAGAAGAAAGCAAGAGAATGGTTTAAAGAGAAACCTTGGATTTCAAAGCCTAAGCGTGAGTTTACTACTCTAGATGAATCATATGAATCAACTTTTAAAAATTTATTGGCAAATGATCTGATAACATTTCTAGACAATTCTAGACCATATGATCCAGAAATTAAACCCAAATGGTGGAGAGAAAATGAATACTATGACTACCATCAAAACAAACAAACAACTGCATGAAACTTTGACATGAAATTCAAGATCTCATCAACGCTGGCAATATCGTTGTTGGAAATAATGCAAATAATGTTGATCCTAAGGCCTTTAAAGATCCCTTGTCGACTTATGAACAAGGAGATTCCTCAAAATCCAAGGGAGGTGATATAGTCAATTATACCTACACTAATAACGACAATGTGATCAACATGATTGAATCTTCCCAACCTGAATATTGCAATGTGATCATAATCAAAGACAAACAAAATAAAGCACAAACTGCTAATTCTATGACCCACGCTCAAAATAAGGTTACTCTCCAAGGAGCTTGTTCCTCAACTTTCGATAAAACAACATCAAACCTACCAACTCCTTCAAATAAACAAACAGACACAATCACGACCAAATCAAAACAACTGGCTACATCATCCTCTCCTAGTTATAGCATTGTTGAATAATTGAAAAGAACTAACACTCAAATCTCTATTTTGGAACTGCTTAAGGTCTCTTCTGCTCATAGAGAGATCTTGGACAAGACTTTGCTCACCACTAGTGTCCCTAAAGATTTAGACGTAGATCGGTTTCAATCATGGTGGGTCACTTGACTTCACCTCATTACCTCACTGTCTCTGAAGAAGATGATAGCTCATTGAGTCACCTGCATAACCAGCCATTACACATCAAAGCTATGATCCATAAACACAGAGTTAAACATGTTTTGATAGATGGAGGCGCTGGGTTGAATATTTGTACTTACAATCTACTAACATAGTTGGGATTTTCTAAAAACGTTATTGATCCAACAAAGAAAATAACAATCAAAGCTTATGATGAAGAAGAAAGAACCTCTAAAGGTCTAGTACTATTACCAATCAGGGTAGGACCTGTAGAAAGAGATGTCATTTTTTAGGTCCTTGACCTTCCTCTTTCATACAACATCTTATTGGGCAGGCCATGGATTCATGAAATGAAAGCAATACCATCTATGTATCATCAGTGCTTGAAATTTCCTTATAATGGAGTTGAAGTCAGTATTCCTGCTGATACAAGCTATACCTGTAATGCATTAACATAGAGTAATGATGCTTTTGTTCCTCATAATCAAGCAACCTCTATAGCTGAAAGTTCAAAATCTTTGCTGAAAGATTTAGAAAAGAAATTGAAAATCACAAACACTGGCATGGATGGCTACAAGATAGAGCCTATACTCTCACTAATGTCTCTTCCTCCATAACCAAGACAGTCAGAAAAATCATCAGAGGTTATGAGGCCACAAATTTCAACTCCAAAAGTCATTTATGATGGTCTCTTTATACAATCCTCTACTTCCCTTCTAGATGAGATAGAAGAGGATGCTGCTCTCAAATGGCTTTTCAAAGAATATAGTGCAAACAAAGAAATACGACATTGTGAGGTTTCCCCGACACAATATGGTCCAGGATATAAGATGCTTCAATGCATGAGATATTTAGGTACTGGTCCTCTAGGCAAGTGTCAGGAAGGTATTGTTGAACCTATTCAGTTACAAACTAAGTCTGCAAATGATAAAGCTGGAGGGATACGATCCAAGAAAGTTGTTAGATCAGAAACATACTCCTCACCATCAACCTAAGTGGAGGAAAAAGGTACTACCTTCAACACCATAAGAAATTAATACTCAACAAACTTAGGATGAGTGTGACGATGAGAAAGAAGAATTGCCAACCCAGAGAGAGGAAGCAGATGGTAATCAAGTTCTGATCGTATCAGCTATAACACTACAGGAAGTAGAAATCCCAGAGGATATAAGAGAAGAAGTATATAGAATCAGAGAATTGTTTGCACCATTGAACATACCAGTCACATATATTGATAGACAACAAGTAGAGGATTTAGAAACTGATTCAATTGAGTACGAATGGGGTCCAGACCATCTCTCAGATACATCTACTATAGGAACGCCTAAAGAATCCAGTGATATCGTAGATGACGCACAAGAGCTGATACACTTAAAAATGCAAAAGGAAATAGAAGAAATTAGACCAAAAAGATAAGAAGACTATGAACAATAGCTGGAGGAAGAAAGGACACAAGAAATTTCTTCACCCACTAACTCTCCCTCTAATAAGATAGGACAAATTAGGTATGGAACTACAAAAGAAGAATTAGAAGCTACAGAAATAGGGGCAGTCACCAGTCCAGAGAAAGTTGAATGGAACAGACGATAGGGATTAATAGAACCATCAAGGTTATGTCCACAAGTGTGTCAAATACAAGTGATCAATGAACCAAATCACGAAGGAACTTGCAACATTAAAGATGTAGGTATTGATACTATATATAATTTTACTAAACCACTTGAAGATGAGTCCGAAACTTCATCTTATGACTCTGAAAACTCAGACAAAAGCTCTATTTATAACAACTATTCAACAACACATTATGACTACTATGTCATGAATATTGAGATGTTGTCTACTGACCTTATTACTATCACACCATGGTATGTAGTCCAGTCTGAAGTAGGGGACGACGCTAGGAGTAGTTTGGTTGGATTAGGTCCAATAAATATTAACATGAATTTCGATAATCGTGTTGTAACTTTTCCTAGTCTCGAGACACCTACGCAAGGTAGTGTTCTGGAACTTGATTGGTCGGTCCAAAGTCATGATGATAGTACCGTGAACTCCCTTGAACCTATTCAAACTTTATCTTTGATACATCCTGAACTAATTGACTATACTCTTTATAACCAAGCTTTAAATATACCCACCTTTTCTAATGACTACACACTATCCTTCTATGTTAATGTAGTGCAACCAATGAACTCTTCCACCAGTGAGCAAAGCAAGAAAATGACTGAAATCGACATCAAGTATCTCATTCATAAAAAGAAAAAAAAGAAAAATAAGAGATCTGATGGCGAAAACCACATTATGGTGGTGTCAGAATCAAAAATAATAAAAATAAAGGACGTACCTAAAGGTGAAAACCTCTCTAAGGCACCTAAAGGTGAGATACTTGATATGCTGCCAAGTCACTTCCAAGAAAGATCTTTGATATTGATTGAGCCAACTCAACCAGTCAATATTGGAAGTAAAGAAACACCACATATCATTCATCTAGCTCAATCACTATCAACATAAAAGTTAAAATATTTCAGAAACCTATTTTCAGAAAAGAAGATCAATTTTGCATGTACATACTCCGATATGCAGGACTAGATCCTGATCTCATCATGCATCATCTCTCTATTACACTAGGAGTTAAACTAGTTAAGAAAAAACTTCATAAGATGCATCCTTATGTGGCACTGCTAGTCAAAGCTAAGCTAGAAAAATTGCTAAAAGCTAGATTTATCAGAGCTATAGACTATACAGAATGGATATCAAACATAGTACCTATATCAAAGGTAGACAAATCTATTAGAGTTTGCACAGACTTTAGGGATATCAACAAAGCATGTCCGAAAGACTATTTTCCATTGCCCAACATTGATATGATAGTAGATATAACTACTGGATATGAGATGTATTCATTAATGGATGGATTCTCTGGTTACAATTAGATCAAGATAGCTCCTAAGGATCAAGAAAAGACAGCCTTCAGATGTGCATGGAGCACCTTTTGCTGGAATGTTATGCCATTTGGACTAAATAATGTAGGAGCAACTTACCAAAGAGAAGTAACCACTATCTTCCACAATATGATGCATAAAAACATGGAAGATTATGTTGATTACACCCTAGTAAAAACAATGAAGAGATCTATGCATATTCAAGAACTAGGCCTCATACTGGATAGAATGGAAAGATTCAAGCTCCGGTCAAATCCTAAGAAAATTTGCATTTGGAGTAACATTAGGAAAATTGCTTGGTTACATAATTTCAAAGAAAGGAATTGAGGTTGACCTTGAAAAGGTTCAAGCTATAATGGAAATGCCTTCACAAAAGAATATCAGTCAAATGAGAAGTTTACAGGGTCATCTTCAATCAATAAGGCACTTTATATCTCAGCTAGCAGACATAGATCAACTCTTCACAAAGGTATTAAGGAAAGGAGTTCAATACAACTAGGATAAAGATTGTGAACAACATCTAAAACAAATCAAAGATTATATTTATAATCCACTCATATTGATGCCACCGATTCAGGGTAAAACATTGCTCTTATACATATCAGCCACTGATTCATCATTGGGGGCACTTCTGGCACAACATGATAAAAAAAAAGAAGAGAGAGTTATATATTACATCAGCAGAACATTGATGTCTTATGAAATGAACTACACTATAATAGAAAAAGTATGCTTGGCATTGGTCTTTGCATCACAAAAATTGAGACACTACATGTTGGCACATTCCATCAAGCTAGTAGCTAAGATTGATCCACTCAAGTATCTTCTTAGCAAAGCAACACTCACAAGAAGACTGGCTAAATGGGTCATGGTTCTTACGAAATTTGATATTGAATATGTGGAATGTAAAGCCATCAAAGAACGGGTTATTGCAGACCAACTTGTTGATGCTCCACTTGAAGACAATCAACCTCTGTATATAGAATTTACGGATGAATCAATTGTGCACCCTACTCAATAATCATGGAAGATGTTCTTTGATGGGTCTTTCACTCAGCATGGTTCCAGTGCCGGAATACTTTTTATTACTCCTAAAAAATATTCAGTCCCAAAAGCTTACAAGATTCTCTTCCCTTGCACAAACAACATTGCAGAATATGAAGCGTTGGTAAATGGGATCAAGCTGGCCATCGACTGGAAGATTGTTGAATTACACATCTATGGAGATTCTCAACTTATTATCAAACAAATCAATGATCTATATTAGACAAGAGATGAGAAGCTAATACCTTATAAGAGAATGGTGGATGATCTCAAGAAATACTTTACCTTTGTATCATTTCAGCAGATCCCCAGATCAACAAATAGAGCAGTGGATGCAATGGCCACCTTGGTGTCTATACCATAGCTACCAGAATCCAATTTTCACTTTGAATTCCTGGTGGAAGAGTTACATTATCCCGCCTATGATTCTCTTGAGTACCAGATGGTTTTTTCTATTATTGGACATGAATCATCTTGCTATAGCCACATTTACTCTTACCCATGTGACCAAGTTATCCCTGCTAATATTTCCCAAAATAAAAAAAGGATCCTAATCCGAAATGCGTCACGGTATGTTATCAGTGCTAATGACCTATTTAGGAAAGGTTTAGATAGTACTTTGCTTAGATTCCTAGAAACTAAGGAGTCTCAATGTGCATTATCTGAGGTTCATGAAGGTGTTTGTGGATACCATTCGAACAATTTAACTTTAGCATGAAAACTACTAAGGGCTTGCCACTACTGGCTAGACATGGAAAAAGAAGCTATAAAATTTGCTAAAACCTTTGAAAAATGTCAGCTACATGGGAACCTTATACATGCTCTAGCAAGGGATCTCATACCCTTTGTTACACACTGGCCCTTTCAACAGTGGGCATTTGATATAATTGGCCAAATATATCCTACATCATCTAATGGACATAAGTTTATTATAACTGCCACTGAGTAATTTACTAAGTGGGTAGAAGCAGTTCTGCTCATCAAAGCAACCAGTAAACAAGTAGCTTCGTTCATCCTTAATTATATCATCTGCAGGTATGGTATACCTTCATCCATTATAACTGACAATGGAGGATAGTTCAAGAACAAAGATCTAAATGAACTCTGTGAAAAATTCAAAATAAAACAACATTGGTCATCTGTGTACTACCCTCAAGGTAATGGACAAGCCGAGACATCTAACAAGAATCTGATGACTATCTTACACAGAACAGTAAATAAATCTGGAAAGGATTGGCATCTACAACTCAATCCTGCCCTGTGGGCTTATAAAACAAGTATCAGAACACCTACTGGGGCTACACCTTTTTCTTTGGTGTATGGGTCCAAAGTAGTATTACCTATTGAAGTGGAAATACCATCTCTAAGAGTTTCTTTGCAAGGTCTTATTACTAATGAAGACTACAAAATAGCTAGATTGTAAGAACTCGAATTGCTGGATGAACGTCGACAAGTGGCATTTGATCATCTAAGAGCATATCAAAAGAGAATGTCTAGAGGTTACAACAAAAATGTTCGACAATGAGAATTTCAGGTTGGTGACCTTGTTCTGAGAGAAAATCCTAAGAATCAGAAGTTTTGAGACAACAAAGGGAAGTTTGAACGCAACTGACTAGGTCCCTACATCGTTACTGCAGTTTTTGGCTTTGGTGCCTATCAACTCTCAACATCAGAAGGAGAATAGCTCCATGAACTGATCAACACTATCCACTTGAAGAAATTCTTCACCTAAATATTTTCTGCTCTAGCAGCCTATGCAGCTAAAAAGTCCTCAAGAAATCCTAAAAATCGGAAAAAGTCTTGAAAAAATCAAAAAAAAAAAAAAAGAAAAAAGAGAAAAAAGAAAAAAGAAAAAAAAGAAGAGAAAATGCCTTGGTGAAAACCTGGTAAACAAGCACCTTGGTAAAAAAAAAAAGAATCATTGCCAAGCAGGTGAAAACTTGGCAAATAGGCACCTCTTGTACTCAAACACTCCATCTATCAATGCAACATTGACATTCCCGCTTTCATGCATCTTTGATTTTGTTTGTACATAACTTTTAGTCACTTTTGTGACATCCTAGTTCGTTGGAACCCTCATGGATCGAAACTAATTAATGTCCTAGTCTTAGGTTAATCGACAGAGTAATTTATATGTCCTAAGCAGTATCAACCAAGTCATCTCTATGTCAGTGAAACCTAGTTGTCCACTCTGAGTCAGTCACCTGTCTCCTGACTACTGAAGAGTTTTATCACTGAGTACACAAGTAAAACAACAGTACTGAAAACAATCACTAAACAGTTTGAGCTATGCATGAAATTTTATTTGTGTGCTTTCTTTTATATTGGTTTTCGATTATTATCCCTTTGAGTAACTCGAGGAAGTCTATCTTGACTAAGAGGAGCAAGGATTGGGGGCATAATATTTTCTTTGTTTTCTTCTTGTAGGAATGATTCTGATGATCTAGAAACATCTAAATTAGCTGGGTGTCTATGATAAGAGCCTTCACATCAAGGTGAAATTGCCACACATACCTCGACTCCACTTATTTGAATGCTACAGGGAGGTTCCCATCATTTCTATGTCTGTTTTGAGGGAATTTCTTTATCATGCAATCCAGGTCCTTGTGAAATCTGTCCAATGATATGAACGAAAAAGGATCATTGTGGATGAGATAATTAATATTGCACATGAAAAGCAAGGAACTCTTATCTACTTGCTGTGGTTGTAAAACGCTCAGTGATGAAACATAAGCATTTCAAATCTAGTGACTAGGTTTAGGTTGCATTTCATTTTGCATCTCATTTTGCATTTTGTGAATTTAGGTGATTTTGGTATAATAACAATGCTCTCTTTATCTTCTGAATGAGAATTGGAAGCTTCATCATTTCTCAGCTAAGTGGTCTATTTTTCATTATCATTTCTCTGATCAATTACTTGTGTATTGAGATGTTTAGCTACATACATAAGCATTTTATACAGATTCATACATTCATTTGCATTCATCTTATTGCATTGAAAAATAAACACATTTGCATTACTAGTTACACATTCTCCTCATTACTCATTTTCATTCATTTTATTTGCATATGACAAGAAACAAAAACAAACATCCATATTCATATGCATTACATACATCCATACTAAACAGATATGCATACATATAGAATTAAGTATATAGACAAGCATCTCATAAATCGATTGACACAAGTACAATGAAGTCAAATCAAGATCTCGTATATATAAAATGATCAAGTCTCAGGGTACAAAAGGATGTCAATTGACATATACCAACTCCCATCGGAGAAAGAATCATAAGGGCTACAAAAAATGGGTGTGTCTACAAAAAAATATTAGAGCTACAATAAGATCTATCACTCTGCATCTTCCTCATCACTAGGTGGTGGAGGAGGTGGAGCCTGCTGACCCAGATCCTACCTAGGTTCCCAAGCTCCCTGCGATCGAGCCATATATTATGAATATGGTACAACCTGTTGTGCTACTGGAACTACTACACTATAAGCTGCAACATAATAGGTTGATCGACTCATTTGATGGAGAACCTCCTGCTAAAGAGCTTCTCACTTTGCCCTCGTCACTACGACCTGACGATCACGCTCTTCCCTAAGCTCCACTAGCTGATGATCATGCTCAGCTCTGATATCAGCTAACTGACGAGCTCTCTCTGCTCTAAGATCTGCCAGCTATCAGTCTCGCTCCACCAGTTGTGTCTGTGCCACTATTAGCTATGACTGCAAACCCGCTAGGCATGCTCTCATCAAATGAGCTGCATTGGCCCCCTGATCCCTCGTAGGCTCTTTGCCTCGATCTTTGCCTCTGACTCCCTCTACTCCTCTTTCATTTTCTGAACATGTCGCAGAGCTTTTCTCTCCTCCTCTTCACCACCCTCCTCTACCCTCGCTCCGCTCAGCCTCACTCCAACTGCCCCTAGGGATCCACCCTCTCCTCTTTGTTGCATACCACCAGCTGCTACCATGCTGCTGCTAGCACCGAGATCACCACATTCCTGCCTCAGATCCTTAACTCTCTATCCCTACCTCTGTTCGTGTCCCTATCCTTGTGCGGGGGCATCATCCTCTACCTCCTCTATGTGAGGTTCTTGCTCAGCCAGATCCAAGAATCTTGGGAATGGATGCTACTGGAACCAGTCCCTATATTGGGGCAATACCCCCACATCTGCAATATCATCTAGGTAACCCCATTTGAGCTGCTGTAACCTAGTCAACTCCTACATGCTCAAGGCGTATGATAGCCTAGGTCCCCATCCCTGTCTCTCCTCATTGGAATAACATGCGTATACAGTAAACTCCTACGAGATCCCTGAGGTCTACCATACTGCCTCATCACTCGAGTAACAATAAACCACTCGACTACTCTCTGTGATCTTCCTATGAGAGGTCATGTCATGAAGAGGTCTCTACAAACAACTCTCCAATCATCCCAAGGCTCCAGACCCTTGTAAGGTCTCCATGTGATAGCTATCAGATTATCTAGCTACCATCTCCAATAATCGGTCTTGCCCAGATGGGGCTGCGTCACATATCTAGCATATCTATAAACAATGGGTTGTTGTGGATCTTTGGCCTCATCAACAATCGGCCTACATACTGGGAGATGCTCCTAGGCCCATACCTACAAAATCAAAACTCCGACAACCATGCTCTTCCCCTCCTAGTAGACAATCTCATGCATCTCATGATACATGTGTGCCAATATACAAGAACCCCATCCTAACCTTTGGGGGTTCTCCACAAGTCTCTCTAACATCCTGCCCCATCAACATAAAAACCCCTGCTATCCCTATCTGGCATAAGAAAACAACTGATGAAACCTACCAAGATGCAAGCTAGTGCAAAGTCCTCACTATATCTGGTCATCATCTCATCCCAACTGATTGACCATGTTAGAATGTCCACATCATGAAATACCTGCCTCAGGGCTAGAAGGTTAGGACACTATGCTGAATCATAATCTACCTTATCCCCAACAAAAGTGATATGGAGAATCCTGTATACATCCTCGGGAGTGATGGTCATCTCCCCAACTAGAAAATGAAATGTATTATGCTCTGAATAGAACCTCTCCACTAGTGCAGTCAGCATACCATGATTCACATGGATATTAGGCAACCCAAGAAGATGAGTCAATCCGCATGCATCAATATGTGCCTGGTCTATATCTGATAGCTGACGCACTAATTTCATCATAGGTGGATATACACATCTGAATAATACATGGGGCAATCGAACCTACAAAAATCAAACAAAGGATCATCAGGACACATTCCAAAGTAGCTTATAAAGGAAGCAAAACATCATGAAAATCTAACTACATCAATTGCAAAATCAAACTTTCAAGTTTACACCTTAAAAAATGCTCACTATTTTCCAAACGATAAAACATCATAGAGATAGAAACTCATACGAGTCAGGAATTGGTCTTATATGACAAAACAGGTTGATACGACACAGGACTAGTCGTGAAACGACAAAATGGCTCTTTGGAATGTTCTCGTATGACACAAGGGTAGATGCAGAATGACAAAAATAGTAGACTTAAATGATAAAACAAAATTGATCAGTTTGTTGTATGAGACAGGATCTTGTCTCGCATGAAAAAATGAGATTGCCCGACTTAAACATGCCCAAAACATGAAAAATTCAACAAAAAAATTCAATTTTGAAATGAATAACAGGCTTAAGATAGATCACTTACCACTGGCTCATAGTTCTGAGGTCGATTATGTCATCTCTGGCACTTGAATCAATGCACATGAGTGGGAACCATCATTTTTCTTCACAAAAGGCTTTTTGAATTTTCAAACTTGGAGGGTTAAAATGAATTGAAAATGACACTTTTACCCCATATATAGCCAAAACCCTAATTTGTCAACTTGCTTCGATGGACATGAAAACTGTACCCTTAGCTAATTTGCCTGTCCTGATTCCATTTTTGAGATCAAAATCAAAATTTGAGATCATTCTGCTAGTCAATTTCATAAAATTTGGACCACTTAACACTTTTCATCAACTGCTCATTCTCTTCTTCAATTTGTGCTCAATTTCTCAATAAATCAATGCTGAATTTCAATTTTATTCTACAAATCAACTTTGTGCTCAATTTCTTGCCAAATTTCCAAATAGTTCTCTGAATCATTTTTTGTGCTCAAATAACTTATAATCACTCAACAATTGCCTATAATCATGTACCCACACTATCTTTCAATTTCTCTCTCGAGGGGGCATACTCATGACCTTATGACCTCACATCTTCAAATATCGAGAAAATCTTCAAATCTTCAAGCAGCTAAGCTTCATCAAATCAATCGCTAGGGGCATATAAGTTTTATCACTTCATATCAAGCTGATATTTGTCTTTGTCTGAATTAGTCTCTTAACATTAATCAGTTTCATCATTTTTCATCAAGCTGATTATTCGTTTAAACTCAATCAAAAGTTTAAAGAGTATTTTTGATCACACGCTCAATATAAGTAGGTGTTCAGTTTCATTGCTTCAAATCAAGCTGGACAATTTATCTTCACTCATCGTGTCTTGATCCATCAAGTTTAAGATCAATTTTATCTTCGCTCATTGTGTCTAGTTCAATCAAGTTCTAGATCAGTAAGATCCGCTTCTTGATCAATCAAGTTCAAGTTTTATCTTTGCTCTCTATCATTCCTAGCTCAATCAAGTTCAGGATTAGTTTTGCTTTAATAAACTTTGTTCAGTTTCATCGCTTCAAAACAAGCTGAATACCTCACTCTTCATCTGGTTCGTGATCAATCAAGTTCAGAACTGGTATCTTCTAGACATCAAATTTTCTTTGAACCAACGCACTGCTCGCACATTAATTCAAAGAGGGGAAAATGTAATACCCTAAAAATGGTCATCTAAACCATGAGCCCCTAATCTCGACAACATCACCAAGGTCCTAACCAAAGACAATTAAATAAATCTTGAGCACACAATTAATTTCTAAAATCATCAATGTCACATGGCAAATTAATCACTCAATATTGATTAAATATTTATTTAATTAATTAAATCATTCCAAGTAAATCATTTTAAACAATTATTCTATTTATTTTATTGAATATCCTAGCATATTTAATTAAATAAATCAATTTGCCATTAAATCATCAAAATAGGAATTAATTGACAAAAACAATTAAAAATTGAGAAAAGAAATCAATTAGAGATAATCTTGAAAAACAAATTAAAAATTGATAAATAATCTCAAAGAAAGCAATTAAAATAATTAAATCTTAAAATTGAATGAAATAGAGAATAAATCAGTTTTTTCTGATTTTATCTTAATTTTAGTCCAATTTCCTTTAAAACTAAGAAAAGCATCCAATCACACCAATTCACTTGGATTGTGCTTCCTCTTGGAAAATCTTGACCACTCATCATCATTTGATCTCAGCCGTTGATTTCTTTCTGATTTTTCTATAAATTCAGGTTCTCATCTTTCATTCAAAGATCTTGGAGAATATATTATTATTATGTTGTTTTTGCTCTAGGGTCATTGAGAATTTGCATTGAGATATTGCATATTTGTTATTTCATATTGTTTAAATCATTTAGCTTAAATATTCATATATTGCTTAAATCATGTTAGTATTGTGTTGGCATTTTTGTTGTTTATGTTGTGATTGTTATTGATGGACACACACTTGTATTGATATCCCCTTTATATGTATGAGCTCAAGCTCAACTGGTATTTGTTCCAACCAGTATGTTGTATACTAGTCTTTAGACTAGTGGTGATTTTGCAGAATGTGTTTCCCGGTTTGAAGCGGCATGTCGACCCCAAGTGGTTCATAGATCCCAAGCGGCATGAGGGAGCAAAGCGGCACAACACATTCTTACCAATCTTCTTTTTTGTCAAATCGGCAACTGGTATTTTGTATGAACCGGTAATACTTTGTGATGAGTTACCAACCCACCGATTGTTTGACGGTGTCGACACATTGACGGTGCTTTTTGTGTCGTGTTACTGAGTATGTCTAGATGCATTGAACCTAGGAAATTGTAATGTAATCCTATTGGACTGACATGAAATCAGATTCCTTTAAAAGGACATCATCTCTAGGGTTTTAAGTTGTTGCTGAAAGGGTTAATGTCGTGCTAGGGTTTAAGGTGGAAGTTGAGAATGATCTTATCTAAGAAGATCAAGTTGTAACTGTGAGAGAGATAGAGAAGACTGAAGTAATGCTAGAATGCATTAACTGTGAGCAATACTAGATCTAACCAAGTAATTTGTGCTATTAGATAGATCAAACACTTGTTGATTACTCACATCTTTGACAAGTCTGTAGCCCTTAACCGGGTAGGCCTCAAAGCCTTTGTAAAATCCTCTAACAAGGTGGTTCACTCCTATGAATCTAAAATCCTCTAACAAGGTAGTCTTTAATCAGACTTATCTCCTAACAGAGATTGAGATTCCTAATTGGATCTGTTCTGGGGAAGAACATTGTAAGACCTTAACTGGTCTGGTTTCTATTCTGCAAATAGTGACTTGTGAGTTCCATCTCACCGTGGTTTTTCCTAGTTGGGTTTCCACATCAAATATCTTGTGTTATGGTTGTATTGCTTTTGTGGGTGAATGCTTTATTCACATTTTGGTTTGCATGTGTGGTAACCGGTCTGACTGTTAGACTGCTTTACCAGTTTATCTTTAGACTGTGTAAGTTTTTTAGTGCAGTGATTTTTGGCATACTAATTCACCCCCCCCTCTTAGTATTCATCAATTGGTATCAGAGCCTACCTTTCTATAAGTTTAACCACTTGGAAAGAGATATGGGGGAATACACCACGAGGGAACTTACTCAATGGCTCACTAAGTCTTAGTAAGCCTATGATGATCTTATGGTCAAATACAAGGCATCTCAAGCAAAAAGGAGAGAACATGTAGAGAGGCTGATGGAACTATCTGAAAGTAGTTCTGAAGATGAAGCTAACATGGAAGCCATGATTGCTGAAGTGAATAAGCTGAATGATTCAAACTCCAATCTGAGAAAGGAGTTGGAAGGACTGACTATTCAGTTTAGTCAAGAGCTTGAGAACCGGAGAAAAGATAAAGATCTGGTAAAGGACAGAGATCATGAGATCTCCAAGTTGAAACAAGAGATTAGTGCACTGACTGCTCACCTTCATGAGAGAAGAATGGAAAAGGAAGACATGCAAGGTGAACTAAACATAGCCATCTTTGAAAATGCAAGTCTTATGGAGACAAATACTGCTATTTCCAAAGAACTCTTTGAGTCAAAGGAAATACTTGCTAAGTTTGGCAAAAGTACTGTCAAGCTAGAGCAAAAGCTTGAGTCATCTAGACTGGCAAAGAATACCAATGGTCTTGGTTTCTTTGGACATGAGGAAGGAGAATCCTCAGGAACAAATGCTGAAGCATCAAAGAAGCAACCAACACTCAAAGGAAAAGGTAAGCAAAAATTCAAACCTGTTTGCTTTAACTGTCTTAAAGAAGGACACATTGCCAATGTATGTAGGAGCAAAGCCTACAATAATTTTCCATATTTTATTAACAATGTACCTAGATCCAATAAGTTCAATGGTCATTGTTATGCATGCAACAAGTTTGGGCATAGAGCATTTGAATGTAGGTCTATGATGGATAACACTGGAAGATATCATCAAAGGACCTAAGGAACTGGTCCTGAACCTTTTGTGAACCGGAACCACACCCGGTTTAATGTCTTCAATCATCAGTCAAGAAGCGGTGGCCATCAAGCGGCAACCGGATGGAGAGAAAATTGTATGATCTGTCATGGTCATGGTCACACTGCTGCAACATGTAGAAGGAAGAATGGAAACATGTACAATGGACCTTGGAGAGCACCTGGACTTGTTTGCTATCACTGCAACAAACCAAGTCACATTGCAAGATTCTACTGAAGCAGAAAAAGTACATCTGATGATATACTAGTCACTCAGGAAGGAGAAATTGATGTTGAAAAAGTTCAAGGGGACATGAACAAAACCTAGAGGAAGAAACCAACAATGTTAGAAGAGGAACTGGTTTCTGCACCTAGTGTGGAAATATCAGAACTGGCAAACTAAGCCTCAAAGGCTTAGGCGGAGCAAATGGAAAAATGCTTTCGAACCCCTGGTTGACACCGGTAAAAGACCTTAACTGATATGTGATACCTGTCACTTGGCAGAAGACTAGAAATGGTAAAAAAGCAAATTAGGGTTTACGCCCTAATAGAGGAGCATTAATGGTGGTAGGTGAGAGACATGTATAAAAGCCTATTTCAAATCATTTTTCACTATCTATTTTCGAGCGAAGAAAAGTTTTCAAGTGCAAAGCAAAGAAAAGGTGATTTGAGCTTAGATTTTAAGAAATTGAATAATCTTGAAGGTGATTCAAATCCAGTTTGCAAGCAGTAGTGGAGAACACAAAGCGGTGTTTTGGCAACCGACGGAGAGTGGAGTGAAGCAGAATCAGGAAGCCCTAAATTCATGTTTGAAAGGTATTTTTCGTGTTCTTGAAATACTCTACAATGGCTTCCGCATCTCATACCAGTTCAAGTACATCCATAGAGTCAGAAAGTTTTATTCAGAGGAAGTCCAAATATAATGCTTTATCACAAATTCCGGTTGGAGTCATAGTTGAAGAGGGAATTTCTGATTATATTGATTACAAAATAGAAGACCTAGGGTCTTTAGCTATTCACACCCAGTTAGGTCTATTTTGTGGCAAGGACAAAAACATCAAACCAGAGTTTAGTGTCTTAGAGAAGAAGAAATTCCATAACGCAGTATATTTTTTGGAAGATTTTACGGAGGACCACATTAGGATTATTTTGAGCAGAGTCCATGGTGACAAGATGTACCTGGAGAGGATGCATGATATTCACCTCAGGCAATTCATGCAGTCACTGACTTTTGTAACACAGGGGAAGTGCCAGCCCTGAGAAAGGTGAGCAAGACCGAAATAGCCAAGCTCGCCGGTTCAACTAGTGATTCACGGGGTATGACAGTTAATCCTATCAAGGATGATCTGGTGAAATACACCTGCATGGTGATAGGATACAGAACATTTTCAGCTAGCAGGATTAATTCTGTATCTGCTGCAATGGTAAATGCCACTTACCGGATGATAAAAGAGGATGCATCTTTTGACTTATGCACCGGTATGCACAGGAAACTCCTGTTGAATCTAAAGGCAATCAAACAGGACAATTCACTGAGGTTTAAGTTTGGACAACTACTGGTAGAGTTGTTCTTCTATTTCCAAGGCTACTTTCCTGGTGTAGGAGATGTCCAGTGGTCCCCTGACCAACCAATAACCAAGCAGATAAAGGAAAGCATACAAGCCATTGGAACCAACTACCTTGAAGTACTGAACAAATATTTTGATGAGGTCAGAAGAAAGATGAGTCAGAGGGTAAGAATCTCAGGTGATATAGTGAAGAAATACGAAGATGACATCTGTTTCACTATTCAGGTGGACAAATGTTTAATGGAGGCTGTTGAGCCTAGAATGGAGGAAGTGGAGCCAATGGGCTATGAGGTTATGTATGACATGTTGGAAGGGTATGCCTCAACCCTTATTGCCTTGCCTCTTGCTCCAAAGGCTAAGAGGACCGGAACCTACTTGGAGAGGATTGCATCAGATGAAGAACCATCAGTGAAGAAAGGAAAAGAACCGGTAGCAAAGAAAGCCAAGGTAGTGCCTGGAGCATCGACACCGGCTACCACTGCTACTCCAAGAGTGACCAAGCGGTCACCGGCAAAGAAGAAACTAGAGGTAACACTAGCAAAAGTCTTCGAAAGAAAGAGGAAGACTAAGACAAATGAACCAGACTTCGAAGAAACCGAGTCTGATGAAAAGCCAAAGAAGGCCCGACAGACAAAGAAGATGAAGAAGAATGAACCGACAGCATCCGCACCGATAAATATTGACATCTCCTCATACAAACCCTTGACACATTTTCAAAGGACAGTTAAGAATATTAGGAGAAAATTACTTCATGATTTAGTAGATTACTATGATGATTTCAGTGATGAGGAGAAGGAGGAAATATTACAGGAAATCATTGTTTATATGTGTAACAATGACCGGTCACCATCAGAGATTAAATCTCAGACACTGGCTTCTTTATTTAAAGCATTAGATAATAAATGGTGCATTGCCATTGAAAAGGAACAGGAGATTAGGGAGAAAGTCTTTTCACAATACTTTCCTGAACTCTCAAATTCAGAATTGTTTGATGTATTGGATCAAAATAAAGGTCTCTTCTTCACAAGGAGAAGAAGACACTGGCTGTTGGAGGGAATAATTGATGATGTGGAAAAAGACACTCATCAACACATGAATCATGCTATTCTAGCTCACAAAGCATGAATGGCCAACCTCCAAGTGGAAAAAGAACCGGTTATTTCCAAACTAGATGAGGTTTTTGATGAGGAAGGAAACCTAGTGGAAGAACCAATCGACACTATCAATTTAGATGCCCTGGATGTAGAAGATGTCACTCAGGACATACCTTTTGAGGGAACTGAACAGGGGCAACAAGCCGAACAGGGTGGTGAATAGGCTAAGGACATGCAGGAAGCGGCAAAGGAATAGGAAGAGAAGAAGAAGAGGGATGAAGAACAGAAGAAGAAGGAAGAGGAAGAGAAGAAGAAGAAGGAAGAGGAAGAACAAAAGAAGAAGAACAAAAGAAGAAGGAAGAGGAAGAACAAAAGAAGAAGGAAGAGGAAACAAAGAAGAAGGAAGAAGCAGAAAAGAAGAAGAAAGAAGAGGAAGACAAGAAGAAGATGGAAGAGGAAGAGAAGAAAAAGAGAAACGAGAAAGAGAAAGAAGAGAAGGAGAGGAAAAAGAAGGAAGAAGCAGACAAGACAACTAAAGCAATGAAGAGCACATAGATGGAGACTCCTAAGGCAACTGGGAGACAAGCCAAACCGGCTGCTATCTCGAGTCCTATTGATCTCCAATCTGCAAGTGAGTTTGAGCTTATGCAGAGCATCAAGGTTTCCCAAGAGCGCCTTTAAGTCATTCACAGGAAAAAGGAACAGGACATAATTCAGGCGGCTGTAGACACCCTTACCGGTTTAATCCTCGGTACTAATCTTTCAGACACTGAATCATCACTAGCACAACTCAAACTACTATGTACTATAGTGGATGATCAGGTGTAGAGCCTGGAAGAAGCAGCAGAGGCCAATGTCAAGAAAGATCACCAAAAGGCTCTTAATGTTGCTCTGGTGAAAAAGATGAATGAGCTTAGGACCGAACTGCTGAAAGACCAAAAGGACATAAGGAATGCCTTGGATGAGGGAAACTTGCTACTCAGCAAAATCTGTCAACCTCATCTATTCTATGATGATGTGCTAGCCAAGAAGAAAAAGCTTCAAATAGACTTACAGTCCTACTTGGGCACATTTAAGACACCTTATGATTCCTTTGCAATACATGGGCAAACCGTTCACCGATTCTAGATCCAGTCAGCTAAGATGGAGCAAGAGATCAGTACATAGTCTATGGATTTGTAGGAGCTTCAACTGGTTTTACTTCCACGACTGCAAATTCTTCAAAAGTGTTATCTGAACCTAGATACCTTGACAGTCACACAGGAACTGAGCATAGTAGATGCCATGGAGGAACAGATATCCCAGATGCAAATAGAAAAGGAAGCGGCAACCTCCCTACTTGAGTCCTGGTCTCTATCCATGAAACAATTTTTGCAGAACTATAAATCAGTTTTTGACAAGTATTATTCATTATTGTCATAAACTCTTTTATATATATATGTAAACAGGGTTATTTAGTGGTACTTTGTCATTGTTGGTAAAGGGGGAGAAGTTAAAATTTTGATCTTCTGACACAGGGGGAGAAGTATCTGGTTTTGACATTTTAATATATGTTATATGCTTTGATGTCTCAATGATTATGCTCTGTATGCAAAATTTCTATACACTGTGTTGATTAAGGGATAGTGTATATGCTTAGGGGGAGCAATTTTGTTAATGGCAAGTTTTTGTTGTAAAACACTTAGATGTCAAAATTTTATTTTCCTAAGTGTTGCCATCAATTCCAAAGGGGGAGATTGTTGGCATTTTTGTTATTTATGTTGTGATTGTCATTGATGGACACACACTTGTATTTAGATCACCTTTATATGTATGAGCTCAAGCTCAACCAGTATTTGTTCCAACTGGTATGTTGTATACTAGTCTTTAGACTAGTGGTTATTTTGCAGAATATATTTCCCGGTCTGAAGCGGCATGTCGACCCCAAGTGGTTCATAGATCCCAAGCGGCATGAGGGAGCAAAGCGGCACAACACATTCTTACCAGTCTTCATTTTTGTCAAACTGGCAAACGGTATTTTGTATGAATTGGTAATACTCTGTGATGAGTTACCAACCGACATTTTGTGATGAGTTACCAATCCACTGATTGTTTGACGGTGCCGACACATTGATGGTGCTTTTTGTGTCATGTTACTGAGTATGTCTAGATGCATTGAGCCTAGGAAATTGTAATGTAATCCTATTGGACCGACATGAAATCAGATTCCTTTAAAAGGACATCATCTCTAGGGTTTTGAGTTGTTGCTGAAAGGGTTAATGTCATGCTAGGGTTTAAGGTGGAAGTTGAGAACGATCTTATCTGAGAAGATCAAGTTGTAACTATGAGAGAGATAGAGAAGACTGAAGTAATGCTAGAATGCATTAACTGTGAGCAATACTGGATCTAACCAAGCAGTTTGTGCTATTAGATAGATCAAACACTTGTTGATTACTCACATCTTTGACAAGTCTGTAGCCCTTAACCGGGTAGGCCTCAAAGTCTTTGTAAAATCCTCTAACAAGGTGGTTCACTCCTGTGAATCTAAAATCCTCTAACAAGGTAGTTTAATCGGACTTATCTCCTAATAGAGATTGAGATTCCTAACATGATCTGTTCTGGTGAAGAACATTGTAAGACCTTAACTGGTCTGGTTTCTATTTTGCAAATAGTGACTTGTGAGTTCCATCTCATCGTGGTTTTTCCCAGTTGGTTTTCCATGTCAAATATCTTGTGTTATGGTTGTATTGCTTTTGTGGGTGAATGCTTTATTCACAGTTTGGTTTGCATGTGTGGTAACTGGTCTGACTATTAGATTGCTTTATCGGTTTATCTTTAGACTGTGTAAGTTTTTTAGTGCAGTGATTTTTGGCATACTAATTCACCCCCCCTCTTAGTATTCATCATATTGGAGTTGAGAAATACAACACCATAGGAGCCTGAAGATCTTTTGCAAGCTAAATAACCTGTTACAAGGAGAAGCAAGGAAGCAATAATCTGAAGAACACACAAAACACAGGAAAAATATTCTCAAAAGATGAGAGCTCCATTTCACCAAAAATGTATTGTGAATAATAATACAATGAAAAGCAAAAATAACCTCTAATAGGTCAATAAACCCTAAAAAGGGAAAACCCTAGGCTTGCACATAATAATTAATAAAATAATTAATTAATATGCACCTAATGTTAGCTTAAGTGTAAAAAGATAATAGGGAACTTAAAGAATTAAACAAATATTGTTTAATTAATCAAGTAAAGACCTAATTACTCTAACACCCCCCCTTAAGCTAGACTTAGGGAGAAGCTAAAACCTAGAACAACTACTGAAAGCATGAAAGATGGGTCCCAACAACAAGGCCTGATCAGGTACCCAAATACAATGAAATCTCTATGAAACGAAGACAAAGGAGAAAACCCAGTGGGAAAAAACTCCTCTCCAAAAAGAGATAAAAGAACATGCTGAAAGAAGAAGAAGGAAGGAAGGCCTCATAAAGACCCCCCAAGGGCAACTTCCTTCACCCCAAGCATAGAGCACAACTGAAGATAACACGGCGATGCAAAAGGTTTTGTGAAGATGTCTGCAACCTGCTCGGAAGTGGGAATGTACTCCAGAATGAGAACACCATTGTGTATCAACTGGCGAATGAAATGCATGTGAAGCTCAATGTGCTTGGTCCACTGATGCTCTACTGGGTTGTTAGAAATATGAATAGCACTCTGATTATCACACCAAAGAACAATGGGACTATCAGGAGGAAAACCAAACTTAGTCATCAACTGTCAAAGCCATAAGATCTCCTGACTAGCGAGCACATCAGCTTGGTACTTAGCCTCTGTAGATGATAATGCATAAACAATATTCTTCTTGCAAGACCATGTGATAGGACTAGAGCCAAGAAAAAAAATAAAGTCAGAAGTAGACTTCCGATCAGTGACATCACCAGCCCAATCTGAGTCAGTGTAGCCAACAATGTGAGGTTCCCCTGATGTGTAGTGAATGCCATGAGAACTAGTGCCCCGAATGTACCTCAAAATATGTTTGGCAGCTTGCCAATGACTCTCATGAGGATCATGGGAGAATCGAGAGATAAGGACAACTACAAAAGAAATATCAGGATGGGTGTGAGTCAGGTACAACAAACTGCCAACAACTTGCCTACAAAGTGTAGAATCTACTGAAGGAGTGGGGCAAGTGGTGATCAAAACAACCCTTGACTGAAATGGAGTGGGAGCAAGCTTGCAATCAAGCACGCCAAAGCACTGAAGCATGTCAAGAGCATACTTTTGCTGGTAAAGGTACATCCCATCAGAAGATTGAATCACCTGAAGACCAAGGAAATAGTGCAAAAAATCGAGATCTGTCATCTCAAACTGATCCATCAAGGCATGCTGAATATGCCAAATCATAGAGGATGAGCTACCTGTGATGAGGAGATCATAAACATATAGCACAAGAATCAAGATGTCACTCCAAGAAGTTGAATGTACACTGTGTGATTAGAATGACTACGAGAGAACCCAATGGAGAGCAAGAAAGAATCCATCTTCTCATACCAAGCCCAAGGGGCCTGTTTGAGACCATATAATGAATGTCGAAGTCTACAAACCAAAGAACTATCCTACACAAATCCCTAAGGCTGCTCCATATAGATCCCAATGCAAGAGGGCACTTTTCACATCTGTTTGAAAAATAGGCCAACTCCGAGAAGCAACAAGAGATAGTACAAAGCGAATGGAGTTCATCTTGGCGACAGGGGAAAATGTCTCGGAGTAATCAATACCCTCAACTTGTGAAAAACCCTTCGCAACAAGACGTGATTTGTACTTATCAATGGAACCATCAACAACATACTTAGTGTAATACAACCAACGACACCTAACCATCTTTCTGCCCTTAGGAAGAGGACAGAGATCCCAAGTATGATTCCTCATCAAAGAAGAATACTCCTCCTCCATAGCACAATCCCACTCAGGGTGACCTGTTGCCTCTAAAAACTTCTGAGGATCATCTAAAATAGCATGAATCAAAAGACTAGAACCCATAGTATGAGAATAGGTGCTATGAGTATCCAAAGGATCACCAACCATAGGACCTGCCGCCTCAATAGTAAGGCAAGCCCACTTGGGCATATGAGGTGGGGATGGTGGATCATCAGCACCATCATTAGAATCATCCTCAAAAAGATCTCGAAGAGATGCAGTGGTCAAAGTAGGTAGAGGAGTAGACACTGGAGTCAAGGTATCCACTATGGGAAGGCGCTCATCAAACTAAAGATCCCGTTGAAATAGGACCTCTCTATAATCAGGATCAAATAACCTGTATGCCTTAACATCCTCACAATAGCCAACCAAAATGAGTGGTAGGCTCTTTTGCTCCATGGATTTCCTCTGAGCATCAGGAATAAAAGCCCATGCCTCATTGCCAAATACCCAAAAAAAAGAAACATTAGGCTTGTCATGAGACCAAGCCTCCTCAGGAGTCATATATCGAATACCCTTGTGAGGCATCCGATTTTGAATATAATTGGCACAATTGACTGCCTCAGCCCAAAAAGACAAATCCATGGACCTGGACTGAATTATACAATTTGCCATCTCTCGTAAAGTTCTGTTCTTGCATTCAACGACACCATTCTGCTGAGGGGTGTAGGGAATAGTAAACTGATGCTACAAACCATGCTCTGTGCAAAATCTCTGAAAGCCTGATTCACATACTCCCCCCCATTATCTGTACGTATCTGCTGAATAAAACAATCAGAATGCTTCTCTACATATGTCTTGAAGATTTGAAATGAATCAAAGACATCAGACTTGTACTTAAGAAAGTACACCCATGTGCGTCTGGAGAAGTCATCAATAAAAGTGAGTACATACTTGGCCCCTAGAAAAGAAGGAGTGAGAAATGACATGAGATCACTATGAATCAACTCCAAGGGTGCCAAAGCACAAGAGGCTCTTCCCTTCAGAAAGGGATCTCTGTGATTCTTGCCAAGCACACAACCATGACAAACACCATCAGTGCAGGAAATCTATGGGAGCCCAAGAACAAGTGCCTGTGTACTCATCTGCTAAAGATATCTGTAATTGACATGTCCCAATTGCTCATGCCAAAGCTTACTCATGGAATCTGCATGTGCTATAAAAGAAGAACCTACACCCTCAGAGGGCTCAAATCCATCAAATCTGTATAGACGAGATGCAGTGTCAACACTCCCAGTAGCAACAACTAAATCAGAGTCATGGAGGTCCTGAATAACCACATCATGTGGTGAGAACTCAACTGTCTTACCAGAGCCAGAGTGGCAAATCTGATAGATGGATAGGAGGTTCATCGAGATGTCAGGGACAACTAGTACATCCTGCAGAGTACCCCCATCCAATGAGATAGAACCTAAACCCAAGACTGAAAGCTGAACTGAGTCACCCACTACAATCTGTGAAGTACCACAAGAGGCTAAAGAGGTAACCATCTGCTGAGTGTGAGTCATATGGTGAGAAGCACCAGAATCTAGAGCCCATGTGGACCCATAGGTCAAAGCTCGAGCAGTGAGAGCATGACCTTTCCCATTGGAAGGAGAAGACGCCTGAGGTGAGGAAATGTGATGCTGCTGCATGGCTTCCTCTAAAGCCTCTAATCCTTTCCAACACCTGGAAATGGGATGGTCATCCTTGCCATAAAAACTGCAAGTGTCTCCTAATTTCTTCTTAGTCTTGGAGGAAGACTCATGAGACTGTGAAGATTTTCCTTGTTTGGGAGGAAATGGTTTTAAATCAGACTTAGGAGCAGGCTTGGAGGAATTCTCACTACCTACAAAAGGCTTCTTCGGCTTTGGTTTCTGCTTTTGTTTCTCCTTAGATGACTGAGCAACCAATGCTTTATTTTTAGATCCTGAAAGCATATCCAGCTAAGAGAGGTGTGACTGCTCATGAGATAAATGCTCATAAAAGACATCAAAGGTAGGCATCATGAAATGAGCACTCAACCCATCCATGGTAGAGTAGAAAGGAGAGGCAAAAAACTAAAAATGACCCCAAAGCTTTGAAAGAATTAAGTGAATGCACTTTGTGTCTATCTTGACCTTGCCACATCCCTGAAGAACAGATCTGGTAGTCTTGAATTGGTTCAAGAAATCCTTAATGGTGGGAAAGGAATCAGGTGACAAGGAAACCAAATCAGCCTCAATCTACAATGCCTGAATCTCATTGACCCTCCTGAAGAGAGTCTCAAACTTCAACCACATAGCCCAAGGAGTAACTCATCAAGGTGAAATAGAAGACTGTTAGAGACATGCAAGGAGAACAAACCCATGGCCTCATCCATCTTGTTCCTGTGTTGAAGAAGCTCATAAGGACACTGCAATACAGGTTGAACCTCATCCAAACAAGACCACAACCCCCATGCCTTGAGAAGCCTCATGATGTGGGGCTTCTAGGTGTGAAAGTTGTGTGAAGTCAACAATGCAACTAAAGGATCTGCCATGAGAACAAAAAACTCTACACTTGCACCTACTTGTTCATTTTTTTTACTATGTGATCTTTCAGAATAGACGGAAGATACAGAAGAGTTTGTTTGTTTTGAGAGTTTTGGTGTTCTTGATTTTTGATATAAATGACAAAAAGCGAGAAAAAACACCCCCCACAATAGATAAACCCAAACCCTAGTACATAGTAATGAGAAGGAAGTCGTGCATAAGCAGAAAAACTTCAAACTAATATATCATGTACCTGGTGACAATTCTGAGAAAAAAGATCACAAATCTGAATAGAACATGCTGAGAGCTTTCCAACACCTATTCATTTTCAAAAAATGGAGTCCATTTGCCCATTCTACAGCCCTGTAAGTGCAAAAATGAAGCCCAACTTTGACTGGAAAAAAACATAGTAAAATAAAAGATTCAAGAAAAAAATCTACTACCACAAGGTCTAGCTCGGAATCACCTTTCCATCTCCTATTTGAGTGCTAAAATCCGACTCCAGATGCTCAAGATAGAGCCAAAAAACCAAGCCCCTCTCAAAAAGGGCTAGAGAGAGAAGGGAGGAGGAGGTGGGCGGAGGGTGCTGGTGGTGGTGGTTGGGCCAGGCAGAGCAGAGCTATTAGGCAGAGCTATGGTGATGGGGAGCTTTGGTTGGAGCAGCATCAGAGTAGAGTGGAGCCGACAGGGAGTGGTGGTGTCCGGGTGGCGGCCGAGCTGAGCGGCGGTGGTGGGTCGTGGTGGTAGTGTGGGATTTGGGCCAACCAATGGCTAAGGTGGCCAGAGTGGTGGTTTCCGGTAGTGGGCTGAGGTGCCAGCGGGGAGCAACAGGGATGGCCAGTGTGGTCATCGGAGTAGTGGCGGGGGTTGGGGACCAGCAGGCGGCAGGGAGCCAAGGAGACGCGGCAGCCGGTGGTGCAGCAATGGTGGCGAGGGCCGCAGGGAGGCTGGTAGGGGGTCGGAAGGATGCCGACGGGGCCTGGGAAGGTGGGGTTGGTGGTGGTTGGGCCCGATTTGATAGGGTTGGTGGGGGCCGAACTGTCAGACTGGCGGTGGTACGAAACTGCACCTGCTCCAAAACCCCTTTTGCACCAATTTTTTGATTTTTGATTTTTGATTTTTTTTTCAAAAAATCAATATTTGGCCTGCATGCCGTAAAAAGGCAAAAAATAATTTTTTTCTTGATTTGCGTGCCAGGGTCGTACGACCTGGATTTGAGAAAAAAATACTCCCAGAGGCTTAGGAACCAAAATAGGTCAAATTTTATATGACTATAGGGGTTTTCAGACCTTCTAAGCACTATGGTGAGGTCCATTTAGGCCTAAAGTTCTCAGAAAAAGGTCAATCCCTAAGTACATAAATTTTTTTTTGAAACCCCAGATCTGCTTCCAATGCAGAAAATCTCAAAACAAGAACAGATAGCTGTAGATCTGAAGCTCTGATACCATATTGGAGTTGAGAAATACAACACCATAGGAGCCTAAAGATCTTTTGCAAGCTGAATAACCTGTTATAAGGAGAAGCAAGGAAGCAATAATCTGAAGAACACATAAAACACAGGAAAAATATTCTCAAAAGATGAGAGCTCCAATTCACCAAAAATGTATTGTGAATAATAATACAATGAAAAGCAAAAATAACCTCTAATAGGTCAATAAACCCTAAAAAGGGAAAACCCTAGGCTTGCACATAATAATTAATAAAATAATTAATTAATATGCACCTAATGTTAGCTTAAGTGTAAAAAGATAATAGGGAACTTAAAGAATTAAACAAATATTGTTTAATTAATCAAGCAAAGACCCAATTACTCTAATAGTTAGATTAATCTTGCATATCTAGCTTACATCTTGCATCGATCTAGCTTAAATGCATGCTCATATAGATTAAAATCCTTCGTTTAGGTGTTGTCTAGTCAGTGGATAACTTAGCAATATGAGAGCAATCTAAACTCGCATCTACTAGAAGGCAATGGGTCGCTTTGTAATGGTTTATTATTCATTGATTATTGATTTACTAACTATGCATCTAATGACTTAATTGAAGTGTTGTATATTCCAGATACATATACAAGTCCACTTTTCACACAAACAATAAACAAATGGTAGAAGATTATAAAGAACATTTCAGTTATATCACTTTTGAATAGATTCCAAGGATGCAGAACAAGGCAGCCGACACCATGGCTACAATAGGGTCTCTACTAAATATGCCTAATAATGAAACTTGGTTTGAGTTTATTGTAGAAAAATTAATGATATTAGCGTATGAGATTCCCTCATCTGAATATGTATGTGAAATTGTGGGTCCAGAATCCCCAAGGTATAATGAGATATACACATACTTACATACTCATTATATGTCTCCTAATCTATCTAGAAATCAAAAGAAAACTCTTATTTGGCAGGCGTCTAGACACACTATTATTGCTAACACATTGTATAGAAAGGGCTGTGATGGAACCCTTCTCCAATGTCTTGATGAAAGAGAAACACAAATTTTACTAAAGGAGGTACACAATGGAATTTGTGGGGTGCATCAAAGTGCCCCCCCACTATCAAAGAAATTGTTAAGAACTTTATACTATTGGCCAACTATGGAAAATGATGCAAATAAATATGTACAAAAATGTAAACAATGTCAAATGCATGGAGACCTCATTCATGCACCGACACAACATCTTCAACCTATTACATCACCATGGCCATTTTCACAATGCGGGTTAGATCTAGTTGGTAAAGTCAATCCTACTTCTTCCAATGGGCACAAATTCATCTTAACAGCTACTGAGTATTATACTAAATGGGTTGAGGCAATTCCCCTTACATACACTACTAGAAAGCAAATAGTAAAATTCATGCTTAATAACATTATTTGCCAGTACGAGATTCCAATGTGCATAGTGACAGACAATGGACGTCCATTCAAAAATCAAGAGATTAGAGAATTGTGTGAAAATTTTCAAATACAATAGAGATTTGAAACACCATATTATCCTCAAAGCAATGGAGAAGCAGAGACAACAAACAAGACAATATTGAAGATTCTAAAGAAAGTTGTCACTGATGTAGGATGAGATTGACATCTCTAGTTAAATCCCACTCTTTGGGCTTACAGAACAGGAGTACACACCCCTACAAGAGCAACACAATATTCCTTTGTCTATGGTACATAAGCGATACAACCTATTGAAATAGAACTACCATCTTTAAGAGTCTCCTTAAAAAATATCATATTAGAGGAAAACTATCGGGTTGCAAGATTACAAGAGCTAGAAATGCTCGATGAAAAGAGACAAACTAGCTTAAATCATTTGTGAGGTTACTAGAACAAATTGAGAAGGAGTTACAATAAACAAGTACGCCCAAGAAATTTTGAAGTGGGAGATCTAGTTCTCAAGAAGAACCAAAGGAACCTAGCAGAACGAGAAAGGCTAGGGAAGTTTGAACCTAACTGGCTAGGTCCTTTTATCATAACAAGGGTTATAGGAAATGGAGCACACAATTTGGCTACCATGGAGGGAGATTCACTCCCTGACCCTATGGGCAACATGCACCTTAAATGATATTATATCTAAGGGATGGGTAAGTTTAGGTTTTACTTCCTGCATTGCATATCATTTTTCTTCAAAGCACTACAACACATATAGTTTCTTTTTCAAATACATCACATTCACAAAGTTTCTGCATTTGCATATATCGGCATCAATAAAACAAGGCAACTATCCAAGTTTATCATCCGTTTGCATTCAAGAGAAAAAAGGGTCATCTCCTTTCTTAGATATTTAGACATGAAGTCTTTAAGGTCCTAAGGTCATACATTTTCAACATTACCCTGTGATGATGCTTTACTTATGGTTGGGTAGTGATTTCACTATTTGAGACTTGTTAACCCAAAATCTATCAATTTCTATATCTCAAACACATTAACAAAATCTCTAATTCATTCAAGACACCTATTTGATCATATGACTAGTAAAAAATCTAAAATTCCACTTCAGTGCTGCTGTAATTATCACACCCAAGTAGGTTTCATTACTTACAAGTCAAGGTAAGAAAATAAAAAGAAAAAATGCTATGCCAAATATCCATCACAAGGCAAAAGAGAAATGATATATAACTAAAATATCACGCATACAAAGTGCGACAAAAATATTGACTATGGGAACATGCGAGTAACTCCATCAGGGCTATGAACACCTGCTGGAAATGGAGCAATATTTGAGAAATTATAGTCTATAACCTTGTCGGAGCTCTAAAAGCTTACTAGCAGCGAGGCTCTATTCAGGATGCTTTTGAAGTTAGAATAATCCATGTAGCTAGTCATATAGGATGCTAAGGATATTTAGTGAACACAAGAGCAGGAATTAACTCATTTGCACACACATGGGCAAAAGAAGATCAAAGTTTCAAGAACCAATGGGGAAGTTTTCTGCGTCTCCATTTGTAAATCCTAGTCACTAAGCGTGTTAATTTGGATGTTCCAAGGGACCTTAAGGATCGATTGACCACTTATCTATGAAATGTTTTGTATCTCCAATTCACTTGGTGTATTACAAAATGCTAAACAAACACAGTCATCCTTGTATGAATAATAAATGCATCTTCATCATGCATATTGCATTAACATAGGTCATGTCAAAAATTCATTGTCTCCACATGCATTCTGCAAATCATTATGTCATACAGGTCTGCACACTGGGGGCATAGCTGAAAAAATCCTAAAAATTATATAATGTCCTGAAAAAATCAATCAAAAACATTCGTATATGATACACAAAATCCAAAAAAATTGGTAAAACATCAAAATCCAATAAACATTCATATATAATCCACAACATCCAAATACATTTAGAAAAGGTCTAGAAGAAACTCAATCAAAAACATCCATATAATGTCCTAAAAAACTCAATCAAAAACATCCATATAATGTCCAAAAAAGTCAACCAAAAACATTCAAATATAATCCACAAAATCCAAAAACAATAGAAAATCAATCAAAAAACTTGCAATAAAATGCCTCGCAAGAAACAAATACCCTAGCAGATATCCAAAAAACATTTCGCATGAAGTTAACAAAGGATACGACTATCCAATCAAACATCTGCAATCAACTGATCAAACTGTCTTATTAATCATATCATATCCATATCAAGTGATCATTATCTTCTCAGTCTTAAATGGGATCCGCAACTTTCTAAGATCAGACATTATCAACTATTACATTAAGCAACTGAGAATGAAGGCACAAGGTCAATATAGCTTCTGAATTTTGTCTAGGTCAGTCTTTATCTTTTATCATTTGGTGACAGATTATGTTCCTATGCTACTCAAGGATGTCCACAAGTGACTAGAGGAGCCATCATGGGCAATATCTTTTTCTTTGTTTGCTGTTTGTGGTGTGAACCGATGAAGTTCTAGGGAAATTTCTCTAGTGGGTGTCTATGATAGGAGTATTTAGCTAGTGAATGCCACACATACCTCGACCCCTAGTGTATTTCCTAGAATGGAGGGGTTCACTCCTTGTCTGCTATGTTTTTGTTTCTTGGTTCCTTATACCTTGATGTGCTAAGATTCATTATTCAATAATAAGGATCAATGATGAATATATATTACGCAATAAATAATGACACAGGTTCATGAATTATTCATTCTCATTCTCGTCTCATCTATTTATTGATAGTTTGCTGATTTCTCATCTTCTTTCTAAATCATTTTCTTCTAAAATTATTCTTTCATCAATCCCTTCTTTCTTTCATCTTACTAACATTTCTTCAAGGTCCATCTAAGTTAAAGGAATATTCTGGCATTATCATACAAAAACAAAAGTTGCATCCATATAGTTAAAAATTGCATCCATATAGTTAAAAATTGCATCCATATCATCTAGTTTAAATTGCATTTTAATAAGAATTGCATTCATAAAATTATTCATAAATCATATAGAAACCATTGCATTCATAAATCATATAGACATGCATCGTATAACTCATAGCATCATGCAACATACATAGAAAACAAAGCATAATAGATCACCACCAAAAACCCGCATATCATATATATAACTCAAAAATGATAATGTATCTGAATACAATAATCATAAATAAGCTCGAAGTCTCAGATAACATGATCTAAATGTCTCAACCAACACTACCTCTGTCAACAGGTGGATCCTATCCACTAGATCCTGCCCAAAGATGTCGAGGTGGACCCATAACACCACCATTGCTGGTCCTTCATGTAGAAGTCCTACTAGAACTAGAATGACCTCTAACCTCACAAAATCTAGGAGCTCTTTGTCCCTCAGGTACAATGCCATAGTAAAGCTGTCGATAATAAAAATATTCCTGTGTAGCATAATAGAGTCTGTCAGTCTGTCTCCGTGCATTAGTACCTGGAGCAAAATGCTAATCATAGGCAGCCTAAATCATTTGCGACCATCTGACTGCCTCATCTCTCTCTCCTTGGAGATGATCCCTCTCGGTCTCTAATACACCATAGTCTCTGCAGAATACCATCACTCTACTAAAGCTGTAATCAAGGCCCTGTTGGTCGTAACCTCTGGCAAATGTAAAACATGATATAAACCTAGATGTCGGATATGTGCAATCTCCTCATCAAGTAAAACACCTCGAAGATCAAGTCCACTGGGTTTGCTCTGTTAGCAGTATAACACTCCAATATTCTCCTCCGTAGAGAAAATATTGAAAATGTCAGATATCGGATAACGTGATTATAAAAATTTATCAAGCGCATGACAAAAAATTCAATTAACAATGAATGCGTGAAGTTAATTACTTATGCATAACATTTAAAACCATTGTGGTACAATTAATGCATATGCGTGACAATTGCAATGAATGCGTAGCATTTAAAACTAATGTGTAAATAGATAAGCGAATGCATGACATTAAACACTTATGCATAACACTTAGCACTAATGCGTTTAAACTGATAGGCGTATGCATGAAGATTAAGAATTTGCTCTCTGGAACTTTTTTAGAAAAATTGCAAAAAACAGGCAAAAATTTAGAAAAATACCATGCCGCAAGTCCCCAGAGGTTTTTGATAAGAACGTACTCGGTCAGACAAGTGCACTCATGCCCTATAGCTAGCCATGATGATCAAATACTCGCAGGAAAGCAAAAAACTCGCAAGGATCTCTAAGAACTCACCACAATGCAAATGAGCAAATGAAAAGCTAAAATGTCTATTTATAGCTCAAAATTAGGTTTTTTTTTTCCTACTCCGACACCCGTGGTCCCCTTCAACTTCAAACAACTTGTAGGCTACTCAAATGATTTCAAAAATGCACGAAACTTCACACAATTGCTCATTATACCGATATAAAAAATATGGTCTCAATTTTCAAAATTTTCAACCACCTTTTCTGAGGGGGCATATTTACACTATACAGTGGTACCAAGGCATAGTCGGGTAGAAGAATTTGTCTCAAAGAGGGGCAAATGTAGACACCTACAAAATGTCTCATTGATCATGTAATAATTATTCGTCTAAATTAGTTAAATGATTATTTAATTATTTAATTAAGTTAATTAATCTTATTCTTCTAATTTGATATTTCCTCATCATCTTACTAATTATTCTATTTCAATTCTATCATCATTTAATCATTTAACCATTGTCTAATGTTAATTAAATATTTATTATTTAATTAATTCTGATTAATCCCTCAAGTTAAATAATTTTTATTATAAATTCATTTTCAATTTCTATCTTTATCTTTAATCATCAAATCATTAACCCTCTTCTGAATATTAATTAAATATTTATTATTTAATTAATTGTGATTTTAATCCTCTAATTGAAATAATCTTTATTATTTAATTAAATTCAATTTCTAAATATTTAAATAGTTTCTTTAAATTATTTAATTAGTTAATTAATTCTCCTCATTCAAATTCCAAATCCCCAAACGCTAACTTCATTTAAGTAATTATTTTAATTTCATTGTTTCTTCTATTTCCTTCTAATTTCAAATACATGTGCATGATTTCAAAAATCAAATTGAAAATCAAAGTCAAGTTCTAAATATATTCAACTACCAAATTGAATTTAAAATAAATTCAATATTTGAATTAAATCTCATGCAAAGATTAAATTGAAAATCTAAGTTAAAGTTCAAGCACATGCTAAATTAATTAATTCAATCAATTAATTAATTAATTCAATTATCTCTTCAATTCCTATTTCTATCTTTTAGTTAGCTTTTTCTAAATAAAGCTCTCAATCAGCTTTCAATTAGTTAACTATTTCCTCCTCTTTATGTCCTCCAATCATCTTTTTTCATCCTTCAATCAACTTTTTCTCAATCAGTTAACTCAATTATCTATTCAATCTACTTTGTTTCACCTCTAAATCAAAAGTTCAACTATCAATCAGCATGTGAGCTCACCCGAGTTCCACCTCTTGATCAATATGTTCCATTTTTCAATCAATCATCTCCAATAATCTATAAATTGAGCATTCAATCTCCATTTTCAATCTTGGAACAATTACTCTGAATCACGAACTTTGAATCTTTGTGTCATTTGTAGGTTGCTAGCGCGATATCTAAGAGCTGCCATACCACAAAGAGGAGAAGAGCAATGGAAGCTATACACAGTCTTGGAATAGGGGGGATTGATTGATTTTAATTATATTCCTATTTCTTGCTTTCTGTGTTATTGCATTGTCTTTTTTTTTGAGTTCTAATTAGGATAGGGATTCTTGATTTTCCCTTTCAATCCTAGTTTACTTTACATTAGATGAATTTTTACATGTGACACTTGTCATCATCAACAACTCTCCATCTTTCGATTTATTGTCTGATCTGGTGGGGTTTTCTTCTAGCACTGTTTCTCTTCCAGTAGCCTCTATCTTCTTACATTCAAATGCACGGTGTCCTTCTCCTCAACACTTAAAGAAAGTTCCTCTAAATGTCCTCTTGTCATGTCTTCCAGAGTTGTCATTCTGGTAACCATCTGGTTCTCTCCTCCGGTAGAAACTTCTATCATCCTTCTGGTATGGATTATCTTCTTTTCTCACTTCCTTATCCTTGTTCTGATCTGTACTGGTTCCTCTTCCTCTGGTATATCATCTTCCTCCTTGAAATATTCCTCTAGTAAACCTTCCAATTCTACCTCTCCATCTCTGCTCATGTCTTTTATTCAATTTAGGGCATACTGGTAAGCCTCTTCAACACCCTCCAATTTGATCATACTAAGTTCATCTTGTATAGACATCCGCAATCCATTCAAATATCTTGCAATTTGTTCAACTTCATCATCATTGTGTTTGGATTTGATGTTCAACTTGTAAAATGCTTTGGTGTACTCCTTCACACTAGATTCCTTCTGTCTTTATTTTGCAATTTTCAGAACAAATCCACTTGATAATTCGCAGACACAAACTTTGATTTTAACTTAGCAATCATCCTATCCCACGTCTTGATCTTCTCTTTACCTCTTATCTGTCTGTCAACTTGCAAATGCTCACACCAAAGAGACGCATTTCCTTTCAAATGGGTAGAGGAATATTTCACCTTCCTCTCTTATGCAGTGTTTTCAAAATCAAAATACTTCTCCATCTCTGAGATCCAATCCATCAATTGATCCGAATATAACTTCCCATCATATTCCAATGGGGTAAAATGAGGTTTAGTGTTTGCCCTACTCAAAACCCTTAAAAACCTTTCTTCATCCAGATCAACCACCAGTAGATTTGTTAGGATAACCGGTGGACAACTGAGAGGGGGGGGTGAATCAGTTGTGAACATATGATATTAATCAAACCACTTTATAACCTTTAACCATAGCATATAAACATTGAATACCGGAATAGCAGAAACATATATCAGTAAGCAATAAAACTTAAGAATAAAATAGAAAATTAACACAATGCAACCATACCACATAACACCATGATTTGTACGTGGAAAACCCAGTAAAGGGAAAAATCACGATGGGAAGCCTGCCCATAGTCAGATGATACTTCTGCAGAAAGTATGTGATACAATAAGGGGCCCGCACATGCAGGAAGGCACACTGCCTATGCGTACTGCTCATTACAAAGGAGTATCACTGACTACATAGAGGTTATGACCACCTCAAGATAATTGGACAACAATCCAGAAGAATGAGCTGCCAAAGATAGCATCTACCATGCCTGATTATAGTCCCGGTTAAGCTCAATACCAGAGGCCTTTTACCTCGTAAACCCAATTTGATCACCTATGATCGATAAAATCTCCTTCGCATATGATATTTCATTCCACGACCACGAACATATTCCACCACCACAATCTACAATGAGATATTACATCAATTTATAGAAACCCAAAGGCCTAAACCAATTAGGTCGGCCACCTAAAAGATATTACAATAAGATCATTACATACATCCATATTACAATGATATGCCATGTCGGCTTTAGACCCAAACAACATTAACCAATCCCTAAATCATCTCGGTAACGTCTAGAGAACACATTAATATTATATCAATCCATAACCTAGATAGGTATCAGACCTAATCTGGGTCAACCACCCCAAAGAGATGTCTCCAATAAGTCAAGCCATGATCAAGGATCACCTTCTGCATCCTAAATTCCTTCTAGAAGCCACATCAGCACCACTTATGCATCCTGTCAAAGATTCTCAGTAAAAGCTCTCCGGATAAACCTTAAACCCGTACCGGTTGTAGACGTCTAAAAATGGTCAACACTTGTGGAGTCATACTTTAACATTGGCACATTTCCTTATTTTAGGGTCTTGCATCGCATTAACATTTCTTCTATGTTGTGCACTTGGTCTTTATCATTTGCAAACACCGAGTCCTTCTTCTGCATTCTTCATTTATCTCACTTTCGAATTTGGTCTTGTTGATAACAATCTTCAATCATGATTCTGGTCAATCTTATCCTGTTGCATCAATGTGCATGCTCATTTATCATCATTTTGGACATCGTCAATCCTAATCGATGATAGAATTAGGCTTTTTGTCCTCTTTTCAATCTTGTCATTTTTGCGATTGATTCATCATCGATCCTCGTCCTTCTCAATCATGTCAATTTGGATCTTTTAGTCATTGTTCCTCGTCAATTGGTGCATTTATCAATCAAATCATTTGTCAGCACTGGTCCTTTGTCAATCAAAATCATGATCAAATCGAATCGACATCAATTATCTTTTGTCAAGACCTAATTGTCGCCCTTGCATTTCTAATTCATCTTCTAGGGTTTTATGATTTATTCATTAAATCTTGTTTGTCATTTTCCCTTTAGGTTAAATAATTTATTTATTTATCCTAAGTCTTCTTGTCACAATTAAATATTTATTTAATTGGCTAATTAATTCCTCTCTCTTTTTGTGAATTAATTAATGAATGAAAAATTATTAATTAATTTACCTAATTTTCTAATTTACTAATTTCTCCTAATTCCTAATTTTCTAATTTTCATCAATTTTCTCCTATATTTCCCCTAATTTCATGGGAATGACATAGCAATTTTGTCAATTTTGTCATAATTTGTCAATCAATCAATTTTGCATAGAAAGTGTCAATTTTGTCATAATTTGTCATTCTTGATTTGAAATTTCCTTTCAAATCTCTCCATGCTAATCTTGTCTTTTCTCCAATTTGTCTATAAATTGGATGAATTTCTTCAATCAGCCCCGCCTGATCGATCAATCATGCTTCTAGTATCCTTATGCTGTCTTTTCAATCTTGCTTTCATCTCATGCTTATGCACTTGTAGGTGAGATCCACAAACAAAGCAATTTGAAGGAGAAAGAAGGATAATGGAGAATTATGAAGGAGATATCTGCATTTGGTTTGCTTTAATTTCATTTTGAATATCTTGTCTTCATGTTTTCTATTGAATGTAATTAGGATTTATCACTGCAATTTAGTTTTTGTGATTGAGCTAGTCTAATTTGCTATTTGCTTTGATGATTTCCAAATTCCTATCTTACATTAATTGGTGAACCCGACATGGAACTAACCATTTAACCATGTTTTGAGTGCCTTTTGAGCTGATTTGCAGGTGAAAACCCAAGAAACAGGGCAACTTAGGGCTTTCTGGGCACTTCTGCGCCTGTGTCAAGGCATTCTGCGCCTGTGTCAAGGGATCTGTGCCTATGTCAAGGCATTATGTGCCTGTGTCAAAGGGATCTGCGCTTGTGTCAAGGCATTCTATGCTTGTGTCAAGGCATTTTGCGCCTGTGTCAAGACATTCTGCGCCTGTGTAAGGCCAGAAACAGAGGTGAAAATCAGTGTTTTTACTTGCAAATTACTTTTTTATGCATTCTGTTCTTGTATTCTGGTTTTCTTTGGTACTGATGCTCTGTGTATCACCTTGGCATTACGTGTGATGAAGATTAAGAATGAAACTACTAACAAATCTTATGCAGGTTCGCTAGTCAAAGACCAAACAAATCATACTCCTAACTTAGTGATTTTGCAGGTTGCCTTATATTCCAACCAAACTTTGTGTTTGTGATTTTTAATTAGGCACCTAGTATGTTTGCTAAGTAGGGTGGAATGAACATGTGTTCACTTTACTTGTCGATTTTGACATTGGAGTAGGAGAGTATGCTCTCATCCTTCTTAGGGTGATCAGAAATCTAGATCTTCGATACCATTCTCATGTTTTGGATTGTTTGCTACCTTTAGAGGGCCTTCCTTCCCGACCATTTGCTTTCTTTTACAAGCAAGTGACAATCGTGAGAAGGGAACGACCCAAAGTGAGCACAACTAGAGTACCTTGGCATTCTAACTCACTATAGATAAATACCTGATGGGCGAAAGCTTTGAAGGAAGGGTTATGTGGGAATTGTAGTTACTTGGGAAGTGATGACTCTTGGACTCTTTTTCATATCAACATCTAAGTAGGGCCTCACGGTCTAAATCATGCTTGTGCGACTACATTTGTTTGGTATCTTGGTGGGCCTGTGTCTCAATCACGCTTGCATGACACCGAGGAGTAGCACTTAAAAGAAATCCATATTAAACACCTTGTATTTAGAGGCCAAAATCCTTCTAGTTGCTTGAGAAGGAGGAGTTCGGATACTGGGAAGAGATACTAAGTTCGCCATGGGGAGATTTCCATGGGGATTGATGCTTGGCTGCCCTGAGAAGTGAGTGTCGTGGAGGGGAGCCCGTGGGGTCAAGCATCTATGTATTCTCCTTGAATCTCATAACGAGTCTACCTCTCAAGTACCTACTGTCTTTACCTACCATAAGAAATGTGTGAATGAGCATGATTATCTTGAGTCTAAGTTAAAATATATTGTTTTCTTTGCTTGTCAAAAGTTGAGTTGTGTCTCATTTCAAAAACAAGACAAATTGATTCAAAACAAGGTTAAACAGAAGACTATTTCATTCAACAAAGTTCAAAACACCTTCAAACATGGTTGTCAAACATTTTTCAAAATCTTGTCTCAAAATTCATGTCACTTAGATTTAGGTCCTCCATTGTCCATACTTAGGGCTTAGAGCATCATTCTTTCATTCCACTTGGTCCATTTCATTTAGGTGTCCACTTGCATGTCATTATTAGGTCCTCACTTAGTTATCATATTGCATGTCCAACATTAGGTTCATCCTAGGTTTGCATTTTGCAAATTCATTGTCAACTACCAAGGTTAGGTTTCACCTAGGTCATACTCCTTTGCATATCAATAAGGGTCATCCATTTGCATGTGTCCTCGTGCATTAGAGTAATACCATTTCATAATTCAACCTTAGGTTTTGTCTTAGGTTGACATTGTCATACATTTGCATTTGCATCCTTGTCCTCATAACATTAGGTCACATTTGCATACCCTAGGTCTCTTCATTAAGCTTAGGTCATTATCATATCATATTAGGGTCATTTGCATAGTAATTGTCCCTTTGCATATAGTGTCAAAACTAGGTTTTGTCATACTTGAGTAATCCAAATCTTTGATAAACCCTAAGTCATTGTTAAGAAGTCTAGACCTTATCAAACTTTTGCCTTTTTGTCATCAATGTCATTTGGTCAAACCTAGCTTAGTATCCAAGCATATAGGGGAGACATTGTCATTTTGTCCTTTTGTCACTTGGTCCTTTTGTCCTTTGAGGTCTAGACATCATTTCAATTTCCTAAGGGTCTCATTTTTAGAATTGCATTCATGAGTTTGTCAAAATCTTGAAAAAACAACAAAAACATAGGTTGCATTACCATTGCTTAAGATTGCATATCATTTCCAAAAATTCTTGAAAAAATAACAAAAAAAAAATAGGTTGCACTTATTTGCATAACATTATCAAACCATAGAAACTCAAAGGTCCAAAGCAAGGTCACATTTTCATTGCATTTAGTTGCATCTAGTTGTCATTTCAAAAATTTCAAAACAACAAAAACATTAAGTTGCATTGTCATCCTTTTAGGTTGCATTTGTCAATCCCATTAGTTGCATTGCATAGTGACATGTTTGTTGAAATGAGGTCTCAACCTTCTTACGAAGCCATGTCATCACAATTGAGAAATCAATCATGTCAATCCAATCTCTACATGTCTCAGAACTTGGATCAAACTTATCATGATGATGTAAATGTCCAAATACAAAAACTAGAGAAGAAACTAGCTTAAGAAAAGGCGATATTGGAACAAAAAGTGAAAAACATTGAGAAGAATAGATCACAAATGTCCAAAATGTTTCAAAAATTTCCAGGTCGAAATCCAAAAATTGAGCCAATTGATGTAAGATCTCTTATTGAATGAGACATACCAGCTCTCCTCTCACAAATAGAGATGATGAAACAATTTCAAGAAAAGAGACAACAACATTATGTGCCTCCACAACAAGAACAAGAAGGTGTTTACTATCAATCACATTTTCAACCATCACAACCAATTGTTCAACAGTTTGAACATTTCCAATAGACACAACCAATGGTCCAACATATACAACCAACACAACCAATGGTCCAATTTCAACAATATGTCCAACCAACTATACAATGCCAACAAATAGTTCAACCAATGGTGGAATATCAACAAGTTCAATCAACATATCAGTGTCAACAACTACAACCAAACATTCAAAAACAAAGGGTGCAGCACACACCAAGCCAAATTTTGAATATGTCAAACCAATTGGATCAACATCTAGTTTGAAATCAAAACATGACATCAAGCCAAGGCCAAATTCTTTCAAAACAAGTTCAAATTCTAGATGCAACTATGTCAAAACCTTGAAAGAAAGGTGGCTTTATTGCAATGATCTTAAGGAAATTACCAAGTGAGTTCTTTGAGGAAGATCAAGATAATACAATTATGTCTAGCAATGCCTCATCTCCCCACAAACAACTTGACTCTCTAATGGCACCTATCCCTACACCTTTAGAAGTTTCACAAGAACCTTCCATATTGTCCTCATCAAATAATACACCCAAGGATGAAATTATCCAAGGGCTACCCATAATTGATTGCCAAGATAATCCAATTCATGATACACATCCTTGTCATGTTTCAGAAATACAAGACCCAATGCCACCATGCAATTTATTGCCATTACCTGTTTTAGAGGACCCCATTCGAAGTCCCTCTTCCTCATGTTCAAGCATTGATTCCTTGCCAGAATCCATCACAAATGTTCAAATAGCATTTCCTTCATGCCAAAACATTGATTCCTTGCCAAAATCCCCCATGCATATCCAAAGTCCAACCCCATGTCAAGAGGATAATTTAGAGCATGAAGAAACATGTCTTAAAATAGATCAAGATCAAGATCTTGAAACCTTATCATCCCATCCAATTGTTGACCAAGACTCCATGTTCCCAGACACTCACGATGATTCCCCTATTCTTGTCCATCCTATCCAAAGTCCTATTGACACTCCATTCCTTGAGAAAGATCAAGATATCCCAGTCCATCCAATCCCAAATGATCCCATTCCATTTCATGAAAAAAATGTCCTTTCAAATCCCATTGACATTCCACTTCCTAAGAAAGATCAAGATATCCCTTCCATCTTTTTCGATGATTCCATTAAAAGTCAAGAGCAAAGCACCTTTAAAGAGGAATCCAATGATCTTCCTCCTTGTCAAGATCAAAGTATCCTTCCAAATTCATTTCCAACACAAGACCCTATCATTCCTTCAGATCCTCCACAAGATCCACTTGTTCCTCCATCTCCACGTCCTAATCCAGCATATCCACTCCAAGATCGCATTTCTTTTGATGATTCCATTATTTCTCCCATTCCATCTCTTGAAGAGCCTATCATTGAACCATGTCCACTACACAATCCTAGTCCCCCTCATGATCCTAATCCCTTTCATGATTCTAACGTGTCAGTGCAAGATGTTCATGAACCCTTGACATGCATAATGGGTTCTTCCACTTTGGTGCAATCCGATCCACTTCAAGATCTCATTATTTCTCTCATATCATATCCACCTCATAATGGACTCACGTCTTCTTCCCAAAGAAAAGAGTATCCTACAAGTCAAGATATTCATAAAGGCAAAGGAGTAGATCTCCATAAGCAAGAATCCCTCCGTATCAAAGAAGATCTTAAGGCTCATGTCTACACAACTCACTCTCAAGACATGGGTACCCCTACTAAATCCAACATCCGTTCAAAATCAAAACATACACCTTCCCCATCATACCTTCCATCCATCTTAGGTCCTTATATCCCTTCCTCCTCTATGCAAGGTTAGCAAAGGCACAAATCCTTGAGTAAATTTCATCCATCCAAAATAACTCCACTTCATTCCTATCCATCCATGCATTCCTTTCCCCCTCCAACTAATTTGGATGCCAAGTATAAAAGTCATAAGTCTAGAAATCCACATGTATTCAAGGATCAACATGTCCAATATAATCAACATGTCAAAACAAAGACAAATATGATCCAAAAAGAAAAGGAAAAATCCAAAAGGTCAGAAAGGCCCACTGAGAAAAATAAAGCAAAGTCAAAATATATATGGGTTCCTAAATCCCTTGTGCAAGCAATGCACTCCAAGGAACCACAAAAGCATGAAAAATCAAAAACCATGTGGATCCCTAAGCAGCTCCTTGAAACACAAAAGCCTAAAGAAACATCCAACTTGGCATCCAGAGTTGTTATTCCTCCATCCAACCCTCTCAAATTTGTTCCTACATCACCTTCTTCATCCATTTTAGGCCCTTATGTCCCAAAATCCCAAGCTATTCCTCCATCCAAATCTCACAATCTGAGATCCATTTTTCCTCCATCAGTCCATCACCCCTCAAGGTGTGTGCCAATGTCAATCTTGCCAACATTTCTATCTACTCAAGCCCAATTCTTCCAATACCCTATCCATTATCCAATGCATATTTTCCATCCTTCCATCCCTCTGGTCCAATCCTTTACGTAAATCCTTGCCTTAGTTTCATCTTATTTTCCATGTCCTTATCCTACCAACGTCTTTGAGCATACTTTTAAAGGTCATGGTCCATTTTTTTCAAGGCTACTATCCAAAAAAAAAGATGTTTGAGTCCTTCTTCCATCCCCTATCATGTGTCCATCTTCTATTGAAAAAGCTCAAAAATCAAAAAAAAAAAAGTGAGAAAAAAAAAAGAAAAAAGAAAAAAGTAAAGCAAAAATAATTCATCCACTGGTGAAAACCTGGCAAACAGGTCCCTTGGGCAAGTACCATGATGAAAACCTAGCAAATAGGCATCATGCGTAATCTATGAACTTCTTGTACACCACACTTGGGGGCAGGTTTTATCCTATCATATCCTTTTGTCCTTCATTGTTCCATTATCCTATCGAACCCCTATCATTACCCTCCATTATCCTATTGTCCCTCATGTCTAGTTTCCCTTTCCACCTTTGATCTTGACAAGGCTGAGGATTGTCATGAGCATCATGCATCTTGTTTGCAGCTTTTAGTCCATCATAGCTTTTGGTATTTATCCATTTGCTTATTACAACCTTTCATCAATATTCCCTAGCTTATTGCAACTTTCTGCCACTATCCCTTAGCCAATCCCAACCTTCAGTCCATGTCCCTTATCTATTCTTGGTCTTGCTTATCCTATCCATATCTTATCACTATCCATGCACTCTCTTTCTGTCCCTTGATCTTGATCTGACATAAGGACGCAAAATTTAAACATGGTTTCAAAAAAAACCTCTTGACATGTCCCTCATGCCATGTTCCTACTTTACATTGTCATATCCAGTCTCTTGTCCCATCACGCCATAGCCCTTGAAAATTGCATCCGTATTGTCTTCATGATTAAAGGCCTTTGTCTTCCCTCTATCCACCATCATTTCAGAAAGCCTATTTATTCACCTGTCATATTCCTTGCCTTGCTAGACACTAGGGGCAAAATCATAAAAATTGAAAAATGTCCTGAAATAATCCAAAAAAAACATCGAAAAATGCCCCAAAATAATTCAAAAAAAAATCATATAATGTCCTGAAATAATCCAAAAAAAAAATAAATTGAAAAATGTTCTGAAATAATCAAATAAATTGAAAAAATCCTAAAAACATTCAAAAACATCAAAAAAATCATGTGTTCATTCTCAGCTAAAATGTCCTGAAAAAATCCCTAAAAATCAAATAATGTCCTGAAATAATTAAAAAAATTGAAAAATGTCCTGAAATAATCCAAAAAAAAAGTCAAATACAGTCCTGAAAAAACGAACAAAAACATTGTAGAAACTCAAAATCCAAAAACACTTTCTCAAGCATTTTGCATTTTGTGAATAAATATCCCCTTTGTGCATAGACTGATCGCTAAGCATACATCCAACGACAATCAATCACACACTGCGCTTTACTGAAATCACGCATTCACGGATGAACTTTTCAATCAAACCAGACATTCAAATTGATTAAAATTGTCATATCAATCAATCAACATCAATATCATTTGTCCTTGTCACTACTATCATGGGTCTTATACAGGGTGTCGTATACTTGAAACCAGACTGTGTCCTGTCTTAGACGGGGTACCGCATTCCCTGAAACCAGACAGCATGATCATTCTTGTTTTCCACTTTTGACAATGACGATTAGACTATTTGTTTGACTTGGTTGAATTTGTGCATCTTATCTTTTTACTGATTTATCTTTGACTTTGATCATGTTCCTATGTTGCTCGAGGATGTCACTGAGTGATTTAGAGTGACCAGGATGGTTCATGGTCCCATTCCTTTTTTGTTGTGTTTGCTGTTTATGGAATGTTTGTCACAAACTAGGGCAACTATATCATTTGGTGTTTGTGATAAGTATGTTTGCTTTGTGAACACCGCACATACCTCGATCCTTGATGTATGCACCCTAGGATGCTTCACTCATTCCTTGTGTGCGATGTGTCTGTCTTTTGCAAAAGGGGTTGCGTTTCATCTCTGGCCTTCAATGCCATGATGCTCTGCATCCACTTTGCTACATTAAATAAAGGTTCTCACCTACAAAGTGCATTGGTGAAAGCAAGTTTTTCTTCGTCTCTAACTGTCCTCTGTCTAACTTCTTCTTACTAACATTTCTTCCATCAGTTTGGGCAGTCAGTTCAGTCTGCATCTTGCATTCATTGGTTAGTACATTTGCATTATATCAAGCCCATATCAAACATTTTATCCATTTCATATTATAAATGCATCAAAAACACATAAAAATATATCCATACATGCTCCACCATGGTACATAAATAGTGCATAAGCCATCCATACATGGAACGTAAACATGAGCCATAACACATTGTATCCCATCATATAGCTACATATCATATCATATATCAAAACAATATCAGAGTACAAAATTGGACTGTCTGTCCTAAGTATGTCCCGCAAGCTAGTAAAATTCATGCAATTGACAATATGGGTTTTTGAGATACATACCGCTGCTCTCGCGTCATTTGGTCGTCTGTAGGTGCATACACATTCCCCAAGGTGATCTGCCATTGGAATGTTCGCCATCTCTATGCAAGGGTCCTTTTCTAGAGCACCAAATCCTCCACTTTGGCTAGTGCAAATGAGCTCTTTTCCTTCTCCTTGTCTAATTTATAGATCTTTGTCAGTGCCTAGATGGACGTGCATGCTCTCCATCTTATGCTGGTCACAGTCTTTTGTACCTTCCATTGCTTGTCATTCATGCATCCGATCCCCAATTTTCAATCCGTTCGATCCTATCATTTTCTATCATTCTTATTGATCAATTGGCCTCTTTTCTGGATGTTTCCGGCCAATTCTTTGAGGAGGCATGCATATGTCATTGTCATTGTCTGGGGCATTTTCATTATTGCTCTTTGAAACAACGCTTAGAATCGCATTGTCTCAAAGAGGGGCAAAATATAGACGTCTAAAAATGGTCAACGCTTGCGGAATCATACTTTAACATTGGCGCATTGCCTTATTTTAGGGTCTTGCGTCGCATTAACATTTCTTCTATGTTGCACACTTGGTCTTTATCATTTGCAAACACCGAGTCCTTCTTCTACATTCTTCATTTATCTCGCTTTCGAATTTGGTCTTGTTGATAACAATCTTCAGTCATGATTTTGGTCGATCTTATCCTATTGCATCAATGTGCATGCTCATTTATCATCATTTTGGACATCGTCAATCCTAATCGATGATAGCATTAGGGTTTTTGTCCTCCTTTCAATCTTGTCATTTTTGGGATCGATTCGTCATCGATCCTCATCCTTCTCAATCATGTCAATTTGGATCAATTAGTCATTGTTCCTCGTCAATTGGTGCATTTATCAATCAAATCATTTGTCAGCACTGGTCCTTTGTCAATCAAAATCATGATCAAATCGAATCGACATCAATTATCTTTTGTCAAGACCTAATTGTCGCCCTTGCATTTCTAATTCATCTTCTAGGGTTTTATGATTTATTCATTTAATCTTGTTTGTCATTTTCCCTTGAAGTTAAATAATTTATTTATTTATCCTAAGTCTTCTTGTCACAATTAAATATTTATTTAATTGGCTAATTAATTCCTCTCTCTTTTTGCGAATTAATTAATGAATGAAAAATTATTAATTAATTTACCTAATTTTCCAATTTACTAATTTCTCCTAATTCCTAATTTTCTAGTTTTCATCAATTTTCTCCTATATTTCCCCTAATTTCATGGGAATGACATAGCAATTTTGTCAATTTTGTCATAATTTGTCAATCAATCAATTTTGCATAGAAAGTGTCAATTTTGTCATAATTTGTCATATTTGTCATTCTTGATTTGAAATTTCCTTTCAAATCTCTCCATGCTAATCTTGTCTTTTCTCGAATTTGTCTATAAACTGGATGAATTTCTTCAATCAACCCCGCCTGATTGATCAATCACGCTTCTAGTATCCTTATGTTGTCTTGTCAATCTTGCTTTCATCTCATGCTTATGCACTTGTAGGTGAGATCCACAAACAAAGCAATTTGAAGGAGAAAGAAGGACAATGGAGAATTATGAAGGAGATATTTGCATTTGGTTTGCTTTAATTTCATTTTGAATATCTTGTCTTCATGTTTTCTATTGAATGTAATTAGGATTTATCACTGCAATTTAGATTTCGTGATTGAGCTAGTCTAATTTGCTATTTGCTTTGATGATTTCCGAATTCCTATCTTACACCGGTAACACAAGATCTTCTACCGGTAACCAAAACCTGTCTGCTGGTAACCAACCATAACAACTAGTGTTGACATCAATGACAAAACATCAATGCAACATATAATCAATTCATCCATATTCCCAACAATCTCCCCCTTTGGCATTGATGGCAACACTAGATGTGAAAAAGAAACATCTAAGTGCCAAGAAGTGCCAAACATTTCTCATAGAAGATATAACAATGAAAAAATGAAAAATTCTTGCAACTCCCCTTGAGGAGTGCAGTCCAATTTGAAAGTGATCTGAATCTCTCTCCCATAAACATTATTTTTCACATATAACCCTCCCCTTTGACATCAATGCCAAAGATATGACATAGATATCAAAATTTTGTGAATCTCAAAGCTAACTACTCCCCCTAAATGGTAGCACCACTACATCAACCTAGAGCAAAGGATAAAGCTGATGATGCATACCAGACTGATGGTCTACTCCATCAATTAAGTTTTTGCTGGAGCAATAGATACCCCTAACCTATCTCTCAAATACTCAAATGATTCCTTAGATAGTGGTTTAGTCAATATATCTACATTCTGCTCTTTAGTGTTCACATAAACCGATTTGACTTCCTTTTCTTCCACCTTGTCCTTCAAAAATTTATATTTTATTCATTTGTGCTTAGTCTTAGAGTGAAAAACCAGATTCTTAGACATGTCAATAGCTGTAGAGTTATCATAGTAGATAACTACTAGTTCACTATAATTTACCTTGATATCCTTCAACATTTGCTTCATCCATAAGACTTGAGTGCAATTAGTTGTTGCTGCAACATATTCAACTTTTGTAGTAGATAAAGAAATGCATGAGTATTTTTTGTTGATCCATGAAACCAATTTCTTTCTAAGAAAGAAAGCTCCACCAGAAGTTCTCTTCCTATCATCAGTATCTCCTGCCCAATCTGAATTTGTATATGCACATAAAGTGAAGTTATCATCTCTAGAATACCATAAGCCATATTTTGTTGTTCCTTGCAAATACCATAATATCCTCTTTACTGTACATTCATGATTTTCTTTAGGATTACTTTGATATCTTGAAACAATACTTACTGCATTCATAATATCTGATCTAGTCTGAGTTAGATATAACAAGCCACCAATCATAGACTTATAACTTGTCAAATTTATCGGTGTAGATGCATCATTGATAGATATTTTCTCACTTGTCACCATAGGAGTACTTACCGGTTTGGAATTATCCATACCAAACTTCTTCAACAATTCCCTTAGATACTTAGTTTGACAGATAAAAATGCCTTTGTCAGTTTGAGTAATCTACAAACCTAAGAAAAATATCATCTCACCAATCATGGACATTTCAAATTCATTCTTCATATTGTTGGAGAATTCCATGCACAATTTATCCTCACCTCCAAAAATGATATCATCAACAAATACTTCAATAATCAGAATATCATCATCATTGATCTTATAATATAAATTACTGTCAGCATTGCCTTTAGTAAAACCAAGCTTCAAAATATATTTATCCAACCTTGCATACCAAGCTCTAGGAGCTTGTTTCAATCCATATAATGCTTTCCTTAACCTGCAAACCATATATTTATCATCTGTCAAATACATCAGGCTACTCAATGTATACCTCTTCCTCAAGTTCACCATTAAAAAATGCACATTTAACATCCATTTGATTATAGTTCTTATATGCTACATAGGCAAGAAATAGTCTAACAACTTCAATTCTAGCTACAGGTGCAAATGTCTCACCATAATCAATTCCTTCCATTTGAGAATATCCTTTACAAACTAGTCTAGTCTTGTTTCTTACAACTTGACCATTTCTCATTTAGTTTATTTCTAAAAACCCATTTAGTTCCAATACCATTCTTATTTTAAGGCTGGGGAACTAAAGTCCAAGTCTCATTCTTCTCTATCTTCTCTATCTGATCTAATTCATCTTCCATAGCCTTTAACCAATATTTATCTTTACAAGATTCTATAATAGATGCTGGTTCAATTTGAGAAATAAGTCATACCTCTTCATTTGCCAGTCTTCTTCTTGTCATAACTCCCTTGTTCCTATCTCCAATGATTTGAGCTTCAGAATGATTTAACCTTACATACCTTGGTGTCTTCTGAACTTCAAGTTCATTGTTCTGATAATCAGTCACAGTTCAATTTTTTGATTGTATCGGTGTAACTATCTTAGTGTCTTGTACCGGTTGAGGCATTGTCGGTTTAGTTATGATCATTTCCACTGCCAGTTCCCTGTCATATGATATAGATTGATTTCTGTATTGCTCATCCACTTTCACATTTGTGCTCTCCACAATTTTTTGTAATCTTTTGTTATAACATCTATATTCTTTGCTTTGAATTGAGTATCCAAGAAATATCCCTTCATGACATCTAGGATCAAACTTCCCAATTGAATCATCCCTTTTTATATAACATTTACTTCCAAATTTTTTGAAATATTTAACAGTAGGTGTATGTCCAAACCATAATTCATAAGGGGTCTTATTGGTTTCACCTTTGATATGAACTTTGTTGAATGTGTAGATTGTTGTACTCACTGCTTCTCTCCAATAGATGTGAGGCAATTTTGCTTCCATCATCATGATTCTTGTTGCATCCAAAATGGTTCTATTCTTCCTTTCCACTACTCTATTTTGCTGAGGAGTCTGGGGTGCAGATAACTGCCTCCTAATTTCATTTGTCTCACAATAACTATTAAATTTAATGAGAAGTGAACTCACCACATTGATCTGATCTTAGACATTTGATTTTCAATCCAGTTTCTATTTCCACCTTAGCTTTAAAGATCTTGAATTTATCAAAGGCTTCAGACTTCTCCCTTAGAAAAGTCTCCCACATCATTCTAGAATAGTCATCCATTATTAGCATGAAATACCTCACCTTGAAAGCTTCTAGTCCTTGCTGGACCACATAAGTCAGTATGAATCAAATTAAGAACATCATTAGATTTATCATGTATTCTTTTAAAATAAGTTCTAATTTTCTTTCCCAATTGACATTCCTTACATATCGGATTATGAGGCTTTATAATCTTAGGTATATCTCTAACTACCTTTGTTGAACTGATCTTAACAATACAATCAAAATTAACATGACACAACCTCTTATGCCATAGCCAAATCTCATCAGTATGAGAAATCAAACATGTCTTATTACTAGTGTTTAAGTGACAGATATTACCTCTAGTCTGAGTACCAGTTGCAATTTCCAAACCAGTTTTATTAATGATTTTGCATTTTCTATCTTTAAACTGAAGTTGGAATCCCTTGTCAACCAATTGACCAACACTTAAAAGATTATTCTTTAAACCTTCTATATAATAGACATTATCAGTATTATGCTTTCCATGTAGAGAAATAATACCTCTACCTTTGATCATACAAACTTTGTCATCCCCAAATCTGATTTGACCACCATTGTATTCTTGTAGGGACATAAATTTTCTTTTATCTCTAGTCATATGATGCGAGAATCCACTATCAATTACCCATTCATCCTTGTCTTCAACTTTTTGCTGCCAGGGCCTTTTCTTCATTCTTGATGGTTCATCTTCCTTTAAGGCATAGAACACCCATTCCTTTCCATTGTCGGATCCACTAGTAGAGTCTATTGTCGGTTCATCCTCAGAGTCATCACTTACTCCTTCTTCATCCGCTATGTATCATTATTTACTTTTCTTGAATCTATATCAGCTCTGATTAGGCTTAAATGATTTCTTAAGTTTCTTCAAATCTTGCATTCCTTTCAGGACACCTAGATGCAAAATGACCAATCTTATTACATGCAAAACATTTAAAAGTTGCTTTTCCTTCATACTTACTTCTTGCCGGTCCTTTAGGTACTCTTCTAGCAAATAAGGCTTCAAGTTGCTTAAATTCTTCATCCTCTTTCCTCATATCTTCTAATTCCTTTGCACATAGGACTTTCCAATCACTTTTTCTAGTAGATGATGATGCATGAAAAGTAGGTTCAAACTTTGCAGCTCTAGAGGGTCCAAATTCTTCAAGCTCAAAAGTAGATCATTTCCCAATCAGAATGTCTTTGTTAACTGAAGTGTTTGCCATTATTCTCAATTCATTAATTACAATCGCCTTCATCTTGTAATCTGGTGGAAGGGTGCTCAAGACTTTGGAAACTATTTCATCTTCACTCAGAGATCCTCCACAACATTGAATTCCCATGACAAACTCATTTACTCTTTCCATAAATGTAGCAATTATTTCATTATCTTCCTCTTCAAGTTCTCATATTTTACCCGATAACCATTAAGTTAGCAATTTTGATAGTAGGATCACCTTCATTTAGAGTTTGAGATTTTTCCCACATAACCTTTGCAGATGACTTATCAGTCAATCCCATGATTTTCTAATCAGTGCACACAAGAGGGCTTCTCTAGCTTTGCAATCATTTTCAATATTCTTGTCCAAGTTTGTGGGAGCAGGATTGCTAGATGCCAGATCATAAGGTGTATATCCTTTCTCAGTGATCTCGCAAATATCCTTTCCAAGAAATATAAGATGAGTCTCCATTTGGATTTTCCATATCCCATAATTTTTTCCATCAAGCTTAGGGATTTCTCTTTTGAAAATAGTTGTCGGTGGATTTGAAGTAAAGTTGCCATAGGATCTACCTCAAGCAATTAAGCTTCTGCAAAAGAGGACCAAATCTCTGATACCAATTGTTAGGATAACTGGTGGATAACTGAGAGGGGGGGGGTGAATCAGTTGTCAACAAATTATATTAATCAAACCACTTTATAACATTTAATTGGAGTATATAAACATTGAATACCGAAATAGTAGAAAGAGATACTGGTAAGTAATAAAACTTAAGAATGAAACAAAGAATTAACACAATGTAACCATACCACATAACACCATGATTTGTATGTGGAAAACTCAGTAAAGGAAAAAACCACGGTGGGAAGCCTACCCACAGTTAGATGATACTTCTGTAGAAAGTATGTGATAGAATAAGGGGCTTGCACATGTAGGAAGATACACTGCCTAGAGCGTACTGCTCATTACAAAGGAGTCTCACTAACTATAGAGAGATTATAATGACCTTAAGATAATTGGACAACAATCCTAAAGAATGAACTGCCAGAGATAGCATCTACCATGCTTGATTATAGTCCCAGTTAAGCTCAATATCGAAGGCCTTTGACCTCTTAAACCCAATTCAATCACCTATGATCGACCAAATCCCCTTCACATATGATATTTCATTCCATGACCATGAACATATTCCACCACCATGATCTACAATGAGATCTTACATCAATTTATACAAACCCTAAGGCCTAAACCAATTAGGTCAGCCACCTAAAAGATATTACAATAAGATAATTACATACATCCATATTACAATGATATGCCATGTCGGGTTTAGACCAAAACAACATTAACCAATCCATAAATCATCCCGGTAACGTGTAGAGAACATGTTAACATGATACCAATCCATAACCTAGATAGGTACCAGACTTAATCTGGGTCCACCACACCAAAGCGATGTCTCCAATCAGTTGAGCCATGATCAAGGATCACCTTCTACATCCTGAATTCCATCTAGAAGCCGCACCAACACCACTTATGTATCTTGTCAAAGATTCTTAGTAAAATCTTTTTCGATAAAACCTTAAACCCTTACTAGTAACACAAGATCTTCTACCGATAACCAAAACCTGTCTGCCATTAACCAATCATAATAGCTAGTGTTGACATCAATGACAAAACATCAATGCAACACATAATAAATTCCTCCATATTGCCAACAAGATTTAATTGTTCTACCGGGGCTTCTTCTCCTTCATCTTCACTTACATCTTCAATATGTCTACCTCTTCGCTAGGATATCTCCACAGCTACTAACCAGGCTGCTATTCCTCACAACATCTTCATCACAACAGGGTCTACATTCCCATGCGCTCCACTATTCCGATTTTTTCTTTGTACCATCGATTTACGTTGGTCCTGTGCAATTGTAGGTCAGATCTGAAATCTACCACCCTACAACAAAAAATTTAGGACACACAACCTTCAAAATGAAACTTCATTGTGATACCACTTGAAGCAGTCACCAGTGAGGAGGGACCTCAAAGAGATCTATCTAGACTAGCCAATGAGAGTAAACACAACAAAAACACAAAAATATGATGGAGGCAATGTAGAACATGCTGATTAATTGGATGAAATTTTATTACATCCAACCGGTAATAATCGGGTTACAACATACCGACTCACAGGCCTAGTAGAATAGTTCACAACCAGGACCTTCAATCAAAAGATCTATCTTTTATGTATAGTCTAGCTATTTGAATCTCCCTTCATTACATTTTAAAGAATAATTACAAATATATATATCAATCCAAAGGATCCAGTTGGCCCAAAAGGGATCAAAACCCGAAGAACAAGACCTAACATAAAAATAAAAAAGGCCGACCTTTGCCAAGAGATTCCTTTGGAAAATCCAAAGGATGAAATGTAGAAGGTCAACCACATGCCAAGGAACATATAAATCAATGCCCATGGCTCCGCAAACTTCAGAATGGGTTCCAATAGATCACCAAAATAGGTCTTAGGCAACTGGTAACAAAGAACTATCAATCCGGTAACAAGAAACTATCATGGAAACTGGCAACGATATATTGCTGGAAAGTGATCCAAATGTAATGCAGTCTGAAAGCAAGAAAGATGATCAAGTCTTCAAGTAGAATCGAATCGGGACACATAGAAAGGAAAACTAAAAACTGCAAACATAAAATAAAATAGAAAGGAATATATTTTTGGTTGATTAATGATTGTTGTGAACCAGGGATGATCCTACACCAAACCTTTATTAGAGGTGTTGGTGGGGTGATAAACCCACCAAATACCTCAATCCACTCTAATTTTATATGCTTTTCATTGCACTACATTTTGTTTTAGATGTGTGGTAGGGTTGTAGGCTCACCACGTGATATTCCTAAAAATCATTGCACAAAATGTTTTCATGCCTTAGTCAAAATCCTAGTCATTTTGGATTAATTTTATTCTCTATTCCTACCTTTGGGGTTTAGAGTTTAGGGTTTTACACTTTTATAATTAAATCTTGTGGAAAAACCCTAAGCTTGTTATAATTTCGCATTACCTTTTTATCTTAAGGGTTGAGGGTCATGTCGCCATTGACAGGGCCATTTTATCCCCTAAGTTGTGCTTACCTATATTATCCTAAGCGGGTCCCTTTTAACATTTCAGCCGGCCCCTTTATATTTTCCTATGTCTAATGTTTTAATATTTTGGTTGGCAGTTAAACTATGAGTAGATCCTATAGCCTATGCTCCCCTGCAGTCAAAGGTGTGTGATTGTTAAGGACCACGACATCATGAGATGATGCCATGTGTCTAAGGCGGGGAGGTTAAGCCAACAGTTAAACCTTTGCAACATTTGTTGTTATCGGTTCCCAACAAGTAAAGTCTAGACTACTAATAGTTCATCAATCTACACTGGCTTGTAATGGACAAAGATGTTTTAATTTGTGCAAAAATGTTGCTCAATTGTTAAGGGACTTAAGAAGGCAGTCGTTGTGGCTGATAGGTAAATAGTGAACCAATCCAATGACCCTCATAACCTCACGATCAAGAGATGCAAGGGGATTATGGACCACAACATCATGAGATGATTCCACGTGTCCAAGGTAGGCCATGAAAAGCCAATGGTGGGATCACTGACTGAGGTGAAATAAGTGGTGAGTTGGCTTTGCTATGTCATACTTTGGGTGGACTCGATTGCCACATGTGATGGTTAATTTCAGATTGACTAAAGATAATTGTGCAATGCGCCATTGTGGAAGATGATCAACAATTTAGTTTTAAACTTATTTCAAATGCAAGTTTGAGCCATTTTTTCACTCGCGCGAGTAGTAATGACAGATGAGGCAGTGGCATTTCATTCTAGAAAAACAATAAAAGCATTCTTAGAGATATTTTAAATTTATAAAATAATTCATAGTGATTCAGAAGGTATCCGTGGAGCTAAAGAAGATTGAGATGGGTTCTTGCAGTGTAGGATTGTGGTTCACCTAGTATTTGCAAAGTAGTAAGTTGCTAAACACCCCTTCTGTGTTCCTTGAATGAAGTGTGAATTGTGTGAGTAATTGTATGGAAAACCTCATGAATTGTTCCAAGGTTCAGAATTTGATAAGAATTCGCATCATTTTGTGTTGTTCTTGAGGTTCTTGTGTCGAATCCTAGTTTTCTTTTCCTTTTGTGGTTAAGTGATAGAAACCCTAGTCAGGTAAGATGGCCCCCCTGTGAAAACATTCAGGACAGACTAAATATTTGAAGAGAAATATTTTTGATGATTTTCTCAACCAATTAAAGCCCTCGACTAATGACAAGTACCAAGGGTAGAAACTTGTTCATGGTAAAACCCTAGGAGAAGAGTTGACTGATAAAGTTTACCACTTAGCGTATGCTATGGTAACAATGACTGGGATAGATATGTTCAAATTATGGTATGGACATAGGAATTTACAATCCCCATTCTCAAGTGTCTGGAAATATGACTTGGGTAAATTAGTGGTGCCGAATGTATTCATGGAAGTCAACCTTCTCAAGGTTGTTGTAGATAGATATGACCCTGTCTCGATTCTGTTGACAATCAGGAGAGAGGAATTCCAGGAGATCTTTGACTTGTATGAACCATATGCTAACCTAGTACAAGTAGTTTTAGATGAATTAAAGGCAAAGTATTATAGAATGAAAGGTTTCATTAGAACTAGGTTTCTTCCAATTCATTTGGCAAAAGTAGGAGAGACAACGTACTACATTGGACCGAGTTCAGAGGAGCCTTTTCCCATTGGTGCTTTTGCTCCTTATTTTTAGGCTACCTTTTTCTCTCTATTTCAGGTCTTGGGGTTCAATCCAATTATAGTTATTCCACTTGACTTCATGTATATGGCTATGCAAATTCAACATCCAAATTATACAATGATTTTTTACTTTGCTCCATACCTTGAAGAGAAGATTCATGAGGGGTTGCAGGATGTTAAGAATGAAGTATCTGGAACTTATTTCTATTGGTACTCCTTTCTCATGCACATGTTCTTGTATAAGAATGCAGATTACTTTGAAGACACTATGAACCTTAGAAGAATAATTGACAATAATGAAATTCTAGTGCAACTTTGGAGCATGGATATGTCTTGGGATAGAGAGGAGGCTATCTTTGTGAGGTTTGATAACAACCTTGCTTCTAGGTTAAGGAAAATATTGATAGTGAAACCCACCAACGATTCCCATAAAGCTATATGATTTTGTAAGGCCTGAGGAGAGGTTGCCACTTCTAAAGATTGAGCATAATTGGGGGGATTTCATCCCTTATCCTGTTAGCATTGTTATTATAATTTATGGTTTCTTTGGTCAGCCACATTATTGCCTTTTAATGTTCCTTTGAGAATGAGTTTTTCTGAAGTAATGTAGTAGATAAGGTGCATCCATGATAAGGAATTAAAGGGAAGAGGAAAAGGAACCTCAGAATAACAATTGACAATAATGAACTTCCAGTGCAGCTTTGGAGCATGGATATGTCTTGGGATAGAGAGGAGGCTATCTTTGTGAGGTTTGATAACAACTTTGCTTCTAGGTTAAGGAAAATATTGATAGTGAACCCACCAAGGATTCCCACAAAGCTACATGATTTTGTAAGGCCTAAGGAGTGGTTGCCACTTCTAAAGATTGAGCATAATTGGGGGGATTTCATCCCTTATACTATTAGCACTGTTATTAGAATTTATGGTTTCTTTGGTCAGCCACATTATTGCCTTTTAATGTTCCTTTGAGATGGGTTTTTCTGAAATAATGTAGCAGATAAGATGCATCCATGATAAGGAATTAAAGGGAAGAGGAAAAGGAACAATTTTCCCTGATTATATTGTCATTCCATATTTTGTGATTTTAAAAGGAGGATATGAGCATTTCGACAAGTTTTTTGCACCATATCATTTAGGGGTTAGCATAGCCAAACATAGTGACCCGAAGGGGTTTTATAACATATTCAGGGCAAGAATAAAAGGAGGCCTATTTCCCCATGAGCACAATTTCCTTGAGGATATAATAAGAAATGAGTTTGATTTCATGACTTAGGATTGGAGGAAAGAGAAATGGATAGCTTTTAGGAAGCTATGGGCTATAGTTCAGAAAATGGATCCAAGCTATGATCCAACAAAAAATTTCACTCCATTTTGTGCTAAAGTTGATTTTGTTATGAACAATTTTGATGAATTGATTCTTGCATTAAAGGAGAAGAGGGACAAACTTGAAGAACTCCATGACCGACAAGTTGAAAGAAGAGATGTACAACATCCAACGCCCATCACACCAAAGGAATTAGCCTTGATTCATCAAATGAGGATGCAAAAATGAGGCCCATGACCTCATATACCTCAAAGAACAAATGGCCTAGAAGAAAAAAGACCTGTTTATGAGACCTCTCAAAAGAGGGTAAGAGAAGAAACTTGTGGTGAAGAAGAGAATAGCAGCGACAATGAAGAATTGGTGAGGAGAAAAGCTAAAAAGATAATGAAGTTAGAGCCTCCCCCAAAGGTGCAAGTTAAGCCTTTTAAAGGAGTCAAGATAATTGATCTTGAAGATTCAAATAGAAGTCCTTCACCACCACATGTGCCCTATTCACCTTCAAGGCAAGTTGAAGAACAAATATAGGAAGATTCTTTCATAGTAACGAGTGCAGAGATGCAAATTGGTATTCCTCCTGTGCCTCCTAGTTTGGGGTTGGACCTCACTCCCTTGGATATTTAGGGTAGAGATTTTAAGGATGCGAGGAAGGAGGCATGTGATAAATTTCTTAAGGATGATGCTTTTGTGAGAATCCCAACCTTTTTGCAATTAGTATGGAAAATGAAAAATAGGAGAATTTAAGAAGATAAGTGCCGAGAGAAAAGCTCAGAGGCCAGATAGGTCTGAGCATGAAAATCAGGAAGAAGTTAAGAATGAGATGATGGAAGATTTCAGGAAAATTACTATAGATGAGGACAAGATGATTGTAAATCAGGTTGGAATCTTAATTTTACAAAACTGGGATATAGCAGATGCAGTGGCCTTTGATGAAATTAGGAAATCAAAGGACCAACAATTAGGTTAAGAGGAAGAAGCAAGGTTGGCATTAAAAGGATCGGATTTTGTAGATGATTATGCAACCTTGGCAATATGGGCATTAAAGGAAGGACCTAAAAAGCCTAAGATTAGTGACATAAATCCCAACTTAAAAGGAGGCCTTATTATAAAAAGAGCATCTGACACATCAAGTGTGGAAGCTACAAAGTTGAATGTTGATGTTGCCAAATTGGCTCATGAGACTGCAAAGAGGGAAGCCTTAGAAAAAGCAGAGCTAATAAGAAAGTTTGACAAGATTTTCAATGATTAAAATATAGTTCAACAAAGTTGTGTAGATTTTCAAACCAAAGTACAACTTCTTTAGCAAGGATAGATAAGAGTATCCTCTTCTGCACTTACATGGACATCAACGCCATCAACATCTAGATCTTTGCCTGTTACCCATGAAGAAAAAGCAGTTCAACCTGGTAACAATGTCAATATCCCTAATATATCATTGGTACCATATGGTGATGATGAGTCTAAATCCACTAGATCTACTGATCCAACTAGAGCCCAGTTCTTGGAGAGGATTATTGAGTTAGAAAATAAGGTGAAGGAATCAGGAGATAAGTCAACTTGTCAATAGAAGGAGATAGTTATCTCAGTGCTAACTCATTTAAAGAAAAATTTGATAGTAGACTTAATAACATTCATTCTTTGTATTCTTTATTATTTGATGCTATTCAGAAATTTGAAAGAGATAAGGAGATGGCGGTTCCATTGTTCACAAAATGGTTGCGAAGGGGAAACGAGCTTATAATAATGTCTATCACTTCCAAATATCATGTTGAGAGGCCACATACACTCCAACCAACTTATTTGTAGGTAAAATCAATGCACGAGGCCCAAATTTTGCCAGAGAATATAGAAAGAAAGATAAGGGAGCTGATGAGAAATTTTAGTGAGTTGAGTGAAACACTTCTGCTAGATATTGAGGATAAAAATGGGGTAGTTAAGCCTTTACCATTTTGGAAAGAGGAGGCGGGGAGGGTCATCAAAACCCAAGTAGAGTTAATTTGTGAAGGGCTGAACATTGATATGCTGGAGGATAGCATGGACAAAATAATTGCCACAGGGACATTTTTTGAATCTTTTGAAAGAGAGGAAAATCAAGTACCCATTAAGTATACTCCATACAGAGCAAAAGCTGATGAGTTCATAAGTTATGAATGGCCATCTAATGAAGAATACAATAGATGGAGTAAGACATATTTGAATGAGGAATAAGGATTGCAAACTGTTTGATATAACTGTTTGGTTGAATAGTTTTTGTCTTCTAGTGGTGGTTATTTTTTTTTAACTAAACTGGGACAACAACAAGGGCAGTTGAAGAAGTCACCGATAAGGAGGGACATCAAAGAGATCAATCCAGACCGATCAACAAGAGTAAACACAACAAAAACACATAAATATGATGGAGGAAATACAAAATAGGTTATTTTATTATATGAAATCTGATTACATCTAACCGGTAACAATCGGGTTAGAACATATTGACACATAGGCCTAGTAGAATAGGTCACAACCGGGACCTTGAATTGAAAGATATATATTCTATGTATGGCCTAGTTGTCTGATTCCCTGAATTTTCTCTTGATTACATTCTAAAGCATAATTACAAATATATATATCGATCCAAAGGATCCGGTCGGTCCAAAAGGGACCAAAAACCCGAAGAACAAGGCCTAAAATGAAAATAACAAAGGTCGGCCTTCGCCAAGAGATTCCTCTAGAAAATCCAAAGGATGAAACGTACAAGGTCGACCACATAGCAAGAAACATCGAGATCAACATCCAAGACTCCGCAAGATTTTGAATGGGTTCTGGTAGATCACTAGAATAGGTATTAGGCAATCGATAACAAAGGAACAACCATTAACAAGAAATTGTCAGGGAAACCGATAGCAACATCTTGCTGGAAAGTGATCCGAATGTGACGCGGTTTGAGAGAAAGAAGGATGATCAAGTATTCAAGTAGAATTTAACTCCACAGGATTTGGTGAGCCAAAACTGGGACACACAGAAAGGAAATCTGAAACTGCAAACATAAAACAAAACAAAAAGGAATTTTTTTTTGGTTGATGCAAGATTGCTGTGAACCGGAGATGCTCCTGCATTAGACATCTAGGGTTATCGAAAAAAAGTGAGCCTCTCACTTTTCTGGGGTTAGAAGAAAACTAAGGTGGTCTGCCTCTGCTTGAGAAATCCAGGATGAATCTTCAACTGGTCTTTCCTTTCACTTCACAAGATATTCCTTATACTCACTGCTCTAGGTATTACACCCAATTCTACTATCCTAAATCTCTTCGATCTAATTCGGTTCCTTCTGGGGAAACTATTTCTCCAATTCTACAATACTATCCTTATTGAATTTTGATTCATGGTACCCATGAAGATTTACAATGTGAAATACTTAGACTATCTGGTAGCTCCACTTCATATGCATTTCCAGAACTGAATTTCCTCAAAATATTACATGCTCCAAACTTCTTCATCTACAACTTATTATAAGTTCCAACCGAGAATCTCTCTTTTCTTAGATATACCATCACTTCATCACCAACTTCAAATTCCTTATGTCTTCTCTTCTCATCTGCCTTCTCCTTATAGTTGTTGTTCATGTCTTCCAAATGTTGTTTAACTTAAATATGCAATGCTTCCATGTGATGTGCAAAATCTTCTGCTTCTGAACTCTTCAGGTCTTCATTGCTAATGTCTCTCAATTTTCTATACCTCTAGGGTGCACTCCAATAACAACCTCAAAAGGTGTTTTTTCGATACTTCTGTTCACTTAATTGTTGTAGGCAAACTCTTCTTGTGCAAGGATTAAATCCCAACTTCCAGTTTTATCTCCTACTAAACATCTCAACAAATTTCCCAAACTTGGGTTAACAACCTCTATCTATCCATTAGTTTGTGGATGAATAGTGGAACTGAACTTCAAATTTGTCTTCATCTTCTTCCAAAGTGTTCTCCAAAAAAATCCAACAAACTTAGTGTCCCTGTCTGAAACTATGCTCTTAGGTAATCCATGCAATCTCACAACTTCCTTGTAAAATAAGTCTACTACATGCAATGCATCTGATTTCTTATTACAAGGTATGAAATGAGCCATCTTCAAAAATCTATCCACTACCACAACTATAGAATCATTCCCTCTCGGTGTCTTAGGCAATCCAAGTACAAAATCTATGCTTATATCCTCCCAAGGTCTTACCAGTATTGTCAAAGGTTTAAATACAATCCCACATTATGAATACTACCTTTTGTAACTTGACAAAATATACAACTCTGCACATATCTCTTAACATCCTTATTAATTTGGGGCCAAAGTATTGCTCACTCACCAATGCAACTATTTTGTCAATGCCAAAAGTCTAGCTAGTCCTCCACTATGTTTCTCCTTTATCAGGTTCTCTCTCATGGAACTCTTAGGTATGCACAACTGAACTCCCCTGAATAACATTCCATTCTAAATGAAGTAATCCAACCATTTTCTTCTATCTACCATAACTGATTCTCTACATGCTTTCCAAGGTTATGCAAAATCTGGGTCTTCATCATACAAGGTCTTCAAATCTTCAAAACCTAATACTGTCACTCTCATCTCTATCAACAAATTCCTTCTCCTACTCAATGCATCAAAACTTTGTTAGATTTTCCACTTCCATGCTTCAACACAAAGGTGTAACTCTGCAAGAATTCTACCCATCTCATATGTCTTTGATTCAACTTATTCTGACTATTCAAATATTGTAAAGCTTAATGACTTGTAGACAACACAAATTCCTTAGGAAATAAGTAATGTCTCTATTTCTTGAAGGCTTGAACTATGGCATAAAATTACTGATCATACACTGAATATCTCCTTTGGGCATCATTCAGTTTCTCACTAAAATATGCTACTACTCTTCCTTCTTGACTCAAGATTGCTCCTATTATTGTTCCACTTGCATCAAAATCCACGTGAAATACTTTATTGAAATCCGATAAATCTAACATAGGCTGCTCAGTCACTTTCTGCTTTAACAGTTCAAATTTTTTGTTTTCTCCAGTCATCCACTTGAATTCCTTCCGATCTCCTCTCATGGTCTTAGTCTTAAATGTTATCTTCCACTCATCACCTTCTCTGATCCTGATCTGATGATATCCACTCTTCAAATCTATCTGTGTAAAGTATTTTTCTCCACTCAAATAGTCCATTATGTCATCCATCCTAGGCAAAGGAAATTGGTATTTCACTGTGATCTTAATTATTGCTCTTGAATCTATAGACATCCTCCATTATCCATTCTTCTTAGGTGCTAATGATTTTGGTACTACACAAGGGCTCAGACTCTCCCTTATCAAACCTTTCTTCAACAACTCCTACACTTATCTATTTAGTTCTTCATTCTCTACCGGTGTCAACTGGTGTGCAAATTTGTTAGGAAAAATAGCTTTGGGAACCAAGTCCATGCAATGAGTAATACTTCTTACAGGTGGCAATTCATTAGGTAAATTATTTGAAATGATCTCCTCATATTCTGTCAGCAGATCTCTTATTTCTTCCAGGTGTTCTCCTTCTGGTTCTGGTTTCTCAGTCTTCTTAGGAATTAAGGTAAAACACACATTCTCATGTCTCAGTCCATTCATGAATTTCCTTCCATCTACTAAATAGATTTTGGCATTCGTATAGATTTCATTCTTCAAAATTTATTCCAAAGTTAACAAGGTTTCCTTCATCCCATTGGCCACAATAGTGTATGTATTCTTCCTTCCATCATGTATTGCCTGTCTATCAAACTACCAAGGTCTACCCAACAAAAGATGACAAATATCCATAGGCATAATATCATAGAAAACTTCATCTAATGTTAACAGTAAATGTTGCCAGTAAATGGTTTTCAGCATTAAACCTGATATTTTTTTCATATGCATCCTTTCTTTTTACTTTTTCATGGTCTAATGTTGCTAGTAAATGGTTTTCAGCATTAGACCTGATATTGTTTTCTTTATTTTCACTTTTGTGACTAGGAGATTTAGCACCCACTTGACTCTAAGATACGTTAGCAAAATCCCTGGTGAAAGTTGTTGTGGGTTTGATTTCATTAAGATATAAGGATATGGAATGGTCATTAGGAAAGGTATCAATGGTGGTATGTCCTTCATTTTCCCAGTCCATAAGTTCAAGATGACTTAGAGGTAAAGGATCTTCAGGTTGAATTGTTTCAAAGATATTAGGGGTCATGATAGAGATGTCAGAGCTTTCAATATGCATTTCAATGTCTAGAATGATACTCTCATCAAAATGACCTTGCACAAGTAGCTCATGATTGTCCTCAATTAAGTCCAAGTCAATCGAATGTGATTTTGATTCAAGTGGGATAGTTCCTAATGTTTATCTTGCATATGCATGAACTAGATCAACATCTACATTTGCTTCTTCCCTTTCAATTTCAAGTTGCTATTGTTTGTTTTTCCATGATAGTGAGTATTCTCCATTCCCTTGATCTCTTAGTTGCATTTGTTTTTCCAAGCTTGACAAAATTGATGCAAATGATTGTTCCTTGAATTGTGTGTTTGAAGATGCTGCCTCTTTGTTATGTGGAACAATGACCTCTTGAGCTGGTTTTAGATTACTACAACACTGCAATGGATTTGAGTTTGCTGAGATCGTTATTTCCTACCCATTGTATGGAAATTTTAGGCATTGTTGACATGTTGATAGAATAGCATGTATGTCATGTATCCATGGTCTTCCCAAGAGTATGTTGTATGTTAGGTCCAAGTCTAGAACTTGGCATGTTGTGTCTTTTTGCAAAGGTCTCACACTGATGGGTAATATCACAATTCCTTCTAGAGAAATGCTCTTCTTCATCATATGCTTTGATTTTTTTCTTTTTCTGGGGATCAACTGCATCTTTTGAATAACCTAGAGCACAGAATAGACTCAAATAGAAAATGTTTAAGCTAGCTCCCCCATCTATTACAACATGTTTAAAAAGCGTTCTATGAATGAGGACTTCAATTTGCAAGGAAGCATTATGGGGATATTGCAAGGAATCAATGCTTGGATATGAAGGAGATGAGATTTGAATAGGATCCTCTGAAATAGGTTTGATGGCCATTATGGATATCCCTTGGGGAACTTCATCTTTGGGTGTATTGTTTGGTGAGGATCCTATGGAAGATTTTTGCAAGTTTTCAAGAGGTGTAGGAATAGATGCCTCTGGAGAATCAATTTGCTTATGGGGGGATGAGCCATTGTTAGACATAGGTGCACGATTTTGATCTTCTTTGGCAAAATCATTTAGGGATATCTTTAAGAGTTGCATAAAAGAGCCACCTTTCTTTGGAGATGTATTTGAATCCTTGTGAGGTTTTGACATAGTTGGATTTTGATTTTGGACTTGTTTGATTGCTCTGATATGTTGGCTTGCTATGTTTTCTTCTTGTATTTTTCTTTGGTATGCCATGTTGATATGATTTTCAGTTATTTTGAATGTTTCTATTTCTGTCTCTACAATCTTTCGTCTCTAAGCCATGGTTAAAATAGGCATACACGCCTGTTAGATATTGTGCTAGGATTCGATTGTCCAAAAGTTGTTTTGATAAGTGATCAATTGTCAATGTAAATGTGATAGAGTGATAGGACACAAAAAGATGATTCAAGTGTTTAAAAGTTTTCAAGTTTTTTGATCTTCGGTTTTGGAGTGCAATGATGATGATTTTGATAAAAACCAAGTCCAATAGGAATGATATATCCTACGATGTGGGATAAGGTTATCCTGACCAAACGTTATAGTTTCGTGATAGAGGTTGAGAGATCCTGATGAGAAACTATGTTTTTGAGTGAGCAGTTTATCAAAGAGGGTGATGATGCACTTTGAGATGTTTAGATCTTGAACTTGTTGAATGTGAATACTTTAAAATCTTGAGGTGTCTATTTATAGAGTCCAATTTGATAGATGATAACTTGACCAAGCGAACAAAGGAGACAATCTAAGCACATAATGATAGATAAAAGGTGTTTATGCTCACTGTAAACTGACCAAGAAAATATGATAGATCTAAAAAAGACATGCAAGAAGACAGTTCTAGACAGACATAGACAAATTCGTACGACAAATTATACAGCCCCAAATGACAATTTAGACATGCTCATATGACAAACTAGAAACTTCACCCAATAGAAGACATAAACTTGTACAAGCTTTCTCATAGAACCAGACGACAAATGATGACACAAAATTCTCTGCTAAACTGGCTCATACGACAATTCTCACTGGACTAGACGATAAAAGATAACACAAAATTTTCTACTAAACTGGCTCGTATGACAATTCTCACTGGACCGGACGATAAAATAGATGCCTCGTACGACAAACTAACAAGCTCGTATGATAGAGGACAAAACATAGACAAAAAATTTGTTTGGACATATTTTTGATCAATGAAGCTTGATGTTTTGCTTCTGTTTTCCAGTTTTTTAGATGTCCGATTTTCTGTTTGAGGGATGAAGACACAACAAACATGTGATATGTTAAGTGACTTCAAGCACGCTACCTATGGAAGTTGGCTAAGAGAGAAAACCTTTGCTTGCAAACTTAGGTACACACCCAATAGCTAATCAAAATATGACCGTTGAGTCTCATGCAATGGATTCTCAACATCGTATTATCCGACTCCAAATGCTAATGGGGGCACAATATTGCAAGTGTCTTGGGAGAGTTACTATCCCTCTTGCACAAAGATTATCCCCCTTTCAGAGGTGAATCAATTAGCTTCTAATTTAATTGGAACTAGTAAGGGATCCGTTCGATGTGTCAGGTTATAAACTCAGTTAAGAGGTCTCCCAGCCTTGAAAACCAAGGTTTGATATACCCAAAGGTACGGAGGAGAGCTATTCCCGAGCACTACCGTTGACTTGATTTTCATTAAATCATGTTTATTTTATAGTGGATTGGAGTGCTTGGCGTTAGCCATTCCCACTTGGGTCATTCCCCTCTCACTGACCTTAATGGCTTCGGCCTTATAGGCTCCTCGGGAGGGCAGGCCTACTAAAGATATGCACTAATGAAAGCAAAGGATGATTCTGGCTTTCTGATCACCTAAGAAATGTGAGAGCATACGTGCCTATCATCAAAACACATAATACATGTTTGTTCATTTTCTTTAGCAAAAACAAGTGTGCCTAGAAAGTTTAAAGAAGACATAAAGTTTGGTTGAGTCCTCCTAGGCAACCTGTAAAATAGACACATTAGTAGTCATGATGTTTGGATGAAATGAAGCTTTAACAAGCATAATATTCAACAATCATTCTGCAAAAACCAGTTAGGCTACCGAAAAACTCACAAACAGACCAATGTTAGTATTAGTAATAATCAAATTGAAGCATGAAAATCCTAAAATGCAATCTACTTTGAAAACACAAAAACAAAATTTCGTACGACAATTCTCACATGATCGGACGATAATTCTCCCTGTTCATATGAGGACACAAAGGAACTCATATGAGGCAAAAAGGGAGCTCGTACAAAATTATGAATCAGACCCAACCAAAAACCTACTAAATTGGAAATTTGATGATGCTCAGAGGCCAAAAATGAGTTTTTCGGACCCACGGTGGGCGCCAAAATGTCATGCCTGTGAAATGTGATACCTGCAACTGCAACACAAACACTCAATAGATCATTACAAGCATGGTTAGTAGATAATAAGGAAATAAAGATGAACCATGACAAAGCGACCTATCGCCTCTTAAGAGATGTGAGTATGGATTTGCTCTTAGATCTAGATAAGCAATGCTAGTGACTTGACTACACCTAGACAAGGATTTGAAATGATAATGATATGCAAAGATGAGATTGATTATGCTAATTGATCCAAGAGACTAATTAAGCTAACGATATGCATTATTAAGCTATGATGATGATGCAATTAAGCTAGAAAAGAGATTGATTAAGCTACATGATTCAACAATTATGGTAGAAAATGATCAAATTAAGCTAATGCAATTGCCTATAACAATGATGCTCAGGTGATATGCCTATAGTAACAATTCCTAAATTGATAATGAGATGGGATTCTTTGTGCTCGAAAATGGGGGATATTTATAGTATTTCCAAGGCCAGGGGTGAGGTGACAGGAATCAACGCTCAAGATTGAGTTTGAAGATATCAAGGGTGAAATTGGAGGAGGTTGGAGGAAGAGACACTCATCATCTCTATAGTGACAAGTGTCAAGGAGGTTTTCTCATAAAAGGGAAAGTGTCCAAGAGAGGAGATATGTGGCCAAAGTGGCATGTGTCTCAAGAAGAAAATATCCACGCCATAGGAGGTTAGGATAAGGAGGTTAGAATGTGCAAGATAAGATAGGGTTAGTTAAATCCAAGGTTAGGTGGAATGGGTTAGTTTAGAGGGATGATTAGGTTAGGTGGTTAGAAGTTAGGAGGCATGTGGGTAATTTGAATTTAAAAATTCAAATAATAGGAAAAGACTAATTAATTCTCAACAACTCATAAATTGATTGAAATGGGGGGAGGATTAATTAATTTGAATTAATTAATCAAAGGGGACTATTGAAATGAACCTATTAAATAAATCCTTTTATTTATTAATAAGTAGATGAAAGGGAGAATTTAATCAAATTGCCTAATGAATTCAATTAAATTAGGAAGGGGGATTAATTAAATAATTGCTTATTTAATTAAATATCTTCAAACCATTTTTAGGTGTATACATTTTGCACCTCTTTGAAGTGAGGTGTGATGACGTGTTGATTCAAAGAATAATCTCATTTTGATGATGATATTGCTTCGATAGGATGCCCCAACTATTGATTGATAAATTGTGATACGATGATGCCCCCTCGAGAGATCAATTGAGATAATTGACCTTTGGAGCTTTTTGGATCTTTGCGAAATTGATGTCCCAATTATAAATGATTCAATGTCTGCAACTGTGGTTGATGAAAATGCAAGTTCTACGATCATGGTGATGTGTTTATTGATTATTGATGAATCTTGATTGATTAGGTTGATAAGATCAAGATTCAGTCTAGTTTTAGGAATGACACCTCTTGTATAAGACAAAGATGATCAAAGCGTATGATTTTAGGAATGATATATCCTATATAAGACTTGATCAGAATGTCTAGCTCGAGGAAAGATACATCTTGTATAAGACATGATAGAATAGATTAGATTGATTGATAGAATTGATAAGTTTGATTGGATAAAGAATTGACAGTTTGTTGATATCAAGTTGTAGGAAGATTTAGATATGTTGATGTTGGTTCTGTTGGGGGGAATATAAGATTTTCATTGGGTCATTAATATCTTGAGAGAGATGACTCATCATTTTGATTGCGTATACACTTATGGTGATACCTTGATGATTCCTATGATAGATTTAACCTTGGATAAAATTTGCATGTGGGATCCCATGCCAAAAGAAATGCAAGCTAAAATGCAAAGCTACTACCAAACCAACCACTAGGTTATTGTGTTTTGTCGTCATTGAGCTTTTTAAAATATGGGAAGTAAGTGCAAACATCGATGGTATAATTAAACCATGATGACTTGAGCATGACTTTCCTGGATTTTGATATTGCAAGTTAGCACAAGCATTGAGGTATAATTGAACCGAGATGACCTGAGTGTTGCTTGCATAAAACAAGTAGTATTAACCATTTCTATATGTAAATCGGAAATTTCTTTGATGATACTCTGATGATCATGTCCCAAGACAAATTTACACATATTAATGATTAATTTACAGACAACAGACAAGAAAAATATGATGTTCATTCATTGTTCCTCTAATCAAAGACATCCTGGAGTCACTCAAAAATCATGATAGCAAAAATCAAGATAGAAAAGTTGAACAATTGTGCTAAAATCATTATCCAAAAGATATCATCCATTGAAAAGTGTGTGATGTGCTTAGACTGTCTTTGTGATAGTTTGATGGTTGACAATTTGATCTCGTGTTCAACATTGGATGTGTCTTAGTTTTCGCTTGATAAGAGTTGCCTAACTATTGTTCTTCCTATTTGATTAAGCTCAAAATGATAAAAAAATTTGCCTCCAGCTAAGTGCAGGATTTTGCCCCAAGCCTAGAAACAAATTCAGTATGATATACCCAATGATCCAAACCCTGGCAAGAAGCCACCCGAGATGCCTGCGTATGTACAAGGGCTTTATTATGGATATGAACAACACTAATGGAAAATGAAATGCAAGTGAAAGGATGCATGAACTAATAGATGGAAGAGCTGGCAGACAGATAGTGCCTGTTTGCCAGATTTTCACCATCTGTTTTTATTGCACTTTTTCTCATATTTGATTTTTTTTGGATTTTCTACTTTTTCACTATTTTTGGATTTTTTTGCTTTTTCAGACATAAAAATTCTTTAGATGCATGCTATTGATGGGCTCTTCAAGATGATCCCCATCTTATGTTGATAGCTGATATGCTCCTGACCCAAATACTCTTGTGACCACACATGGACCTAACCAGTTTGGTTCAAACTTTCCTTTCTTTTCTCGATCTGCCTAGTTTCGTGGATTTTATTTAGTACTAGTTCCCCAATTTGAAAGACTCATGGTTTGACCTTATGATTATAACTTTGGCATATTCTTTTTTGATATACCTTTAAATGATCAAAGGCATTTTGTCTTCATTCATGGATGAATTCTAACTCCTGCAATCGAGACACTCGTTGTTCTTCATCTGGGATAAGACCTTTTAATGATACTCATAGAGAAGGTATTTCTACTTCTATTGGTAGTATTACTTCTGATCCATAAACAAGAGAGAAAGGTGTGGCACCTGTTGGTGTGTGGATACTAGTACGGTAGGCCTATAGAGCAGGGTTCAATTGAATATGCCAATCTCTTCCAGCATCATTCACTGTCTTTTTGAGGATTTTCAGAATAGTTTTGTTTGATGCTTCTTCTTGCCCATTCCCTTGTGGATAGTAGGGTGTGGAAAATTTGTGTTGGATCTTAAATTTCTCACATAGTTCTTGTACATCCTGATTCTTGAATGGTCGCTCAATATCAGTGATAATGGTCATGAGTATTCCATAGCGACAGATGATGTAATTCAAGATAAATGTAGCAATTTGTTTTCCTATGATATTTGTGAGGGGTACTGCCTCAATTCATTTTGTGAAATATTTTGTAGCGACCAAGATGAATTTGTGACCATTAGATGAAAAAGGATTTATCTTTCCTACTAAATCAAGACCCCATTGATAGAAAGGCCAAGATGTTGCCAAAGCATGAAGTTCTTGTGTTGGTGCATGAATCAAATTCCCATGGATCTGACATTGTTTGCATGTTCTAGCTATCTGAAAAGAATCTTGTTCCATAGTTGGCAAATAATAGCCCAAGCGTATGAGTTTTTTTGAAAGGGTAAGACCACTTGAATGAGTGCCACAAATGTCATTATGGACTTCATATAACGCCTTCTCATATTCTTCTTGTTCGAGACATCTTAAAAGAGTACCATCTAGACCTCGTTTAAACAGGGTATCCGCAATGAGAGTATAATGGGAGGATTGGCGAATAAAGTTTCTTTTTTGATTTTTTGATAAGTTAGGAGGGAGAATATTATCTTTCAGGTATGTGTAAGTTTTCCCATAATGGGAAGAATCATGCCCAATGAGGTGATAGATAGTTTGGGAATCAGGACAATTATGAGGAGGGTAAAACAACTCTTCCACCAGGAATTCATAACACTGTTGATTTTCCTATGTCTGAAGGAGAGAAGCAAGTGTAGCCATGATGTCTGCTTCTTTGTTGTCATTCCTTAGAATCTGCTAAAAAGTTATTTCTAAAAAGTATTTCTTGATATCATCAACCATCATTTTATAAAGCATTAACTTTTCGTTCTTTGTTTGATAATCATCGTTGGTTTGATTGATGACGAGCTAAGAATCTCCAAAGACTTAAAGTTGTGTAATGTTCCATTCTATAGCCATTTTGATGCATGTAACCAAAGCTTCATATTCTATTGTATTGTTGGTGCATGGAAAACTTAATTTGTATGTTTTTGGAATTGTATAACCTTGTGGTGTGATGAATAGAATACCCGCTCCTGATCCATGCTGTGTTCCATTATTGATTCCAGCTCCTTGACTAATATTCGGTTGATGTATTATAAGATATGGATCGAACCTTAGAATGTCTGCATATGACCAGGTAAAATTTATTTGTTATCTTTTTAAGGGTTTCAAAATATTGCTACAGTTCATGTTCTAATAGAGAGATTGTTGGATGTAGATCATTTATGCCAATGGTAACTGCCTTTGTTGGTTCGATCAAAGTGGATAAACTTTCTTGATAGTGCACAGGTAAAGTGTCAAATCTCCTATCTTCCGGTGCCTCGAGGAGGTTTTAACCATTATATGTGTCCTTTCTTTTTACTTTTTCATGGTCTAATGTTGCCAGTAAATGGTTTTCAGCATTAGACCTGATGTTGTTTTCTTTATTTTCACTTTTGCGACTAGGAGATTTGGCACCCACTTGACTTGAGGATACGTTAGCAAAATCCCTAGTGAAAGTTGTTGTGGGTTTGATTTAATTAAGATATAAGGATATGGCATGGTCATTAGGAAAGGTATCAATGGTGTTATGTCCTTCATTTTCCCAGTCCATAGGTTCAGGATATATTAGAGGTAAAGGATCTTCAGGTTAAATTGTTTCAAAGATATTAGGGGTCATGATAGAGATGTCAGAGCTTTTAATATGCATTTCAATGTCTAGAATGATACTCTCATTAGAATGACCTCGCACAATTAGCTCCTGATTGTCCTCAATTAAGTCCAAGTCAACTGAATGTGATTCTGATTCAAGTGGGCTAGTTCCTAGCATTTGTTCTGCATACGCATGAACTAGATCGACATCTACATCTGCTTCTTCCCTTTCAATTTCATGTTTCTCTTGTTTGTTTTTCCATGATAGTGAGTATTCTCCATTCCCTCGATCTCTTAGGTGTATTTGTTTTTTCCAAGCTTGAAAAAATTGATGCAGATGATTGTTCCTTGGATTGTGTGCTTGAAGATGCTGCCTCTCTGTTATGTGGAACAATGACCTCTTGAGCTGGTTTTAGATTACTACAACATTGCAATGGATTTGAGTCTATTGAGATCATGATTTCTTGCCCATTGTATCAAAATTTTAGTCATTGATGACATGTTGATAGAATAGCCTGTATGTCATGTATCCATGGTCTTCCCAAGAGTATGTTGTATGGTAGGTCCAAGTCTAGAACTTGGCATGCTGCATCTTTTTGCAAAGGTCCCATGTTGATGGGTAATATCACAATTCCTTTAGAGGAATGCTCTTCTTCATCATATGCGTTGATTTTTTTCTTTTTCTGGGGATCAACTGAATCTTCTAAATAACGTAGAGCACAAACTAGAATCAAAGAGCAAATATTTAATCCAGCTCCTGCATCTATTAGGACATGTTTAACAAGCATTCTATGAATGAGGACTTCAATTTGCAAGGAAGCATTATAGGGATGTTGCAAGGAATCAATGCTTGGATAGGAAGGAGATGAGCTTTGAATAGGATCCTCTAAATAGGTTTGATGGCCATTATGGATATCCCTTGGGGAGCTTCATCTTTGGGTGTATTGTTTGGTGAGGATGCTATAGAAGATTCTTGCAATTTTTCAAGAGGTGTAGGAATAGACGCCTTTGGAGAATCAATTTTCTTATGGGGGGATGAGCCATTGTTAGACATAGGTGCATGATTTTGATCTTCTTTGGCAAAATCCTTTAGGGATTTCTTTAAGAGTTGCATAAAAGAGCCATCTTTCTTTGGAGATGTATTTGAATCCTTGTGAGGTTTTGACATAGTTGAATTTTGATTTTGGACTTGTTTGATTGCTCTGATATGTTGGCTTTCTATGTTTTCTTCTTGTATTTTTCTTTGGTATGCCATGTTGATATGATTTTCAGTTATTTCGAATGTTTCTATTTTTGTCTCTGAGCCCTGGTTAAAACAGGCATACATGCATGTTAGATATTGTGCTAGGATTCAATTGTCCAAAAGTTGTTTTGATAAGTGATCAACTATCAATGTAAATGTGATAGAGTGATATGACACAAAAAGATGATTCAAGTGTTTAAAAGTTTGCAAGTTTTTTGGTCTTTGGTTTTGGAGTGCAATGATGATGATTTTGATAAAAAGCAAGTCCAATAGGATCGATATATCCTACGATGTGGGATAAGGTTATGGTGACCAAATTTTGTAGTTTCTTGATAGAGGATGATAGATCCTGATGAGAATCTATGTTTTTGAGTGATCAGTTTATCAAAGAGGGTGATGATGCACTTTGAGATGTTTAGATCTTGAACTTGTTGAATGTGAATACTTGAAAATGTTGAGGTGTCTATTTCTAGAGTCCAATTTGATAGATGATAACTTGATCAAGCGAACAAAGGAGACAATCTAAGCATAGAATGATAGATAAAAGGTGTTTATGCTCACTCTAAACTGACCAAGTAAATATGACAAATCTGAAAAAAGACATGTAAGAAGATAGTTGTGGATAGATAGAGACATAAATTCGTACGACAGATTATATAGCCCTGAACAACAATTTAGACACACTCATACGACAAACTAGAAACTTCACACGATAGAAGACATAAAATTGTACGAGCTTTTTCATAGAACTAGATGACAAACGATGACACAAAATTCTCTACTAAACTGGCTCGTACGACAATTCTCACTAGATCGGACAATAAAAGATAACACAAATGTTTCTGCTAAACTAGGTCGTATGACAATTCTCATTGGACTAGATGATAAAATAGTTGCCTCGTACGACAAACTAACAAGCTTGTACGACAGAGGACATAATAGAGACAAAAAAAATTTTGGACAAATTTTTGATCAATGAAGTTTGATGTTTTGCTTCTGTTTTCCAGTTTTTTAGATGCTTGATTTTCTATTTAGGGACGAAGACACAACAAACACTTGATATGTTAAGTGACTTCAAGAACAATACGCTACCTAAGGAAGTTGGCTAAGAGAGAAAACTTTTTCTTGCAAACTTAGGTACACACCCAATGGCTAATTAGAATATGGGCGTTGAGTTTCACGCAATGGATTCTCAACATCATATTATCCAACTCCAAACGCTAATGGGGGTATGATATGACAAGTGTCTTGGGAGAGTTACTATATCTTTTGCACAAAGATTATCCCCCTTTCGAAGGTGAATCAAGTAGCTTCTAATTTAATTGGATTTAGTAAGGGATCCGTTTGGCACATCGGGGTATAAACTCAATTAAGAGATCTCCCAGCCTTGAAAACCAAGGTTTGATATACCCAAAGGTACGGAGGAGAGCTATTCTCGAGCACTGTCGTTGACTTTATTTTCATCAATTCACATTTTTTTATAGTGGGTTGGAGTACTTGGCATTATTCATTCCCACTTAGGTCATTCCCCTCTCACCAGCCTTAATGGCTTCGGCCTTATAGGCTCCTTGGGAGGGTAGGCCCGCTAAAGATATGCACTAATGAAAGTAAAGGATGAGTCTGGCTTTTTGAACACCTAAGAAAGGTGAGAGCGTACTCTCCTATCACCAAAAAACATAATACATGTTTATTCATTTCCTTTAGCAAAAACAAGTGTGCCTAGAAATTAAAGAAGACTTAAAGTTTGGTTGAGTCCTCCTAGGCAACCTGCAAAATAGACACATTAGTAGTCATGATGTTTGGATGAAATGAAGCTTTAACAAGTGTAATATTAAAAAATCTATTGGCATTCTACACTCTTATGATGTTGTCATTAATGGCAACCAACTGGCAACCAACTGACAATCATCTATCAGCCCACTGGCAATTACTGGCACCGGCAACAGACTTCTACATACACCGTCAGGCACTTCACCGATAGTGGAAATAATGCATACAGACACTCAAGCCGACATGGAATAAACTTTGTTTATTATTTTATATTGTAATTATATTTTGTAAAAGCCGACATGGCATTTTTTAAAAGACTCATATATATATTTATGCGATCTTATAAGTCATTTTGATATGAGAAGATATGATATAGAAATGAGAGAGAGAGATAATAGATATTTTGTATAAGGTGATATAGTTGATAGCGAAGGTTTTGGTAATAGACTAAGCTTAAACTGGTACTAAACTTGGCATAGTTGATGTTGATCTGAAGTAGTACATTGTATTGGATTTTGATAATCCATTTTGTAAGTCAGTGAGACTTCTATTTTGTAGTTGAGCAATGAGCTCTAGGCTGCTAGCCTTCCTGCATGTGCAGGCCACTCATTGTAAGTAATATTTATTCATTGGCCAGTGAGTGAATATTGTGGTTCACAAATCCCACCGAGGTTTTTCCCACACTAGGTTTCCTTGTTAAATATCTTGTGTTATGGTGTGTTCTCTATGTTGTCTATATTATTCTTATTTGCTACATTAATTCTCATTTACCGGTACACTGTTTTGGGATACAAAGTTCTTAATAAGTTTAAATATTCTGCTAACCGGTATGACACCGATTCACCCCCCCTCTCAGTGTCTTTGGGACTATCATTGATTCTAACACAATCATCCTGCAAAAACCAGTTAGGCTACCAAAAAAATCACAAACAAACCAGGGTTAGCATTAGTAATAATCAAATTGAAGCATGAAAACCCTAAAATGTAATCGACTTTGAAAACAAAGAAACATAATTTCGTACAACAATTCTCACTTGATCGTATGACAATTCTCCTTGCTTGTACGAGGACACAAAGGACCTTGTACAAGGGAAAAAGGGAACTCATACGAAATTCTAAATCAGGCCTAGTTAGAAACCTACTAAATTGGAAATTTGATGATGCTAGGAGGCCAAAAATGAGTTTTTCGGACCCACGGTGGGCACCAAAATGTCGTGCTTGTGAAATGTGATACCTGCAGCTACAACACAAACACTCAATAGATCATTACAAGCATGGTTAGCAAATAATAAGCAAATGAAGATGAACCATGACAAAGCGACCTATGTCCTCCTAAGAGATATGAGTATGGATTTGCTCTCAGATTTGGATAAGCAATCCCAGTGACTTGACTACACCTAGATAGAGGATTTGAAATGATAATGATATGCAAAGATGAGATTGATTATGCTAATTGATCTAAGAGACTAATTAAGCTAATGATATGCATGATTAAGTTATGATGATGATGCAATTAAGCTAGAAAAGAGATTGATTAAGCTACATGATTCAACAATTATGGTAGAAAATGATCAAATTAAGATAATGCAATTGCCTATAACAATGATGCTCAAGTGATATGCCTATAGTAACAAATTCTAAATTGATAATGAGATGGGATCCCTTGTGCTCCAAAATGGGGGATATTTATAGGATTTCCAAGGCCAGGGGTGAGTTGGTAGGAATCAATGCTCAAGATTGAGTTTGAAGATATCAAGGGTGAAATTGGAGGAGGTTGGAGAAGAGGTTGGACAAAGAGACACTTGTGATCTTTGTGGTGACAAGTGTCAAGGAGCTTTGCTCATAAAAAGGAAGTGTCCAAGAGAGGAGACATGTGGCCAAAGTTCCATGTGTCTCAAGAAGAAAATATCCACACCATAGGAGGTTAGAATGTGCAAGATAGGATAGGGTTAGTTACACCCAAGGTTAGGTGGAATGGGTTAGTTTAGAGGGATGATTAGGTTATGTTGTTAGAAGTTATGAGGCATGTGGGTAATTTGAATTTAAAAATTCAAATAATAGGAAAAGACTAATTAATTCTCAACAACTCATAAATTGATTTGTTTTAATTATTTAGAGGATCAGAAGAATCGATTGAAACGGGGGGAGGATTAATTAATTTGAATTAATTAATCGAAGGGGACTATTGAAATGAACCTATTAAATAAATCCTTAGATTTGTTAATAAGTAGATGAAAGGGATAATTTAATCAAATTGTCTAATGAATTCAATTAAATTAGGAATGGGGATTAATTAAATAATTTCTTATTTAATTAAATATCTTCAGACCATTTTTAGGTGTATACAATTTCTATCATGCTTCCGGTATGAATTACCTTCTTTGCTCACTTTCTTGTCCTTGTTATGATTTGTATTGGTTCCTCTTCCTCTGGTATATCCTCTTCCTCCTTGAAATCTTCCTCCGATAAACCTTCCACCTCTACCTCTCTGTCTCTGCTCATGTCTTTTGTTCAATTTCTCTTTTTCTTTTAGGGCATATTGGTAAGCCTCTTCAGCACTCTCTAATTTGTTCATGCTGAGTTCATCTTGTATAGATATCTGCAGTCCATTCAAATATCTTGCAATTTATTTAACTTCATCATCAACATGTCTGGATCTGATGTTGAACTTGTAAAATGCTTTGGTGTACTCCTTCACACTAGATTCCTTCTATCTCAGATTCTGCAACTTTCATAACAAATCAGCTTGATAATTCATCAGTACAAACTATGATTTCAACTTAGCAATCATCCTATCCCATGTCTTTATCTTCTCTTTACCTCTTCTCTGTCTATCAATTTGCAAATGCTCCCACCAAAGAGACGCATGGCCTTTCAATCGGGTACAGGCATATTTCACCTTCCTCTCTTCTGCAGTGTTTTCAAAATAAAAATACTTCCCCATCTCCAAGATCCAATCCATCAATTCATCTGAATCTAACTTTCCATCATATTCTGATGGGGTAAAATGAGGTTTAGTGTTCACCCTACTCAAAAACTTAAAAACCTTTCTTTATCTGGATAAACTACCGGTTGGTTTACTTGTTCTATCAGGGATTCTTCTCTTTCATCTTCACTTACATCTTCAATATGTCAGCCTCTTGTTTGGGTTGTCTCCATAAATTCTAATTGGGCTACTATTCCTCACAGCATCTCCATCATAGCAGGGTCTGCATTCCCTTGCACTCCACCATTCCTAGCTCCTCTTCACGCCATCGATTCATGCTAGTTCTCTGCAATTGCAGGTCGGATCCACAATCCACCACCCTACAACAAGAAATTTAGGACATGCAACCTCCGAAATGAAACTTCACTCTGATACCACTTGAAGCAGTCACTGGTAAGGAGGGACCTCAAAGAGATCAATCTGGATCGGTCAACAAGAGTAAACACAACATAAATGCATAGATATGATGGAGACAATGAAGAACAGGTTATTTTACTGCATGAAATTTAATTACAACCAACTGGTAACAATCGGGTTACAACATATCGGCACACAGGCCTGGTAGAATAGGTCACAACAGGGACCTTGAATCAAAAGATCTATCTTCTATGTATAGTCTAGATGTCTAATTCCCTAACTTTTCTCTTGATTATATTCTAAAGCATAATTATAAATATATATATCAATCCAAAGGCTCCGGTCAGCCCAAAAGGGATAAATTTTTTGAAGAACAAGACCTAACATGAAAATAACAAAGGTCGGCCTCCACCAAGAGATTCCTCAAGAAAATCCAAAGGATGAAACATAGAAGGTTGGCCATACACCAAGAAACATCAAGATCAACGTCCAAGGCTCCACAAGCTTCAGAATGGGTTCTGGTAGATCACCAAAATAGTTCTTAGGAAACCGGTAACAAGAAATTATCATGGAAACCGGTAGCGATATCTTGTCAGAAAGTGATCCAAATGCGATGTGGTCTGAGAGAAAGAAGGATGATCAAGTCTTCAAGTACAATATAATTACATAGGATCTGGTGAGCCAAAACCAGGACACACAAAAAGGAAATCTGAAACTGCAAACAAAAAACAAAATAGAAAGGAAAATGTTTTTGGTTGATGCAAGATTGTTGTAAACTAGGGATGCTCCTACATCAGTGGTAAAATGCATCAGGAATATCAGAGAAGCGGTTGCATATTTTGATATTGGTTATAACTTTCCTCAAATGGAAAATATTTGTAACAAACTTCAAGTATGTTTAATCATTCTGATGACATGTGTCTCTTGGCCTGAAGCTTGTTGCTCCCATTTTTTTCTATAAAAGGGAAATCAAGGCCATTAGAAAGGGTTCCAAAATATCTGAATAGGGTCTCTTGTGTAGGTCCGGTCTACAGGATTAGGTTCTAGTTTTGAGAAGTCATGAGTAAATAGCAGAGAATTGTAATGTCATTTTGCAGAGCAAAATAGAAGATAGTCATCAGTTTCAAATTTCAAATGGGTTCTCCTATAAATGAAATGTATTCAGTTATTTGATAGAAGATATCTTTTGAAGTTAATACACTATGGTTTGGTCATGTTCCTGCAGTTAGATATCTTAGAAGCTTTGGAATAAAGTGTTATATCTAAAGAGATGAGGATATAGGAAAAAATGATGTAAGATGTGATGAAGGAATCCTTTTGGGATGTTATACTAAGAGAAAATCTTACTGGTGGTACAATAAGAGACTGAGAAAGATAGTGGACAGTGCAAATGTGAACGTTGATGAGAATCATGGGAAGAAAATTGGAGCATGTGCATATGAGTCTGACGATCAAGATGCTACTCCAAATCCAGTACAAAGTCTGAGCATGAAGCAGAGTGATCCGGTAGTGATAGAGATAGTGAATGTGAATCTTGTTGCCGGTGAAGAAGTTCAAGATCTTGAAAACTAGAATAATTAGAAGACCTTGAGGTATGTAAGATTAAATCATTCAAAAAATCAAATTTTTGTTGATAAAAATAAAGGTGTAATGACCAGGAGAAGGATTGTTGCTGAAGAGACATGTTTGATTTCTAAAATTGAGCCTAAAGATGTTGTTGAAGCATGTAATGATGAAAACTAGATAAAAGCTATGGAAGAAGAGTCAGATCAGATTGAAAAGAACAAAACATGTGAACTTATCTTGAGACCTAAGGACAAGAATGTGATTGGTACTAAATGGGTGTTCTAGAATAAGCTAAATGAAGATGGAGAAATTGTTAGAAATAAAGCAAGACTGGTATGTAAGGGATATTCACAAATAGAAGGTAATGATTTTCAGGAGACTTTTGCTCCGGTAGCTAGAATTGAAGTTGTGAAACTATTTCTCGCATATATTGCTCATAAAAAATTCAAGGTATATCAAATGGATTTGAAGTCAACCTTTTTGAATGGTGAATTGGAAGAGGAAGTATACATTGAGCAACTAGATGGATTTTTATTCACATATGAAAAAGACATGGTATGCAGATTGAAGAAATAAGTGTATGGACTTAAACAAGCCCCTAGAGCTTGGTATGCTAGATTGGATAGGTATTTGATGAAGTTGGGATTCTATAAAGGTATTGCTGGTAGTAATTTGTACTTCAAGATTGATAATGATAATATTTTAATTGTTGAAGTCTTTATTGATGATATTATTTTTGGAGGAGATGATGAATTGAGTAAGAAATTTTTTGATGATATGCAAAAGAGTTTGAGATGTCTATGATAGGTGAGGTAAAGTTCTTTTTGTGATTGCAAATCATACAGATTGATAAAGGCATTTTTATATCTCAATCTAAGTATGTGAAGGAATTTTTGAAAAAATTTGGAACTCCTATGGTGACTAGTTGTGAGATGACAAAAGATAATGAATCTTCGAAGGCTAACCAGACCCTGTATAGATTTGTGATTGGTGGACTTGTTTATTTGACTCAAACTAGGCCTGACATTATGAGTGTTGTATGCCTTGTTGCAATATTTCAAGATGATCCCAAGGAAAGTCATGTTACAACTGTGAAGAGGATATTCAGATACTTGAAAGGGATAGTTGATTATGGCCAGTGGTATCCGAAGGATGATGATTTCACTTTAAATGCTTATACTAATGCTGATTGAGTAGGTGATGTTGATGACCGAAAGAGCACTACCGATGGAGAATTATTTTTGGAAAAAAAGCTAGTTGCTTGATCAAGTAAGAAACAAGATGCTATTTCTTTATCTACTACAGAAGCTAAATACATTACTGCTGCTAGCAACTATACTTAGGTTATTTGGATAAAGCAGATGTTGAAGGATTTTATAGTTGTTTATAATGAGCCTATTGTTATATATTGTGATAATTCTAGTGCTATCAATATTTATAAGAATCCAGTGTTGCATTCTAATACAAAGCATATATTAATCAAGTTTCATTATCTAAAAGAGAAAGTCAATGATAAAGAAGTTAGAATGGAGAATGTATCTATAAAGGAACAAATTGCAGATATCTTCACTAAGCCTTTGCCTACAAAAACATTTGTATATCTGAGAGAGAAGTTAGGGCTGATTTCCCCTCCGACTGAGAACTAGATGCATTGTGCTACATCAATCTGATGGAGTTTGTTGTCTTATTCTATTATCCAGATTGATGAGTTGGTACTGCTGCTCCAAGCAAGTGTTACAAGCTAGGGTTGTCGTTGCACTAAAATATCGACCTGCCAATGCTCAATACAACCACTAGAATTATAGAATCCATAGAAGGATATTAAACCATGGCGTGAATCCTCACAAGGGACGTTGACCCACTACCAACAATCCCCCTCCTAGCGTCACTTGTCATGGCCTAGATGATTCGAACATGTGACCAAGCTCTGATACCACTTGTTACAAGCTAGGGTTTCCATTGCACCAAAATATTGACCTGTCAATGCCCGATACAACCACTAGACTTATAGAATCCATATGAGGTTGTTAAACCATGTCACGAATCCCTGTGAGGGATGCTGGCCCACTGCCAACAATGAGTAGTTAATGTATGTTTCAGTTGTTCATATTTATGAGTTTATCCTAAGGGGGAGAAATTTTCCTTCTTAGAGGGAGAGATGCATGATTTGTATATGTCTTTGGCATTGTTGTCAAAGGGGGAGAAGAGCATGTGAAAAACCCTGAAGTATTTATGAGTTATCTGCCTAAGGTGGAGTTGATCCTTATGATCTCAGGGAGATATTGTAGGTTATTGATTTCTTTCTTTGCATTGATTGTTTTTCACATTCATATTTTTCCATCAATGCCAAAGGGGGAGATTGTTGGATATTAGAGTTGTTGGGATATGTTCTTGTTATTGATGTCAACATATTCATGTGTTGCAGAGAATTGGTTTGTTGCAGAGAGTTGGTTTTGGTGATTTAGTGCATTTGTGGTAATGTGGTTTATTGGGTTTTGAGATACTTATCTCTAGTTGATTTAGTATAATTTTCATGATGCTATGAGGTGATTTGGTTGAGTAATGAGGTCTGGTATGTGGATTGGTTTTTTAGTATTCGGTGTTGCAGAGTTATGGTATTTGATCCATATTGCATCAAAATGATTATATCTTGAGTTGTGGATTTTGGAGAGTGTTTGGGATAGTCATGTGTGTCCTCTGATTAGATGGTTCATGATTTGGAACTTCACAAGCGTATCTTTCAGTTTGTCAGTTGATGTTCTTGAGCTCCGGTGATGCAATAATGATGAATCTCATTATCCGAGATATTGCAGTGGAATTCACATTGCTTGTTGATGTTCTTTGATAATGTTCTATGCATTTTGGTGGTCCTTGTTGATTTTGGTGCACACTAATGAATATTTTATTGGTTAGGTGGTATTATTCATGTTTTGCGACATATTCGATTGTGTAGCGTGTTGTAGATGATCTTGGAAAAATATTTGGTGGTGTAGCATGTTTGAGGATTTTATTTGGGTCCATGCTATGTCCTTTCTGACATTGTATTGGTCTACTTATGAATTTAAGTATCATGTGATGTAATTTTGTAATTAGGTCTTATGTGTTGATCCAACCTTATGGGTCAAGGTTGATGATTTGTATAAATAGGAATTGTAATCATGTAAGCTGAGTGTCTGTGAATTTTTGTGGTTGTGTTTATGATGTGAGATTATATTGTATGTGTGAGAAAGTGAATCTATCATTCAGAAGTGTAGAGAAGAGTAGAGAAGAGTTATTGTGTAGACAATCTGCTTAACTAGAACTGTAATCAGTCATTTGGTGATGCTATTCTTTCAGTTCATGTAATCCAGATTATTTTCCAATCTTTGTAAGGAAGTGAGCCTTCCTCTGGGTTGTACCCCTTCTATTTTTTGAGTAGTGAACTCTAGGTAGTGTGCTTGAATGCATGTGCATTCCCTATTGTAATATTTATACATACTACTACAAAGTATCATCTTATTATGGGTAGGTTCCTTCCGTGGTTTTTCCCTTTTTAGGTTTTCCATGTCAAAAATCCATGTGTTATGTGTGTTGTTGATGTGGTGTTTATCTTTTCTATTGCTGCTCCTAATCATATCTAAAGTTGTGCATAATTTGGTTGAGTTTCATGAAAACTGATTCACACCCCTCTTAGTTTTCCTGCATTGTTGATGCCTTTCTATATCAACATAGACTTGGAGTAAGGATAGAGGACCCATGTCCTAAAAGGGCCCTTGATGCATTTAGATTGGGAGGTGATATTTCATATGATCTAAGGCTTCTTTCCTGTGATGAGTTTATGAATAATGACAATTTCATTCATACAAGTGAGTTTCAATAATTTGTGCTTCAGAATATTGCAGAAGAAATGCAAAAAAAGGAGACTATAAAGCTTGACCAATTAGATGAACAAGAAATATTTAGAATGAAAGGTGAAATATTGAAAAATGCCAAGGAGCAATTGGAAAATATGACTGCTGAAATGGGGAGATTAATAGTCAAGAAGAGTAGAATCTTACTCTTAGACGGGTGGGACTTTTCCTCTACTATTGCCTTTGACATTTTAAGGAGGATACATGATATTGACTTGGAGAATTTGGATCTTGAGCAGACATAGAATCTATTCTTTGGAACTATTTTTGATGATCATTTGGATTTGTTGGCCATGCAGTGTCTATCTAATGTGACAAGAAGGCCATCAATGACTCAAGAACTGGATATGATCTATGGGAGCTTAGTTGTTAAGAGGGTAGCAGATACATCAGGTAGAGAGGTGACATATATGTCTATAAATGTTGCCAGATTTTCTCACAAGGTAGCTATGAGAATAGATGAAGAAAACAAGTACTTGAAGGACATAGTGAAGTAACTAGAGGCACAACTATATTCAAGAACAACTTATCAACCTCTAGCTTTAAAACAACACTCTTCTGAAGATATCATGGGACTGAGGAATGATCTAGCCCTAGCTAGAGTTTAAAATCTCAAGAATGAAGAATGAGATTGATCAAATTAGATTTGATACAATTGTTGAGAATGGGTGTCTCAAACTTACTAGTTGAAATCTCGAGTAGATGACACTTGTTCTCTGAAATGAGTAGTTTGGTTTGGATAACGTTCATGTTATTGTTCATCTTTGAACGGAACTAAATAACCTTTGTTTTATTGATAAAGAAGTTGATAACCTTTGTGTTATATACCCGCCCAAACAAGCAATGTGCAGAGCACCGTAGGATAGCGGGGAAAGGAAACTTAGTCTTTCCTGTTTAACCTCGTGGCTTGACAAAGGTGCTGTGAATAGGGTTACGAGAAAGTGAGAAGAAGGAGACTGGGTATCCCTCATGCCATCCCATGGGAGTCTAAGGATTAAATAAGAGAACATGTAGGGTAGAAGAAGAGAGTCAAATTGATCTTCCTCGCTACCCTGTGAGGGTTTTCTAATGGTCATAGGTGTAGTGCAGGATAAAGAGGGAGGGAAAAGGGATGGTTCTTCCTACCACCCCACATGATGAACAACGATCAAACTGTGGTGATGCAGGCCAATGGGGAAGGAAGGAGACTTGTTTTCCCTACCACCCCACATATAATCTGAGGGTTCCTAAGGAGTACTGTGGGCTAACTAGGGGAGTAGGAGACATTCTCATCCTGCCATCCCGTAATGATGTCAAAAGTGACTTTGGTGACAAGTTAAGATAAGAGCGAGAGAGGTGGGGACCGCAACCAAATATGAAACAACTTGTTGAGGTGTATGTAGATGATTGGTGGAAACTAGAATGATTCAGAGGAAGAGATGGAGAAAACATGGTGTGTTATTGACAATTTGAGGAAGTTCGACATTTGGAGATGTGGTAATTGAATCAAACTATTTGTTGATAAAGACATATAAAAATCTAGAAAATAGTTGAAGAGAGAGAGTTGGTTGTGTTGGATGATAGGTTGATGAGATATTGATTCTTGTCATGGTGAGGAGAGGTTGATAGTCGATTGGTAATTCTATAATATTGAACTGAAAAGCTAATTGTGAACATAATCTTTTGGACTACTGCTACCTAAACAAAGACCAGATCAAAGCTTGAAAATATTTAACTTGTATGTAAATAGTGTTTTATACTGTAATACAAGAGATTGCTTTGGTGTGTGGGTTTTTCACCCATAAGGGTTTTCCCATGTGAATTCTGGTGTACCACTTTGTGATTGTGTTTTTCATGTTTCTTTGTTTATCTTGTATTGTCTATCTTAAGTTGTTGTAATTTGAATTGAAACACATATTTGATTTTCTTCTCTAAGAAATTAACATGAGGAAGACATTTTCCGCACTCTTCTTTCCTTACAAGTGGTATCAAATCCTGGCCAGTTGTGTTATCTTTGTAAGATAGGTTTTTTTTGTTAATTCTACAGTGGGAGTTTTTTAAAGGTTTATTTGAAATTGCAGATTGAGATGGCGAGAGCATCAGGAAGAGTGGACATTGAGAAATTAAATGGTGGCAACTACAAGTTATGAAAGCTCAAGATGAAAGAGATTTTGGTTGATAGAGACCTTTGAGTTGCACTGTCTGGATCAAAACCATCAGGCATGAAGTAAGAAGATTGGGACCTCGAAGATGTGTGGGGGAAAAAGTGACACTAAGCAAACATGCCCTAATCTCACTTTCAACCACACACTTGTGGAATACGAAAGAGGCTAGAGGTATCACACAATTGGCTACTTCTTCTTGTGGAAGAGAGAGCCACGGGCTACCTATTAGGATTTCTATTCCTTTGTTGCAATTGAAAGATGAAATGATGCAAGTTCAATTCCTAACCCCAAAGTGCAAGTATGAACTACTAACAAGATTGCAGAATTGAACTTAAACAATGGAAAGCTGTAAACACAAGGATAAGACAAGAATGTAAATGCGTACCCGGAGTTAAAATCTGACTGAAAATGTTCGGGATGGGGGCGCGGGCGCCACTGTCCTGATTCTGCCCCTGAAACTGCTCCAGAAACTGTTGTTTTGCAAAGTTGTCAAAAATGCTGAAAACTGCTGTCAGAAGGACTAGGGCGCCCAGCGCCCCTATCCTAGGGACCAGGGCGCCTAGCGCCCCTGTCCTGGCAGGACCAGGGCGCCCCATGCCCCTGTCCTGGTCTTTTTCTCTGAGATTTGGTGTGAAGTTCGGTCTCCGTCTGCTTCTTCCGGATCTGTAACTTGCGGCGTCGTCCGAATTCTGAAACCTGCACTTATATCTGACAAGGTGTGGTGGGCGACTATATAGGGTTTTGCCTTAGTCAAACCCCCGCTTCGGTGATTTCCACCTCCATGAATAGCCAAGTTGTATTGTAAAATGTATTGTGTGTGCAGACCTAGTGTGTGTGCAAGGTCCTTAAATGCAAGAAAGAAAACTAGAGCAACCTAGAAAGTAAACCCTAATTGCTTGTAAATGATAATGTAAATGCTCTAAATCAAGATGCAAAGTGATCTAAAGCATGAGTAAAGGATATATTGAAGCTTATGCAAAGACATGAAAACAACATGAAATCATACCCAACCCTTAAGGGAGGAGTACAAGCCAATCTTCAGTCAGTAATCTCCTATTGTTCTTCAATGTCTCCCAAGCCCTAAATGAATGAAATTGATGAATGCTTGATGGATGGATGTTGAATGTTATTGAAGTCTTCAAAGATCTGCTCTTTCGCTGCATAGAAGGTCCTTGAAACCAAAATTCCTCCCCCTTTCAAATGAAGAAAGAGAGCTCTTATATATGAAACCCTAGGTCTTAATTTCAACTTTTGGCCGACCTAGAGATTGAATATCCCGCCAATTTCTTGGGGTTAAGCTTTATTTTATGATTGGATCGCGCTCCTAAAATTTTGGGAAAAATGTCCGAGACCATGTGCACTCCGGGCGCTATGGTCCTGACAACTTTTCACCAAATTTTCAGGGCCGTCGGATACGATGATTTTAGAGCGAATCCCGAAGTTACAGCTGATTTTGAGATGTTTTGACCCCCGAAATCAAGCCCCCAAGTTCAAAATAGGACCTAATTAGGGTTTTTGATTAAATGATGTATTGGAAGAATAAAATGAAAGGGGCACACTTTAATGAAAGGGCCCAACTTTATGATGTGGGAGATGATGAAATAGAACCTTAGACCTAATTAATTTGACTAATTAAGTGCTAAAGGGGAAATGCAATGCAAAATGCAAAATGCGCCAAGGCGGGTGCTAAACTAGGTGTGAAATTGTACCACCCTAGCAAGTGCGTACAATTTACGACGCTACATTTAGCCCCCACTTTAGCGGTCATATGAACACTACGTGCATATGCAAGCTAAAGTACAGAAAAGTAAACATTATTTGAAAAAGGATATATCCATAAGTCTGTCGAACGAAGCCCCTAGCGGTATCTGCAGTACACAGTTAGGAACCGCACCCTACAAAACACACGTTAGATCACAAAATCACCTAATGCTTACTAAGGAAGGTGATGAAAATTCGAGGGTAGCTATATGCCCCCCCCTGTTTCGGCTTGCTAATTTTAGTGAGTTGAAACAGGGTATCATGTTTACCACTTCGAATTGTTAAAGAATATTGATGACAAATGCTCACAAGAAGATTTGATATGAGATCAAAAACTAATGGAGAATCATTTGGTAAGAAAGAGGACTAAATCTCAATTCCAACACAACAAAGAGTGTGAGGATTTGAGAGTTCTCTAACACAAGATGAAGGATGTAAATGGAAACAAAATGCAAAGAGAAGAAAAGAAAGGAAAAAAGCATGAATACACACATTGGTGATCCATGAGAAGAATAGTGAGAGAGAAAAAACATGGACTTCTCGCCCCTAGATCTTGTCTAGGTGATCCATGGGAAAAGGACATGGAAAAATAGCCCCTAGAGTCTGTCTAGGTGATCCATGTAAGGGAGGAGAGTGAGAAAGTCTAGCCTTATGCCGCTAGTTCCACTCAACCAAGTGCATGTGTGTGTAAGGGAGGTTAGAAGCACCTCATAGGAGTCTATGCCCGAGTATGCTACAACCTGTATATGTATAGTACAAAAGCGTGACATCTCGCTCTAAGAGTCTGTGCTCTGGTTCCGAGAATAATCACCTTGCATAAAAGAAAAATAGAGACATCTCGCTCTAAGAGTCTGTGCTCTGGTTCCGAGAATGACCCATTGCTCAAAAGGTGTAATGTTTATGTCATAAGTAAAGTAGAACAAGGATACCTACCCTCATCACAAAAGAAGATACCCCAAAAATGCAACAATGTCATAGATCCAAGCAAGAGAGTTTTGCACTCTTTAAGCAAGGATAAGATAGTTGAAAAGGGATATCTTGTAATATGTGTAAAGGAGATCCTTAGAGGAGAAGAGATCTTTGTACAAAAGACACCTATCCTCGAGAGGACAAATATAACATCTTCTAGAATAAGACAAAGAAGAGAATAAGAATGCAATACTTCCTTCTTTTGTGAGGTGAAAGTGATTCTTAATGAAGGATGACGCTCTTTTTAACCCAATTGGGAGAGTGAATTCATTATGGATGTATTTTACCAAGTGCAAAAGAGGTTGTAGTCAAGGACTTACACCCCTTGAACAAACAACAACAAATGTGTACAAGGCATAACATCAAGTAATAAAGTCCACACCATCCACAAAATAGGAAAAAGTGGATCCTTAGATAAAAATAAGGAAAGATCATTGCCTCCCAAGGATAAGGACAATGAGAAGGACTTACACAATCTTCTAGGGAGAGATTTGGACATAAGCAAAAGAAGAGATGTATGAAATCATTCTTGTCCCCATAGGAACAAGAAAATTAGGCTATTATGTTGCTTCAAAAAATATGATTGCACTTGAAATTGTACCATCATGAATGACAATGAGCCCCCAGTAAATGAGCTACCAATGTCACATAATGATGAGCAACATAATAGCCATTAATGTTATTTAAAGACATGATAGACTAAATGAGGTATTTGAATATGACATGTTAAATGCTCAACTATAAGTGAGATCAAGAACATGTATAAAATGATAAAGATTGAAGAAGAAAAGTCACATGAAATCTTAGAAGAGGGATGAGTGTAATTTATTAGAGCCTTATCCCTAGAGGAAAGGACATTATGATGAATAGGAGATAAAGATTCATAAGTGGATTTAGAAATTTGAGGGGATTCATAAAGAGATTTGTTCATTGCCAAGATTTCCTTATGAGGGGAATGAGAGTTGATAGAAGTAGAAGATGATTTAGTTGAAGTGAGATCATCATCACTACTAAATATAGCATTCACATTGAGAGATGGTCTTTTAGATGCTTTGGTATGTTTGCAAGGATTATAGCTGAGTCCAAAGGTATAATTGTGAAAATTAGTCTCTAGAGGAACTTTTATCCCTTGTTCATGAGTGCCACAACCATTTCCATGATACCCATGCTTAGCAAAAATGCGAAAACCACAACCATAACGATCAGCCATTTCAGGAAGAGAAGGTGGTTTTTCATAAGACAAAGAATCAAACTCTTCATAATTAGAGGTGTGAGGAGAAGAAGTTTGAGAAGCGGCCACAAAATTATTGCTCATAGGTTCAGGTAAGATTGATTGATTTTTAGTTTCTTCCTTCTTTTTGACTTTAAACTCTCTAGGAGGAACCCTATACTCGCCTACAAAGGTGGGATTAAAATCAAGAGATCCCCAATCGTCTTCTACAAGAACCTTCTCAGGATCAAAAGCCTTCTCAGGAACTTCAGACTCATCCAAAGAATTTTGATTATCAGAAGGTGATGATTCATCCATAGGTATCTTGTTTAACGAGTCATCACTAGAAGAGGAAGGCTTAGAAGAACTCCCTTTGGAGGTAGATGTTTGCAAACAAGTTTGAAAATTAGTATCACCTATCAAGGTATATGTCTTATTGTTATACATAAATTTAACTTGTCTATGCAATGTAGAGGGGACAGCTTGCATACTATGAATCCAAGGTCTCCCTAATAGCAAGTTGTATGTTAGATTTCCCGACATAACATGGATAGGAGTAGGCAAAGTAACGGGTCCCACTGTGATGGGTAAGGTGATAATACCTAATGAAGACTTAGCCACATTATCAAAGCCTCGAATGGGACGAGAGTCAGGCTCAATAAGGGATGTATCCACATTCATCTTATGCAATAGATTAATGCTACACACATTAAGGCCAGAGCCATTATCTACCAGTGTTCGTCTTATAGTAGTGTCATTTATGATAACCACAATCATCAAGGGATCATATTGATGTTGAATTTCACTAGTAGGCAACTCATCTTGAGTAAACACAATTTGAGCTTTAGGATTCATCACAGAGTTAACCAAAGATACTATATTACTAGATGTATTAGGTGGAGGAACATTCAAATCTTTCAAGGCATCTTGTAACATTCCATGATGAGCAGAAGAAGTTTGGATCAAATCCCAAAGGGATATCTTAGCAGGGGTAGCCTTAAGTTGTTCTATGAGATCATATTCCTTACCCAGAACTTGTGAAATACGTGGAGCTTGCGGAAGAATTGGTTGAGGATTAGGAAGAGACACTGGAGTAACAGGAGGAAGATTAGGCTGCCTATTATTTCTAGTATTATAAGTATGGGCAACCGCATGATAACTCTCTCTAGTCATTTGCTTAGCATACTCATAAGGGCTCTTAGTAGAATAACCTCCTTGCACAGTAATAATAGGTTTCTTAGGAGTGCAAAAAGAATCATTAGCATAACCACCTTGAACCACTAAGATAGGCTTATTTAAAGGTTGATAATTTTGAGAAGGACAAGCACCTTGGACAGTGAAGAGAGGTTTGTTAGGTGTTTCATTCACATGTATCAAATTGATTGAGGATGGTTTAGAGGAATGAACAAAAGTGTTGGAAGAATTATTGATAGTCTTCTCTTGCACTAAAATCTTATCACAGATTAGATCAATTTTAGGAGAGAGACAAGGGATAGGCATTGATGTTCTAGTAGGAAGAGTAATACTAGGAAAGGTCATATCATCCTCTATCATCAAAGGATCTACATGGGGAATAAACTCTCTAGGAGAAGGGTCAACATTACTCTCTAAAGTCTCACTTTTGAGATGGAGATCTTTGAAAGAGATGATAACCATCTTGTTTTGAACTAGGGTTTCCTTATGAGTAGAACCAAGTTGAGGAGAGGGAGATGCTTTATTTTTAGAGGGAGAATAATTGAGATTCAAGGAAGGGGAGAAACTATCAAGGGAGTTTCCAATCTTGATTTCATCCCCTTTGGCTAGGGGTAGGGAATAATCTATACCTTCTTCTAGTGGTTCATCCCAAATAGTGAGGTTGTTGAAAGGAATGTTTGAAGTGTTGTCAATTTCGGGAGAGGAGATAACATTGTTTATTAATTCCTCATCCTTAGGAGGGAGAGAATCAATAGATGTGTTAAACTCATCCTCTTTCCTCAAAATATGTTCAATAGGGGAGAGAGAATTAAGGAAATTGCTTATTATTTCATCTTCTTTCTCTAAGGGATGCTTATGGGTAAGACCAACTTTAGGAGAAGGGTAAGCATTTACCATTAATTCATCATCTCTAGTGGGAGTTTTGTTGGAAAAGGAAAGGCCATCACTAGGAAATGTAGGGATAATGTCATCTTCTTGCACAAAAGGATCCTCATGAAGGGAGTGTTTTTTAGGGGACACAAAGGCATCAAGGGCATCATTCAACAAAGCATGATCATATCTATTAAAAGGTTTATCGTTTGATTAAAAAGGAGATATCTCTTCATAGAGGGGATCATTGAAAACAACCATGTTACTAGATTTAGTGGAAGAGCTGATAGGAATGTACCCTTGAGAGGAATCATTTGACTTATCTTTCTCATCACAACGAAATGGCATAGTAACAATGTTTATGAGTTTTTGGTAAAATGAAGGTTTGGTATATTTATTTTTCAAAAATTCATCTAAAGCTTCATCTAACTCATAATCATCACAAATATGAACATCTTGCAAATAAAAATCTGACATTTTGAAATTGCATAAAATTTTAAACACACAATGCAAAGAAACACACGTTTTTTTTTTTGTTTTTTTTAATGAAAATGAAATGAAAACACACTAAATCTAGATCTAGATCTAACAAATGCAATGCAAGATGAAGCAATGATAGATTCATGTCGGGTTCACCAAAATGTGTGGGGGAAAAAGTGACACTAAGCAAACATGCCCTAATCTCACTTTCAACCACACACTTGTGGAATACGAAAGAGCCTAGAGGTATCACACAATTGGCTACTTCTTCTTGTGGAAGAGAGAGCCACGGGCTACCTATTAGGATTTCTATTCCTTTGTTGCAATTGAAAGATGAAATGATGCAAGTTCAATTCCTAACCCCAAAGTGCAAGTATGAACTACTAACAAGATTGCAGAATTGAACTTAAACAATGGAAAGCTGTAAACACAAGGACAAGACAAGAATGTAAATGCGTACCTGGAGTTAAAATCTGACTGAAAATGTTTAGCATGGGGGCGCGGGTGCCACTGTCCTGATTCTGCCCCTGAAACTGCTCCAGAAACTGTTGTTTTGCAAAGTTGTCAAAAATGCTGAAAACTGCTATCAGAAGGACCAGGGCGCCCAGCGCCCCTGTCCCAGGGACCAGGGCGCCCAGCGCCCCTATCCTGGCAGGACTAGGGTGCCCAGCGCCCCTGTCCTGGTAGGACCAGGGCGCCCCACGCCCCTGTCCTGGTAGGACCAGGGTGCCCCACGCCCCTGTCCTGGTCTTTTGCTCTGAGATTTGGTGTGAAGTTCGGTCTCCGTCTGCTTCTTCCGGATCTGTAACTTGCGGCGTCATCCGAATTCTTAAACCTGCACTTATATCTGACAAGGTGTGGTGGGCGGCTATATAGGGTTTTGCCTTAGTCAAACCCCCGCTTCGGTGATTTCCACCTCCATGAATAGCCAAGTTGTATTGTAAAATGTATTGTGTGTACAGACCTAGTGTGTGTGCAAGGTCCTTAAATGCAAGAAAGCAAACTAGAGCAACCTAGAAAGTAAACCCTAATTGCTTGTAAATGATAATGTAAATGCTCTAAATCAAGATGCAAAGTGATCTAAAGCATGAATAAAGGATATATTGAAGCTTATGCAAAGACATGAAAACAACATGAAATCATACCCAACCCTTAAGGGAGGAGTACAAGCCAATCTTCAGTCGGTAATCTCCTATTGTTCTTCAATGTCTCCCAAGCCCTAAATGAATGAAATTGATGAATGCTTGATGGATGGATGTTGAATGTTATTGAAGTCTTCAAAGATCTACTCTTTCGCTGCATAGAAGGTCCTTGAAACCAAAATTCCTCCCCCTTTCAAATGAAGAAAGAGAGCTCTTATATATGAAACCCTAGGTCTTAATTTCAACTTTTGGCCGACCTAGAGATTGAATATCCCGCCAATTTCTTGGGGTTAAGCTTTATTTTATGATTGGATCGCGCTCCTAAAATTTTGGGAAAAATGTCCGGGACCATGTGCACTCCGGGCGCCATGGTCCCGACAACTTTTCACCAAATTTTCAGGGCCGTCAGATACGATGATTTTAGAGCGAATCCCGAAGTTACAGCTGATTTCGAGATGTTTTGACCCCCGAAATCAAGCCCCCAAGTTCAAAATAGGACCTAATTAGGGTTTTTGATTAAATGATGTATTGGAAGAATAAAATGAAAGGGGCACACTTTAATGAAAGGGCCCAACTTTATGATGTGGGAGATGATGAAATAGAACCTTAGACCTAATTAATTTGACTAATTAAGTGCTAAAGGGGAAAGGCAATGCAAAATGCAAAATGCGCCAAGGCGGGTGCTAAACTAGGTGTGAAATTGTACCACCCTAGCAAGTGCGTACAATTTACGACGCTACATAAGATAGGAAGGCCAAAGGGATGATTAGATTATGCCTTGAGTGTTCATGAGGGAAAGAAAACAACTTATTTTTGGAAGAAACTTGGTGATATTTATCAGGGAAAGTCTCTAGTAAATAAGTTTTTCTTGAGGAAGAAGTTATACTCCTTGAAGATGAGTGAAGGGACATTTGTGGCAGATCATTTAAATGATTTCAACATGATCATTACATAGTTAACTTCTGTGGGAGTAAATATTGAGGATGATGACCGATGTATGCTTCTGTTGTGTTTCTTGTTGGACACATGGGACCATCTGGTGATGGTTATTAGGAGTACAACAACCACTTTCAAAATGGAGGATGTGGTTGCTTCAGTTCTTTTAGAAGAGGCATGAAGGAAGTCTTTTGAAATGGCCAAGGAGGCCCTTGTTATTCAAGGCACATCAAAAGAGAAAGACAAACAGAAGGAAAAGAAGTCCAAATCCAAATCAAAGGAGTGATAAAGTCTCATGGGAAGAAGTCCAGGATGAAATGCTAGAATTGTGGGTAGACTAGCCATATCTAGAAGGATTGTAAAAAGGAGGAGAAGAAGAAGAACTCTTTTGATATCAAATCTTCTCATAGCGATACATATGCCCTCATTGTTTTCTTGGCAATGCAGACAACTAACAATGTTTGGTTGATTGACTTTGGTGCATCTTTCCAAATGACATCTCATAGAGAATGGCTCTCCATGAATAAAGAGTATGATGGTGGAAAGGTTTACCTGGTTAGTGATTCATCTCTTGAAATTTTTGGCTGAGGAAGAGTCAGAATTCAATTTCCTGATGGAAGAATGAAAGGAATTGATGGCGTAATGCACATACTAGGTTTGGCTTGTAATTTGATTTTTGTTAGTAAGTTGAATGATGCTAGTGTACAAGTATTATTCTCAGGTGGTGTCTATAAGATGACTAGAGGCTCTATAGTGATAGCTAAGGGTGCAAGGATTAGTACTCTATTCAAGCTGGATGCACAATCCGTTCAATGTAACGGTGTCTCTAGTAAGTCAGACAAGGCTCCCTGAAAGAAGAATGTTGCAAGTTCGATCGAGGTTAAACTTCCTACTGAGAAAACAATGATTTGGCATCATAGAATCAGTCACATAGGAGAGAAGGGCTTAAAATATCTAAAAAATAAGTCTTGTTGAGGGGCTTGATGATTGTAACTTTGAATTTGAATTTTGTGAACACTATATATATGGAAAGAAACATCGTGTTTCTTTTTATTCTAGTCCTCATAAATCTTTTGGTTTGCTGGATTATATTCACTCTGATGTATTTGGTCTAGTTAATGTTCTTTCATTGTTGAATTCTCAATATTATGTTTCTTTTATAGATGATTATTCAAGAAGGGAGTTTGTGTATTTTTTGAAAAAATAAATCAAAAGTGTTTAGTCAGTTTGAGGAATTTAAAACCTTTGTTGAAAATCAGACAGGTAGGAAAACTAAATGCCTAACGACTGATAATGGCAGTGAGTTTTGTTCAGTATAATTTGACTAATTTTGCAAAGACCATGGAATTAAAAGGCATAAGACCACACCTTACACTCCACAAAAAATGGAGTTTCTGAAAGGTTGAATACAACATTGATGGAAAAGGCGGGAAGCATGTTGAGTAGTGTTGGTCTGGAGCAAAAGTTCTGGGATAAGGTTGTGTCTACAACATGTTATTTACAAAACAGATTTCCCACTTCAATGTTGGTAGATAAAATTCCTATAGAACCTTGGTCTAGCAAGAAGCCCTCTTTGAGACATATTCGTGTCTTTAGCTATGAGGCATATGTGTATGTACCTGATGAAAATAGATCTAAGTTGGACAACAAAGCTATGAAGTGTATCTTTATTAGCCACGAATTGGGAGTGAAAGGATACAAGCTTTGGAATCCGATGATTGAGAAGGTATTGTATAGAAGAAGTGTAATCTTATGTGAGTTTAAGACCACCCAGGTTGATATGCAGTCTGAAAAGACAGAGAAAGAGGAAGTAGATGTTGAAATTCCTCTAACTCCAGAAAAGGAGCAACTTTGAACTTCATGTGTACCTGAAAGTAAGGAGAGCTCAAGCAGCTCTGATAGTTATGGTCAAGAAGAAGAATAAGAACCTGCACCTCGGCCATTGAGGAGGTCTACACGAGAGAGAAGACAACCTAAGGTATGGTCTTTCATTGTTGGATGAAAATTATTCATATTCTTTGGTTACTAACAATGATGAGCCTAGGATTGTGAAAGAGGTGATACAAATGCCTGATTTAGATTCATGGTTGGAGGCTATGAACAAAGAAATGTCTTCACTAAAGAAGAATGAAATGTGGGATCTAGTTCCCTTGCTTGAAGGTAGAAGATCTATTGGTTGTAAATGGGTATTTTTAGAAATAAAATTGGTCTAGATGATAGTGTGGAAAAGTATAAATCCACATTGGTTGTGAAGGGCTATTCCCAAGTTGAGGGAATTGATTATGGAGAAATATTTTCTCTTGTAGAAAAGATGACATCTATTAGATTTCTTCTGTCACTTGCAACAACATATTACTTTGAGATTAGGCAGATGGGTGTGAAGACAACGTTTCTTCATGGAGACTTGGAGGAAGAGATTTATATGTCCCAACTTGAGCATTTTGTGGAAAAAGGTAAAGAATCCTTGCTTTGTAAGTTGAAAAAGTATCTTTATGATTTGAAACAATCACCTAGAATGTGGTACCAGAAGTTTGACACCTTTGTGTTGTCTCTAGGATTTGTAAGATCAAAGTCTGATCATTGTGTGTATTACAAGACTGAAAATGGTCATTTACTTATCATTTCTATGTATGTGGATGACATGTTGCTCATTGGGAATGATAAGGATATGATTTCTGACTTAAAATCCCAGCTGTCAGCACGTTTTGAAATGAAATATTTAGGTGCAGCTGTGTGTGTGAAAAGTGGGCCTGTATCTATATCTGAAATACACAACACTTTAATTAAGTCATTAGATGCATGGTTAGTAAATCAATAATCAATGAATAATAAACCATTCCAAAGTGACCCATTGCCTTCTAGTAGATGCGAGTTTAGATTGCTCTCAGATTGCTAAGCTATCTAGTGACTAGACAACACCTAAACGAAGGATTTAATCTATATGAGCATGAATTCAATCTAGGTGGATGCAAGATTTAAGATAGATATGCAAGATTAATCTAACATGATTTAAGCAATAAATGAGATAAATGATCTTATATATGTATGCAATAACTAATATGCAATATATCAATACAAATTCTTAATGAACCTAGAGCAAAAAACAACATAATAACAATATATTCTCCAGGATCTTGAATGACAGATGAGATCTTGAATTTATAGAAAATTCAGAAAGAAACCAAAGGCTGAGATCAAATGATGATGAGTAGTCAACATTTTCCAAGAGGAAGCACAATCCAGGTGAATTGATGTGATTGGATGCTTTTCTCAGTTTTTAAGGAAATTGAACTAAAATTAAGATAAAATCAGAAAAAACTGATTTATTCTCTATTTCATTCAATTTTAATATTTAATTGTTTTAATTGCTTTCTTTGAGATTATTCATCAATTTTTAATTTGTTTTTCAAGATTATCTCTAATTGATTTCTTTTCTCAATTTTTGATTCTTTCTTGGTCAATTAATTTTGTTTTTGATTTATTTCCTTTTTTGAAGATTTGATGGCAAATTGATTTATTTCATTAAATATGATAGGATATTTAATAAAATAAATAAGATAATTGTTTTAAAATGATTTACTTGGAATGATCAATTAATTAAATAAAAATTTAATTAATATTGAGTGATTAATTTGCCATGTGACATTTGATGATTAAAGAATTAATTGTGTGCTCAAGATTTATTTAATTGCCTTTGGTTAGGACCTTGGTGATGTTGTCAAGATTAGGGGCTCATGGTTTAGATGACCATTTTTAGGGTATTACATTTTCCCCTCTTTGAATTAATGTGCAAGCAGTGCGTTGGTTCAAAGAAAATTTGATGTCTAGGAGATACCAGTCCTGAACTTGATTGATCATGAACTAGATGAAGAGCAAGGTGTTTAGCTTGATTTGAAGTGATGAAGCTGAACAAAGTTGATTAAAGCAATACCGATCCTGAACTTGATTGAACTAGGAATGATAGAGAGCGAAGATACCGAGCTTGAACTTGATTGATCAAGAAGCAGATCTTACTGATCTAGAACTTGATTGAACTAGACACAGTGAGTGAAGATAAAATCGATCTTGAACTTGATTGATCAAGATACGATGAGCGAAGATAAACTATCTAGCTTGATTCAATGTGATGAAATTGAACACCTGCTTAGATTGAGTGTGATCAAAGAAACTCTTTAAACCCTTGATTGAGTTTAAACGAATAATCAGCTTGATGAAAAGCGATGAAATTGATTAACGTTAAGAGATTGATTCAGACGAAGACAAATATCAGCTTGATATGAAGTGATGAAACTGATATGCCCCTAGTGATTGATTTGATTTAGATGATTGAAAAATATCAACTTGGTATGAAGCGATGAAGCTGAGATGCCCCTCGTGGTAAGAATTTGTTTGATTTTCTTTAGTTGAAAATATTTTTGCTTGACTTTTGATGAAGATTTGAAAATTTTCTCGACATTGAAGATGTGATGTCATAAGGTCATGAGTATGCCCCCTCGGGAGTGAAATCAAAAGATAGCGAGGGTACATGATGATAGGCAATCTTGAGTGATGATAATGAATTGAGCACAAATGATTCTGAGGAATTTTTGAAGATTTTGCGTTGATTGAAAATAAATTGAGCCAAAGTTGAAGAAAGAATGAGCTTTTGATAAAAAGGTGCTAAGTGGTCCAAATTGTGAAATTGACTAGGAAAATGATCTCTAATTTTGATTTCGATCCCAAAAATGGAATCAAAATGGTGAATTAGCTAAGGGTACAATTTTCATGTCCATCAGAGCAAGTTGAAAAATTAGGGTTTTGGCTATATAAGGGGTAAAAGTGTCATTTTCAATTCATTTTAACCCTCCAAGTTTGAAAAGTCAAAAATCCTTCTACGAAGAAAATGGTGATCCCTACTCATGAGCATTGATTCAAGCACCAAAGATGACATAATCGACCTCGACACTATGAGCCAGCGGTAAGTGGTCAATCTTAAGCCTCTTTATGTTCTTAATTTTGAATTTTTTTGTTCATTTTTCATTTTTTGGCACGTTTGAAGTCGGCCCTTCTCGTTTTGTCGTGCGAGACAAGATCCTGTCTCATACGACAAACTATGGAAGTTTGTTTTGTCATTTGAAGCCATTATTTTTGTCGTTCTAACCCCACCCTTTTGTCATACGACAATATTCATGAAAGACCATTTTGTCATATGGGGTCTAATAATTTGTCTTATGGGGATCTTTTGTCGTACTATACCCAATCTTGACTCGTACGAGTTGCTGCCCTTTGGTGTTTTGTCATTTGGGAAACACTGAGTATTTTTTAAGGTCTAAACTTGAAATTTGGATTTTGCAATTGACATAGTTAGATTTGAGTGATGTTTTACTTCTTTTGTAGGCTTATTTGGAATGTTTTATGATGCTTCGTTGTTTTGATTTTTGCAAGTTTGATTGCCTCATGTGCTCCTTAGATGTATTTATCTTCCTACTGATACATTAGTGTGGCAGTTATCAGAGGTTGATCAGTCTCATATTGATTTGTGTGGCTTGACCCATCTTCTTGGGTTACTAGACATCCGTGTGAATCACAGAATGCTCACAACATTGGTTGAGCGATTCCATTCAAAGCATAATACCTTCTGTTTGCCAGCTGGGGAGATGACTATCACTCCCAAGGATATATATAGGATCCCTCATATCCCTTTTGCTGGGGATAAGGTGGATTACGATGCAGAACACCTTCCCAGATTACAGGAAGTTAGGCATGTCTTCAGATATCTTGATATATTAACACGTTCCATCAGTTGGGACATCATGATGAGCAAATACAGTGAGGAGTTTCCTCTGTCTTGTGTTCTAGGAGGGTTTATCAGTTGTTTTCTGATGTCAGATAGGGGACAACAGAGATTCCAGTGTGGATGGGGTAGGATGCCAGAGAGATTGATGGAGACCCCTCAGAGGCTTGGCTAGGGTTCTTGCATATTAGCCCACATGTATCGTGAGATGCATGAGGTTGTGTATAGGGAGGGAAAGAGAATGGTTGTAGGTGTGTTGATTTTATAGGTTTGGGATTGGAAGAATCTCCCAATTTATCGGCCGATTGTAGATGATAGCAGAGAGCCGGGGTAGCCGATTGTATATAGGTATGCAGGTTATGTTACGCAGCCCCATTTGGGGAAGACTAATTTTTGGCGATGATAGCTATATGACCTTATAGCCGTGATATGGAGACCTTATATGGGCCTAGAGCCATGGGATGAATGGTGGCTAACACGCAGGGATCTTTTTGTTATGCGCCCACTTATTGGCAGATCACAGACTGTGGTAGAGCGATTTGTAGTATCTTGAGTGATGAGGCAGTATAGTAGGCCTCAGGGGATCTTGTAGGAGTACATAGCATACGTGAGATATGCTGATGAGGAGAGGAAGGGATGGTCACTGAGGTTGTCCTATGCCTTGAGTATGCAGGAGCTGACTAGTTTACAGTGTCTTAGATGGGATTACATGGATGATGTTGCAGATGCGGGGGTATTTCCCTAGTATAGGGATTGGTTCCAACAGCATCCATTCCCTAGGTTGATAGATCCCACTGAGAAGGCTCCTCATATTGAGGAGATTGAGGATGATGCCCCTGTACCAGGATAGGGAGAGAGGCAAGGAAAGGGACAGAGAGTCGAGGCTCCAAGGTGGACAGGTGGTGATCTTGGTGCTAACAACAGTAGGGTTCCATCTGGGGTTGGACAATAGAGGGGTGAGGGTGGATCCCTAGGGAGTATAGGTGTGAGATTGGGCAGAGCTAGGGAGGAGAGAGTAGTGTTGAGATATGTCCAGCAGCCGAGGGAGGAGTAGGGTGGAGGTGGAGGTGGAGGTGGGGGTGGAGAGCCTACGAGAGAGCAGGGGACTGACGCGGGGTGATCGATGAGAGCATGTCTTGCAGAGCTACAGTGATAGTTGACAGTGGCTCAGATGTAGCTAGCAGAGCGTGATAGATAGCTAGAAGAGTTTAGGGCTGAGCGCGACCGTCAAGTCATAGAGATGAGAGCAGAGATGAGATTAGAGAACATGGCTTTGCAGCAAGAGGTCCTTCACTAGACAAGTAGGGTGGCTTATTATGTTTCAGCGTATAGCGTAGCAGTTCCATTAGTGCAATAGGTTATCCCCTACTCGTAGTACATGACATGGTCGAAGGGAGCTCGAGTACCTCGTCAAGATCCTAGTCAGCCTGCTCCTCCTCCTCCACCTGGCAATGATGGAGAGGCTAAGAGCTAGATATTCTTTTTGTAGCTTTGATATTTTTTTGTAGACACACCCATTTTTTGTAGCCTATACGATTCTTGCTTCAATAGGAGTTTGTATATGTCATTTGACATCATTTTGTACTCTGACTTTATACGATATATATATAAGATCGATTTGACTTCATTGTACTTGTGCTGATTGATTATGAGATGCTTTCTATATGCTTTATTCTACATGTATGCATTTCTTCCAGTAGGGATGTATGTAATGCAAATGATCATGGATGTCTAGTTTTCTTTCTTTTCATATGCAAATAAATAAATGTGAATGAGTAATGAGTAATGCAAATTTTTCATTTTTTTATGCAATAAGATGAATTCAAATGAATGATAGTGAATGTATGAATCTATATAAGATGCTCATGTATGCAGCTAACATCTCAATACATAAGTACTCGATCAGAGAAATGATGAAAAATAGATGAGTTAGCTAAGAAATGATGAAGCTTCCAACTCTCATTCAGAAAATAAGGAGATCATTGTTACCATACCGAAATCACTCTAAATTCACAAGATGTAGAATGAAATGCAAAATGATATGCAAAATACAACCTAAACCTAGTTGCTGGATTTTGAAAAGCTTAATTTTCATCATTGAGTGTTTTACAACCACAACAGGAAGATTATAGTTCCTTGCTTTTCATGTGCAATATGAATTATCTTGTCCGCAATGACCCTTTTTCGTTCATATCCTTGGATAGATTTCGCAGGGACTTGAATTGCATCATAAAGAAATTCCCTCAAAAGAAACAAAGAAATGATGTGGACCTCCCTGTAGCATACAAATAAGTAGAGTCGAGGTATGTGAGGTGATTTCACCTTGATGTGAAGGCTCTTATCACAGACACCTAGCTAATTTAGATGTTTCCAGATGATTGGGATCATTCTTATAAGCAGAAATCAAAAAAAAATATTATGCACCCAATCCTTGCTCCTCTTAGTCGCAATAGACTTCCTTGAGTTACTCAAAAGGATAATAATTGAAAACCAATATAAAAGACAACACACAAAGAAAATTTCATGCATATCTCAAATAGTTTAGTGATTGTTTTCAGTAGTCTTGTTTTGCTTGTGTATTCAGTGATAAAACTATTTAGTAGTCAGGAGATAGGTGACTGGCTCGAAGTGGACGATTAGGTTTCATTGACATAAAGATGACTTGGTTGATACTGCTTAGGACATGTAAAGTGCTATGTCGATTAACCTAAGACTAGGACAATGATCGGTTTCAAGCCATGAGGGTTCCAATGAACCAGGATGTCACAAAAGTGACTAAAATATGTAGAGGCGAAAGCAAAGATGCATGAAAGTGGGAATGCCAATGTTCTGTTGATAGATGGAGCACTTGAGTACAAGAGGCACTTGTTTGCTAGGTTTTCACCTACTTGGCAAAGATTCATTTTTTTCTTTTACCAAGGTGCTTGTTTACCAGGTTTTCACCAAGGCATTTTCTCTTTTTTGCCTTTTTTTTTTCTTTTTCTTTTTTTTTTTTTCTTTTTTTGAATTTCTTCAGGACTTTTTTTTTTTTAAGGATTTTTTTCAGGTCTTTTTTCTGATTTTTATGATTTGTTCAGGACTTTTTCTGATTTTTATGATTTGTTCAGGACTTTTTAGCTATATAGGCTACTGGAGTAGAGAATATTTAGGTGAAGAATTTCTTCAGATGGATGGTGTTGATCGGTTCGAGGAGCTGTTCTCCTTCTGATGTTGAGAGTTGATAGGCACCAGAGCCAAAAGCTGGAGTAACGATATAGGGACCCAACCAATTGGGTTCAAACTTCCCTTTGTTTTCTTGAAACTGTTGATTTTTAGGATTTTCTCTTAGAACTAGGTCACCAACCTGAAATTCTCTTTGTCGAACCTTCTTGTTATATTTTCTAGACATTTGCTTTTGATACACTTTGAGATGATCAAACGCCACTTGTCGATGCTCATCCAACAATTCGAGCTCTTGCAATCTAGATATTCTATAGTCTTCATCAGTAATAAGACCTTGCAAAGAAACTCTTAGAGATGGTATTTCCACCTCAATAGGTAATACTGCTTCAGACCCATACACCAAAGAAAAGGGTGTAGCCCTAGTAGGTGTTCTGATACTTGTTCTATAAGCCCACAATGCAGGATTGAGCTGCAGATGCTAATCATTCCCAGATTTGTTCACTGTTCTGTGTAAGATAGTCAATAGGTTTTTGTTAGATGCCTCTGCTTGTCCATTACCTTGAGGGTAATATACTGATGACTAGTGTTGTTTTATTTTAAATTTCTCACAGAGTTCGTTTAGATCTTTGTTCTTGAACTGTCCTCCATTGTCAGTTATAATGGATGAAGATATACCATACCTACAGATGATATAATTAAGAATAAATAGAGCTACTTGTTTGTCGGTTGCTTTTATGAGCGGAACCACTTCTACCCACTTAGTAAAGTACTCAGTGGCAGTGATAATAAATTTGTGTCCACTAGATGATGCATGATATATTTGGCCAATTAGATCAAATGCCCATTGTTGAAAGGGCTAGTGTGTCACAAAGGGTATGAGATCCCTTGCCAGAGCATGGATAAAGTGCCCATACAGTTGGCACTTTTTATAGGTTTTAGCAAATTTTATAGCTTCTTTCTCCATATGTGGCCAATAGTAGCTAGCCCATAGTAGTTTTTGTACTAAAGTTAGACTGTTCAAATGGGATCCACAAACACCTTCATGAACCTCGGATAATGCGCATTGGGACTCCTCTGTTTCTAGACATGTAAGAAAAGTATTATCTAAAGCTCACCTGAATAGGTCGTTAGCAATGATGATGTATCACGACATATTTTGGATTAGGTTCCTTTTTTCATTTTAGGAAAGATTAGCAGGGACAACTTGGTCACGCAGGTAAGAGTAAATATGGCTATAACGAGATGAGTCACGTCCAATAATAGAACAAAGCATTTGGGACTGAGGAGAATCATAGGCAGTATAATGTAACTCTTCCACCAAGAATTCAAAGAAAAAATTAGATTCATGTAGCTATAGTATAGATGCCAAAGTGGCCATTGCATCCGCTGTTCTATTTGTTGTTCTGGGGATTTGCTGAAATGATACAAAGGTAAAGTATTTCTTGAGATCATCCACCATTCTCTTATAAGGCATTAGTTTCTCATCTTTTTTCTAATATAGGTCATTAATTTGGTTGATGATGAGTTGAGAATGTCCATAGATGTGTAATCCAACAATCTTCCACTCGATGGCCAGCTTGATCCCGTTTACCAAAGCTTCATATTCTGCAATGTTGTTTGTGCAAGGGAAGAGAATCTTGTAAGCTTTCAGAATTGAATATTTTTGAGGAGTAATAAAAATTATTCCGGCACCAGAACCATGTTGAGTGAAAGATCCATCAAAGAACATCTTCTATGATTGTTCAGTAAGGTGCGTGATTGATTCATCTGGGAATTCTATATGCAGAGGTTGACTGTCTGCAAGTGGAGCACCAGCAAGTTGGTCTGCAATAACCTATCCTTTGATGGCTTTACGTTCCACATATTCAATATTAAATTATGTAAGAACCATGACCCATTTGGCCAGTCTCCCTATAAGCATTGCTTTACTAAGAAGATATTTGAGTGGATCAATCTTGGCTACCAGCTTAATAGAGTGTGCTAACATATAATGCCTTAATTATTGTGATGCAAATACCAATGCCAAGTATTCTTTCTCTATTATAGTGTAGTTCATTTTATACGACACCAATGTTCTGTTGATTTAATAGATAGCTCGTTCCTTTTTATTGTCATCTTGTTGTGCTAGAAGTGCCCCCAGTGAAGTATTTGTAGCTGATATGTATAGAATCAATGGCTTACCTTGAATCGGTGAAATTAATATGGGTGGATTAGAAAGATATTCTTTGATTTGTTATAAATGTTGTTCACAATCTTTATCCTAGTTGTATTGAATTCTTTTCCTTAGCTTTGTCTGCTAGCTTAGATATAAAATGCCTTATTGACTGAAGACGGCCCTGTAAGCTTCTCATTTGACTGATATTGTTGGGCGGAGGCATTTCCATTATAGCTTGGACCTTTTCAAGGTCAACCTCAATTCCTTTTTTTGAAATTATGTAACCAAGCAATTTTCCTAATGTTACCCCAAATGCACACTTTTTAGGATTTAACTGGAGCTTGAATCTTTCCATTCTATCAAGTATGAGGCCTAGTTCTTGAATATGCGTAGATCTCTTCATGGTTTTTACTAGGGTGTCATCAACATAATCTTCCATGTTTTTATGCATCATATCATGGAAGATAGTGGTTAATGCTCTTTGGTAAGTTGCTCCTGCATTCTTTAGCACAAATGACATAACATTCCAGTAGAAGGTTCCCAATGCACACATGAAAGCTATCTTTTCTTGATCTTCAAGTGCTATCTTGATGTGATTGTAACCAAAGAATCCATCCATTAATGAATACATCTCATATCCAGTAGTCATATCTACTATCATGTCAATGTTGGGCAATGGAAAATCACCTTTCGGACATGCTTTGTTGAGATCCCTGAAGTCTATGCAAAATATAATAGATTTGTCTACCTTTGACACATGTACTATGTTTGACATTCATTCTGCATAGTCTATAGCTCTAATAAATCCAACTTTTAGCAATTTCTCTAGTTCATCTTTCACTAGCAGTGCCACATGAGGATGCATCGTACAAAGTTTTTTCTTGACTGGTTTAACTCCTGGTGTAATAGAGAGATGATGCATGATGAGATTAGGATCTAGTCCTGGCATATCTGAGTATATCCATGAAAAGTTGATCTTTTTTTCTAAAAAAGGATTGCTGAAATCTGTTAACTCTTCTGCTGATAGTGATTGAGCTAAATGAATGATGTGTGGTGTCTCTTGACTCCCAATGTTCACTGGCTGAGTTGGCTAGATCAATATGGAAGATCTCTCCTGGAAGTGACTTGGTAGTATATCAAGTATCTCACCTTCAGGTTCCTCAAAGAGGTTTTCACCTTTAGGTACATCCTTTATTTACTCTTTTTTAGATTCTGACACCACCACAATGTGGTTTTCGCCATCAGGTCTTTTATTTTTATTTTTCTTATTTTTGTGACTAAGATACTTGATATCTATTTCAGTCCTATTTTAACTCTATTCACTGGTGGAAGAGTTCATGGGTTCAACTGCATTGAGATAATAGGTTAACATATAGTCATTGGCAAAAGTAGGTACATTCAAGGGTTAGTTATAAAAAGTACAATCAATCCATTTAGGATGTATTAAGGGTAAGGTTGCAATAGGCTTAAGGGACTTCACAGTACTATCATCATGGCTTTGGACCGACCAGTCGAGTTCCAAAAGACTACCTTGCGTATGTGTCTTGAGACCAAGAAGAATTATGACACTATTATCAAAATTCATGTTAGTATTTTTTGGACCTAAACCAACCGACCTACTTCTAGCACCGTCACCTACTTCAGACTGTACTACATACTGTGGTGTGACAGTAACAGGGTCAGTAGATAGTATCTCAACATTCATGACAGAGTAGTCATAATGCATTGTTGAATAGTTATTGTTATAAATAGAGCTCCTGTCTGAGTTATCAAAGTCATAAGATGAAGTTTCTGACTCATCTTCAAGTGGCTTAGTAAAAGTATATATAGTATCAATACCCACATCTTTGATGCTGCAAGTTCCTTCATGATTTGGTTCATTGAGTACTTGTATTTGAAACACTTGTGGACATAACCTTGATGGTTTTGTTAATCTTTGTCGTCTGTTCCATTCAGCTTCTTCTAGACTGATGACTAGTTCTATTTTTGTAGCTTCTAATTCTTCTTTTGTAGTTCCATACTTGATTTGTCCTATCTTGTTAGAGGGAGAGTTAGTAGGTGAAGAAATTTCTTGTGTTCGTTCTTCCTCCAGCTGTTGTTCATAGTCTTCTTGCCTTTTTAGTCTAATTTCTTCCATTTCCTTTTGCATTTTTAGGCATATCAGCTCTTGTGTGTCATCTGTGATATCACTGGATTCTTCAGGAGTTTTTGTAGTAGATGTATCTGAGAGATGGTTAGGACCCCATTCATACTCATTTGAATTAGTTTTTGAATCATCTACTTGTTGTCTGCCAGTATATATGACTGGAATGTTCAGTGGGGCAAATAATTCTCTGATTCTATATACTTCGTCTCTCATATCCTCTGGGACTTCTACTTCCTGTGGTATTATAGTTGATATAACTGGAACTTGATTACCATCTATTTCCTCTCTCTGGGTGGGCAATTCTTTTTGTTCATCCTCACACTCTTCTTGAGTTTGTTGAGTATTAATTTCTTGTGTTGTTAAAGGTAGTACCTTTTTCTTCCACTTAAGTTGATGGTGGGATGTGTGCTTCTGATCTGATGTCTTTCTTGGATTATATCCCAGTCCAACTTTATCATTGGCAGACTTGGTTTGTAATTGAATAGGTTCAACAATACATTCTTGACATTTGCCTAGAGGACCGATACCAGAATATCCCATGCGTTGAAGCATCTTATAGCCTGGACCATATTGTGTTGGGGAAATCTCACAATGTAGTATTTCTTTATTTGCACTATCTTCTTTGAAAAGTGATTTGAAAACATCATCCTCTTCTATTTCACCTGCAAGAGAAGTAGAGGACTGTATAAAGAGACATTAGTGAGAGTATAGGCTCTATTTTGTAGTGAGAACATCATCCTCTTCTATGACTTTTGGAGTTGAATTTTGTGGCTTCATAACCTCTGATGGTTTCCCTGACTGTCTTGGTGATGGAGGAAGAGACATTAGTGAGAGTATAGGCTCTATTTTGTAGCCATCTATGCCAGTGTTTGTGATTTTTTATTTCTTTTCTAAATCTTTTAGCAAAGATTCTGAACTTTCAATTGTAGAGGTTGCTCTATTATGAGGAACAAAAGCATCAACACTCTGCATTAATGCAACACAAGTATAGCTTGTATCAGTAGGAATACTGACTTCAACTCCATTATAAGGAAATTTCAGGCATTGATGATACGTAGATGGTACTGCTTTCATTTCTTGAATCCATGGCCTACCCAGGAAGATGTTGTATGAAAGATGAAGATCCAGGACTTTTAAAATGACATCTCTTTCTACATGTCCTACCCTGATCGATAATCGCACCAGACCCTTAGAGGTTCTTTCTTCTTCATCATAAGCCTTGATTGTTATTTTCTTTGTTGGATCAATAACGTTTGCAGAAAATCCTATTTGTGTTAGTAGATTGTAGGTAAAAATATTCAACCCAGCACCTCTGTCTATCAAAACACGTTTAACTCAGTGTTTATGGATCATGGCTTCAATGTGTAATGGTTGGTTATGTGGTTGACTCAGTGAGTTAGCATCTTCTTCAAAAAAAGTGAGATAAGGAGGTGAAGTCAAGTGGCCCACCATAGATTGAAACCGATCTATGTCTAAATCTTTAGGGACACTGGTGGTAAGTAGAGCCTTGTCCAGGACCTCTCTATGAGTAGAAGAGATCTTAAGTAGTTCCAAAATGGAGATTTGAGCATTGGTTCTCTTCAATTGTTTGACAATACTATAACCAGGAGAAGATGATAAAGCCAGATGTTTTGATTTGGCCGTGATTGTATCTGTTTGTCTATTTTGTAAATTTGATGTTGTTTGATCAAAATTTGAGGAACTAGCTCCTGGGAGAGTAATCTTCCTTTGAGCGCAAGTCACATCATTAGCAGTTTGTGTTTGATTTTGTTTATCCTAGATTTTGATCACATTACAATATTCAGGTTGAGAAGATTCAATCATGTTGATCACATTATCATTGTTAGTGTAGGTATAATTGACTCTAGCTCCTCCCTTGGATTTTGAGGGATCTCCTTGTTCATAAGTCGATAAGGGATCTTTAAAGGCCTTATGATTAGCATTAGTCATGTGATTTCCAACAATGATCTTGCCTGCATCAATGAGATCTTGTATTTCATGTCAGAGTTTCATGTAGTTGTTTATGTTATGTCCCTTGTTCTGATGGTAGTCATAGTATTCATTTTCTCTCCACCATTTGGGTCTAATTTCTGGGTCATATGGTCTAGAATTGTCTGGCAATGTTATCAGATTATTTCTCAATAAGGTTTTAAAAGCTGATTCATATGATTCATCTAGAGGAGTAAAATCACGCTTAGGTTTTGAGAGCCAAGGCTTTTCTTTAAACCATTCTCTTGCTTTCTTCGAAGGATTTTCTGCCATAGTTTCAACTGCCTTGAGTGCTTGCATGCCACTAGCCAAGTTAAATATTGTGGATTTTGTTTTTGCTTGGACAATATCTACCACTCCATCACTAACAACGTTCCTATTGTTATCTTTGCTGTATTTCCAGTATTTACTCTTTTCTTTAGAACTGGAAACTTGTGATGTTTCTTTCCAAAGTGATATATCTCCCTTTTTTATAAGCACATCTTCCATTCTGAGGGCATTATCTACCATTTTTTTGAATGAAGGATGTACTTGCATCTGGACATTGTACTTCAATTCAGGGATTAAGTTGTTGACAAAGATATCCATTTTCTCAAGGTTTGGGATAGTCCGTGAATATCTAGAGAACATCTTTCTCCATCGTTGGAGAAAAGTGAGAAAGGGTTCTCCTATTTTTTGTTTGGTATTGCAAAGTTCTATCATAGTGACTGGGTGATGAATGTTGAAGGAGTATTGTTGTAGGAATAGTTGGATATATTCTTTGAAAGTTTTTATTCCCATGGGTAGACTTGAGAACCATTCCATAGCTTGCCCCCCTAAACTTATCGGGAAAAGGCGCATGAGATACGTTTGGTTATGCATGAACTCCATACATAAAGCATAGAATTCTCTGATATGATCTTGGGGGTCCGTATTCCCATCATATTTGTCAAACTTAGGCATTTCTACTCTTGAGGGAAATGGAGGCATGTAAAGGTTTTTGACAAATGGGAATGGGTATATTGTGTCCAGAGAATATTGTTTTGGTGTTTTATCTTTGTTTTTTAGTTTTGTGACCTCAGTTTGTAATGTTTGAATTTGTTTGTTTATCTTTCCCCATGGTGTCTCTTCCTCTTTAGTGACGAGGGCCTCCACATTATAACCACTGGGGAGTTTGGTGCCTTGCTTTGCTAATTCTAGGAAATAGTCTTCTTTTTCCCTAGCCATGATGACCTTCATCATTTTTTAGAATTCTTTATCATTCTGACATTTATGTATTTCAGCCTCAGGAGGTTCAGGAAGCTCAGATTCAGTTGATGAGGAATCACTCTCAATGGCATGATTGCTGAAGTTGTCATGAGTGTCCTGTTTACTAGCTTCTCTTTCTTGTCTTTCCCCAGACATGGTGGGAGACAGGGGCTAACCAAAGATTGGTAGATCATAAACTGGTATTTGTGATGAGGACGGTTTATTTGGAAAGAGGTTTTCTACAAAGAATGGATTGTCGTTTGACGAAAAGGGTGTTTCTTTTTCTTTGTCTGTTTTGCTGTGAGAGTTTATGGTTTGAACAGACATTTGTAACTGACGGGACTGAGAGCTAAATTTGTTGTAGAAGTCGAGATTAAATTGTAGCTAGTACTTCATTTAAGGTAATGATTGAGAGAAGTTACTAAGATCTGGTCTGGTTTCAGGAATGATCTATCTTGTGTAAGACGTTATCTAAGTTAACTTAGGTTTGATAAGATGTTGTTTGAACTAGCTGAGAGATGATTGACAAAATCGTGCAACGCAATGGTAGGGGTACACTATCAAGATTGTTTATGCTCAGGAGGATGATAACCAGTTTTAGGCTCGCTGTAAACTATTTTAGGAAGGTTTGACTGTTCTATACTAGAAAAATTAGAGACTTGTACGACAAGATTTTTAAGATCGTACGATAGTATAATAGCTTCAAGAAAATAACAATTTTGTTTCGTACGAGTTGCTGCCTAGTACTGTACGACAAATGGGCATGTCCAGAATGACAAAGGATCTAGTGCAGTTCTATCTCGTACGACACAAGATTTAGCTTTAAATGACAGACTACTGGGTTTTGTATGATAGAGGATTGAACTCGAATGATAAATTAGAAGACTCGTACGACACATGATATGGTGTAGGACGACAAATGATCATGTTTGTATGACTGTTAATAGGACAAAGACAAAAATTCTGAGTTTTTCAATAGTTGAGTATGACGACTAAGTATGACCAATTCTGAGATAGACTAATTTTTGACTAGGATAGACTAGTTCTAGACATAATTTTGACTTAGGGTAGACTAGTTCTGACACAGATAGAGTTTTTGATCACTGAGTTGTTTCTTGTTCTCTCCAATTTTGGTATTCCAGTTTTAGTTTGAGGGATGAAAACACAGAAAACACACAGTATGAATAGTAACTCCAATCACAACATGCAAACCCTATGGAAGTTGGCTTGGAGAAGAAAACCTTTGCTTGCTGACTTAGGTACACATCCAATAGCTAATCAGAATATAGCCGTTGAGTCTCACGCAATGGATTCTTAACACTGTATTAGCCAACTCCAAATGCTAATGGGGGCACGATATGGCAAGTGTCTTGGGAGAGTTACTATCTCTCTTACACAAAGATTATCAACCTTTTGGAGGTGAATTGGGTAGCTTCTAATTTTAATTGGATCTAGTAAGGGGTCTATTTGGCGGGTCAAGGTATAAACTCAATTAAGAGGTCTCCCAGCCTTGAAAACCAAGGTTCAATATACCCAAAGGTATTGAGGAGAGCTATTCCCAAGCACTGCCGTTGACTTGATTTTCATCAAATCACGTTTACTTTATAGTGGGTTGGAGTACTTGGCATTTAGCCGTTCCCACTTAGGTCATTCCCCTCACACCGGCCGTAAAGGCTTTAAGAGTTTTTAAGCTCCTCGGGAGGGCAGGCCTACTAAAGATGTACAAATCTCAAACAAAGAAAATTCCTCAAGGGTCTAGATTTCTGATTGTCTAAAAAATGACAAGAGCATACTCTCCTACCTCTTAGAATTTTCTAAAAACATGAAAGACAAATTTATTCTTTAACCAGATAGCAGGTTAGGTGCCTAAAAATTAATTTAAAGAATACATGATGTTTGGTTGATTCTCTTTAGGCAACCTACAAAAACAACATATCAGTAGTCATGTTATTTTTATTCTTATTCTTTGACAGGTGTATGTTTGATTGATAAATTCTTTGACAGGCATCCTGCAAGAAACTGGTTAGGCTGTGAAAATATCAGGCAGAAAGCAGACGATTCAGGGTTAGCGTCAGTATCATCAAAATTTAACAGAAGACCTAAGAAGTGAAACTTGTTTTAACCCAACAAAATATAGAATCGTATGACAATATCATAGAATGAAATGACAAAAGGATTTTATCGTACGAGTCAAAACTGAGCATAGGACGACAGAAGATAAAATCAGATAATCAGAACAGTATGTCGTACGACACCATTTTCTAATTTGTATGACAAATAACAGGCTTCAATATAATGTTGTATGATGCAGTGATACTACTTCTACGATATTTCGCAGAGATTGTATGGATGAAACCTATAGGATAAAAAAAAAAATTTGAGGCCAAAAAATTAGTTTCCTGCCCCACGGTGGGTGCCAAAAATGTGTGTGTGAAAAGTGGACCTGTATCTGTATCTAAAATACACAACACTTCAATTAAGTCATTAGATGTATGGTTAGTAAATCAATAATCAATGAATAATAAACCATTAGAAAGCGACCCATTGCCTTCTAGTAGATGCAAGTTTAGATTTCTCTTAGATCGCTAATCTATCTAGTGACTAGACAACACCTAAACAAAGGATTTAATCTATATGAGCATGAATTCAAGCTAGGGAGATGCAAGATTTAAGCTAGATATGCAAGATTAATCTAACATCATTTAAGCAATAAATGAGATAAATGATCTTAAATATGTATGCAATAACTAATATGCAATATATCAATACAAATTCTTAATGAACCTTGAGCAAAAAATAGCATAATAACAATATATTCTCTAGGATCTTGAATGAGAGATGAGAGCCTGAATTTATAGAAAATTCAGAAAGAAACCAAAGGCTGAGATCAAATGATGATGAGTGGTCAAGATTTTCCAAGAGGAAGCACAATCCAGGTGAATTGATGTGATTGGATGCTTTTCTCAATTTTAAAGGAAATTGAACTAAAATTAAGATAAAATTAGAAAAAATTGATTTATTCTCTATTTCATTCAATTTTAATATTTAATTGTTTTAATTTCTTTCTTTGAGATTATTCATCAATTTTTAATTTGTTTTTCAAGATTATCTCCAATTGATTTATTTTCTCAAATTTTAATTCTTTCTTGGTCAATTAATTCCTTTTTTGATTTATTTCCTTTTTTGAAGATTTGATGGCAAAGTGATTTATTTAACTAAATATGCTAGGATATTTAATAAAATAAATAAGATAATTGTTTTAAAATGATTTACTTGGAATGATCAATTAATTAAATAAATATTTAATTAATATTGAGTGATTAATTTTCCATGTGACATTTGATGATTAAAGAATTAATTGTGTGCTCAAGATTTATTTAATTGCCTTTGGTTAAGACCTTGTTGATGTTGTCGAGATTAGGGGCTCATGGTCTAGATGACCATTTTTAGGGTATTACAACAACTAGGTATATTTTTAGGATAGAAATCAATAGGGATAGAAATAATAGAAATCTTTGGCTCAGTCAGAGCAAGTACATTAGTACTATCCTAGAGAGATTTAACATGTCAGATTGTAAGCAGTTAGTTGTTCCAATATTACAGGGAACAAAACTCTCTATTAAAGATTGTCCAAAATCTCTGTCTGAGATGGAGGACATGGCCAAGGTGTCGTATGCAAGTGCAATTGGTAGCCTAATGTATGCAATGGTATGTACAAGGCCAGACATTTCCCAACCAATAGGAGTACTAAGTTGATTTATGGAAAATCCAGGAAGACCACATTCGGATGTTGTGAAGAGAGTGTTTAGATACCAGAAAGGTATCTCTTAGTATGCTCTATGTTACCATGGAAATTTGGTTGGATCGCAAAGGACTATTAGAATTTAGGGATATGTGGATTTTGATTGGGTGGGGGACATTGATAGGAGAAGATCCACTAGTGGATATGTATGCACGTTGAATGGTGGTGCAATCAATTGGATGAGAAAGTGACAAGTTGTAGTCACTTTATCTACTACAGAGGTAGAGTATATGGCAGCAACTCATGTCTGTCAAGAGGTTGTTTGGCTTAAGTATTTGTGTTCTGATTTTATGTTTAATGTACAACATATTTCTATTTGTTGTGACATTCAGAGTGCCATTTGTTTGGAAAAAAATCCCTTTCCATGCTAGGACAAAACATGTTGATGTGTATTATCACTTTGTTTGTGAAATGGTGGAAGATGGAAAGGTTAATCTAGAAAGGTGGATACTTTGAAGAATGTTGCAGATGCATTGACGAAACTTGTGAACATAACAAAGTTCAAATGGTGTGCAAATTGGAGTTGCCTTGGAGCCCATGATTGTCACTAATCACGAAGTATTCCAGAGATACTAGTAAGTTCTTAGTTAAGTGGGAGAATGTTGAGAATGGGTGTCTCAAACTTACTAGTTGAAATCTTGAGCAGATGGCACTTGGTCTCTGAAATGAGTAGTTTGGTATAGATAACGTGCGTGTTATTGATCATCTTCGAAGGGAATTGAATAACCTTCGTGTTATTGACAAAGCAGTTGATAACCTTCATGATATATACCCACCAAGAGAAGTAATGTGCAGAGTGCTGTGAGATAGCAGGGAAAGGAAACTTAGTCTTTCCCATTTAACACTTTGAAGGTACTTTGAAGAATGTGGATATTTTGAAGAATGTTGTAGTTGCATTGACGAAACCTGTGAACACAACAAAGTTCAAATGGTGTGCAAATTGGAGGTGCCTTGGAGCCCATGATTGTCACTAATCACTAAGTGTTCTAGAGATACCAATAAGTTCTTAGTCAAGTGGGAGAATGTTGAGAATGGGTGTCTCAAACTTATTGGTTGAAATCTTGAGCATATGGCACTTGGTCTCTTAAATGAGTAGTTCAGTATGGATAATGTTCATGTTACTGATCATATTCAAAGGGAACTGAATAACCTTCATGTTATTGACAAAGAAATTGATAACCTTCATGCTATATACCCACCCAAAGAAGCAGTGTGTAGAGTGTTGTGAGATAGAAGGGAAAGGAAACTTAGTCTTTCCCATTTAACCCCATAGCCTGACAAAGGTGCGATGAATAGGGTCACAGGATAGTGAGAAGAAAGATACTTGGTCTCCCTCCTGCCACCTTGTGGGACTCTAAGGATCAAATAAGAGAACATGTGGGGTAGCCTAAGAGAGATAGCTTGATCTTCCCTGCGACCCTGCAAGGGTTTTCTAATGGTTGCAGGTGTAGTACGAGATAAAGACATAGGTCTAAGGGACGGTTATTTCCACCACCTCGCATGATGAACAATGGTCAAAAAATGGTGTTGCAGGCCAATAGGGAAGCACAGAGACTTGTTTTCACTACCACCCTATAGGTAATCTAAGGGTTCCCAAGGAGCACTATGGGCTAACTAGGTGAGAAGGAGACATGCTCATCCCACAATCCCACAATGATTTCAAAAGTGACTTTGGTAACAAGTTAAGATAAGAGTGATAGAGGTGGGGACCACGACCAAATATGAAATGAATTTTTAAGATGTATGAAGATGACTGGTGGAAACTGGAATGACTTAGAGGAAGTGATGGAGAAAACTTGGCATGTTATTGACAATATGAGGAAGTTTGACAATTAGAGATGTGGTAACTAAAACAACCTATATTTCCACAGAGACATATAAACATCTGGAAAATGGTTGAAGAGAGAAAGTTGGTTGTGTTGGATGATAGGTTGATGAGATATTGATTCTTGTCATTGTGTAGAGAGGTTGAGCATTGATTGGTAATTCTCTAATGTTGAATTGAAAATCTGATTGTGAACATAATGTTCTGAACTGCTGGTGCTTGAGACATATAAACATCTGGAAAATGGTTGAAGAGAGAAAGTTGGTCATGTTGGATGATAGGTTGATGAGATATTTATTCTTGTCATTGTGTAGAGAGGTTGAGTGTTGATTGGTAATTCTTTAGTGTTGAATTGAAAAGCCGATTGTGAACATAATGTTCTGAACTGCTGCTACCTGAACAAAGACTAGATCAAAGCTTGAAAATATGTAACTTGTATGTAAATAGTTTTTTATACTATAATACAAGAGACTACTTTGGTGTGTGTGTTTTTCACTTGTAAGGGGTTTCCCACGTGAATTTTGGTGTACTACCAGTTGATTGTGTTTTTCATGTTGCTCTATTTATCTTGTATTGTGTATCTTAAGTTGTTGTAATTTGAATTGAAACATATATATGCTTTTCTCCTCTAAGAATTTAACATTAGGAAGGCATTTTCCACACTCTGCTTTCCTTACAACATCAAGAACAAAGAAGAAGGCAATTATAGAGATGTGCTAAGATTTTTTAGAACCAGAGTTTGATGCCATTATGGACCATGCTGATGCTACCTGGGATGAGCATAAGGAGTTGATGGCATTCTACCAATTCCATTTGAAGTGGAAAAGATTCATTGCTTGTTTTCTCTCATTTATATGGAAAATGATGAATGCCCTTGAGGTCAGATTTGTCAAGTCAGTGCCTTTCTGTTTATATGAGTTAATCTATGACATGAAGGCTAAGTTGAAAATGTTGATTCATGTCTTCATTAATCATTAGACATATACAAGGAATATCAAGTCTTAACTCTTAATTTTTCAGTGTTTTCTACATACCCTCTTTGTTTGATAAGGAAGTAAGGGATTCAAAAGGAAGGTAGTTATTAAGATCAAAGTCAGATTTGAAGGCTGAGACTAAAACAGTGTTGGAACCTATGTTGGTGGATATTTTTGTAGATGATACATAGATCATGAATAAGCTTGGAACATATTTGGATTCACTGTCAAATCTGGAACATGGGATGACAAGGGTGGAGGTTGCAAGGACTATCCTTGATGATGAATATTACCAGGGACATCTCACACTACTCTAGCAAATAAAAAAAATGGATTAAGATTTTTCTAGTTTTCTTGCTCTCTCTATTTTTATTGTTTTAAGTTTAAAAAAATTTGACCCATAAACTAGCCGTTAATTTCCTACCAATTTTGAAATTTGGTATTTTTTGATTTCTTTAGTCAAGCAAAGATAAGATGTAGATTTAATCTTGTTAGGTGTAGATTTTGTAATCTTGTAAGGAAGATTTTTATTAGAAGATTTTAGCATTAAATGAATATCTTTTAAAAGGTGCACTAAGCTGCTCTTTGTCAAGGTGACTTAATAGGTCTGTAGGGTTATCAAATATTTCAGCTTGATAAGTGGCTCACATAAAGAAAATGAGGACTCCAGATCATCTACAACAACTACCATCCATGGAAGATAAAATGAATGTCTATCTTTTGTCAATAGCTTAATATTTTTTTGTCTTATTCTATGTCAGGGAGTTACCTACTGTCATAAAGATTTTATAAAAGGCCCAAAGTTTGTTGTATCCTTGATCTTATAAAAGGATAATAAAGGCCTTATTTTATCTCTCTTGGAATGTTTTAGAGTCTCTCAAGTCTCATTGTTTTTCTTAGATAAATTCATCAAAGTGATGATGTATAATTTATCCATAGGTCTATAATACAGTGACTTACTCAATCTTTATGTCCTTCTTGATTTTTTCTCTACGAATATAGTTGATTTATGAAGCTTATGCAATTTTCAGTAACATCTTGGAATCAAATTCAAGGGTTCTCAAGTTGTCTCCAATATTTGTATTACAAAAATCTTATAAAATCAATGATCAAGGGTCTTTTGATTTTGTCTCTGCACTATGTTGTTGATGTTAATTTGATTTCTATTTGTTAGGTCCCAGAGACAACAGAGGGGGGGGGTGAATCAGTTGTCAAATAAATTAAAACCAAAAACAACTTAACCAACTTAATGCTTAATATCGGTAAACCAATTTAATATGTCAGTAGACAGATTTAACAGTTAATTACTATACCGGTAAGGATTAGTGCATGAAACATAAAGACAAAGTCATCCACAATACATAACACCAATATTTGTACGTGGAAACCCTGTAAGGGGAAAAACCATGGTGGAAAACCTTACCCACAATCAGATGATACTACTGCAGATAGTAAGTGTACATAAATGGGGTCTGCACATGCAGAAAGGCCAAGCACCTAGAGCTCACTGCTCAATCACAAAATGGGAGTCACATTGACTACAGTTGGATGGTTAAATCCAATAAGAATGTACTGCACAAAATAGCATCTTCATATGTTGGATTCAATACCGGTGTAGTTTTGATTGTCTTCTCAAAAACCCTCCTTCAATCTTCAAATGATGTCTGCATAGATAGGTCTGCTTATTCTTGCATATACCTTCACACAATCCTTTTTCACATTCCACATTTGATCTTACAAATAAGATCTTACATTTATACCATAACCTAAGACCAATTTTAGTAGGTCGGCTCTACAAGATATTACAATAAAAGCATTTTACAAACAAAACAATATCCGATGCAATATCCGATTGAACATGTCGGCTTAATGTATTTACAACAATAATTAATCATCTCCATAGTGTGTCGTGCTGATCAGGAAAAGATAAACCTGCCAGTGTAACTTGGACCTATTTCCTGGTAATAGAAAATATGCAAATGCTAATGTACCAATGAACAAAAATCCAAGACAAAGTGTCTACACGATGTCTTCGACATAACCAAGTGTTTTCCATATCATTCCAAGTGTCGGTGGTCATTATATCCTGCTAGTGTACCAGATGCCGGTGACTGTGCAAAAGTTACTTGCTTGCCGGTGAATGTTGCTGGATCTCCAAAGTACTAGAGTTTTAGTAGGTGTTGACATCAATGACAAAACCATACCAAAATACCAAAAATCTCCCCCTTTGGCATTGATGGCAACACAAGATGGAAAAACTATCATAGTGCCAAAATAGAAATTCCAAATACCAAAACCAACAATCTCCAAAAAGAGATCATAACCAGAAATTAAAATACAATAATCTCTCCCAAACAACAATCTTTCCCCCTGGGAGCAACATGTGTTTTCCTTGTGTTTTTCCATACCAATCTCTCCCCCTTTAACATCAAATGCCAAATTTCTTACCAAGCCAAGTTCATATACAAAATACCAATCAATTTAGTATACCAACTACTCCCCTTGAGAAGTAGCTTCCCATCAAAGCTAGAATAAAAGATTTCTCTGTTAATTCTGTCGGTTGATGACAATCGTCAACTTCCTAAGTCTCGACCGGTGGAAGTATGACCCCAAGCTGATCTCTGAGATATTCAAAAGTTTCCTTAGGCAGAGGTTTAGTAAAGATATCTGCAATATGCTCTTTAGTATTCACATAAACCAGTTTTATTTCCTTTGCTTCAACATTTTCCCTTAGAAAATTCAGTTTCATAGAAACATGTTTGGTTTTAGAATGTAATACTGGATTCTTAGATATATCAATTGCTGTAGTGTTATCACAATAGATTGTAATGGGTTCCTTGCATTTTACCTTTATGTCTTTTAACATTTGCTTAAGCCATAGTACCTGTGTATAGTTAGTTGCTGCTGCGACATATTCTGATTCTGCTATTGATAAAGATGTACAACTTTGTTTCTTACTCAACCAGGAAACTAGTCTGTTTCCAAGAAAGAATGCTCCGCAAGTGGTTCTTTTTCTATCATCCACATCTCCTGCCCAATTTGCATCTGTGTATGCACATAATTCAAAGTTTTCATCTCTAGGATACCATAATCCAAGATTTATAGTACCTTGTAAGTACCGAAAAATCCTTTTTACTACTGATTCATGATTTTCTCTAGGAATACTTTGAAATATTGAAACAATACATACTGCATTCATAATATCAGGTCTGGTTTGTGTTAAATACAGTAAACCTCCTATCATAGATTTGTATCTAGTTGGATTAACAGGTCTAGATTCATCCCTTAGTGAAAGTTTGTCATTTGTAGTCATAGGTGTGCTTACCGGTTTAGAGTTCTTCATCCCAAATTTCTTCAGTAACTCTTTTAAGTACTTGGATTGACTCAAGAATATACCTTTATCAGTCTGTGAAATCTGCAATCCTAAATTTTTTTTTATTTCTCCAATCATAGACATTTCAAATTCTTGCTACATTTTAATAGAAAATTTTTTACACAGTCCATCTTCTCCTCCAAAGATTATATCATCAACAAATACTTCTATAATCAAGATGTCATCATTAGTCACTTTATAGTATAAATTGTTGTCTGCATTTCCTTTAGAAAAAACAATCTTCAAAAGATACTTGTCCAATCTTGCATACCAAGCTCTTGGGGCTTGCTTTAATCCATACAAAGTTTTTCTTAACTTGCAAACCATATCTTTGTCGTTTGTCAAAGAAAATCCATCAGGTTGTTCAATGTAGACTTCCTCTTCAATATCTCCATTCAAAAATGCACATTTAATATCCATTTGATAAACTTTGTAGTTCTTGTGTGCTGCAAAAGCCAAGAATAATCTAACTGCCTCAATTCTAGCTACCAGTGCAATGGTTTCATTGTAATCAATTCCTTCTTTATGAGAATATCCCTTACACACTAGTCTTGCTTTATTTCTGATAACCTTACCATCTTCATTAAGTTTGTTTCTGAAGACCCATTTGGTTCCAATTACATTTTTATCTTTAGGCCAAGGAACTAATGTCCAAGTGTTATTTTTCTGAATTTGTTCTAATTCTTCTTCCATAGCTTTGATCCAAAATTTATCTTCACATGCCTCATTAATTGATGATCATTCAATTTGATAAATAAGACATACCTCTTCATTTTCTAATCTTCCTCTTGTCATAACTCCTTTAAACTTGTTTCCAATTATTTGATCTTCAGAATGATTCAGTTTTACATACTGGGGTGTCTTTGTTTGTTGTTATTCCTCAGTTACTGTGGAATCCTCAGATGATACCGAGGTAACTAGATCTTCATTCGGTACTGGTGGATTCAATGTAGGTTCATTTGTCAAAATTTCTGTTGTCGGTTCAGAGTCTATATACCTTGAAGTTCCTCTGAATTGTTCATCAATCTTTACATTTGTACTTTCAACAATTTTCTACAATCTTTTGTTAAAACATCTATATGCCTTGCTTTTAGATGAATAGCCAAGAAATATTCCTTCATCACTTCTAGGATCAAATTTTCCAATATACTTATCTCTTCTGATATAACATTTACTTCCAAAAATTCTGAAATATTTAAGAGTAAGAGTAATACCAAACCATAGTTCATGAGGGGTCTTACCAGTTTCACCTTTGATGTGAACTTTGTTGAATGTATAGACCATTGTATTGACTGCCTCTCTCCACTATACATGTGGTAGGTTTTGTTCTAATAACATACTTCTTGCTACATCCAAGATAGTTCTATTTTTTCTTTCAACAACTCCATTCTAATGGGGCGTCCGAGGTGTTGATAGTTGTCTTCTGATTCCATTTACTTCACAGAATGTATTAAACTCCTTAGATGTAAATTCTCCTCCTTGATCTTATCTTAGACATTTGATTTTCTTACCAGTTTCATTTTCTACCATTGCTTTGAATAGTTTGAACTTTCCCAGTGCTTCTGATTTTTCTCTAAGAAAAGTAACCCAACACATTCTAGAGTAGTCATCAATGATTAGCATGAAATATCTATCACCTTGTAAGCTTTTAGTTCTAGCTGGACCACATAAATCAGTGTGACTCAAATCAAGAGCATTATTGGATTTTCTGGAATACTTTTGAAACTAGCTCTAACTTGTTTTCCAAATTGACATTCCTTACATACTGTATTGTGAGGTTTGACAATTTTAGGTAAATCTCTAACTACCTTAATAGTACTGATCTTCACCATGCAATTAAAGTTTACATGACCGAGTCTCTTATGCCATAGCCAACTTTCATCAATATGAGCAATCAAGCATGTTTTTTCATTGTTATTCAGATGAAAGATGTTACCTCTAGTCTGATTACCGGTTGCAATTTCTAAACCAGTTCTATTTATGATTTTGCATTTTCCATTTTTGAATTGTAACTGAAATAATTTCTCAACTAATTGACCAACACTCAAAAGATTAAGCTTTAATCCTTCAACATAGTAAACATTGTCAGTGTTATTCTTACCATCAAGAGATATTGTACCCTTACCTTTGATCAAACAAGCTTTATCATCTCCAAATCTTACTAAGCCTCCATTGTATTCTTGAAAGATCAAGAATTTTCCTTTATCTCCTGTCATATGATGTGAGCATCCTAAATCAATGATCCATTCATCCTTTACTTCAACTTTAGCTACCAAGGCCTGTTCTACCAATTGACCAGTAGGTGCCGGTTGATCTTCTATTATAGCAACAAAAACCCATCCATTGTCTATCGGATCCTCATTAGAATCAGTAGTCACACCTTAATTAGCAATGTAACAAGATTTGTCTTTATTCTTCTTAAATCTGTATCTTTGATATTCAGGGTTAGGCTTGTATGTTCTTCTAGCTTCTTCTCTTAGTCTAGCATGTCTATCAGGGCATCTTGAAGCCATATGACCAATCTTATTGTAGTTAAAACATTTAAAGTGTGCTTTACCTTCATAATTACTTCCAACTAGACCTTTAGGCATTTTCCTTACAAATAGTGCTTCAAGTTCTTCATTCTCTTTCCTACTTTCTTCAAGTTCTCTTGCATAAAAGGCTTTCCAATCAGATTTGTCAAATGATGGAGCAGATGATGTTGATGCTTTAAAGGCCAATTCTGTCTTTATAGTAGCAACAGGACCAAATTCTTCAATTTCAAAAGCTAAAAGTTTCCCAATCAATGTATCCCTAGTTACTGATGTATTAGGCATTGTTCTTAACTCATTTATAGCAGCGACTTTCATTTTATATGCTAGTGGCAATCCTCTTAAAACTTTTGAAACAATTTCATCCTCACTTAAGGTTCCTCCACAAAATTTAATACCCAAAACAATCTCATTTACTCTTTCCATAAAAGCAGAAATCCTTTCATCTTCTTCCATTTTCAGTTGTTCATACCTGACCCGGAAGCTTTCAAGTTTTGCAATTTTGACTATGGAATCTCCTTCATTCAGTGTTTCTAAATGATCCCAAATAGCTTTAGTAGTAGACCTATCTGATAGTCCCATGATTTGTTGATCTGATAATACGCTCAAAAGTGCTTCTCTTTCTTTGCAATCATTTTCTTCATCTTTTGTCAAGTTGGGTGGATTGGGCTGACTCTGAGTAGGAGTAGTATAACCATTCTTTGTAACATCCCAGATGTCCTTTCCAATGCAATTTAGATGTGTCTCCATTTTGATCTTCCATATGCCATAGTTGGTTCCATCAAGTTTAGGACTGTCCTTCCTAAAATAGTTAGTAGACATTGGATTTCCTCAAGCTATTAAACTTTTGCAAAAGAGGACTAAGCTCTGATACCAATTGTTAGGTCCTGGAGACAACTAAGAGGGGAGGGGGGGGTGAATCAGTTGTCAAATAAATTCAAACCAAAAACAACTTAACCAACTTAATACTTAATACTGGTAAACCAATTTAATATGTCGGTAGTCAAATTTAATAGTTAATTGCTATACCGGTAAGGATTAGTGCATGAAACATAAAGACAAAGTCATCCACAACACATAACATCAATTTGTACGTGGAAACCCTGTAAGGGGAAAAACCACAGTGGGAAACCTTACCCATAATCAGATGATACTACTGCAGATAGTAAGTGTAAATAAATGGGGTCTGCACATGCAGAAAGGCCAAGCACCTAGAGCTCACTGCTCAATCACAAAATGGGAGTCACACTGACTACAATTGGATGGTTAAATCCAATAAGAATGTACTGCACAAAATAGCATCTTCATATGTTGAATTCAATACCTGTGTAGTTTTGATTGTCTTCTCAAAAACCCTCCTTCAATCTTCAAATGATGTTTGCATGTATAGCTCTACTTATTCTTGCATATACCTTCACACAATCCTTTTTCGCATTCCACATTTGATCATACAAATAAGATCTTACATTTATACCATAACCTAAGACCAATTTTAGTAGGTCGGCTCTACAAGATATTACAATAAAAGCATTTTACAAACAAAACAATATCCAATGCAATAAGTGATTGAACATGTTGGCTTAATGCATTTACAACAATAATTAATCATCTCCATAGCGTGTCGTGCTGACTAGGAAAAGATAAACCTGGACCTATTTGTCAGTAATAGAAAATATGCAAATACTAATGTACCAATGAACAAAACTCCAAGACAAAGTGTCCACATGATGTCTTCGACATAACCAAGTGTTTTCCATATCATTCCAAGTGTCGGTGATCATTATATCTTGTTGGTGTACCAGATACCGGTGACTATGCAAAAGTTACTTGCTTGTCGGTGAATGTTGCTAGATCTCCAAAGTGCTAGAGTTTTAGTAGGTGTTGACATCAATAACAAAACCATACGAAAATACCAACACTACTTCTAAAGTAAAAGATTAAAATGCTTAAATCAAATACAAAGATTTTTTTGGATTCTTATTGGATAGAAAGTGTAGTCACATAAATCTGTCCACTTAATTAAATGAATACTTAGTATTTATTTGATTATTTAACCATCAATTAATAATTAATTAAATTAATATTTAATTAATTCATCTTAACCCTCTTCTCCTATTAATTAAATAAATTATTCAATTTATTTGATTTAATTCACTTAACCAAATTCAGACCATTAATTAAATAAATAAATCATATTTATTTAATTAAATATTCTCTCACATTTAAATAAATTAATATTTATTTAAATCCCCCAAAAATCCCACCTCTCACATTTAAATAAATTAACATTTATTTAAATCACCTTTATCCTCCACCCACTTGCATTTTCCTACAAATGCAAGTTGCACAATTATTTTAAATAAATAATTTATTTAAATCACCTTTATCCTCCACCCACTTGTATTTTCCTACAAAAGCAAGTTGCACAACTATTTTAAATAAATTATTTATTTAAAATCCTATTTATCCTCACCCACTTGAAACCTTTAATAGTTTCCCTTAAAGTATTCAAACTTGATGGCTTTAAAGTCTTCAAACTTGATGGCTTCCTTCTATAGTCTTCTTAAGACTTTAATGGTTTTCCTTAAAGTCTTCAAGCCTTTAATGGTTTCCCTCAAAGTCTTCAAGCATTTTAATGCTTTATCTTCATTTTCTCATTTAAATAAATTAATATTTATTTGAATATTTATCCAAATGCAAATTACACCATTTAATTGAAAATACCAAAATTTCTCCCACTTGCATTTTCCTACAAAATCCACTTGTATGCCTAAACCCCTTCTAGATTCTTCTAAACCCTTCCTAATTAGCCTAATCCATCCCCTAAATATTGTCACATTCCTAAGCAAATTGGAGTCACTTCTCAAAGACTCCAAAGTCTTTGAAAAGCAATTAATGCTTTGTGTGTTCAACAAATTAACCCTCAAAGTCTTTGATAACCATTGAAGGCTTTCAACCTTCAACCACTTAATCCCCAAAGTCTCCAATAACCATTAATGGTTACCTCAAACCCTCCCACATGGTTAAAACATTTGTTTTGACTCAACCTCTACCCAACCCAAAGGTCTCATCAGGCCATTAATGCTTTGACCATGATTATCTCTTAAACATTTGCACAAAGGTTTATCCTTGGATTAACTCTTAATCCAGTGGGTAATCTTAATTTAGACTTGACCCTTGCCTTCTAGATAACCATGAGGTCTTCTCAGGCCTTTAATGCCTCCAACCTCTTCTCTCAACCCAATCCTATGTTGACACTTGTCACCATTTTATTGGTGCCAATTGTGCACATGGATCCCCAACTTTCAATCCTAACCCTTGTTAAGATTGCTCAATCTTAACCCTTCATTTCCCTATTTCTTCTATAAATAGAACCCTTCTCCTCAAGCAAAGAAGAAGCATTTTAGAGTATTGTTGTTATACTGGCATTAGCATAGAGCTTTTTCATAGCATCACTATCTACTCTTGCATAGTATTTGCTTATCATATTCAACCATCTTGAATCTCCATATGGCATCCATGGCTAGTGCTAAAAGCTGAGAGCTACACTCATTTGGGACTTGGAGAGGAGAGGAACAAGGGAGGAGCAACTATGAGCATCTTGATTAGCTATTTCATTCTATGTTTATATGCTTTCTATTTCATGCTTAATATCTCTCTTGATATGCCTGTTTAGGATAATCTTTTGTTGCTAACACTAATGTTTATTTCTTGTGCTCTTGTGTATGTTGCCATCAAACAGATTTTCTAATCCTTTTTGCAGAGCATCATTTGGTGAACCCGACGTGAATCAATTTTTTTTTTTTAACCAATAACATGTTTGAATGTTGAAAATGTCACACAGGTTGCGATTTTGACACTGTTTTGGTGCGTTTGGCATTATTTTGGCGCTATTCCCCCTGTTTCAGTGCTTTTCCCTTCTCTGTCTTTCCCTTTCTTTTAATACGTTTGTGTTAAATAGTGCCTCTGTTCAAACGCAGACTAGCGCTATTGTAACAAAACGTTGTACAAATCACTTTGTAACCAAAAAAAAATAAAAAAACCAAAAAAAATAAAAATTTAGGCTTGTAGAAGCCCACCAAATAGGCGGATTTTACTAACTATTTTTCTCTTTTGTGCAGATTTAAATTAGATTAAAGAGTAGATTTATATTTTTTTACTAACTTGTTTTTGAAGTTGGTTTTAAAAATGAATTCACTTTTTATTTTGGTTTAAAATTAACTTCACATTTCAAATTTGGGCTTTTGAAAAAGAATCACACATTTGTTTGGGGCTATTAAAAAGAATTTCATTGTTCAAAGGTAAAAAGAACCACAAACTTATACAAAAACAACTTTATTTTTTTTGCAAGTTAGAAAACAAACTTCGTTTTGGTGCTTAAAATCAACAAGGCAAATTTTATTTCTTGCATCAAGATAAAACTCACAATCCACACTTCCATTTTTGGTGCAAATAAAATTCACAATCAACTTGTCTCATTTTCAAAGCAATTTTACTTCATGCAAACGTGTTTTTCATTAAGTTGACCAGGATTTTCAAATTCTAGTTTACTCAAACAATTGCCTTTGAAAATTAAAAAGAACACCATGATTGTTGGAGCAACATCTCCAAATAGTTAGATCACATTGCAATGATAGATTAAAAAGAACAAGTGTTTTTCGTGCTTGGCACACTTGTGCAAAGAGTTGGTCGAGTGGTCCTACCTCTAACACACACTATCCTCTCCCTTGGCTCTCGTGGTCCTAGGTGCAAGAGAAAAGTGTTAGTAACACTCAAATTTTATCTTTTTAAGAGAGGCCTGCCAAGGGATCGATACTCTTGGGAACGACCTCGAGCGGTAAATCCTTCGAGCCGCTATAGAAATCAGGTGAGAGCGAAAGCTGTAGCCTTGGGTATAGCTGTTCCTACAGTGTAACTGGCCGAAAGGACAAATGGGCCCCACCACCAGTTACAAGGCTCTTAAGTGAGTCACTGCAGAATGAACTTATGTCCAAAAACATCGAACATGACTAAACACCTTTAAGTAGTAGCCCACCTGTTCTATTGATTGAGGATATTTGAGATATAATTTAGTGCAAGAGCATAGATGGTTTTGCTCCCAAGATACTCACCATACATATTTCCTTGAGTAGAAACATAGCTTTTTGAAAAGTCACTTGTGGCTTGATAAAAGTGGTGACTCCCCCATCATAGGGATCATCTATTTGTTATGCTTGTGCAAGACTTAGTATATCACATCCTTACCTGCCACGGCGGGATTCATAAGGTATGTAGTACCAAAGTCGAAGAAATATCAAGATGTGGGCTAAATTTATCACAACTGGCCATTTGACCATAGGGATAAAGAGTGTTTGAAGTGTGTTCGTTTTACAGACCTAGAGAAAATTGAGCCGACTTCAGGCTTTGGAAATACACCTTAAAATACATCTAAAGGAAGGGTCAAAAACAAGTCCAAGGATTGGGTTGATCTAGACCCATACTCATTTGTGCCTTTTGAGGCAACATTCTTGTGTTTGTGTGCTTGCTTTGTTTTCTTGTCAAAGAAAAATCAGAAAATCAATCCCAAAAACAAAGTATTCATCCAACATCTGTCAACACAACCAAAAACATCAAAAACAAGGTACAAACAAACAAAGAATCAAAAATTTATGACCATTCTTCACATCTTGCGAAAGAAGAAGTGTCATCAGAATATCACCTTGAAAAGAAGACCACTAAGCTCAAAGGCTTTGATCAAAAAGAGGAAATTCTTCTATCTCAATAGACAAATCTTTGTCTCACATAGAGTCTTTCTACATCGCATGCGTCTCTATCTTCAAGGTAAAACAAACGAGTTTGATTCAGAATCACTGAACCGCAGAGCTTTTATGCAATATAGAGCTCTGAGTTATCACAAAAATCAAGGAGGAAAGATTAATCCCAACTTCTTCCCAAACATCTGTATCACCTACAACACAGCTCGAGAAGTGCCACCAACGCCTGAAAGGGAAGAGGTAGAGTTTGTCCCATCTGTGACACAGAGTTTTTATTGAAGTTGAAAACATCTTCATCCATCATCCCACTCATACATCATCATCAATTCATCCCAAAACTCTCAAAACATTCAGAGGTTCTTGTCCCAAGATCCCTTTTTAGATATTGCTTGAAATCAAAACACATCACATCACTTTTAGATTGTTTCTACATCTAGGATAAGCTCATCCTAAGAGACACATCTACGCAGGTTAAAACTAGTTCATGAGTGAATCCTCTCATTGCTAGGTAGTTAAATCTGTAACACATCTCAGATTTCTCTACACCTTATCACATCCAAACTTATCAAACAAACAAGCAATTCAAAGAAAAGAATTTCGGTTACATCTACCTTAAAAGTGCTAGAGATCCCCATACAACACGAATCACCAACCAATCAATCTTGCATTTCATCACCAACTCATCATCATCTTCAATCAACTTCAAAACAAACTTGCAAACAAAATGGCTCAAACCCGATCACGATCAAGGCAACGAGAAATGGAAATTGAGGAAGAAGAGGACAACCTCAATGAATTTCAAGAAGCACTTGGAGGAACTGGGAATGATGAAAACCTAGGTACACCCACTCCTTCAACAATCGAAAGGGTTTAGAATAACCCTCATTTTAACAGATTATTTGATGAAATACTAAGGAGCAATGCGGATGCTCACTTTTTACGACTTGCTCAAGAAGGAGCCAAACTCCCCTCAGACTTTGATCTTGCCCAATTAAGACAAGCATCAGAAAGACAAAGTCGCCATGAGAAGGAAAGACGTAGAGATCCCATCAGATATAACATCCCTCAAGGTAACCCACCACCTCCTCCTCCAAATGAAATGGAGATGTTGCGGCAACAAGTCGCGAATCTCGCCCAACAACTTCATAGTGGTGTTAAGACCAATCAATTTTCACTTAACGACATCTGTCCCTATCCGTTTGATAGGAATCTTTATATGCCACCCTTTCCACGCGGGTTCGAAACACCCAAATTTGAAAAATATAGAGGAAAGGGGGATCCCCGTGATCATGTCCGAGAATTTCATTCCGCTTGTCTTGAAGTGGCTTATGAGGACACATACCTAATGCGCCTTTTTCCCCAAAGCTTGGGAGGAACCACCACATCATGGTTTTCCCGACTACCAGGTGGCATTAGAACATTTGAGGAACTCATCCAGAAGTTCCTATCTCATTACTCTTATAATATTGAACGCGACATCACCATGGCTGATCTGTGCAACACCAAACAAAAACCAGGTGAATTATTCTCAGTATTCCTGCAACGATGGCGCCAAATGTCTAGCAGACGTTCTCTTCAGTTACCTGAACGAGAACTAGTGGAAATTTTCATTTCCAACTTAAACGAAGAAATGGAATTTCACCTGGATGTCAAAGACACAGACTCCTTTAACGATATGATCACCAAGGGTATAAAATGTGAAAGGGCACTCATCAAAAAAGGACTCATCAAAATCTTTAATGAACCAAAAGATGCTCCTCGCCCGCGCTTCAATAGCGATAAACCGAACTTCTGGAACAAGAATAAGAATATTGTCAATGATGGAGTTGTGGATGCCAGGACTGTCCAAAATGCACAACCTGTGGTTCGGTTTGCAGGACAAAATCCTCCACCTCAAAATAATACACATGGTCCTCCTAATCAAGGTCGCATCACATCTCAGGATGAACCAAGACCTCGTCCACAAAAACAAAAACGCACTTACACTCCCTTAGGGGAACCCATTGAAACAGTGTTGCGACAACTCCTCTCTCAAAATTTGGTCACTCTACCTAAGCTATCAAACTATGAGCCTCAAGTCAAACCAGCATGGTGGAAAGATACTGAACACTGTGAGTTCCATCAAGGAAGAGGACACAAGACAAGTAATTGTCACCGATTGAAAGATCTCATTCAAGATCTTATTGATCGAGGAGAAATTGAGATTGAAGGACATGATCCAAAAATGACAAATAATGATCACCTGATGTTCAAGAATCCACTTCCATCACAAGATCAAAGGGGTCCTTCCACTTCCAGGCGAGGCACCGATACCACTGATTATACGCAAGCTGCGTATAATTACACTGTAAATCACCTGTATGATGCCAGTGAACAAATTGCAACCATAACCTTCAAAAATCCCACCTCAAATTGCAATGTTGTTACACGTCGTGGCAAGGTCACCATCAAGGCAGCTCCACAAGGCACCACCTCCGTCCCAAAGCAGTACAATCTTGTGGAACAATTAGACAAAACCCCTGCGCTTATATCCATCTTGGAGCTTTTGCGTCTGTCACCCTCTCATAAAACAATCTTGGATCAAGCACTCCAAGAGGCGTCAGTCCCTGCAAACCTGAACACGGACCAATTTCAAGCCATGGTTGGAAGTCTAAAGTCATCACCTTGTCTCACTTTTTCCGAAAGTGATAACTCTTCCTTCCAGCAGCCTCATAACGCCTCACTCCACATTGAAGGCTTCGTCAACCAACACAGGATCAAGCGAGTCTTGATCGATAATGGAGCAGGCCTAAACATTTGCACACTACAGTTGGTCACAGCATTGGGATATGCAATAGAATCAGTGGATCCTCGTAAGAAGATCACCATCAAAGCCTATGATGATGCAGAGCGTTCATCCAAAGGAGCTGTGGTACTACCAATCCGAGTGGGCCCTGTGGTAAAGCATATCATTTGTCAGGTTCTGGACCTTCCTCTGCCATATAATCTATTATTAGGGAGACCTTGGATACATGCCATGCAAGCTGTTCCATCTACCTACCATCAATGTATCAAGTTCCCACATAATGGTGCAGAGATCACAATCCTGGGCGATGCAAATCCCTTTGCATTTTGCCATAATATCAGCCATCAACCAGAAATTACTGTTCCTAATAATAGGGAAGCCATTTCCTCCACATCATATGTAAATCCCGCCTCTCTTGCTAGTTCAAACACCCCTATACCCAAGCAAGAAAAGCTTAAGATGAAAATCGCAGAGGAAGGTCCTGGAGAATACAACTTGAGTCAGCTCTTTTGTGTGGGACAAAAGCCCACTTCTCCTAGAACACATGGTAAACCACAGCAGTTGCTCCAGCAACCACTAATCACGCCTCCATGTGCCTTAACGCCTTTCATTCTTGGAAAGAGTCAAGAGGAAGAGACACAAGATGAGGACCTGGCGGACTGGATCTATAAAGATCCCATCACCACTGACAAACCGCAAGTTACACTTCCTACGGAACAATATGGCAAAGGCCTCCTCATTATGCAAAGAATGGGGTATGATGGTCAGAGTGCTTTGGGATACTGCAAACAAGGACGACATGAACCTCTGCTGCCAGAGTTCAAGCCCAAAGGTAATACAGGCCTAGGCTTTGAAAAAGAAGTCCTTCCTAAACTCAGATTCAAAGGAAAACCCAGCAAACCATTTTGCCCACCTACTGCAAAGAGGATACCTTTCATAATCAAAGCACCATCAAGCACTATCCCCACTGCCCCCTCAAGGCTCACAACTCCACCATCACCAATGTCACTCATCCCATCAAACGAACCAGTAATCCTATCAGCAACACCATTTGTAGCAGCAACTATATTGGAACCCGCAGCAACATCTATGGCACCAGTAGTTCCAGTAGAAGCCACTGAGTCACCATTACCGATACTTCCAGTGACAAATCCATTAAACCCCATCACAATTCCTGCAACACCGATCACTACAAGGATACATAAAGAAATCACACCTGCCGTGTTTAACTCCAAAGACATCCCAGTATGGTATAGCAATCGGATGCTGGAGAGTGATTCAGAGACCGACTCACATGAGTGGGAATTCGATTCAGTGCAACTTAACACTTCAGATGAGGAAGACACATCACCACCTCCACCCCGCAAAGACATCCCTGTTTACGGAGAAGCACAGATAAAGACCACTTGGGTACCTGAGCTGGAAACATCTTCCACAGACCCTACGTCTCATCCTACGCCTGATTCTGACAGGGAGAGTACCATCAACGACCTTCACCACACTGTCTTAACCCTCGCTGATACCTCTAACGAACTTAATCTAATCGATGAAGTAATGCCCATTATCCACCCTGAACTCATCGAATGGAACCAATCAAATCCTCCATGTCTTGACCTCTTCCAGAACGATGAGGCTATCATTGACTTTTTGGAATTAAGGGATAATCTACCAAGCGGGGATCACAAAGCTGGATTCGCCATTGAACTTAATAGCGCAGCATACTTCGGGGCGGATGCCAAACCCTTCAGCTGCAAAAATATAACATTAAAACATGGATCTTCCAGTGAAAACCACACTGTGGCACTGTTTGATCCAACAAAAGTAAAAAGAAAGAGCGTATCCAACGGTGAAAACCTCTCTGAGGCACTTGAGGATGAAGGGTTTGACATTCTCCCTGCTAGTACACAACAGGAACGATCGATGATTCTTATCGAGGAAACCAATGAATATAATGTGGGGACTCCTGAAAATCCTCATATCATACATCTGGCATCTCTTCTCACTCCAGAGGAACAGCCTAAGTTTATCAAGTTCTTCCAGCAGCGTCAGATCAACTTCGCATGGTCATATGCAGACATGCCTGGGCTTGATCCTGATTTAGTCATGCATCACCTCACCGTAGCAGAAGGAGCCAAACCTGTCAAGCAAAAGCTTCGTAAGATGCATCCCCAGATTGCAGTGCTAGTCAAAATAGAACTCAAGAAACTCCTCGATGTTGGTTTCATTAGACCAATTGATTATGCAGAATGGATCTCCAACATTGTGCCAGTCGGCAAACCAAAAGGGGGCATCTGCATTTGTACTGACTTCAGAGATCTGAATAAGGCATGTCCTAAGGATGACTTCCCTCTACCAAATATCGACATCATAGTAGATTTGACAGCAGGACATGCCATGCTTTCACTCATGGATGGCTTTTCAGGATACAATCAAATAAAGATCGCACCAGAGGACCAACATAAGACAACCTTCACATGTCCATGGGGCACATACTGCTGGAATGTAATGCCTTTTGGTCTAAAGAATGCAGGAGCGACCTATCAAAGAGCAATGACCACCATCTTCCATGACATGATGCATACTATAATGGAAGATTATGTGGATGATTTACTAGCAAAATCACTTACTAGAGAAGGACATCTTCACATCTTAGATAAAATCTTTGATAGACTGGAACAGTACCATGTTCGACTCAACCCAAAGAAATGTGTCTTCGGAGTGACCTCCGGGAAGCTTCTAGGATACATTGTCTCAAGCAAAGGTATTGAGGTCGATCCAGCAAAGGTTAAGGCAATAATGGACATGCCACCTCCAAAGAATATCAGTCAGCTAAGAACACTACAAGGGCGGCTTCAATCTATCCGCAGATTCATTGCACAATTGGCTGATAAGTGTCACCCATTCACACACCTGCTACACAAGAACATCCGCTTTCAGTGGGATGACAGATGCCAGCAAGCATTTCAGGCGCTTAAAGACTATCTCATGAATCCACCATTGCTGATGCCACCAGATCCAAGTAGACCATTATTGCTCTATATCTCAGCAACAAGTACAGCATTGGGTGTACTACTGGCACAACATAATGCAGAAGGAAAAGAGTGTGCTATTTACTACATCTCTCGCACACTGGTGGGCTATGAACTCAATTACACACCTATTGAGCGAGCTTGCCTAGCAGTAATCTTGGCAGCCACTAAACTGAGGCACTATCTGTTAACACACAAGGTGCAACTCATTGCAAAGATTGATCCACTCAAGTATTTACTCAGCAAAGCAGCATTGACAGGTCGCTTGGCCAAATGGGTGATGATTCTAAGTGAATTTGACATCGAGTACGTGGACCGTAAAGCTATCAAAGGTCAAGTTATTGCAGATCAGTTGGCCGATGCACCACTCATAGGCGATCATCCTCTCATTTCCAATTTTCCAGATGAAGAGATATTCATGATCACAACAGCACAACCATGGAAACTATATTTTGATGGTTCATACACTAGGCACGGCTCGGGGGCAGGCATTTTGTTTATCACACCTCAAGGTGATAGCATCCCGAAGTCTTACAGGCTCACATTTCCATGCACTAACAACATAGCAGAGTATGAGGCCTTGATCACAGGACTCAGGTTAGCCGTACAATGGAAATTACAAGAACTGCAAGTATATGGCGATTCCCAACTAGTCATTCGACAAGCAACAGATGAGTATCAGACCAAAGATGATAAACTCATGCCATACACGCAAATGGTGGACAATCTAAAGACATCATTTACTACTATCACTTTTGAGCAGATACCAAGAGATCAGAATCGAGCTGCTGACGCTATGGCTACCATCGCATCTCTCCTAGATCTTCCACAGAATTCAACACGCTACGAGTTCTTGGTAGAACAGCTTTGGATCCCCACTTATGATATCCCCAAATCCGAGATGATATGTCGCCTTGTCGGTTCTGAATCCCCATGGTACGGTGAGTTCTACACCTATCTCTGCGATCATACCCTTCCTCCCAACCAATCAAATAACCAACGAAAAACCTTCATTCGCCAAACTGCTCGATATACCATTATTGCCGAAACCCTATACCGACGCGGTCTTGATGGTACTCTCCTTCGATGTCTAGAACAAGGTGAGATAACAAAGGCTTTGGAAGAGGTACATGAAGGAATTTGCGGGACTCACTCAAGTGGTCCATCACTAGCCAAGAAGATCATGCGAGCTGGATACTATTGGCCATCTATGGAAAAGGATTCCTACTACTTTGTCAAAAAATGCAAGAAATGTCAAGTTCATGGCGACCTGATACATGCACCGGCCCAGGAACTGCAACCAATCACAACACCATGGCCTTTTTGTCAATGGGGCCTTGACCTTGTGGGTAAAATCCATCCATCTTCATCCAATGGCCATAAATTCATTATTACCGCCACCGAATATTTCACCAAGTGGATCGAAGCTGTTCCACTTACCCAAGTCACTGGCAAGCAGATCGCCTCATTCATCCTCAACTACATCATCTACCGGTATGGTGTACCCATGTCCATCGTCACAGATAACGGTCTTCCTTTTTAAAAATCAGGATGTCCGTGAACTTTGTGAGAAATTTCATATCCAACACCACTTTTCCACTCCCTATTACCCACAAGGCAATGGTCAGGCCGAAGCATCCAATAAAAACATATTGAGGATCCTAAAGAAGACAGTCAATGATGCCGGCCGTGATTGGCATGTTCAATTGAATCCAGCGCTATGGGCATATCGAACTAGCATTCGGACCCCTACAGGTGCAACTCCTTATTCATTGGTCTATGGTGTTGAAGCTATCTTACCTATTGAGGTCGAGATACCATCATTAAGGGTTTCCTTGCACAATCTCATTGATGATGACGCATACAGAGTCTCACGCCTTCAGGACTTAGAGTTACTTGATGAGAAGCGACAAGCTGCATACAACCATCTCAAAGCCTATCAGCAGCGCATGAGCAGAAGCTACAATCACCGAGTTAGACCTCGTACATTTGAGGTAGGTGATCTTGTTCTACGAGAGAATCCTCGCAACCAACCAAACCGAGAACATCAGGGCAAGTTTGAATCAAACTGGCTCGGCCCATATGTTGTCACTGCTGTATTCGGGTCCGGGGCATATCAGTTGGCTACATCAGACGGAGAACCGCTCGCAGATCCAATCAATAGCATGCACCTCAAACGGTTTTATACCTAAGGTATACAGAGCCTCAGGCTCCCCTACATATCAGAAAATATCAAAAACATTCAGAAAATGTCCTAAAGAAAATACAAAACCATTCAAAACAAAAAAAAAAAAAAAAAAAAAAGTAAAGAAAAATCATGCATCCAAATGGTGAACAACCACTCCGGTGGCACCTTGGGTAAGTGCGATGGTGAAAACCTGGCAAACAGGCGCCACTCGTAAAGGCAATGGCTCCAGTATCTTTCACGCTCGTTGCGATCACATTCATACATACACACATCCATCCATCTAACCATGGCTTGTTATTTTATCTGTAATCCAAGAAAGTACTTCATGCGTCTAGCATCCCGCTTTTTCATAAATCATGTCCAACTTGGGGGAAATGCCCTTACAATCTAGATGATGGAAGTGGATTCTACATTACTGGTGATTCATTGACAAAAACATTCAAAAATGTCTCGCAAAATACAAAAACATTCAAAAATGTCTCGCAAAATCCAAAAACATTCAAAAATGACTCACAAAATCCAAAAACATTCAAAAACTATTACACAAAATCCAAAAACATCGAAAAACCCATCGAAAATCACACCAAAACATGGCAACACCTTGTACATATTCATTCAAGCAGATGCAAAACCAACATTAACACAGTACTCACACAATGACCATTTATCAATTGACCACACAATCCACATCCAACAAATCAGAAACTGTCTTTAAAAACAAGGATGCATCCTTCCTTACCAAAACAAAGACAAAAGTGACGTTTTCTTTGACAAGAAAATTATGTTAAGCTATCAAATGCTTGGTTGATTCGTGAGTAATTCATTTGTTTATCTGTATCGGGATCTTTCAGCATTGTTTTGTATCGTTTGCGCATTATTTCCGATGAAGTTCTGGGGCATGTACTAATGGTGTCTACGTGGGAAGTTCACCAAGCTACGTGATCTTATGCCAAATGCAGTCATAGATCATTACGGCTTGCTGACTACAGCGTATACCTCGACCATATGAGCATGAACCTTTACCAAGGATCCTTATTCTTTATTCTTTATGTATATATTGTTTGTTTGCAGGTGCAATGCTCTTCCTTTGGTTCCTCCTACCTCATCCAAACTGGATAAAGGTTTTTTATTTCTTAGTACGGTATGCACTTGTCTCAGGATATGATCAGCCTAAGATCAAGGAGGACGATCCAAGTCATGCATGAACGGAGATAATCCTTGTCTGTTCCGCAAGCAATACTCAGGTCAACTTGATCCATTATATCAAGTTGCTTGTATTAACTTGCTATATCAAATCCATGTAAGAAATACTCTGGTCATCTTGAATCTTTATGTCAAGTTGCTTGTATTTTCTTACAACATTTTAAAGCTCAATGATGAAAAATAAAGCACCATGGATCGTCATTCCATCTCATTTGTATATATTGCATTTTGTTGCATTCCACCCATCCATACATTCATAATAGCTGCATATCATGCATACATAGTCATAATAATGCATACTCTATTTTACTCATCTTCTTCCATAGGACTCGGTCCTAGTCCTCCATATCTTCTATCTAACATCAAATCCCCCCTCACCCTCCCTATCTTGATCATCAACATCATCCTAATCCCTTCATCGCTTCCCATCCTCATTCATCCACACAATCCAGCAAGTTGCTCTGTCTACACAGATACATCGACTCCCACACACCTAGACTATCAACAGATACTCTGATCAAGTATCTTCGGGTCTCAACAGGTAATCGATTATGGTAATCCTAGACTACATCAGGCATTTATCATAATGACCTAGTCTCAACGGGACTGCCATGATTCCCCACAGCCATCCATCACATGCACACACTATCAATTGATCAACCAATCAAACACAATCCAATGGACAATTACATCAATTGTCTACATCTCAACGAGTATTTTGCTTCATATACCTTGACTTCATCGGGCAATTACATCAATTGTCTAAGTCACATCAGGTCACTTTGATTCACTTACTCAGACTTTATCATGTCCAAGTGACCAACTGACATCAACTGTCACGCTTTGACTTGACCGGGGCAATTCAACCGATTGCCCAGATTGTCCAACCAATTTTGATCAATTGTATAGCATCAATCCAAACCCCACACTACATCTGCTATGTATCTCTTGCATGACCTCAGGGTACTCGCTGGCTTGTTGTTTCTTCATATTCACTCCATTTTCTCCCATTCTTTCATCATTAGTTCTAATTTCTTCTATTCTACCTCCCCTCCGCTTTTCATTCTTTTTCGAGAGATCGCCCGATTTTTCAAAAAAATTCGGCCCATCTCTCGAGGGGGCATACCACCCATTAAATTTACATTTTATGGGGCATTTCTTCACACCTATTTTTCTTTCTTTGAAACGATGCGATAAACCGCACCGTCTCAAAGAGGGGCAAATGTAGTCACATAAATCTGTCCACTTAATTAAATGAATACTTAGTATTTATTTGATTATTTAACCATCAATTAATAATTAATTAAATTAATATTTAATTAATTCATCTTAACCCTCTTCTCCTATTAATTAAATAAATTATTCAATTTATTTGATTTAATTCACTTAACCAAATTCAGACCATTAATTAAATAAATAAATCATATTTATTTAATTAAATATTCTCTCACATTTAAATAAATTAATATTTATTTAAATCCCCCAAAAATCCCACCTCTCACATTTAAATAAATTAACATTTATTTAAATCACCTTTATCCTCCACCCACTTGCATTTTCCTACAAATGCAAGTTGCACAATTATTTTAAATAAATAATTTATTTAAATCACCTTTATCCTCCACCCACTTGTATTTTCCTACAAAAGCAAGTTGCACAACTATTTTAAATAAATTATTTATTTAAAATCCTATTTATCCTCACCCACTTGAAACCTTTAATAGTTTCCCTTAAAGTATTCAAACTTGATGGCTTTAAAGTCTTCAAACTTGATGGCTTCCTTCTATAGTCTTCTTAAGACTTTAATGGTTTTCCTTAAAGTCTTCAAGCCTTTAATGGTTTCCCTCAAAGTCTTCAAGCATTTTAATGCTTTATCTTCATTTTCTCATTTAAATAAATTAATATTTATTTGAATATTTATCCAAATGCAAATTACACCATTTAATTGAAAATACCAAAATTTCTCCCACTTGCATTTTCCTACAAAATCCACTTGTATGCCTAAACCCCTTCTAGATTCTTCTAAACCCTTCCTAATTAGCCTAATCCATCCCCTAAATATTGTCACATTCCTAAGCAAATTGGAGTCACTTCTCAAAGACTCCAAAGTCTTTGAAAAGCAATTAATGCTTTGTGTGTTCAACAAATTAACCCTCAAAGTCTTTGATAACCATTGAAGGCTTTCAACCTTCAACCACTTAATCCCCAAAGTCTCCAATAACCATTAATGGTTACCTCAAACCCTCCCACATGGTTAAAACATTTGTTTTGACTCAACCTCTACCCAACCCAAAGGTCTCATCAGGCCATTAATGCTTTGACCATGATTATCTCTTAAACATTTGCACAAAGGTTTATCCTTGGATTAACTCTTAATCCAGTGGGTAATCTTAATTTAGACTTGACCCTTGCCTTCTAGATAACCATGAGGTCTTCTCAGGCCTTTAATGCCTCCAACCTCTTCTCTCAACCCAATCCTATGTTGACACTTGTCACCATTTTATTGGTGCCAATTGTGCACATGGATCCCCAACTTTCAATCCTAACCCTTGTTAAGATTGCTCAATCTTAACCCTTCATTTCCCTATTTCTTCTATAAATAGAACCCTTCTCCTCAAGCAAAGAAGAAGCATTTTAGAGTATTGTTGTTATACTGGCATTAGCATAGAGCTTTTTCATAGCATCACTATCTACTCTTGCATAGTATTTGCTTATCATATTCAACCATCTTGAATCTCCATATGGCATCCATGGCTAGTGCTAAAAGCTGAGAGCTACACTCATTTGGGACTTGGAGAGGAGAGGAACAAGGGAGGAGCAACTATGAGCATCTTGATTAGCTATTTCATTCTATGTTTATATGCTTTCTATTTCATGCTTAATATCTCTCTTGATATGCCTGTTTAGGATAATCTTTTGTTGCTAACACTAATGTTTATTTCTTGTGCTCTTGTGTGTGTTGCCATCAAACAGATTTTCTAATCCTTTTTGCAGAGCATCAGAAAGTATGACTTGTTGATTCATTATCATATTATGATTAATGTGTTGGCCATTTAGTGGAATTGATTATGTGTTGCATTGATGACAATAATAGCTGTTTGGATGCTTGACCGACACCCTTCTGGTCCCAATAGGTTGAGTAGTTTCTGGTTGGTTTGGATCTAACATGATCTGGTAGGATCCGATATGGTTTGATTATGGAATTGGCTTATTCATGATACTCATGTTCATATTCAGTCAGTTGGTTTCAGCTTGGTGATTAGACACTATCCTATTTTCTTGGAAGCTTGGCTTCTGGTTCCAACGAGGGTTTCACCGATAGAGATTTTGATAAAGATCTTTGATGATATGCATAAGTGGTGTTGGTGCAACTTCTGGTGGAGTTTCAGGATGTTGTTGGTGATCATGTTCGAGACTTGGTGGATGGAGATCATTGCTTTAGCGCATGTACCTATATTGGTTTCCGGTTGGTCTAGGTTATGGACCAATTTAATGAAGCGTGTGGATTGGACTTCTCAATATGTTTTCGAGATGTCTTATGTGTTTAATATTGTTTGTTTGGTCTAAGGATGACATATTTTGTAATTATGTAATTGGTTTATTGTCTGGTGGTTGACCTAATTGTTTATGGTTGAGGGTTTGTATATATGATGTAAGATCACATTGTAGATTATCATGGAAATGGTCATGATAATGGTTATGGTCATGGATATATAATGTGTGAATAATTTAATATCATTCAAACAGTGGATTTGGTCGATCATTGGAGATAAAATTAGGTTTATGTAAGAGGATTTAGTCCTCCAGTATTGAGCTTAATCGTAATTGTACTCGGGCACAGGAGATGCTATCTTTTGTAGTTTAACCCTTTTTTGAATTATAGTCTAGATTTCTATGTAGTCAGTGAGGCTCCTTTTGTGATGAGCAGTGCCCTCTAGAATGTTGGCCTTCCTGCAAGTGCATGCCCCCCAATTGTAATTCACATACTTACTGCAGAAGTATTATCTGACTCTAGGTAGGCTTCCCACTGTGGTTTTTCCCTTTACCGGGTTTTCCATGTACAAATCTTGGTGTCATGTGGATGGTATTTATTCTATTATTATTGCTAATGCTTAATTGGTTTAATTTCTATTCTGGTATTTAGTTTAAGCATTCCAATATTAATATTTTGGGTTTCGGTATTAATGTGACAATTGATTCACCCCCCCTCTTAGTTGTCTTCCAGTTATTTGAATTGTCTAAAAATTGGTATTAGAGATTTGGTTCTCTCTACATAAATCTTAACCACTTGAGGAAGATCCTATGGTGTCTAACAATTCAAGTTCATCTGGAGCTATCTTTTAGAGAGATATTCCTAGGCTTGATGGAAAAAAATACACAATATGGAAGATTTGGATGGAGACTCATCTGAGATGTCTTGGCAAGGAGATTTGGGAGATCACACAAAATGGTGTCACACCTTATAATATGGCATTTGGCAATCCTCCTCTGAAAAAATTGGATAAGGAACTTGAGAAAGATTGTAGAGAAAGAGAAGCCCTCTTGTGTGCACTTTCTAATCATAAAATAATGGGATTAAATGACAAATCATGTAGAAAGGTAATATGGGATAAGTTGGAGACTCTTAATGAAGGTGACCCTATAGTAAAGATTGCTAAACTTGATGGTTACCGGGTGAGATATGAAAACTTGAAGATGGAAGAAGATGAAATGATTACTACATTCATGGAAAGAGTAAATGAGATTGTTATGAGAATTCAATGTTGTGGTGGAACTCTGAGTGAAGATGAAATTATTTCTAAAGTTTTGAGAGCCCTACCACCGGCTTAAAAGATGAAGGCTATTGCTATTAATGAGTTGAGAACAATGGCTAATGCATCTGTTAGCAGAGATACCTTGGTTGGGAAATTATTTACTTTTGAGCTTGAAGAATTTGGAACTTCTAGAGCTGTGAAGTTTGAACCTGCTTTTCATTCATCTGCATCATCAACTGGTAAGCAAGATTGGAAAGCTTTATATGCAAAGGAATTGGATGATATGAAGAGAGAAGATGAAGAGTTTGAGTAACTTGAAGCACTATTTGCTAGAAGAGTATCGAAAGGACTAGTAGGAAGTAAGTATGAAGGAAAAGCACCTTTTAAATATTTTGCATGTAATAAGATTGGTCATTTTTCATCTAGATGTCCTAAAAGGAATTGAAGATTTGAAGAAAGAGTGAGAATATCTTTTAAGCCTAACCATGGATATCCAAACAAGTATAAGTACAGGAAAAATGAAGACAAATCATGCTACATAGTGGATGAGGAAGGCATTATTGATTCTGATGATGAACCGACATAAGACTTTGCTAGTGGTTCCGACAATGGGAAGGAATGGGTGTTCCTAGCTATCAAGGAAGATGTTCCAGCAGTGGAAGAGAATGTACCTGAAGAGAAGGCACTTGCTGCTAAAATTGAAGATAAGGATGAATGGGTAATTGACAGTGGTTGTTCACATCATATGATTGGATATAAAGGGAAGTTTCTATCTTTGCAAGAATTTGATGGGGGTCTAGTTAGATTTGGAGATGACAAAGCATGTATGATCAAAGGAAAATGAACTATATCATTGGATGGTAAGAAAATTACTGACAATGTTTATTATGTTGAAGCTTTAAGACATAATATTTTGAGTGTAGGACAATTGGTGGATAAGGGATTTCAATTATAGTTCAAGGATGGAAAATGCAAAATCATTAACAAGATTGGTTTGGAGATTGCAACTGGTACAAAGACAAAAGGTAATATATTTCATTTGAATTTCAGTGAGAAGACATGTTTGATTACACAGATTGATGAGAGTTGGCTATGGCATAAAAGGCTATGCCATGTAAATTTTGATTGCATTGTAAAGATTGGTTCAACTACAACAGTTAGAGATATACCTAAGATTATGAAGCCCTATAATCCAGTATGTAAAGAATTTCAAATGGGTAAATAGGTCAAAACCTCTTTTAGAAGTATACAACATAAATATAATGTTCTTGATCTTATTCATACTGATTTGTGTGGCCCTGCTAGAGTTAAAAGTTTTCAAGGTGATAGATATTTCATGCTAATCATTGATGATTATTCTAGAATGATGTGGGTTACTTTTCTAAAAGAAAAATCTGAGGCATTTGAAAATTCTAAGATATTTAAGGCTAAAGTGGAAACTGAGACATGATTGAAGATTAAATGTTTGAGGTGAGATCATGGTGGAAAATTCACATCCAGTGAGTTTAATAACTTTTGTGAGAAGCATGGTATAAGAAGACAATTTTCTACTCCCTAGACACCTCAGCAGAATGGAGTTATCGAAAGGAAGAGAAGAACTATCTTGGATGCTAATAGAAAAATGATGATGGAAGCTAGTCTACCTCATATCTATTGGAGAGAAGCAGTGAGAACAATGGTTTATACATTCAACATAGTACATATCAAAGGAGAAATTGGTAAGACACCTTATGAATTATGGTTTGGCAATACACCTACAGTTAAGTATTTCAGAATCTTTGGTAGTAAATGTTATATCAGGAGAGATGATATCATTGGAAAATTTGATCCTAGATGTGATGAAGGCATATTTCTTGGTTATTCTAATGAAAGCAAAGCATATAGATGTTATAACAAGAGATTGCAGAGAATTTTGGAGAGTGCTAATGACAAAGTGGATTAGTTGAATAGAGGTCAAATCATAGTTTATGAGAAGGAACCGGTAGTGGAAATGATTATATTTGAACCGGTAGCACCTTTATCGGAACATAGTGTTGAACAAGTTACTCCGGCAGTATCAGAAAATTCTATAGTAACTGAAGAACCGAGAAGAGGAACAGAGAGTTAGAGGACTCCTAGGTACGCGAGATTGAATCATTCAGAAGATCAGATTATTATGGATAAGAATAATGGAGTAATGACAAGAAGAATATTGGCAACTGATGAGGTATGTTTAATTTCACAATTTGAACCATTACTAGTAATTGAGGCATGTAAAGATGAATATCGGTTGAAAGCTATGGAAGAAGAATTAGATCAGATTGAGAAAAATAAAACATGGACTTTGGTTCCTTGGCCTAAAAATAAGAATGTTATTGGAACTAAATGGGTTTTTAGGAATAAATTGAATGAAGATGGTCAAGTTGTAAGGAATAAGGCTAGGTTGGTTTGTAAAGGATATTCTTAGAAGGAAGGAATTGATTATGGAGAGACTTTTGCACTGGTAGATAGGATTGAAGCTGTAAGATTATTTCTTGCCTATGTTGTTCATAGGGACTACAAGGTTTATCAGATGGAAGTTAAGTGTGCATTTTTGAATGGGGATCTTGATGAGGAAGTTTATATTGAGCAACCTAATGGTTTTTTACTATCAGATGATACAAACATGGTTTGTAGGTTAAGGAAAGCTTTATATGGATTGAAACACACACCTAGAGCTTGGTATGTAAGGTTGGATAAATATATTTTGAATCTTGGTTTAACTTAGGGCAATGTTGATAGTAGTTTATATTATAAGATCACTGATGATGATATACTGATTATTGAAGTATTTGTTGATGACATTATTTTTGGAGGTGAAGATAAGTTATGCATAGAATTTTCTAAGAATATGGAGAAAGAATTTGAAATGTCTATGATTGGGGAAATGAAATTTTTCTTAGGTTTGTAGATTACTCAGACTGATAAAGGTATTTTCATCTGTCAAACTAAGTATGCTAGGGAATTGTTGAAGAAATTGGGTATGGGAGATTCTAAACCGGTAAGTACTCCTATGGTTACAAGTGAGAAATTGACAAGAACACATGTTTCTGCACCGGTAATTCCTACAAGATACAAATCTATGATTGGGCGTCTTCTTTATTTGACTTAGACTAGGCCTGACATAATGAATGCTATTTGTATTGTATCAAGATTTCAGAGTGATCCTAGAGAAAATCATGAGAGTGTGGTGAAAAGGATTTTTAGATACTTGCAAGATACATCAAATATGGCTTATGGTACCCTAAGGATGATGACTTTTCTTTATGTGCATACATAGACATTGATTGGGATGGAGATGTTGATGACCGGAAAAGTACTTCCGGTGGAGCTTTCTTTCTTGGAAAGAACTTGGTTTCAAGGATCTGCAAGAAACAATCATGTACTTCTTTATCTGTTGCTGAAGTTGAGTATGTTGTTGTTGCTACTAATTGTACATAGGTTCTATGGATGAAGAAAATGTTGAAGGATATAAAGGTGGATTGTAATGCACTGATAGTTATTCATTGTGATAACTCTGTTGCTATTGACATATCCAAGAATCCAGTATTTCATTCTAAAACAAATCACATATCTACCAAGTACAAATTTTTGAAGGAAAAGGTGGAAGCAAATGAAGTTAAACTAGTTCATGTGAACACTAAAGATTAGATTGCAGATATCTTCACTAAATGTTTGTCTAAAGAATCATTTGAGTACCCGAGAGATAGTTTGGGAGTTTTTGCCCCTCTGGTAGAGACTTGATTGATGCGGTTTAGCATCAGTCTGATATACATTATTAGAGATACTTTTCATTTTGACACTAATGTGGAGATGCTATTGCTCAGGGGGAGTAGTTAGTTTTGTGATTAAGTGGTTTATATTTTTGCTTTGATATTTATGTCAGATTTCTAGTGTTGATGTCAAAGGGGGATATATATTGATGTGAAAAAGAAAAACTTAAGGAGTTGTATACATCAGGGGGAGAGATATATGTGTAATTCAGAGCTTTACTAATATATTATTTATAGGGGGAGTTTTCTCTTTGTTTTAGAACTTCATTGCTATGGGAGATTGTTGGTTGTCTTCCATTGGGGGAGGCTTGTTTGGCATTTCTTGGTACTTAGATGTTTTTCACATCTAGTGTTGCCATCAATGCCAAAGGGGGAGATTGTTGGCCATTTAGTGGAATTGATTATGTGTTGCATTGATGTTTTGTCTTTGATGCCAACACTAGTTGTTTGGATTCTTTACTGACACCCTTCTAGTCCTAGTAGGTTCGGTAGTTTCTGGTTGGTTTGGATCCGGCATGATATAGTAAGCTCTAGTATGGTTTGATTATAGAATTGTCTTATTCATGATACTCATGTTCATATTCAGTCAGTTGGTTTCGGTCTGGTGATCAGATGCTATCCTATTTGCTTGGAAGCTTGGATTCTAGTTCTGGTGAGGGTTTCATCGGTAGAGGTTTTGATGAAGATCTTTGATGATATGCATAAGTGGTGTTGGTGCAACTTCTGGTGGAGTTTCAAGATGCTATTGGTTATCATGTTCGATACTTGGTGGATGGAGATCATTGCTTTAGCACATGGACCTATATTGGGTCCCGGTTGGTCTAGGTTATGGACTGGTTTAATGAAGCGTGTGGATTGGACTTCTCAATACGTTTTTGGGATGTCTTATGTGTTGAATATTGTTTGTTTGGTCTATGCCCGACATGTTTTGTAATTATGTAAATGGTTTATTATCTAGTGGTCGACCTAATTGTTTATGGTTGAGGGTTTGTATATATGATGTAAGATCTCATTGTAGATTATCATGGAAATGGTCATGATAATGATTATGGTCATGGATATATAATTTGAGAATAATGTAATATCATTTAGGCAGAGGATTTGGCCGATCATGGGAGATCAAATTGGGTTTATGTAAGAGGATTTAGTCATCTAGTATTGAGATTAACTGGAATTGTACTCAGGCATGGGAGTTCAACCCTTCTTCAAATTGTAGTCAGTGAGGCTCCTTTTGTGATGAGAAATGCGCTCTAGGTTATTGGCCTTCTTGCGAGTGTAGGCCCTTCAATTGTAATTCACATACTTACTGCAGAAGTATTATTTGACTATGGGCAGGCTTCCCACTGTGGTTTTTCCCTTTACCAATTTTTCCACATACAAATCTTGTTGTCATGTGGATGATATTTATTTTGTGATTATTTCTTATGCTTAATTGGTCTAACTACTATTTTGGTATTTGGTTTATGCATTCCGGTATTAATGTTTTGGGTTCCGATATTAAAGTTTTAATTGCTTAAGTTTTCGGTAATCTTTGACAACTGATTCACCCTGCCCTCTCAGTTGTCTTCCGGTTATTTGAACTATTTAACATAAGGTTAGGTATTAATCACAAAGAAGTAGGTGTTTCTAATTTAGGATGTTGCAGTCATTTGATGCAGGACCATCCTCGGTTCATCATAATCTTGCATCAACCAAAAACATTTTCTTTCTATTTTTCTTTCTATTTGTAGTTTTAGCTTTTCTTTCTATGTGTACCAGGTTTGGCTCATCGGATCCTATGGAGTTTGATTCTACTTGAAGACATGATCATCTTTCTTATTTCCAGACCGCATTGCATTTGGATCATTTTTTGACAAGTTATTGCTATCACTTTCCTTGACAATTTCTTGTTACCGGTTGATAGTTTCTTGTTACCAGTTGCCTGGACCTATTTTAGTGATCTATCGAAACCCCTTCCAAAGCTTGTAGAGCCTGAGGAATTGATTCTAATGTTCCTTGGCGTGCAGCCGACCTTTTCCTGCAATATACACTTTTTCCTTTGAATTTTTTGGAGGAATGTTTTGGAGGAGGCCGACCTTGTTGGTTTTACATATTAGGTCTTGTTCTTCAAGTTTTCATCCCTTTTTGGGCTGACTGGATCCCCTTGGATCATATATATAATTGTAATTGCACATTAGAATTTATGAATCAAAGAATCAAGTAGCTAGACTGAGTGTATAAGACAGATCTTAAGATTCAAGGTCTCAGTTATGACCTATTCTGTACTTTGAGCATGTTCTAGCAGGCCTGTGAGCCAGTTATGTTGTAACCTGGTTGTTAGCGATTGGTTTTAATCAATTTCATGTTATAATACAATTTGTTTTGCATTTCCTCCATCATATCTTTGTGTTTCCATTGTGTTTACTCTTGTTGATCGTAGATTGATCTCTTTGAGGTCCCTCCTAACTGGTGATTGCTTCATCATTTCATATGTTATACTATACTTATAGTTAATATTTCCCAATGGATAGGAACTGATCAGATTCCTTGTTTTATTAGCCTTGACATCTCTTTAAAAAATCAAAGAAATTATCTTTTCATGTTTATTCTAATTTTTAGTTTGTAGTTTTAGTATTAGGACTATCTTTTCTCAAGGTTTTTAGAGTTAAATAGTTAGGGATATATCCAAAACCATTCAAATCATGTACTCTCTAATTATCCAAAGAATTGGGAACGCATTTATTGTAGTACCCAAACAAAATGAGCTAGAATTAAAAGGTATTGTTATAAGGTTCACACACATAGGTTTCACAGAGTCTGAAGTGTAGAGGACTGTGGTTATCTCCTTATCCCTAATCATCATCCTGTTACTTGGCATCTAATCCAAGTCCTTGTATATTGAAGTTGGCTACTCATAGAGGATACTTGGGCACATCAATTGGAAACACCAACAAGGCTATTTGTTGTTGTTGTTGTTAGAGGTCTATTCTTGACCAGTAACATGTAGTTTTCTTAGCTTACCTTTGTATACGGTTATTACCCTTATTATTCTACTTTTTTAATCAAAAACAAATAAGAAAACCAAATAATGTTTCATCCATCTCACGTATCCTCCATTGTCCTTCTTTATCTTCTACAAATGCTCTCAGATTTATTATTAATTATGTACAAAGCAAGTTTGAAAAATTTAAATGATGTGATAATGATAAGAATATATTTGAAGATGTAGTTAACATAAATGAGAAAAGAGATTAAATAGAGGATACATGATTGATCAGTGGATAGGATTAAATTCATCCTAGAAGGATGAATGGCCAAGATCAAATGAGAGGAGATGAAAGTAAGAGATTGAAAATAGCAACTTTCACTAAAGAAGAAAATGGAAAGTCTATAATTTTTAGTTGTACACACTTTATTTTTCATTTTAAAATTGAGAAAAGAATATAAGTTTCCAAATTAATTAATTTTAAAAATAAATAAAAATAAATGTTAGAAAAAGAAGTTGGAATGGTTTTAGAAGAAGCTTGGATAAGTTAAATACAAGGCTCCTTTATGGCTTCATATTGTGTTGTAGATGGAATCATAGTGTTAAAGAAATATATGCATCCTACTTCTTCTTGAACACCATTGTAAGGATGAGGATTGGCCTTGATTGTGTAAAGCTCATTGTCATGTATGAGTTTGATTATGTAATGAAGGATATAAAGGAGTTCTTGCATATCATGAATCCATGGTGTTCCTAGAAGAAGGTTGTATGTGAGCATATCGAGCATGACATAGATAGACGTAGGTAAAGTCATGAGTCCTACTATAATAGGTAATGTGATTATACCTAAAAAAAAATCAAAACCATAAATAGAGAGAGAATTAGGTTGAATGAAGGAGGTATCCATATTGAGTTTATGTAATAGGTTTATACTAAAAACATTAAGATGATCCATTATCAAGGTACTCTTTATCCTATGTTCATTAAGGTGAGGTATGATCATGAGGGGATCATGTTCATTATTAAATTTCAAAAAAGGCAATTCATCTTGTGAGAACACAATATTCATCTTTCTTCCATGCATACAATCAAATGAGGCTGCACCATCATTTGTAAAATGTAGTACTAGAAATTTAATACATATGTGTTAAGTTTAGGGTGTGAGCATTCTAAATTAGATCGTTGGTGTAGTAGGAGTGGTAATTACCTTCTATAAGGCTTCTTGCATCAACACATAGTATGTAGGTGAAGTTTGAATCAAATCCCAATGGGAGATATTAGCTAGAGTAGCATGAAGAAACTTAATAATATTATGCTCCCTTCCAACATGTTGTGAAAGAATAAGTTGAGAAGTAGGAAGAAATATTTTTTATGGTTGTATGCATGAGCCATTGTGATGAGCTGAAATAATAGCTCTTTTATTCCTATAACTGATAAGTTTTTGCTATGCTCAAGTTGCAGATTGGGATAGTGTTTGATTCATGTGATGTGTTAAAGTTTGACTTTGTGCATTCTTGATGATAACTAAACTCATTAAACCCAGTATTGTTTTGACCTATTATTTATGTTGTCATGCGGATTATTATAGGTAATATCATGTGTGGATGAATAAGTGTTATAATTAATGAAAATAGATATATATGTATGCTTGTTTGTTCTAAATTTTGAATGCAAAATAAATGAGTTTCTGCAAAAGCGGTTATTGCAAGCCGGATGGAGAATCATGTCATAAAAGAAATTGGAGATATTCAAGGGTGGTTAAACATTCAAAACAGTAGAGATGATGGTGTGTGTAATCATTGACAAAGGAGTAGCAAGGTGATACCATATTAATTTATGTTTGTCTTCAACAAACATCAATCTAATAATACCGCCATGCTATATTCTTGGCTGTGGTTTAGCTGAGTTCCACGTTTCCTGTGGATGAACTTCTTCTTTTAGTGGTCATAAATGTTTTTCGCCTCATTTCATGGGCGTGATCTAGATAGGAGGAAGTTTGTTGAAGTTTTCTTTTAAATAAAGGCCTGCACCTCTTCTTAGTGGTCAGATAGCGTGAGATAACATTTTCTAGAACTTGAAGTATTTCTTTCATCTCATGTGTTGTATCAACTTTTGAAAACAATGAATAAAGCTATGTTATTCTAAGTATATAGAATCATCTTTTGAAGTTTGGATACACTCATCCAAGAGGGCCCACTTGGTGAGTATTTCTGTGCATTTATTAGATTAATTTTTCCCTTTGCTACAATAGAAGTTCTAACTATTGACTATTCCTGAAGCCACTAGAACCAAATCTTGTGACTGTTCCTGCATCCAAAGTAGATAGAGTAGTTCCTATAGCCATTGTTTGTCATCTCTGAACTTAGTTAACAATTATTTGATTAGAATCTTTTGTTAATGTTAAGGTTTCCTATAGCCATTTAGTTGTTATGTTTTTGCTTGTTTATTTCAAATAGATCTAGTTGCTGCAATAGTGCAAAATGACTATAACCAGAACTTAGTGCATATACAGTGTAGACCCATTTCAAGTAATACATCCTTGGGTTGACAAGTAAATGAACTTCAGTCATGGAGATAATAACTAAGAATGAATGACCAATCCTTTGGTTGAGATTTTAGCTCTAGTTATTGTTCTTATTGGTGAGGCAAACATTTTTGGCACCATTGTCAGGGATGGTGTCAAGCTAAGAACTTGTTACAGTTATGAATTTTTAAGTTTTCAGCATAGTTGTTTTGATAACTCAGTTTGTTTTAAGTAATTTTCAGGAATCTGCATGCATAGACGAAGAAGAGATGCTCAAGGTAGATTCCTTCCTAACCGTCCTAATCATCTAAGACTCAATCCATATGAAGCACCACATGTAAATCCTTTTGTTGTTCTTTACCAAGCCCCAGATAATTTGAACTCGCTTGAATTTGAACTTTCTATGAACAACCTTCATTTCCTCTTTGGACCTCCTGAAGAGGAATCTTGTCCAGTAAATCCTCCTCAAAGACCAATGCAAGGAAATCCACCCCACGGTGGGAATAACCCACCTCCACCTGTGAGTCTCAAGAACATTCCATCTTCTTCTCTTCCTAAATTCTATGGACTTGTGACAGAGGATCTTGACACTTTCTTGTTTGAATTTGATGTCCTCTATAGGAGTTATGATTATACTACAGATGCCCATAGACTCAAAATATTCCCTGCAACTTTAAAAGAATCACCTTTGAGATGGTTTATGAGTCTAGGGAGTAGTACAATCACTACATGGGATGAGATGAAACAGTTGTTTCTTGTGAAATATAAAGATTATTGTAGAGGGACTGACCGCCATGGGGATGATATTTTTAGAATGACACAAAAGGAAGATGAAAGTTTACAAGATTATCTAGAGAGATTTCTATTCAGTGTCAAGAAGTCCAAGCATAGTACTCTAAATGAAGATTCTCTTAAATTAATATTTTTAAGGGAAACCATTGATAAATGCATGGATACTTTGGACCTTATGGGAGGTGGTGATATAACACAATCAACATGGAATGACATTGGTCAAATCTATCAGAAGGATTCCAGATCTTCTTCTAAGAAGAATAGGCACTTCAAGCCAGGAATTCCTTCATCAACATTCAGTAATGGAGTTTCTCGACTGGAGCTTAGCCACCTTTTGAAGGATTTTAAGGAGGATATCATAAAAAATATGGCTACTCAGTTGGATACACTCCAAGCCAAGAAGAAGCATGAAGAAGCTGATGCAATCCTTGTAGAATACTACCCACATTGTAGAAAGAAGAAAAGAGACTATAGATGTAAGATGGTTCTAAATCTTGAAGTTCCAGATTTCAAGACAGTAAAAGGAGATGATGAACAAGTTTTCTATGTTGCTCAAAGAAGGCCAAATTTTCCAAGACAAGGTATGCCTTCTAATCCATTTTTGTTTTCTATTTATAATGGAAATTCCTATGCACAAAATAATCAATGGCAATCTCCATATGCTCAAAATTTTGGAAATGATCAAAATTGGTATAATCCTCAAGGCCAAGGGCAAAATTTTGCCAATCAAAATCCATAGTGGCAACAACCACAAGGGAATTGGTCTCAGTCTCAGGGACCATGGAAACCATTCCAAGGTAACTGGCAACCTACCCCTCAATGGAAAGGAGGTTAGCAATAGACAAATCACTTTTCTGGTTATCAGCAACCTCAGCAACAGCCACAACAACCTGCTATAATTCCTCCTCCTAAACCTACACAACTTCCCACTCAATGATGAATACTAAGAGGGGGGGGTGAATTAGTATGCCAAAAATCAATGTACTTAAACACTTTACTAGACTACCAATAAACCAGTAAAATAGTTTAGCAGACAAATCGGTTAGCACATATGCAAACCAAATAGCAAATAATTCATTCACCCACAGAAGCACAAACACTATAACACAAGAGATTTTGACGTGGAAACCCAAATGGGAAAAACCACGGTGAGATGGAACTCACAAGTAACTATCTGCAGAATAGGAACCAGACCAGTTAAGGTCATACAATATTCTTTACCAGAACAGATCCTGTTAGGAATCTCAATCTCTGTTAGGAGATAAGTCTGATTAAAGACTACCTTGCTAGAGGATTTTAGATCCACAGATGTGAAACACCTTGTTAGAGGATTTACAAAAGGCTTTTGGGCCTACCCAGTTAAGGGCTTCAAACTTGTCGAAGATGTGAGTAATCAACAAGTGAGTGATCTAGCAAATAGCATAGATTGCTTGTTAGATCCTTGATAGCTCATTCCTAATGCATTCTAGCATTACTTCAGTCTTCCACACATTCACACTCTCTCTAACTCATCAACCACCTTAAACCCTAGCAACTCCTTAAAACCCTAAACATGATGTCTTTATAAAGGAATTTGATTTCATGTCGATCCAATAGGATTACAATACAATTTCCTAGGTTCAATGCATCTAGACATATTTTGTAACACGACATAGAAAGCATCGTTAAAGTGTTAGCACCATCAAACAATCGGTGGATGGTAACTCATCACAAAATGCTGGTTGGTAACTCATCACAGAGTATTACTGGTTCATACAAAATACCGGTTAAAGCAAAATACTGGTTGCTAGTTTGACAAAATGAAGACTGGGAAATATGAGTTGTGCCACTTCGTTCCTTCATACTGCTTGAGATCCTCAAACCACTTGGGGTCTTCATACCACTTTAGATCGGTAAACACTTTCTGCAAAACACCGATAGTCTAAAGACTATAATACATCATACTAGTTGGAACAAATACCGGTTGAGCTTTAACTTATACATACAAAAAGTGATCTCAATGCAAGTGTGTGTCCATCAATGACAATCACAGCATCAATCATCAAAAATGCCAACACTCAACCCATGCCAAATCCTAATAGAAAGCCTCAACAACAACAACAAGTTTATTCAGCTGATCCTAATCAATACCCAACTTATTCTCTTTATATAAGTGATATTCACCTTAGATCCGAGACAACTTTGCCTAACCCATCCCCTCCAGTTATAACTGAGATACAAAAGGAAAAGGAAATATCTAGCCCAACAACCAAAATATCTCAAAATTAGAAAATACCCCCATTTCCTTAAAGGTTGTAGGCTAAAGAGATTCCTTAGCAGGAGGATATAAATTTTGATATTATAGATCAGCTGAAACACATATGTGTTAAAATACCATTATTTCAAGCTATTAAGGATGTCCCTATCTATGGTAAAGAAATTAAAGAGGCATGTGTAAAGAAACTTGGTAGAAAGAAAAAGGATCCGCAAACAGTGCATGTAATGGGTCAACTAGCTGATATTATGTTGGGAAAAGTTTCAATTCCTAAATATTTTGACCTTGGTAGTCCTATTGTGAAAATAGTCATCAATGGAACTTAGATAAAGAATGCCTCAATAGATTTAGGAGAAACCATCAGTGTAATGACCAGAGATAATATGTAAAAACTTAATATAACCAATCTTAGGCCTACTCCTATAGTCCTGCAGCTTGTTGACAGTTCTATAGTTCAACCTGATGGTATGATTGAAGATTTTGTTGTTACTTTAGACTCCTGGGAATATCTGACAAATTTTATGATCCTATCTCCTAAGCTATAATGGGGGATATCTGGTTATTTTAGGGAGACCTTGGCTTGCTACAACATATGCATATATTGGATGTCGGTGAGGGGACATGACTATTTATGATGGAAATACTACCAAAACTCTGGTTTTGTATTCACTTGCTCATCCCCAACTCGATTAAGAACAAGTTGTTTGGCCTAGCATGGGAGAAGAATTCGAGGAGGAAGTGAACTCTGTCAATCATCTTATGATGATTAACAGAGAATCATTCATATGACTCCAGGATGATGATTTGATCCTCTATAAAATTCTACAAAATCATTTTAATCTGGAGCAGTAGTTATAGGAGTTAACATCAAATATTGCAGCATCAGATTTTCCTATAGCCACTGATATATTGCACACCCTGTTGTTGTAGGAAGTCTGCACTTCTCATCTTTCTAAGGTGTCCTGGGTTTACCTTACTGTCAAAGTGGAAGTTGGTCCTGTAGATCAGGAAATTGAAAATCATCAAAACAATAGCAATTAGGACAACCACAAAACCTAAAACTGCAATGAAAGCAATCCTAATCCAATCAAAGAAGACATAAAGACAAGATATTCAAATTGAATGAAATTGAAGCAAACCTATGTAGATATCTCCTTCATGTGGCTCCATTGTTCTTCTTTCACCTTCAAATTTGATGTGGATCTCACCTACAAGTGCAAAATTGCAAGTAGAAAGCAAGTTGTTGAGAGATGAAATTCACAGCATAAGGCTACTCAAAAGTGTGATTGATTTCCCCTTTGATTGAAGAAACTTATCCAATTTATAGACAAATTGGAGAGAGGACAAGATTAGCATGAAGAGATTTGAAAGGAAATTCAAATCAAGAATGGCAAATTTATGACAAATGACAATTTTCTATGCAAGGAGTATGACAAATTATGACAAGTTGCTATGCAAAATGCATGACAAATTATGACAAGATTGAAATAGAAATAGAAATTAGAAAATTGAGGAAAAAGATTAAATAGAAATTAGGTGAATTAATTAATAGGTTTTCATCCATTAATTAATTCATGAAAGAGACCTAGGACTAAATAAATAGATTTATTTAACCCACAAAGAAGAAGAAAAGGATTAAATGAACAAATCATAAAACCCTAGAAATAAGAGGACAAGGAATTAGGTCAAGACAACAAGAAATTAATGTAGGTTCGATCATGATTCTGATTGACAAAGGACCAATGTTGATAAATGATTGAGATTGGTTGACAAAAATCAATGACAAATTGACCAAGATTGACAAGGAGATCAAATTGATAAGCGCCAATTGACGAGGAACAATGACTAATCGATCCAAATTGACATGATTGAAGATGACAAGGATCAATGATGAATCGATCGCAAAATGACAAGATTGACAAGGACAAGGATCGATGATGAATCGATCGCAAAATGACGAGATTGACAAGGACAAGGATCGATGACGAATCGATCACAAAATGACGAGATTGACAAGTTGATAATCGCAAATGATTACTAACAAGCTAAAGATGATTGAAACATTGACAAGAGGACAAAACCCTAATTCTATCATCGATTAGAATTGACGATGTCCAAAATGATGATAAATGAGCACGCACATTGATGTGACAGGATAAGGTCGACCAAAATCATGACTGAAGATTGTTATCGACAAGAACTAATTTGAAAGAGATAAAAATGAGGAATGTAGAAGAAGGACTCGATGCTCGCAAATGATAAAGACAAAGTGCACAACATAGAAGAAATGTTAATGCGATGTAAGAACCCTAAAATAAGGCAATGCACAAATGTTAAAGTATGACTCCGCAAGCGTTGACCATTTTTAGATGTCTACATTTTGCCCCTCTTTGAGACAATGTGATTTTAAGTGTTGTTTCAAAGAACAATAATGAAAATGCCCCAAACAATAATAATGACATATGCATGCCCCCTCAAGGAATTGGCCAAAGAAATCCAAAAAAGAGGCCAAGTGATCGATAAGAATGATAGAAGACGATAGGTTCGAATGGATAAAAAATCGAAGGTCGGATGCACAAAGGACAAGTAGTGGAAGGCGCAAAAGACCATGACCATCATAAGATGGAGAGCATGCACGTCCATCTAGGTACTGACAAAGATCTATATAGGAGACAAGGAGAAGGAAAAGAGTTCATTTGCACTGGCCAAAGTGGAGGAGTTGTTGCTCAGGAAAAAGGACCCTTGTAGAGAGATGGTGAACATTCCAATGGCAGATCACCTTGGCGAATGTGTACACACCTACAAATGACTGGACGACATGGGAGCAACGGTATGTAGCTCAAAAACCCATATGTTCAATTTCATGAGTTTTGCTTGATTGCGGGACATTGCGGGGCCCATAGGGGAGGGAAAAAGGTAGACCTACGCTTATGTGGGCACATTCTGTGCCTTTGTAAATAGGTTCTGCACCTGTGTAAGGTACATAGGCGTAGCTTGATGCTTCATAGGCACAAGACAGGGTACACAAGTGCAATTGTGCACTTAGGACACTAATTTGATCGAAAGCAGTGCGCAGATGATCCTGAAAAGAGGGATAAGGGTAGGATAGGTCAAAATAGATAAGAAAAATCCTGATTGGTGCATGAAACAAGGAAATGAAGCCCTTAGGAGAAAACCCTAAAAATGACAAATTGTGCCCCAATTATGATGCAGAGTCGACAGTATCCATTGATCGCACGGGAGAATAGACCCGACTGCTTCATGTTGCGACACAAACTTAGGAGTATGGACAAAGACACATTAGCAGGACTTGGATTATACTACATTACGTACATGCCCGAGATTAGGGCAAACACATGACTACTCATTGCATTGGCCGAGCGATGGCATTCAAAGACTTCCTCTTTCCATCTTCCGACTGGAGAGGCGACTGTGACCCTAGAGGACGTGTGGCATATCCTCCACATTCTGATTCATGGGGAGATGGTGGTGTACGACCTAGTGACAGGGAGAGACTCTTTGTGCAGGTTATTCGAGTGCGACGCAGATGACCTTGATATCATAGAGTGGGAGATCCACTGGGAGACCATGGTAGCAGAGTATGATCAGTGATATGTGGTGATAGCAGTGGTTATGGCATGCCTATTAGCAAGTGATAGACGAGGACATGGATTCCCTATTGGATGGGGAAGAGTGCTAGAGTGGATGGCGATAGAGGGGACTATATACGCATGGGGACCATGTGTTCTTGCCATGCTATATTTTTAGTTGCATCAGATAGCATATTAAAGGGTAAAGACTTTGAGTTGTGGGGTCACACTTTTACAGGTATGGGCATTTGAGCACATAGCCATATGTCGGCTAATTGCAGAGAGACAGGTAGTACCACATCGACCATAGGTGTACTGCTATGGGGGAGTGTTGAGATAGGGTCCATTCGGATACATACTGTATTGGCGACATGAGCTAGATAGGTTGAGAGATTTCACATGGAGGCCATATCATGATTGCCCTGGATGGTCAGATGATAGTGATGAGCTACTATATTGTAGACAGGAGAGATACCTGATTGGGCGACCAGTGAATTGCCAAAGAGTGATTGAGATGTATCTGCTAGAGAGAGTCAGATGATAGTTTGGAGAGAGGCAGGATGTACCGATAGAGACTGCACACTTTGCCTAATCTCACAGAGAGATGAGTTAGTGGGGGAGGATGATTTAGCCACACATAGCATATACCGACTTCACACAGCTACAACAGAGACAGTGGGATTGGAGATCAGATGTTGTAGATGTCGGGATGACAGAGAGGTATGAGCGATGGTTTGCATGACAGCGGCCAATGCCATTGACGGATCCTGATATTCTGGTACCTAGGAGATAGGAGGACTTCCCACTCACTAGAGAGGAGGAGGATGATGATGAGGGAGAGGAGGAGGGAGATGATGAGGAGGGAGAGGATGAGGATGAGGGCAATGAGGATGAGGGAGATGAGGATGAGGGAGATGAGGATGAGGCTGAGGAGGACGATGAGGGAGAGGAGAGTCCTAGGTGCACGCAGAGAGATGAGTCAGATCTAGTAAATCATGAGTCATTGCAGGATATATCCATAGGGTAGGAGAAAACTAGCATAGAGGAGATGCATATATGTAGGGCCACCATAGCAAGTCAGCATGATTACATTGCTACATTGGAAAGACAGAATTCTATCTTGAGGACAGAGCAGGATCAGTGGTCAACTGAGAGGGATAGGTTCAGAGCAAAGATAGCCAGACTAATAGTGGCTCGAGATACAGCGATAGCCCAGGCACAGCAAGCAGAGCAGAGAGTGACCAAGTATGTTGGGTCGATTAGGGATGCTAGTGCATGTGAGATGGCACAAATGTTATTAGAGGCAGGAGATGAGATGCGCGATTTGAGGATTCTATATGAGAGTGCAGTTCCACCAAAGCAGAGAGTAGTGTCATATCGGTCATGATCAAGGACAAAGAGCAGGCCACGCTCTCAGAGGTCAGTGAGCAGCATGGGGGTGAGTGGACCTATGAGACCACCACAACAAGGACTAGGGATAAGAGGGGCTTCATCCTTGAGACATAGCATGGATGAGGAGGACAGAGGGAGCACCCAGTGACAGAGGCATGTGCTTCGTATGACGGAGACATATATAGTTTGACATTATGTACTTAGCTTGCAGGCCATACGTAGGATAGACAGTCCAATTTTGTATTCTGATATTGTTTTGATAAATGATATGATATGCAGTTGTATGATGGGATACGATCTGTTATGGCTTATGTTTACTTTCCATGTATGGATGTCTTATGCACTGTCTATGTACTATCTTTGGAACATGTATGAATGGTGTTTATTTTTTTGATGCATTTATAAGATGAAATGGATAAAATGCTTTGTATGGACTTGATATAATGCAAATGTACTAATCAATGAATGCAGGATGCAGCTTATGTTTTTGGAGATCGGAGAACTAGACCGAATGGACTCCCCAGACTGATAGAAGAAATGTTAGTAAGATGAAATTAGACAGAGGATAGTTACAGATGAAGGAAAACTTGCTTTCACAAATGCACATAAGTAGGTGAGAACCTTTATTTAATGTAGCAAAGCGGATGCCGAGCATCATGGCATTGAAGGCCAGAGCTAGAAGGCAACCCCTTGTGCAAAAGATAGACACATCGCACACAAGGAATGAGTGAAGCATCCTAGGGTGCATACATCAAGGGTCGAGGTCTATGTGGCGTTCACAAAGCGACCGTACTTATCACAGACACCCAATGATATAGTTGCCCCAGTTTGTGACAAACATTCCACAAACAACAAACACAACAAAAAACAAAAGGAAAGGGACCATGAACTATCCCGGTCACTCTAAATCACTCAGTGACATCATCGAGCAACATAGGAACATTATCGAAGCCAAAGATAAATCAGTAAAAAGATAAGACAACCAAGTCAAACAAACAGACTGATCATCATTGTCAAAAGTGGAAAACAAGAATGATCATGCTGTCTGGTTTCAAGGAATGTGGTACCTGATCTAAGATAGGACACAGTCTAATTTTGAGTATACCACACCCTGTATAAGACCCATGATAATGTTGACAAGGATGAATGGTAATGTTGATGCTATTTTGATTGATGTGACAACTGTGATCAGGTTGAATGCTTGCTTGGTCAAACAGTTCATCTGTTAATGCGTGATTTCATTAAAGCACAATGTTTGATTGATTGTCATTGGATGTATGCTCAGTGATCTGTCTATGCACAAAGGGATCATTTATTGACAAAAATGCAAAATGCCAAAGAAATTGTTTTTGGATTTTGATGTTTTTCACTTGTAGGAATTTCGAGTTTTTTACAATTTTTTTTGTTCATTTTTTAGGACTTTATTTGATCGTTTAGGGATTTTTTTTCAGGACATTATTTGATTTTTAGGGATTTTTTCAGGACAGTATTTGATTTTTAGGGATTTTTTCAGGACATTATATGATGTTTAGGGATTTTTTCAGGACATTATATGATTTTTAGGGATTTTTTCAAGACATTATATGATTTTTAGGGATTTTTTCAGGACAGTATTTGATTTTTATGGATTTTTTTAGAACATTATTTGATTTTTAGGGATTTTTTCAGGACATTATTTGATTTTTAGGGATTTTGCCCCTAGTGTCTAGCAAGGCAAGGAATATGACAGGTGAATAAATAGGCTTTCTGAAATGTTGGTGGATAGAGGGAAAACAAAGGCCTTTTATCATGGAGACAATACGGATGCAATTTTCAAGGGCTATTGCATGATGGGATAAGAGACTGGATATGACAATGTAAAGCAGGAACATGGGATGAGGGACATGTCAAGAGGTTTTTGAAACTATGTTTAAATTTTGCATCCCTATGTTAGATCAAGATCAAGGAACAAAAAAAGAGTGTATGGATAGTGATAAGATATGGATAGGATAAGCAAGAGCAAGAATGGATAAGGGACATGGACTGAAGGTCGGGGTAGGCTAAGGGATAGTGGCAAAAAGTTGCAAGAAGCTAGGGAATATGGATGAAAAGTTATAATAAGCAAATGGATAAATACCAAAAGCTATGTTGGACTAAAAGCTACAAACAAGATGCATGATGCTCATGAAGATCCTCAGTCTTGTCAAGATCAAAGGTGGAAAGAGGTACTGGACATGAGGGACAATAGGATATGAAGGGTAATGACAGGGGTTCGATAGGATAATGGAACAATGAAGGACAAAAGGATATGATAGGATAAAACCTATCCCCAAGTCTGGTATGCAAGAAGTTCATAGATTACACATGACACCTATTTGCTAGGTTTTCATCACAATACTTTCCCAAGGCGCTTGTTTGCTAGGTTTTCAGCAGTGGACGAATTATTTTTGCTTTACTTTTTTCTTTTGTCTTTTTTTTTTTTCAATTTTTTTTTTATTTGGATTTTGACATTTTAGTCGAAAGTGGACACATGATAGGGGAAGGAAGAAGGACTCAAACATCTTTTTGTTTGGATAGTAGCCTTGAAAAAAATGGACCATGACCTTTAAAAGTATGCTCAAAGACGTTGGTAGGATAAGGACATGGAAAATAAGATGAAACTAAGGCAAGGATTTATGTAAAGGATTGGATCAAAGGGATCGAAGGATGGAAAATATGCATTGGATAATGTATAGGGTATTGGAAGAATTGGGCTTCACTGGATGGAAATGAAGGCAAGATCAACATTGGAACACAACTTGATGGGTGGTGGATTGATGGAGGAAAAATGGATCTCAGATTGTGAGATATAGATGGAGGAATAGCTTGGGATTTTGGGACATAAGGGCCCAAAATGGATGAAGAAGGTGATGGAGGAACAAATTTGAGAGGCTTGGATGGAGGAATAGAAACTTTGGATGCCAAGTTGGATGTTTCTTTAGGCTTTTGTGCTTAAAGGAGCCTCTTAGGGATCCACATGGTTTTTGATTTTTCATGCTTTTGTGGTTCATTGGAGTGCATTGCTTGCACAAGGGATTTAGGAACCCATATATATTTTGAATTTTGTTTTTGAGCAATGGGCCTTTGTGGCCTTTTGGATATTTCTTTTTCTTTATAGATCATATTGTTCTTTGTTTTGACATGTCGATTATATTGGACATGTTGATCCTTGAATACATGTGGATTGCTAGACTTATGACGTTTACACTTGGCATCCAAATTGCTTAGAGGGGGAAAGAAATGCATGGATGGATATGAATGAAATGGAGTTCATTTGGATGGATGAAATTTACTCAAGGATTTGTGCCTTTGCTGACCTTGCATAGAGGACGAAGGGATATAAGGACCTAAGATGGATGGAAAGTATGATGGGGAAGGTGTATGTTTTGGTTTTGATGGAGGGATACCAATGTCTTGAGAGTGAGTTGTGTAGACATGACCCTTAACATTTTCTTTCATATTGAGGAGTTCTTTCTTGTGAAGGTCTACTCCTTTGCCTTTATGAATATCTTGACTTGTAAGATACTCTTTTCTTTGGTAAGAAGACGCGAGTCCATTATGAGGTGGATATGATATGAGAGAAATAATGAGATCTTGAAGTGGATTAGATTGCACCAAAGTGGAAGAACCCATTATGCATGTCGAGGGTTCATGAACATCTTGCACTGACATGTTAGAATCATGAGGGGGATTAGGATCATGAGGGGGACTAGGATTGTGTAGTGGACATGGTTCAATGACAGGCTCTTCAAGAGATGGAATGGGAGAAATAATGGGATCATCAAAAGAAATGAGATCTTGGAGTGTATATGGAGCATTAGGACAAGGAGATGGAGGAACAAAAGGATCTTGTGGAGGATTTAAAGGAATAATTTGATCTTGACAAGGAGGAAGATCATTGGAATCCTCTTTAAAGGTGCTTTTCTCTTGACTTTTAATGGGATCATCGGAAAGGATGGAAAGGATATCTTGATCTTTCTTAGGAAGTGGAATGTCAATGGGATTTGAAAGGACATTTTTTTCATGAAATGGAAGGGGATCGTTTGGGATTGGATGGACTGGGATATCTTGATCTTGCTCGGGGAGTGGAGTGTCAATAGGACTTTGGATAGGATGGACAAGAATAGGGGAATCATCGTGAGTGTCTGGGAACATGGGGTCCTGGTCAACAATTGGATGGGATGATAAGGTTTCGGGATCTTGATCTTGATATTTTTTAAGACACGTTTCTTCATGCTCTAAATTATCCTCTTGACATGAGGTTGGACTTTGGATATGCATGGGAGATTCTAACAAGGAATCAATGTTTTGGCATGAAGGAAATGCACTTTGAACATTTGTGATGGATTCTGGCAAGGAATCAATGCTTGAACATGAGGAAGAGGGACTTCAAATGGGGTCCTCTAAAATAGGTAATGGCAATAAAGTGCATGGTTGCATTGGGTCTAGCATTTCTGAAACATGACAAGGATGTGCATCATGAATTGGATTATCTTAGCAATCAATTATGGATAGCCCTTGGATAATTTCATCCTTGGGTGTATTGTTTGATGAGGATAATATGGAAGGTTCTTGTGAAACTTCTAAAGGTGTAGGGATAGATTCCACTGGAGAGTCAATTTGTTTGTGGGGGGATGAGGCATTGCTAGACATAAGTGTATTATCTTGATCTTCCTCAAAGAACTCACTTGGTAGTTTCCTTAAGATCCTTGCAATAAGGCCACCTTTCTTTTGAGGTTTTGACATAGTTGTATTTGGAATTTGAACTTGTTTGGAAAGGAGTTGGTTTTGGTCTGATGTCATGTTTTGATTTTGAACTAGATGTTGATCAAATTGGTTTGACATGTTCAAAATTTGGCTTGGTGTGTGCTGCAACATTTTTTTTTGAATGTTTGGTTGTGGTTGTTGACATTGATATGTTGATTGAACTTGTTGATATTCCACCATTGGTTGAACTTTTTGTGGATATTGTATAGTTGGTTGGACATATTGTTGAAATTGGACCATTGGTTGTGTTGGTTGTATATGTTGGAACTGTTGAACAATTGGTTGTGATGGTTGAAAATGTGATTGATAGTAAACACCTTCTTGTTCTTGTTGTGAAGGCACATAATGTTGTTGTCTCTTTTCTTGAAATTGTTTCATCATCTCTATTTGTGACAAGAGATCTGGTATGTTTGATTGTTCGATAAGAGATCTTACATCAATTGGCTCAAAATTTGGATTTCGACCTAGAAATTTTTGAAACATTTTGGACATTTGTGATCTATTCTTCTCAATGTTTTTCACCTTGTGTTCCAAAATCTCCTCTTCTTGAGCTAGTTTCTCCTCTAGTTTTTGTATTTGGACATTTACATCATCATGATAAGTTTGATCCAAGTTCTGAGACATGTAGAGATTGGATTGACATGATTGATTTCTCAATTGTGATGACATGGCTTCGTAAGAAGGTTGAGACCTCATTTCAACAAACATGTCACTATGCAATGCAACTAATGGGATTGACAAATGCAACCTAAAAGGATGATAATGCAACTTAATGTTTTTGTTGTTTTTCAAGATTTGGACAAACTTTTTTGGAATGCAAACCTAAAGACTCAACCTTGGGAAGTTGAAATGAAGCCAAGACCTTAAAGGACAAAGGACCAAATTGACAATGTCTCACCTATATGCTTGGATACTAAGCTAGGTTTGACAAAAATGATATTAATGAAAGGACAAATTTTAGACAAGGTCAAGACTCCCTAACAATAACTTAGGGTATCATCCAAAGTTTTTATTTTTCAAGTTTGACAAACCAAATTTTTGAGACTAAATGCAAGAAGGCAATGATTATGAAAATGACTTAGGATATGACATGAAAATGATCTAAGGATATGATATGACAAGATGAAGCCAAGACAAGATGACAATACAATGATAAGGATATGTGAAGACCAATGACTTGGAATATGCAAAATGCAACCTAGGCAAGACCTAATTTTAGCATGACAAGGATAATGCACGAATGTCACCTAAATGGAAATCTAGCTTGGATATGACAATGAAATGCAAACTTAGGGAAATGATTTTGAACCTAAGTGCAAAATGAGGATGCTTGCAATGAAAAGGACTAAAATGAAGGGAGATGACAATATGTCCTAGGACCTAAGTTGGACTATGCAAAACCTAGCCTAAAGTGACATGAATTTTGAAACAAAGACATTCAATGTTTTGACAAGCCATGTTCAAATGTTGGATGAATACTTGGACAAATTTGGACTTTTGTTTGGATTTTGTTTTGAATTGAATATTGTTGATTTTGAAAACCCAAGTTGATTATGAGCACTTTAGAAAGTTTGTTTTTGATTTAACCTTTGACAATCACGGAAGACAAAAATGTTTGTTTGACTTTGACTCCAGACAATCAAGCACATTTGCAACAAATCCTATGGCTAGCCAGGGCAATATCTGTTGAATCCTCTAACCATAAAATACAACACTCAGCCGGATAGCTAGATGCTTGGTAGCACTGGCTCCCCCTTACAGTGCACTCACTTCTTGGGCATACCAAGCTTCGAGTTCAAGGGGCATCACTTCCCAAGAACTTGCTATCTCTAACTGAGGAGTACATGAGAGGTGTCTTCAGCATGTGCCTATCACAATGCCTAAGCCAACAGATAGAAGGATTTTGGCATCTAAAAACAAGAGATTCTAGTAAGGGCATCCATTTGGGTGGGTATTGATCCAATGAATAAATCATCGCAATACCATTCCAACACCTGTTGTCTACAACTTTTGTTGCATCCACAGTTATTTAGGGTGGTTCGGAAGAGCTTGGCTTTAGCTCATCACAACTTTGGGTCGTTCCCTCTCACCAATGCCTATGCAAAGTGCTAGGCAAATCGGGAGGTAGGCCTAGTTCTAAGGGTTAAAACATGTAATCAAATTAAAAACAGACAAAGCATGCATGGTGTTCATTAACCTTTAAGAAATGAAATGTGCAACTAATTTAAAAATCGCAAGCAAGATGTTTTTAATGAGAGTCTTTGACCGTGTCCTGCATAAGATTCGTTAGTAGTTGCATTTTTAGTCTTCATCACACGTAATGCCAAAATGTTGCACAGAGGAATTAGTACCAAAGAAAAACTAGAATGCAAGAAAGAGAATGAAAATAAACAAACTTGCAAGTAAAAACAACTGATTTTACCTCTATTTCTGGCCTTGCACAGGCACAGAATGACTCAACATAGGCACAGAACCCATCAACATGGGCACATAACCCATCAACACAGGCACATAACCCATCTACATAGGCGCAGAACCCATCAACACAGGCACAAAATGCCTCAACACAGGCGCAAAAGTGTCCAGAAAGCTCTGAGTCACCCTGTTTCTTGAGTTTTTCACCTGCAAACAACTCAAAAAGTACTCAAAACATGGTTAAGGGGTTAGTTCATGTCGGGTTCACCAAAAATGTAGATTAGGAAATTGAAAATCATCAAAACAATAGCAATTAGGACAATCACAAAAGCTAAAACTGCAATGAAAGCAATCCTAATCCAATCAATGAAGACATAAAGACAAGATATTCAAATTGAATGAAATTGAAGCAATCCAATGCAGATATCTCCTTCATGTGGCTCCATTGTTCTTCTTTCACCTTCAAATTTGATGTGGATCTCACCTACAAGTGCAAAATTGCAAGTAGAAAGCAAGTTGTTGAGAGATGAAATTCGCAGCATAAGGCTACTCGAAAGTGTGATTGATTTCCCCTTTGATTGAAGAAACTCATCCAATTTATAGACAAATTGGAGAGAGGACAAGACTGGCATGAAGAGATTTGAAAGGAAATTCAAATCAAGAATGGCAAATTTATGACAAATGACAATTTGCTATGCAAGGAGTATGACAAATTATGACAAGTTGCTATGCAAAATGAATGACAAATTATAACAAGATTGAAATAGAAATAGAAATTAGAAATTAGGAGAAATTAGCAAATTAGAAAATTGAGGAAAAAGATGAAATAGAAATTAGGTGAATTAATTAATAGGTTTTCATACATTAATTAATTCATGAAAGAGACCTAGGACTAAATAAATAGATTTATTTAACCCACAAAGAAGAAGAAAAGGATTAAATGAACAAATCATAAAACCCTAGAAATAAGAGGACAAGGAATTAGGTCAAGACAACAGGAAATTAATATAGGTTCGATCATGATTCTAATTGACAAAGGACCAATGTTGATAAATGATTGAGATTGGTTGACAAAAATCAATGACAAATTGACCAAGATTGACAAGGAGATCAAATTGATAAGTGCCAATTGACGAGGAACAATGACTAATCGATCCAAATTGACATGATTGAAGATGACAAGGATCGATGACAAATGGATCACAAAATGACAAGATTGACAAGGACAAGGATCGATGACGAATCGATCGCAAAATGACGAGATTGACAAGGACAAGGATCGATGACGAATCGATCGCAAAATGATGAGATTGACAAGTTGATAATTGCAAATGATTACTAACAAGCTAAAGATGATTGAAAGATTGACAAGAGGACAAAACCCTAATTCTATCATCGATTAGAATTGACGATGTCCAAAATGATGATAAATGGGCAGGCACATTGATGCAACAGGATAAGATCAACCAAAATCATGACTAAAGATTGTTATCGACAAGACCTAATTTGAAAGTGATAAAAATGAGGAATGCAAAAGAAGGACTAGATGCTCACAAATGATAAAAACCAAGTGTGCAACATAGAAGAAATGTTAATGCGACACAAGAACCCTAAAATAAGGCAATGCGCAAATGTTAAAGTATGATTCCGCAAGCGTTGACCATTTTTAGATGTCTACAGGTCCAAATAAATATTTGAATATCAACAACTCACATAGACTCTAAGGTTGACACTGGTTGAATTGCTCAAATGTCATCAACATGCTTTTGCGTGGGAGTACAAAGATATGCAAGGAATTGATCCTACAATTTGTACCCATTGTATTTATATCAAAGAGGATTGTAGACCACTTAGACAGCCACAAAGAAAAATTAATCCTGCATTATGGGAGATAGTTAAAGAGGAACTACATAAATTATTAAATGCTTGATTTATCTATCCTATATCGGATAGTTAGTAGGTGTTGCCTCTAGTCATAGTTCCAAAGAAAGGAGGTAAATGGTGGGTATGCATAGATTACAGAGCTTTGAACTTAGCAACTAGGAAGGATCATTTTCCATTACCATTTGTAGATCAGATATTATATTCCTTGGTAGGGAAGCAATACTTTTCATTCTTTGATGGATTCAGTGGCTACAACCAGATTCAAATTGCTCCCGAGGATCAGAAAAAGACTACATTTACTTGCCCTTGGGGACATATTCATATTATGTTCTTTCTTTTGGATTGAGTAATGCTCCAGCTACTTTTCAAAGAGAAGTAATAAGCATATTTTTAGTTATTTCCTAGGACAATATGGAGATCTATATCGATGATTTTACCACTTATGGTTCAGAATTTAAAGAGGCATTGGAGAATTTAAAGAAAGTTTTGCAGAGGTGTGAAGACTACAATTTATCATTGAATAGTGAAAAATGCTTTATAATGATACAGGAAGGCATAGTTCTTGGTCATCATATTTCTATATCTGGAATATAGGTTGACCCTACCAAAATTGAAGTCATTCAAAACCTCCCTATACCCATAAAGCAAAAGGATGTCTGAAGTTTCCTTGGTCATGCTGGATATTATAGAAGGTTTATTAAAGATTTTAGTAAAATTACAGGACCTTTATATTGTCTTTTGACTAAGGATATGGAGTTTAATTGGACCTTTGCATGCCAAAAATATTTCTTGAAGCTCAAATATGCCTTGACTCAAGCACCAGTACTCAGGGGTCTGAACTAGTAATTGCCTTTTCATATTCATACAGATGCATTAGACTATGCAATAGGAGTAGTTTTGGGGCAGAAGATGGACAATTTGGAGAATGCAGTTTATTTCATCAGCAAAAACATGCAGGGACCTGAGCTTAATTATACTGTCACCGAAAAGGAGATGTTGGCAGTCATATATGCACTTAAACAAATTCAGAAATTATATCACAGGATATCATATATATGTGCATACTGATCATACAACAATCAAATATCTCATGAACAAACCTTCAATTACAAGAAGATTGGCTCGATGGTTACTATTGATGCAGGAATTTGATATTACAATTGTTGATAAACCAGATAAACCTAATGTGGTTGCAGATTGCAGATTACCTTTCTAGGCTTCAGCTATAGGATGACCTTGCAACCATAGATGATGCTTTTTCAGATGAACATTTGTTCTTGATAAAATCTCACACTCCCTAGTATGCTGATATTGCAAATTTTTTAGTTGCTAATAAGATGCCTTCTCATTTTTCTCCTAAAGGAGGAAGATTACTAATTGAGAAGAGAATTAATTTCTCATGGATTGCTGATTGTTTATTTTATACTGGCCCTAACCAAGTCATGAGAATATGTGTCAGAGAGGATGAAACATATAATATCCTTCATGCATGCATGATGAGCCACGTGGGAGACATTTTTCTGTCAAAAGAGAAACACTTAAAATCCTTAGCACATGATATTATTGGCCAGCTTTATATAAAGTTGCAACCCAATATACTAGAAAATGTGATAGATGTTAGCAAATGGGCAGGCCTACTAGATTTGATGAAATGCCATTATATGCACAAATACTGGTTGCACCATTTGACAAATGGGGATTGGATTTTGTTGGACCAATTGATCATCCTTCCAATTTGAAATATTATAATCTAGTATGCACTGATTATGTTACAAAATGGGTGGAAGCAAGGGCTATGACACATGCAAGTGATAATAAGGTAGTTGAATTTCTCTATGAGGAAATATTTACCAGATATGGAGTACCAAGAGATTGTTTCAGATCAAGGACCACAATTTACCTCCACATTAATTGCAACATTGGTTAATGAATATAATATCAGACACCAAAAGTCTACTCCATACCATGCTCAAGCAAATGATTAGGTAGAGGTTACAAACATGGATTTAGAAGCTATTCTTACCAAGACATTAGCTCTTCATAAGAAAGATTGGTCAAATAGACTTCCCGAAGCCATATGGGCATACAAAACAACATGGAAGACAACAACTAGTTTTACACTTTTTGAAATGGTGTATGGAAAAACAACAATGATGCCCCTTGAGTTTGAGCATAAAACTCTTAGGACAGCTCTGCAGTTGAATATGACTCTCTCAAAAGCACAAAAAGACTGCATCATACAATTGAATGCTTAAGATGAGCTGAGAAAGATGAGTGCCCAACATACAGAGGTTATCCAACATCAACGAGCTAAATGGCATGATAAGTATATCAAGGAGAGAAAATTTAAATTTGGAGATTGGGTGTTGATGTATGATTCCAGATATAAGTTTACTGTGGGGAAGCTATAGACATGATGGTTGGGCCCATATGAAATAGATGAAGTTTTTCCAAATGTAGCAGTTTAGTTAACAATAATAGATCTAGTCAAATTCAAAATTTTGGTCAATTATCATCAACTACGCCTTTATCATAAGCTTGCCACCAAAGAACAGTTCCTGCAACAATTTGTCAGACAAGAGTAGACCATAGTTCTTGCAACATCTGAAAGAGTTCCCACAACATCTAAAGAGGACATTATGGACGCAGTTCTTGCAGCTTCTGCAGGGGACCTTCTTGATCCTCAGTCTTAAAACTCTTCATGCATGCCATCATTATAAACATTTTATATTTTATAAAAATACCATTCTCTGCTAATAAATTTCTCATTCACCTCATCCCATTTCATATCTATGTCTTTCACATCATTCACGTCACATCATCTCATATCATATTATGAATAGCTAATTGTTTAATTGCAGTATTAGTTAGTATGACTGTAGGTATGTGTATTATTTATTTTTCTCTTAATTATGCATTTATTCTTTCATTATGATTATTACATATTTTTATTCGTATAATCTGCATACCCTTCCCTCTATCCTTTTTCACATATGTGGACACCTGTCATCTTAAGTTGGGGGGGGTGTTTTATGGTTTGATTTATGGGTTGTGTAATTATGTGTCCTTGTCAATAATGTGTTTTAATTTTCTTGATATCATTTTTGAATGAGAAATCATGTGGCACGGGTGAGTAGTTCATCCTGCTGCCATAATCGGTGAAAAGTACTGAAAATAAGTAAAAGATTCTGGAGCAAGAATTTTTCAATTCTGTAGGATATTTCAGTCTTTCATTTTTCTGTGGTAATTGTTGTTGAAAGACAAGTTAGCCATGGGAGGAGCCCCTATCCATCATGAACCAGTAGTTCATGACACTTTGCTACAGGACGTCCAGTCTGAACATTAATTCCAGATGTATGGGTGGACAAACTATATTCTAAAACTGACGGATTTCAATGAAGAAATTACTCACGAATTCATGCGCACATACAAAAAAGGAGAGGCCTTTGTCAAAAGGTTAAGGGTCATTTCCATAAAACAATGGATAACAAAGGTCACTAGGCCGTAGGAAGAAGAATTGTTTCCTGAGGTGAAAGATGCGAGAAGCACTAGGCCAGAGTTTACTCACCCAATAGACGGACCCCTAAGTTTGGACAAACAGGGAACCAAAAGAAACTCTCTTCCAACAAAATGACCCCAGGTTGCATTTTTTGTGATGAAATACATTACCTGTGATGGTAGGTACTCTAATTTGCATTTAGTTCATTTTAAATTACTGAGTCATCTACGACATGGTCGAAGGATGAATGTTTTGAATTTCTTGTATCATCTTATCTCCATAAGTGCAAAGGAAACACATAAGGGTGGTAATCGTTCTGCCAGTCATCACGACTTGATCAAATTGTTGGTAGAATGATCTCTTGGAGATGTCTCACAGATGTCATGGGGAGAGTTTGAGGATATTCTGCAATTGTGGGAGGAAAATGTTCCTGTTGCACCTGAAATTGCATCTCAAGAGGAAGATATCAGAGAACCCTCATCTCCTAGGGCTTCTGCAGTGGATGAACCTCTTGTTGTTGAAGAGGTTGTGCTTGTTGCAGAGGAAATGGTAATAGAACCAAATGATGAGCAGCCCTCCACTCAATATCAAAGTGGAGTGACATCTTCTAGAAGGAAAGGAAAATAAAAATAAATAGTTGATGCAGAGGAAGAGATTGTAGAATGGCCTCAAGCAGCACAGGTTTCTTCTGTAGCTAAAAGGCACAAGGTAAAGGGAAATTCTCTTGCAACAACACCTCCTGCAGCAACATCTCCTGCAACCACTCAGGAAATCCAATTAAGAAGGAGTCGATAGGGTAAACAAAAAACTCAAGCAGCAGTGGATGTGATTGAAGTCATTTTCATGGACACGTCAGAATTAGGGCACGAAAGTCATACAAATATTCAACTGTAGGAAGAACATGGAGCCGACAGACTGTCAAATTTGGCACATATAGCAGAACAATTTGAAAAACCGGTTGAAGAGATTTCACACCCTCGGGTAACAACTCATAGGCTCGTTTCATCTCTCACTAGTTTATCCATTGCACTTATACTTCATAGACAATGGGAGATAGAAAAGGCTAGGTTATAGGGAATTATTGATAAACAACAAAAAGAGATTGAAAAGAGGGACAATCATATTGTTGAATTGAAAACCAAAGTAGACAAAGTTGCAAACATGGTTCCTAAATTGATGTAGTGCAGGGCTCCTCTGAGAGTTAATGCTTTATATTTGAAGGAGCAATAAATATATTTCAAGCTAAATCACATTGTTAGGGATGTTAGTCCTTCTTCAGATACCCTGCAGGAATTTTATAATGTTTATCAAAACTCTCCTAGAGTTGTTAAGAATTTGTTGTGTGAATTTTATTTGCATAATTATGTTGTTTCTTCCAACAATGAATGGAATCCCTTACTGTATATTGGTGACATTCAGTTAAAAGCATTGATGTCATGGATACAAAATGAAATCAGTATGGGAACACAAGCTAGAAAAGACAAGAATTTGGAGTTTGATTGCCCACTGCCACTCAAAGCTGAAGCCAAAAACCCACGGCATATGTACTATGACTGGCAAAAGTTGTTAGCTAGACCTGATGTTAGAAGCCATGTTTTACCGTTGAGGGAGGAAGCATTTTAGGAATATGAGCATTTGGTTGAAAATGAAAGTCAAGCTGCAGTTGAATATTTGGTTCAACATTGGAACAATCTTACAGAAGACCTAAAGTAGGGTGAACCCCATTCACTGCCTAATTATCATGCAGCCACACAAAGAGCTCCCAAGTATATCCACTTGGGTAGGACAAAAAGAATTAACTGGATACCTTTGATATTTCAACCACCTATCCTTATGTGGCCATTGATGAGATGTAGGGCTACATACAAGCCATATGAAGAGGCCAAAGAGGAAGGCAGGTGGACTAGGCTGGAAAAGATGAAAGGGTTTTATTGGAACTTGGCTACAGGAGGTACAGGACAAGGAACCATAGGCAATTTACGAGTTAGTGCTCGGATAAGAAATTTTCCTCTTGCTGGAAGATCAACAAGACATTAAGTTGGGGGAAATGATGAGCTAAAATAATAGCTCTTTTATTCCTATACCTGATTAGTTTTTGCTATGTTTAAGTTGTACATTGGGATAGTGTTTGAGTCATGTGATGTGTTAAACTTTGACTATGTGCATTCTTGATGATAACTAAACCCATTAAACCTTGTATTGTTTTGACCTATTATTCCTATTGCCATGCGGATTATTATAGGTAATATCATGTGTGGATGAATAAGTGTTATAATTAATAATATATATATATATATATATATATATATATATGTATGTATGTATGTATGTATGTATGTATGTATGTATGTATGTATATATATATATATATATATGTATGTATGTATGTATTCTTGTCTGTTCTAACTTTTGAATGCAGAATAAATGAGTTGTTGCAGAAGCGGTTATTGCAAGCCAGTTGGAGAATTATGTCATAAAAGTAGTTAGATTTATTCAAGGGCAATTAAACATTCAAAACAACATAGAAGATAGTGTGCATAATAATCAGTAAAGGAGTAGCAAGGCGATACCAGATTCATTTATGTTTGTCTTTAGCAAACATCAATCTAATAACACCATCGTGCTATATTCTTGGTTGTGGTTTAGCTAAGATCCATGTTTCTTGTGGATTAACTTCTTCTCTTAGTGGTCGTAAATTTTTTTCGCCTCATTTAATGGGCGTGATCTAGATAGTAGGAAGTTTGTTGAAGTTTTCTTTTAAATAAAGGCCTGCACCTCTTGTTAGAGGTTAGACAACATGAGATAACATTTTCTAGAACTTGAATTATTTCTTTTATTTCATGTGTTGTATCTACTTTTGAAAAAAATTAATAAAGCTATGTTATTCTGAGTATATAGAATCATCTTTTGAAGTTTGGATACACTCATCCAAAGGGGCCCACTTGGTGAGTATTCATGTGCATTTGCTAGATTAAGTTTTCCCTTTGTTGTAGTAGAAGTTCTAGCTATTGACTGTTCCTATAGCCACTGGAACCAGATCTTGTGACTGTTCCTGCAACCAAAGAAGACATAGTAGTTCCTATTTGTCATCTCTAAACTTAGTTAATAGTTATTTGATTAGAATATTCTATTAATGTTAATCTTCATGTAGCCATTCAGTTGTTATTTTTTCACTTGTTTATATCAAATAGATTTAGTTGCTACAGTAGTGCAAAATGACTATAGCTGGAACTTAGTGCATATACAATGCAGACCCATTTAAAGTTATACATCCATAGGTTGACAAGTAAATGAACTTCAGTCATGGAGATAATAGCTACTTAGAATGAATGACCAATACTTGGGTTGAGATTTTAGCTCTAGTTATTGTTCCTATTGGTGAGGCAAACACATTGCATGATAACCAAATTGTTGTGATATTTGTTGTTTTATCCTATCTCTTTGAGTAATTTATTTTGCATAGCTCAATATGTAGTTAGGAGGTCTATTTAGCTTCTTTCCACTTTTAACAATAGTCCTAGGCTTTTGATGTTCATTTGTATGATTGGAAAGACTTAAATTAGACTCTTTGTTCACTAAAGCTTCATGATTAGGAGAGAGAACATTAGAAACATGGCTAGTGATATCATCCTCTTGCACTAAAGTATCCTCACGAGTAGGACAACTTTGGAGAGGGACAAGCATAGCTCATCAATGTTTCATCTCTAGAAGAAATGTCATTGAAGGTAATAAAAGATAAGGTATCACTAGGAAAAGTAGCAATGAAATCATTATCTTGCACCAAGTTGTCCTCATGAGGGAGGTACATTTTAGGAGAAGGATCAACATCATTCTTCAAATCTTCATCCCTAAGAGGAATCTTATTGAAAGAAGTGCTAATAATATCTTCTTGCACCAAAATTTCCTCACTGGTGAGAAATAATTTGGGAGAGGGACTATCATTGATATCAAAGAGACAACATGAAACATCTACCAAAGTGTATGTCATTATTTTAAAGCACCCACTAAGCCATACATCACAAATTTCAAGACAGTTACCAAAGATTTTAAGAAAATGAATTTGAAACATAACATATGCATCAAGGATATAAGAAAGTAAATGTGAAATATATGACCTCTTTCAACGATTTCAATAAAGTGAATGTGAAATATAAGACATCATTTAAGAAAGAAAGTGAAAAACACAAGACATTTTTAAAAGCTTTAAGGAAAGTGAATGTAACATAGGAAACAAAATCATTCTTTAGACATTTTTGAGATGTAATTTAAGGGCATAAGTGATATATTTGAAAAATATTACAAATATGAATCCATACAACTCAAATCTGAAAATGAAAATTAAAAAAATATGCTAGTGTAAGACATGCTGGGTTCACTAAAATGAAATGTAGGAAAATGAAGTCTAGCCCAAGAATGCAAACTAGGAACCATTTCTAAACTCTTTCATTAAAGGACACCCAATTAGGCTCAAATTTAGTCCTATAGGAAAGTTGAGAACTATGATTGATTGTCCCCCTTTGAATGTTGATTGAATATGATCTTTGAAAGTAAAAATGCAAGAACAAGGTAAAAGGATGCAAAATTGATAATAATCAACATAAACAAATAGATACAAAATTGAAAGTCAACTGAGATGTACAAAACTAGAAATGAAGTGCATATAGGAACCTATGACAACAGGCATAGCTCACAATGGCTAGTCACTCGAGTTAGGTATCTTAGTCTTGTAGGTGTCTAGGTGCAAACAAGTGTCAAAATTGGTCTTAATAGTCTTCAAACTATCTTCCCTCTAAATTTCAAGTATAATCACAAAGACTATGGCACTAGGCACCATAGACCAGCCGGGTTGGGGTGTTAGGCACCTTATACTATACCTTTTTGCCAAATTTTGTTTGAAAATATTTGTCTTAGTCTACTCTATGTTCCTCTACTTTCAAACTGAGTTTGAAACCTGTGCTTGAGCTTGCAAATATACAAAAGCTAAGGAAAATGGTGTTGTACCATATAGGGGCTTTCCTAAGTCAAAGCTTAGGTAGGTGTTAACCTCCACTACAACTTTGATTGATTAGAAAGAGATCTTACCCTTGGTAGGGCATATGCTAAATCTAAAATAAAATGCTAAATTGAAGTGCTAAAATGAAATGATTGTACCTTTGATTAATGATGCAATTCTCTTTAGATAAGTCATACAATAACATGATAAATCACAATAAAATCCATCATAAAATATACTTCAAGACAACTTGTTGTATCTTGATTATCCTTGTACTCCAATATGCTCTTGAATTGGAATATTATAATTTCTAGATAATGAAAGGTACAAATAAATTAGAGATGATGCCTTACATAGAATTATTAAGGTATTTTTGCATTTAGATTGACTTCCAATGGTCATATACAAAAATCGAGACTAGATAATATAGTTTCAAGGATGACTCGTTAATCTCCCAAAAATTTTGCAAAAAAATGTTGGTCATTAGAGTGATTTGATAGTGACTTGACAAAATAGGCCCCACTTTTGCACAAAGCAAGATATTAAGGCCCTAATATTGAATTAGATCCTAATTTTTGGATTGACAACAATTAAATGTGAAATAAAGTGTCTTGAAATTTAAAATAGGATAGAAACCAAGTAAGCTTGGAATGAAATAGAAGAGGGTACACAAAAGCAAGGGCCTTAAAAAAGTGTGAAATTGTAAGGGGTTACAATTTATGACACTACATTATATTATAATTGTAGTCACATAAATTTGTCCACTTAATTAAAATGAATATTTAGTATTTATTTGATTATTTAACCATCAATTAATAATTAATTAAATTAATATATTTAATTAATTCATCTTAACCCTCTTCTCCTATTAATTAAATAAATTATTCAATTTATTTGAATTAATTCACTTAACAAATTCAGACCATTAATTAAATAAACAAATCATATTTATTTAATTAAATATTCTCTCACATTTAAATAAATTAATATTTATTTAAATCCCTCAAAATCCCACCTCTCACATTTAAATAAATTAACATTTATTTAAATCACCTTTATCCTCCACCCACTTGTATTTTCCTACAAATGCAAGTTGCACAACTATTTTAAATAAATCATTTATTTAAATCACCTTTATCCTCCACCCACTTGCATTTTCCTACAAATGCAAGTTGCACAACTATTTTAAATAAAAAAAATTATTTATTTAAAATCCTATTTATCCTCACCCACTTGAAACCTTTAATGGTTTCCCTTAAAGTCTTCAAACTTAATGGCTTTAAAGTCTTCAAACTTGATGGCTTCCCTTAAAGTCTTCTTAAGACTTTAATTGCTTCCTTCAAAGTCTTCAAGCATTTTAAAGCTTTATCTTCCTTTTTCTCATTTAAATAAATTAATATTTATTTGAATATTTATTCAAATGCAAATTACACCATTTAATTGAAATAAATGATTTTATTTTAATTGAAAATACCAAAATTCCTCCCACTTGCATTTTCCTACAAAATCCACTTGCATGCCTGAACCCCTTCTAGATTCTTCTAAACCCTTCCTAATTAACCTAATCCATCCCCTGAATATTGTCACATTCCTAAGCAAATTGGAGTCACTTCTCAAAGACTCCAAAGTCTTTGAAAAGCAATTAATGCTTTGTGTGTTCAACAAATTAACCTCTAAAGTCTTCCAAACCACTTATGGCTCTTACATGACCATTAATGGTTAATTCCACTTGCACCCATGGTTAATGACTTTGACCCCTAACTTAACCCTCATGTAACCCATGTGTCTCTTCAAAGCATTTATTTCTTTGACTAGGGTAACCATCATGTCCCCTCAAGCATTTCATGCTCCTTATCTCTCCTTTCAAGCCTCCTCATGGTGACACTTGTCAACATGGGATTGGGTTGAAAGTCTCACATGGATTGAATATCTTTCAATCCTAACCCTTGTTAAGATTACTCAATCTTAACCCTTCATTTCCCCATTTCTTCTATAAATAGAACCCTTCTCCTCAAGCAAAGGGGAAGCATTAGAGTATTGTTGTTATACTGGTATTAGCATAGAGTTTTTTCATAGCATCACTATCTACACTTGCATAGCATTTGCTTATCATATTCAACCATCTTGAATCTCCATATGGCATCCATGGCTAGTGCTAAAAGCTGAGAGCTACACTCATTTGGGACTTCGAGAGGGGAGAAACAAGGGAGAAGCATCAAAAGGCATCATGGAAGCATCTTAGGGAGGCTCTTCTCCTTTCTTTTATTTTGTTAAACTTCTTTGATGCTTTTTGAAATCTCTTTTGATATGTTTGGAATGGTTTTTAGTTCTTTATTTTGTTTTTATGGTTGAAACTAACTTATTAACATTGAACTTTGTTGTTGCCTTGTCCCCATTTCCATGACATGTGGATTTTTCTAACTAATTATCTTTTGTGCAGGTTTTAACTAGCCCCTACAATAGGATTTTTTAGCAATTTTAGCTTAGGAAATAAATTTGTTCATATTTCTAACTTCGTCTTTCAAGTTAGGATAAAATAAATTCATTTTCCTTTTGGGTTAAAATCAACTACACATTCATTTGGAGTTTTAAAAAGAACCACATCTTTCATTTAGAGCTCTAAAAAGAATCACACTTGTTCAAAGTAAAAAAGAATCACAAAAACAAACACGCAAATTTATTTTTTTTGCAAAGTTAGGAACAAATTCTTTTGGTGCTTAAAATCAACAAGACAAATTTTATTTCTTGCATCAAGATAAAACTCACTATCCACACTTCCATTTTTGGTGCAAATAAAATTCACAATCAACTTGTCTCATTTTTAAAGCAATTTTACTTCATGCAAACATGTTTTTCATTAAGTTGACCAGGATTTTCAAATTCTAGTTTACTCAAACAATTGCCTTTGAAAATTAAAAAGAACACCATGATTGTTGGAGCAACATCTCCAAATAGATAGAAAATCATTGCAATGACAAGTTAAAAGGAACAAGTGAATTTTGTGTTTGGCACACTTGTGCAAAAGAGTTGGTCGAGTGGTCCTACTTCTAACACACACTATCCTCTCCCTTGGCTCTCATGGTCCTAGGTGCAAGAGAAAATTGTTAGTAACACTCAAATTTTTATCTTTTTAAGAGAGGCCAGCCAAGAGACACATCACTCTTGGGAACGACCTCGTGCGGTAAATCCTTCGAGCTGCTATAGAAATCAGGTGAGAGCGAAAGCTGTAGCCTTGGGTATAGCTGTTCCTACAATGTAACTGGCCGAAAGGACATATGGGCCCCACCACTAGTTACAAGGCTCTTAAGTGAGTCACTACAAAATGAACTTATGTCCAAAGACATCGAAAATGACTAAACACCTTTAAGTAGTATCCCACCCATTCTATTGATTGAGAGTATTTGAGATATAATTCAGTGCAAGAGCATAAATTGTTTTGCTCCCAAGATACTCACCATACATATTTCCTTGAGTAGAAACATAGCTTTTTGAAAGGTCACTTGTGGCTTGATAAAAGTGGTGACTCCCCCATCATAGGGATCATCTATTTTTTATACTCACGCAAGACTTAGTATATCACATCCTTACCTGGCACGACGGGATTCATAAGGTATGTAGTACCAAAGTCAAAGAAATATCAAGATGTGGGCTGAATTTATCACAACTGGCCATTGGACCTTAGGGATACAAAATGTTTGAAGTGTTTTCGTGTTAGTCAAGACCAAGTACAAATTGAGCCGACTTCAGGCTTTTGGAAAGAAAACACCTAAAATATGCTTAAAGGAAAGGGTCATAAAAAGTCCAAGGATTGGGTTGATCTAGACCCATACTCATTTGTGCCTCTAAGGCAACATTCTTGTGTTTGTGTGCTTGCTTTGTTTTCTTGTCAAAGAAACATCATAAAAATCCAAAAATCAACACAAGTGTTCATCCAACCAAGCTTCTTTCAAAAACAACCAAAAGATCAAAAACAAAGTGCAAAGAACAAAGAATCAAACTTTATGACCATTCTTCACATCTTGCGAAAGAAGAAGCGTCATCAGAATATCAACTTGAAAAGAAGACCATTGAGCTCAAAGGCTTTGATCAAAAGGAGGAAATTCTTCTATATAAATAGACAAATCTTTGTCTCACGTAGAGTTTTTTTGCATCACATGCGTCTCTACCTTCAAGGCAAAACAAACGAATTTGATTCAAAGACATTGAACCACAAAGCTTTTATGCAATATAGAGCTCTAAGTTATCACAAAAACCAAGGAGGTAAGATTAATCCCAACTTTTTCCCAAACGTCTATATCACATACAACGTAGCTCGAGAAATACCACCAACACCCGAAAGGGAAGAGGTAGAGTTTGTCCCATTTGTGACACAAAGATTTTATTGAAGTTAAAAACATTTTCATCCATTATCTTACTCATACATCATCACTTCATCATCAATCCATTCCAACTCTCAAAACATTAAGAGGTTCTTGCTCCAAGTTCTCTTTTTAGATATTTCTTGAATCAAACACATCACATCACTTTTTAGATTGTTTCTATATCTAGGATAAGCTCATCCTAAGAGACACATCTACGCAGGTTAGAACTAGTTCATGAGTGAATCCTCTCATTACTAGGTAGTTAAATCTGTAACACATCTCAGATTTCTCTACACCTTATCACATCCAACCTTATCAAAACAAACAAGCAATTCAAAGAAGGAATTTTGGTTACATCTACCTTAAAAGTGCTAGAGATCCACATGCAACACAATTCACCAACCATCAATCTCTCATTTCATGAAAAACTCATCATCATTTTCACACAACTTCAACAAAAGCTTGTAAACAAAATGGCCCAAACCCGATCATAGTCAAGGCAACGAGAAATAGAAATGGAAGAAGAAGAAGAAGAGGAAAATCTCAATGAATTTCAAGAAGCACTTGGAGGAAATGCAAATGACGAAAACCCAAGTACTCCCACTCCTGCAACAATAGAAAGGGCCCAGCATAACCCTCTCTTTAACAGACTTTTTGATGAAATACTCAAGAGCAATGTGGATGCTCACTTTTTAAAGCTCGCTCAAGAAGGAGCAAAACTCCCCTCTGACTTTGATCTGGCCCAATTAAGATAAGCATCAAAATGACAAAGTTGTCATGAAGAGGATAGAGGAAGAGATCCCATCAGATATAACATTCCTCAAGGTAACCCACCACCTCCTCCTCTAAATGAAATGGAGATGTTGTGGCAACAAGTCGAGAATCTCGCCCAACAACTTCATAGTGGTGTCAAAACTAACCAATTCTCACTTAATGACATATGTCCCTATCCTTTTGATAGGAATCTTTATATGCCACCCTTTCCACGAGGATTCGAAACACCCAAATTCAAAAAATATAGAGGAAAGGGAGATCCTCGTGATCATGTCAGAGAATTTCATTCTGCTTGCCTCGAAGTGGCATATGAAGACACCTACCTAATGCGCCTTTTTCCCCAAAGCTTGGGAGGAACAACCACATCATGGTTTTCTTGATTATCGGGTGGCATTAGAACATTTAAGGAACTCATCCAGAAATTCCTAGCTCATTACTCTCATAACATTGAACACGACATCACCATGGCTGATCTGTGCAACACTAAACAAAAACCAGGTGAACTATTCTCAGTATTCCTACAACGATGGTGTCAAATGTCTAGTAGACGTTCTCTTCAGTTACCTGAACGAGAACTAGTGGAAATATTCATTTCCAACTTAAATGAAGAAATGGAATTTCACCTAGATGTCAAAGACACTGACTCTTTTAATGATATGATCACCAAGGGTTTGAAATGTGAAAGGGCACTTATCAAGAAAGGACTTATCAAAATCTATAATGAACCAAAGGATAGTCCTCGCCCATGCTTCAATAGTGATAAACCCAGCTTCTGGAACATAAACAAGAATATCGTCAACGATGGGGTCGTGGATGCCAGGACTATACAAACTGCACAATCTGTGGTTCAGTTTGCAGGACAGAATCCTCCTCCTCAGAATAACACAAATGTTCCTACCAATCAAGTTTGCATCACATCTCACGATGAACCAAGACCTCGTCAGCAAAAACAAAAACGCACATACACTCCCTTAGGGGAACCCATTGAAATAGTATTGCGACAACTCATTTCTCAAAATTTGGTCACTCTCCCTAAAACATCAAACTATGAACCTCAGGTCAAACCCGCATGGTGGCGAGATACTGAACACTGCGATTTCCACCAAGGGAGAGGACACAAGACAAGTAATTGTCATCGATTAAAAGATCTTATTTAGGAGCTTATTGACCGAGGAGAAATTGAAATAGAAGGACATGACCCAAAAACAACAAACAATGATCATCTGATGTTCAAAAATCCACTTCCATCACAAGATCAAAGGGGTCCTTCCACTTCCAGGCGAGGAACTGATACCACAGATTATATGCAAGCTGCATCTAATTACATTGTAAATCACCTGTATGATGCCAGTGAACAAGTTGCAACTATAACCATCAAAAATCCCAACTCCAATTGCAATGTTGTTACATGTCGTGGCAAGGTTACCATAAAGGCAGCTCCATAAGGCACGACCTCCATCCCAAAGCAGTACAATCTTGTGGAACAATTAGACAAAACGCCTGCACTTATATCCATTTTAGAGCTATTGCGCCTATCGCCATCTCATAAAACAATCTTGGATCAAGCACTCCAAGAGGCGTCAGTCCCTGCAAACCTGAATACAGACCAATTTCAAGCCATGGTTGGAAGTCTAAAGTCATCACCTTGTCTCACTTTTTCCGAAAGTGACAACTCTTCCTTCCAGCAACCTCATAACGCTTCGCTACACATTGAAGGCTTTATCAACCAGCATAGGATCAAGCGAGTCTTGATCGATAATGGAGCAGGCTTAAATATTTGTACACTACAATTGGTCACAACATTGGGATATGCCATAGAATCAATGGATCCCCATAAGAATATCACAATCAAAGCCTATGATGATGCAGAGCATTCATCCAAAGGAGCTGTGGTACTACCAATCTGAGTGGGCCCTGTGGTAAAACACATCATCTATCAGGTTCTGGACCTTCCTCTGCCATACAATCTATTATTAGGAAGACCTTGGATACATGCCATGCAAGCCATTCCATCTACCTACCATCAATGTATCATGTTCCCACATAATGGTGTAGAGATCACAATGTTGGGCGATGCAAATCCCTTTGTGTATTGCCATAATATCAGCCATCAACTAGAGATTACCATTCCTAATAATAGAGAAACCATTTCCTCCACATCATATATAAGTCCCGCCTCTCTTGCTAGTTCGAACACCACTATACCCAAGCAAGAAAAGCTTAAAAAGAAAATAGTAGAGGAAGGTCCTGGGGAATACAACTTAAGTCAACTCTTTTGTGTGGGACAAATGCCCACTTCTCCTAGAACACATGGTAAACCACAACAGTTACTTCAGCAACCACTAATCACGTCAGCATGTGCTTTGACGCCTTTCATCCTTGGCAAGAGTCAAGAAGAAGAAACCCAAGATGAGGACTTAGCGGAATGGATCTATAAAGATCCCATCACCACTGATATACCGCAAGTTAAGCTTCCTATAGATCAATATGGCAAAGGTCTCCTCATTATGGAAAGAATGGGGTATGATGGTCAGAGTGCTTTGGGATATTGCAAACAAGGACGACATGAACCTCTACTGCCAGAATTCAAGCCCAAAGGTAATATAGGCCTAGGCTTTGAAAAAGAGATCTTTCCTAAACTCAAATTCAAAGGAAAACCCAGCAAACCATTATGTCAGCCTACTGCAAAAAGGACACCTTTCATTATCAAAGCAGCATCAAGCACCATCACAACTGCCCCACCAAAGCTCAAAATCCCAACACCACCATCTACAATACCAATCATCCCACCAATCAAACCAGTAATCTCATTCGCAGTAGCCATTACATCCATAGTACCATTAGCAGCAACAACTATATCAAAGCCCGCAGTAGCATCTATGGCACCAACAGTTCCAGCAAAAGCAACTGAGTCAACACTACCAATACTCCCCGTATTGGATTCCTTAATCCCCATCGACCTTCCTGCAACACCAATCATTTCATCTACAAAGGTACATCAACCAATCACACCTGCAGTATTTAACTCAAAGGACATCCCAGTATGGTATAGTAATCGGATGCTGGAAAGTGACTTAGAGACCGACTCACATGAGTGGGAATTTGATTCTATACAGCTTAACACTTTAGATGAGGAAGATGCATCACTACCTCCGCCATGCAAAGACATCCCTGTTTATGGAGAAGCACAAATAAAGACCACATGGGTTCCTGAACTAGAAACATCTTCCACAGACCCTATGTCTCATCCTACGCCTGATTCTGATAGGGAGAGTACCATCAATGACCTTCACCATAACGTCTTAACCCTCACTGATACATCTAACACACTTAACCTAATCGATGAAGTAATGCCCATTATCCACCCTGAACTCATCGAATGGAACCAACCAAATCCCCCATGTCTTGACTTCTTCCAAAATGATGAGGCCATCATTGACTTTATGGAATTAAGGGATAACCTACCAAGTGGGGATCACAAAGCTAGATTCGCCATTGAACTTAATAGCGCAGCATACTTCGGGGCAGATGCCAAACCTTTCAGCTGCAAAAATATAACAATAAAACATGGATCTTCCAGTGAAAACCACACCGTGGCACTGTTTGATCCAACAAAAGTAAAAAGAAAGAGCATATCCAACGGTGAAAACCTCTCCGAGGCGCCTAAGGATGAAGGGTTTGACATCCTCCCTGCTAGTACACAATAGGAACGATCAACTATTCTCATCGAGGAAACCAAAGAATACAATGTGGGGACTCTTGAAAATCCTCATCTCATACATCTGGCATCTCTTCTCACTCCAGAGGAACAACCTAAATTTATAGAGTTCTTTCAATAGCGTCAGATCAACTTTGCATGGTCATATGCAGACATGCTTGGGCTTGATCCTGATTTAGTCATGCATCACCTCACCGTAGTAGAAGGAGCCAAACCTGTCAAGCAGAAGCTTCGTAAGATGCATCCTCAAATTGCAGTGCTAGTCAAAATAGAACTCAAGAAACTCCTAGATGTTGGATTCATTAGACCAATTGATTATGCAGAATGGATCTCCAACATTGTGCCTGTCGGCAAACCAAAAGGGGGCATCCGCATTTGTATTGACTTCAGAGATCTGAATAAGGCATGTCCTAAGGATGAATTCCCCCTACCAAATATCGACATCATAGTGGATCTGACAATGGGACATGCCATGCTTTCACTTATGGATGGCTTTTCAGGATACAATCAGATAAAGATCGCACCAAAAGATCAACCTAAGACAGCCTTCACATGTCCATGGGGCACATATTGCTGGACTGTAATGCCTTTCGGTCTAGAGAATGCAGGAGCGACCTATCAAAGAGAAATGACCACCATCTTCCATGACATGATGCATACTATGATGGAAGATTATGTGGATGACTTACTAGCAAAATCACTAACCAGAGAAGGGCATCTCCACATCTTAGATAAAATCTTTGATAGACTGGAACAATACCATGTTCGACTCAACCCAAAGAAATGTGTCTTTGGAGTAACCTCCGGGAAGCTTCTAGGATACATTGTCTCAAGCAAAGGTATTGAGGTTGACCCAACAAAGGTAAAAGCAATCATGGACATGCCACCACCAAAGAATATCAGTCAGCTAAGGACATTACAAGGGTGGCTTCAATCCATCCAAAGATTCATTGCACAATTGGCTGATAAGTGTCACCCATTCACACACCTACTACACAAGAACATCCGCTTTCAGTGGGATGCCCGATGCCAGCAAGCATTTCAGACACTTAAAGACTATCTCATGAATCCACCATTGCTGATCCCACCAGATCCAAGTAGACTGTTGTTACTCTATATCTCAGCAACAAGTACAGCATTGGGTGTACTACTAGCACAACATAATGCAGAAGGAAAAGAGTGTGCTGTTTACTACATCTCTCGCACACTGGTGGGCTATGAACTCAATTACACACCTATTGAGCAAGCTTGCCTAGCAGTAATCCTAGCAGCCACTAAACTGAGGCACTATCTATTAACACACGAAGTACAACTCATTGCAAAGATTGATCCACTCAAGTATTTACTCAGCAAAGCAGCATTGACAGGTTGCTTGGCCAAATGGGTGATGATTCTAAGTGAATTTGACATCGAGTATGTAGATCGTAAAGCTATCAAAGGTCAAGTTATTGCAGATTAGTTGGCCGATGCACCCCTCATAGGCAATCATCCTCTCATTTCCAATTTTCCAGATGAAGAGACATTCATGATCACAACAACACAGCCATGGAGACTATACTTTGATGGTTCATGCACTAGGCACGGCTCGGGGGCAGGCATTCTGTTTATCACACCTCAAGGTGATAGCATCCCGAAGTCTTACAGGCTCACATTTACATGCACCAACAACATCACAGAGTATGAGGCCTTGATCACAGGACTCAGGCTAGCCATACAATGGAAATTATGAGAACTGCAAGTATATGGCGACTCACAACTGGTCATTCGACAAGCAACTAATGAATATCAGACCAAGGATGATAAACTCATGCCATATAAGCAAATGGTGGACACTCTAAAGACATCATTTACTACTATCACTTTTGAGCAGATACCAAGAGATCAGAATCGAGTTGTTGACGCTATGGCTACCATCACATCTCTCCTAGATCTTCCACAGAATTCAACACGCTATGAGTTCTTGGTCGAACAGCTTTGGATACCCGCTTATGATATCCCCAAATCCGAAATGATATGTCACCTTTTCGGTTCTAAATCCCCATGGTACGGTGAGTTCTACACCTATCTCCACGATCACACCCTTCCTCCCAACCAATCGAATAACCAACGTAAAACCTTCATTTGCCAAACTACTCGATATACCATTATTGCTAAAACCCTATACCGCCACAGTCTTGATGGTACTCTCCTTCGATGTCTGGAACAAGGTGAGATAACAAAGGCTTTGGAAGAAGTCCATGAAGGAATTTGTGGGACTCACTCAAGCGGTCCGTCACTAGCCAAGAAACTCTTGCGCAATGGATACTATTGGCCATCTATGGAAAAAGATTCCTACTACTTTGTCAGAAAATACAAAAAATGTCAAATTCATGGCGACCTGATACATGCACCAGCCCAGGAACTACAACCAATCACAACACCATGGCCTTTTTGTCAATGTGGCCTTGACCTTGTGGGTAAGATTCATCCATCTTCATCCAATGGCCATAAATTCATTATTACCGCCACCGAATATTTCACAAAGTGGATCGAAGTTGTTCCACTTACCCAAGTCACTGGCAAGCAGATCGCCTCAAGGTGAACTCACAATACTGGTTCCCACTTTTTGACCAACTTTGACACTTATATGAATATTTTGAAAAAAACCTTCAGTTTCTGACACTTATAACTTTTAAACCATTAAGAATTTGAAGATGACATAAACTAGTGATTTTTAACATCTTGTTTGTAGATTCTAAATATATTTTTTTCAAATTTGTTTGAATAAAATTTTATTGATTTTTCCATCTCCCTCAAAAAGTAATTTTTTATAGCAAACAACATTTTTTAAGAGTGATGTGTATCCTGAAACGCATAATGTTTTTTCTATAAATGATAAAAACTTAATTCTTTTTATTTTTGGTTTGTAACATCAATACCTAGGGCATGCAGTTTGTTTGATAGTGATATGTTGAATATTTTTCATTTTATTAAGTTTTGAAGTTCGACTAATTATAATTTAGATATAGGTGTACGTTTGAACACATAACTTGTTCTATATATATCAAAATTCAATTTTCTTTTTTTTGTTAGAAAGAAAACATCAATACCTAGTGCATAGATATTTTTAAGAATTTTTTTGAATTAGTTTACTATTTTTCCCAATGCATTAAACAAAGAAGTTCATGTTCGGTGAAAAACCTACATTCATAAGAAATAAAAAAAAAATATATTAATGAAATTAAATATATTAAAAGTTATAGTATTTGGAAAGCTTATAATAAGAAATAAATACTTTTAAAAAAAAAACTTTTAAATGAATTAATTTGACCCCCCAAAAGCTAATGTAAAATTGGTTTTTTATCAACATTTGATAGATGCAAAGGAGACTCCATTTCAAGTATGATTTAGAAGTAGAGGGGTTCTATCCAAGAAATTTTGATCTAAGAGCCTTTGATTTAACACTCTTCAATTAATTACTTAAAATGGGACCTCTTAAAGCTTAAATCATTATATTTTCTAAAAAATGTATGATTTCAACAAAAATCAGGACGTACCAAAAAGAGGGAACCAACTTTGTGAGTTCACCCCTTATTCATCCTCAACTACATCATCTGCCGGTATGGTGTACCCATGTCCATCATCACAGATAACGGTCTTCCTTTCAAAAATCAGGATGTCCGTGAACTTTGTGAGAAATTTCATATCCAACACCACTATTCCACTCCCTACTACCCACAAGGCAATGGTCAGGCCGAAGCATCCAATAAAAACATATTGAGGATCTTAAAGAAGACAGTCAATGATGCTGGCCATGATTGGCATGTTCAACTGAATCCAGCACTATGGGCATATCGAACTAGCATTCGAACCCCTACAGGTGCAACTCCCTACTCATTGGTCTATGGTGCCGAAGCTATCTTACCTATTGAGGTTGAGATACCATCACTACGGGTTTCCTTGCATAATCTAATAGATGATGAAGCGTACAGAGTCTCACGCCTCCAAGACTTAGAATTACTTGATGAGAAGTGACAAGCTGCATACAATCATCTCAAAGCCTATCAACAACGCATGAGTAGAAGCTACAATCACCGAGTTAGACCTCGTACATTTGAGGTAGGTGATCTTGTTCTTCGAGAGAATCCTCGCAACCAACCAAATAGAGAACATCAGGGCAAGTTTGAATCAAACTGGCTGGGCCCATATGTTGTCACTATTGTATTCAGGTCCGGGGCATATCAGTTGGCTACATCAGAAGGAGAACCGCTCGCAGATCCAATCAACAGCATGCACCTCAAACGGTTTAATACCTAAGTTGTACATAGCATCAGGCTCCCATATATACTGGCAAAAATACCAAAAACATCCAGATAAATGACCTGAAGAAAATACAAAAACATCAAAAGAGTAAAAAAAAATAAAAATCATGCATCCAAACGGTGAACAACCACTCCAGTGGCACCTTGGGTAAGTGCGAAGGTGAAAACCTGGCAAACAGGTGCCACTCGTAAAAGGCTATGGCTCCATTGTCTTTCAAACTTATTGTGATCACATCTACTTCATACATACATCCATCCATCCATCAACCATGGCTTGTTATAAATCTACAAATCCAAGAAAGTACTGCATGCATCCTGCATCCCGCTTTTTTATAGTCATGTCTAAAAACTGGGGGCAATGCCTTTAACCTATTGATGGAAGTGGATTCTACATTGTCTTGTGATTCATTAAAGTTCTTCATTTAAAAATAACTCACAAAATCCAAAAAACATTCAAAACAATCACCAAAATATCAAAAACATTGGAAATCAAATCAACAAAATCCAAAAACATCAGAAAACATAAAAAATCACACAAAAACATGGCAACACATTGTACATACTCATCCGCGTAGATACCAAACAAGCATTGAAAAAAATCCTCGCACAATGATCACTTCTCAAATTGACCAAAACAATCAACATCAACAATCAAACTGTCTTCAACAAGGATGCATCCTTCCTTACCAAAACAAAGACAAAATGACATTTTCTTTGACAAGAAAATTGTGTTAAGCTATCAAATACTTGGTTGATTTGTGAAGTAATTCATTCGTTTATATATCAGGTTCCTAAAACATTGTTTGTGTATCTTCGGCACATTATTCCGATGAAGTTTTGGGGCATGTACTAATGGTGTCTACGTGGGAAGATCACTAAGCTACGTGATCATAGGCAAAAATATAGTCATAGATCACTACGACTTGCTGACTATAGCGTATACCTTGATCATATGAGCATGAACCATTACCAAGGATCCATATTCTTTATTCTTTATGTATATACTGTTTGTTTGTAGGTACAATGCTTTTTATTTGGTTCCTCCTACCTCCTCCAAACTGGATAAAGGTTTTATCTCTTATTACGGTATGCACTTGTCTCAGGATATGATCAGCCTAAGATCAAGGAGGACGATCCAAGTCATGCATGAAAGGAGATAAACCTTGCCTGTTCTGCAAGCAATACTCAGGTCAACTTGATCCATTATATCAAGTTGCTTGTATTAACTTGCTATATCAAAATCCATGTAAGAAATACTCAGGTCATCTTGAATCATTATGTCAAGTTGCTTGTATTTTCTTACAACATTTTAAAGCTCAATGATGAAAAATAAAGCACCATGGATCGTCATTCCATCTCATTTGTATATATTGCATTCCGTTGCATTCCATCCATCCATACATTCATAAATAGTTGCATATCATTCATACATAGTAATGACAATGGATACTCTATTTTCCTCTTCTTCCATAGGAATGTAATAGGTCCTCCATTTCTTCTATCTAACATTGAACCCCCCCCACCCTCCCCATCTCAATAATCAACATCACATACCCTACATCATGTCCCAATCAACCTAATCAAGCCACGTTCATCACCATCCATCTCTAAATAGGAGGGATTGTGTTTCCTATCCTAAGTCATCCAATAAGTCAAGAAAGTTACTCTATCTGCATAGGTACATCAACTCCCGCACACCTAGACTATTAATAGATACTTTGATCAAGTATCTTTAGGTCTCAAGAGGTAATCGATTATGGCAAACCTAGACTACAACAGGCATTTATCATAATGACCTAGTCTCAACAGGGCTGCTATGATTCACCACAACCATCCATCCCATGCACACACTATCAATTGATCAACCAATCAAACACAATCCAATGGACAATTACATAAATTGTCTAAGTCTCAATGAGTATTTTGCTTCAGATACCTTGACTTCATTGGGCAATTACATCAATTGTTTAAGTCACCAACAGGTCACTTTGATTCACTTACTTAGACTTTATCATGTCCAAGCAAACAACTGACATCAACTGTCATGCTTTGACTTGACCGGGGCAATTAAAATGATTGCACTCAATTGTTCAACCACTTTTGATCAATTATATATCATCACTCGAAAGCACAACCACCAAATTTTTGTTGTATCTCCTGCATAACCTACGAGTACTCACTAGCTTGTCATTTCTCCATATTCACTCTATTTTCTTCCATTCTTTCACTGTTATTGCTAATTTCTTCTATTCTACCTCCCCTCCACTTCTTGTTCTTTTTCGAGAGATCGCCCAATTTTTTGAAATTTTTTGGCCCATCTCTTGAGGGGGCATACCACCCACTAAATTAACATTTATGGGGCATTTCTTCACACCTATTTTTCTTTCTTTGAAACGACGCGATAAATTGCACCGTCTCAAAGAGGGGCAAATGTAGTCACATAAATCTGTCCACTTAATTAAAATGAATATTTAGTATTTATTTGATTATTTAACCATCAATTAATAATTAATTAAATTAATATATTTATTTAAAATCCTATTTATCCTCACCCACTTGAAACCTTTAATGGTTTCCCTTAAAGTCTTCAAACTTAATGGCTTTAAAGTCTTCAAACTTGATGGCTTCCCTTAAAGTCTTCTTAAGACTTTAATTGCTTCCCTCAAAGTCTTCAAGCATTTTAAAGCTTTATCTTCCTTTTTCTCATTTAAATAAATTAATATTTATTTGAATATTTATTCAAATGCAAATTACACCATTTAATTGAAATAAATGATTTTATTTTAATTGAAAATACCAAAATTCCTCCCACTTGCATTTTCCTACAAAATCCACTTGCATGCCTTAACCCCTTCTAGATTCTTCTAAACCCTTCCTAATTAACCTAATCCATCCCCTAAATATTGTCACATTCCTAAGCAAATTGGAGTCACTTCTCAAAGACTCCAAAGTCTTTGAAAAGCAATTAATGCTTTGTGTGTTCAACAAATTAACCTCTAAAGTCTTCCAAACCACTTATGGCTCTTACATGACCATTAATGGTTAATTCCACTTGCACCCATGGTTAAGGACTTTGACCCCTAACTTAACCCTCATGTAACCCATGTGTCTCTTCAAAGCATTTATTTCTTTGACTAGGGTAACCATCATGTCCCCTCAAGCATTTAATGCTCCTTATCTCTCCTCTCAAGCCTCCTCATGGTGACACTTGTCAACATGGGATTGGGTTGAAAGTCTCACATGGATTGAATATCTTTCAATCCTAACCCTTGTTAAGATTACTCAATCTTAACCCTTCATTTCCCCATTTCTTCTATAAATAGAACCCTTCTCCTCAAGCAAAGGGGAAGCATTAGAGTATTGTTGTTATACTGGTATTAGCATAGAGTTTTTTCATAGCATCACTATCTACACTTGCATAGCATTTGCTTATCATATTCAACCATCTTGAATCTCCATATGGCATCCATGGCTAGTGCTAAAAGCTAAGAGCTACACTCATTTGGGACTTGGAGAGGGGATAAACAATGGAGAAGCATCAAAAGGCATCATGGAAGCATCTTAGGGAGGCTCTTCTCCTTTCTTTTATTTTGTTAAACTTCTTTCATGCTTTTTGAAATCTCTTTTGATATGTTTGGAATGGTTTTTAGTTCTTTGTTTTGTTTTTATGGTTGAAACTAACTTATTAACATTGAACTTTGTTGTTGCCTTGTCCCCATTTCCATGACATCAATAATAGATTATATTAATAGCACTTTAACTCTAACTAAACTGTTTTTAATATTATATTCTTTTTAATAAAATAATAGATTACATTTCTTGTTATAATAAATTATTAAATTATGAATAATTATTACATTATTTATATTAATCTGAATTAAGCTATATTCTATATTATATGATTTAATATATAGTATTAAATTAAATTATATTGTGCTATTTTTATTAATATATGAATATTTATTATATTATATTAGTATTTATCCCAACTAAACTATCTTCTAGTGATTCATTCTTACATAATAAATCTTTGATACTTGCTAATTATATTCACGTAGATGATGGGATTCCATTGATTGGTGAATTTAAATTGTATCCGAGTTCATAATTTAAATTTTATATCACATCTTACGAAAAAGACTTTTGATTCTAAAAATATTGGGATATTAATAGATTAGATATAATTCTCTCTTTTTATCTTGGATATTACTTGTTCATATGTGGCTTACCAATTGAGTGTAATCTATTAATTTAGGTTTCCCATGACACATTGAATTACATGTTCCCATAGTATTCCTGTAGCATCGTAAATTGTACACCTTAATTAGTGTGTCCAATTTTAAACTCTCCTAACATCTATTTTGGTGTTTCCCTTTCCTCTATGCATTATGGGACCTTTGTTGATTTAAATTAATATTATAGTTTTTATTTTACTTTATTACATCATCACACTCTTATTTGGGCCCTTAATTCTAGGCGTTCCATATATCATTTTATCCCACTTTATCCTTAATCCCACCCTAATTTCAACTTCCAAGACACATTTCACATATCTAAACATTATGGTTTGAGCCACCTGTTGGTCCTCACTATTGGAATAGTAACTAGGTTCTGAAACCTCGGCTTAGGGATTGGACATCCTTACTAAGGAGCTACCTGTCCTATGGAAAAGGTTGATTTACTTTATTGACCAAGGTCATGAACTTGAAATGGGTCAGCATTGTATGTGCACTAAGCTCAAGTTGAAGTCATTCTATCGTACTGCAGGAAAAGGAAATTTTTTGAAAGAAATATGCAAAAACATAATGACTTAACACTTTATCAAAATTCACAATTGAAAGGAATAAAGCAAATGCTATTACTGACAATGTTCTGGTTAGCAGACAGGGACTCCTCTGACTTCCTTGTTTGCAGAAATAGACACATGAACTATTTCCAGTGGCTACAGGAATAGTCAAATACCAAAACAACAACTATAACAAAATGGAAATTAACTAACAAATGCACAGGAACTACTCACCAAGTAGGCCCCCTTGAGTGAGTATATCCAAAACTTAGATAACAATTGATAAGATCAGAATACCATTATGTTATTTATTGCATATTGATTTTAGTATACATAAGTCTAGAAAATTGAATACTAATAACTCTATGGTCACTCTGTCTACCCCCGTGAGGAGATATAGACCTTTATTTATAATAAAAACTTATAACAAACTTCCAACTGATCAACCCACTTACCAAAGGAATAGGTGAGCAATATTTATTACATCAAAATAAGAAGTCAACTTATAAATGTAGAACAAACAACTATCCCACTACTGAGAAAATATAGCGCAACCTTCTTTCCTAGATTTACGTTTCATTAGGAACAATCATGAATGCTCCACTAATTTCTCTATTGAAGAAACAATCAATTGATTATGAGCTCCTTCATCGCTGCTCCACTTTGATTGGGTCTGCATCCATCGCCATGATGACGTGTCTCTTTTACTGCAAGCTTAGTCATCCTCTCATCTTGGTCGACCCTGCATCATGGTGTTAATGTGCACAAAACATGTGTATCCATTGATGTTAACATAACATAAATTAAACCATATTTTAAGATTAATTCAGATAATTTACATAGTTTGACTGTATAGAGATCATTAGATAACAACCTTAGGTCTAGGATAAATCAAATCCAATAATACTAAAAAAAATCAATAAGGGGAGTTCTATGACCTAAACATTGTCCAAACATATGACCAAATCAATAGTTTTATGACAAAATTTGACAAAATGGAGCCATCATTTTGTCTCATCATCGCTCCCCAACCTAGCTTCTTGTTGGTCCTCCAGCAATAGAGAAGTTTCTAGTTATAACACTCTTTGAAATCCTTGAGGGTAACATGTCCAGTGCCTCTTGTAGCCAAGCTCAAATATAATCCCTTCATGTTTTCCAACCATGTCCAACTAGAGTGCTATGTTGCTTCATCATAAGGTGGATCATTGTCCTTGCATCCCATCAATGGTCATAAAAGAATGGGTGGCTGAAAGCTAATGGGAAACCAGTGTCTTCCTTTTGTTCTTCCCAAGTGTATATATTTGGGTGTTCGTCTTAGTGTTGCATGATAATTTTATAAGGAATGTGGCTCAGACTATTTCAATTCATCATGTATACTATTCCAGTGCTGTACTAAATGTCCAATTACCACCTGATCGTCAATTGTAGCCATCTACTCATAATCTTAGAATTCTTCTTCTCTCAAGGATAGAATGTTAGTACCATAATCTGATTGACACAAAAAATTTTGCCAATCATAATAAAACCTTCTTGGAATCCTAGATTCATCTCTCAATGCAAGTGGGAGGTCAAGTTTCTACTTCCTGTGTACCCTAGATTTCTCTCCCCTAGTAATTTTGTTTTGTATCCATGACATGAGATCCATTAGTTGAATATATACAATGTAGAGCATGAGATTCCAATCAATATCATTAGGGACAACATAATTATGTAGATAGAACTCACCAAGAAGATTTTTGATGGTTGCAGGAGATGTTTGATAGACATGGTAAAACTCTTGAGGTGTTTCTAAAGAAGGAATTAAGTCCCTAACAATTCTCATCAATTGAAAATAAATATGCTTCTCTTTCAAATATAGGGAGTAGACTTGAGGTGGTTCCTTGCACTGCATTAGTTGTGGTATCATAGTGACTACTGTATCCACTTTATTCTTTAGCTGAGCAATTTCCTTGTCTTTTTCTTCAATCACTCTCTTCTGTTGATAAATAATTTTCTACATCTATGTCTTCTCTAACTCCCATTCCCTATAGAAGTCAAGAGCATCAACATGACTAGTAATAAAAGAGGGTGGTCTATGAACTGGTACTCTAGGTTTCAACTTCTTAGCTCCACCTTTTGTTTCAACAATTTGTTATATGACAGAGGCCAAGTTGTCAAGCCCATCCAAGATCACTCCTTCCTGCGGATTCATAGGTGAGGAAGGTGGGATAACTTATCGGTAAGGATTGCTTGGCTCTTTCTCTAGGGAGTCAATAATAATGATGGCACTTTGGCTTCTCTAACTGCTTTTTATTTTTAGGCTTCCTTCAAAGCCTGTGGCTTCTTCTCAAAGTCATTTCTTCAGTGGATATAGGAGAACCTTCTTCAACAATTTCTCTTTTCTTTGTTACAGGAGGGGTTGGATCAACACTTTTTCCTTTCTCCTTCTTCTTCTCTATGCCACTTTTCTTCTCTTTACCTTTCTCCCTCTACGTAGCGGCCCTAGTTCTCATTGGGGTTTGCGACAGGATCCCTGTTGAGGCTTCTGTTGGCTCCAACAAGATTTCTTTTGGTGATGTTTCCCCTACTACAGGAAGATCTTGAACTACTGACATTCTAGAGGATGAGGGCTCAGTGGCAGGGCCAGATCCTCCCAAAATTTCCCCCTCTTGAGACAGGGGCTACTCTTATGGGCCCATGTCATTAACTATAAGCCTTCTAACCCTTACAAATTAATCCCTAGTCATCTGGGAAACATCTCTCAAAGACCCTTTTACCAATAATTTAATCAAACAATGGTGAGTAATAGAGTGAGGCCTACCTTTTTGTGTCTCTGTTTCACTAATGGAAAGAATATTATACAATAAATTTGGAAAATTCATTCTCCTTCCATGGTGCAAATGACTCAGGAGATTAAAATGGTGGGAATGCAGGCATGAGTATCTCCCTTCACAATTCAAATACTTCATGATATATAATGCTACTTCTTTCCATTTGGGAGGAAGGGATTCTCGTTTGGTTCCCTGCTTATCTATTACTAAATGTGGGTCACCTGGTTGTGGGAATTCTACCCTTGCACTTCTTACATCTTTTGTTTTAGGGTATTTTTCTCCATTAGTTGGCAACCCCATTACCTTTGCAATCTACTCCTCCGTTGTGATAACTCTCAACCCTTTCAGTTGAGCTTCCCCATCGAAAAATGTATGAGTGAATTCTCTTGCAATATTCTCACTGTACTCAATTAACTTAAGAAAATAATCTAACTAGCCATTATTGCGGAATTCGGGTTCACAAACTTGATCTTGCAGAAGGACATCATGCACCATAGATTCATGGCAAACTAGTGAATGACCCATTGCCACATTGGTATTCATGACACACCACTATAGAAATATGCTCAATTTCACCTAAAACTCTGTAAATTCTCAAAAGAAAATATACCCTGTTTGCAAACAACCCTACTACAACTCCATTTTTTTAGAATAACTCAAAGCAAGAAAGAAAACGACAAGGATATGAGGTATAGCAGAGCACAAAATGTCACATCAAGATGTAATGATTTTAAATTTAAACTTTTATTTTAGATGACATAAGAATAATTCCATGAGAGTAATTCACCACTGTACTCCCCCCCCAACCTAAGGCTTAACATGTGTCCACACATGCAGAGGGTGACTACAAGAACAACTATGAAAATATTATTATGATTCAAAATATGGTTTAATTAATACATGTAACAACAATAAATACACATGAGCGTACTTATTATTGTGTCATAATGATAGTAGTTGGAGAAATCCATCATGTATGAAGTCTAACTGCTATGTATGTCAGGTGAGGTGGAGAAATGAATGGCATGTTGGCATTTTTGATGATTATGTTGTGATTGTCATTGATGGACACACACTTGCTATGAGATCACTTTTTGTATGTATAAGTTAAAGCTCAACCTGTATGATGTATTATAGTCTTTAGACTATCGGTGTTTTGCAGAAAGTGTTTACTGATCTAAAGCGGTATGAAGACCCCAAGTGGTTCATGGATCTCAAGCGGTACGAAGGAATGAAGCGACACAACTCATATTTCCCAGTCTTCATTTTGTCAAACCGGCAACCAGTATTTTTCTTAAATCGGTATTTTGTTTGAGCCGGTAATACTCTATGATGAGTTACCAACTGGCATTTTGTGATGAGTTACCATCCACCAATTGTTTCGTGGTACCGACACTTTAACAGTGCTTTTTGTGTTGTGTTATAGAATATGTCTAGATGCATTGAACCTAGGAAATTGTATTGTAATCCTATTGGACCGACATGAAATCAAATTCCTTTATAAGGACATCATGTCTAGGGTTTTAGGTAGTTGCTAGGGTTTAAGGTGGTTGAAGATTTCTTGTAAGTGCGAACATAGAAGAGAAGTTCAGGTCTATGAGAGAAAGTAGAGTGTGAATGTGTTGAAGATAGAAGTAATGCTGGAATACATTAGGAACGAGCTATCAAGGATCTAACAAAGCAATCTGTGCTATTCGCTAGATCACTCACTTGTTGATTACTCACATCTTCGACAAGTTTGAAGCCCTTAACCAAGTAGGCCCAAAAAGCCTTTTGTAAATCCTCTAACAAGGTGGTTCACATCTGTGAATCTAAAATCCTTTAGAAAGGTAGTCTTTAATTGGACTTATCTCCTAACAGAGATTGAGATTTTGAACAGGATCTATTCTGGTAAAGAAGATTGTATGACCTTAACTGGTCTGGTTCCTATTTTGTAGATAGTTACTTGTGAGTTTCATCTCATCGTGGTTTTTCCCATTTGGGTTTCCATGTCAAAATATCTTGTGTTATGGTGTTTGTGCTTCTATGGGTGAATGCATTATTTGCTATTTGGTTTGCATATGTGCTAACTAGTTTGTTTGCTAAACTGCTTTATCGGTTTACTGTTAGAATAGTAAAGTGTTTAAGTATAGAGATTTTTGGCATACTAATTCACCCCCCCCCCTCTTAGTATTCATCAATTGGTGTCAGAGCCAACCTTTCTATAAGTTTAACCACTTGGAAAGAGATATGGGGGAATACACTATGAGGGAACTTACTCATCACCTCACTCAGTCTGAAAAAGCCTATGATGATCTTATGGTCAAATATAAGGCCTCTCAGGCAAAAAGAAGAGAACATGCTGAAAAAGTGATGGAGCTATCTGAAAATAGTTCTTCTGATGAAGTGGACATGGAAGCCCTGATTCAAGAAGTAGAAAAGCTGAATGAATCCAATTCCAATCTAAGAAAGGAGTTGGAAGGACTGACTATTCGAATGTGCCAAGAGCTTGAGAACCAGAGGAAAGCTGAAGATCTGGTAAAAGACAAAGATCATGAAATCTCCAAGCTGAAGCAAGAAATTAGTTCCCTAACCACTCAACTCCATGTGAGAAAAGTGGAAAAGGAAGACATGCAAGGAGAACTAAACATAGCCATCTTTGAGAATGCAAACTTGATGGAAACAAATGTTGCTATTTCCAAAGAACTCTCTGAGTCAAAGGAAATACTTGCTAAATTCAACAAGAGTACTATTAAGCTAGAGCAAAAGCTTAAATCGGCCAAACCTGTCAAGAATACTGATGGACTTGGTTACTCCGGTCATGAGCAAGGTGAGACCTCTGGTGCAAATGCTAAAGCATCAAAGAAGCAACCGGCATTCAAAAGTAAAGGCAAGCAAAAGTTCAAACCTGTTTGCTTTAACTGTCTTAAAGAAGGACATACTGCTAATGTGTGTAGGAGCAAAGTCTACAATAATTTTCCTTACTTTATAAGCAATGTACCTAGATCCAATAAGTTTAATGGTAATTGTTATGCATGCAACAAGTTTGGGCATAGAGCATCTGAATGCAGGTCTGTTATGAAAAACACTGGAAGATATCCACAAAGGACTCAAGGAGTTGGTCCAGAACCTTTTGTGAACCGAAATCACAATTGGTTTAATGTCTTTAATCATCAGTCAGGAAGTGGTGGCTATCAAGCGGCAACCGGATGGAGAGAAAACTGTTTGATCTATCATTGTCATGGTCACACTACTGCAACATGTAGGAGGAAGAATGGTAACATGAATAATGGACCTTGAAGAGCACCTGGAATGGTCTGCTATCATTGCAACAAATTGGGTCACATTGCCAGATTCTGCAGAAGTAGAAAGAGTATATTGGATGATATATCAGTCACTCCAGAAGGAAAGATTGATGTTGAGACCATTCAAGCAGATATGAACAAAACCTGGAAGAAGAAACCAGCAATGTTGCAAGAAGAACCGGTTTCTGCACCTAGTGTGGAAATCACGGAACTGAAAAACTAAGCATCAGAAAAGCTTAGGGGGAGTAAACGGCGAAATACTTCGAACCCCCAGTTTACACTGGTAAAAGACCTTAATTGGTATGTGATACCTTTCAGTTGGTAGAAGACCAGAAATGGTAAAAGGCAAATTAGGGTTTGCACTCTAATATTGGAGCATTTATTATGGTAGGTGGAGAACCTGTTTGAAAGAAATTTTCAAATCATTTCTCACTTATCATTTTTCGAGTGAAGAAGTTTTTCAAGTGCAAAGCGAAGAAAATTGATTTACACTATGGTTCAAAGAGTTTATCAAAAACCTAGAGAAGAATCTGAAGCTATCATTTATTGAAGGAGTGCAGAACGCAAAGTGGTATTTTAGTACCCGAAGGAGTGTGAAGTGTAGTTCAAATTGTGAAGCCCTAAATTTTGATCTATGAAGGTATTTTTCAAAATTCTCTATTTATCATGGCTTTCGCATCTCATGATAGCTCTAGTGCAACTGTTGATTCTATGGACTTCATTCAACGAAAGTCAAAATACAATGCCCTGTCTCAAGTACCTACTGGTGTAATAGTAGAAGAAGGCATTTTCGATTACATAGACTGCAAAATCGAAGACCTGGGGTCTCTTGTAATCCATTCCCAGTTGAGCTTCTTCTACAGAAAGGATAAGAAGATTAAACCAGAATTTAGCATTCTGGAAAATAAGAAACTTCAAAATGCAGTTTACTTTCTTGAAGAATTTTTGGACGATCACATTCGCATTATTCTAAGTAGGGTACATGGTGATAAGATGTATCTAGAACGGATGCATGATATCACACCTAAAGCGATTCATGTCATCTCCAGTTTCTGTAACACAGGGGAAGTACCAACCCTAAGGAAGGTCAGCAAGAATGAAAAGTCCAAGCTCACTGATTCAGTGAGTGACTCACGTGGAATGACCATCAACTCATTCAAGGATGATCTAGTCAAGTATGCCTGCATGGTGATAGGTTACCGGATGTTCTCTGCTAGCAGAATTAATTTTGTCTCTGCTACAGCAGCAAATGCCACTTACAGGATGATCAAAGAAGATGTATCATTTGATCTATGCACTTGTATGCAAAGACAACTTATGTTGAATTTTAAGTCAATCAAATAGGACAATGCATTGAGATTTAAGTTCAGACAACTACTGGTTGGTTTGTTCTTTTACTTCCAAGGCTACTTTCTAGGAGTAGGTGACATTAAGTGGTCTGTCGACCAATCGGTGACAAAACAAATCAAGGAGAGCCTACAAGTGGTTGGAACCGGCTATCTAGAAGCACTACACAAATACTTTGATGAGTTCAGATGCAAGATGAGTCAAAGGATAAGAATATCTGGTGATTTAGTTAAAAAGTATGAGGAAGACATCTACTTCACCATCAAAGTGGATGAATGCATAATGGAGGCTATTGAGCCCAGGCAGGAAGAAGTGGAGCCTATGGGCTATGAGGTAATGAATGATATGTTAGACGGGTAAGCTTTTACCCTAATCGCCTCACCCCTTGATCCTAAAGCAAAGAGAACCAACACTTATTTGGAAAGGGTTACACCAACTGTAGAACCCTCAGAAAAGAAAGGGAAGGCAGTGCCTTCAGCATCGGCACTGGTTACTGCAGCCAATCCCAAAGTGACCAAGCGGTCACCAGTTAAGAAAAAATTGGAAGCAGCACTTGCAAAAGCCTTTGAGAGGAAGTGGAAGACAAAAAGCAATACACCTGACTCAGAAGAAACTATGTCAGAAGAACTGCCTAAGAAGAAGACTAGGCAAACAAGGAAAAAGAAAAAGAATGAACCGGCATCATCTGCACCGGTAAATATTGATATTTCTTCTTACAAACCTTTAACACATTGTCAAAGAACTATAAAGAATATTAGGAGAAAAGTGTTGAATGATTTAATTGATTGTTTTGATGACTTCAATGATGAAGAAAAGGAAGAAGTTGAATAGGAAATCATTAAGTATTTGTGTGTTAATGATTGATCGCCTTCAGAAATTAGATCTGAGACACTAGATTCTTTGTATAATTCTCTAGACAATAAATGGCATATTTCCATAGAAAAGGAATAGGAAATGAGGGAGGAAATATTTGCTCAATATTTTCCTGATGTATCAAATTTAGAACTTTTCAAAGTTATGAATAAATACAAAGGCCTCTTCTTCATGAGAAGAAGAAGACTCCTGTTACTGGAAGGAAAGGTTCATGAAGTGATCAAAGATACACATACTCATGCTCAAGAAGCTCTTAAGATGCATCAAGTGGCTAAAGCCAATAGGAAAGCTGAGCAAGAACCGAAAACTAGCAAACTGGATGAGGTTTATAATAGTGAAGAAGAACCGGTCATAGCCAAATGGACCCCATTGATGTTGATGCCTTAGATGGTGAAAATGTTACTTAGGGAGCACCATCAGAAGGAACAAGACATGAGAAGCAAGCAGAAGAAGAAAAGAAGCAACAGGAAGAAGAGAAGAAGAAACAGGCAGATGAAGAGGAAAAGAAAGAGGAGAAAAAGAGGAAAGATGAAGAGGACAAGAGAAAAGAGGACGAGGAGAAGAGAAGAGAAGAGGAAAATAAGAAACAAGAGGAAGAGAAGAAGAAGGAAGAGGAAATGAAAGAAGAGGAGAAGTGGAAAGGGGAAGAGAAGAAATAGGAAGAGGAGAAGAGAAAGAAGGAAGAGGAGAAGAAGAAGGATGAAGAAGAGAAGAAGCAAAAAGATGAAGAGAAGAGACAAGAAGAAGAGGAGCAGAGGAAGGATCAAGAAGATAAGTAAAAAGCTAAGGACAAGGAAGTAGCTGAAAAGAGCACACAGGTGGAGACTCCAATGGCAACTGGTAGTCAGGCTAAACCGGCTGACATTACCAGTCCTATTGACCTCCAGTCTGCAAATGAATCGAAGCTGCTGTAGAGCATTAAGCTTGCTCAAGAGCGATTGGATGCTCTAAGGAGGAAAAAAGAGGAAGATGATATCCAAGCTACGGTGGACACTCTTACCAGTTTGATACCTGATACGAACCTCCCTAGTACCGATTCCTCACTTGCACAATTGAAGCTTCTATGTGCAGTTGTTGATGATCAGGTGCAAAGCCTGGAAGAGGTTGCAGAAGCAAATGCCAAGAAGGAACATCAAAAGGCTCTTGACACTGCCTTGGTGAGAAAATTAACAGAGCTTCAGTCTAATCTCCAGAAGGCACAAAAGGATGTTAGAGATGCAATGAATGAGGGCAATCTACTACTCAGCAAGATTTGTCAACCTCATTTATTCTGTGATGATGTGCTCACTCAAAAGGACAAACTCCAATTTGATATTCAGTCATTTATTAGCACCCTCATGATGCCCTATGACTCCTTCTCCACATATGGACAAACTATTCACCGGTTTCAACTGTAGTCTGAAAGACTAGAGGCAGAGATAAGCAACCGGACATGAAATTTGCAGGAACTTCAACTGGTCCTACTGCCAAGACTGCAAATTCTCTAGAAGTGCTATCTAAATCTTGATGCCCTAACGGTCACTCAAGAGATGAGCACGATAGATGCCATGGAAGAATAGGTCTCCCAAATGCAGACAGAGAAAGATGTGGCTACCTCCCTACTTGGCTCATGGTCCTTATCCATGAAGCAATTTTTGCAGGACTTTAAATTAGTTTTTGACAAGTTTTTCTAGTTACTATCATAAACACTTATTATTTTATACTAATGAAACAGGAGTTAGTCTGCAATGTTTTTTTCATTGTTGGCGAAGGGGGACAAGTATAAATTTTGAATGTTTTGATGTATACTTTCATGTTATTTCTGATAAGGAGTAGTATACATTGTATTTTCTACAAAAGGGATAGTGTATATGCTTAGGGGGAGTAATTTTGATTATGGCATATTCTTTATTGTTAAACACTTAGATGTCAAAATTTTCCTAAGTGTTGCCATAAATGCCAAAGGGGGAGATTGTTGGCATTTTTGATGATTATGTTGTGATTGTCATTGATGGACACACAATTGCTATGAGATCACTTTTTGTACGTATAAGTTAAAGCTCAACCAGTATGATGTATTATAGTCTTTAGAATATCAGTGTTTTGCAGAAAGTGTTTACCGATCTGAAATGGTATAAAGACCCCAAGCGGTTTGAGGATCTCAAGCGGTATGAAGGAACGAAGCAGCACAACTTTAAAATATTATTTTTTACACTATACTATAATTTATTATATGGTATTGTAAAGGAATGAATATATAAATAGGGATATCATAATCATTATTTAGATATCCACATATATTATATATGATGCAATCTATTAAAAAGTCTTGTCAATTATCAAGTATCCACTTAATATAAATTTGATTTAATAGTAATTGAAATAATGGTTTATTTATTAATGTAATTAAATTTATGATGTTGATGAAATAAAAAATCTCAAAGCCAAATTTTGAAAAAAAATTAATATTTACCTCTTATGATGTATGCTCAAATGTCAACTTTTATGAGGCCAACTTTTTATTGTAATCACATTGGTCAATGAAGATAATTATTTTTTAATATAATATAAGATGCACTTCTCTAAAAAATCCATAGTAGAAAGGAAGAGATATTACCAAAAAATTGTTGATAAGCATAAATAAGATTTCCATCAAATTTTATATGTCTTCTAGTATAACCTGTAAAAATGATTAGTACTAGCCTAACCTGCTCTGATACCATGTTAGAAATTAGGATCTTAGGATACTAATCATTATAAACAAGATTATAAAGTAAATTAAATATGAAACATACATGCAAAATGTACACATTACACAAGATATACATGGGGAAAACCCTTTCGAGTTAAAAACCCCATAAAGCATCATTTAATTAAAACACTTACAAATATAGTCTATCATAAAATACACATGAACCTGGGGACACTCCTCCAATACTTCCACATGGCCAATAATACCTCATATGCATAGTGATACAACTCACCATAAAGCTCCAAATTCTCACGCCTCTCAAATGAGAGAGAACCTCCTTAAATATAGGAGGAAGGATGACTTCACTAGTCACACCTTTTCAATAACCCCCACTCATAAATAATTAATAATCTAATAGTTATTAGATTATAATTATTTCATATGGGATATGCTTATAAAGCATATAATATATAAGGTTTTATAACCTTATATTAGAACATTATATATAAATGTTATAAGGATGTGATCCCTAATAACATTATGTTCTATTAGTCATGTTACAGAATATGTCTAGATGCATTGAACCTAGGAAATTGTATTGTAATCCTATTGGACCGACATGAAATCAGATTCCTTTATAAGGACATCATGTCTAGCGTTTTAGGTAGTTGCTAGGGTTTAAGGTGGTTGAAGAGTTCTTGTAAGTGCAAACATAGAAGAGAAGTTCAGGTCTATGAGAGAAAGTAGAGTGTGAATGTGTTGAAGACTAAAGTAATGCTGGAATAAATTAGGAATGAGCTATCAAGGATCTAACCAAGCAATCTGTGCTATTTGCTAGATCACTCACATCTTCAACAAGTTTGAAGCCCTTAACCGGGTAGGCCCAAAAATCCTTTTGTAAATCCTCTAACAAGGTGGTTCACATCTGTGAATCTAAAATCCTCTTGCAAGGTAGTCTTTAATCGGACTTATCTCCTAATAGAGATTGAGATTCCTAACAGGATCTATTTTGGTAAAGAACATTGTATGACCTTAACCGGTCTGGTTCCTATTCTGCAGATATTTACTTGTGAGTTTCATCTCATCGTGGTTTTTCCCATTTGGGTTTCCATGTCAAAATATCTTGTGTTATGGTGTTTGTGCTTCTGTGGGTGAATGCATTATTTTCTATTTGGTTTGCATGTGTGCTAACCAATTTGTTTGCTAATATGCTTTACTAGTTTACTGTTAGAATAGTAAAGTGTTTAAGTATAGAGATTTTTGGCATACTAATTCACCCCCCCTCTTAGTATTCATCATGACAAAAGTAGAATGAGATGGAAGAGTGATGGGTGAGTATGAGAATGAAATATTTATTGGCGAAGAAGGGTACCTCCATGGGATATGGAATTATTTATTGTGAGTGAATGCAACAAGAAATTAGGAAGAAGTTAGGACTACAAGTCCCCCTAATTTTGTTGCAGGAATCTCGACAGCTTCTTGAGTAATGAATTGTTGTATGAACCCTTATTTGGAAAGAGGCTTATGATAGAGGTGCAATCGATTACCATTTACCAACAAATTAAATTTTATAGGATCAATAGTAGCCAATTGTACTGCACCATTTTGAAATGTTTCAATCACCTCATAGGTCCCTAACCATAGTGTCTATAGTTTCCCCAAATTATCCTTATACTTGGAATCATACAGAAGGGACTGGTATCCTAGTTTGAATTCTTTTTCTTTGATATATTTATCATGCCATTTCATGCATTGGTTTTGAATTATTTCTATGTGCTATAGGGTAGACTTCTCGATTTCATCTAAGGCATTAAGCTATAGGAGTCTATCTTGTTGAGTTGCACAGAGAGAGTCATATCTAATGCTATGGATGTTCTAAGTGTCTTATGCTCAAACTCTACAAGCATCATAGCCAATTTACCATACACCATCTCAAAGGGTTTAAATCCTGTCGTTGTCTTCCATGTAGTCTTATATGCCCAAACTACCTCTGATAATCTACTAGACCAATACTTTCAATGGAGGGTTGTTGTTTTGGTCAGTACAGATGTAATCTCTTTGTTGGCGATTTTAGCTTGTCCATTTTCATGACGATGGTAGGGGCTTGACTTCCTATGTCGTATATTAAAATCATTGAACAAAGCTATAATAAGAGTGGAAGTAAATTGTGCCTCTTGGTCAATCACAATCTCCCACAGAACTCCATATCTTGTAAAGGTTTCCTCATACAAAAATTATGCTACCTTGTTATCTCTTGCATGTTTGAATGCATTCACATCAACCCATTTTGTGACATAGTTAGTACACATAGGGATGCATGATCTACCATTTAGGGTGGATCAATAGGTCCTATAAAATCTAACCACCATTTGTCAAATGGTGTAACAACCACTTGTGGATGCAAAGGAATCTCATTCGTTCTAGTGGATCTGCCCATTCTCTAACATCTATCACATTTTCTAGTATATTTGACTGCATCTTTATGCAATGTTGGCCAATAATAACCTATGTTCAGGATCTCTATAATTGTTCGCTTGGTAGAAAATTGTCTTCCACAAGGCTCATCATGACAGGCATGAAGAATGTCATAAGTTTCATCCTCCCGAACACACTGACTCATAACTTGATATGGCCCTATATAGAATAAGCAATCTTCTATCCATGAAAAATTGAAACTCTTCTCTACAAGTAACCTTCTTTCCTTGGGTGAGAAATGAGGAGTTTTGTTAGCTACTAGGTAGTTAGCTATGTCAGCATACCATGGAGTATTTACATTGATTGAAAACAAATTCTCATTTGGAAAGGAATCATCAATGACTGAAAGATCATCATTTGTCTGTAGTCTGGACAAAAAGTCTACCACTACATTTGCTTTACCTGGATTGTCTATGATAGTGATATCAAACTCCTACATAAGCAATAACCACCATGCCAATCTGCCAAAAATGGAACTTTTATTCATAAGGTACTTGATGGTTGCATGATCAGTGTGCACAAATATTTGATAGCCAATGATGTGTCAGAACTTGTTGAGAGCATAGATAAAAGCTAATATTTCCTTCTCTGTAATAGTATAATTTAGCTTAGGTCCCTACATTTTTTTGTTGATATAATAAATTGCATTCTCTAAAGCTCCTTATTTATGTCCCAAGACTACTCCAATTGCAAAATCTAATGCATCAATGTGAATGTGAAAAGGGAGAGACCAATCAGGTCCTTTGAGCACCAGAGCTTGAGTTAAAACTCCCTTGAGTTTGGAAAATGCCTCTTCACATGTTGGTGTCCATTCAAACTCAACATCCTTTGTCAAAATAGAATACAAAGGACCTACCATCTTACTAAATGCCTTTATAAATATTCTATAGTACCTTGCATGGCCTAAGAAACTCCTGATATCCATTTATTTTATAGGGACTGCGAGGTTGATTATTACCTCAATCTTGGTAGGGTCGACTTGAATGCCTACTTGAGAAATACAATGTCCCAACAATATCCCTTCTTGCATCATCATGAATAATTTTTAACTATTTAGGGACAAATTATGATCCTCACACTGCTGCAACACTTTGCCAAGATTGTGTAATGCTTCCTCAAAAGTATTTCCATAAGTAGTGAAATCGTCCATATAGATTTCCATGTAACCATGGGCAATATCTAAAAATATACTGAGGACTGCCCTCTAAAAGGTTGCAAGAGAATTGCACAAACCAAATGGAAGAACTAAATAGGCATGTGTTCCCCAAGGGTAGGTGAAGGTTGTCTTTTCCTGGTCTTCTGGAGCAATTTTAATCTGATTATAACCACTAAACCCATCCAAAAATGAGAAGTATTGTTTTCTTCCAATAGAAGCCAGTACCTGACCAATGAAAGGAACTGGTAAATGATCCTTTTTAGTGGCAGTGTTGAGCTCCCTATAGTCCACACAAACTCTCTATTTACCTCCTTTCTTAGTGTAGACACCTAAAACTTGCACAACTAATTAAATGAATTTTATTTATTTAATCATCATTTATTCACCTATTAATTAGACTAAGGTTTAATTAATATCCCTATTCTTCTAGTCAGCCTATTAATCAAATTAAAGATTTGATTAAAATCCTTTTCTTCTAGCCTAACCTATTAATTAAACTAAGGTTTGAGTAAGTACCCTTTAGCCATTTAATTGAATAAATCTTATTTACTTAATTAAAACCCCCTTTTTCTCTTTTAATTGAATTCACATTTGATTAAAAACATTCATTTGCATTTAAATAGATCATTATTTATTTATGAATAGACCCCTCACTTGCAAAATCCTACAAATGCAAGTTGCACCCCTTTTGGCTAAAATAAATCTTTTATTATATCTAAAATGTCTATTTCCCTCCACTTGCATTCACCTACATTTTCCATTAGCATGCTAATATTCTTCTAGAACCCCTCTAATCCCTCATTAACTAGCCTAACTCCTCTAATTATGTCACTAAATTTGGGGGAGTCACTTCTGCAAATTTGGGGAAAGTCTTCAAAATGTGTTGAAGACTTTACCTTCAAAAAGTTAACTTGTTGAGTCTTCCAAACTTGTAAGGATCTTACAAAAGCCTTGAAGGTTATCTACCTTCTAACAAGTTAACCTCCAAAGTCTTCAAAGGCATTTAATGCCTCTTACAAGACATCACCCTAGCCCATCATGGTTTTCCCTTTGGCCATCCCTCAACTTTGCATAAGAGTTTACCTCTTGGACAATAGCATTCTCCCTTGGATAATAGCATTATCCAATGATGTCATACCTTGAGGTTATCCCTAATGCTTACTTAGCATCTAATGCTTGCTTAGCATCCTCTCAAGCCATCTAAAGGTGGAATTTGTCAACTTGAGATTGGATTAAATTCCCCTCATGGATTGATAACTTTCCATCCTAGCCCTTGTTGAGATTGCTCAATCTCAACCATCCATTTTTCTATTTTTCCTATAAATAGAGCCCCTTCCTTCACTATTTGGGATCCATCATATTGTGCATCAAACTTATAGTAATTTTGTAGGTTATCAAGGAGCTCAATTTTCCATCTCCAAGCATTTAGATCATCTTAGTTGCATGCTAGTTTAGCTTTCATTGTGTCGATAGTATCATGTTAATCCCATTTTCATGCTAGATTAATTCATAACCATTGTATATCAATTTCATAGCAATCTCCATGTTAGTTTAATTAGCACACCTAATCTTTCAATTTGGAATCAATCTTAGTCTCATATCTTGCATTCCATCTTGTATTTCATCTTTTCATATCATTTGATCATCTAGCTAGGATCTTAGTTGCATTCATTTTGATCTTGGCATATCCTTCAATCTCATTCTTTAGGTTGACATCTAAAAGATCAATTTCTTCCAAGTGAGAGCCACTTGGAATCTTGAAGATCCTTGGAGATAAAGGAACATGAGACGTGCTTGGGGTTCTTGATTTTGAAGCTAACTTAGTTTAGTTTCTATTTTGAATTCTAAATCTAACATAATGTTTCATGTGTATGTTTGATGTTGTTTGATTCTATTTTGCAAATTCCACACTTTTCAGCATACATTTTTGGCGCCCATCGTGGGGCTCAACCCCTAAATTTTTCAAAATGTTAACCTTTTTACGTAGGTTTAGCTCAAAATTGATAGAATCTTTTAGCGCATACATCAATTGTTGCAGCGCATATGTCGTAAGAAGTAGCGCATCTATTATCTGTTCTAGTGCATCCATGCTCTGTTCCAGTGCATCTGTGCTTTGTTACAATGCATATAAACAATTGTTTACCTTATCTTTTTCCTGTGGATTTTTATATCTTTTATGGTTTTCTGTTTGATAAACTTATTTTAGCATATACATAGTCTGGTTTAGCGCATACGAAGTACTCTGCAGCTCATTTATCCTCTTGTATAGTGCATATGTGAAATCTTTTAGCGCAAACGTTCTCTGTTGTAGAGCATTTATAACAAAGGCAAGAATTGTAACCCAAACTTGGAATTTAGGCTTGTGTAAGCCCACAAGGAGATTTTATGCTTTGCCAACTTCGTTTCTTGCAGGTTGAAGGAGTTAAATTAGGATTTTTTATTTCTTTCCTATCTTTCTTTTAAGTTGGTTAAAAAGAATTCATATTTCCTTTTTGGTAAAAAAAACCTCACAATTTCGTTTTTGGTGCTCTAAAATAAATCAAACTTGTCTTTAGGGCTCTAAAAAGAACATCATTTGTAAAGGCTAAAAAGAATCACAAATCAAACTTTCATTTTCTTGCAAGTTAGGAGCAAAAACACCTCAATTTGGGCTCTAAAAAGAACAACAATCTTTATTTGCAAGTTAAAAAGAACAAGCAACTTGTCCCTTTTGCAAAACAATTTACTTTATCGCAATGATTTTCATTTTTTTTACTAGGATTTCCAATTCCTAGTTTAGAAAATCATTATCTATGTGGGACTAAAAGAACACCATGTTTTATTGGAGCAACATCTCCAATTAGAACTTAGAAAACAATTTCTTTGAAAGGGTAAAAATAACTTTGAGTGCTTTGTCTTGAGTGGTAGGTATATGCTCTCCCCTTAATTGGGTGACCAAAAAGCCAAACCGACTCTTTTCATGTTTATTTACTTTCAAGCATTTAAAAACTTTAGAGGGCCTACCTTCCCGAATGCCTTGAGGGGGCTAGTGAGAAGGGAATGACCCAAGTGGGCAATGGCTAAAGCCAAATTTACCAACCCACTATAATCAAATGTGGAGGCTGATGAAAGACCCCTCCATAGTAGTGTGCATTTGATAGCCTTCCCCTAGTATCCTTGTGATGCAAAAAGCCTTTGTTCTAAAGGTTGGGAAGTCTCTTAATTGAGTTTATCATTTTTCATGTTGAACAAAACCTTTACTATGAACCATAGAAGTAGAAACCTTTAGCCGAGTCAGTTGCCATACATTGGCAATATCATAGTGAAAGGGTGAAGAAGAATCTGCCCCCAAGATCACTCACAATACATCTCCCAATATAACTACTCAATTGAGGAGAAATCCTCTTTGGGTTAATTTTTGGAAAAAGGCAAAAAAATGGGCACCCTCTAGGGGGTGACACGATTGTTTGAGCTAAAGGAGTATTGAGCTATGGGCTATAGTATTGGCAATGACCCTTGAATAAAGAGTCTACTTGTTGTGTCTTATTTGTATCCAAACCAATGAAAACATTGGGGATTTGAACACATCCTCAAAGAACATACACTAAATGTTTAGCATTAGAATGACCATTGTCTTCATGTGTGTTATGTATTCTTGTCACAAATGTTAAAACATCTTTCAAAAATATCAATCAATCAACTAAAAAATCAGTTCAAACAAAGAGAAATCATAAGTGGAGGATATTTTCAAATCCAACAAATCACCTTTTGAGGTGGTTATCAACTTTTCAACTATCTTTAGGCAAGACTTTCATCCAAAAAGATTATAGGAGTATCAAACTAAGTGATCACAAGTTATCATCCAAACTATCTCAACAACAATACCTAGTTAGGTATTCAAATTTGGTTTCCATATCAGGAAACTTGATCCATATCATTTGATGTACTTTGTCATAGGGGAATATAAAAAAAACCCTCTATTATGACTAGTAAGCTTGAGTATCAAAATGAAGTATCCCTATCAACCAACAACATGAATATTTTGATCATTTGTATGACCACTCCCCGTATTTTGAGAAGAAGAAGTCTTCATCAAAAGACTAAGTTGAAGAAGAGACAACGTAGTCCTAGGGAGCTTATCAAGAGGAGAAAGTTTCTCTATATTAACCACCAACTCTTTGTATCACATCGTATCTTCTTACGTAACATGCAATTATATCTTCAAGGAAAAACCAACGAGTTTGAAGAAGAGACTTTGTGATGTAGGGCTTATACTCAGAAGTCAACATTCAACCAATGTATCAACAAAGGGGTAAAAATAAATCCTGCCTTCTTTGCAAACATTTTCATCACTTGCAATGAAGCTCAACCCGAACCACCAACTCCAATAAGAGAGGAAGAAATATCAACCCCACTAAGAGAAGAAGAACTCACTTATTGAGAAGCATATCAATGCCCATTTTCACTTGATCTTAGAAAATAAAAAAGTGAGACTCACAACCAGAATCAAGCATGATTCGTAGGGAGTTCAATCCCTTTTATGAATACATGCATATGGGGGAAGATGAGAGAACCAATAATCTCATCCAACAATGCCAACAAAGTACCACCTTCCAAAACTCATGGAAAGGCTTATAGAATTAGACGAACAAAAATACCTCCTCATGCTAAATAGTAAAGGAGTCAAGATTCCTGAGGATTTTGACTTGGATAATTCAAGGAATACCGATGAATGAATCCCAAGAACAAGGGAAAGGACATACACATTCAATACTTAGAATCAAGAGCACTTGGGAGGAGACAACACCCGTGACCAAGACAACACCTGTGACTGAGATGATACTCGTAATCACAACAACATTAGTGAACAAGGGGATGCCAATCATCAAAGGTTAAACAAAGAAAATGTTCCCTTACCCACCATCACACAAAAACTCCAAGTACTCTAATGACAAATGCAGGATATGCAACAAGGGTCCATAATAAGGTACTCTTTGGAGGACATTTGTCCTTATCCTTTTCATAGAAGATTAAACATGGTGCCCTTCCACCAAACTCTGTATACCAAAGTATGACAAATACAATGGTAAGAGTGATCCTTGGGATTACGTTAGAGAGTTTTGCACTATGAGCTTAGAGTTTTCTCATAATGGCACTTACATGATGAAGCTATTCCCAGGAAATTTGGGAGGAAAAACAATGGAGTGGCTTTCAAACTTGCTTAGTGAACAAATTCATCTCATAATATTCCTATAATATCCAATACGAGGTCACCATGCTTGAAATATGAAATACAAAACAAAAGAACAATGAAACTTTTATGGTCTTCTTACAAATATGGAGGCACGTGGTCTCAAGGTACCCACGTGATGTGCCTAAAAAGGAGAAAATGGAAATTTTAATAGACAATTTGAATGATGAAATTAGTTATCAACTCGAAATACTATCTAACTAGTTTTCAAAAGTTAATCGAGAATGACATTCAAGTAGAAGAAGCCTCAATAAAAAAGGGAACCTTGAAATTCTCTAGGGAAGGTGCTAGTTCATCAAACAACAACACCTATAGCAATCAATACAACAACAACTCAGACAAGTCCAAGTTTTGGACTGGGAACAAGAATGTTGTTAATGATGGTGTGGTTGATGCCAACAATGTAAAATCTAAGGAACCAGTACTAAATTTATTAGGCAGTACATACCCAACAACAATCAAAGAAATATCAATCAAGGCACTAACAACTATCAGTGCACTACCTATCAAGGAAACAACAACAATCAAGGGATCAATAATCAAGGGAGTAACACTAACACTCCACCTCCCCAATATCGAAGAACATTTACACCATTAGAACAAACCCTAGAATCTATATTTTGAGAGCTCTTGGCAAACAAAATCATCACATTGTCAAACATAGGTAATTTTGAATCCCAAGTCAAACCACCATGGTGGAATGACTCACACTATTGCGACTATCATCGAAACAAGGGGCATCACACAGATGATTGCCTTAGGTTGAAGAACCTAGTTCAAGACATGATAGATAAGGGTGATATAATGGTTGATGGCCATAAGACCAATGGTGATCACAAGGAATTCAAAGATCCCCTTCCTAATTATGACAAGGGAGGAGAAACAACATCCAACAACAACAAAGGAGCTCACATAAACCACATCTATGAAAATGTCATTAATCACATATCAACATATGACAACCAATTGAATTTCATAAAAATCAAGGATAAACAAGAACACACGTCGCTGAATGTGACAACAAGGGCACACAAATATGTCTTGAAGAGAAGCACATCTAAAGCAACGACACATAAGGGAATTTTGAAACAAGCTCTTGCAGATACTACAGTTTGAAACAACCTGGACATCAATCAATTCCAAGCCATGGTGGCACATATGATTGTGCCTCATAACCTATCTTTTTCAGAGCATGATGACATCTCTTTAAGTCATCCACATAACACCCCACTCCATATCGAAGTTCTTGTCCACAAACACCAGGTTAACATGTGCTAATAGATGGAGGAGTTGTTGTAAATATATGTACCTTAAAACTTATCCATGCATTGGGCTTCTCAGAGAAAGCTATTGATCCTAAACATAAAATCACTATCAAGGCATATGATGATGAAGAAAGGTCATCAGAAGGAATAGTGGTGCTACCTGTTTAGGTAGGACCTGTGCAGAAGGACACAATTTTCCAAGTCTTAGACATAGACTTGACATATAACATACTCTTGGGTTGTCCTTGGATCCATGAAATATAAGCGGTACCTTCTACATTTCATCAATGTCTCAAGTTCCCTTACAATGAACAAGAGATCTCAATATAAGTGGACACCAACCCCTTTCAGTATTGCAACGAAAGGAAGCTCAAAATGTTCTAGTACCACATAACAGGGATGCCCAAGCTTCCTCATCATCTAGTAATCAATAAAAAATCAAGTCTTTGTCCATAGACTAAAAAGAAGATGAAGATAAAAGACCAAGGCATGGGGGAGTTTTCTTTTGAATCCCTATGTTTGTCACAATTACCCATATCGCCAAGGTCTCATGAACAACCTTCAAAATAAAGGCACAAAGAAGCACAACCCATCAAAAAGTTTGATGACAAATTTATCCAAGTAGGCACACTCGCAGAAGAATCAGAAAACAAGGATATCCTCAACTTGCTATACAAATATGAGGAAGAAACAAGAGCAGCTGCTCTAGAAGTTACCATCCCCATACAACAATATGGTAATGGATTCATAATCATGCAGAGAGTGGGATAAAAAGGAAAAGGACCTATTGGAAAGCATCAAGAAGGCATCACATAACCAATTCAATGCCATTCATAACTTACCAAAGATAAATTTGGACTTGGGTATGGCCAGCATATTCAACCTCTACAAAAATGAGATCATCATCAAAACCCCCAATAGAAAAGAAATGTAACACATAAAGAGGAGTCATGAAAAAAAGTGATACATCAAGAAGTTGAAAAGACAAACAAAGAACAAAGAGATGAAGAATATGAGAAAAAACAAGAGGAACTCGCTATGCAAAGAGAGGAAACTTCCTATAAACAAATACATAATGTGCAAGCAATAACGAAACCTGATCAAGCCAGTATAGAATTAGTAACAAAAAGAACAGTTAGAAAACAAAGAGAAGATGAATATGCACCACAACAAGAAAAACGTGCCATTCAAAGGGAGGAGTCTGTTTATGAACAAATCAAAAGAGTACAAGCAAGTACATAACCTGAATCAACACAAGTGACAAAACTTGTATCAATTATCATCGAACTCTTCTCGCCATACAATATTCCTATCAGATACAGTGGTGTAGCCTTAGAAAGTGATTCTGAGACAAACTCAAATGAATATGAATGGGATACTTTCTCTGATGTCACCGAAGACATTGAGGTAGACAAATCCACACATATACACCCATACCCTATGATGGACAAGGTTCGAGGTTTAAATCATTTGAATTTAGACCACTACATATCTATGAGGCTAGTGAGAATGAGCAACGTCAATGCGAAACAAGAAACATCGAAGAGAGTACTATCAAAGAACTTGATACCGTCATAGACTTTGATACATCCAATGACAACTATGACAACCTCTCCATGATGACTCTTATAGTGGTAGACCTTGACCCACCAAATGATCCCCTACCTCTCATACATCCTGAGCTTATAGTCTGGGAACAACCTGAACACATTGATATACCAACCTTTCAAAACAATGACGCCATTATCCAATACTTATGCTCAGTCAACCCGGAAACATGCTCTATTAGTGAACCCCATGACGATGTCTATAATCAAGCGAGTGCCAAGTCTCTTAGTCACAAAATGAACTAAAGACAAAATGGATCTAATGGTGAAAACCATTTAATTGCAATGTTTGATCGCAAAATAGTAAAAAGAAAGGGCGTATCCAATAGTGAAAACCTCTCTGAGGCAATAATGGATGAGAGACTTGACACTCTTCCTGAATATTATCAGGAGCGATCACCTATATTGATTGAGCCCACTCAATCAATAAATATTGGTACATAAAAGATAACAAAAATCATTCACCTCGCTAAATCACTCACAGATTAGGAAAAGCCAAGTTTCATAAGGTTTTTTGAGGAAAAGAAAATTAACTTTGCTTGGTCTTATGTAGATATGTCGAGAGTTGATCCGAACCTCATTATGCATCACTTATCAATCTCTTTAGGAGCTACGCCCATTAAACACAAACTCAGAAAGATGAATCCACATGTGTCATTGCTAGTCAAAGCTAAACTAAAGAAATTACTAGATGTCGGTTTTTATCCAACCTATAGACTATGCATAATGTATTTCCAACATTGTACCGGTCTCCAAGTCAAACAAAAGCATTTGAATCTACACCAACTTTAAGGCCCTCAACAAGGCTTGTCCAAAAGATGACTTTCATCTACCAAGCATCGATACAATTATGGGTCTCATGACAGAGCATGTGATGCTATCACTCATGGATGGTTTCTCAGGGTACAACCAGATAAAGATAGCTCCAGAGGATCAGGATAAAATGGCATTCACATGTCCATGGGGTAAAGCTTGTTGGAATGTCATGCCTTTTGGTTTGAAAAATGCTAGTGCGACCTATTAAAGAGCAATGCCAATAATCTTCCATGACATGATGCATACTTTTATGGAGGATTATGTAGATGAATTGCTAGCCAAATAATTCACAGAGAGGGACACTTGGACATTCTTGATAAAATCTTTTAGAGACAAGAAATTCAATGTTAGATTACACACTAAAAAGTGTGTTTTTCAGGGTCATATCTGGAAAACTCTTGGGCTAAATTGTATCAAAAAAGGGCATCGAGGTGGACCCTGCAAAGGTTTAGGAAATCATAGAAATTCCACCTCCAAGGAACATTAGTCAGTTATAATCTCTTCGAGGCAGGCTACAATCTATTAGAAGGTTCATTGCTCAACTGGTGGACAAATGTCTCCCATTCAACCATCTAGTTCATAAAAATGTACCTTTCAAATGTGAGGACAAGTGTGTAGAATCATTCCATCAACTCAAGAAATATCTCATGAATCCACCTATTTAAGTGGCACCAATAGCGGGCAAGTCACTCATTCTCTACATATTAGTAATGAAAGTATCACTGGGGGCATTACTAGCATAAGAAGACTTTGTAGGAAAGGAAAGAGCCATTTATTACATTAGCAGGATGCTGAATGGCTATGAACTAAATTAAACCTTCATCAAAAAATCTTGTTTAGTTGTGGTGTTCACTTCCCAAAAGTTGTGACACTATATGTTAGCTCATACTATCAAGCTAGTGGCAAAGGTCAACCCATTAAAATACTTACTCAGCAAAGTCACTCTCACAGAGAGGTTAGAAAAATGGGTGGTGATCCTAAGAGATTTTGAAATTCAATATATAGAACAGAGGGCTATCAAAGGACAACCAATAGCAGATCAACTGGGAGAAGCACCACTACTAGACAAACACCCACTACATGTGGAATTTCTAGATACATATGTGTTCACTGTTACACCAAAGCAATAGATCTTATACTTTGATGGGTCCTATACATAGCATGGATCAGGTGTTGGCATCTTGTTCATCACTCTAGAAGGACACATAATTATGAGATCCTATAGGTTGATATTCCCATGCACCAATAATATCTCTAAGTACAAAGCTCTAGTGATAGGTATCAAAGTAGTCATGGAGTGGAAAATCACATAATTGAAAGTCCATGGGGACTCTCAATTAGTTATCAATCAGGTCAATGATGACTATTAGACAAAGGATGATAAGTTGATGCCCTACAAACACACGGTGGATGATTTTAAGAAATAATTTGTACACATCACATTTGAGTAGGTTCCAAGGCTAGACAACAAATCTCTTGATGCAATGGCCACCATTTGCTCACTCTTGAAAATACTAGACAAACAAAATCGTTATGAATTCCTAGTGGAGCAATTGTTTTCCCCCGCCTATGACAACTTGGAATCCCAAGTCATCTGTACCCTAGACGGTTCTTATTCCCCCCTATATGGAAAGATCTACACCAACCTAAAAGATAATATCCTTCCACTAGACCTATCCCGAAACTAGAAACACAACTTCATTCATCAAGCAACCCGTTATACCCTAACCACTGACACACTTTACCGTCGAGGTATTGATGGTACTCTTCTTTGGTGTCTTGATTGTAATGAATTTAAAACTGCCTTGCAAGAACTTCACGAAGGTATTTGTAGCACACATTCAAGTGGTCCTACTCTCACCAAGAATTTTCTAAGGATGAGCTATTATTGGCCAACCATGGAAAAAGAATCATAACAGTTTGCCAGAAAATGTCCAAAATGCCCAATTCATGGCCTTTCCACCGATGGTGATGTGACCTCATAGGAAAAATTCAACCTTCCTCATCAAATGGTCACAATTTTATCATCACAACCACTGAGTACTTGACAAAGTGGATTGAGGCAGTTCCGTTGACCATAGTTACCAGCAAGTAGATAACTTCCTTCTTTTTGAACTACCTCATATGTCAGTATGGTATTCCCAATTTTATTATCATGGATAATGGACAACCTTTCAAGAATAAAGATGTATAAGAACTTTGTAAATGATTCCATATCCAACATCATTTTTCAACACCATATTATCTACAAGGGAATGGCCAAGCAAAGGCCTCAAACAAAACAATCCTGAAGATCCTCAAGAAGATAATGAATGATGTCGGTAAACATTGGCATGTCCAGTTTAATATTGCACTTTGAGCATGCAAAACAAGTATCCACACACCCACAAGAGCTACACCATAATCATTGGTGTATGGATCAAAGGCTATCCTACCTATTGAGGTATAAATTCCATCACTCAGGGTATCATTGAAAGACCTCATTCCAGATGAAGAGTATCAAGTCAACAGACTGCAAGAAATAGAGCTACTAGATGAACATCGACAACATGCCTTTGATCATCTCAAGGCATATCAATAACAAATGTGTTGAAGCTACAATCACAAGGTCATACCAAGGGCATTCAAAATTGGTGAACTAGTCCTAAAAGAAAATCCCCAAAATCAACAAGATCGGGAAAAGAAAGGGAAATTTGAACCTAATTGGTTGGGACCCTTTGTCATCATATCAGCTTATGGATTGGGGGCATATCAATTGTCAACTTTAGAAGAGGACATGATTGATGAGCCAACCAACAACATCCATCTAAAGAAATTCTACACTTGAGTCATCCAATGCACGGATCAAGTGAAAAAGAAACAATTTTTAAAAAAAAAATCATCACTAGGGTGAAAACCTAGTAAATAGGCACCTTGTGGCATACAAAAATTTAAAAAAAATCAAGAAAAATACAAAAAAAATCAAAAAGTGCAATAAAAACAGGTGGTAAAAACCTGGCAACATCCACTATCTGTGATAGAGCAACTCCTTTGTCTATTAATAGTGTTGGCATATGTTCAGAATATGTTGACATGATGATATTGTGTTGTCATTGATGTCAATATGTTGAAAGAGAGAACCGGTAATATGCTGAAGAGTGAACCGGTAATATGAAGAAGAGTGAACAGGTTTATTGAAGTTAAGCAACTGGCAAAGTGAACCGGTATATGTGCAAAAGGTGAAGTGGTACGTGTTGTTCACCAAAAGTGATAACCCAAGAACACTTGCAAATCTATCTATGAGATAGCCAATCTCAATCAATGAAATACTTCAGGGCTTGGACAACATAACAAGGACCTAAATCCTTCTACTCTTTAGGCTCTGCAAAACCTAGGTGGGTGTACCTATGATGCATTTAATCAGACCGATTACATACAAGACTGCATCAACAAAAGTAGATGGATCTCAAAAGGTTCAAAAACTAAGAGGTTACTGTAGATGGGCTAGATCCACACTTGCAACTCAATAATGTTTGAATCCTGAGATGGATGGACATATTCCCATAGAACATAAAACAAAGAAAGATATTCTGATGTTGGATTTTAAAATTCTTGTGCAAATAACTTCAAATTGTAACAGATCAGTACCTTCATTAGGGCATAGAGTCAACACAAATGGCCACAAACGGAATCCAAGCTGCAGATCAAATTCACTGAAAATATATCCCTGTATTAATGCCTGGCATTAATACATTCTAAACTTCAAATCAAAAGATCATACAAATCCAAACATTAATTCAGAATTCTCAATTTCTGCTCATTGAATTTAAATCCTTTATGTAAAGGATGCCTAAGAACAGGAAATACACTCTCCCTTGGAGAAGATAAATTCAAAATCCCTTGAATACTGAATTTATTGAAATTGAAAAAATGTCTGAAGACAATCCAATGGAAATGTATATATGCCTTACATATATATATATATATGGCCTGCAACTGAGAATTTGCAACTAAACGTATCTATTCCATGACAGAAAGAATGAGAACATCAACAATTACAACCCATATAATTAAAATGCACCAGACTGGAACCCCTCTTGGAAATCTCCCTTAGAGAATTTCTCAAAAATTGGAACCCCTCTTGAAAATCTCCCTTAGATAATTTCTCAAAAATTGGAACCCCTACAATTGAGAAGAATTCGGAATAAGAAGGAGAGGGAAAAATATCAGAATCCATCAAAACATGCCATGTGTCCCCTTTCTCCAATTGAAATTCATTATCTTCTTCTTTCCCGTGGAAACTGCTTCCACAATATCCCACATTTATTGAAACTAACTCCATAATTGAATTCCTCATCTCGAGAGCTTTCCGGCAATATATAATACTTCTACATTTGGCCAAAAATCAAACCCTGGGCGAATTAATCTTGAACAACAGGCCATCATTTAAATTTTTCGAATTTTCTCCATAGTTTCAACTATATCATTTAACTTTGATTTTTGGCTCTGATTTTGGCCCTGCGTCCTGCCATGTGGCGACCTCGAATTGGTCGATGGGATCCACCGGGTGCCACCTGGCATGACACCTCATCTTTTGCCACTTGTCGGCCACGTCACCACCACTGGGCCGCTTGCTTGTACGCCACCTCATTGCCACCTCAGCGCCACTAAGCGCCATGTCATTGCCACTGGACAGGACCCACAAGCTGTCTTTCCACCTAGACCCACCACCTGGCTTTCTCCATTTCACAATGGCTAACGAGAGAGCAACTTCGGGCTCTTAAATCATGTGAGCCGTTGGATCATTTCCAAGATGCTCACTCTTTAACCTTCATTTTTTGCAAATGCTTTTCGCCATTTCACGAAGGGTAAGTTTCGATCATCTTCCCTTCATGAATCAACGCGCACCGCAGATCTCCATGGAACTTGCTCGCTGGTTAAGTCGCTCCTTCTCTGCAAAATTCTACCCGACTGCCTTGGGAAGCATGCTTGTGTGGGGTCCACCTGGTCGCCACTCAGCCTCCTCTTTGGTCACCTCGAGATCTACACTCACACGCGTGGGGTCCACCTGGGGCACCCTTAGCACCTTGCATCAAAAGCCCTTCAAGGTTTGACACTATGTTATGGTGGAGCCTTATATTTAAATACTAAAAGTTCCCTGTGCACAGCCAATGTGGGATAAATATTTATGCCTGGGACTACACTTTTGAAGCTTTCCTGAGTGTTTTCATGGCTGGAAATGCATTTGCTTGAAAAATTTTAATGCCTTTCTTCTTGCTGTGTGGGAGGAGATTGGATGGCCTTTTACATGGCAATGCAAACTTTGAAATTTTTTTTTAAAACCCTGTTCACCAGTCACGTGGGAGGCAAGGAGGAGGATTTAGCTTTGAACCTGCCATTTAAATTTGTTGAAGGTTATTACAGGCCTCTTCCACTGCATACCACACATTTGCTACAAGTTTCTAAACCTCTTTATTAATGCCATTCTCCAGCCATTGCATTTGATTTGTTTAATTTTAACTTTCAGCAGTCAATTCTAACTCATGGCAGGGAGGAGGGAGGATTGGGCATTATGCACTTGCTGGAAGTTTCAACTCTTTTTTTTTTAAAACCACACCATTGCATTTGCTGCTAAAATTTTTTGAATTTCCCCTTTCTCATTTGTGCAGGGAGGACGTTGGCTTGCTTTCCAAATGAAATTTGCTTGGAAGCCTTTGCTGTTGCCTTTGATTTAAAGTTTATTTGTTGCTCAAACTTCAATGGCTCTTCAACACCATGCACCACAGCAAGAGGACTGGTTTTATTGCCATTTCAAACTGCCATGTGAGAGGGAGGAGAGCCATACACCATTAAATTGCATTGGCTGAAAGTTTTGGCTTTGCACATGCCACATTGCATAAATTTGAAAGTTATTTGCTACTGCTGAACATTGCCCTCTCCATCATCCACACAAAGCTTGAAACTCTGTTAATTTCATTTGCTGAAGCTGCTGCTACTATTTCTTATTTGATTGAAAGTTTCATTTCCTCCACATACCACACAAGCAAGAGAGGGTATTTGCCTTTGTTTTAAAATTCTAATGCCTTTTCAACACCACACACAGTAGGAAAATTTCTTGGGCTTTACATCTACCTCTAGCAATTTCTAAAGTTTTTATTGCCAGCCAAAAGAATACCATAAAGCTCCATAAAAATCTCTCAGTTATATGCCCACATAATGAAACGAAATCATCCCTTAATAAACCAATTTGCAAATACACTTACTGGTATTGATATGCATCACCATGAATTAAGACCATTTTACCATAAAATCTAATGCACAGGCGCGAGCCAAGTCAGGCCCCAAAGTGGATCTGACTAAAAAAAAATTTGTTTTCATGCAACTGACCTTCAAAATGCCTCATGAACCTTAAACATACATTTGGCAATGATCGACATCATTTTCGGATCATAAAATTGAATTTTGCAACCTTCAGGCAATTACGCCACATTTTTGCATTTAATTGCGAAGACGTATTTTTCAAGCTAGTCAAAACACCTTTTTGGATCTCACCATCTAATAGGCATGTACTCTGATATACAAGGATGAACTTTGCCAAGCGGTTTCTCAAGATGAGTCTCGAGCAAAGAGATATTAATCGACGAAAATGACCAACTGGCTTTGTCGACACTGTGGACCTGACGAAGTCAATGTTCTGGCAACACATGATGCCTTTCTCAAAAATATCAAATGACCTCCATAGACCCTCAAATTTGAAACACAGGTACCTTGAAGTACATATTAAATATTTGGATTCTCAGTTTGCCCAAAATTTTGACTGGGTGCAAATGGCATGCTCATGAAAATGGCTACATTAACTGACATAGCACTGAAAGTATGGATAACTGAAAATGATGGCTAAATGAACCTTTTGAAAACCGATCAAGCGGATTGACAGAGGCTTGAAATTTGAAACGTAGCTCATCATTTATACCAAAAATAGCCCGGAATAAACATTCTATCATGACACTTACTGAGGCAACTTTTACACTTATGCGAAACAGGGCTCCAACTGGGTGCTGAAACAGGGACTTGTCAAAACATTCAAACTGCAAACAGTTCGAGCTTGGAAAACCGAGCAAATGGATTCATAAGGACTTGAAATTTTGCAATCTAACTCACATTTATACATACAATTCAATCCATTTTGAAATTATTCATGACAATCAACAGGGCAAAAGATATAAACACCCAAAGTAGGCCACTCCATAAGATCTACATTTGTGCCTAAAATGCACTTTCAACTCACCCCTCAAAATGGGTACCTCATAAACTTATCCAAATTGAATTTTGAAAGTTTCACATCACTGAATAGGCCAAATAAAAGGTATAGGACATGAATCCTGAGCCTTACCCTCTGAAAATCAACCGGCTCCATTTTGCCCTCTCGCAAACTAGGCCATTCAAACTGACTAGTTTAGATACTTTTCTGACATGCAAAGCAAAATTTTGAATTGGGCCTATAAACTTTGACTCAAATTTAATGAGTCCCAATAGTACGTTTGTCCAAGTGAACCGGTATATGAAATGTTTTCTATCAAGGTTTAATATGATATGACTATCGGTTGGCAGTCTCAGCTTCAAGGTTTCCGGTTGAAGTGTTAGCCTGTATGATTCAACCGATGGCATTGTGTGATGAGTTAGTGTTGTAATGGAGATAAGATCATGTTGCCATGTTAGCCTCGTGCAAGTGAAGGATCCTGCATGAAGGAGATTGATCCTATCTACCTTGAGAATGTGTGAAGTATATGCAAACGGTGGAGAACGCGTGATGGGTTATCACCTCCAAGAAGCGGTGAAGAATGAACGATGGAGAATGTCTTCAGATCTGTACAAGACCATTGTATTCAAATGCAAAGTGTTCAATGGTCAGGATTGAACCAACTGAATTACTCAACATAAATGTTTAGGGTTTAGGGTTTATGTTACCAACCTATCTGTTTCCTATAAGGTCGATGTTGTGTTTCATGTTGAAGTTGTTGGCAAATGTTGTGTGTGTATCTAAGTGCAAAGATATGTGATTCTTGCCAGACCAAATAAGAGGGTTGATACCTGCAAAATGTGTATGCAGAAGAAAGGAACTAAAGCGGATCTGCATTGGCATTGAAGTGCTATTACCAGATCATTGTAATACTTGTTGATCTCTAACCACTTCAACAGTTGGAAAATCCCTTAACAGGGTAGCTTTAACCATCTTGCTGTAAATCCTTTAACAGGGTGACTCAAAGCCATTGGGTTCATGAAATCCTCTAATAGGGTTTATCCCTTAACTGGGTGATCCCTAACAAGATCGGTTCTTAATAGAACCTATTGTAAAAGTCTTTAACTGGACAAGGCTCCTAATAGAGCGAACTTCTAAAGAGTTCAAAAATAGCTTGTGGGTATTCATCCCCATCACGGTTTTCCCTAGTTGGGTTTCCATGTGAAAAATATGTGTGTCATGTGTGATGTCCTTTTCATGTGATGCTTTGTTGTTTTCTATCAAGCGGTGAATCATGTTGATCTAGCATGTTATTATATTTTTGATGATAGATTACCTATTTATGCACAAGGATAATGTGGAAATGAGGGTGTAGGTTGTGTGATAAGATAAGTGTTTCCGGTTTATATCTTTCATAATCTCATTGTGTTTAACTGGTAGTAATTTGGTTTATGACTGGTGTTAGTGATTGCCAGTCAAGTTCACTATTTATAGTCAAACCGGTTCAGGAAAAGTTTTTATACCTATACTGATTCACCCCCCCCCCTCTCGGTACTGGTTTGGTACTCACTATTCGTCATTGTATTATCAAATACCCATATCATATCTTTGGCTCCATCTGATATAAGCCAATAACCATCACAAAATACTTATACACGCAGTGTTATCCCGTACATACTTAGCATAGTCACTGTCGTTGATTATTTGAATAAATTATCTGAATCATATCCCTCCATGGCTTGGTGATCACTGTACATATCCATATCAACATAGTATCGACAGCAAGGGGCGAATCCTGACCTCGGTGGGGAAATTTTGCCTCATGGGTTTAGACACCAAACCAAACATGTAGTAAGACAACAAGGATCAGAACAACCAACATTAAACATAGAAACATGAGAGCGCAACCATCAAGGAATTGAACTGATTTCAATTGAACAAAATATCTATTTGCAAGAAGTTTTATTTGACAAGAATACACTTCAGATAGCATACTATTGGCATTGCATGAATATTGTATTGATGATGAATAGTGTTGTCACTGATGTCAATAGTAACTCATAATGAAGTTGTATTGCAAATGGTAGTGATGTAGTTATGTAACTAGTAGTAAAGCAATGAAGGCAACTGGTATTGGTATTGTTATTGAAGCAGAGTGATCAAATGATAACCCTAACCAGTTGATAAGCCGAACCCTAACTGATGGAGCTTGGTGAATTGGTTGTGATGATCTATGACCAAATGATGATCGGAGATGAAGATACCACGTATGCATGATGTACATGATAAGTTTCAAAGTGGTTTTGGTGCGTGAAGATAATAGTTTATCTTGGGAATAATCAAATGCATATCATGAAGTGAAAAACATGTGATGAGTTATAGGATCTGATGTGCGGTGATCCAGGAGTGGTTGAAGTTGTCTAGAACAATGTGTAGTTAATTGCTATGTAATCCAATAGTTAAGTTTGAACCGATATGTTTGTAATCTATATGAGATTTGTAGGTTTTGTGTTTTGTTACCGACCTATTGTATTTGTATTTACGGTCGATGAGTTGTTTGTAAATTGTGTTGGCATTTTGGTTAAGTGTGGAAGAGTGATTATTGTCAAACCAAAAGGAGTGTCTACATAATGTTGTGAAGGCAGATAGGAGCATAAAAGGATCTCACTAAGGAAGATAGTGCTATTTCCAGATCACCAAAAAGCCTGTTGTTCTCTAACCATTACAACAGTTAAATCCCCTAACTGGGTAAGCTTTAACAGGCTTTTTGTTTAAATCATCTAACCAGGTGATCCATTAGCTTGGATTTGAAATCCTCTACCGAGATTACCTTTAACAGGGTATTGTAGTCAATCCCTTAACCGAGTGGTCTTTAACCAAATATGTTCTTAACAGGACATTATTGTATAAGATTCTAACAAGGCTTGGCTCCTAACATGGCAAACTTCAAAAGAGTTCAGAATACTTGTGGGTATTCATCCCCATTGTGGTTTTTCCCATTTGGGTTTCCATGTGAAAAATCATTGTGTCAAGTGGTGAATGATTTTGTGGATGTGTTTTGATATGGTTGATATGATTAACTAGTAAATCTACTTAGATATGTTTAGATGACTGCAAGTGATATGAAATGAGCTATTACTGATGTTAGTAAAGTGGTTTAATGTTTTGGTTAAATGGTATGTGATTTTTAGATTTGTTGCATTGTATCATTGATGTTTTTGATCAATCGGTAAATTTTCACAATGCAGTTGTAGTTTTTGATACAGTTACTAAACCGATTAGTTTAGTGATTGGTTTTTGAGCTGAAACTAAGTTTGGTGAAAATTTAGTTTATTTTCTATCTACTGATTCACTCCCCCCCCCTCTCAGTAGTTGACCGGATCCTTATAGTTTCATCATATTATCACATACATGCTTACTTATGATTGTTGATTCTTGCTTATCATATTTCCTAAGCAACTCAAGGATGTCTCAAAGACTAGAGATGTTTTCTTTGTCTACTATTTGGGAGTGAAGTCTTCTACTATGCAAATTTATCTTATGACGTGATCAGGCAACATATCATTGAGGACATTTCAGATTTGTATTAGACTAAGGTTAACTCTTGTTTGTTTTACGCAAGCAACACGTAGGTCATCTAGGTTTAGTTATACCTCAACTCTTGTGTCATTTTGCAATATCAACATCCATGTAAGTTATACTCAGGTCATTATCGTTCAATTATACCATGATGCTTGTATCAACTTTCAACAAATCAAGGCTCAATCGTGAAATAAAAAAGGGGAAGCACTGGCAATTTGATCAAAATAGATGGCAACATTAGTAATGAAAGTGCATTTCATGTAGTGGTCATATTAAGCTTTTCTTTAGATTGCATTATCATTATCATTTTCATATCATATTAAGCTTTGCATTAGATTGCATCATCATTATCATTTTCATATCATATTAAGATTTGCATTAGATTGCATTATCATTATCATTTTTATATCATATTAAGCTTTGCATTAGATTACATTATTATTATCATTATCATATCATGTTCCATCACATTTAGTTACATGTACATTTTCATATCATTTTACGAGTGCATTAGTTTCATTTCACATCATCTCATTTTCAAGATACACCTCACATTTTCTCATATCATCATTATCATTCTCATTTTACATCTCATTTTCAAGATACATCTCAAATAGTCTCATATCATTATCATTATCATTATCATTTTACATATCATTTTCAAGATACATTTCAAATCACTATCATATCCTAATCAAACTGCATTAGCTGTATCATCATTATCATCTCATATCAAAGTATATGAGCATTACCATATCAAATAAAAAACATACAAAAAGAACAAAAACATGTTAAATGCATTCACATATTCATCCATCTAAATTCATGCATTGCATTTAGTGGCACAATAAAAGGCATACATTCATCACATTATAAATCATAAAAAAACACATTCATTTGCATAATAATCAAAACATCTTAATCATATCACTTGCAAAACATATAGTTAAGCATAATCATAATCAAAACATCTTAAGCATATCAACTTCAAAACATATAGATCATAGCATCACATCATCACACACATCACATAGGAAATCATTTGCATTATCAAAGTAAAAGTCATATAAATCATGCATATCATATAGCTCATCAAATAGAGGCATCCATAACATTTAGAAGCATATATAGTATCATATCATCATGCACATGTGTGACCCATGCTGATCCAAAGGAAAATATAAGATATGTAACAATGAATCATCAGTGAAACAATAAATTCCCAAAGTCCCTGGATATCACATCAATAACAAGGTACATGAATCAAGAGACATCGACATCTATAAATTGATCAATGTGTATCATATCAAATAAATCAAAATGCAACAATATACATATCAAGGGAAAAAATACAATGATGTGTGTATATAATCAACAAAGTTGTACATCAAGGGTACATCATCATCATCATGGAGGAGGCTAAGAGTGACTGCCTCCTGAATCTGATTGCCTAGCCCCAAAACTATCTACACCTACACCAACACTAGGAGGATCTCTCCTAGGAACCATCACACCCTCACTACCTCCTCGCCTCTGGGAACCACCACACTAAGAGCTGGTAGCATAACTAGGAGCTCACTGCTCTGGAGGTACCACTTGGAAGTATAGAGTCCTATAGTAGGCAGCCCATTCTGTTTGATAGACGAGACTCCTAATAGTCTCCCTCATGACATCCTGTGTGGATGCCTACTGTAGTGTTTGCACCATCCCCTCTACGCGGCCTCATCTCTCTATCTCTGTATCTATCTTGGTCGTCAACTGTGCCACCTGTGTCTATAACCATGTGATTTGAGCCTGAGCCTGTACTAGCTATGTCAGAAGACTCTGAACCAAGGACTGTAACCCTGCTATCTGTGTTGGTTGCTAGTGTGGTGGCACTAAAATGTGAACCTAAGTGGCACTGAAATGTCCTATGGTACTTTGGTTGGTGCACCACTAGTCTGTCCTAAGGAAGGCAGGGGCATCTTTGATGAATACTAAGAGGGGGGGTGAATTAGTATGCCAAAAATCACTGCACTAAAACACTTACACAGTCTAAAGATAAACTGGTAAAGCAGTCTAACAGTCAGACCGGTTACCACACTTGCAAACCAAAATGTGAATAAAGCATTCACCCATAAAAGCAATACAACCATAACACAAGATATTTGACATGGAAACTCAACTAGGAAAAACCACGGTGAGATGGAACTCACAAGTCACTATCTGCAGAATAAAAACCAGACTGGTTAAGGTCTTACAATGTTCTTCACTAGAACAGATCCTGTTAGGAATCTCAATCTCTGTTAGGAGATAAGTCTGATTAAAGACTACCTTGTTAGAGGATTTTAGATTCAAAAGTGTGAACCAGCTTGTTAGAGGATTTTACAAAGGCTTTGAGGCCTACCCGGTTAAGGGCTACAGACTTGTCAAAGATGTGAGTAATCAACAAGTGTTTGATCTATTCTAATAGCACAAACTGCTTGATTAGATCCAGTATTGCTCACAGCTAATGCATTCTAGCATTACTTGAGTCTTCTATCTCTCTCTCTCAGTTACAACTTGATCTTCTCAGATAAGATCGTTCTCACAACAACTCAACATTCACCTTAAACCCTAGCATGACATTAACCCTTTCAGCAACAACCTAAAACCCCAGACATGATGTCCTTTTAAAAGAATCTGATTTCATGTCGGTCCAATAGGATTACATTACAATTTCCTAGGTTCAATGAATCTAGACATACTCAGTAACACGACACAAAAAGCACCTTCAATGTGTCGGCACAGTCAAACAATCTGTGGATTGGTAACTCATCATAGAGTATTACCAGTTCATACAAAATACCGGTTGCCGGTTTTAAAAAAATGAAGACTGGTAAGAATGTGTTGTGCCACTTTGCTCGCTCGTACCACTTGAGATCTATGAACCGCTTGGGGTCGACATGCCGCTTTAGACTAGGAAACACATTCTGCAAAACCACCACTAGTCTAAAGACTAGAATACAACATACCGGTTGGAACAAATACCAGTTGAGCTTGAGCTCATACATATAAAGGGGATCTCAATATAAGTGTGTGTCCATCAATGACAATCACAACATAAACAACAAAAATGCCAACAATCTCTATCCTATGTCATCTAGTGAGAGGATGGGGATTCTCCTCCTTCTCCTCAACTGCTATACTACCCAATCCAACCATCCCACCACCTACTTCCTCAGGCACATTCTCCTCATATTTGGACTCGTCGTTCCCCTCCTTAGATCCCTCATCATTTGAGCCCTCCTCCTCACCACCGCCAACTACTGCTACGACCTCTAGCTGTAAAGGTCCTCCTTGACCTAGGTGCTATCTCCATCCCCCTCCCTGACCTCTCCCTGTCCACCTACTCCTATCACATCCCCTCCACCACCCTCACCTCTCCCTCTACCATCTCTACCATCATTCCTACCTCGACCTATCCCTCGGCCCTGCCTACCACCTCGCCAACCTCCTCCTCCACCCTAGTCGTCATCATCATCAACCTCATCAATAGAAGGGATCGGCTCTCCCGACCCTACCAGTCCTAGAAATCTATGAGTAGCAAAGTAGTGGGCGTACTCATCGACCATGCCTGCATCTATCTGACCAAACTAGCAGTAAACCCTTAGAATAATGAATCACTTGACAACATAGGGGGTCCTCCCAAGTAAGAATCTACTTGGAAACAAAAATGGAAGCTCTATCCCATCCTCTGACCATGGCTAACAATCTAAGTATGGTCGCTAGACCACTGAGTCCATATCATCTATCATGCGCCTCCAATAATATAGCTTCCCAAGCATGGGCTGGGAAGTTGCCTCTCTATACATAAAAAGATAGGGTGTCCCAACAGGCTGAGGTCTCTGTACTACTAGGCTCAAGATGGCTATGTGCTCCCAAGCCCAAATCTGAAGAAATGTGCACCCTACTGCTAGACTGGCCCCTCGATCGTACACCACCTGATGTAACTCATGATATAGGTGGGCAAGTAAATAGATGCATATCGGGTCCTTTGCCGAACCATCCATCATAACACACGACCCCATCCAATTGATAACCCATCTAATCTCCTATTCGAAAAAAGGAAACCACCTACCAATTCAGCTACAACTGAGGGGAGTGGGGCATATCTGTCCACCATATCCTGCAAAGCCATTGAATATCCAACAATGTGGGGATCACCTAAAATATCTCACAGCACGTCGGTCTGGCCAACCTCCTCAACATTATATACCACTAGCTCTTTGGTGATTGGAATCCTGAGAATCTGATCAACATCCTCGGGAGTGACTGTGATCTCTCTTGTTGGCAATTGAAAGGTGTTATGATCACTGTGCCATCTCTCAGCCAAAGCCATCAGAAGTACTTTGTTATTTCATTAGGAATGCATGTGTAGCAGGTGTATCAATCCACATGCCTCGATCATCGCTCAATCATCATCAGTCAATCATCCTCGCATGGAGAGTGTCTTCGGGTATCTCTAAAGAACACGTAAGGGTTCCTATTTCAACACATCACAACCATATCAATTTACCTATCCTAAGGAATTACACATCTAGACTCAATCAAAGGGGCATCTATCGAGTGATTACAGTCATGACATCCCACCAAGGGTTTCCAAACATGAACTCTCAATAACTAGGTGGGTTTACTTTAACCTATTGTATCGATATTACACATCATATCGAAATCAATGAATCATATCGAAATAAAATCAAAATCAAAGAATCATATCGAAATCAAAGAATCATATCAAAATCAAAGTCTCCTATCGAAATCAAAGTATCAAATCAAAATCAAAGAATCATATCGAAATCAAAGTCTCATATCGAAATCAAAGTATCATATCGAAATCAAAGTATCATATCGAACCCACAGTATCATATCGCATCGTCTCATCTCAAAATCAAGCAACATATCAACATCAAGCATCATATCAAATCAAGTATCATATTGCAATCAATTGAATCAATCAATCTAGGATGCATATCAAGCATCCTATTGACAAGTTTGACCCATATCAACAAAGTTTGACCCATATCGACAAGTTTGACCCATATCAACAAGTTTGACCCATATCAATAAAGTTTGACCCATATCAACAAAGTTTGACCCATATCGATAATTAGGATCCATACCAACTTGACCTATATCGAATTTGAACCATATCGACACTTGACTCATATCGACAATCAGAATCCATACCAACTTGACCCATATCAAATTTAAACCAAATCAACATTTGACTCATATTGAACAATGACTCATACCAACCCTAGACCAACTTTTTGACATCTCGCATCTCAGCAGACACAATCGACACATATCAATACAATGACAAGGTGCAAAACATCATAACGAACCCAAAAATCTAATTTACACATGTTAAAATTTTTTCAAAAAATTCAACACTGTTTCATATGCGCTAAAACAATCGACAAATGTTCTAAAACAAATGCGCTAAAATATCAACATATGCACTGTACAACTTTAAAAATGCGCTAAAACAGTTAATACATGCGCTACGGGAAAATGCAAATGCGCTAAAAGAAAAACAACGAAAAAAATAAAAAAGCTAGCCTTATGACCACACAAAAACTTCAAAAATTTAGAAAAAAAAACATGAAATACATTGCGAAGAATCACACGAGAGGGTTAGAAATTTGAACTTACTGGTGGGACATACTCTGCTGGTCAATCGTAGCACTTGACCTTCTCAAATCGATGCTTGTGATAGGGGGGGCATTTCTTTTCTCTTCTCCAAGCTCCATTCTCCAAATGCCAAGTGCACAAATGAGGTGGAAATGGGCCCTTGAGGGTTTATATAGCCCATACTTACGTAGGCGACTGTGGTGCCTCGACGGACGTGTGGGGCATGTACGCGCTATGCCCACCTAGTCTCTTCATCATTTTAAGCTATTCTTCTCAATAACATTTATCAACAGATAAATATCAAAAAATTTAAAAATTAAAAAAAAATTTAAAAAAAAAATTCCAAAAAATATAAAATATATAAAAAATTCAAAAAAATTTAAAATCATCCAAAAATTTCAAAAATCGTCATGCATCGCAACACTCCATCGAAAATTGTATTTTTTCTCAATTTATCTCCCAAGGGGGCATATCGACATCAATTCCATATCAACATAAGTTCTATCATTGAATCTCATATAGAATCAATTATTCATATCTTGGGCTTCATATCGGTAATTTTGATGACATCACCATATCAAGATTTTGGGGACATATCGAGTGTTTTTCTTTGAGTCAACATGTGGTCACACATCACTTCAAAGAGGGGAAATATGTAGACACCTAAAACTTGCACAACTAATTAAATGAATTAGTTAATATCCTATTCATTTAATCATCATTTATTTGCCTATTAATTAGACTAAGGTTTAATTAATATCCCTATTCTTCCAATCAGCCTATTAATCAAATTAAAGATTTGATTAAAATCCTTTTCTTCTAGCCTAACCTATTAATTAAACTAAGGTTTGATTAAGTACCCTTTAGCCATTTAATTGAATAAATCTTATTTATTTAATTAAAACCCCTTTTTCCCTTTTAATTGAATTCACATCTGAACTCTTCTGAAGTTCACCTTGTTAGGAACCAAGCCTATTAAAGATTTTTACAATAAGTCTTGTTAAGAACCGATCTTGTTAGGAATCACCAGGTTAAGGGATTTACAAAATGCCTTGATGAAAAGAAAATACCCTGTTAGGAGTAACCTCGATAGAGGATCTGAGAATCCAAGCTAATGGATCACCTTGTTAGAGGATTTAAGAAGTAACCAAGCTTGTTAGAGCTTACCTGGTTAGGGGATTTCAGTTCTGTTGTAATTGTTAGAAAACAACAGGTTTTCTTGATCTGTCTGACTAGAACTACATTTTCTTGATCAAATCCTTTTAAGCTTCAATCTGCTTTTACTCAAATTGTAGATCCATTCTCCGATTAGGCAACCACACACTCAAATGATTTTTGCCAACACTTTGCCAGCAATTTTATAAACAACTTCATTGGCCTTAAATACAAATCAATTAGGTTGGTAACACAATAAAAACCTAATTCTCTCATAGAGATTACAAACAAATTGGTTCAAGTGTGACTATTGGATTTACATAGCAATCTATACACATTCTTCAAGAAATTTCCAACCACTCCATTATCACCGCTTCATCGGACTTGTAACTCATCATGCGCTATGCATTAGATGCAATTCACTTTTCTCATTCCCTAGACAATCAAACAAATGCGCCAAAACAATCTGAACTTATCTTCAAACAATGATCACACGTGTCGCCATCATTACCGCTCATCATTAGATCTTAAACCAACAAACTTGAACGGTTAGTGTTTAACAAAAACAACTAATAGGGTTTATTGGTTACATAGCATAGAAAGGGTTTAACCTTATACACCGGTTTATCGGTTCAACTCACAAAATTACATACCGGTTTACAACATCTTCCTCAAAGGTCTTCCTACCAGTTACAAAACAATATCAATAACAACAACAATATCAACAGTATCATAAATACCATTACCGGTTCAATTGACATCAATGACAACATAACATATCATTAATGCAATCTTCATGCAAATGCCAACAATCTACCGCTTTGGCATTGATGGCAATACAAATATCAACACCTTTGATTGTTGTTGTGATTGGTGAATAGGAATCCTGGTTTACATTACCAAGTATTCACCATGCTCTATCTATCTTTAGCCTGTCACTGGTTTCCCTTGCCAATCACATAATTCTTCTCCTAATCACATAATTCTTCTCCCACTTTCACAGCAATGCCAAATTGAAAGTAAAACATGTAATTGCAAAATTGCACTGTGCATCAACAACATACTGCAACTTGATGCTCCCCTTGTGGAATACATCCACTTCTTCATCAATCCATGTAAAATTTTGCAAGTGATTTAGGGACTGTTGCAATCAACATCATGCTCAACTGACTTCATGAAGAGGGACAACCCCCAACTAACTTCTAAGATACTCAAAAGTGGTCTTAGGCAGAGGTTTAGTAAAGATATATGCAAGCTGCTCCTTGGTAGAAATATGCTCTAAGATAACATCTTTACATTGAACTTTTTCCCTCAAAAAGTGATACTTCAATTCAATGTTCTTGGTGTGAGCATGCAAAATAGGATTCTTAGAAATATTAATGGCACTTGTATTATCATATAAAATATTTATAGGTTCTGAGATCTTCATCTTAAAACCTTCCAAAATGTGCCTCTTCCAAATAGCCTGTGCACAATTCATATAAGCTGCAACATACTCAGATTCAATAGTAGATTGTGAAGTACAACTCTGCTTCTTACTACTCCATGAAAAAGCCTTCCTTCTAGAAAGAATGCTCCACCGGTAGTACTTTTTTCATCATCATTATTTCCTGCCCAATTAGCATCTGTGTATGCCTTCAAATCAAAGTTTCCACCATATGGATACCATAATCCATAGTCAATAGTACCATTCAGATACCTAAAAATTCTCTTGGTTGTTATCAGATGTGTCTCCTTTGGATTCTTCAAAAATATTGCAACTATACCAACCGCATGGGCAATATCCGGTCTGTTGTGAACAACATAGTGTAATTTGCCAATCATTGACATGTATTCCTTTTCATCAAAAGACTTAGATTTATTCTCCTTGGATAAATTACAACCTGTAACCATTGGTATTCCAACTAGTTTACAGTCACTCATGCCAAAAGTCTTCAAAACCTCTTTCACATAGATTGTGTAATGAAAATATCATTCTTCATTTGTTGTATCTACAAGCCTATGAAATTTTTTATTTCCCCTACTAGAGACATTCCAAACTTATTTTTCATTTCATCTGCAAAACTATTGCTCATGACATCATTACCTCCAAAAATAATATCATCAACAAATACTTCTCTGACCAGTATTTCATCTCCTTCAGACTTGAGATAAATATTACTATCATCACTGGTTCTTGCAAAGCCTATCTTCATCAGATGTGTATGAAGTTGTTCATACCATGCTTTGGGTGCCTACTTTAATCCATACAAAGATTTATGCAATTTACATACCATGTCTTTCTCATCAGTCAATGCATAACCATCTTGCTGCTCTATGTATACCTCTTCTTCCAATATCCCATTCAAGAATGCAGAATTAACATCCATCTCATATACCTTGAATTTCTTATGGGCTGCAAATGCAAGTAAAGTTCCGACACCTTCCAGTCTTGCTACTGGTGCAAAATTTTCACCATAATTTTCTCCTTCTTCTTGAGCATAACCCTTGTAGACTAATCTTGCCTTGTTGCGAACTACAACACCATCTTCATTTAACTTGTTTCTGAATACCCATTTAGTACCTATAATATTCTTGTTTACCAGTCGGGGTTCCAGGGTCCAAGTGTTCTTCTCTATTTGATCCAATTCTTCCTCCATAAATTTAACCCAATAATCATCACCAAATGCCTCCTTAGCACTTCTTGGTTCAATGGTGGAGATCATGCAAGAGTTCTCTCTTATTCTTCTTCTAGTTAGAACTCCAACATCCTTATCCCCAATAATTTGCTCAAGACTATGGTTCAGTCTCACATACTTAGGTATAACATGATCATTCTCCTCAGGTTCAACTTCTTCATTATCATCTTCATCCGAATTTATTTGTTCCAATTGAACAAGTACATCAGAATTTGCTTTACCGGTTTCTGATTTAACAATTTTAGGTTCCAAAAGCAAAATGCAAGGATCTTCATCCTTTTTCTCTGAACTGGTTCCTTCTAATATTTTAGGACATTCATCTACATGAACATCGGTACTCTCAACAATTCTCCGTATCTAGTTGTTGAAGCATTTATAGGCCTTACACTTGGTGGAATAGCCAAGAAATATCCCTTCATCACTCTTAGCTTCAAACTTTCTTATGTAATCACCTCTTTCAATAAAACATTTTCTACCAAATATCTTAAAATAGCTAACATCAAGTGATCTTCCATTCCAATATTCATAAGGGGTCTTGTCCCTACCTCTTTTGACCAGAACTCGGTTCATTGTGTAAACAGTTGTACTTACAGCTTCTTTCCAAAATGTTTTCACTACATCTCCTTGTATCAACATTGTCCTAGAAGCTTCAACCACTGACCAGTTGTTCCTCTCTGCTATAACATTCTGTAGTGATGTCCTTGGTGTAGAAAGTTGTCATTTGATACCATTCTCATCACAATATTTAGTGAATTTCTCAGAAGTAAATTCACCGCCTTGATCTATTCTCAAACATTTTATCTTTTTGCCACTTTCTTTCTCAGCTAAGGCCCTGAATGCCTTGAACTTACCAAAAGCTTCATTCTTATCCTTCAAGAATGTGACCCACATCATCCTTGAACAATCATAAGTGAAGATCATGAAATATATTTCACCTTGTATGCTTCTTATTCTTATTGGTCCACATAGATCTGTATGAACCAAATCTAACAAGTGCTCTTGAAAGTTGAAGAAGTCATCTTTCCTAACTGACATTCTTTACAAAGAGCATTAACCGGTTTGTCTAGCTGAGGCAAACCTCTTACTGTCTTGGACTTGCTCACTTTAACAATGTTATCAAAGTTTATATGACAAAATCTCCTATGCCAAAGCTAGCTATCATCTATCTTTGCAATTAAATAGTTGCTAACTTTAGGATTAAGATGAAATAGATTACCTCTGGTTTGTTTCCCAGTTGCAATCAATTCACCTTTGTCGTCAAAGATTTTGTACATACCATTTCTAAACTCGAGGGGGTATCCTCTGTCATTAAGTTGTGCCACACTCAAAAGATTATGCATTAGGCCTTCAACCCAATAGACATCATCATCACTGCTCTTCCCATTAAGAGAAATAACTCCCTTACCTTTAACCATACAGGGTGAGTCATTGCCAAATCTGACAACACCACCATCAAATTCCTTCAAGGAAAGAAATTTGCTCTAATCATCGGTCATCTGATGTGAACAACCACTACCAATGATCCAATCATTAGAGTTATCCATCCTAGACACTAGTGCCTTCTGATCTGATATATCTTCCTTAATAGCTACAAACACAATATCTTCACTAGCATCATCATCAGATTCTTCATCAGTAATACCATCAACCGCTATAAGACAATCTCTCTTGCCTTTGCTCTTATACTTCTTGAATTTGTCTCTCTTGTATTCATTTTCACCATTAGGACAATTAGCTTCTATATGACCAATCTTGTTGCTTGCAAAACATTTTAAAGGTAGTTTACCTCTATATTTACTAGTGCCTCTAGGCAGTTGTTTTGCCAACAATGCTTCAAGTTCCACTAAGTTGTCTTTGTCCTCAACATCTCTGCTGGATCTAGATTCATAACCATGACAAGTATCTCTACTTTTTCTCATAGATGTGTTAGAGACAAAATCTCTAAATGCGGATTCCAATTTCTATAAACTACCATCATAGCCATTTAATTCAAAAGCAGTAAGTTTGCCAATGATAGAGTCAAGAGTTACCTTAGTTTTGTCAATGGACTTCAGCTCCTGAAAAGCTGCAACTCAGATAGCATAGACTGGTAGCAGGGTTTTTAGTGCCTTACTGATTATTGTGGCATCTTCCACTTTCCCTCCTGCACTCTTTATTTCACCAACTATCTATTTTATTCTTTGACCGTACTGTTGGATATTCTCACCTTCAGACATTCTCATGCCATCAAACCTTCCTCTTAGGCTCTCCTCTTTAGCAATATTAACATGTTCATCACCGTTATAAATATCTTCAAGTTTTTTCCATACTTCATATGCAATTTCAAGATGATGAACATCTACATATTTAGCATCAGACCGGGAAGTTATAATAGCCTCCAATGCTTGATGATTTTCTTATTGTTCTTTCTTCTGATCATCAGTTAGAGTTCCAGTAGGTGTAACATATAGAGTTTCTACATGATCCCAATACTGACTTCCCAGACTCTTAATGTAAATATTCATTATGTCGCTCCATATCCTATAGTTATCTTTGTTGAACTTCAAACATTCCTTCTTCATCATGATCTACAAGATCTTTTCCTTAAGTTGTTAGGATTTTATATTAAAGAGGACCTGAGATGCTCTGATACCAATTGATGGTATGATGAAAGAATAAGTATCTGGTAGATTACTGAGAGATGGGGGGTGAATCAATAAACTGAAAAACTGATACAAACTTCCCAATCTCAAACTTAAACTCACAAAGTAAACTTTCACTATCAAGATCAATACTCATAAGAATACTCAACATCAATCGGTTAACTATTATAACAACTTAACAATAAACAACTTCAATCTTGTAAACATCAAAATTCTTAATCATATATCAACATACTTCATCTCTCAATGCTTCCAGTTATCATGCTTTCTCAAAATAGTTAAGTATTCAATCAAATCAATAAATAAGATCATAACCACAAAAACATTCACCACATGACACAAATGTTTATACGTGGAAAACCCAAATAGGTAAAAACCATGGTGAGATGAGACTCACAAGATAGCTATCTAAACTCTTCTAAAGTTCACCCAGTTAGGAGCCAGGCCTGCTAAAGCTTTTTACAATAAGTCCTGTTAAGAACTGACCTTGTTAGGAATCACTTGGTTAAGGGATTTACCAAATGCCTTGATGAAAAGCAAATACCCTATTAGGAGTAACCTCGGTAGAGGATTTGAGAATCCAAGCTAATGGATCACCTTGTTAGAGGATTTAAGAAGTAACCAAGCTTGCTAGAGCTTACCCAGTTAGGGGATTTCAGTTCTGCTATAATTGTTAGAAAACAATAGGTTTTCTTGATCTATTTGAATAGCACTACATTTCCTTGATCAGATCCTTTTAAGATTCAATATGCTTTTACTCAAACTATAGATCCTTTCTCTGGTTAGGCAACCACACACTCAACTGATTTCTGCCAACACTTTGCCAACAATTTTACAAACAACTTCATTGACCTTAAATACAAATCGATTAGGTTGGTAACACAACAAAAACCTAATTCTTTCATAGAGATTACAAACAAATTGGTTCAAGTGTTACCGTTGGATTTACATAGAAATCTATACACATTCTTCAAGAAAATTCCAACCATTCCATGATCACCGCTTCATCAGACTTGTAACTCATCACGCGCTATGCATTAGATGCAATTCACTTTTCTCATTCCCTAGACAATCAAACAAATGCACTAAAACAATTTGAACTTATCTTCAAATAATGATCACACATGTCACCATCATTACCGCTCATCATTATATCTTAAACCAACAAACTTGATTGGTTAGGGTTTAACAAAAACAACTGGTAGGGTTTACCGGTTGCATAACATAGAAAGGGTTTAACCTTATACACTAGTTTATTGGTTCAACTCACAAACTTACATATCAGTTTACAACATCTTCCTCAAAGCTCTTCCTACTGGTTACAAAACAATATCAATAACAACAACAATATCAACAATATCATAAATACCATTACTGGTTCAATTGACATCAATGACAACATAACATATCATTAATGCAATATTCATGCAAATGCCAACATATTGATATTCAAGTATCTTCCTGAAGCAACCTCCACTTGAGTAGTTTATTGAATCTTAGACACTTTAGTTAAAAAAAGGTTTGTATTTTTCTTATTATCTTCCTAGAGTCTTATGAACGATTCCCTGGCCAACATCATAAGCTATTGAACACAATTAAGTTCCTCCACTTCTTCTCCTACATCTGGCCACACTATTTAAACTTGATCAAGTTGAGGTTGTGCAGAAGAATAATGTGCAAGTGTTTTAGTGGTGATACCATATGAAATAGTCATATCCCCTGATCTACACCCTATGTATGCATCAACTGTAGCAAGCCAAGGCCTTCCCAGAATAATTGGATATCCCCCAATGTTGCCTTAGGAGAGAGTATCATAAAGTCAGCTGGATATTCTCAAGAATATAAAATGACAACAATATCCTCAACCATTTCATCAGGCCAGACAGAGGAACTATCTGCAAGATGCATGACTGTTGGGGTAGACCTAAGGCTAGTAATACTAAGTTGTTACATGACATCCTTGGTCATAATATTTATAGCTGCTCCTAAATCTATCAAAGAATTCTTAATTTGAGTTCCATTGATAACCACTTTTACAATAGGATTGCCAAGGTCTTAATACTTAGGGACAATAACTTTACCTAACATAATATCAGCCAATTGTCCCATTACATGGACTGTTTGTGGGTCCTTTTTATTCTATCCATGTTTCTTTAAACATGTTTCCTTAATAACTTTACTATATATGGGAATATCCTTAATGGCTTGGAATAGTGGAATCTTTACAAATATATGTTTTAACTGATCAATAAGATCAAAAGCTATGTCATCTTGTTACCTAGTCACTTCTACCTGCAATCATTGAGGAAATGGAGGTGTTCTTACAGGTGTGCCTGAAGTTTCAGATTGAGGTACTAGTTTAGGATTTGTAGGTTGGCCAGGTATAGTATCTTGTGCAATTTCCTTTGATGGTAACTCAGTTATAACTGGAGGAGATGGGCCAGGTAAAGTTATTCCTGACTGCAAGTGAATGTCACTTACACTGAGAGAGTATGCAGGATATTGATTAAGATATGCTCAATGAACTTGTTGTTGTTGTTGAAGTTTATTATTAGGATTTCGTAGAGGTTGAATTGGCAATTGAGTGGACTTGGGTGGAGTAGCATTAGAAACTAGTGGCATTAAACCTAGCTGTTGGGACTGCTGTGGTAGTTGTAGGAAACCAGCGGATTGATTTGGCCATTACTAACCTCCCCTCCATTGAGGTGACAGCCATGGACCCTGAGACTGTGACCAATTTCCTTGTAATTGTTGCCACTAAAAGGAAGGGTTTTGATAACTGAGCCAAGGATTTTGGAAATTATTCCAAGATTGAGGTATATAGTTCCCAAAGTTTTGGGAATATAGGGGTTGCCATTGATTATTTTGTGCATAAGAATTCATATAAGGACCAGAAAAAGATAATGGATCTTGTGGCATTCCTTTTCTTGGGGGCCATGGCCTTCGTTGTGCCATATAGAAGAGCTTCTCATCATCTCCATAAATTGGCTTGAAATATGGAGGATCTTGGTGACTATCAATTTTAGCAAGAAGCTTACATTTGCAGTCCTTCTTCTTTTGCCTACAATGAGGACAAAATTCAACAAGCATTGCCTCTAATTATTCATGCTTCTTCTTTGCTCAAAGTGTATCCAACTAAGTAGCCATGTTATTAATAATATCTTTCTTGAAATCCTTTAACATAAGAGTTATCTCCATCCTTGAAACTATTGAAGATGTCTTTGTTGTTGAAGATCTAGGCCTATAGTATCTACCTTTCTTGGTCGAAGCCCTGGACTATTTTTGACAAATCTTCCTAATGTCATCCCATTGAGCTTGATTAATATATCCTCCTCCCATGAGGCCTAGTAATTTAACATAGTCCTCTTATAAAAATAAATTTCAAGGATTCTTCACTCAAGGTGCTATGCTTAGACTTCTTGACACTAAACAAAAACCTCTCAAGATAATCTTCCAGACTTTCATCTTCTTTTTGTGCCATGCAAGAGATATCATCACCATGTCAATCAATTCCTCTACAATAATCTTTATACTTCTCTAAGAAATTTTCCTTCATTTCATCCTAGGTAGTTACTGCATCTCTACCTAAACTCATAAACCACCTAAGAGAAACTTCTTTTAGAGTAGCAAGAAATAGCTTGAGTTTATGAGCATCAGTAGTATAATCATAGCTTCTATAGATAATATCAAATTCAAACACAAAAGTATCTAGATCTTCTGTGATCAATCCATGGAACTTTGGAAGAGAGGAGGTTGGTATATTCTTCAAATTTGCATTATCATGCAGGTCAGGAGTAGGGAATTCAAAGGTGGGATTAGGAGGTGGTGGACCTCCTCCCCCAAGAGATGTCATTTGTGGCTGATAAAGAACCAAAGGTAAAATATTTTGTTCATGGGGTTCGTTTAAGAAATCAATGTCTCCTTCTGATAAATCAAAAACACTTTGGTTTCTAGCTTCCACAAAAACTTCAACAAAAGGATTTATATTTGAAGCTTGATTTGGCTTATTTCAAGAGCATACTACGAGGGAAGAAATCTTCCTAATGCATCTCTTCTTCTTCTATGCATAGAGATTCTATGAATGCATTCTAACAACTAACTTTAAACCTAAAATAAAATGAAAGACTTAAAACTAATGGCTACAACATGTTCTTAGTTTGGTACCATCCCCAATAACGGTGCCAAAAATGTTGGTCCTTGCTATTGGAATAGTAACTGGGTTCTGAAACCTCAGCTTAGGGATTGGACATCCTTACTAGGCAACTAACTCTCTTGTGGAAAAGGTTCATTTACTTTATCAACCAAGTTCATGAACTTGAAATGGGTTGGCACTGTATGTTCACTAAGCTCAAGTTGAAGCCATTCTATCCTACTACGGGAAATTAAAATTTTCAGAAAGAAATATGAGGAAACATAATGACTTAACACTTTCTGAAAATTCACAATTGAAAGCAACTAAAGCAACTGCTATTAATGAAAATTTTCTGGTCAGCAGACAGGGACTACTCTACCTGCTTTGGCTACAGGAACATACATAAGAATTGTTTCCAGTGGTTGCAGGAGTAGTCAAATACCAGAACAACTATAACAAAATGGAAATTAATTAAAAAATGCACATGAACTACTCACCAAATGGGCCCCCTTGAGTGAGTATATCCAAAACTTAGATAACAATTGATAAGCTCATAATACCATCATCTTATTTATTTCATATTGATTTTAGTATACATAAATATAGAAACCCTACTAACTCTATGGTCACTCTGTTTACCCCCGTGAGGAGATAGAGACCTTTATTTATAATAAAAAATTATAACAAACTTCCAACTAATCAACCCACATCCCAAAGGAATAGGTGAGAAAGATTTATTACATCAAAAGAAGAAGTCAGCGCATAAATCTAGAACAAACAACTGTCCCACTATTGAGAAAATATGGTGCAACCTTCTTTCCTGGATTTATGTTTCATTAGGAACAATCATGAATGCTCCACTAATCGTTCTATTGAAGAAGTGATCAATTGGTTATGAGCTCCTTCATCGCTGCTCCACTTTGACTGGGTCTGGATCCATCAACATGATGATGTGTCTCTTTAACTGCAAGCTTTGTCATCCTCTCATCTTGGCTAACCCTGCATCATGACATTAATATGCACAAAAGCATGTGTATCCATTGGTTCTAACATAACATAAATTAAACCATATTTTAAGATTAATTTAGATAACTTTCATAGTTTGACTATATAGAGATCATCAGATAACAACCTTAGGTCTAGTATAAATCAGATCCAATAATACTAAAAAGACATCAACCAGGGGAGTTCTATAACCTAAATATTGTCCAAACATATGACCAAAGAAAGATTTTTATGACAAAATCTAACAAAATGGAGCCATTATTTTGGCTCATCACCACCAAGCTGGAATCGACATTAGAACCCCATTATCTTGCATTCCATGGAAGTTAAAAAATGTTGTCGGGACTAGGGCGACCTACCACCCCGGTCCCACATTTTTTCCTTGAATTTAGGGAGGATAATTGAAAGTCTTATCTAATTCAAATTCTGCTCCATATGTGTAAATAAAAAATCCAAGTTGGCCTAAAGGTAATTTTAATTATGAAATCCCTATATAAGGCATCCTTCTCAATTTATTTTCATAATCAAGGATCATCTTATCTAACACTAACATTATCATCCAATTCAAGAGCAATTCTTCTTCCTCAAGAGCAGATCTAATTTAAGGAGCAATAAACTACATCAATGAATCTTCCATTTATATTTTTTAATGATTTCATGATGGATTTTATGTGATCTATCATGTTATTTCATGAAAACATGTAGGACATATCCTAAGAACATTGCATCACCTATTGAAGGTATAATCATCTACATTCAAGCATTTCAATTTCAGATCTCGCCTTGCCCTCAAAAGGAAAGCTTTCCAATTTGATTTAAGTTTAATTTCTATTTCAATTAGGGTTAATTTCAAACTTGGGGTTTGACCTAAGGAAAACCCCTATCCACAAACCCCTTTCTTTCTTCTTGTATGTAGCTACAAGTACCCGATGGAGCTAGAAGACCTCAGACAACATTAAGAGCCTGATATCCCAATCCTAGAATTTGGATTTAGTTTTCACATACCAAGGTGTTGGGGTGCCCTTGTCCTAGGACCAAGATGTTGGGGCACCCTAGTCCTCATCATTTTTCGATAATTTTCAAGAGTGGATTCCATATAGCTTCAAGTTATAGATCTTCCAACAACTCAACCTCAGAAGACCAAGGCATTTTGGTACCCCAGTCTTGTGAGATCAACATCAATTTTCAATCACAGGTACATAGTCATATTTCTTTCTTAGTTTTGTGTCTATTACAACATTTCTAATTATTTTTCAGTCATTTATAAAACACTTAAGTGTTTACTTTCCTCATACCTTAGCCATATTTCATTCACTTTCCATAGCAATGAAGGAATAAAAACCTTAGAAGCATTATTTGACTCTCTTTTACAAAAGTTAGTCAAATATGATCACTTCTCTAGGTGATTTCATATTCCAATGTTGGTATATAAGTGGATCTTGGCCTTATGTTCTACCTAGTTCCATTTTCATACAATACAATTCCTATCATTTATCTTCTACTTACACATACAATTTGTTGATCATACTTTAGGACTGAGAGGGGGGGTGAATATGTCCAAACCTGGTACTTAAACTTTATTACTTAATCCACAAACTTCTTTAACCTTATTCTTATCATCAACAATGAAAGATATAACAATGACACAACATGCACAAGAGAACACTAGATTTACGTGGAAAAAAAATAGGAAAAGACCATGGTGACAGTCAACTCAAAATATATAAATTGATTACAATATAGTTTTTAGGCTTATTGCCAAGGAAGTGCATTTCTCCTTGAAGGACTTGCAAGGTAGAGCACACAACCCTAGGGAAAAATACAAAACTTGTAATTTGAAGACCACTTCTCTAGAGAAAGATACAATGAATATATAAATCAACAATAAGTAGGTCTTCAACAATACTGCCTCCAAAAAACTCCAAACATGAAGCTATCCTTCAATCTCTATCTCTTGCAACCAACTCCACAATAATCACCACACATTAGCTTTGTCACAATTGACCTCTGTAAATGATATAATCATGTAGGTGTAACACACTTCTTTTTCATATATACACCCACACATACACACACACACATTACCTCACACATACATGGACACATTCAACATGAACTTGATCTTCTAAATATATTGTCTTCTTCATTGCAAACATCAATTAGGTTGGCCATAACAAATAAAAAGCATAGGTCCTATCAAATTGGCCACCAAAACATAATTGTGGTGAAAGGGACCCAATCCAGGAGTTAGAGAGGATGTAAAAAATCTTAACACTTCTTCCCAAGTAGATAGGAACAATTCACACACTATTGTTACTACTTACTAAGTTGCCATTAGTTTTATGTCCAAAGTCATTCTATATACTCTAGTCGGTTATTACTACGGAAACATTCAGTCGGTAAGCACAGAGCAGTCGGTTATAGAAGAAAGTAGTCACATAGCTTAGTATACACTAAGTTGTCTACTGAGTAACACTCTATGTCTACCGAGTAGCAAAAATGATATATCGAGTGAACACACACCGAGTGAAATGTGTTACCAGAATCATTGAACCTAGACACATATGGGAAACGTGTTACAAGATCGAGGAACATGGAATCATTATCACTTAGGAAATTGCACCTTAAAGATTTTGTATGATCTTGAGGTCATATATCCAATGAAATATTTTGTATGGTTATTCATTTGATGAATCATGTTTGTAAGATCGAAGCATGAACAGATCACCGACATAAGAGATCTATTTATACAGCATGAATTGAGGATTAAAAAAAAAAGGTGTATGAAGTAAGACATGTGAAATAGATAAGGAAGCACTAAGTATTGTGACTGTTAGAGACACAAAGGTCACCGAGAAGGATTTCAGAGAATAGTCAAGGAACAGAATAAACATAAGGGTTTACCGAGTTAATCTATGGATTACTGAGGTATGCTATAAGTAAGGTAATCTCATTTTGAGCACATAGAATCTGCTATAACATTCCAGATGTGAAGTTGCATATATTTTGTAATATTGTGTTGTAATATTTTGAGTTGTAAGAGAAACCTTTAATAGGGTAAAAGACTCTAACAAAATCTATAAATTGTAAAGCCTTTGACCAGGTGTAGCATTTAGAATAAGTGTTGTAAAGTCCTTTAGCAAGGTAGATCTAACAATATTGATACTCCTAATAGGGTAAGCTATCAGAAATAGATAAACATGTAGCTCTAACCGAGCAACCTTTATTATTGTAGTAGTGAAGTTGTGGGTACCATCCCCACTGTAGTTTTTTTCTCTAACCAAGAGTTTCTGCGTAGCCAAAATATATGTGTTATGGAGTGAATCATGTATGATTGTTATTTATTTGTTTTAGCATTATATTATGTTACAATAGTTTTTGGTTTATGCTTAACGGTAAAGTTATTGTTGAAGAAAAGATTTGAAGTACTGATTCACCCATCCCCTCTCAGTACATTAGCTTTCCATATTGGGCCTAACAATTGGTATCAGAGCTTTAATCTTGGAAAAGGGTTTAATTGCCTAAAGAGAAAGATCTTATCAATGGAAGGCTACAGACAATCTCAGAGAATTGTGAATCTTCAAAATGAATTGGATCATGCTAATCAAGTGATTGCTGACATGCAAAAACAAATGCAAAAATATCTGAAAGTTAGAAGAATATTGTCTGATGATTTGCAGGACTCTCAAGAGTTAGTGGAACAAATTGAGACATCATCTGAGAATAGTATATCTGAAGAGACTGAAGAAATAATTGGAGAACTGAAAGAAAAGAACAAAGCACTGACTGGTCAGCTAAAAGCAATGAAAGGAGATCATGAGAATTTTAGCACATAGATGACTAAAAATCTTGATGCATTGAGGACAACCGAGGATAAATTAAGAGATCTAGAAAGAGAAAAATAACAGTTTGAAGCATTAGTATCTGAAAGGAATGATGAAATCACAAGGTTGACTGGAATTCAACAAAATCTGTCAGATAAATTGGGTTATGCACATCATGAAGAAAATCTAAAAGATGATGAGAATCAAGCATTGAAACTTGAAGTATCAAGGTTGACCGATGAACTTGAGACAGAGAAGAAATCCAAAGAAACACTGAAGAAGAGTTATGAAGCATCAAAGATGTTGGATGAGCAACTTAATACAAAAAGACCCAACAAAGTTATAGGACTTGGTTACAAAGGAAAATACTCTACCGAGAAAGGAATCCACTCTACTGAGAGAGGAGAATCATCTAAGCAAGCTGGAAACAAAAAGAACATCAAAGGAAGGAAGCTTATTTGTAATTACTATGGAAAACAAGGACATACTGCCAACATGTGCCAAATCAAAAAAGGTAAGCAACCAAATGTCACAAGGTCTAATGGTTATTGTTACAATTGCAATAAATATGGTCACACATCTAACCAATGTAGGACAAAGTCTGCTAGCAATTATCATAAAGCAAAATTCAAAGGGTTTTGTAAAAACTGCAATAGATATGGACATAGTACCGAGAAGTGTTGGTTTAAGCAGAAGAACTATATGTGGTCTGCACACTGAGCAGATACTATAAGCTACCAAACTCACACAGATCTTGACCAATAGTATACTGCAGTACCATGGGTTTAGAATACAAGGATATGGTGTGAATGTTGTGGAAGATATGGAAATATAAGTGTCAACTATTTAATAAGGTTTGGAATGAACAACTGAAGATCATGGAGAAATCTTGGTATGGCATGTTTTCATTGTCACAAAGCTGGACACTTGGCTAGAGATTGTAGAGATCAACCTAGAGGAGACACTGAGGAAATAAGAAGCAAATTATAGATGATTTGGAAAAAGAAGGAAATTGTGTCAAATGAAGAAAGCACCTTCCCACCGAGTTAGGTGCACCTATTCCAAATTAATCGGTGAAGGTATGAAGGGACTGCATTCTCTCAAGGTTAAATATTAATAGTTCCTATTTTATCATGTACTTAATTCAAAATCTACATAGCTAAAGATGCATTAGGAAATTTGAAAATTTTATCAAGTCTTTTGGAAGCCTGTCTAGTTGGTAAATGCGGGAAGTTTGGCTACTCGGTAAAAGCATAAAAAGGAAGTGGTACCGAGTGCATTTAATTTTTTCTTACCTAACTGCATGGAGCCTGATAAGGTAAAATTGTGTACTTAAAGCTTTTGCATGGTCATTTTACACTTACCAAGTTTTCAAGAAAGCAGAGCGAAGTGATTCAAGATGATCAAATCTCTTCCAAAGCAAAATTCAAGGTATTTACATCAATCACAATGCATTGTCAAACTAGTTTACCAATCATATCAGTTGTGAATATCTGTTTTACATTTACTAAGTGGAAAGCATCTACCGTTTAAAAGTCTTCAAACCCTAAGGATCTTTTGTTAAGTGATTATCCGAAATTTGCAATGGTACCTAAGATCAAGAAGCTCTTTGTTGTTGAGAACATTGAGAAGCCCTCAATGAAATACTCTCTAACTCCCAAAGTAGCATCTGAACCAGATGATAAAACTGCCTTTTCACTCATTCTGGATAGGGTTTTACTAGTTGAGGATGTCAGATTCTTCACTAAGTGTCGTGTTGAGGAACTAGGTCATGTTGAGATCAAGGACACATATGATGAATTGTGTACCGATGGAAAACTAGATAACAAGTTTGAACACATTAAAGTCAAGGGATTGACTGAAGCCCTAACCTACCCGCGAGTCTTCAAACCCCAGTGGGTTAAATTTGTTTTGAGCAGAGTTCATGATGACTTCATGTGGTTAGAGGAGAAACCATTCAAGATCACCAAGGAAATCATCCACTTGATCACCGGTTACCCTATTTATGACCATGCCCGAGCACAGAAAATGATTTCATAGAAGGAATTGATTACTTTAACTAGAGTAGAATCCAATTGTAGAGGTCTAAAACTGAATAATGTCATAGATGCAGAGCTGAAGTTTGCCATTAGAGTCATAGGCTATTGTTTCTTTCAATCGGCAAGAGAAAACAGTGTACCCTATGCAGCAGTCGATTAGCCTATAAAATTGTAAAGAAAGGTATGAAGATTTATCTATGAGAAGTGTTGTTGAAAAATCTGTTTGAAAATCTCAACACCATAAGGAAGCCAAAGAAGAACAACTTAGCAAGTACACTAAAGTTTGGATCACTTTTGGTATGCATGTTTTTCTATTTTGAGAAATTCTTTCCATCAGTCGGTAATGTAGTTTGGGAACTACACCGACCAATCACCCATCAAATCAATGACTTCATCAAATAGCTAGGTGATAACTTCAATGATATTATGGATGATTATTTTAGCAAGTTTCAAGAAAAGATGCATAACAGGTATAGGATTCCACCCAAGTTAGTGGAGAAATACAAGGATGATATATGCTTTGAAGTAGACACCGACTACTACTATGTCAATGCGGTGGAACTGAGAACTCAATCTTTGCCACCTATGGGTTATGAGATTGATTTTGACATTACACAGTAGCAAATAGATGCTTTTCTTTCTCTACCAAGGCATGCTACCGAGATGAGATACGGTACATACGAAGAAGCTAAAGAGAAAGTTAAAATGAGCATTGTAGTACCAAAGGCTACAAGAAAAGCAACAAAAATGATTAAGGCATTAACAGAGAAATTTGGAGAAGGTTCTTCCTCCACACCTATCAAGAGCATTCAAGTAATCACCAAGGAGGAATCTGAAGCCCAAGAAGCAGCTATTACATTAAGCACTGAGTTGCCTGAAGGGAAAATTTTGAAAAGGAAGAAACAGGATACATCAAAGGTATCACCAACTCCTTTAGTAAAGCACCCAATCACAAGATCATCTGCAATGTCACTGAGTAAGAAACCAAAGAATGTTGCCACACCAAAGGTAACAAAAACTTATAAGAAATCTACTCAGAGACTCATTTTGACTAAAGAGTTCAGTGACACTGAATCTGAAGACGCACGCAAATTTCAGATTGTTAAGAGTCAAAATAAAGATGTACATAGCATTGATAATTTATGTGCTAATCTAAAACAATATGGTGGATTTGGAGCATTTTGATATGTTAAGTATGAATCTAGAAATGATGAAGAAAAGAGACAAATAGAAGAAGTTGTAATCTGTGCACTTCTGAAATTCTGATTGGTCCCATTGGAAGTAACTAATTCTCTTCCAAAAGAATTGTATTTGCATATTGATAACAGGTGGAAATATGCTATGGACTTGGAAAAATAGATGAGAGAAATAAGTCTGGTACATCTCTTCTCAGACAAGTTTGGTAGATGAGATCAATGAACATCTAAAAAAATACCAAACAAACTTCCTAGTCAAGCAAAGAGCCTTGAAATTGATGAATGGCATTTATCTTGAAGTAGAGAATGAGACCAAGGAAAAGTGGTAGGAAACATTTCGAATCAAGAATGCTGGTGAGCAAGTTGAAGTTGAAATAGTTGATGTCACTGAGCAAGATCCTGATATCACCGAGCAAGACCCTGCTAATACTGTACAAATTGATGAGGATATCATGGACATCGAGGTACAAGAACAGGGAATGATTGAAGGGAATGCTTATGCCAAACTAGTATCCAGTGAGTCAATTTTGGAACAAGTTCAGCCCTATCCTCCGGTCACTCAGTATGTTTCAACTGAGACACCTCAGGATATTGAACAAGGAAAAGAGGGTCACAAGTCTACAGAAGGAGAAGCTACTTCTCAGGCCACTGGGGAACAGACCTCTCAAGCCCCTTCTAGCACTGAAAAATGTTACAACTGAGACCCAGAGCAAGGATTCACCGAAGGCTACATCTAAGCTTAAAGACATTGACAAAAGTGTTGCCTCTATCGAGCAACCTACCGAGGGTCAACAAGCCTCCCAAGCCATTGTATTAGTTCAACTAGTGAAAACCTCCTGATCTAAAGAAAAGAAAATGAAAAAGCATAGTTTCAAATTCAATTTGTCAAAACCAATAGTGTTGCCGAATGTCGACATATCCAAATTAAAAGGGCAAGCACTTATTGAATTCGGTGAACTATGCAAAGCCAAAGCAAAACAAGAGAAGCAAATGGATATACAAAAGAAAAACAGAGTACTTCAAAAGGTGAGAGCACTATTAGCAGATATGCTACCTGAATCTACAGTGACACAAGATGCAGCCATCCATGTTCAACTGGATGAACTCCTAACTAAAATAGAGACATCTGGAGTAGACGCATCTGAATACTTGAGCAAATTGAAGGACAAAGAGCTCACTGCAAAAATGATTGAAGAGGTACAGAAAGCCATTGCTATTGGCAAAGTAAAACTTGTCAAATTTATTGTTGAGTTGTCCCCTCAACTCAAGCACATTCTTTCTTTATTTCAAAAACTCTGTACATTTTCTTTATTCATTAAAGACATCAAGAATAAAACATAAGTGATTAAGAAAGAGATCACTGATCTCTCCCATACATTGACCACTGAGCAAAATTCTATTCAGAATTTCTATACCAAGTTACAAAAGCTCATGGCTCAACAATTGGAACTTACGAATGAAGAGCACAAAATAAGCATGGACATTATGACTCTTCAAACCTTATTCATTCCCCACTTGTCCTCTGTCCAAGAACAGATCAACAAGGCTACCTCTTTATCCACTCAGCCAGAGGGAAGCACTTTAGATGGACTGATTTCACTGTTAGCCAACATTACAGCTCAGAATTCACTCATGGATAGTGTCAAGGATGCCCTCTCTTCCTCTCTCACTGATGCAAGGACAAAGTATAAATCCATTTTTTACTAGTTGCCTCCACCGAATGGTAACTAATTTTTGATGTTTGTCAAAAAGGGGGAGTTTATAGTGTATATAAGATAATTTTGATAGGGGGAGCAATGAACTGAGCAGTAAATACAGAATATTGATCACAACGTATGCACAATCAGAGTTTTGTACAGTATATTGATAAGGGGAGTATATTTGAGTATACTATTTATTGACAAAATGCATATACTGTCAGATTAGTCAAATTTTGTAAGTATATAGATTTTTGAGTTATGACTTTGAAAGAAGTTTTGTCAAACATCTCAACTAATGTCAAAAGGGGAGATTGTTACTACTTACTAAGTTGCCATTAGTTTTATGTCCAAAGTCATTCTATATACTCTAGTCGGTTATTACTACCAAAACATTCAGTCGGTAAGCACAAAGCAGTCAGTTATAGAAGAAAGTAGTCACTGATCTTAGTATACACCGAGCTGTCTACCGAGTAACACTCTATGTCTACCGAGCAGCAAAAATGATATACCGAGTGAAACGTGTTACCAGATTCATTGAACCTAGACACATATGAGAAACGTGTTACAAGATCGAGGAACAGGGAATCATTATCACTTAGGAAATTGCACCTTAAAGATTTTGTATGATCTTGAGGTCATCTATCCAATGAAATATTTTGTATGGTTATTCATTCGATGAATCATGTTTGTGAGATTGAAGCATGAACAAATCACCAATATAAGAGATCTATTTATACAACATGAATTGAGGATAAAAAAAAAAAGGTGTATGAAGCAAGACGTGTGAAATAGATAAGGAAGCACTGAGTATTGTGACTATTAGAGACATAGAGGTCACCAAGAAGGATTTCAGAGAACAGTCAAGGAACAAAGTAAACAAAAGGGTTTACCAAGTTAATCTATGGATTATCGAGGTATGCTATAAGCAAGGTAATCTCATTTTGAGCACATAGAATCTACTATAACATTCCAGATGTGAAGTTGTAGATATTTTGTAATATTGTGTTGTAATATTTTGAGTTGTAAGAGAAACCTTTAACAGGGTAAAAGACTCTAACAAAGTCTATAAATTGTAAAGCCTTTAACTAGGTGCAACATTTAGAATAAGTGTTGTAAAATACTTTAGCAAGGTAGATCTAACGATCTTGATACTCCTAACAGGGTAAGCTATTAGAAATAGCTAAACATGTAGCTCTAACCAAGCAACCTTTATTATTGCAGTAGTGAAGTTGTGGGTGCCATCCCCACCATAGTTTTTCTCTCTAACCAAGATTTTCTACGTAACCAAAATATATGTGTTATGGAGTGAATGATGTATGATTGTTATTTATTTGTTTTAGCATTATATTATGTTACAACAGTTTTTGGTTTATGCTTAACAGTAAAGTTATTGTTGAAGAAAAGAATTGAAGTACTAATTCACCCCTCCCCTCTCAGTACATTAGCTTTCCATATTGGGCCTAACAACTATCAATAATCCTCCAAAGGTTTAAAATAAGGTAATGTGTAGATACACCAAACAACATACCACAAGCTGGACCAAAACATATCTTCTAATTGAACAGGTCCAATGTAGATCCACACATGCCAAGGTAGGACCTAGAACCAATGCAACACAAACTTCTAAGAAAGCAAAGACATCCAAGGATTCATCACACACCAAATAACCACACCAATTGACCAAACCAAAGTAGTTACATAGATTTCAATCACCATGCGTCATCAGATAGGCCTTCTAGCATTATGTAGAGAGCACCAAGATGTTCCATGAACATTCAACAACATTCTGAAATCCTCATTCACTTCTTCATATCAATATCATACTGGCACAACATAATTGATATTAAACAATTCATTTCGGAGCCATTCAAACACATAACAAATATCATTACTTGCAGACCACAACACCATTTGATAATTTAATTGAGACACAACACAAACGTTGTAAACATGTCCTCCAAGCTATAACACTAGAAACATCAATACATAGAAACACTGAGAATTTCTTAGACCCCTTCTAATAGAGAACCAAACTGTCATCCAACAACAATTACTAACTTGACCAACAAAAACACTAAAGACTTGAAAAGATAGGAGTGAAATGTCCACAAAGCATAACATTATATCCAAGTTTGTAAGATCATATCTACAAAGATAGAGGAATGCACATAATTATTTTGGGTACACATCATTCTATACTTCTTATACCAACTTGTTCAATGAAATTTCTGGGGACCAAATTGTCCCAAAAATAATACCTTCTCATTCAGTACATCATCTTCATGCATCTAATCCTCATTTTAATATCTGAACATAAACATACCATTACTAGCATCGGTATTAGCAATAGTCTCAATACAGTGAACTCAGTGTAGACATCAAACACCAAGGAGGTGGACATCCACATACAATTTGCAACTAGTATCCATGTGTTCCTCTCATCAACATCTCATACCAATTAACAAAATCATGATAACAACATACAAACAATAGCTTAATGCAATCTCATCATCTCATCCTCAATGATATACTCAAATACAAATACTCATGTCAGTCATAACACTACTTCCAACAAACATTTCCTCAACAATTGCAACAATACTTTACTCAACCAGTCATTCCATCAATGACCATAAAAATCTAGGACAACATATATTGTTAGATATTAGGTTGATATCAATGACCACATTTATTGCCAATAATCTCCCCCTTTATCATTGATAACAACACTACATAATGCAATGTTATATCCTTCCATATCTATATTCTCTCTCCCTTTCATCAGTATCTCTTCCACAATATCTCTCCCCATTTGATATCAAGGACAAAGGGTGCATATCTTCACTTGATTCTAAATTTAGATCCTTATGCACTACTTCTTTTTCAACAACTATCCAACCATTTTCCCCCCTTGAGAGAAACAAATAACATTGATCTAGGACAAGGGATATGCCTTTAAATTCAACCCTTGGATAGATGCATCCATTTATGCATCTTAGTTGGAAGAAGGAGGGCCTATAACCCTTAGGTTCATTCTTAGATATTCAAAGGTATCCTTTGAGACAGATTTAATGAATATGTCTACAATATTATCCTTAGTAGATACATACTCCAATTTGACTTTCTTTTCTACAAATTTCTCCCTTAAGAAGTGATTCTGAATAGAAATGTGCTTGGTCCTTTAGTACATCACCAAATTCTTTGAAATGTTTATAGAACTGGTATTATTACACATGATAGGAATAGGTTCATCATAAATTACCTTAAGATCTCTCAATGTCTACTTTATACACATCCCTCGAGTGCAACATGCTACTACAACAATATATTTTTACTTTTACAGTGCGTAGGGAATTTGAATTTTACTTCTTAGTGAACCAGGAGTCCAACTTGCCTCCCAAGGAAAATGCACTTCCACTGGTACTTCTTCTTTCATCCACACAACCAACCCAATTAGCATTAGTGTAGGCTTTTGGAGAGAAATCACTACCCTTTTTGTACCATAAACCATAACCTTGAGTTCCTTTCAAGTATCTTAGTATCCTTTTAAAAAAATTATCATGGGATTGACTAGGATGAGTTTGATATCTGGCAACCATACACACCACATGCATAATATCAAGTCTAGAATTATTTAAGTATAAGAATCGACCAATCATTGATCTATATTGAGTCTAATCAACTTTTGGAGATTCATCATCCTTGCTCAGGTACTTACTAGTTTAGCATTCTCCATACCAAAAATTTTTAACATCTCCTTAACATATTTGTCTTGAGAGATAAAGATACCATTATCCAACTAAGCAACTTGAAGTTCAAGAAATTAAATAACTCACTAATCATTGACATCTCAAATTCCCTTTGCATTTCTTCTACAAATTTTTTACATACCTTTTCATCTCCTCCAAAGATAATATCATCATCATATACAACAACTATCAACAACTTACTATTCTCAATTTTATGAAATAGAGATTACTATCTACAATACCTATATTGAAGCTTTGTTGCAATAAATTCTTATCCAATCTTGCATACTAAACCCTAAGGGCTTTCTTGAGACCATATATGTATTTTTCAATCTGCATACCATGTCTAGATCTTCTTTCAATTGAAAAGCATTAGGATACTCTATATTAACTTCTTCTTCTATTTCTCCATTCAAGAAGGCTAACTTGACATCCATATGATATACTGTGAAATCCTTCTGAGCAACAAAAGATTTTTTTTTAATTGCCTCCACTAATGCATTTAGCCTAAAATTCTGACGGAGGTTTCCAACGGAGAAGGTATATTGTGATCAAACTTGATTTTTTTTTGAAAAAATGCCCAATTTTGTCAGAATTTAGACAATAATGCAATGACATTAGGGTTTTTAAGAAAAAGTGCCCATGTTCGTCGAAATTCCAATGACTATGTGCATTACTTAAAAAAAAAGAAAAGACCAAAATCCCGCCTCTTTACAAAATCCCACCTCTCATTTATCCCGCCTGTGTAGCGATCATTGATGTGACAAACATGGCCGCAGTGGGGAACGGGGGAACAAAGTGCCACGGGCACAAAGTGCCAAGGGCTGGCACATAACCAGTGAGGATGACCGCAAGGGAGCCCAAAATGGGCTGTGTAAATGGCGACGCCCGGGCCTCTGTCAATAGCAATAAGAGCTATAGACGGAGGAAGAAGTCATCTTTGAGAAAGAATTATGGATGCGAGCACTCTTGAGGAATGGTATTTTTGCGGTGAAATTTTCTTGAACTTGTGCTACAGTTGTATCAACAAAATTCCTTGCTAGTTAGGGTATTAGAACAGATTAATCAAGAAAATTTTTGGTTCATTTTCGTTACATTAATATGGTTGGAAAATAAAACTATATCCTGATACAAGATTGTAATCTCCTCCCCCATCACCCCCATTTCTCCCCATGTAATACTTATCCAAAGAATCCAGACAGAGAGGTAGATTATAGTATATATCTCATCAAGATGAGTATTATTCATTCTTGTTTAGGTATGGAAATCTTTTGCGAGAGGAAATATTATGGATGTGATTGACAAAGCAATAGTAGAAAGCATATCCAATGAGTAAGTTTTAAGATGCATTCATGTGGGCCTTTTATGTGCACAAGTAGATGCATTAATTCGGTCGTCAATGATCGATGTACATGCAATGCTTTTAAACTCTCCAACCTCTAGAATTATAGGCACAAATTCAACTACTTCACTGATCACTCATTCAATCCATCCATCTATTAATGATGAAACTGTAACAGATTTAATTCCTAGATAATCTTGTTTATTCTTTGCACATTAGAATAATAATAAATTTAATAACAAGTAGGTAGTGTTTTTTACAATTTTAATTATGTAATACTTTATCATTATATATTGGTGAGTCATATGAACTCACACTTCATGATTAGTATGTAATATCTCTAGTTAGAATATTAAGTAATATTTCACTAAATTTCTCACCTCAAAAATTTCTCCACCTTAATGATAGTTAATGTTAAGGATTGAATGAAACAAACTCTTGTTCATGGATCACCTTCTTAGCCTCCTATGGAAGTCATTCTTTGTGTGGTCTACCATGACTATAATTAGGGTCTTAATAAATGTATTAGATACTCTCTATTATCAATAAGAGAGTTATCATAATATAGTCGTGGCGAGTGGTTACAAATAAGATTAGTGGGTCTATAGTTCCCACTTGGTTTGTACTTAGAAAGATTATCATTTCTTAGTTGTATGGAAACTACAAATTCATGCATCTAGCCAACAATACACACTAGCTATTATATGATTCCACTAATGAGAAAAGCCTAGTCAATCTTATAGTTTGTGGAATTAGTCATGTCCCTCATATAGAATATCTATATATGGAGTATTCTTTCCTATAGATTACTTATTATTTTGCTTAATAATGTGATTATTTCACATACATCATAAAAGTGCCCTTATAACATGTTTGTGCATCAATCTTGAAACCATATTTTTATTAACCAACCAATGATAAGAATTATCTTAAACACGCCTCTATATTTGAATCCCACTAGCTTTGATAATCAACCATAATAACCTTAACAATGCATTGATGGCAACAATGCCTAATAAATCATCAATTGTCTTAGGTGAATCTAGCCAAAGCCAACCCATCAAATCCACTAATCTCCCTTGCATCCCAATCATAAAATTTTATGGTTGTTGGAACAAGCTTGGGAGATTTAGTTCTTCCTTTGCAAATCAACATACCCTATTTTGGTTTCCCAAATATTTACTAAATAACTTTGAAGATAAATTGGGAAGAGAATCCATCATATAGATATTTCTTTTCAACAGCCTTAGAGGACATTGTTTTGTCTATCATTTATTATAATAGCTAATACCCAATTTTTTTATAAGATAACAAGCAAAACCTCCTCTTCACAAACTATGTTTTCCTTAATAATCCAAGAATGAAAAAAGGAACCCACATAAAAATTACTTACTCCCTACCATGAAGGCAAAAGAACATCCAATTTAAAGATAGATGTACCAAAAGGAAAGAAATATCACCTCAAAATATGTCTTGAACTTATACATTGAATCTATACACACGAGAATCCCCTTAATAACTCTCTCACAACTTTCAATGCTAGAAGAAAGAGTGTTTTCACAAGACTTTCATACTATGATATTTATATCAAGATTCACTTGCATAGTTTTAGAGTCAAGCTAACCCATTCTCATGAGTAGTTTGCATGAACCCCTCATAAGAATGGATCACTTAGTACTCATTTCATCAAAGTGATGCTCATAGTATTATTGAAAAATTGTATTATTGTTCCAATTTTTGTGGATATTTAGGAGACACAAATAAAATATAAATGTAATCATTCCATATTTTTGTAGGAGATATTGGAATGAGACTAATAGGAAGAGTAGTAAACATGAGTCACAATGAGCACTTTAGAATAAATCTAAACATTATAAGGAAGAGTAGCTTGGAAAAATAGAAGCATAATTTATTTTCCAATATGCAAGATTATTACTTGGGAAAGAATCTTGAAAGAGGATTGAAAAGATTCCTTGAGCTAACATTGTCTCACTTATCCAAAATTATGAGGAAGGATTCATTAATGAAATGGTCATTAACAAGATGGAGAGAATAATAATTTAGCTTGGCCATGACACAAAGTCTTAGAATAGATGCCAACCTTGGTGAATGGAATGAAAATCCCAAACAATTAATGAGCAGTGAGACAAGTAGAGGCATCTATAAATTTTGTTTTGAATATATATAAAATAAAGAAAAAATGGGACTAAAACCAAGGGAAATGCACATGGAAAGGATATGATGAAAATCAAAATAAATAGTTTGAAGATAATATTAGTTACCTAAAGGATATTCCACTTGATTATTTGGTATATCATAACTATTTTGACAAATTTTGAAACCATTAGAGGTACCTTTTACTTCTGTAGATGAGGCATTCATTCATGTTGAAGTTGTGATAGCTTATTTGCCTCTTTATAGACAACAAATTATCCATACTAATTATCATATATACTTGTAACCTCCATCCCAAACCACCTATTTCACTCTTCTTCCTTTGTGTACCTCTTTTATTCTTCCATTACCTCTTCACTTACCTAAATTCAATCCAAAACATAGTGTATATAGCATCAAAAAAAATCCATATTTGATTAATATTATCCACAACATATTGAAAAGACAAATACCACACTTACTATGTCATCAACCAAAAATAATTTACTTAGATATTCAAAGAGTTCAATAATGGAGAAACATCCATGCGGTGCTCTACACATGTCCTTGAAGGTTCAAGAAATACTTATCCTCTATTGGTCCAAACTTTAAATCACTTTCCATGCATGAAAATAATTGCAACCATACACAGTTTCCCACCCAATAGATTCTCTCAAACTAGTTTACTATCTTAACATAGGGTCAAGGAAAAGCAGGCCAAAATAGGAATCCAAGTGTCTTAGAAGCCTTCAAGACCATAGTGGTGAGGATTGAATTTCTTTCTTTAGTGGTATCTTTCTGTAGATTAATTAGTTGGGGATTCTATTAGGACCTTTTCCTAATTAAAAAAAAAATATAAAGATTACATCCCTAAATATTGCATTCATAATAGAATAAATTTCTGCAATATTGAGACTATATTCATAATAGATTTATAGTGATGAATAAAGAAATATTTAAGACTATCAAAAAATTGATGTTTTCTTTCTCCCAACTGTCATTGGATATTGGGTGATCTTTGAGGCATTATGTCAAATAGTTCATGTGCCTTATCTAAGCTTGCATATTTTGCATGCATGTGTACCTGGGCAGTTGCACTACAACATCTATACTCACTAATCACATTTGGTTGGAAGTTTCTAAATCCATTTCAAACACATCTTGTGCATATCCTGCAATCTATGCTAATGGTGATTGTCTTTTTAACGGAAACAGATGGGAAGGGACGTCAAGGGAAGGAATGGGCCCATAACACACCTAAGCAGTTAAAGCTTAGTGTGTGTTGTTTAAGGCTGCCCCATTAAGACATCATAATTGATTGGCTCTTCACTACCAAGACCTTCAAAAGTCTTTAATGGCTTCATTGAGTCCTTTTGTCTTCCAAATTCACCTGCACCAACTTGAATTCTCCTTCAATGCTTGATTGCCTATTCACTTGGAATTTAATTGATTTTATAACTAAGAGATCACTTGATTTTATATGTCTTGAAAGAATTTTATCCCGATGGCTTTAAATTAAAGTACTTTCTCTTCTATCTGGTATTGGTGGAGCAGATCCTTTTATGATATGTAAGTTGAGAATATTTTATGAAAGGTCCCTAAATGAATACACTTTAAATTGATTTTAATATACCTTGAAGTGTGCAATATGGACGGTTTGTATTCTTAATCTCCTGCCCATTTCTTAATTTAAAAGATGATATCTTTATTAAATATCTTTATCAACTTGATTTCTCCTTCAATTCTTGATGAATGCTTGATTGCATGTTCACTTGGAATTGAATTGATTTTATAATTAAGAGATCACTTGAATTGTAGGTAAACCCCTTCAAATGATAGGGTACGCTTCCTTTTATACCTAGTATATGTCTTGAAAGCATTTTATTGATGGCTTTAAATTAAAGTACTTTCTCTTCTATCTGGTATTGGTGGAGCAGAGGTTGCATTGCATTGTCCTAGGATACATATTTCCGCAGATACAACACAAGTTAAATGTATCCCAGGTCGATGCAAAGCAACCTCTGCTCCAAAGATCACCAAAAAATAGAGAAACAACTTTAATTTAATGCCATCAGGATAAAAGTCTTTAATCAAGATAGATAAAATTTGAGTTTGATTGTCATCATTTACTTTGCCAAATTCTTCACACGTAACTCCTGAATCAATTTCCTACTCACAAGAACTTTATTATGTCTCAAATATAGGGAAATAGAAGGCTTCAAATAGAAAACTTGAACATGCAACTAAATCCATTGACTAACCAGAAGAACAAAATTAAGAAACAGTTTGATCATCTAAGAGATGTTGTAGACTTGCAACTCACCAGCTAAGTTTTTGCGGGTAAGAATTTTTTTTGTTTTGGTTATGGTTGTGGTGTTTATAGGGGGACATTTACAAATTTATATCTATTTTCACTATTTAATGGTTTATGGGTTTGTAATGGTAATTTAATGTTCTTTCATATTTTTGTATATATTCTTTATAATAGCCTATTATATTGATTTGTTCTATTATGCATAATGGTGTGGGTCAGACGGCTTTGTCGTTGATGCATGAAAGCATTGAACGAGTTCTACTTTTAAAAATTACATGAAACATTTTTAATTTATTTGATTCAGTGTTATTTGCAAAAAATGATTATCAATGATGTTTCCTTTCTCCAAGAATTGTCTAGGATCTTTCCATCAGATAATATGTAACATCAAATGACTAAATCTTTTCATTACAAATGCTTATTTTATTTAATTATTATCTAAGCATGAATTAAAATTTATATATGTACGGAAGCATAACATACAAGTTCAAGAGTCATGTGCAAGCAAATTTCCTAAAAGAAAGCAAGCAGGCATTATCTTGAATGACATGGAAACAAGCTCATCAGCTGCCTAGAAGAGAGCAATTAGAGAATGGCAGAGGAAACTGTTTAAGGGTGATAAATAGATAGATAGTATGCAATACAAACAAACAATGTCTGGAGTGTCTGATGTGACATCTCTAATTTATGTTCAGAGGGTCTAACTAGTTTTGGAGTTCCTGAGAAACCTATTGGGCCACGCTTGGAGGAAATCAATGTGTTCATGCAAGGAGCACATTTTTTCTATTATGAGAATGATACTTTTGCACCAAGGGATATTTGGAAGTCAATATCCAAAAATTTCTATAGTGTGGAACAAGAGTTGGTGGACTCTAAGTATAATTGTCAGCTTTCAGAAGACCAAGAGGTTATGTACACAATCTCCCAATAGAAGAGTGATTTCAAGAATTACCTCTCCCCCCCATGACTATTCAGGAAGCACTTCCTCAAACAGAGGACTATTGGCCTCCATGGGATCAAAGAAAAAAATTAAAGCATAGACTCTAGATGATGTGGTGGTGTCCTTCATGAAGAACTCTACACTATAATTGAAAATTCATGAGGGAAACTGCAAGATAGTGAAGAGAAATACAATCTTGAAAAGTGGGAAGAATGGATCTTGGTTTGGGTGGGGTCAAGTCAGGTGGCTCCTCTAGAGGTTGACGAGATAGAAATCATATTAGGATTTGAAAAAGATCACACTTGTGGAACTTCGTGTGTGAGTGATCGATTGCGGTGTTTGGGTAATGCATTCCAAATAGATACAATTGCATTCCAAATGGGTAATGTCTTGATGGCATGCAATTGTATCTATTTGGAATGCATTACCCAAACACCGCAATTGATCACTCGCACACAAAGTTCCACGAGTGTGATCTTTTTCAAATCCTAATATGATTTCTATCTTGTCAACCTCTAGAGGAGCCACCTGACTTGGCCCCACCCAAACCAAGATCCATTCTTCCCACTTTTCAAGATTGTATTTCTCTTCACTATCTTGCAGTTTCCCTCGTGAATTTTCAATTATAGTGTAGAGTTCTTCACAAAGGACACCACCACATCGTCTAGAGTCTATGATTTAATTTTTTTCTTTGATCCCATGGAGGCCTATAGTCCTCTGTTTGAGGAAGTGCTTCCTGAATAGTCATGGGAGGAAGAGGTAATTCTTGAAATCACTCTTCTATTGGGAGATTGTGTACATAACCTCTTGGTCTTCTGAACGCTGACAATTATAATTCGAGTCCGCCAACTCTTGTTCCACACTATAGAAATTTTTGGATATTGACTTCCAAATATCCCTCGGTGCAAAAGTATCATTCTCATAATAGAAAAAAGGTGCTCCTTGCATGAACACATTGATTTCCTCCAAGCGTGGCCCAATAGGTTTCGCAGGAACTCCAAAACTAGTTAGACCCTCTGGACATAAATTAGAGACGTCACATCAGACACTCCAGACATTGTTTGTTTGTATTGCATACTATCTATCTATTTATCACCCTTAAACACTTTCCTCTGCCATTCTCCAATTGCTCTCTTCTAGGCAGCTGATGAGCTTGTTTCCATGTCATTCAAGATAATGCCTGCTTGCTTTCTTTTAGGAAATTTGCATGCAAGAGACTCTTCAACTTGTATGTTCTGCTTCTATACAGATATAAATTTTAATTCACGCTGAGATAATAATTAAATTAAATAAGCAATTGTAAAGAAAAAATTTAGTCATTCGATGTTACATATTATTTGACGGAAAGGTCCTAGACAATTCTTGGAGAAAGGAAACATCATTGATAATCATTTTTTGCAACTAACATTGAATCAAATAAATTAAAATGTTTAATGCAATTTTAAAAAATAGAACTCGTTCAATGCTTTCATGCACCGACGACAAAGCCGTTTGACCCACATCATCTCTCGTTGTCGGAATTTCGACGACAACTGATGAAATGCCCGACAAGGATGTTGTGCATCTGACGACACTCCTCTGTCGGAATTTTATACTTTGGAGTCGGAATTTTATACTTTGGAGTTGGCGACGGTATTCTTTTGTGGAATGAGCATCCATGGTGGTCATCAGAAAGGTTGGAGGTGATGTCAAAATTGCGACGACCACAAGGATAGTCAGAACTTCTGACACAAAGTTTTCGACGTCCTTTTTTGTCGGTAGTGCGATGAAATGTGGTTGGAATTCCGACGATTGGCTGTTGAAATCTTGACCCAAATGTACTAGTGCTCCATTCTAGCCACTAGAGACAAATTCTTTTCAATATCAGTGCCTTCAACTTGAGAGTATACCTTACATACTAATCTTGCCTCATTTCATGTTATTTCTCCTTCTTCATTCAACTTGTTTTAAAATACCCACTTGGTTCCAATAACATTCTTGTCTATAGGTCTAGGAACAAGTTCCCATGTCTATTTTTTCTCAATTTGGTCAAGTTCTTCTTTCATAGCCTTTATCCATCCTTCAACCTTTCTTGCATTAGAAAAGGTCTTGGGCTCATTTGATGTAAATTCACCTTCTCTATTATACCTCAAACATTTAATCTTCATGTACATATCATTCTCAACTAATAATTGAAAGATCTTAAACTTATCTAGTGCTTCAAATTTTTCTCTTAGGAAAGTAATTTATGTTATTCTAGAGTAATCATCAACAAGTATCATAAAGTACCTTACACCACATAGTCATCTTGTTTTGGTAGGTCCACATAGATAAGCATGTATCAAATTCAAGGGCTTTGAAGAAAAATATTATTTGCTCTTGAACATTGTCTTTGTTTGCTTCCCCATTTGACACTCTCTGCATACAACATTAGTAGGATTGACAATCTTGGGCATATCTCTTACCATATTTTTAGTGTTGATCTTTACAATGTTATCAAAGTTTATGTGTCCCATCCTTTTATGCCACAACCAACATTCATTTCTCTAGGAAATTAGATAGTTCCTTCCTTGAGATTCTTTTAGATTGTAGATATTTCCATTAGTCCTTGTTCCTTATGCAATTAATCTTCTAGAGCTCTCCTTTCTGATTTCACATATTTTCTCATAAAATGTAAGCCTATAACCTTCACTGCACATCTAACTGACACTAAAAAGATTATGTCTTAAACCCTTGACATAGAAAACTTCCTTTGTTTTTCTCTTTCCATCAATAGTTATGGTTCCCTTACCATAGATTTGAGTATTTTATTCATCACCAAAATTGATTGATTCTATTGGGACTCATTAAATTTGAGTCAAAGTTTAGAGGCCCAATTCAAAATTTTGCTTTGCATTTCCAAATGAGTCAGTTTGAATGGCCTAGTTAGAGAGTGGGTAAAATGGAGCCAGTTGATTTTCAGGGGGTAAGGCTTGGGATTCATGTCCTACACCTTTTATTTGGCCTATCCAGTGATTTGCAACTTTTAGAATTCAGTTTGGATAAGTTTACAAGATACCCATTTCGAGAGGTGAGCTGAAAGTGCATTTTAGGCACAAATGCAGTTTTATGGAGTAGCCTACTTTGAGCAATTACATCTTTTGCCCTGTTGATTTCCATAAAGAATTAAAAAATGGATTCAATTATATGCATAAATTTGAGTTATCCTACAAAATTTCAAGTCCTAACGAATCCATTTGCTCAGTTTTCATAGCCAAATCCATTTGCAGTTTGTGTGGTTTGACTAGTCCCTGTTTCGACAGCTAGTCGGAGCCCTGTTTCGCATAAGTGTAAAAGTTACCTCAGTAAGTGTTATGATATAATGTTTGTTCTGGGATAATTTTGGTATAAATGATGAGCTACGTTTCAAATTTCAAGCCTCTGTCAATCCATTTGATTGGTTTTCAAAAGGGTTCATTTAGCCATCGTTTTCAGTTATTCGTACTTTCAGTGTTATATCAGTTAATGTAGCCATTTTCATGAGCGCACCATTTGTATCCTATCAGTCTTATGATCAAACTGAGAATTCAAAGATTTAGTGTGTACTTCAAGGTACATGTGTTCCAAATTTGAGGGTCTACGGAGGTCGTTTGGTATTTTTGAGAAAGACGTCATGTGTTGCCAAAACATTGACTTCATCAGGTCCACAGTGTCGACAAAGCCAGTTGGGCATTTTTGAAAATTAATATCTCTTCACTCGGGACTTGTCTTGAGAAACCATTTGGTAGAGTTCATCCTTGTATATCATAGTACACGCTTGTCAGATGGCGAGGTCTAGAAAGGTGTTTTGACCACTTTAAAAATTACGTCTTTGTGATTAAATGCGAAAATGTGGTGTGATTGCCTAAAGGTTGCAAAATTCAGTCTGATGATCCGAAAATGATGCCGATCATTTCCAGACGTGTGTTTAAGGTTCCTGAAGCTTTTCAGAGGTCAGTTGCATGAAAAAGAATTTTTTTTTAGTCGGACCCACTTTGGGCCCCGACCTGGCTCATGCATGTGCATTATTGTTATGGCGAAATAGTCAAAAAAGAAAAGAATGTATTTTCCAAAGCCAAGAGGGAAATAAGCTTTGACATTGTGGTCCAGTGTCCTCCTGTGGTGTGGTAGTTTGAAAAGACATTTAAACTTCAGCAGAATGCATTTTTGCTAGGCATAAATCCAATTCCACGACTTTTGCCAGCATCTCCCTCCCATGAGTTACAATTGGTTGTTGAAAAGGCAAAGAAACTCATCGCAAGAAAAAATGCTTTGATTTGTTTTCAGAGGCAAATTTAAAACTCCAAGAAAATGAAGATTGGCAGGCTCAAGCCAAATCCTAGAGTGTGGCATACAAAGCATGTAAAAGATTCAGCAATGCTTTTAAAACAAATGCATTGGCAGCCATAAGACCCAGCTAAAATCCTCGTCTCCCTGTGCATGGTGCATGAACTGTGAAGCACTGAAGAAGGCATTTAAACTCACAACAAATCCAACGTGGCTATGGCAGCAGAAGTTTTTTTTATTATTAAAAACAAAAATGAAAATGCAAAGTGGCTGGTGTAAAGCCATCTTCCCAAGCTCCTCCCTGATGGAACGTGGTGAATGGTAGGGGGAAGTTTTAAATTTATAAACCAATGCAAGGGGCCAACAACACCCTTGCATTTGAAAAGGCATTTATTAAAATAAGCTTCAACAAGTGCAATATGGCAGTTTTGATGCCAAATCCCCTCTGTGTATGGTATGTAAAAAATGCAGAAGACTCCAGGCTTCTACGTGGTGTTTGAAGGCTGCCATAAACAGAAATTAGCAAATGCAAGTAGTAGCCCACGTGACTGGTAAAGGAGCTTGGGTATTGAAGAAGATTCCAAGCAAAATGCAAACATCTCCTCCCTGCTGTGCATAGTATGGAGAAGGATTTAGATCTCTAGACAAATGCATTTAAGCAGCAGATGCAATGGTAGGTAGAATCAATTCCAAGTGATGTAAATGACTGAAAGGCTACCATTAAAATCCAAGAAATTCAGTGAAAGAGCCATAAAGTTTGAGGAAGACCTTCAAAATCGCAGTCCCAGGCATAAGCTTTAGTCCCACATTGGCTGTGCATTGGGAGGTTTTAATGTTTATAGTCAAATCTCCACTAATACATAATGTCAAAGCCTTTGGGTTTTTGACGGACGGTGATATTCAGTGCCCAAGGTGGACCCCACGCACGTGGGCATGGATCCCAAGGCGATCAGAGGTGGCGACTGAGCGGTGACTAGGTGGACCCCACGCAGGGACACTTCCCGAGGTAGATGGGCAAAATTTTGCAGAGAAAGGCCGAATTAACCAGCAAGCATGTCCGAGATGGATGGACAGTCGACATGACTTCGCGAAGGCGAGATGCACGCGAGTTAAGCCCTATGAAATGGCGAAATGGCTTGGCAAAAATGCAATAGTGGTAAAGAACGAGCAAGTTCGGGTTGATTCGACGGTCTGTGCGATTTCGAAGCTTGAAGATGCTCACCCGTTAGAGGCCACGAAAGGCAAAATGCAAAATGGCGAAGTCCAGGTGGCGATGATGTGGAAGGTACAGTCAGATGTCCAGCAGGTAGGTCCCATCCCGGTGGCAATGATGTGGTGCAGAGGTGGCACCTAGGTGGCGATGATGTGGCGCTGAAGTGGTGTACACGTGGCAGCCAAGTGGCAGTGACAAAGCGGATGACATGGCAGTGATGAGGTGTCATCCCAGGTGGCATCCAGTCAACCCCATCGGCCAATTAGAGGTCACCACGTGGCAAAGCATCAGGGCCAGAAGGGAGGTAAAAATCAAAATTAAAATCAGTTAAATATATAGTTCTGACTATGGAGAAAATTCAAAAATTTAAATGATTGTGCACATTTGAAGGATTAATTCGCCCAGGGCTGTATTTTTGGCCAAAATATGAAGTATTATATGTTTCCGGAAAGCTCTCAGAGTGAGGAATCCAATTATGTAGTCAATGTTGACAAAGATCAGATATTTTGGGAGTAGTTTTGACAAGAATGAATTTCTGTTAGAGAGGAGACACTTGGCAATTTTAGTTGCAGATTTGGTTTTCTTCCCTCTCCTTCTTATTCTCAATTCTTCTCATTTTGTAAGGGTTCCATAAATTTGGAGAATGGCTCCATATTTTCATGGCTTCCAAATCTGAGTTCTTTTCAAAATTGTATAAGGCAATGTCCTTTTCCATAGAATAGAGTTTGATTCATGCTATAGGTGTTATTTGTTGCAGGTTCTTGTGTATGTAAGGCATACATAAATTCACACAAGATTGTCTCTAGATTTTTATTTCCATTTTATTGAATTAGATCCTTAAGGAGGATGAAATTTGTTATCTCAAGGAGAGAGTTGTGATTATTTGCAAGGATTCTTCAAGGAAGGATTTAAATTCTATAATAAATCATGAATAATGGAATATAGTTTCAAGATTTGATGATTTTGTGAATGATCTTAGTAATGCATTTATGCAAGGTATTAATGCATGAATATTTAATAATGAAGATGGATTTGCAATCGAAGCTTCCATTTATAGTTTGATATATGACTCTGTTGCCCTTGGATAAGGCACTGATCTTACAATTAAGGGGGTTCTCAAACCAAAATAAAAAATCAGAATATCCTTAGTTTATGTTATGTTTTGAAATGTTTCATCTATCTCGTGCTCAAGCATAGTTGAGTTTTATGTGTAGATTTAGCCCATCTGCAATAAACTACTTGTATTGGAGCCCTGGTGAGATCTATCTGTTTATGTTGATGTTGTCATAGGTGTGTAATAGGTTTAATTCTAAGCATCAAAGGTATACCCGCCTAGGTTTTGTAGATCCTAAAGACTAGAAGGATTCATATCCTTGTCATGTTGTCCAAGCCCTGAGGTTCTTCATAGATTGAATTGGCTACTTCATAGATCAATTGCAGGTGTTCTTGGGTTATCACTTTTGGTGAATAACAGATTCACCATTCCATTTTTCAAAGTTGATTAAATTTCTTCTATCACTAGTCATGTGATTAGAGAAAACACTATCAATAACCTAAGAATTAGGTTCTTTTGCATGAAGAGAAGTCCACATAGTAAAGGATATCTCATTGTTGTTACTATTAGACAGGCTACCAGATTTTTCATATGTACCAACTTTATCATTCCTTATATCCATAAATATTGTTTCATCATTTGATTCATCATAGTCTTCTTTTTCTTTAGATGAGTAACTACTTTCTTTAGAATATAAACTTCATTTAGATCTATCCCACTTGATTTCATCATATCCTTTCCTAATGTTATCTTCTTTGAATGTACACCTATATGCATAGTGACCAATTCTTCCACAACAAGCATTTGAAAGGTAACTTACCTGTATACTTGTTAGTGCCTTTCCTTAGTCTTATTACAAACTTTCCTTATTCATCATTCAAATCGACATTGTCTTCTACATTTTTATTGGCTTTGAATGCAATTTTCTTCTTGGAGTTATCCATCTCAACATCTCTCTTCTCAAAGACAACAATTTCTCCATAGAAATGATCCATTGTATGAGTCCAAATCCTTACTTTCTTCAATAAAAGACACCTTAGGAATAAATGATTTAGGTAGGGCTCTGAGTACCTTCTTTACTACCTTATCTTCTTCTAGTTTTCTACCAACTCCTTTGATCCCACTGATTACTTCAGTTACTTGGTGCATGTAGCTACCAATATTATCATCTTTAGACATCCTCAGACTCTCAAATTTTCTTCTTAGATTCTACAACTTTACTTGCTTTATCCTATTGTCTCCTTCATATATGATGGTAAGCTTCTCCCAAACATCTTTGGCAAATATGTAATTCATCACCTTCAAGAGTTATGTAACAAACAATCTACTTATGATTTCATTCCTCACCTTTCCATTGTTATCATTCTTTTTTATTTCATCCATAGTAGCAAGAAGTGTAGAGGGAAGAGTTTAACCATCTACCATAGAGCTCAAATATGATTCCATCATGATCTACTAGGTGTAGTTCATTCCATCAAACTTAGGAATCTTGTAGGATCCATCTTGTGCCATCCCATATTTGACTCAAGTGGTTAAGCTTCTTCTAGAGGAACTTGGCTCTGATACCAATTGTTGAAAACACTTTAGGACTAAGAGGGGGAGGGGGGGTGAGTTAAGTAGTAAAACAACTTCTTACACTAACCTTGAGAGGAGGGTAATGCAAAAATTTTTACAGATCATTACAACAGTTATAGAAACTTAACAAAAATAAACAAAATATCATGCATACCACAACACATCAACATAGTGATTTAAGTGGGGAAAACCCTTTCAGGATAAAAACCCTACACTCCAAAAGCGGCTCAATATATTATTCAATAATCAATAATAGATTACAATATACTTGAAGAGAAAGATCTTCATAGGAGTACCACTAATCAAAGATTCAAAGGTAACTCAATAGCCATAAGACTCTTACACAACCTCTATCTCATGGACCACATATATAGGAGATACAATACAAGAAATCATCAAATGGTATTATAAAACCATGGGCTAAAACCACCAAATAAAGTAGAGCCAACCTTATCTCCATTCTAGATTCCCTATGACATGTCAAAACACACATCAACACATGTTACTCCCTTTTACAACTCATTTATGTGTCCAATGCAATTTATATTTCCTATTTCAGTAGTCCAAACTTCTGGAGGATATAACTTGTGAATCATGTGTCCCATTGATGAATAGTTTGAAGCATTAGAAAGCTCACGAAGTGCTTCATCACCTCGTAAATCACTACATCATTTACACCCACTTTTTAGGGCATTTCAGAGCCTATAAATTCCCCAAGATTAATTTTAAACCTTTCATCGCACCCTCCAAAAATGGAAACTTTAATATCTCCAAAACTAGCTATGATCTTGCAACGAAAATTTACTAGCATGCTCATCTAGCCAACTAGAAGCATCTGGGAGAATTTTACACCATTTTGTGCTCAAATGAAAAATTACTATAAATAGTAACCTCATGTAAATGCAAAGTTGAGACACCATTTTCTCAACATTCTCCACTTTTTTGAACACCTTGCAAGAGAAAAGGGAGTATCAACATAATAATTTAATTACTAGGGGCCATGAGGCCCATAGATCCTGAACACCATCTAAACTTCTCTATGCTCACAAACTTAGTTAGAGAATCTACAACATTCATCAAAGTCTTCACCTTGCCATCTTCGACCATATCTCTGACAAAATGATACTAAATATCAATGTGCTTGGTCCGGGCATGAAATGTCGGGTTCTTAGCTAGGTAGATCACACTAGAGTAATCACAATAAACTGTAACTGTATCTTGTTTTATTCCAATATCTTAACATAGTCTTATAAGATAAATGGCTTCTTTACAAGCATGAGTAGCTTCCATATACTCCACTTTTTTAATGGACAAAGCAACCACAACCTATCGCTTACTCATCCAACTAATTGCACCACCAAATAAAGTAAACACATAAGCACTGGTGAATCTTTTGCTATCAATATTGCTTTCCCAGTATCAATCCACATAACCATGAATATCAAGGGAAATCGTATCTCCAACCAAATTACCATGATAACACAAAGAATATTCTAAGGCACCCTTCAAATATCTGAAGACTCATTTGACTACATCCCAATGAAGTTTACCAGGATTAGACATATATCTAGAAAGAACTCCCACTGCTTGGGCAATGAATGGTCTAGTACTAACCATAGCATACATCAAAATTCCAACTCCACTCTGATAAGGCACTCTGCTCATGTCTTCGATCTCTGATGGAGATCTAGGACAATTTGAAACAGATAATTTTGTTCCAACTATGAATGGAACACATAATGGTCTACAATCCTGCATGTTGAACATCTGTAATAATGAATTGAAATACTTATTCTAGCCTAGCCATAGCTTTTTGCTCACTCTATCTCCTTTAATTTCCATCCCAAGAATGTGTTTCACTGCAACAAGATCTTTCATTTCAAATTTAGCAACAAGCTGAGACTTTAGTTTTTAAATCATACATTTCCCTTTACCAATGATAACATATCATCAACATATAATGCAATGTACAGAAAATGATCACCATCAGATTTATAATAAACACAATGATCCGATTTAGAACGCTCAAATCCCAAACTCAACACATATGTATATAATTTCTAGTACCACTTCCTAGGATTCTGTTTGAGGTCGTACAAAGATTTCTTGAATTTATAGATCAAATTACTTTTACCTTTCACCACATAGTACTCTGGCTATGCCATATAAATATCCTCCTCCAAATCACCATGAAGGAAAACAGTTTTCACATCCATTTGCTCAACCTCTAAATTATAAGCAGCAACAATAGAAAGCAAAAATATAATGGATGTTATTTTTTCAACAAGAGAAAATATCTCACCATAATCAACCCCCTTAACTTGAGAGTAGCCTTTTGCAACCAACCTTTCTTTATACTTCTCAATGCTTCCATCCAAACTAATATTTTTCTTGAACACCCATTTGCAACTAATAGGCTTTCGTCCTTCAGTAAATGGTACAAGATCCCATGTATCACTTTTTCAAAGCTGCCATTTCTTCTTCCATAGCAATCTTCCAGGATTCTGCATCATTCATACCTAATGCCTCTTCTAGAGTTTTAGGTTCATCCATATTAGTATTCAAAGAAAAAATACATCTCCAATCATCAGGTGAATACCTTTCAGGTGGTTGTCTATGTCTTGTAGACCTTCAAACAAGATGAGTTGGAGGTTCTTCCTCCTCTTTTGAAGATTCAGAGCTAAATGAGCTCTCCTCAACTTTTTGCCTATCAAGTGGTCTCAATTCAACTCTTTTAGGCATAGAAGGGAAGTGAATCACATCTTCCTGTTTAGTTTGTTTTGTCCGCAATGTAACATAAGGAGACTTAATTTATCTAAAAATAACACTTCTACTATGAATTACCTTTTGTGCAATAGGGTCCCAAAGCTTGTATCCTTTCACACCGTAACTATAACCAACAAAGATACATTTCATAGCCTTATTCTCCAACTTTGTTCACTTCTCCTTTGACACGTGTGCATATGCCTCACAGCCAAAAACTCTAAAATAACTCAATGAAGGCTTGTGACTTGACCATGCTTCCATAGGCATTTTATCAACAAGAGTTGATGTAGGAGACCTATTAATCAGGTAGCAAGTAGTGGCAATAACTTTAGGCCAAAATTTTTGTTCTAGACTAGCACCACTCAACATACTCCTAGCCTTCTCCATCAGTGTCCTATTCATTCTTTCTACAACACCATTGTGCTATGGAGAATACAAAGTTGTTTTCTATCTGTTAATGGAATAGTCTTTAAAGAATCTGTCAAAATCATTAGAGAAAAATTCACCACCATTATTAGTCCTCACACATTTAATTTTCTTTCTAGTCAGCAACTCAACCATTACTTTAAATTCTTTAAAATGACTAAAAACTTCAAATTTACTCTTTAGAAACTATACCCACATCCTTCTACTAAATTCATCAATAAATGAAAAAAAATATGTGGATTTTCCAATTGAAGGAACATCAAAATGAATAAGATCCAAAACACCACAAAATTTATGAGGACTAGAGTAAAACTGAACATGGTTTTGTTTTCCATAAATGCAATGCTCACATAAATCAAAGTGAAGATTACATTCATTAAAACCCTCAACAAGGTTTTACTTTTCAAGGTCCTTAGACCCTTTTCTCCAATGTGGACAAGCCTCTGGTGCCATAACATAGCCTTCTCTATAGGTAACTTTTCTTCAGAAGAAAGAGCACCCTTAGGCACCCAAAATCCATGTGCATCTATTGAAGGTGAAACCCTCAAATATTTTGACGGAGTATCCATATATTTACTTTTTACAAAAGTGTTATTACACTGAATAATGTAGGCCTCTAGATTATACAAAGTGTCAAACTTGACACCTCTAGCAATCACCATAAGACCCTCAATCATCTTACATCCTGCACCCGAAAAGACTACCCACACACTTGCATCTATCTGTTTCTCACAGATAATAAATTTCATTTTAAACCAGTGATATGCAACACACCACTAATCCTTTTTATTCTACCATAAAAAAACTTGATTCTAACTTTACTTCGACCAACAATGTATAAATGTGAATCATCACCCAAGTACACCCTACCTCCATTAAATTCTTCATATTCAAAAAACCAATCTTTCTTGGAATTCATATGAAAAGATGCACCTGAGTCAATTAACCATGCATGATTACCTGCATGAGTAGCCAAAGCTACAATGAATACATCACCATATTCCTTCTCGGACTCAGAATTAGAATCAAACTTCTTCTTTTTCTTCTTCTTTTCTTCTTTGCAGTCTTTATAGATGTGTCCTAGTTTATTGCAATTTTAGCAAATAACTTTGGACTTTCTAGGAGATTTCAATCTCCCTTTGGTTTTGGAATTATTGTGCTCCTCATTCTTTTTAACTTTTTCCTTAGGTCTTTCATGAATAGTTAGGGCTTCCTTCAAACTGATAGATACCTTCCCCCACATCTCTTCACCAAGTAGGGCACCCACCACATCTTTAGATTTTAAAATAACAGAAGTACTACCAATAGCCATAATAAGAGAATCCTATGAATCAAGCAAAGAACAAAGCAAGATCTGACATTTCTCCTCTTCGTCCATCTTAACACCAGCAGATACCAATTGAGACACCAACATATTAAATGGTTCTAGGTGGTCTACAATTCATCCACCCTCTTCCATCTTCAAGGAATACATTTTTTTCCACAAGAAAATGTGATTTAATAAATATTTAGCTTGACACATCTCACCAAGCTTAGTCCATAACTTCTTTGTAGAGTTCTCTTCATGGATATTGATCGAAATAGAGTCTGCTAGGCACAATTTGATTAGACCCTTAGATTTTTAGTCCATAGCATCATATTGAGTAGCCATAGTAGGATCTATAGGTCTTCACACATTCACATCAATAGCATCCCACAGATGTCAATCTATTAGTAGATCTTTCATCTTCAACTTCCACATCTCAAAATTACTTCCATTAAACTTCTCCACCTCTATTCTCTCTGATGAACATGTCATTTGAAAATTCCTGCAACAAGATAAAAAATTTATTGGTATTGGGGAGATTGTTGGGATCATGTGCAAATATTTGTTTGGATTGATCGAGTGATGTGTTGTCATTGATGTTAAAATATTTCTTTGTGTGCTCCAGTGTTGCAGTCATATTAAGTGAGTTGGTTTGGCCAATGTGTTGTAGATGAGTTGTTGTAGATTAAAGGATTTTGAGATATGTATCTCTAGTTGATTCAACTCAAGTTTTAGTGGTTCACATGGAGATTTGATCAAGTTATGAGATCTGATATTGCAGTTGGTTTTTCAGTTGTTTGATGTTGATCTGTATTTTGGATTTTGCTCTGCATTGCAATATCTTGGTTTACAGATTTGGTAGAGTATTTGGGACATTCTAGTGTGTCCTCAATTCAAATAGTTCATGATTTGTAGGTCAGCAAGTGAATCTTTCAATTTGACAGTCATTGCAGTTAGTGTTCTTGAAGTTTGGTATAATGATGATGAAGATTCTAGTAAGTGGTGTTGGTGCGGTTGTTTTTCGTGGTAATTCATGATTCTTGTGGATGTTTCTAAATTATGTAATATTCATGTTGGTGGTCCACATTGATCGTTGTGATCATTCTTGATGATTTTTCTTGATCTGGTGGTGTTCTTCATGTTCTTGGCTGACATGATGATTGTGGCATGTTGCAGATGTTGGAGGCATAGTTCTTGGAAGTGTTTCATGTTCAAGGTGTTTATTTAGGTCCATATTATGTCTTAGCTAACATTGTTTTGGTCTGCATATAATATTGTAGCACGTGTGGTTATATCTTTGTAATTTTTGATGTGTGTTGAGTCGACCTTGGAAGACAGGTTGATGATATGTATAAAATAATGTAATACTCATGTGAGAGAGGTAATTGTGTTTGCTAATAATTATTTAATCTTTTGCAAGTAGTGAAGTAGTGTGAAGAAGTGTGAAGAAGTACAAAAGAGAAGAATATGTGTTATGTGATTAACTGGAACTGTAACAAGGCATGCAGAGATGTCATTCTCTCAGTTCATAATATTTCAGATGTAATCCGAACATGTTTGTAAGATAATGAGTCTTCATGTGCTTGAATGCATGTGCATTCCCCATTGTAATATTTCATATACTTCTAATAGGGTATCATCATATTGTGGGTAGGTTCCCACCATGGTTTTTCCCTTGACTGGGTTTTCCACATCAAAAATATTGGTGTTATGTGTGTGTTATTGATGTGGTGTTGATTTATGCTTTCATTGTTAATTATCAGATCTAAAATTGTGTTTAAGTTAAGTAAAGTTTTTGAGAAAACTAATTTACCAACAATTGGTATCAGAGTCGATTACTTTGAAGAAGCTTGATCTCTTGAGGTGATTCGAGATAGAAACTTATCAGAAGGATAGTCTAGGATTTGATGGAACAAACTACACTCTTTGGAAAAGCTAGATGGGGTGTCACTTGAGATGCATTGGCGAAGATTACTGGAAAATTACTAAAAATATGTATAACATTCCTTAGAATGGTCTTACAACTTCAGATGAGATAATGAAAGTTGAATTCAATATTAGAGCTAAGGAAGCATTGTTGAGTGTCTTGACTGATTCTGAAATGACAAATGTAATGGATTTGAAAATTTCTCATGAGAGCTAGAAAAAGTTGGAAACTTTGTATGAAGGTTACAGTGACGTGAAGATTGCCAAGTTGCAGAGCTTGAAGGGAAAGTATGAATTATTGAAGATGGGTGAAGATGAGAACATTACTTATTTTATGTAGAAAGTGAATGAGCTTTTGTGCAATATCAGATGTGTCGGTGGAGTATTGGAAGAATCAGAGATTGTTGCTAAAGTGTTCAGATCCTTGCCTCTTTGCTTACAAGAACAAAGTTGTTTCTATTGAGGAGATCCAGACTGTGACTAATGTGACTAGAGACATGCTAATTGGCAAGCTTGATGCCTCTGAATTGAGTTTGGTGACTCTCTTCCTAAGTCAGAATCTGCATTCAAAGTTACTATTTCTAGAAAGAAGAGATATGATCCGGGAGAAATTTATTCAAGAAGGGTATCTAGATATGAGAAGGAGATGAAGGAACTTGAAGAAGAAGAAAAAGAGCTTGAGGATCTTGAAGCCCTTATTGCCAGGAGATTGCCAAAAGGAGCCAATAAGTATGAAAGAAATTTACCTCTTAAATGCTTTTCATGTAATAAAATAGGACATTTTTCTTCAAGGTGTCCAGAAAGAGTTTCGAGGAAGCAATGCATGCCTAAATATAAGAAGAAATATTATTATGCTACTGATGAAGGTGTGATAGATGATGAATCAGAGAAAGGAAATTTAGGTGATAATGAATGGGTATTTATTCCTATCAAGGAGGATGATCCAATGCCTACTGATTTTGCTAGCTGCATTAATAAGGAGAAAGCTTTGGTGGCTAAATTTGAAGAGAAAGGTGAATGTATATTGGTAGTGGCTGCTCTCATCATATGATAGGTGATAAGAGTAAGTTTGTGAGTATGGGAAAGTATGATGGTGGTGTAGTAAGATTTGGTGATGACAAAGCTAGTATAATCCATGGCAGAGGTACCATTTCTCTTGATGTTAATCACAATACTGATGATTTTTTTTATGTAGAAGGTCTAAAGAATAATCTTTTGAGTGTTGGACAGATGGTTGACAAGAGATATGATTTATAACTCAAGAATGGCAGGTGTATAATCTTAAGTGGTTCTAGAATTGAGATTGCATCAAGGACAAAGACTAAAGGTAATATCTTTCACTTGAATGTTGGTGGTAAAAGTTGTTTGATTGCTCAGATTGATGAAAGTTGGTTATGGCATAGGAGGATGTGTCATGTGAATTTTGATTGCATGGTTAAGATAAGTTCTACTCAAGTAGTGAGAGATCGTCTTAAGTTGGTAAAGCCTACTAATTTGGTATGCAAGGAATGTTCGTTAGGGAAGTAGAGAAGAGTTACTTTTAAAAGGAAACAATATCATTCTAATGGATTATTGGATCTTGTGCTTACTAATTTGTGTGGTCCTTCTAGAGTGAGAAGCTTGCAGGGAGACATGTATTTCATGTTGTTGATTGATGACTATTTAAAGATGATGTGGGTTACTTTCTTAAGGGAGAAATCTGAATCCTTGGAGAAGTTAAAGATTTTCAAAGCCATGGTTGAGACTAAGACAGGATTGAAACTAAAGTGTATGAGATTTGAAAAAGGTGTTAAATTCACTTCCAGTGAGTTCAATGCATTTTGTGAAGAGCATGGAGTAAAGAGATAATTATCTGCACCTAGAACTCCTTAGCAAAATGGTGTTGTGGAAAGGAAGAATAGAACAATTCAGGAAGCTGCTAGAACCATGATGTTGGAAGGAAACATTTTGCATATCTATTGGAGAGAGTTGTGAGTATTGTTGTATACACTCTTAACCAAGTGCATATCAAAGGTGATACTGGTAAGACTCCTTATGAGTTATGGTTTGGTCATGTTCCTACAGTTAGATATTTTGAAAAATTTGGAAGTAAATGCTATATCAAAAGTGATGAATATCTAGGGAAGTTTGATGCTAGATGTGATGAAGGAATTTTTTTTGGTTATTCTACTAAGAGCAAGGCCTACTAGTGTTATAATAGGATGTTGAGAAAGATAGTTGAAAGTGCTAATATGAAAGTTGATGAAGGAAATGAGTATCAGCCAAGATGCTTTGGATATGATTTAGATGATTAGATTGATAGCTCTAGTAAAGGAAAGAAAGTGCAAACCCATAATCTAATTTAGATTATTTTGGAAAAGCCAAAAAATCAAGGAGAGACTAGTGTTAGTGCAGAAGAAAGAATTCAAGAGTTTGAAAATCAAGAAAATCCTAAGACTCCTAGGTATGTGAGGTTGAATCATTTAGAAAATTAGATCATAGGAGATAAGAATAAAGGTGTGATGACTAGAAGAATTGCTGAAGAATATTTCTTGATTTCTAAGATTGAACCTAAAGATGTTAATGAAGTATGCAAAGATGAAAATTGTTTAAATCAATGGAAGAAGAATTGAACCAGATTGAAAATAATAATACATGGATTCTTGTTTCAGACCTAAGGATAAAAATGTAATTGGAACTAAATTGTTCTTCTGAAAAAAATTGGATGAACAAGGTGAAGTTGTTAGGAACAAAGAAAGACTTGTTTGTAAAGTATATTTTCAAATGGAAGGAATTGACTTTGAGGAGACTTTTGCTCTGTTGGCAAGAATTGAAGTTGTTAGATTATTTCTTGCTTATGTTGCTTACAAAGATTTCAAAGTTTATTAGATGGATGTCAAGTCAACATTTCTTAATGGTGAGTTGGAAGAGGAAGTTTATATTGAGAAACCAAATGGATTTTAGTTGGCAGATCAGGAAGACACAGTTTGCAGATTGAAGAAAGCATCGTATGGATTGAAGCAAGCCCCAAGAGCCCAGTATGCTAGCTTGGATAAGTATTTGTTGAATCTTGGATTCAATTAAGGTAATGCAAATAATAATATTGATAGACTTATAAAGCACTGAGAGGGCGGGGGGGTGGGGGGGGTGAATAAGTGACAACAAAAACAATACTACTTTAAACACTAACCGATAGAGATACTTAACAATTTTACTAAACACTATGCATGCAATCCAAATTGATATTAAAGAATCCACAATAAGTAAAACATCCACCATAACACAAGTGTTTATACATGGAAAAGCCAAATGGGAAAAACCACGGTGAGATGGGACTCACAAGTTAACTATCTGCAATAATAGATAACTGTCTGGTTAAGGTCTACAAAAGTGCTCTGCTAGGAGAGAATCCTATTAAAGATTCCAAAGCTCTATTAGGAGCTATACCCTGTTAAAGGTAGTACCCTATTAAGAGTAACCTCGGTAGAGGATTTCAGAATCCAGACTAATGGATCACCTTGTTATAGGATTTGTACATCGAAGCTTGTTAGAGCTTACTTGGTTAGGGGATTTGACTATTGTAGTTGTATGCGGAAAAAAAGGGTCGATAGAACTTAATATGTGAAAATATTCTAAAAGACTTGTCCACACACACACACAGGACTTCTTGTTGCAAGCTATGGAGTAATGAAGTATCACTCAGCTTCCCAAGGTTGGTCCCATGGTTCTCTATCTTACAATGTCCCTCAAATCAATGTTTTTGCTCTCAGATCACTGAGCAAAATGGTTTAGGGATGGCAAATGTAAGAACGAGGGATGCTTTGATAGATTTTAGAATGAAATGCATCCTAAGCTATGCATGATTCTAGAAATGCAATAAACTAGATTATAAGATGACAAGGTTAGTATAAATACTATCTTAACATGATATATTAGTCTATGATTGAGCTAAATGATAAAGAAAGTATTCTAAATATGCATATTTAGACTAATTCCTAGTTAAAGAGAGGCTAAAATGGTGAGCATAAAAATGATATATGAAAGCTTGAATGTATTTGAGCATAAGTATGATACTGCAAACTTGGATTGATTTCTAAATGGAGGAATGAAAGCTCTATTTATAGCAAAAATAGGGCAATGGATGGTCAGGATTGAAAGAGTTGATCAAGGGTTGAGTTTGAAAGTTGGGGATCCATGTTTGCAATTTGCACTAATGAAATGGTGACAAGTGTCAACATAGGGTTGGGTTGAGAGAAGGGGTTGGAGGCATTAAATGCCTGAGAAGACCTTATGGTTATCTAGAGGGTAAGGGTCAAGCCTCAGTTAAGATTATCCATTGGATTAAGAGTTAATCCCAGGATAAACCCTTGTGCAAATGATTAAGAGATAATCATGGTCAAAGCATTAAAGGCTTGATGAGACCCTTGGGTTGGATGAAGGTTGAGTTAAAAGAAATTCTTTAACTATGTAAGAGGGTTTGAGTTAACCATTAATGGTTATGAAGACTTTGGGGAATTAAGTGGTTGAAGACTTGAAGCCTTTAATGGTTATCAAAGACTTTGAGGATTTGAGAAGTGACTTCCCTTTGCTTAGGGATGTGACAAAGTTTAGAAGATGGGTTAGGCTAATTATAAATGATTAGAAGAGTCTAGAAGAAATTAGGAAGGGGTTTAGGAAGGCAAGTGGGAGATGTAGGATTTTGCAAGTGGATGGAGGGATAATAGGATTTAATTGAATTTAATGAATTTCATTCAATTTGGTTGCAATTAAATAAATTAGATTTATTTAATTTAGGATAACTATTTAATTAAATTTGAATTTAATTAAAAGTGGATAGGGGGAATTTAATTGAATAAAATGATTTATTTATTAAATGGGTATAGTGAATTTAATTGAAATAAATTGAATAATTTACTTAATTAAATAGAGGAATGTGGATAATTTAATTAAATTGGATTTAATTAAATTGAGAAATGAACATAAAATATTCATTTAGGAATATGGTCATTTTTATACGTCTACATTTTGCCCCTCTTTGAAGTGACGTGTGTGCACATGTTATTTCAAAGAAAATGATGCATTATCGTAATTTATGATCAAATGCCATTTTGTGTCGCTCTTTTGATTTGCAAGTCGTGCCCTGGATTTAATTTGATGCATGATGCCCCAGATTCGATATTTGATGGTGATGCCCCCTTGGGAGATGAATCAATATTTTGAAAATTTTGATTTAATTTGATAAGTTGTGTGTGGTGTGTATGATTTTGTCTATGTGAAATGTGTGTAAATTGATTCATCTCCTGATAATGTACATTGGGTAGGGTATAAGGGAGACTGCAACCATATTACATGTCCGTTTGGCTAACCCTAATTTCCTTTTCCTCCAATAAAAGAGAAAAAGAGCTTTGATTTGATTTATTTGTGCCTTGTTGACTTGTAAGAAAGAGAATTTGGTCTGAAGAGAAAATGCCTATTCCGTATTCCAGACACCGTTTCGAGCACGTTCGGAGGTACCGGAGACCTGCAGCGTATGGACCACCAGTAAGTCAACATTTTTTACCCTCTTTTGATTTCTGATTTGGTCATTTTTAGTCATTTTTTGATTTTTAAAAGTCGGTTTTAGCGTTTTAGCGCGTCAAAGTCATAGATTAGCGCATACGAAGTTTTAGGTAGCGCATCAAGTCGATTTTTAGGGTTGTGTCCGAAATAAAATAGGGTAGTGCATAGGAAATATAGGTTAGCGCATAGACTTAAAATAACGCATGGTGATAGTCGGGTAGCGCATCAGGTCAGCAGGTTAGCGCGTAGGGTAGACCTAGCGCATAGGAGCCACAGAGGTTCACATGGGTAAGGGGGTTTAGCGCGTAGGGTTAACCTAACGCATAGGGTCAAATAGGTAGCGCCCGGGAGGTATAGATTAGCGCGTGGGTAGGGTTTAGTGCATAGGGTAGGTTAAGTGGCGCATGGGATGAAAATATTAGCGCGTAGAGTCAGTCTAGTGCATAGGGTGAATAGATTAGCGCGTAGGAAAAACAGCCAAGCGCGTAGGCGGATTTTAGCGCATCGAGAATCTGTTTTAATGCATCTGGAAAATTTTGCGAGATGAGGTGATTTGTGAAATTGTCGTGTTGTGCTGTCATGATTTTTATGGATTTGTCCAATATGAGTGTCGATATAACTTGTTTTAATTTGCGATATGTCAAGTTATGTATAGATATCAATGTGTTGTTTTGATCAAAATATGATTTATTTGCGTACCCTATTTCAAGTTCAATGTGTGAAGCCTGATTTGTGTTACGAGTTAATATGGGTTGGAAACTTGAGGTGTGTTACAAGCTGATATGGGTGGGAATCTTGAGTTGTGTTACAAGTTTATGTGATTTGGAGACTTGAGTTGTGTTACAAGTTTTGATATGTGTACGTTAGGAAATAGGAAATCATCACAAGACAAGATAAACGTAATAGCTCAATCACAAATGCATTCATTGCAATGATCTATCCTAAACAACACTCAATAGAGACATGAAATAAAAACATTCACAATTAAAGACATATGCAAACCAATAGCAGATTTGAATGCTCCTTCATGCGGCTCCATTGTTCTTCTTTCCTCTTCAAATGGTTTGGTTGTGGATCTCACCTACAAGTGCACATACATGATTGAAAGCAAGATTGACATTGATTATTGATCAAGAGTACTAGAAGCATAAATTCGATAGTCTGATTAAGGATTAGGGGTTTGATTGAAGAAATTCATCCAATTTATAGACAAATTGGAGAAATGGATCAAATTAGCATGATTCAATTCAAATGGAAATTGTAAATCAATTATGTCAATTATGACAAATTATGACAAATTATGCACCTTCTATGCAAAAATTGATTGATTGATGATTATGACAAATTTCTATGTCAAAATTGATTGATTGTCAATTATGACAAATTATGACAAATTGAAATGTCATTCCCATGGAATTAGGAGATGAAACAGGTGGGAATAGAAATTAGAAATTAAGAAATTAGAAAAATTGAAATTGAGGAAAATTAGAAATTAGGTAAATTAATTAATAATTTGTCATTTATTAATTAATTCACAAAGAGGAATAATTAGCCAATTAAATGAGCATTTAATTGCAATGAGAAGACTTAGGATAAATAAATAATTTATTAATCCTAAAGGAAGAAATGACACACAAGGTTAAATGATGAAATCACAAAACCCTAGAAGACGAATTAGCAATGCAAGAATGACAATTAGGTCTTGATTGAAGATAATTGATATCGATCATGATTTTAAATTGATAAATGACCAATGTGATAAATGATTTGATTGAGAAAATGTGCCAATTGACAAGGAACAATGACTAATTGATCCAAATTGACATAATTGAGAAAGACGACGATCGATGACAAATTGATCGCAAAATGACAAGATTGACAAGAGGACAAGAGGACAAGAATTGATGACAAAATAGTTTGCAAGACGATAGGATTGAAAATGACCACGATTGATGACAAATCAATCGTAAAATGACAAGATCGAACATGACAATGACTGATGACAAATCGATCGTTAATCGACAAGATTGAAGGATTGATAATAAATTGACAAGATTGATAAGAGGACAACGATCGATGACAAATCGATCGCAAGATTGACAGGAGGAAAAAACCCTAATTAGGATTGACGATGTCCAAAATAATGACAAATAAGTATGCACATTGATGCGACAGGATAAAATTGATCAAAATCATGATTGGATAGTATTGTTGACAAGACCAAATTTGAGAGCGAGATGAATGAAGAATGTAGAAGAATGACTCGATGTTCACAAATGATAAAAACCAAGTGCATATCATAGGAGAAATGTTAATGCGACGCAAAAACCTAAAACGAGGCAATGCGCAAATGTTAAAGTATGACTCCGCAAGCGTTGACCATTTTTAGGTGTCTACATTTTGCCCCTCTTTGAGACAATGCGATTGTAAGCGTTGTTTCAAAGAACAATAATGAAAATGCCCCAGACAATGACAATGACTAATGCATGCCCCCTCGAGGAATTGGCCAGAAACATGCAGAAAAGAGGCCAATTGATCGATAAGAATGATAGGATCGAACGGACTGACAATCGGAGAGCAAATGCATGAAGGACAAGCAATTGAAGATGCAAAAAGACCGCGACCAACATAAGATGGAGAGGGTGCACGTCCATCTATGCACTGACAAAGATCTATAAATGAGACCAAGAGAGTGACAATTTGCTCATTTGCACTAGACAAAGAGAAGGACTTGTTGCTCTGGACAAGGACACTTGCAGATAGATGGCGAACATTCCAATGGCGGATCACCTCGGTGAATGTGTATGCACATTCAGATGATCGAACGATGCAAGAGCAGCGGTATGGATCTCAAATACCCATGTTTTCAATTTCATGAATTTTGATTGCTTGCGGGACATTGCGAGGCCCACAGGGGATGCAGAAAAGGACTCCTGCGCTTGTGTAGGGCGAATCCTGCGCTTGTGTAGGGTCTTCTGCACTTGTGTAGAGACACAGGCGCAATTGTGCAATGCAAACCCTAATTTTGGTCAAAATGACATGCAAATGATCCGGAAAGGGGGGACAAGGATAGGATAGGTCAGATTAGATGAAAAACACCCTGATTAGACATGAAAATGAGGAAATGCAACCCGTAGGAGCAAACCCTAATACTGACAAAATATGCCCCAATTTGTGATGCAGAGTCGACAGTATCTGTTGATCACACGGGAGAACCGACCTGACTGCTTCATGCTACGACATAGACTTAGGAGCACAGAGAGAGATACCTTAGCAGGACTTGGGATATACTATGTCACATTCATGCCCGAGATTAGGGCAAACACAGGACTACTTACCGCATTGGCAGAGCGATGGCATTCAGAGACTTCCTCATTCCATCTGGCGACTAGAGAGGCGACGGTGACACTGGAGGATGTATGGCGTATCCTCCGCATTTTGATTCAAGGAGAGATGATAGAGTATGACCCAGTGATAGGGAGAGACGCATTATGCAGATTGTTTGAGTGCGATGCAGATGATCTGGATATCGTCGAGAGAGAGATTGGCTGGGAGACCATGGCATCGGAGTAGGATCGACGATACATGGTGATAGCCGTGGTGATAGCATGTCTAATAGCAGGAGACAAATGAGGACATGGATTCCCTATTGGATGGGGAAGAGTGCTAGAGCGGATGGCGACAGAGAGGACAGTGTACGCATGGGGACCATGTGTACTGGCTATGCTATATTTTCAGCTGCATCAGATAGCATATCAAGGAGTTCAGACTTTGAGCTGTGGAGTCACATTGCTACAAGTATGGGCATTTGAGCACATAGCCATATGTCGACTGATTACAGATAGAGAGGTAGTACCACACCGACCATATGTGTACTGCTATGGGGGAGCACTGAGACAGGGTCCTTTTGGATACATACTATACTGGCGACATGAGCTAGACAGACTGAGAGAGTTCATATGGAGGCCATATCGTGATTGTCCAGGATGGTCAGATGATAGTGAGGAGCTACCGTATTGTAGACAGGAGGGATACTTGATTGGGCGACCAGTGAACCGCCAGAGAGTGATTGAGTTGTACCTGCCAGAGAGAGTCAGATGACAGTTTGGAGAGAGGCAGGATGTACCTAGGAGGACTGCGCACTTTGCCCGATCTCACAGAGAGATGAGTCAGTGGGGGAGTAGGATTCAGCCACACATAGCCTATGTCAACTTTGCACAGCTACAGCCGAGACAGTGGGATTGGAGGTCAGATGTGGTGGACACTGGGATGACAGAGGAGTATGAGAGATGGTTTGCACGATGACGACCAGTGCCATTGACAGATCCGGATATTCCAGTATCGAGGCGACAGGAGGACTTCCCACTCACAGGAGAGGAGGAGGGAGATGATGAGGACGAGGAGGAGGAGGATGGTGATGAGGATGAGGATGGTGAGGATAGAGACGAGGATGGTGGGGATGATGAGGACAGAGATGAGGATGAGCTAGATTCAGGCGAGCAGGAGGCCTTGCAGGATATACCCATAGAGCCGGAGACAGCTAGGACAGAAGAGATGGAGATGTGCAGGGCTACCATAGCGAGTCAGCAGGATCACATTACGACTTTAGAGAGACAGCAGGAGCAGTTCAGAGCAGAGATAGCCAGACTCACAGTGGCTCTAGATACAACAATTGCTCAGGCACAACGAGAGGAACAGAGAGTCACTGAGTATATTGGGTCGATTCAAGATGCCAGTGTACGGGAGCTAGGATAGATGCTTGTAGAGATCAGAGAGGAGATACGCCATTGAAGGACACTATATGAGAGTGCAGTTCCACCAGAGCAGATAGCACCTTCATATCGGGCACGATCGAGGACAGAGAGCAGGGCACGCTCTCAGAGGTCATTGAGCAGCATGGGGGTGAGTGGACCTATGAGACCACCACAGCCAGGACCAGGGGGAACATCATCCATGAGACATGGCAGGGATGAGGAGGACAGAGGGAGCACCCAGTGATAGAGGCACGTGCTCCTTAGATAGACAGTGGACATTATGTATTTTGACATTTTGTAGTCAGCCTGCGGGCCATACTTAGGACAGACAGTCCGATTTTGTACTCCAATATTTATTGTGGTAGATGATATGATATGCATTGATATGATGAGATACAAATGATTTATGTGATTTTCCATGTATGGATGACTTATGCACAGTTTATGTACCTTTGTGGAATATGTATGGATATATTTTTGTTTATGCGCTTTTGATGCATTGATAGTATGAAATGGATAAAATGTTTGATATGATGCTAGATGTAATGCAAATGTACTAACCAAATGGATGCAGGATGCAGTATGTATGGTTGGAAATCGGAGCACTGGACTAAACTGACTATCTGACCGGACAGAAGAAGTGTTAGTAAGAAGAAAATGAAATAGAGGACAGTTAGAGACGAAGAAAAACTTGCTTTCAGTAATGCACTTTGTAGGTGAGAACCTATATTTTTATGTAGCAAAATGGATGCGTAGCATCATGGCATTGAAGGCCAGAGCTGAAATGCAACCCTTTTTGCAAAAGACAGACACATCACAGACAAACAACAATCACAATAAAAAAGAAAAGGACCATGATCCATCCCGGTCACTCTAAATCACTTAGTGACATCATCGAGCAACATAGAAACATGATCGAAGATAAATCAATAAAAAGATAAGATGTACAAATTCCAACAAATCAAACAAACACCTTGATCTTCGTTGTCAAAAGTTGAACGTGCTGATAGGACGATCATGCTGTCTAGTTTCAGGACATGTGGTACCCCATCTAAGATAGGACACAGTCTGGTTTCGAGTATACCACACCCTGTATAAGACCCATGATAGTAGTAACAAGGACAAATGATTTTGATGCTGATATTCGATTGATATGACAATTTTGATCAATTTGAATGGCTAGTTGGATTGAAAGAGTTCATCTGTTTATGCATGATTTCATTAAAGCACAATGTTGGATTGCGAGTCATTGGATGTATACTCAGTGAGTTGTCTATGCACAGAGGGATATTTTATGACAAAATGCTTGTTTTTGGATTTTAATGTTTTGAAATGTTTTTGTGTTCATTTTTTTAAGGACATTTTTGAATTTTTATGATCTTTTTTCAGGACATTTTTGAATTTTTATGATCTTTTTTCAGGACATTTTTGAATGCAAAATTTCTAGTGATCGATCATGACAAGGGAAACACACCCAATGCGCATCTGAAAGACATACATAGATCGGGACCAAAACATATGTACAAGAAACTAGGGTATGCAAGACAATGATGTTGACCAATAACAGGCCTGGGAGAGAACATTGGGTTTAGACAAAGATAGACGTGAGAAACCGGCCGAGAGAGATCATGATAGATGACAGAGAAACGATCTCATTTTACACATGGTGCCTGTTTGCTAGGTTTTCACCAAGGTACTTGCCCCAAGCGCCTGTTTGCCAGGTTTTCACTTAGAGGGCGAATCATTTTTTTTTCTTTACTTTTCTTGCTTTTTTACTTTTTTTTGTATTTTTCTCTTTTTTTGATTTTGATTTTATTTATTTTTTATTTTTTTCTTTTTTTGATTTTTTTTTTTTTTTTTTTTCAAGATCATATTTGAAGAAGGACTGATAGAAAATTATGCCCAGTACTTGCGAAGATGCATGTTGTTTATAGGATCGGACAGAGGTTCACCTTCTGGGGTAGCAAGCTGATATGCCCCCGAGCCATATGCTGCAGTTACTATGAAAGGACCAACCTAATTAGGTTCAAATTTACCTTTGATGATGTCAGTAGACTGTGCATTCTTAGGGTTTGCCTTTAAAACTAGGTCTCCCACTTCGAAGTGTCGCCCTTTGACCTTCTTATTATAAGAGCGACGGAGACGGTTTTGATATGCTTGCAAATGTGTCAGAGTTGTCTAACGTTTCTCATCTAACATCTCAAGCTGGTGCAGCCGAGAGATTCTGTGTGTCTCATCATCAATCAGATGTTGCAAGGAAACACGCAAGGAAGGAATCTCCACCTCCAAAGGTAAAATAGCTTCCGCACCATACACCAAGGAATAAGGTGTTGCGCCAGTAGGTGTGCGGATAGAAGTGTGATAGGCCCATAGTGCTGGATTCAACTGAACATGCCAATCATGACCAGCATCATTGACAACCTTTTTCAGGATCTTGATAATGGTTTTATTGGATGCCTCGGCTTGACCATTCCCCTGTGGATAGTATGGACTGGAGAAACGGTGTTGGATATGAAATTTTTCACAAAGTTCTTTGACATCTTTATTCTTGAAGGGACGACCATTATCTGTGACTATGGCAAGGGGAACCCCATACCGGCATATGATATAATTCAGCAAGAATTTTGAAATTTGGACACCCATTATATAGGTCATGGGGATAGCCTTGATCCATTTTGTAAAGTACTCTGTAGCTGTAATGATGAACTTGTGTCCATTTGTAGAGGTTGGGTGAATCTTGCCAATAAGATCCAATCCCCATTGAGAAAAAGGCCACGAAGATATGACAGAATGAAGCTCTTGGGCTGGTGCATGAATGTAGTTTCCATGAATCTGGCATTTGTAGCACTTCTTAACAAAATCATGAACATCTTTTTCCAGAGTGGGCCAATAATACCCAGCACGAATCAACTTTTTAGCTAAGCTTAGACCATTGAAATGGCCCCCACATATACCATCGTGAACCTCGTGTAAAGCCGTTTGTGCTTCGTTAGAATCCAAACACCTGAGGAGGGTATGGTCAAAGGAACGGTGGTAAAGGGTGTCGGCGATGATGACATATTTGGCTGTCTGTCGAATAAAGGCTCGGCGTTGGTTAGCGGAAAGATTGGGTGGTAAGGTTTGGGATTTTAAATATTGATATACATCATTGTACCATGGGAAGTTAGGACCAACAAGAACACACATCACATCTACTGTCGGAATGTCAAAAGAAGGAACCAGTAATTGTTCAACTAAAAATTCACATTTGTCCATATTGTTTGGCATATTCAACATGGAAGCAATCATAGCCATTGCATCTGCTGACTTGTTTTGCATTTTGGGAACTTGATTGAAATGGATAGCCGTGAATTTGGTCTTGAAGAAATCTACCATATGCTTATAGGGAATAAGCTTTTCATCTTTTGTTTTGTAGTCATCATTCACTTGTCGGATGACTAATTGAGAATCTCCATATACTTGCAAATGCTTGATGTTCCAGTGGACTGCTACTCGGAGTCCGGTGACCAGTGGTTCATACTCTGCAATGTTATTGGTACAGTGGAAAGTTATTCTGTAAGACTTTGGAATAGCATCACCTTGAGGGGTGACAAACAAGATGCCTGCTCTGGACCCGAACTTAGTATGGGACCCATCAAAGTATAACTTCCATTCAGTAGAGGATGTGAAAGCAAAGACTGATTCATCTGGAAAATCGGTCAACATGGGATGATCATCAGAAATAGGAGCCTCTGCAAGTTGATCTGCTATGACTTGTCCTTTGATGGCCTTTCGCTCCATATACTCAATGTCAAATTCACTGAGAATCATGACCCATTTTGCTAGGTGACCCGTCAAAGCTGCTCGGCAAAGCAAATATTTTAAGGGATCAATTTTTGCAACCAACAATGTTCGGTGGCTCAGCATATAATGTCAGAGTTTCTGCGTTGCAAATACCACTGCTAAGAATGCCCTTTCAATAGTTGAATAATTTAGCTCATAGCCTACCAGTGTCCGACTGATATAGTAAATAGCTCGCTCTTTTCCGTTCTCATCATGTTGGGCCAAGAGAACTCCTAATGCCATTTCAGTGGTAGAAATATATAATTAAAATGGCTTTCCATCTATCGGAGGCATTAGAATAGGTGGCGACAACAAATATTCTTTAAGGGTTTGAAAAGCTGCTTGACATTGCTCAATCCATTTGAAAGCAACACCTTTATGCAATAGATGCTGGAATGGATGACATTTGTTGGCCAACTGAGCTATGAAGCGGCGGATTGACTGGAGCTTTCCTTGCAGACTTCTTAATTGCCGGAGATTTGAAGGTGGAGGCATATCCATTATTACTTTGACTTTGGCAGGGTCGACCTCAATGCCTCGGTGAGAAACAATGTATCCTAGTAACTTTCCAGCTGTGACACCAAATACACACTTCTTTGGATTGAGCCTGAGTTTGTAGGTCTCCATTCGGTCAAAGATTGGGCCCAGGATGGCTAGATGACTATCTTGGGTGATAGATTTGCATAACAAATCATCAACATAGTCCTCCATCAAAGTGTGCATGAAATCATGAAAAATGGTCGTCATTGCTCTTTGATATGTTGCGCCTACATTTTTAAGACTGAAGGGCATCACGTTCCAACAGTAGGTACCCCAAGCACAGGTGAATGCTGTCTTATGCTGATCTTCAGGAGCAATGCGAATTTGGTTATAGCCGGAGAAACCATCCATTAATGAAAGCATCTCATATCCAGCCGTCATGTCCACTATGATGTCTATGTTTGGCAATGGAAAATCATCTTTAGGGCATGCTTTATTGAGATCCCTAAAATTTGTGCAGATTCTGATGCCCCCAGTTACTTTGCTAACTGGTACTAAATTTGAAATCCAGTCTGCATAATCAATGGGTCTGATGAAGCCCACATCTAGCAATTTTTTTAGTTCCACTTTGACCAAAAGAGCCACCTGAGGATGTATCTTTCTAAGTTTCTGCTTGATAGACTTAGCATCAGGTTTTAGTGGCAAATGATGAAGAACCAATTTTGGATCAAGGCCAGGCATATCTGCATAGGACCATGAGAAGCTGATCTTCTTCTCAAGAAAGAAATTGACAAAATCTACTTTTTCCTGTTGTGAGAGAGAAGCGGCAAAATGAATGACCTTAGGGTTGTCAGGTGTACCCAAATTGATTTCCTCGGTCATTTCCACAAGTAATGTTGATTTGTCCTAACTTGATAGGGGTATGTCCACTCTTCCACCTTTGGGCGCCTCAGAGAGGTTTTCACTCGCAGGTATGTCTTTTCTTTTTTCTTTTGTATGATCAGAGAGTGCCTTATGGTTTTCACCCAAAGATCTATTCTTTTGATTTTTTACTATTTCTTTTCTTTTTTCATTTTGATGACTGGAAGAGGGAGTTGACTCCCCAAAATATGCCTTGGAATCTAGGTCAATAGCAAATCCTGCCTTGTGATCACCTTGTGGTATGCCTTCCCGTAATCCAAGGAATTCTGCAATTGCTTTGTCATTTTGAAAACAGTCCAATGTGAGCGGTTCTTGTTGGTCATGTTGGATAAGCTGGGGATAGATGAGGGGCATGTCATCATCAGTTGTAAGGAGAGAGAGGGTTGATATGGTAAAGATATGAACATCTGTAGTGTCACTATCTGAACTGCTTGTATCGGATTCAGAGCTTGGATCCCAAAATGTCTCTATCCAAGCATGGGGACAGGTTTTAGGAAGAGGAGTTATTTCATGTTTGTCTTCCATAGGCAAGTTATCAGGGTTAATGAAAATATTGTCGAGGGCATAGGAGCTAGAAGAAAAAGAACTCCACTCCCAATCATTAGAATCAGTTTCGGGTCGGGTATCCTCAGGTGTTATGTCATCGTCAGAATCACGCCCTTTTCGACATGTGGGCACTTTGGTAGATGTGGATCCAATTCGTAACGGTACAAAACCTAACCCTAAATTTGGAGGTCACCTCTTCGGTATGACAGGTTCTAGCCTCCCATTGTTGTTCAAGCCTAAGCCACTGCAACCATCATATCCTTTCTTTTGCAGCATAGTAAATCCTTTGCCATATCGTTCCACTGGCAATCTGATAGGTGGGGTCTCAGTTGGATCTTTATAAAGCCAATCTATGACATCATCATCTATAGTTTCCTTGTCAAGTTCACCCCATCTTGTAAATGTAGTAGGAGGCTGATATTGAATAATGACCTTAGGTTCTTTTTGCAATAAATGCGGTTTGCCATATGATTTTGGAGATATTGGTAAATTCCCGATGAGGAATGTTTGATCCATTGAATATTCTCCACATCCTTGGTCTTGTATCTTCAATTTTCCTTTGACAGCATCTAATAATTGATTAGGATCCACATAGTTATGTGATTTGGCCTCTCCGTTGACTGGGACTTGCTGCTGAGGGGTATCCTTTAGCATAGCACAAAATTGGAATGGATTAGGATCTCCCGGAATGGTTATCTCAGTTCCATTATAAGGATAGTTTAAACATTGATGATAGGTGGATGGAACCGCTTTCATTGCATGAATCCATGGATGACCAAGGATCATATTATAAGGGAGATCAAGGTCTAGGACTTGCAGGAAAGTGTTTTCTGTCACTGGACCAACTCTGATAGGCAATGTAATTATCCCTTTGGATGGGCGCTCAGCATCATCATAAGCTTTAATTGTTATTCTTTTAGAAGCATCAATGTCATTCTCTGTATACCCAAGGCCAATGACCACTCTCAAAGTACAAATATTAAGACCTGCTCCGCCATCTATCAAGACTCGTCGGATTTTGCAGTTATGAACAAAGACTTCAAGGTGTAAAGGATCATTGTGAGGGAGTTTATCAGGTGAGATATCATTGTCAGAAAATGCGACATTTTGGGAAATGGCTAAATGTCCAATCCGGGCTTGAAACTGGTCAACATCAATATCTGTCAGAACAGTGGACTCAATTAAAGCCTTATATAGGACTGCATGATGCATGGGAGACATTTTCAGTAACTCAAGGATTGATATTTGTGCAGGTGTCTTTCCTAGATGATCCAAAAGATTATACTGACTTGCAGGAGTTGGCTTGGGAGGAGCTGCAGGAGTGCCTTTCAGGACTATCTTGGATCAACGAGTGGTGACTGCACAAGAAGGATCTTGTCCCTTTATTCTCAGGGTAGAAACATACTCAGTTGAAGCACGAAAACAATTAATGACATTATTATAACCAGAACTTGCATAATTGGCCGTTTGGGCAGAGTTGGAAGAAGACGCTTTACCCTTGTCATGATCAAGCAAAGGAGTTTTAAAAATAGTATGATCAGTGTTAGAGGTCGGATGGGGTGGATCTACCTCAATTACTCCTTGCTCTAATAAATCTTGAATCATGTGTTTCAATTGGAAACAGGATGCAGTTTTGTGTCCTTTGGACCGATGATATTCACAGTACGCCTTATCATTCCACCAATGCGGTTTTACCGCTGGTTCTGCCTTGATATCTGGTAGCTTAATAAATTTTGCTTGTATCAATTGTCTCATTACTGATTCAATAGGCTCTCCCAATGGCGTAAATTGTCGAGGAGGCCCATCCCGCGATCGGAAGGGTTTGCACTGTTGGTTTTGTTGTTGACCTTGTTGTTGATTATACTGTTGAGTGTGTTGTTGTTGAGCAGGCTGTTGAGTAACATTGCTCATTGGTGCTTGATTTTGTTCCATAGTTGACATATTAGGAACACTCAATTTCTTGATCATGAATGGGGGTTGATTTGCATTCACCGCTCTTGCATCAATAACTCCATCATTAGTGACATTCTTGTTCTTATACCAAAATCTGTTTCTATCTCCTGAATAATTGGTGTTATCACTATCTTTATTGAGCTTAATAATTCCCTTGGCTACAAGAGCAGTTTCAATATTCATCCCTTTCTTAATGAGTTTCTCAATAGTACTGGGACTTTTCAATTTTAGCTCATACATCATTTCTGGGACCAAATTTTGGATAAACAAATTCACTTGTTGTTCTTCAGGTATATCGAGGGAAGAATGACTATACAAGCTTCGCCATCGTTGCAAAAAAGTCACTAATGGTTCACCTTGCTTTTGCTTGGTGTTGCATAGATCTGACATAGTCACATCACTGTTGATGTTAAATGCAAAGTGAGATATAAAATTTTGAGCCAATTCAGACCAAGTCTTTATATTTCCTGGCAAATGCGAATACCAATCCATGGCTTGTCTCGTGAGATTTCGTGCAAATAATCACATTAAATATGTATCCTCATAGCTCACTTCAGTACATGCCATGAAAAATGCAGGAATGTGATCTTTTGGGTTGCCATTCCCTTTATATTTCTCAAAATTAGGTGCTTCAAAATGCTTAGGGAATGGAGGCATGTATACACTCTTGTCAAATGGATTAGGACATAAATCTTGGTCTGTATACAACTTCTTTGTTCCTTTAGTTTCTAATGCATCAACTTTTCGTTGTAACTGCTCAAGTTGTTGTGCAATTGTATCAGATTGTAGAGGTCCATCATTAATCCTGGTTGGTATTCTTTGTCGATACATCGCATTTCCGATCGGTTGTTGATACTCTGAAATGGCTGTTTTTGGTGTCTCCAGCATATAAACTTCTTGGTACATCGCTTGTTGTTGTGGTTGCGCTATGCCTTGATATCGACCTTGTTGTTGTGCTTCTTGGAGCCTAGATTGAGATTGCAATTGAGTAGGTTGTTGATATTGCACAGGCGCCAATTGCGGTTGTGAAGTAGGATAGCTTACTTGCCTTGGCACATACTAAGGCACATGTTGTTGATGTTGACGAATCGGAATTTGTTGACTTTGTGCCAATTGTTGTCGCGGTGTATATCCCATCATTTGTAAAAAAATTTGTTTAGGTGCTTTTCGTTGCTTCTCCTTAGGATGGGGTATAGCACGTGCATTAACTTGCTGTGTTGTTTGTCCAATCCATTGTGATGGTTGCAAGTTTGCATTAACTTGTAATGGTGCTGAAGGCGCTGCAATTTGTTGTTGAATGCGAAATTGTTGCTGTGGTACATTACTTGTTTGCACATTTGATTGCACCTTTTGTACATTACTCAATTGTTGCAACAATTGTTGTTGGTACAAACCACTATCCGTAGCTCTTTGTGTCGCCATTATCGAAGGATTTGTCGCAATAGTGTTTGGCAAAGATATGGAACTTAACGGGACATAAGAACTTTGTGCATCGTGGAATTATTTTGGACATTGGCGACATTAGGCATTCCAGTTGTGAAGCTTTCCTGCATCTTAGATTTTGATCCAATTTTATGCATGTAAGGAACCACTTCTTGTTGAGGGACAGTTGTGAATACTTGCGTATTCTTCATTTGATCTTGTGTTACAGGTGTTGTATTGAATAGTGGATTATCTATTGTCTCAAATGGTGACTTTTGAGGAATAGTCACTATCAATGCCTTTGAAGCACGTTTGCTCATCAATGTAGGTTGAGTTGCTTGATGTGTATTTTCTTCATTTGGATGCGGGGAAAAACTTAACAACTCACCGCTTTGTTGTTCTTGCACATTGATTTGGTCACTTGAAGAGGTCACATTACTCATCATGTTAAGATACTTTTGTGGAAACATCTTAAAGACCTTGTTCAAGAACTTATCCATGTTTTTTGTTACCTTTGGATCTTGAAGGAATATGTCAACATCATCCGAAGCATCAGAATCAGATGAAGAATTTGGTTGGACATTTGGATTTGTTTCTTGTTGAATGCCTTGATCTGAACCAAATCCTTGTGAGAGGGTTTGTTCTTCATATAATGTTTGAGTTTGAATGTCATGTTGCAAGTTTGGTTGATTCCAATTGAAAGGCGCACTTCCTCTTGGAGTTGGTGGAACACTCCCATGTCCTGGTTTCATAGGTACAAACAATGGTTCATATAATGGAGGTGGTCCAAGTTGAACCGTTCCATATGGTGGTAGGGATGTGTTTAATGAACCTTCAATTTGTACTATTTGACTGGTTTGAAATTGCGAATTTGCTATGTTGTCCATGGGTTGATACATTGGTTCGCCCATCTTTTTAGATTTAGACCTTGTCTCAACAGGCATGTCACTTATGCCAAAGCAATGTTTTTGGAATTTTCAAGGATAATGTATGATATGCAACTAAATGCAAACTAGATAGATGAGCATGCAATCTATGTTTTTGGTTGTTTTGAAGATTTTGACAAACTTTTGAAATGCAAATCTAAAAAGAGACCCTTAGGAAATTGGAATGATGTCTAGACCTTAAAGGACAAAAGGACAAATGACAAAGTCTCCCCTATATGCTTGGATACTAAGCTAGGTTTGACCAAATGATATTGATGACAAAAGGACAAAAGATTTGATAAGGTCTAGACTTCTTAACAATGACTTAGGGTTGCATCAAAGATTTGGATTACCCAAGTATGACAAAACCTAGTTTTGACACTATATGCTAAGGGACAATTAATATGCAAGTGACCCTAATATGATATGATAATGACCTAAGCTTAATGAAGAAACCTAGGGTATGCAATGCATGACAATGGTATGACTTTAATGCAAGAGGACATATGCAAATGGATGACTCTTATTGATATGCAAAGGAATATGACGTAGGTGAAACTTAACCTTGGTACTTGACAATGACTTTTGCAAAATGCAACCTAGGATGAACCTAAATGTAAGTAACATGCTTGTTGAGACAAGATTTTGAACTATATTTGACAACCATGTTTGAAAGTGTGCTTTGAAGATTTGTTGGACCTTTGTTGGATGAATGTCTCTTGTGTTTAATCTTATGTTTTGAATCAATTTGTTTTTGCTTTTGAAATGGGATGCAATTCAACTTTTGACAAGAAAAGAATACAAGATATTGCAACTTAGACTCAAGACAATCATGCTCATTTCCACATTTCTTATGGTAGGCAAAGACATTAGGTACTTGAGAGGTACACTCATTATGGGATTCAAGGATAATACATAGATGCTTGACCCCACGGGCTCCCCTCCACGACACTCACTTCTCAGGGCAGCCAAGCATCAGTCCCCATGGAAATCTCCCCATGGTGAACTTAGTATCTCTTCCAAGTATCTGAATTTGTCCTTCTCAAGCAACTAGAAGGGTTTTTGGCCTCTAAAAACAAGGTGTTTAGTAAGGATTTCTGTTAAGTGTTACTCCTTGATGTCACGCAAGCGTGATTGAGACATTAAGCCCATCAAGATACCAAACAAATGTAGTCGCGCAAGCACGATTTAGACCAACAGGCCCTACTTAGATGTTGATATGAGAAAGAGTTCAAGGGTCATCACTTCCCAAGTAACTGTAATTCCCACGTAACACTTCCTTCAAAGCTTTCGCTCATTGGGTATTTTTTTATAGTGAGTTAGAATGCCAAGGAATTCTAGTCATACTCAATTTGGGTCATTCCCTTCTCACGATTATCACTTGCTTGCAAAAGCAAAGTGGTCGGGAAGGCAGGCCCTCTAAAGGAGACACACAATCAAAGACAAAAGCATGGTATTGAAGATCTGGATTTCTGATCACCCTGAAAGGATGAGAGCATACTCTCCTACTCCAATGTCACACTCAAAAATCAAAGCAAAAACATGTTCATTCCAACCTATTAGAAATCACTAGGTGCCTAAAACTTTTAAAGACAAACACCAAGTTTAATTGTTTCTCCAAGGCAACCTGCAAAACCCAAGTTAGAAGTTTGATTTCTTGTCTTTGACTATCGATTCTGCATAACGCATGTTAGTAGTTTGATTTATTGTCTTTGTCATGCGTATGCCAAGATTCTGCACAGATAATTAGTACCAAAATCCAAAGCACAGAAAACAAAATGCAAAAACTAAACAAATTTCAAGTAAACACTGCATTTTTACCCCTGTTCTGGACTTTACACAGGCGCAGAACCCATGACACAGGCGCAGAACCCATGACACAAGCACAGAATGTCTTTAACACAAGCGTAGAATGCTCAATACAGGCACACGTTGCTCAACACAGGCGCAGAAGTCTCCAAAAAACCCTGCACGACCCTATTTTTGGGTTTTTTGCCCTGCAAATCAACTTGAAAGCTCTCAAAAACACCATAAAGAGGTTAGAAGGTTAGTGTTCACGTCGGGTTCACCAATTAATGTACGTTAGGAAATAGGAAATCATCACAAGACAAGATAAACGTAATAGCTCAATCACAAATGCATTCATTGCAATGATCTATCCTAAACAACACTCAATAGAGACATGAAATAAAAACATTCACAATTAAAGACATATGCAAACCAATAGCAGATTTGAATGCTCCTTCATGCGGCTCCATTGTTCTTCTTTCCTCTTCAAATGGTTTGGTTGTGGATCTCACCTACAAGTGCACATACATGAATGAAAGCAAGATTGACATTGATTATTGATCAAGAGTACTAGAAGCGTAAATTCGATAGTCTGATTAAGAATTAGGGGTTTGATTGAAGAAATTCATCCAATTTATAGACAAATTGGAGAAATGGATCAAATTAGCATGATTCAATTCAAATGGAAATTGTAAATCAATTATGTCAATTATGACAAATTATGACAAATTATGCACCTTCTATGCAAAAATTGATTGATTGATGATTATGACAATTTATGACAAATTTCTATGTCAAAATTGATTGATTGTCAATTATGACAAATTATGACAAATTGAAATGTCATTCCCATGGAATTAGGAGATGAAACAGGAGGGAATAGAAATTAGAAATTAAGAAATTAGAAAAATTGAAATTGAGGAAAATTAGAAATTAGGTAAATTAATTAATAATTTGTCATTTATTAATTAATTCACAAAGAGGAATAATTAGCCAATTAAATGAACATTTAATTGCAATGAGAAGACTTAGGATAAATAAATAATTTATTAATCCTAAAGGAAGAAATGACACACAAGGTTAAATGATGAAATCACGAAACCCTAGAAGATGAATTAGCAATGCAAGAATGACAATTAGGTCTTGATTGAAGATAATTGATATCGATCATGATTTTAAATTGATAAATGACCAATGTGATAAATGATTTGATTGAGAAAATGTGCCAATTGACGAGGAACAATGACTAATTGATCCAAATTGACATAATTGAGAAAGACGACGATCGATGACAAATTGATCGCAAAATGACAAGATTGACAAGAGGACAAGAATTGATGACAAAATAGTTTGCAAGACGACAGGATTGAAAATGACCACGATTGATGACAAATCAATCATAAAATGACAAGATCGAACATGACAACGACCGATGACAAATCGATCGTTAATCGACAAGATTGAAGGATTGATAATAAATCGACAAGATTGATAAGAGGACAACGATCGATGACAAATCGATCGCAAGATTGACAGGAGGACAAAACCCTAATTAGGATTGACGATGTCCAAAATAATGACAAATAAGTATGCACATTGATGCGACAAGATAAAATTGATCAAAATCTTGATTGGATAGTATTGTTGACAAGACCAAATTTGGGAGCGAGATGAATGAAGAATGTAGAAGAATGACTCGATGTTCACAAATGATAAAAACCAAGTGCGTATCATAGGAGAAATGTTAATGCGACGCAAAAACCTAAAATGAGGCAATGCGCAAATGTTAAAGTATGACTCCGCAAGTGTTGACCATTTTTAGGTGTCTACAATATGGTTTTTGATAACTTGAGTTGTGTTACAAGTTGATATGAAATGATAGGATTTTGAACTTGATGTAGATGAGCAAATTGTTTCATGTTGTTGATGTGAGTTTGATGTTGATATCTTTGTTTTGATGTGGAAACTAATATTGGATTTGTTTTGCTTGTTGACAGGAGCGATTGGGTGTGGTTCAGTCGCGGAAGAGATTTCCGAGACCATGGACATTGATACCGCGGTTGACCCAGGCTGATTTGGACATCATTGAGAGATGCGGTTTGACGTCCCTTTTGGATATGCCTTGGTTCACTGTGAACCGAGGGCTACTGAAAGAACTTGCAGAGAGGTGGCACAGTGACACGAACACCTTTCATTTTGCTACTGGAGAGATGATAGTCACACCAGAGGACTGTTACAGGATCCTGCACATTCCCATAGTAGGTGCACTACTAGCATATGAGCAGTCAGAGGAGGGTGGTACAGAGGCACTGCGCCGCATCTTCCACGATGAGACAGTCTATGGTTATGAGATCCCGTGGCAAGAGTTCTTAGACTTGGATTATGCACCACTGCCATCTATACTAGTAGGGTTTATTGGTGGATTCCTTTGTCTTGATCGCAGGTCACAGGGATTCTCTGTGGGATGGGGGTTGGTTTTAGAGGAGATGGTGACATAGGGTCGGAGATTTTCATGGGGATCAGCTATGCTGGCCCATCTGTACAGGGGCTTACATGAGGTGGTATACCTCGGTTACGGTAGTTTGTCAGCTGGCGTGACACTGTTACAGCTATGGTGCTAGGAGCACATTCCAGCTGCGAGGCCATTAGCAAACAAAGACAAGCCCATTGGAGCGGCATATGCCTATGGATACAGGGGTCTAGTTGTCCAGCGCAAGTTGGGCAAACTAGAGCATTGGAGGAGAGTACTCAATGATATTGATATGGTCACATGGTGACCATATACAGGATGCAAGGTGTGGACAGAGGATGGGCTGGAGATGCCCTTTGTATTTATGACCAGATACCTGATCAGGAGGACCCCTTTTGTTATAGAGAGGTTTGTGGTGACCCGAGTTTTGAGACAATTTGGTCGCCAGCAGGGTATTCCGCAGGGAGCTTGCCTATATGCACGGCGGAGGCAGGATGTAGCCGATTGGGGCCCGACCATTGATAGCGTAGTGGTGGGGCAGATATGGGATTATGCCTCAGAGATTCTGGATGTGGGCATGACCGATGAGTTTGCTAGATTGTTTGTTGTGCGGACAGTGGCCATATCTGATCCGGAGGAGATGCGGCCAGCTTTTGATTCTGATGATGAGGATGGAGAGGGAGATGATGATGATGATGATGGAGAGGATGGAGGAGGAGGATGAGGGAGAGGAGTCAGAGGGAGATGAGGAGAGAGAGGGAGGAGAGGAGATAGGGGTGTGGAGAGAGCAGTGAGACAGGGGGTGATAGACAGGGGGAGAGGTGGATTGGCTATTGGGGCTAGTGGAGAGGGGAGAGTGGGGGAGGAGAGGTGACCAGTGCAGAGGAGGAGGACGAATGTGCTCCCACCTCCAGCACTAAGGACAGGCAAAGTGGGAGGGGTTGCCCTTGCACAGGTACCGCTATGAGTTCGGGTCCCTACACATGTGGAGGATGCTTAGATTTGGACCCTACAGGTGACTATACAGTAGCTGCAGGCATAGGTTTTGACATATCAGTGATAGATTGCGCAGTTGACTACTGAGCAAGATACAGAGATAGAGCGGACTGGGCGAGCGGAGGAGCTGGTATCCAGTATGCAGAGAGCAGTAGCGGGTGGCCCGATGAGAGACACCCTAAGAGAACTAACATTGAGAGCTTAGGAGCCGGAGTACTATCGGTAGCACTATGAGGCAGCGGTACCCAGGGATTGTCAAGTACAGAGCTTTGCACAATCAAGATCTAGTCGATCTCGAGATACTGGGTCACGATCTGAGAGTTGAGGTGTCACAGGGCCACTGAGACAGGACCCTCCTGGGGATCTAGGAGCGGGGACATCTGGAGCCAGACCATCACCGTCCGGGGATAGTCATACTTGAGAGACGTGATCTTTGTTGTAATTTTTATCATTTGTATTCTTTGTAGTGGACATAGTGTTGATACATTTTGTACATTTTGATCATTTTTGAGATATACATATATACGGCACCATTTTCTTTGATCATGTGGTGTGTTTATATGGATGCATGTTATGTGGTTTATTTCGTTTATGTGATGATGATGCAATGCTTAAATATATGATATAATGTATGATGCAGGATGTATGCTTTTATATGCTATGAGATGTATCTTGAAAATGAGATGTATGATTTGATATGTTGTGTGATGTATCTTGAAAATGAGATGTATGATTTGATATGCAACTATGTTAAAATCACATGTAATTAATTGTAAAATGATATGCAGCTATGTTAAAATGACATGTAATTAATTGTAAAATGATATGCAGCTATTTTTTTAAAATGATATGCAATTATGTTTTTGGTAGCATCCTCATTCTGCATTTGCCATCTGATATAGCCATATTTATGTGTTGTCTTTTTAGGTATCATCATTGAGCATTGATTTGTTTAGGATATGTTAAAAATTTATACAAGCATAATGGTATAATTGAACCATAATGACCTGAGAAAAATTTACATGATATTTGATTTTGCAAGATAGCACAAGCATCAAGGTATAATTGAACCAGGATGACCTGAGTGCGTATTGCATAAACAGACAAGATTAAATCATTTGTATGCATGAAGTAGAATCAGGCCTTCAGTGATATTCGATGTATCACATCTCGAGGCAAGTATTCACACAATACAAGTGATCACCCCCCAGACAGAAGGCTAAGAAAAATATTGGAAGTTCCTCATGATCTCTAGCTTTGAAGCATTTAGTGAGACAAGGAAGAGAATCCAATAATCGAGAAAGTTCAAAATGCAAAACTAGTCAAGATTTTATGCTATAATGCAACATCCAGTACTTCAGAAAATATTCCATCCTTGGTATTTCTGTGAATTGTTTTGTTTTGTTTTTGCGATGAAGCATAGTTTTTGGTTGTTGGATGTCATGCTTTTGAGTTTTGCAAATAGCTTTGATGTCTGGAATGTTTACAATATTTAGACGATTTGAATGCCCCTAGCTGAGTGTGCCTCTTGATGTGAATATGTACAGTGATTTCCAAGCCATGGTGGATTTGTGGTAAGAGGATATATATGGATAAACCAGGATAGTGACTACTCTAAGTATGTCCTGAATGGATATTTGCTAAGTGTCGAGTGATGGCCGATAGTGTTTGTACGGATAAAATAGTATGCTTTTATTGTACTTTATGTTTTTGCTTTTTCTAGATTTTTTGATTTTTTTGCTTGTTTTGGCTTTTTCCGTGCACTAGGCTTCTTAAGTGTAGTACTTTTTCAGATGGATGTTGTTAGTTGGTTCGTTGAGCACATCTCCTTCTGAAGTTGTTCACTGATAGGCACCTGATCCATAGACTGATATGATAACATAGGGGCCCAACCAGTTAGGTTCAAATTTCCCTTTCTTTTCTCGATCTTGCTGATTTCTTGGATTTTCTTTGAGGACTAGGTCACCAACTTTGAAGTTGTGGGGGATGACCTTGTGATTGTAGCTTCTGCACATGCGTTGTTGATATGCTTTGAGATGAGTATAAGCATGCTAACGCCTTTCATCTAATAGTTCAAGTTCTTGCAGTCGGTTAACTCGATACTCTTCATCTGGGATTAAGCCTTTCAAAGAGACTCTGAGAGATGGGATTTCTACTTCCAGGGGTAAAATGGCTTCTAATCCATATACCAATGAGTATGGTGTTCCTCCTATAGGTGTGCGGATGCTGGTTCTGTATGCCCAAAGTGTTGGATTGAGTTGTACGTGCCAATCTTTGCCTGCATCATTCACTGTTTTCTTGAGGATTTTTAGTATAGTTTTGTTAGATGCTTCCGCTTGACCATTTCCCTGTGGGTAGTATGGTGTAGAGAACCTATGTTGGATTTTAAATTTTTCACATAGTTCTTGGACATCTTGGTTTTTGAAAGGCCATCCATTATCTATGATGATTGAACTTGGAATACCATATCTGCAGATCAGATAATTTAGGATAAAAGAGGCAATTTGTTTCCCAGTCATTGTGGTCATGGGAACTACTTCTATCCATTTGGTAAACTATTTTGTTGCTATTATAATGATCTTGTGTCCATTTGAAGATGAAGGATGAATTTTGCCCACTAAGTCTAGTCCCCATTGACAAAAGGGCCAGGTGTAGACACCCAAAATTGTCCAGTCTAATTAAATAAATATTAAATATCTAAGCTTAATTCTTCTATTAATTAAATAAATCTTTATTTATTTAATTAATTCATTTATCCTCTTCTAGCCTTATTTCTTATTTAAATAAATACATTTATTTATTTAAATTATCCTTTTCCTAAATTAAATAAATATTTTATTTATTTAATTATCCCACTTCTTCTATTAATTAAATAAATCTTTATTTATTTAATTAATTCATTAACCTTTTCTACCCATGACACATGTCATTCATCTCTTAATTCCTACACTACCCACCCCTTTCATTATTTTATTATTTCCTCTACCTACCCTCTAATCATAGCCGACCTCCTTTTACACCTCTCAATCTTATCCCTCCATTTCATATAGTGTCTTCTATATAAGGAGATGCTTCCTTCATTATCAAACCCTAGCTAATGAATCATCTTAAGGACTTGACTACACTATGATCCTACTTGCAACCACATTCTGTTCTTTGTTGAGCTCTTGTGCACATAAAATCTAAGAGCAAATATATCAAGCAAGATCAATGGAGATAGGAAGAATGGAGATCAAAACCCTATTGGACATGTGAAGGTATAATCTTTGTGATTTCATTTGATTTGCATTGTCTTAGGTAATCTTCATATGTTATGGTGGATCTTTGTTGTTGTTAGGCTAGGGTTTTGTGGTTGAATTCATTTAGCCTTTCAATATCGTTATTATTGTTATCCATTTTCACCATATACATTTTGGCACGCCCGGTGGGACTCTTGTCCCTTTTGCATTTAACATCCTTGTTGCAGATTTTATGTTTTGAAGTTGCAGATCTGATATTTTCGGCAGCATTTTGATATTTTTGCGTCTGCCTACTTTTGGATCGCGTTTTTGATTTTCTGGCGCGTTTGCGACATCTGGAATCGCGTCTGTGTTATTGGCAGTATTTTATTTTGCAGGTTCTGGGAAAGCGCATTTGTGTTATTAAGTCGTGTCTGCGGTGTTTTTAGCCGCGTCTGTGCCCAGAAGTCGTATCTATGTTCTGGAGCTGCATCTATGTCTCACAGAACCACGTCTGTGTCGCGAAGTCACGTCTGTGTGGAGGGTAAACGCGTCTGTGTTCATCGGTTTCAAATTTTGGGTTTATTGATTCAGTTTTTTATTTTTGCATTTAGGGTTTCAGATCTGGTTTATTTTGTCTAACATTTTCAGATCTAGCTAATGAAATTGGTGCAGCTTGTCTTGAAAGCAAAATCATTTGGTTGAAGGCCCCTAATTTTCACAAAGTATTTTGTATTTAAAATTTACCTAACTTGTGTGCTTGCAGGAAGGGGTGATCATTTTAAACAATCCAAACTACTAACAACTCTTTGTTGCAGGTCCTTGGCAAGGGTTTTTGGATTTTTATTGTGTGCCTTGTTTTCATAGACTAGCAAACACTTCAATTGGTGCACTAAAATTGAATCATTGTCTTTTGTGTCTTGAGCAATAGGCTCTTTTTGTTTAATCTTTAGAGGGCCTGTCTTCCCATGTGGTCATTAGGACTACTAGTGAGAAGAGAACGACCCAAGTGGTAGCGAGGAAAACCCACCTCTTCCGAACCACTATAAACAACTGTATTCATGGTGAAAACTATGAATAACGTGTGTTGATTAGTTCATACCGACACTATGTCTCCCCATAAACCCGTTTGATCAAATTTATTTGATCATTTGTAGGGCGTAACCCCTACTGGCTGGGAGCCTTCTGTATTTACAGAGCTGAAAGTGTCGCATGTATGGCCACATGAGTGGATGCCCTTACTAGCACCTTCTTGTTTTAGAAGCCCAAATCCTTCTAGTTGTTGGGGCAGGAGGTCGGACCTCTGGTAGCAGCCCACACACATACAGTTCTTAGTAGAGATACAAAGTTCACCACGGGAAGTTTTCGTGGGGACTGATACTTGGCTGACCCGAGAAGTGAGTGCCGAGGGTGGAGCCAGTGAGGTCAAGCATCTAAGTATCCGCTCTGAATAGCATAGCCTCGGGGGTAAAACCCTATGTGGGATCAACAACTATTGTCTTGGCCAGCCATAAGAATTGTGCTTGACTTACTTTTAACATTCAAAAACATTCAAAACCAAACAACAAAACATTGTGTCTTTTGTGTCTTCAAGTGTATGCAAAACATTTTTTTTTTACATCAAACAACACACTTTTATTGGAGTCATTTTGAGTCTAGACGCTTGCAAACATTGGGTCTTCATCAACACTGTATCCTCTTGTCATGAAAAATAGTCAAACAGTCAGATTTGGTCACAACAAAACAACTTCACAGATTGGAAAAACAATTTGCACAAATTTTGCAGAAACACGTCTGTGTCTGACATAATAGCGTCTATGTTGTATAACCGCATCTGTGAAGGGCAAAAATGCGTCCGTGTTCCCAAAATCAACATTACACTTTGCAAAAAAATCTCAGAGACTCGTCTGTGTCAGGAAACTGCATCTGTGAAGTATACAGGCACGTCTGTGTTCAGAATTGAAAAACTGTTACAGTCCAGCAAACAACCATAGTCAGTTTCGAAATTCTTGAGCTTCCTAGATCATTTCTCCAGGGCTTCATTTAACAGTCAACCTGTCCTTGGGTCTCACAAAGTTCATCATTGCTTCACATCTCACTTTACATTCACAATTGTCTAAACTTGAGTCAAAAGGTCACTTGCTTGTCCTCATCATACTTTGTCAACACACTACATACAACAACACTTTGCTAAGTGGTCCCTCATCAAGGTTTCTTACCTTTGGGTCTCATTTGGTCTTACTTAGAGTCAAGGTCAACTTACCTCATCAAGAGAAACTATCTTCTCTTTGGAAGTCACACCTACTCTACTACATACATACTTGGTCTTACACTTTGAAAATTACAAGTACACCTTAGATTCATTTACATTCCATTCAACTCTTGATCTTCCATACTTTTTCCACTTTTCATCTAGTCTCACACATCTCGGTCAATACCTAGTTCATGGTTGAAACCCGTCTTCAAAAATCTACGAGAGAAACTAAAGAGGCTCAAGAGTCCGCAAACATGAGTTCTTATGAGTATGACAATGATATCTTTTTCAATTCTAATCATACTACATTACCTGACATGGATGCCTATAGAAACATTCCAAATTTTGAGAACATGGACACTACAAACAACAATGACACACGTAATGATGATATGGACAACTTTTTAGTACATTTAGCAGATGTGGAAGAATCCATTATGGATTCCCGTTTCAATCGATTGGTTGAGGAAATAATGAGGAGAGATAGACAATACTTCTTACAAATGATGGCACAAAGTGGAGCCAAGATACCTCATGATTTTGACATGTCTCAAATAATGGAAAATTGACCTTTGCAACAAACTCACTCCAACATGGATCAAAGGAGGCCTAATAGTGGAGGCAATAGAGGACCACATATGGTGCCTGAATCACCATCATCTTTGTTTCAAAAACTAGAGGTCCCACATACACATGGTCAAGTATATGATACTCACCTTCGCAGACCATTATGGAAGTCTTATGCAGATAGATATGCTCAATCACATACCAATGCTAAGGATCAACCACCAAGGCAATTGGATATACAAAGGCATGCTCAAAATTTGGACACAATGAAACCCCATGTCAAATTTAGGGGCAACACATTAGAACATGACATGCCTATAGAGTATGGTATACATGGACAAAATAGATATGGTGTTCCTCAACATGAATCTATACCAAGTGGACAAAATAGATATGACATTTATTCAACATTTCTCCTACAACATAGAGATAGACATATCAGTCACTACTTTGTGCAACACCAAGCAAAAAGAGGGAGAGTCTTTTGCATCATTTTTACAAAGATGGAGGAATCTAGCCAGCAGATGCTCTTGTGAAATTCCACAAAAACAAATGGTAGAAATGTTCACCCAAAATGTTAACAAAGACATTGGCTATGATCTAGGGAAATCTTGTTTGTCCACCTTCAAGGGCGTCATTGAAAAAGGCTTAGCGATAGAAAAGGTCCTAATTGAACAAGGAGTCATTAAGATATTCAAGGAAAACAAAGATGACTTTAAGGGAAAAGACAAGCCAAGATTTTGGAATAAAAACAAGAACACAGTCAATGATGGTGTTGTTGATGCCAACATAGTGAGACCCAAATTCATCTTTTCGGGATCAAGTTCTACAAACAATCAAGTGAATACTCAAACAAATTCCAGATCACGGAGGAAGTACACTCCATTGGGAGAACCACTTGAGTCAGTCTTCAAGAAGCTAGTGGCAAACAAGGTAATCACAGTTCCAGATTTTCCTCCATATGAACCAAAGGTTAAACCAAATTGGTGGAATGATGATGAGTATTGTGAATTTCATAAGAGCAAGGGTCATAAAACAGGAAATTGTCATCGACTGAAGAACATCATACAAGATCTCATTGATAGAGGTGATATTGAGATTGAGGGACACTCGTCTAATCAAGAACATGAGATGTTTAAGGAACCATTCCCAAAACATGACAAGGGAAAAGCTAAAGCCACAGAGGACCAAACCAACTATACCAGAGCATCCTACAGCTATGATTAAACTATCAATCACATCTCGATGGACAACTATGTCTCTACCATTATCATCAAGGACAAAACATCTGAGAATTCTACCCGGAGACCCAAGATTGTCCTAAAAGGTGTTGGATCTACTTCTGAACCTACCTCTGAATGTCATGTTACAACCCACCGAGGTAAATTCACTTTGCAAGGTGCTTCAGCCAAAAACACCACTTCCTCATCAACCAAACTTGAGTATGACCTTGTAGAACAGTTAGGGAAGACACCCGCGCTCATCTCCATCCTTGAGCTCTTATGCATATCCCCCACTCATAAAGCCATTCTTGACAAAATCTTAAGAGATACTGCCATTCCTACTGATTTGAACGAGGACCAGTTTCAAGCCATGGTGGGATACCTTTCCATTCCACATTCACTTACATTCACAGAAGCCGATGACGCCTCCGTAAGTCAGCCACATAATGCACCGCTACACGTTAAAGCCTTCATACACAAACATCGAATAAAATGAGTCCTGATAGGTAGAGGAGCTGGTCTAAACATTTGTACATTGAGCACTATTAAACAATTGGGATATTTTGATAAAGCTGTGAATTCTACAAATCAAATCACCATCAAGGCATATGATGATGAAGAGCGTTCGTCCAAGGGCACAGTCACCTTACCTCTTAGAGTCGGGCTAGTTATGAAGGATGTGGTTTGTCAAGTCTTGGATCTAGATCTCACTTATAACATATTGCTAGGACATCCTTGGATTCATGAAATGAGAGCAGTCCCATCTACATATCACCAATGCATTAAGTTTCCTCATAATGGAGTGGAGGTAATAGTTAATGGTGATCCTAATCTGTTCATATACTGCAATAACCTAAGATCAAAAACTGAGACCATCATTCCCAGTAATCGTGAAGTTGTTCCTTTTTTGGCATACATTGATCCTGAGTCATTAAAACCTTCAACATCAAAACAAGGTGAGCTTAAAGGCAAGTTTCAAGACAAGGGCATGGGGGAATACACTTTAAATCAGACCATGTACTTACGACAAGTCATGAGTTCCCCAAAAGATATGGAAGACTACATCCTAACAAGAAAGTATCCATCATGATACTCAAATGGGACCCTACTACCTTTCAGAGATGGGGTGAACTGGAAGAGGAAGATTTATACAAAATGCTTTACAAAGACATTGAAGATGACACACAAGATCACATTAGTCTACCATATGAGAAATATGGCAAAGGCTTCAAAATTCTAGAAAAATTTGGGTATGATGGAAAAAGCCCTCTTGGGTTACGAAAGGAAGGCATCATTGAACCTTTACAACCTGAATTGACATTTAAAAAGGAACGCTCGAAAGGACTTGGTTTCTTGACTTCCAAGGTCCACACCCAAAGAACAGAAGAAGCCTTACAAATCAAAGCTGCCAAAATTCAACAAGAGGATCGCTATTCCATAGACTCCAATGAATGGGAATGGGGTTTAGATAAGTCTTCCAGTGACTATGAGCTCACTGAGATATTCAGAGAACCAGATGAACCCACAAAAGAAGAGGAATTTTATAAAAGATTCAAAGTTGGTCAAGAAACAACCCATGAGGATTCCACACAATCCTTGTCTCAAGGTTCTAGGTTGAAATCACATAGGATGAGAACACCTATCTCAGAATGCGCTACTAGTGATGATAATTTGGATTCGTTCACAATCAAGATTGATGAGGAGAGTGCCATCGGTGACCTTGATAATTATCTTGACATACCCGAATATAACTGCATCTTCACTCTTAGCCCCGCTAACTTTGAAGACGTTGAAGGCCTTCCCCTTTTTTATCACCAACTCATTGACTGGGATCATGAAGGACCTGCACAGTTTGACACATTCCAAAATGATGAAGCTTTTATTGACTATCTGGGCATACGAGATGATCTCCCCCCTGGGGACCATAAAGTAGGATACACTATAGAACTCAATAGCGTGGCATATTTTGGTGAGGGTGTCAGACCTTCCAGTCGCAAAAATGTGAAAATAAGAACAAATCAAGGGTCTTATGGCGAAAACCACACTGTGGCGCTATCTGACCCCAAAAAAGTAAAAAGAAAGGACGTATCTGAGGGCGAAAACCTCTCTGAGGCACCTGAAGATGGAAGGCTTGACATTCTCCCAGCATCCTATGAGGAAAAGTCATCCATGTTGGTAGAGGAGACTATCAAAACAAACATTGGTACAAAAGAGGTCCCACACAACATATTCTTGGCTCAATCGTTGACGGAGTCAGAAAGGTCAAAATTCATAAGTTTCTTCAAAGAACGACAAATCAACTTTGCCTGGTCATACGCTGATATGCCTGGATTGGATCCAGATTTGGTAATGCATCATTTGACAGTCAAACCAGGGGCAAAGCTAGTGAAACAGAAATTAAGAAAAATGCATCCACAAGTGGCATTACTAGTCAAAGAAGAACTTGAGAAATTATTGGATGTTGGATTCATACGCCCAATTGATTATCCTGAATGGATCTCCAACTTAGTACCTATCAGTAAATTAGATCGTAGCATCAGAATATGTACAGATTTTAGAGACATCAACAAAGCTTGTCCAAAGGATGACTTCCCATTAGCAAATGTTGACTTGATTGTTGATCTCACAATAGGTCATGAAATGTTATCATTGATGAATGGATTCTCTGGTTATAATCAAATAAGGATTGCACCCGAGGATCAACACAAAACATCATTCACTTGTCCTTGGGGAACTTTCTACTGGAATGTCATGCCCTTTGGGCTAAAAAATGCAGGCGCTACATATCAAAGAGCCATGACTACTATTTTTCATGATCTCATGCACATAACCGTGGAAGATTATGTCGACGACCTCTTGGGCAAATCTATAGACAGAAATACACATTTGGACATACTTTCAGTCGTCTTTGATCGGTTGGAAAAATACAAAGTAAGATTAAACCCCAAGAAATGTGTCTTTGGAGTAACCTCTGGGAAGCTCCTAGGATTCATTGTATTCAAAAGAGGAATCGAAGTTGATCCAGCAAAAGTCAAGGCCATCTTGGAGATGCAACCACCAAGAAATATCAGTCAACTTCGGTCTTTACAAGGCAGACTCCAGTCCATCCGAAGATTCATAGCACAACTTGTAGATAAGTGTAATCCTTTTTAGCACCTGCTACATAAAAACATCAAATTCAAATGGGATGATAACTGTCAACAGGCTTTCTAGATGCTCAAAGATTATCTTTTAAATCCGCCAGTTCTGATGCCACCAGTTCCAAATCAACCTCTGTTACTATACATATCAGCTACTTCAATAGCACTGGGGGCACTCTTAGCACAACAAATTGCTGAGGGCAAAGAAAAAGCAGTATACTATATCAGTCGCACATTGGTAGGATATGAGCTAAACTACACACCAATTGAGCGTGCATGTCTCACCGTGGTCTTTGCTTCACAGAAATTATGACATTACATGCTCACTCATAAGACTAAGTTAGTTGCAAGGATCGATCCATTGAAATATCTTCTCAATAAATCAACACTTACTGGGCGACTGGCCAAATGGGTAATGATCCTGAGTGAATTCAACATCCAGTATGTGGACAGAAAAGCAATAAAAGGACAAGCCATCGCAGATCAATTAGCAGATGCTCCCATGATAGATGATGTTCCTCTAAGTTCAGAATTTCCAAATGAATCTATTTTGACAATGTCACATGCAAAGCCATGGCAACTATACTTCGACGGCTCATACACACAACATGGGGCAGGAGCTGGCATCCTCTTTATAACTCCTCAAGGGGATTCTATACCAAAATCATACTGCATATCATTTCTTTGCACTAACAATATAGCAGAATATGAGGCATTAACAACAGGATTACAAATTGCAGTTCAGTGGAAGATCCAGGAACTTCGTGTTTTTGGGGACTCTCAACTTGTCATCCGTCAAGCAACTGATGATTACCAAACAAAAGATGAAAAATTAATGCCTTATAAACAAATGGTGGATGACCCGAAACAACACTTCACAAAGATAAACTTTGAGTGAATACCAAGAGAGTAGAATCGTGCAGATGCCATGGCTACAATTGCTTCACTGATTGATCTACCTCCAAATGAGACCCGCTATGAGTTCTTGGTGGATAACCTTTGGGTTCCTTCCTATGAGATTATGCCTACCAAGATGATATGTGTTGTCGGTCCTGAGTCCCAGTTATATGGTTCCATTTTCACGTACCTTCGTGACAATACTCTACCTCCTGATCTATCAAATAACCAACGTCGCACTTTCATTCGCCAATCCTCTTGATATGTCATTTTAGATGATATCCTATACCGGCAAGGTCTAGATGGCACTCTTCTTAGATGTTTAGAAAGCAATGAAGCTTAGATTGCATTATGTGAAGTACATAAAGGGATATGTGGTCCGCATGCTAGTGGTCCTACCTTGGCCAAGAAACTCATCAGGACTGGCTATTACTGGTCCAATATGGAAAAAAACTCATATCAGTTTGTCAAGAAATGTAAGCAATGTCAAATTCATGGAGACCTCATACATGCACCAGCACAAGAACTTCAACCCATTGCATCTCCTTGGCCCTTTTGTTAATGGGGACTCGATCTCATAGGCAAGATTCACCCTCCTTCTTCCAATGGTCATAAATTCATTATCACTGCCATAGAGTATTTTACAAAATGGATTGAAGTTGTGCCTCTCACACAAGTCACTAGAAAATAGATTGCTATGTTCATCCTCAACTATATCATTTGCCGATACGGTATTCCTGTTTCCATTATCACTGATAACGGGCGTCCCTTCAAAAATCAGGATGTTCGTGAACTCTGTGACCGCTTCCCTATTTCACATCGTTTCTCCATGCCATATTACCCCCAAGGTAATGGTCAAGCTGAGGCGTCTAATAAAACAATCCTTAAAATCCTAAAAAAGACAGTCGATGATGCTGGCTGTAATTGGCATATCCAACTTAATCCTGCACTTTGGGCATATCGCACAAGTGTCCGCACACCTACAGGAGCTACACCCTATTCACTTGTCTATGGTGTTGAAGCCATCTTGCCTATTGAGGTCGAGCTACCCTCTTTATGGATCTCTTTGCAAAACATCATCAGTGATGAAGACTATAGGGTCTCTCGCTTACAAGAACTGAAACTACTGGATGAACGAAGACAAACTGCTTTTAATCATCTCAAGGCTTATCAACAACAAATGAGTCGCAACTACAATCACAAGGTCAAGCCTCACACATTTGAGGTAGGTGATTTGGTTCTCAGAGAAAACCCCAAAAATCAGCAAGACAGAGAAGAAGGGCAAGTTTGAACCAAATTGGCTTGGTCCTTACATCATCACAGCAGCATATGGATTTGGGGCATATCAGCTCTCAACTACAGAAGGTGAACCTTTGGAGGATCCTATCAATAGCATGCACCTTCGCAGCTTCTACACATAGCTCTTCAAAATATCCTAATTCAAAAATACAAAAAAAAAAAATTCAAAAAATTCCAAAATACAAAAAAAAAAATTATAAAACAAAAAAAAAATCGTTACTTGGTGAAAACCTGGCAAATAGGCGCCTTGTGACACAAAAAACATTGAAAAATTGAAAAAAGTAAAGAGAAATAATTTCGTCCAACGGTGAAAACCACTTCGGTGGCGCCTTGGGCAGGTACCATGGTAAAAATTGGGTCACCAGCGCCATGCGTAGAGACATTTCTCCTCCCTCCTTCAGGATTCACTTTCATCCTTTCACTTTGCACACACTCACAACCTATTCATTCATAATAAACTTACCCATTTCCATCATGGCTTGTTATTGATCTACCCTAGATTGGTTAGCCATTCATAATAAACCTCCCTTTTCGCCTCCCTTTCCATCCATAATAAATCAGATCCTATCTGTGGCTAAGGCAAATCCTACGTCTAGTGATGGGTGTGGAACTAAAAACATCACATGTTTCGAGGAGTACAGTTTCTTCTAGCTTCCTTCAGTCTATCCGCACACAATCCGCAATAAAGAAACATTTGCATCGCCGGTCCACAATAAAATTTTGTCTTCTCCACAATAAAGTATCAGTTTCATGGATTCAGTCAGTTTCAGATGAGACACAGTAGCAACAATGTGCTTCAACAAATCAAATCTTTCAACAGACTCAGACAACATTATGGTTCAGTGCTATCTATCCTTTTTGTGAAAGTAAACATTGTGACCACAATCAAATAAGACTTATACAAGTGACAAGAGACACTAAACTTGAGGACTATAGTGAATGTTGGTGTCGAGTCTTGGTTTTCTTTTGATTTTTATCTTTTTGGTGACATGTCTTTTAGCTTTTTTAGGATGTCTCTAACTAGAGATTCTATCTCCAGGATGTCTTTGACTAGAAAGGCGAGGATGGGGTATCGTCACCTATTTGTATTTGTTGTCTGTGGATTATCTCTTAGTAATGCTATGACTTGTCCAACGATATGAGGACACTGTGAGTCTAGTGTGAACTGGGGCATTCCTTGTTTGTGACTGTCTTATCTCCATGCAAATGGGTACAATGACTTTCTGGGTCGAACATATGCCTCGATTGTCATAACCTACTTGCCATAATAAAGCTCAATGATGATAACGCACAAGAAGCTCTTTCACTTTCATATCTTCTATCTTTCATCCCCCTTTCTTGATTGACTTCCATCGTCCTTCTCAAGTCCGCGTAGCCTTCTATCACATGACTGAGTATAATGACATGCCAAAAATATTTGCATTTCATGTAGTTTCACCTACATTATCACATGTTAGCATTCCATACATACATATAGATATCACAATTGCATCACATCCTGCACACAACACCTGTTAGCACAATTTACATTTGCATTATCATATTCATCTGCATTTACATACATTCACATTTGCATCATGCATACACATATAAAACATAAAAGGGCAAAAACATATGTTGCATTTCATCATGTACATATCTGCATCCATAAAATAAAACATACATCACATAAGAACATCTCATCACATAGGTACACATGCATATAGCTGCCGCAAAGGTGAATTATCTCATATATATATAAAAAGTGTCATGATACAATGATGTCAAAATCATATGGCTACAAAGCACCCGCAGGTGTCTACATCATCATACAAAAATGGTACAATACTGATACATAGGGAGCCCTCTATGGCTATGATGAACTCCCTCCCTCAGAGCCACCTGGCCTCGATGGAATCTGAGCCCCTGAAGGACCCGCCCCAAGATCATCCCTCCTGTCCCCTCTATCTGGTGGTGGTGGAGGACCCATAACCCCACCACTCGATGCCTATCTCCTCCGGCTCCCTCCCATAGCTGTTGCTATCCACGATGGTCTATGGAAGCTCCTCGCCCATTGATCCGCTAGCACTGCACCATAATAGAGATCCCGCTAGTAGGCAATCTCCTCCCCTGCCCACAGGACATAGGCATATCCGGCCCCTGTGTCCTCTACTGCCTATCTCCCAGCCCTTAGTGTTGTCTCAACCTCTGTGTAGCGCTGAATGGCCTAGTCTCACTCCCGCTCAGTATCTCTGAGCCTCCTACTGAGCCTATCCCTCTCCCTCTCCAACTCTTGGATCTCATCTGCATGTCCCTAGTAGATCTCCCTCAGCTCCATCATCTCATCCTCCTCTGCATTAGCCCCCTCTAGCTCTACCTGTGGCTCTCCCTGTACGGGTGCCTGCCCCTATGCCTGTGCCTATACTAGTACCTATCCCTGTATCTGTCCCTATCCCTGTACCTGTACCTGTCTGGGACCCTGTGCTACTGGCACCTATAGCGGCAATCCACCATGACCCCTCACTACCCGAGCCTACCTCTCCTCTCCACCCTCCCTTTGTGGTGCAACCCTCCTCTCTCCAACTGCTCCCCTCCTCCTCCGTCAGTCTCTGCCCCCATCACCTCCACCATCATCATCATCTCCACCACCATCTCCATCTAATGGCTCTTCCGGATCCGTCAGGCATGGGAATGGATGCTCCACCCAGTATGCTGTGTACTCGGCATCCATGCCGACATCCTCAATCTCTGGCCACATGTCCCAAGGTAGGGGCATCATCTCTACCAACTGCATAACAGCTTGATCATATGATAATAGGGGTCCAAACTGTGTCTGATCTCTCACAGTCCGTGCATACATGCCTGAACCCCGTGGCATCCGCTGAATCCTGCCAAACTAGCTGCCAACCCTGTCCACTAGCTGCCTCTCCAGCACATAGGGCATCCGCCCAATCAGGTACCTACTACAGAAGGTGTAGGAAAGCTCAATTGCATCATCCTCCCACTGCTCGTATCCCAGGTATGGTCTCCATATGACCATGTCAATGCCATCTATCACCCACCGTCAATGCTCTAACCTACCAATCCGTGGCTGCGATGTGATCATGTCATATATGTGCACAAAACTGCGTCCGTGACCTCTGCCTCTGAAGTGTATCGGTCTCGTCACTAGTAGATGCTCATAAGCCCACACCTACAGCAATGTCACCCCGCAGCCCAATCCCACTGATCCGTGGTATACAAATTGATGCAGCTCATAGTAGAGGTGTGCAAGCACACATGGTCCCTAGGTATATCTGGTGTGCTATGTCACCAATGTCTCCAATGCTCCCCCCCAGCCTACAGCCAACCCCCATGTCACCCTATCCGGACACAGGAACCCACTGATCGCTCCTCCTATAATTGCTGGTAGCGCTAGCCCTATAGCTATCATCGTATCCCAAGCCACATGTCCAGCCCTCATCTCTAGTCCTGGGTCCTGGAACACTCATCTTAAGGCCTCCCTGTCTTCGTCTTGATCATATGGGATCAGCTCCCCATCGATCAGTATCCTTAGTATCCTGTATACATCCTTGAGGGTGACTGTCATCTCCCCCATCGGCAAATGAAATGTACAAGTCTCGGAGTGCCATCTCGCCGCCAGCGTAGTCAACAGTCCCATGTTCGCCCGAAATTCACCATAGCCTCGATGGTAGCTCGCTCCTCGGCTGTCAGCTCAGGTCGCAATCTCTGAGTCGATGGGAATCTCTCCCATGACTCCAGCATCGGCAAATACTCTTGTAGTCAAGCAAATCAATCATGTCAGTCATTGTGGCATTCCCTGTTTATCACAAAATGCTACTTTTTATCTACATGCATATGGCTATCTATCCTAGTGACACTCACTGTTCATAACAAAGTGTTGCTTCTATCCTAGTGACACTCACTGTTCATCACAAAGTGTTGTTATTTATCCTAGTAGTACTCCCTGTTCATCACAAAGTACTACGTGTGTGGCACTCACTATTCATCACAAAGTGCTGCTCACACTTGCACTCACTGTTCATCACAAAGTGCAGCTCATATTTTAGTACTCCCTGTTCATCACAAAGTACTCTATCTTGGTACTCATTGTTCATCACAAAGTGCCTTGCTCTATTCTAGTCTTCCCTAGAGGACCTGCTTGAGTGTATCCTCTCAGCAGCTTATCCAATCGACATCGTATGTTCATCATAGAACTGCCGATTTGACCTAGAAGACAAAAATTCACATTTTTTTTGACACAAACGCGCTTACCTGACATAAACGCGCTTAAGGATTGCACAAATGTGCCTAAAAAACATAGGCGCGCCTGACAAAAACAGATGCGCCTGGGTGACATAGACGTGCCTTCTTAGCACAGATGCGCCTAAACATCACAAACGTGGCCGTATTTGACACAGACGCTGTTTCAAACACAGATGCGCCTCGCGAGCATAGATGCGCCCGGCACCAACACAGACGCGCCTAGATATTTTTGAACATTTTTCTGGACTCTATTCTAAGCACATTTATTGCCCTATCTACCATGCATTAATGACAATAATAAATGCGTCAAAGTACGAGGAGGTTTGGCGGTACTTACTGGCTCTCCTGCCTCTGCTGGCCTCTGAAATCGGCGAACGCGGTCGAATCTGTGAATGAAGGCCATCGCTGCTGACTGCTGCTGCTCTATTTTTGCTCTGTACTTTGCTCTTGTGGATGTGTAGATGACAATGAGGATGTATTTTCCCTCGTGGTCTATCTTATAGCCTACCCTACCCCTAGCCCTTGTTTCCCGAGTCAGTCTTCATTATCTCGTGACTCTGTCACTTTATCCGGTCAGTCCATTCTAGCCTTTCTTTTTTATCGAGAGATTGTCTACGATCTTTTTAGACATTTTCATCCAATCTCTCGAGGGGGCATATCATTCCCATCTTGGGGCAACTCTGTATCAATTCATCTTATCTTCTTTGAAACAATGCGACAAGCCGCATTGTCTCAAAGAGGGGCAAAATGTAGACACCCAAAATTGTCCAGTCTAATTAAATAAATATTAGTTATTTAATTATCTAAGCTTAATTCTTCTATTAATTAAATAAATCTTTATCTATTTAATTAATTCATTTATCCTCTTCTAACCTTATTTCTCATTTAAATAAATACATTTATTTATTTAAATTATCCTTTTCCTAAATTAAATAAATATTTTATTTATTTAATTATCCCACTTCTTCTATTAATTAAATAAATCTTTATTTATTTAATTAATTCATTAACCTTTTCTACCCATGACACATGTCATTCATCTCTTAATTCCTACACTACCTACCCCTTTCATTATTTTATTATTTCCTCTACCTACCCTCTAATCATAGCCGACCTCCTTTTACACCTCTCAATCTTATCCCTCCATTTCATATAGTGTCTTCTATATAAGGAGATGTTTCCTTCTTTATCAAACCCTAGCTAATGAATCATCTTAAGGACTTGACTACACTACGATCCTACTTGCAACCACATTTCGTTCTTTGTTGAGCTCTTGTGCACATAAAATCTGAGAGCAAATATATCAAGCAAGATCAATGGAGATAGGAAGAATGGAGATAAAAACCCTATTGGACATGTGAAGGTATAATCTTTGTGATTTCATTTGATTTGCATTGTCTTAGGTAATTTTCATATGTTATGGTGGATCTTTGTTGTTGTTAGGCTAGGGTTTTGTGGTTGAATTCATTTAGCCTTTCAATATCATTATTATTGTTATTCATTTTCACCATATACACCAGGATGTTGTAAATGGCTGCAGTTCCTGTGCTGGTGCATGTATCAGATTACCATGGATCTGGCATTTAGGACTTTTCTTAACAAAGTGGTATGAATCTTTCTCCATTTTAGGCCAGTAGTATCCCATCCTTAGAAGCTTTTTAGCAAGGCTAGTACCACTTGAATGTGTGCCACAAATACTTTCGTGAAGCTCGTGTAAAGAAAAATCGGAATCATTATGATCAAGGCAACGAAGAAGAGTACCATCTAGACCTCGACGATACAAAGTATCAGCGGTAAGGGTGTAACGGGTAGCTTGTCGGATAAAGTTACGTTTTTGGTTACGAGATTGGTCAATTGGTAAGATATTGTGCTTGAGGTAGTCATATATTGGTCCATATAGCAGAGAATCTGAACTAGTCAAGGCATAGATAACATGGGATTCAAAGTGGTCATAGGCAGGGGAGAACAGTTGCTCTACTAGGAACTCATAATGACTTTGTTGCTCTAGAATTTGTAGTAGTGAAGTGATAGTAGCCATTGCATCAGCTGCTTTGTTGTTCAATCTTGGTATTTGCTCGAAGGTGATGTGCACAAAATACTATTTGAAGTCATCCACCATTCGCTTGTAGGGTAGTAGCTTGTCATCCTTTGTCTGATAGTTGTTGTTGATTTGATGGATGACCAGTTGCGAGTCTCCATAGACTTTTAACTCTATGATTTTCCATTCTACGGCCATTTTGATACCTATAACCAATGTCTAATATTCAGCCACATTATTTGTGCAAGGAAACATAAGCCTATATGATCTTGGTATAGTGTGTCCTTCAGGAGTGATGAACAGAATGCCAACACCTGAACCATGTTGTGTATAGGATCCGTCAAAGTATAGGGTCCATTGTTTGGTAGAAAGAGCAAGAACGTCCTTGTTTGGAAATTCAATCTCCATGGTGTGTTTGCCTGGTAGCGGTGCTTCAGCCAGCTGATCTACAATTGCTTGTCCTTTGATGGCTCATCTTTCTATGTATTGAATGTCGAATTCACTGAGAATCATGACCCATTTAGCCAATCGGCCTGTAAGAGTTGCCTTACTGAGTAGATATTTGAGAGGATCAATTTTTGCGACTAGCTTAATGGTGTGTGCTAGCATATAATGTTGGAACTTCTGAGATGTGAAGACCACTATTAGGCAAGCCTTTTCAATGAATGTATAGTTGAGTTCATATCCATTCAATGTCCTACTGATATAATATATGGTTCGTTCCTTTTCTTGTTGATCTTCTTATGCCAATAGTGCCCCCAGTGATATATCTGTTGTTGAGATATATAGGATAAGTGGCTTTCCTGCGACTGGTGGTACTAGAACTGGTGGATTCATCAGGTACTATTTGATTTGGTAAAAAGATTCTGCACACTTGGTCTCCCATCTGAATGGTACATTTTTGTGTAGTAAATGGTTAAATGGTAGACTTTTATCTACTAGTTGAGCGATGAATCGCCTAATTGATTGAAGTTGTCCTTGTAGAGATCTGAGTTGACTGATATTCTATGGTGGTGGCATGTCCATAATGACTTGTACTTTTGTTGGATCTACTTCAATACCTTTAGCTGAGACTATATAGCCTAGTAACTTGCCTGATGTAACCCCAAAGACACACTTCTTAGGGTTGAGCCTGACTTGGAATTTCTCCAATCGATCAAAGATCTTTGTTAGGATGCTGAGATGTTCTGCTCTGGTAAAGGATTTAGTGAGTAAATCATCCACATAGTCTTCCATAAACGTGTGCATCATGTCATGGAATATTGTTGTCATTGCTCTTTGAGAAGTGGCCCCTGCATTCTTTAAGCCAAAAGGCATAACATTCTAACAATACATTCCCCAAGGATAGGTGAACGCGGTTTTATCTTGATCTTCTGGAGCGATTTTGATTTGATTATAGCCTGAGAAACCGTCCATTAGTGAGAGCATTGCATGGTCTGCTGTGAGATCTACAATTATATCGATACTGGGCAAAGGAAAGTCATCTTTTGGACAAGCTTTGTTGACATCTCTGAAGTCAGTGCATATTCTAATACTACCATCTGGTTTTGATACTAGAACGATGTTGGAAATCCATTCTACATAGTCAATGGGTCGGATGAATCCAACATCTAATAGTTTCTTTAGTTCATTTTTGACCATGAGTGCCACCTGTAGATTCATCTTTCGTAGCTTTTGCTTGACTGGTTTAACTCCTGAAGAGATGAATAAGTGATGCATGATTAAGTGTGGATCCACTCCAGGCATATCAGCATATGACCAAGCAAAGTTAATTTGCTGTTCTTTAAAGAAAATGATGAATGCTGATCTTTCTTCCTCTATCAGAGATTCTGCAAGGTGTAGGTTTCTGACTACTTCTATGGTACCAATGTTGATTGATTGAGTGGGCTCAATCAATATGGGTGATCGCTCATGAAAGTGCTCAAGAAGAGTGTCAAGTCTCCCATCGTTAGGTGCCTTAAAAAGGTTTTCACCCTCCGATGCGTCCTTTATTTTTACTTTTTTGTGATCTAGAACTGCCATTGACTGGTTTTCAGCATTAGATCCTTTACTTGGTCCATTTTTGCGACTGAGAGACTTGGCACTCCCTGGTTTGTAGACATCATTACTTTGTTCATTGGTAGAGTCTATTTCCGAATTTATGGTACATAGGTAATGGATAATAGATTCATCATCTGGGAAAATTGGTATATCATGGATTTTAGGTTCATCCCAGTCGATGAGGTCAGGAAAGACAAGCGGTAAGGAATCGTTAGGTGGATCAAGTTCAGCTACTATGAGTGTTAGGACAGAGTTTTCATCGTGATTGTTCTTGGTTTTAAAGAAGTCTAGGATTTCGTCGAGGTCTTCGATGGTATTATCTTCCACATAGACTTGTTCATAATGTTTTTGTTCACTTTCCTAGGCGTCATAGATATTTTGTGGTCCAAATTCAAGAGGTCTATCTTCTGCGTTATGTTCTTCTTGAGAAAGAGATATAGAATCAGTATCGTTAGGGATATCTGTAGTAGCATTGGAGCAGGTACCCCATTCATATTCATTGGAATCAGTCTCAGAGGCATCATCCCAGATTCTATCAGTGTTGTAAACTGGTATGTTGTATGGTGAAAACAAATCTTTGACGATGGATACCATTTTGATAGTTTTTGTTGATTCTGTGTCAGATCCGTCTTCTACTTTCTGTATTTGTTCATAGACTATGCTTCCTCGGGGAGGAATAATGGTATCCGAAAATGATATTATTTGTTCTTGAGATATTGGTGTTTGAATATGAGCTACTACTGCAGATATGGCCCTTTTGTGTTTTAGAAGCTTTTCTTGATGTAACTTCTGATCTTGACATTCCCGTGCCTTGCGGATTGTTTCTGCTGATTCAAAGAGTGCTTCCTACCAGGATTCTTCTTTGTACTTCGTCTTTACTTTCCATTGAGGTTTTGTAGTTAAGTGGGGTGGCCTTTTTAATAAGAAAGTGAGCTCACAACCCAATCCTGCTTTGTTTCCATTGGGTTGTGAAGGAAGATCTATACGTTCAGTGACTCCTTCTTTGCATTTCCCAATAGGTCCTTTACCGTCATATCCCATTTGCTGCATGATTAAGTATCCTTTTCCATATAGGTGTGTAGGTAGAACAATGTCCAAGGCAACTGCTCTATTATCTTCTTTCTCATCTTTGTATAACCAGCTAAGAACGTCCTTGTCTTCTGATTCATATGCTAGAGTGCCCAATTGGATAAAGGTACCATCAAATTTGGTGATGGGTTGAGTGACCAGATGTGTTGATGTAGTAGGTAATCCATGAGATCTAGGTGATGTTGGCAAATTGGCCAAACATAAAGGCTCCAAAGAGTATTCTCCCATACCTTGGTCTTTGATTTGCATTTTCTGTTTGAAGTCTACCAATAAGGAGTTGGACTTTGCTGTTTGTAGATTTGATGTTAAAGATCGTTGTTTCTCTCTATTATGAGGAACCAAACTGTCTTGGGCTACCTCCATTGCATTGCAATGTTGAAATGGATTGTGATCAGCAGATATGGAGACTTCTTGTCTGTCATAAGAAAATTTGACACACTGGTGATACGTAGAAGGTACTGCTTGCATTTCATGTATCCAGGGTCGCCCTAACAAAATATTGTAGGTGAGATCTATGTCCAAGACCTGACATATAGTGTCTTTTTGCACTGGTCCCACTTGAATAGGTAATATCACAGTTCCTTTAGAGGACCTTTCCTCATCATCATATGCCTTTATGGTAATCTTCTTGCAGGGATCAATAGATTCTTCTGAGAAGCCTAATGCACGGATAAGCTTTAAAGTACATATATTAAGTCCGGCTCCTCCATCTATTAAGACTCTTTTTACTCGGTGTTTACAAACAATGACTTCGATATGGAGAGGAGTATTATGCGGATGGCTTAAGGAAGCATCGTCATGCTCTGAGAAGGTGAGGTTATGGGGTCTTGTCATATGGGCGACCATGGCTTGAAATCTGTCTATTTCTAGATTTTGAGGTACATTGGTTTCCAATAGCGCTTGTTCCAATATGTCTTTGTGCTTTGGTGATAGTTTCAAAAATTTTAGTATAGATATCTGAGCTAGAGTTTTGCGTAGTTGGCTAACCAAGTCATACTGGATTTTTGGTGTGGTAGTTGTAGGTGCAGTATGTCCTTTCAAGACATATTTCTGAGTTCGGGTTGTTACATTGATAGATTCATAATCACGCTTATCTCGGATGGTGATGACATTTACTTGATGATCTTCAGCTGATATGTGATTTATGGTGTTGTTGTAGATATGGTTGACACGAGTTCCGTGTGTATTATCCGAGGTTGAAGCTCCATCTTTGTAATTTGGAAGAGGATTTTTAAAGGCTCCATGATCACCATTTGTTTTGAGACCATCTATTATTAAGTCACCTCGATCAATCATATCTTGCACCATGTGTTTCAATCTCATGCAATCGTTCGTCTAATGACCCTTGTTACGATGGTAATCACAATAGTGTGAATCATTCCACCAAGGTGGTTTGATTTGGGGTTCATAGTTGCTGATTGGAGGCAAAGAAAGAATCTTGTGTGCCAAAAGTTCTCTGAATGCTGATTCTAGTGATTGCCCCAGTGGTGTGAAGATACGTTTTTGGAAATTGTTTGTGTTGTTGCGTGAATTGTTGTTAGGTCCTGGATTCATGTTTTTGCTTTGAGTATCATTGGTGTTGTTTGTGTTGAGTTGTCCTTGATCAGTGTTTGGTGCATATGTGTTAAGCATTTGGATTAACATTTTTAGGATTTTTTATATTTTGAGGATTTCCGGATAATGCAAGCACTGGTTGCTTTGATTTGGGATCATATGATTCATTGTTGCCTTCGTTTTTGTTTCGAGTCCAAAATCAAGATTTGTCGAGGTTGGTGTTGTTCTAGTTATTGTAGTTTGATGAGTTTGCTCCTTCCTTGTAGAATTTGAGCATTCCCTTTTTGACACATGCTTCCTCTACTTGAATGTCATTTTCAATCAATTTAGCGAAAGATGGTATGCATTGAAGTTTTAGTCTGTAACTCATTTCACCATTCAAGTTATCGATGAAGATTTCCATTTTCTCCTTTTCGGGAATATCTCGAGGATATCTGGATACCATACGTCGCCAGCGTTGAAGGAATATCATGAATGTTTCATTGTTCTTTTGTTTGGTGTTGCAAACATCTAGCATGGTTACGGCATGTTGGATGTTATAGGAATATTGGGTTATGAATTTGTTAACCAATTCATCAAATGATCTGACAGGTGGTGTAATTTTGGATAACCATTCCATTGTTTGCCCTCCCAAGCTTCTTGGGAATAACCTCATCAAATAGGTGTCATCATGAGCAAATTCAAGGCTCATGGTGCAAAATTCTTGAACATGATCTCGGGGATCACTTTTCCCATCATATTTATCAAATTTGGGAACATCTGAGTTGGGAGGAAAAGGAACCATGTTCAATCTTCTGTCAAATGGATAGGGATAGATTTCATTTAAAGAGTACCGCACTGTTGTCCCTTGTTGCATATCCTATATTTGCCTTTGCAACATTTGCATTTGTTAAGTAAGGGCAACCAAAGGTATATTGTCTTGTCGAGGGAAAAGTTCTTCCCTTGTATTTGTTCTCAACTGAAAAGGCGTGGTAAATGGTATATTTTGCTCTGGTGTTTCTAACTCGGGTATACGCATTTCTGGTATGCATTGTTTTGGAATGTGTTGCTCAAGTATGTGTTGTTCAAAGTTACGAGTTTCTTCTTCTCTTTGTTGTTCTTTATATGCATATTGTCGAGATCCGGTTTTAAAGATGTTTGTGTCTAAATCTTCGGGAAGTTTAACGCCTTTACTTGTGAGCATGAGCAGGTATTTTTCTTTGTCATTTTCCATGAGCCTTTCAACAAGTTTTTGGAATGAGGGGTTTTCCTGACATTCCTGAAGAAGTGCTTCAGAGATTTCAGGTTCTTCTAAGTGTGGAACTTCAAAAGGATTTGACAATCTTCGATTCATACTAGACTCGGCATGTGTCTCGCTTTGTTGGTTTCTTTGAGAGCGAGTAACAGGCATTTTAATAGAAACTTTTAGTGATGAAAGGGACAAAAACCTCATTGATATGTTGCTCGGGGGTGGGTGGTTATGGTCGAGATGTGTTATAAGTGATACACTCATCGAGCAAGAATGCTGGATTGATTTTTCCTCCGCGGTTTATGATTTGATTAAAAGCAGACTTTTGACAGTAGGCTCTTGTCTTCAAGGGTTCTTTGTCAAATTTGTTGGATTTGTTTTGGATATAACGTTTGACGTAATGAAGGAATACCCGATGAGATTTGAAGAGTTGACGCTTGATGTATAAAAACTTGTTTCTCTTGATGAATTTGGAAAAACTAGGTTGTTGTTTCTTCAACGTGATGTTATGATAAAGGTTCTTTCTTCTCAGAATATGGGGATTAGTCATGCATGAGTGATCAATGGTTTCCTTTGATTTGTTTGGATTTAGTTGATCTTGTTTGGAAATTTTCAAATTTTACTCTATCAAAGTGAAGGTTTAGATGCCCCTTCACGACAAAGCGTGTCAAATGATATGGATAAAAGCATCCCGATATGAAAACTTGATTTGACAATTTGAAAATTTTAAACAAGTGTTTTTGAGATAAAATCTGTAAGATGGTAAAGGATTCTGTTGATACTGCTGATGAAGTTTCTGGATTATGATAAGATAGACATGTTTTATCGTGCGATTCGTTTAGTATTTTACAACGTTTGTTTTGACACAAATTTAGCTCAAGAAATAGTCTTAACGGTTTGTTTTGGTTACTTTGTTTTGATGAAAAAATGTTGTTGGTAATGAGAGGCTTTTGAAAATGTTTTCAAAAATTTTAAAATTTTTCACTGCTTTGCCCTTTGTTTTTATGTTTTTGATCACGCGCTAAAACAGAGACTACATGCGCTATTGAAATTACTCCACGCGCTAAAGTAATGACCACACGCGCTAGGCTGCCCCCAGACACACACTAAAGTTTTGACTATTCAAAATTGTTTTCTATCTATTTTGAAAAAGCTATGCGCTAGTCTGGGCTTGTAACGTGCTAACTGTTGAACTTTATGCGCTAATGTTTGGTTTCCACGCGCTAAGCTGTTGCTTCCACGTGCTAGACAGTTTCTCTGATGCACTAAATTATTTCACACTATTTTGTTTTGAGATAAAACGCTATTGTTTGGAACCGACGTGCTAAATTGATGTTTATATGTGCTAACAGAAGTACCCCACGCGCTAAGAAGTTGCTCTTATACGTTAAACTGCCCTAATCTTTCTTTTGGTTTATTTTTTTGCAATTTTTGAATTTTTGTCGTGAATTTTTCAAGTTTGATGGATGATTTTCTGAAGTAGTAAATGCAAGCACGGCACAAAAAGTACAACCATTTTGCCTAATCTAACAAAAAGTGTATGTTCTGCGAGGATGTGTTCAAATCCTAAATGTTTTAACAGGTTTTGATACGAATAATACACTTCAGAAAGACTCTTTATTCAAAGGTCATAAATAACATCATAGCCCACTAGTCTCGATACTCCGTCAGCTCAAACAGCCGTGTCACCCCCTAGACGACGCCCATTTTTTTGCCTTTTGCCAGAAATTAACCCAAAGTGAATCGCTTCATAGTTGAGTAGTTATCTTGGGAGATATATGGTGAGTAATTTTGGGAGTGGATTCTTCCCCACCCTTGCACTATGATGTTATAAATGTCTGGTTACTGACTCGGTTCAAAGCTTCTATTTTCTATGGTTCGTAATCAGGTTTCCTGTTCGGCCGTCAGTGATAAACTCCCTCAGGAGGCTTCCCAACCTTTAGAACAAAGGCTTTACGTATCTCAAGGATATTGGGGGAAGGCTAATCGCTACGCACAACCGTTGAAAAGGACTTTCATCACTTTCCACGTTTGATTATAGTGGGTTGAAATTCTTGGCATCAAAGTCGTTCCCCACTTAGGTCATTCCCTTCACACCGGCCATAAACGGCTTTAAGAGTTGATTTCAACTCCTCGGGAAGGTAGGCCTACTAAAGGATTTATTGTTTGAAGTAAAGAAAGCTTTAAGAGTGGTCTAGATTTTTGATCACCCAGTTAAGTGGATAGCATATACCTTCCACTTTCGAGACAAGGCAATCAAGTTGTTCTTTTTAGCCTTCAAGACAATGATTTGCTAACTTTTATTTAGAGATGTTGCTCCAACAAGCATGCTGTTCTTTTTAACCTTTCATAGCAAAGTGTGTATTTCCAAAACTTTTGTAAAACAAGCCTGGTCAACAAAGTAAATCGTGATGTTTGGTCAACAAAATTAAAGTCGATAGGGAAAAACTTTCCCTTTTTGCCTTGCACAAAATAAAGATGAGGTTCTTTTACTTTGCAAAATGAAGTGAATCCTTTTAAACACCAAAAGATGGTGAGGTTCTTTTTAAAACTTTGCAGAAAGTAAATTTGCTTGTTCTTTTTAGAGCTTCCAAAAGAAGTGTTTTTCCTAACTTGCAGGAATGAAAGGTTTGCTTTGTTGTTCTTTTTAACATGCAATAAAGAAAGATGAATTCTTTTTACTAACTTTGAAAGAAAGCAAAGAAAACTAGAGTGATCTCCTTTGTTCTTGCATAAAATGTTAGAACCTGCACACAGTTAGTTAGCAGAAAGAAAATCAAATCATCATGGTGGGCTTCACAAGCCTAATTTTTATCTTTCGGTTACAAATTATATTCTGTCTGTGATGCGCTACAGAAAAGACTGTACGCGTTACAATATAACCTAGATGCACTAAAATAATGTCTTAATGCGCCACACTATTTTCTGGATGCGCTACTTTGTGCGCTGAAAGCACTGCTCTGTTTTTCTCCCGTGATGAGACCTACAGGAAAATTAGTGATTTTATGCGCTAATATATAAACTTCACGCGCTAGATGATGGACTCCACGTGCTAAACAATGAACTGGATGCACTAAGCTGTTAACCGGATGCGCTAAACAGTCAACTTAATGCACTAATTCATTTTTCCCGCGTGCCTACTAAAGTGGTTAAATTTAAAAACCGATTTGATATATGGGGTTGAGCCCCACGGTGGGCGCCAGAAATGTATGCGGGAAAAGCAGGTCAATAGAACTCAATATGTGAAAATATTCTAAAAGACTTGTCCACACACACACACAGGACTTCTTGGTGCAAGCTATGGAGTAATGAAATATCACTCAGCTTTCCAAGGTTGGTCACATGGTTCTCTATCTTACAATGTCCCTCAAACCAATGTTTTTTCTCTCAGATCACTAAGCAAAATGGTTTAGGGATGGAAAATGTAAGAACGAGGGATGCTTTGATAGATTTTAGAATGAAATGCATCCTAAGCTATGCATGATTCTAGAAATGCAATAAACTAGATTATAAGATGACAAGGTTAGTATAAATACTATCCTAACATGATATATTAGTCTATGATTGAGCTAAATGATAAAGAAAGTATTCTAAACATGCATATTTAGACTAATTCCTAGTTAAAGAGAGGTTAAAATGGTGAGCATAAAAATGATATATGAAAGCTTGAATGTATTTGAGCATAAGTATGATACTACAAACTTGGATTGATTTCTAAATGGAGGAATGAAAGCTCTATTTATAGCAAAAACAGGGCAATGGATGGTTAGGATTGAAAGAGTTGATCAAGGGTTGAGTTTGAAAGTTGGGGATCCATGTTTGCAATTTGTACTAATGAAATGGTGACAAGTGTCAACATAGGGTTGGGTTGAGAGAAGGGGTTGGAGGCATTAAATGCCTGATAAGACCTTATGGTTATCTAGAGGGTAAGGGTCAAGCCTAAGTTAAGATTATCCATTAGATTAAGAGTTAATCCCAGGATAAACCCTTGTGCAAATGATTAAGAGATAATCATGGTCAAAGCATTAAAGGCTTGATGAGACCCTTGGGTTGGATGAAGGTTGAGTTAAAAGAAATTCTTTAACTATGTAAGAGGGTTTGAGTTAACCATTAATGGTTATGAAGACTTTGGGGAATTAAGTGGTCGAAGACTTGAAGCCTTTAATGGTTATCAAAGACTTTGAGGATTTGAGAAGTGACTTCCCCTTGCTTAGGGATGTGACAAAGTTTAGAAGATGGGTTAGGCTAATTCGAAATGATTAGAAGAGTCTAGAAGAAATTAGGAAGGGGTTTAGGAAGGCAAGTGGGAGATATAGGATTTTGCAAGTGGATGGAGGGATAATATGATTTAATTGAATTTAATGAATTTCATTCAATTTGGTGCCAACAAAAAAAATCAGATTTATTAAATTTAGGATAACTATTTAATTAAATTTGAATTTAATTAAAAGTGGAAAGGGGGAATTTAATTGAATAAAATGATTTATTTATTAAATGGGTATAGTGAATTTAATTGAAATAAATTGAATAATTTACTTAATTAAATAGAGAAATGTGGATAATTTAATTAAATTGGATTTAATTAAATTGAGAAATGAACATAAAATATTCATTTAGGAATATGGTCATTTTTATACGTCTACAGTAGTGATTATAAAACAACAGGTGGTGTGATCTAGAAGTAGCACAAGTTGCTTGAATAGATCCTCTTCTGCTCACTCAAAACTAAATCACCAACATATTTTGCAATGCCTTCAACAACTTAACACTTCTATCTCGCATCATATCATGTATCAAAATAGTTCATCATAATGTCATTATATAGACATTAGATTTCATGTCGGCTCATGAATCATATCACAATTTCCTAGGTGAAGTGTATCTGGACAATCTAACATAACTCATCACAAATTGCCACAAAATCTATCAGTTAGGAATAACTCTTCATGACTGGTGCTAACTCATCACACAATCAATGAATACCAGTTGGAACACTGATACTAGTTTAGAGATAACCACATTCTACACAAAAACTAATTGTCCTTCATTTGCTTCTTTGATGGTCTCCGCTAAATTTCCAAGCTGGTGTCAAGCCATTCCTGCATATACCAGTTGTCAACATATATTGGTTTGACACCCTCTAGACCATCTTAAACTAAACATCCAATACCGGTTGCAATACAAGTAACTTTAGAATTAATACCGGTTTGTCTTAACTAAGCTGACAATGACAATGTGAACATATGTGTGTGAATACATGTTCCATCAATGACAACACATTAAGTCATCCATTACAATCATCATCAAGCCAACAAATATATATTTCAAGATTGATCATGATAACATTCTGATTTTTGATGTTTTTGTTGATGATATTATTTTTGGAGGGAATGATAGTTTGTGCAAAAATGTTTGGTGATGAGATGAAAAATAAATTTGAGATGTCTATGATTGGTGAGATGAAATTATTTTTGGGATTACAAATTATTTACTTGGATAAAGGAAATTTTATATCTCAGTCCAAGTATGTGAAGGAATTATTGAAGAAGTTTGGTTTAGATGATGCAAATCTAGTAGGTACTCCTATGGTGACCGAATGTAAGTTGACAAAGGATGATGATTATCTGAAAGAAAAACAGAATATATACATATCTATGATTGGTGGATTACTATATTTAACTCAAACTAGACCAGATATTATGAATGTTATATATCTTGTTGCTAGATTTCAGGTTGATCCTAAGGAATCTCATGTAGCTGTGAAAAAAAAATTTAAATATTTGAAAGGGACAGTTGATTTTGGCTTGTGGTATCCTAAAGATGATGATTTCACTTTGAGTGCTTTTGCAGATGCTAATTGGGCAGGTGATGTTGATGACTAGAAGAGTACTAGTGGTGGTGCATTTTTCTTGGGAAGGAGATTGGTTTCTTGGATGCGTAAGAAGTAGAATGCTATTTCTTTATCTACTGTAGAGGCTGAGTATATTGCTACTGCTAACAATCGTACTCAAGTGGTATGGATAAAGTAGATGTTAAAGGATATCAGAGTTATTTATGATGAGCCTACTACTATATACTATGATAATTAAAGTGCTATCAACATTTCTAAGAATCTAGTGTTGCATTCAAAGAATAATCATATGTCAATCAAGTTTCATTTCTTGAGAGAAAAGGTGAATGAGAAGGAAGTCAAATTGAAGTATGTATCTACAAAGGAACAAATTGCAGATATCTTCATGAAGCCTTTGCCTAAGGATACTTTTGAGTACCTCAGAGAGAAGCTATGGGTGATTTCCCCTCCTGATAAGAACTAAGATTCATGCATGGATTTGCATAAGTCTGGTGGATTTCACAGTAATATTTTGCGATCCATATTGATGAGTGGTGGTTGCTACTTAGGGGGAGTAGTTAGTGTGGTGGTTCAAATGTTCAAATTTGGGGGAGAGTTTCAGTTTTGTGAGATTTTGTTGTGCAAATATGTGTCTTTTCCATTGATGTCAAAGGGGAAGAGATTCATGTGAAAAACTGTATATTGACTTCAAGGGGAGAGAACATTTATCTGAGAGATTTGTTAATTTCTTTGTCATCGATTATTTTTCACATCATATATTGCCATCAATGCCAAAGGGGGAGATTATTGGCATTGGGGAGATTGTTGGAATCATGTGCAAATATTTGTTTGGATTGATTGAGTGATGTGTTGTAATTGATGTCAACATATTCCTCTATGTGTTCCAGTGTTGCAGTCAGATTAAGTGAGTTGGTTTGGCCAGTGTGTTGTAGATGAGTTGTTGTGGATTAAAGGGTTTTGAGATAAGTATCTCTAGTTGATTCATATCAAGTTTTAATGGTTTGCATGGAGATTTGATCGAGTTATGAGATCCAGTATCGCGATTGGGTTTTTAGTTGTTCGATGTTGATTAGTGTTTTGGATTTTACTCTGTATTGTAATATCTTGGTTTGCAGATTTGGTAGAGCATTTGGGACATTCTGGTGTGTCCTCAATTCAGATGGTTCATGATTTGGAGGTCCACAAGTGAATCTTTTAGTTTGACAGCCATTATAATTAGTGTTCTTGAAGTTCGGTATAATGATGATGAAGATTCTAGTAAGTGGTGTTGGTGCAACTATTTTTGTGGTAATTCTGTTGGTATTTTGGTATGGTTTTGTCTTTGATGTCAATACCTACTGAAAACTAGCACTTTGGAGATCCAGCAACATTCACCGGCAAGCAAACTGTGCAACAGTTACTGGTATATGGTTCACCGGCAGGATATAATGTTCACTGGTATCTGGAATGATATGGAAGACACTTGGTAATGTTGAAGACATCGTGTGGACACTTTTTTTTGAAGAATTAATCATTGGTATATTCATATTTGCATATTTTCTTTTACCGGCAAATAGGTCCAGGTTATCTAGGGTTACACTGGCAGGTTTATCTTTTCCAGATTAGCATGGCACGCTATGGAGATGATTTATTATTGTTGTAAATGCATTAGGCTAACATGTTAAATTGGTTATTGCATCGGATATGATATTGTATGTAAAATGATTTTATTGTAAAGCCGACCTACTAAAATTGGTCTTAGGGTATGGTATATATGTAAGATCTTATTTGTAAGATCAAGTGTGGAATGTGAAAATGAATTGAGTGAAGGTATATGCAAGATCAAGTAGAGATATACATGAAGACATCATTTGAAGGTGAAGTTAGGTTTTTGTAGAAGTATATCAGCATTACACCGGTACTGAATTTAGCATATGAAGATGCTATTTTGTGCAATACATTCTTATTGGATTTAACCATCCAACTATAGTCAGTGTGACTCCCATTTTGTGATTGAACAGTGAGCTCTAGGCTGTTGGCCTTTCTGCAAGTGCAGACCCCATTTATGTACACTTACTATCTGCAATAGTATCATCTGATTGTGGGTAAGGTTTCCCACCATGGTTTTTCCTCTTATAGGGTTTCCACGTACAAATATTGGTGTTGTGTTGTAGATGACTTTATATTTATGTTTCACGCATTAATCCTTACCGGTATAGCAATTTACTGTTAACACTGTCTACCAGCATACTTAACTGGTTTACTGGTATTAAGAATTAAGTTGGTTAATTAGTTTTTGGTTTGAATTTATTAGACAACTGATTCACCCCCCCTCTCAGTTGTCTCCGAGACCTAACAAATTCATGCTGCTTGTGGATGTTTCTAGATAATTTCCTATTGGTGTTGGTGGTCCGCATTGATCATTGTGCTCGTTCTTGATGATTTTTATTGATCTAGTGGTGCTCTTCATGTTCTTGGCCGACATGATGATTGTAGCGTGTTGCAAATGTTTGAGACATAATTCTTGGAAGTGTTTCATATTCGAGGTTTTGATTTAGGTCCATACTATGTATTAGCCAACATTGTTTTGGTCCACATATAATATTATAGCATGTATGGCTTTATCTTTGTAATTTTTGATGTGTGTTGAGTATAAATAAATGTAATACTCATGTGAAAGAGGTATTTGTGTGTTAATAATTCTTTAATATTTTGGAAGCAGTGAAGTAGTGCGAAGAAGTGTGAAAGAGAAGAATATGTGTTATGTACTTAATAGGAACTATAACCATAAATGAGGAGATTCTATTCTATCAGTTCATGATCTTTCGGATTTAATCCGAATATGTTTGTAAAACAATGAATCTTCCTTGGGTTGTAGCCCTTTGTTGTTTTTTAGCAGTGAGCTCTAGGCAGTGTTCCTAAATGCATGTGCATTCCCCATTGTAATATTTCATATACTTATAACAGGGTATCATCATATTGTGGGTAGGTTCCCATCATGGTTTTTCTCTTGATTAGGTTTTCCACATCAAAAATCTTGGTGTTCTGTGTTATTGATCTGGTGTTGATTTATTCTTTCATTATTAATTATCAAATCTGAAATTGTGTTTGAGTTAAGTAAAGTTTTTGAGAAAACTGATTCACCCCCCCCCCTTAGTTTTATGCCTTGTTGCCAATAAAAGTGTTTTCTGCACAAGCTCCCTCTCAAATCGATATTAGTTAAAAAAACCCAACAACCTACAAATGAAACCAAAGGCGATCAGGCTCCGATACGACTTGTAAGGAAGTTAAGTAGCAAAACAATTTCCTACACTAACCTTGAGAGGAGGGTAATGCAAAAAAATTTACAAATCATTACAACAGTTACAAAAACTTAACATAAATAAATAGAATATCATGTGTACCACAACACATCAATACAATGATTTACATGGGGAAAACCCTTTTGGGAGAAAAACCCCACAGTCCAAAAGCAGTTCAATATATTATTCAACGATGAATAAAAAAATACAATATACTTGAAGAGAAATCTCTTTATAGGAGTACCACTAAAAAGAGATTCATAGGTAACTTAATAGCCATAAGACTCTTACACACAACCTCTATATCGCACACCTCATATATAGGAGATACAATACAAGAAACCGTCAAACGATATTATAAAACCATGGGCTAAAACCACTCAATAAAGTAGAGATGACCTTATCTCCATTATAGATTCCCTATGACGTGCCAAAACACACATCAACACATGTTCCTCTCTTTTACATCTCATTTATGTGTTCGATGCAATTTATATTTCCTATTTCAGGAGTCCAAACTTCCAGAGGTCATAACTTGTGAACTGTGTGTTCGATTGACGAACCGTTTGAAGTGCTAGAAAGCTCACAAAGTTCTCTATCACCTTGTAAACTGCTAAACCATTTAAAACCATTTTTTAGGGTGTTTCAGAGCCTCTAAATTCCCCAAAATTAATTTTAAACCTTTCATCACACCCTCAAAAAATGGAAACTTTAATATCTCCAAAACTAGCTATGATCTTGCGACAAAAATTTATTGGCATGCTCATCTAGCCAACCAAAATATTCTAGGATAATTTTGCACCATTTTGTGCTCAAATGAAAACTTACTATAAATAGTAACCTCATGTAAATGCAAGGTTGAGACACCATTTTCTCAACATGAATCAGTTTGGACCTAATACCCAAACTTTATGACTTAATCCAAAAACTCTTTAATCTTACTCTTATTGGCAACAATAAAACACCATTCACAAGAGAGCACCAAATTTACATAGAAAACCCAAACATGAAAAACTATGGTGAGAATCAACCCACAATATGTGAAATAATTACAATATAATATTAGGTTCATTTCCAAAGAACCACACTGCTCCGTGAAGGACTTATAGGCTAGAGTGCACAACCTGTTGGAACTTATTAAAATTTGAGTCAAGTTTTGAGGTCCAATTCAAATTTTTGCTTTGCATTTCCAAATGAGTCAGTTTGAATGGCCTAGTTAAAGAGAGGGTAAAATGGCGCCTGTTGATTTTCAAGGGGTAAGGCTCTGGATTCATGTCCTACACCTTTCATTTGGCCTATGCAATGATGTGAAACTTTCAAAATTCAGTTTTGATAAGTTTACCGGGTACCCATTTCAAGGGGTGAGCTGAAAGTACATTTTAGGTGCAAATGCAGATTTTACCAAGTAGCCTACTTTGAGCATTTATATCTTTTGCCCTGTTGATCTTCATGAAGAAATTCAAAATGAATTCAATTCTATGCATAAATGTGAGTCATCCTACAAAGTTTCAAGCCTTAACGAATACATTTGCTCAGTTTTTGAAGATCAATCCATTTGCAGTTTGTGTGGTTTGACAAGTCCCTGTTTTAGCGCCTAGTCAGAGCCCTGTTTCGCATAAGTGTAAAAGTTGCCTCACTGAGTGTTATGCCAGAATTTTTATTCCGAGCTATTTTTGGTATAAATAATGAGTCGTGTTTCAAATTTCAAGCCTCTACCAATCCGTTTAGTCAGTTTTCAAAAGGGTTCATTGAGTCATCATTTTCAGTGATCCGTACTTTCAGTGCTATATCAGTTAATGTAGCCATTTTCATGAGCGTGCCATTTGCACCCAATCAGAATTTTGATCAAACTGAGAATTCAAAGATTTAATATGTACTTCAGGGTACCTATGTTTCAAATTTGAGGGTCTACGGAGGTCGTTTGATATTTTTGAGAAAGGCATCATGTGTTGCTAGAACATTGACTTCATCAGGTCCGCAGTGTCGACAAAGCCAGTTGGTCATTTTCGACAATTAATATCTCTTCACTCGGGACTCATCTTGAAAAACCATTTGGTAGATTTCATGCTTGTATATCAGAGTACATGCCTGTCAGATGGCGAGGTCCAGAAAGGTGTTTTGACCACTTTGAAAATTACGTCTTCGCGATTAAATGCAAAAATGTGACGTAATTGCCTGAAGGTTGAAAAATTCAGTCTGATGATCCAAAAATGATGCCGATTGTTTCCAGAGGTGTTTTTAAGGTTCCTGAAGCATTTCAGAGTTCAATTGCATAAAAATGAATTTTTTTTTAGTCGGACCCACTTTGGGGCCTGACTTGACTTGTTGCTTCACAATGTTTTTTGAATCAAGGTTTAACAATATAGCTCAAATGAAGGAGATCATTGTCATATATATTTTCATGGTCTATAAAGACAAGAATGATGTGCATTGGGTTCTCTCTATTGTCATGATTTCATTCCTATTTGTGGTTTTGAATCCTAGGTCTCCATTGTTTGTATTCCATTGATCGTGTGTTATATCTCCATGAGCCAATTCACAGCCCCTAAGAACCATCAAACAGAAGCTATAATATACATAAGAGATAGTGAAAGTCTATAGATTGTTAAGATTGTGTAGTAATTTTGGATGAGAGCAGTCCATGACTGTATATCTAGAAAAATAGTTCATGACAGAGAATAATGGACAAGGATCGTGCACATTACTCATTATATGAGTTCACTGGCAAAAGAGTAGAATCATCATCACAGTTACAGCAACCAAATCCTACACCCCACGTGAGCCTGTCAGATCCTCCAAATGGAATTATGCGAATACCTTTTTGAATAGCTACTTGGATTTATAAGGATTTGGGTTACAAGGCTTATAAAATTCGGTTTATTGAAGATTTGTCAAATCTATTTTATCCATGTAGTTTGGTGCAACTTATGTGTGTTGGCTATCAACTTAGGAAGAAAATGATCTCATCAATTCCTCATTCAAGCTCTGCAGGTGTCCTCCCTCTACATGGCAGTTTGAAACAAGCTAATTTAGAAGTTCAATGCACCTCTTGCCAAAGACTCCCCTGCGTGGTAATAGAAGAGGGCAAGGAATCATTTAAATCTTTGAACAAAGGCATGGTAGCAGCTCCAATTAGCAATGATCCTCTGTGTGGTATGAAGGTTTGGAAGACTGTTAGAAGCTCCAACAGATGATTGAAAACTAGTCAATGCCTCCCTCAGATGTGACATGTGGTAAGTGGGAAACCCACATGAGGTGCAGGCCAAGTGATGCCTTTGGTGGGGAGAGTGGGGAGGTAAAAACAAATCGCATTTGGCAGGTGTAGTGCCTTTGACCTCCACATTTCCTTGCTGGCAGCATGGCATATTGAAGGCGTTGGAAGCATATTTCAAAACAAATGCAGCTTTTGCAGAATCATTTCACCCCTCCAAGCTCCTTCTCCATCCTCCCTTCCTCCATGTGGTGTTGTGGGAAATGATTTAGTAACAACAGTCCATCCTCTGCGATGTGCCAATGAAATGGCATTAAAATGTTCAAAGGTAAATTTCCCCCATTTTGGTGTGGTGTGGTGGAAGTTCAAAAACTCAAGCAAATGCTATGGCATGCATCCTCTCTTTCCTCACGTTCTAGGGATTGGGCGTTGAAGTTTGCAGAGGCTTCAAACTCCTTGGCAAAAGAATGACGCCATTAAAACTCTCAGGCAAAACCTTGAAAATGTAGTCCTAGATGAAATGCATTATCCCACATTCACTATGGAGGGGAACTTTTTGGTGTTGATAAACAAATTCACACCCATCTAATATGTCAAAGCCTTAAGGCTTTTGACGGACAATGCCCATTGGGCACGCAAGGTGGACCCCACGCATGTGGGTGCGGATCCCAAGGCAATCGAGAAGGCTGAGCAATGACCAAGTGGACCCCACGCAGGCACGGATCTTGAGGCAAGCAAATTTTGCAGACAAAGGATGGCTTAACCGGTGAGCAAGTTCAAGATGATCCGACGGTGTGCGCGATTTCGCAGGCCGAAGATGCTCGCCAGTTAAGGTCCGCGAAATGGCGAAAAGCTCAACAATGGTTAAAGACCTTGTAGGTTCAGGAGATCGGACGACTCGCGCAACTTCGTGAAGGAAAGAAGTTCGCCAGTTAAGGGCTGTGAAATGGCGAAAAGCCCAAGCCGAAAACGTAGCGAAAGTGAGGATGTAAAGATCAAGCATGTCCACGGAGATCCAACGGCTCGCGTGATTTCGAAGCCCCGAAGATGCACAAAAATTACCCATCGTGAAATGGTGAAAGCCAGGTGGCAGTATGACATGGCGGTCCAGTAGGTGGGTCCCATCCCAGTGGCGCATAGGTGGCGGTGATGTGGCGCACACGTGGCGTACAGGTGGATAGACAAGTGGCAGTGACAAAGCAGACACGTGGCAGAGTGATGAGGTGTCATCCCAGGTGGCACCCAGTGGACCTCATCGACCAATCAAGGACCGCCACGTGGTAGGGTGTCAGGCCAAAATCAGAGGCAAAAATGGATGAAAAATTAAAATTAAATGTATAGTTTCAACTATACAAGATTTTCAAAAAATTTAAATGATAGAGCCATATTCAGAATTAATTTGCTCAGAGGTCCATTTTTGCCTGAAATGGCAAGTATGGTATATCGTCGGAAAGCTCTCGGAGTGCAGAATGCAGTTATAAAGTTGGTTTCAATAGAGATCAGATATTTTGGGAGTAGTTTTCATGTGAATGAAATTCAGTTAGAAAGGAGACACTTGGCAATTTCGATTGCAGACCTAATCTTTTCCCTCTTCCTTCTTATTCCAATTTTCTTCTCATTGTAAGGGTTCCAGAAATTTGGAGAATGGCTCTATTTTTTCATGGTTTCCAAGTTTGAGTATTCTTGAAGATTCTATAGGGCAGGGCTTTCCTTTCAGTAATGGAGTTCAATTCTTTGCTATAGGTGTTCCTAGTTGCAGGTTCTTGTGTATGTAAAGCATGCACAAATTCGTACAGAATTTATCTCTAAAATGTAATCTCATTTTATTCAAATCTGATTCTTAAGGAGGATCAAGTTGGTCATGAGCAGCTGTGTCTGTGAGTGTAATATTGGTTTGTAGGTAATCTTCAAGGAAGATTTTAAACTCTATGAGCAAACATTAATAAAACAATGTTTATGTTTCTGGATCTGATATTTTCTGTGGATGAGTTGAGTAATGCATTCATGCAAGGCATTAAATGCAGGAATACTTAAAAATTAAGATGGATCTGTAGTAAGTTTTCATCTATAGTTTGATTTGTGACTCTGTAGCCCTTGGATAAGGCACTGATCTTGCAATTAAGGGGATTCTCAAACCAATCAAAAATCCAATGAGAATATCTTTAGTTTATGTTATGTTTAAAAATGTTTCATACATCTCATGCTCAAACATAGTTAAGTTTTATGTGTAGATCTAGCCTATCTGTAGTAAACTACTTGTTATAGAGTCGTGGTGAGATCTATTTGTTTATGTTGATGTTGTCATAGGTGTGTAATACGTTTAATTCTAAGCATCAAAGGTATACCCGCCTAGGTTTTGCAGAGCCTGAAGAGTAGAAGGATTTAGATCCTTTTCATGTTGTCTAATCCCTGAGGTTCTTCATAGATTGAATTGGCTACTTCATAGATCGATTGCAAGTGTGCTTGGGTTAATCAATTTTGATGAACAACAAAAATGGCGACTCTGCTGGGGAATTGTTAAATAAGAATTACCTAATTTCATATCCAGCCAGTCTATCCATTGTGTATGCACAGAGTTAGAGAATGTTCCTTGTTCTGGATCTATGGAATGATGTGTTATTTCATGTCATATTTTATAAAGAAGTAACAGTAAATTCATGTTGCTGAGTTGTAAGAAGTCCTTGCAGCTATATGCAAACTTTTCCCCAATTCCTTATTGGGTGGCGACTCTGTGGTTCATGTCAATGTTAAATAGCTTGGAAGAGTGTTTATTACAGCGAGATCGAAGGAGTAAACAAAGAATTAAATAAGTGTTGAATGGTATCTTGTTGTTCAAAATGTCCTCTATGCAAGAGGTGGCGACTCTGTGATAAAAGATCATGCTAAAGTGGAAGTTAATCTTCAGATCTACAAGTTTTATACAGCTGCAAATCTCCAGGTATTTTCAGAGGTTTTAAATGCAAGACATCTCTTCTGAAATTTTGAATGTGTAATGTAGTTTTCCCATTTAGTGAACAACACTAGTCTAGAGGGAAAGAGGAATCACAAAATTAATTTGCATATCTATGATGCTAAAATATCCAGTGTATATGATCTTCCGTAGTATGCAAATTTGGAAGAACTTTGTGTCAAGCAATGTTAATGAATAGATTTGAATAAGGATATGTGCTTGAATTTTTTTATCCAAGATTGTATAATCATTTGTGGGAGTAGGAAGAAATGAGTAGTGAAGTTTTTCACCCCCAATTATTTCCACATATGGCCATGCTTAGTGAAATGTCACAACCATGTAATAGGAAGAGTTTCAGTATGAAGTATTATGTTGCTCTAAACTTTGAAGGTATTCCAGGTTACCCAAATCCCATACCCACAGAAATTAGAAAATATTTGCCCATATTTAGTGGGAAGAAATCATAATCAGCATGTCAACATGTGAAAAGATTTTCAGATTTGATAGGAGAATTTGAAATTTTCCAAGAGGATGTGTGCTTGAAGTTATTCGTCCAGTCATTGAAAGAGGATGCAAGGGATTGGTTCTTTTTTTTGCCGACAGATTGTATTTCCTCATGGGAAGAATTAGTTTCAGATTTCATAGACCAATTTGATGAAAAGATGAGTGATTGTGATTTGCTGAAAGAATTCACTTATATACAAATCAGGGAAGATGAATTGGTACCAACATTTAATATCAAATTTTCACAAGCTTTGTCTAAAATTTTCAGAAAGTATAAATTTGATGATAAAGTATGTCTGGATATCTATATGAGTGCATTTGACGAGAAGATGGGTTTCTTATTGAGAAACAAAGAACCCAAAACCTTGTATAAAGCTTTTAACATAGCTAGGGACATCGAAAATAATTTAAAATTTGGGATACCAAAGAGGTTTGTGTCCGCTGTCATTTGTTGTCAAAGCACCTCCAATGGTGAAATACCATTTGAAACTGATCAAAACATCCCGTGTCAAAATATGTCAAGCCCTGCTATTCCAAATAGTTTTGTTGATATATGTAAATCAATTTTAAATGAGAGTCAAGAACCTCTGCTGTCAATGTCGGTTGTCTCTCACAGTAATGATGGAATGATCAGTGGGAATTGTTGTGATAATGCTGATACAGAGATAGACATATATAAGGGATATGTACCATTTGATTTGTATGCCGGTTATGCTGATTATGTAGTTGCCAATTATAAAGTGAATCATGCATCTCTCAAGGATAATGAAAATGAAAACAATGATGGTGATGACCATCGATCTTTAAATGTTGCTGATGTATTTGATGTTCAAATACCAAATACTAAAGGATCACCAAATGTTGTTGATTATGTAAGTGAAAATGTGCAATATGATGAAAATCAGATTTTGGTTAAGTCTGATAAATTTGAAAATGAAATTGTGAATGATGTTGTTGATAGTGTTCTCGATGCAAGTATACCCAGTGATGAATGTGTTTCAGAATGGAGTGGTGTTGTTGATTATGAGGACACTGAGTTCTATTCCCAGCACCTTGAAGGTATGCAAATGAACAATGAAGATCAATTTCAGAATAGGAAGGTTATTGGAACAAGTTATTCACTTTCTTATGATCAGCAAATGAATGTGAGTCATGCAGCTGATGATGGTTACAAGAATTCTTATTATTCATCTTGTGAAGATGATATAATAGGAGACCAAGTTGTATATTTTAGTCATGAATCTGAAAACAAAAGTATTTTTCAAGATAAGAATGTATGTGATAGTGTAGATAATGTTTTATTTTCAGATTTGAATGAACCCATATTTGAATGCTTTCAAAATTTGAAGTATCATGAAGAGGATGTGAATGTTGATAGTATGTTTGAACTGGATATGGAGTTCTTTGCTTTTGATACTAATGTTCATGGTGCTGATTTCATTAATAAAAATGTTGAAGTTTCCCCTTGTGTTGAACAAGTTTGTAATACTAATGAAGTTCTGAACAGCAGTAGCATGTGTTGTAAAATTTTACTTCATGATGAAGATAAGAGGCATGGGTTGTGTGATGATTATTTCAAACCACAAATGGAAATGTTTCAGGTGGATGTAAGCCTGAAAGAGAAAGACTTAGCTGAGGATTTGCTTCAGTCAGAGGTATGCATTCTTTTCCATGAATGGGATATTGAGAATGCGGAAGTTTTGAGTTTGATAAACAAGGAGAGTATAGAGTGTGATCAGCATAGTGAAGTATCACATCTGGGTTGTAACATTTATGCTCCTTGTTTGCATCAGTTGGTTAGTAGTGTCCCTCATTCTATTGATTTAAATGATAATAAGGCATGTGCTGATGAGAACTACAATGTTGAAAATGAATGTTTTATTTTTGAGATTCAGCATGACGATGCCTTTGCAAATGGTAGAATTGATTGGGATAGTGAAATGTATGGTATCTTGTGGGAAGGCATCTATGGTGAATTGTCTCATGTTTTTACTTGTGTTGAAGTAGTGTGTGATTACAAAGTTCAAAATCAGACCAAAGGTAAGCACACTAGTTGTTACAGTGATAAGACAAAAAAGGTGGATTATAAAAGTTATGCTCAGTTGTTATTGAAAGATGCCTTTGTTTGGATCATGGTATCAAGTGATGAGAATCATATTTTTGATAGAGGTAAATGCTAAGATTGATTGAGTAGCTTATATCTAGTTTTAAGCATGTTTGTATCTATTGTATAGTTGCTTTGCTTCAGTTGTGTGGTTTTTAATAAAGTGCCCTGTTGTTTGGGTAGAATAGGAAGCCTTGTTTTTGAGAAGAGAAGAGATGTATTCTGTTTTTGGGTGGTTTGCTTAACCATAGATATCTAGATTCTTGTGTTGATCTTGCAATCAACCTTCCCCAGTCAGAGCCACTGTTGGAACTCATTAAAATTTGAGTCAAGTTTTGAGGCCCAATTCAAATTTTTGCTTTGCATTTCCAAATGAGTCAGTTTGAATGGCCTAGTTAAAGAGAGGGTAAAATGGAGGCAGTTGATTTTCAAGGGGTAAGGCTCAGGATTCATGTCCTACACCTTTCATTTGGCCTATGCAATGATGTGCAACTTTCAGAATTTAGTGTCGATAAGTTTACCAGGTACCCATTTCAAGGGGTGAGCTGAAAGTGCATTTTAGGTGCAAATGCAGATTTTACCAAGTAGCCTACTTTGAGCATTTATATATTTTGCCCTGTTGATCGTTATGAAGAAATTCAAAATGGATTCAATTCTATGCATAAATTTGAGTCATCCTACAAATTTTAATGAATCCATTTGCTCAGTTTTTGAAGATCAATCTATTTGCAGTTTGTGTGGTTTGACAAGTCCCTGTTTCAGTGCCTAGTCAGAGCCCTGTTTCGCATAAGTGTAAAAGTTGCCTCACTGAGTGTTGTTAGAATGTTTATTCTAGGCTATTTTTGGTATAAATGATGAGTCATGTTTCAAATTTCAAGCCTCTACCAATCCGTTTAGTCGGTTTTCAAAAGGGTTCATTGAGTCATCGTTTTCAGTGATCCATACTTTCAGTGCTATATCAGTTAATGTAGCCATTTTCATGAGCGTGCCATTTGCACCCAGTCAGACTTTTGATCAAACTAAGAATTCAAAGATTTAATATGTACTTCAAGGTACCTAAGTTTCAAATTTGAGGGTCTATGGAGGTCGTTTGATATTTTTGAGAAAAGCATCATGTGTTGCTAGAACATTGACTTCATCAGGTCCGCAGTGTCGACAAAGCCAGTTGGTCATTTTCGGCAATTAATATCTCTTCACTCGGAACTCATCTTGAAAAACCATTTGGTAGAGCTCATGCTTGTATATCAGAGTACATGCCTGTCAAATGGCAAGGTCCAGAAAGGTGTTTTGACCACTTTGAAAATTACGTGTTCACAATTAAATGCAAAAATGTGGCGTAATTGCCTTAAGGTTGCAAAATTCAGTCTGATGATCCAAAAACGATGCCGATCGTTTCTAGAGGTGTTTTTAAGGTTCCTGAAGCATTTCAGAGGTCAATTGCATAAAAGAAAAAAAAAAATTTAGTCAGACCCACTTTGGGGCCCGACCTAACTTGTTGCTTCACGATGTTTTTTGAATCAAGGTTTAACAATATAGCTCAAATGAAGAAGATCATTGTCATATAGATTTTCAAGGTCTATAAAGACATGAATGATGTGCATTGGGTTCTCTCTATTATCATGATTTCATTCCTATCTGGGGTTTTGAATCCTAGGTCTGCATTGTTTGTATTCCATTGATTGTGTGTTATATCTCCACGAGCCAATTCACAACCCCTAAGAACCATCAAACAAAAGCTATAATATATAGAAGAGATAGTGAAAGTCTAGTGATTGTTGAGATTATGTAGTCATTTTGGATGAGAGCAGTCCATGACTATATATCTAGAAAAATAGTTCATGATAGAGAATAATGGACAAGGATCGTGCACATTACTCATTATATGAGTTCATTGTCAAAAGAGTAGAATCATCATCACAATTACAACAACCAAATCCTACACCCCACGTGACCCTGTCAGATCCTCCAAATGGAATTATGCGAATACCTTTCTGAACAGCTGCTTGGATTTATAAGGGTTTGGGTTACAAGGCTTATAAAATTTGGTCTATTGAAGATTTGTCAAATCTATTTTATCCATGTAGTTTGGTGCAACTTATGTGTGTTGGCTATCAACTTAGGAAGAAAATGATCTCATCAATTCCTCATTCAAACTCTGCAGGTGTCCTCCCTCTGTGTGGCAATTTGAAACAGGCTAATTTAGAAGTTCAACGTACCTCTTGCCAAAGACTCCCCTGTGTGGTAATAGAAGAGGGCAAGGAATCATTTAAATCTTTGAACAAAGGCATGGTAGCAGCTCCAATTAGCAATGATCCTCTGTGTGGTATGAAGGTTTGGAAGACTGTTAGGAGCTCCAGTAGATGATTGAAAACCAGTCAATGCCTCCCTCAGACGTGACATGTGGTAAGTGGGAAACCCACGTGAGGTGCAGGCCAAGTGATGCCTTTGGTGGGGAGAGTGGGGAGGTAAAAACAAATCGCATTTGGCAGGTGTAGTGCCTTCGACCTCCACATTTCCTTGTTGGCAGTGTGGCATATTGAAGGCATTGGAAGCATGTTTCAAAACAAATACAGCTTTTGCACAATCGTTTCACCCCTCCAATCTCCTTCTCCATCCTCCCTTCCTCCATGTGGTGTTGTGGGGAATGATTCAGTAACAACAATCCATCCTCTGCGATATGCCATTGAAATGGCATTAAAATGTTTAAAGGTAAATTTCCCCCATTTTGGTGTGGCATGGTGGAGGTTCAAAAACCCAAGCAAATGCTATGGCATGCATCCTCTCTTTCCTCACGTGCTAGGGATTGGGTGTTGAAGTTTGCAGAGGCTTCAAACTCCTTGGCAAAAGAATGGCACCATTAAAACTCTCAGGCAAAACCTTGAAAATGAAGTCCCAGATGAAATGCATTATCCCACATTCACTGTGGAGGGGAACGTTTTGGTGATGATAAACAAATTCACACCCATCTAATATGTCAAAGCCTCAAGGCTTTTGATGGACGGTGCCCGTTGGGCGCCCAAGGTGGACCCCACGCATGTGGGTGTGGATCCCAAGGCAACTGAGAAGGCTGAACGATGACCAAGTGGACCCCACGCAGGCACGGATCCTGAGGCAGGAAAATTTTGCAGACAAAGGATGGCTTAACTGGTGAGCAAGTTCAAGATGATCTGACGGTGTGCGCGATTTCGCAGGCCGAAGATGCTCACCGGTTAAGGTCCACGAAATGGCGAAAAGCTCAGCGATGGTTAAAAACCCTGCAAGTTCAGGAGATCAAACGGCTCACGCAACTTCGCGAAGGAAAGAAGCTCGCCAGTTAAGGGCTGCGGAATAGCGAAAAGCCTAGGCCGAAAATGCAGCAAAAGTGAGGATGTAAAGATCGAGCATGTCCGCGGAGATCCAACGGCTCGCGTGATTTTGGGGCCCGAAGATGCACGAAACTTACCCATCGCGAAATGGCAAAATCTAGGTGGCAGTATGACATGGCGGTCCAGCAGGCGGGTCCCATCCCAGTGGCATATAGGTGGCAATGACGTGGTGCACACATGGCATACAGGTGGATAGACAAGTGGCAGTGACAAAGCAAACATGTGGCAGAGTGATGAGGTGTCATCCCAAGTGGCACCCAGTGGACCTCATCGACCAATCAAGGACCACCACGTGGCAAGGCATCAAGCCAAAATCAAAGGCAAAAATGGATGAAAAATTAAAATTAAATGTATAGTTTCAACTATACAAGAATTTCGAAAAATTTAAATGATAGAGCCATATTCAGAATTAATTTGCCCAGAGGTCCATTTTTGCCCGAAATGGCAAGTATAGCATATCGTCGGAAATCTCTCGGAGTGAGGAATGCATTTATGAAGTTGGTTTCAACAGAGATTAGATATTTTCGGAGCAGTTTCCATGGGAATGAAATTCAGTTAGAGAGGAGACACTTGGCAATTTCGGTTGCAGACATAATCTTTTCCCTCTTCCTTCTTATACCAGTTTTATTCTCATTGTTTGGGTTCCAGAAATTTGGAGAATGGCTCCATTTTTTCATAGTTTCCAATTTTGAGTATTCTTGAAGATTGTATAGGGTAGGGCTTTCCTTTCAGTAATGGAGTTTAATTCTTTGCTATAGGTGTTCTTAGTTGCAGGTTCTTGTGTATATAAGGCATGCACAAATTCGTACAGAATTTGTCTCTGAAATGTAATCTCATTTTATTCAAATATGATTCTTAAGGAGGATCAAGTTGGTCATGAGCAGCTGTGTCTGTGAGTGTAATGTTGGTTTGTAGGTAATCTTCAAGGAAGATTTTAAATTCTGTGAGCAAACATTAATAAAACAAGGTTTATGTTTCTGGATCTGAAATTTTCTGTGGATGAGCTGAGTAATGCATTCATGCAAGGCATTAAATGCAAGAATACTTAAAAATTAAGATGGATCTATAGTAAGTTTTCATCTATAGTTTGATTTGTGACTCTGTAGCCCTTGGATAAGGCACTGATCCTACAATTAAGGGGATTCTCAAACCAATCAAAAATCCAATGAGAATATCTTTAGTTTATGTTATGTTTTTGAAATGTTTCATATAGCTCATGCTCAAACATAGTTAAGTTTTATGTGTAGATCTAGCCTATCTGCAGTAAACTACTTGTTATAGAGCCGTGGTGAGATCTATCTATTTATTTTGATGCTGTCATAGGTGTGTAATAGGTTTAATTCTAAGCATGAAAGGTCTACCCGCCTAGGTTTTACAGAGCTTGAAGAGTAGAAGGATTTAGATCCTTGTCATGTTGTCCAAGCCCTGAGGTTCTTCATAGATTGAATTGGCTACTTCATAGATTGATTGCAGGTGTGCTTGGGTTAATCAATTTTGATGAACAACACAACCCTAAGGCAAGATAAAAATCTTGCAATCTAAAGATTGATTCTGGAGAGAAAGATACAATGAATATATGAATCAACAACAAGTAGGCATTCGACAATACTACCTCCAACAATCTCCAAACATTAAATTGTCCTTGAATCTCTAAGTGACCATGAACTCCACAATAATCACCACACATTAACTTTGTCACAATTGACCTCTACAAATGATATAATCATGTAGCCGCAACACACTCCTTTTTCATATATACACTCACAAATCTACACACACACACACTCACTCACACATCCATGCACATATTCAACATCATCTTGATCTTCTATATATACCATTTTTTTCATTACAAACATCAATTAGGTCATCTAGAATAGAGGACAAGCATAGGTCCCATCAAATTGGCAACCACAACATAATTGTGGTAAAAGTGGTCCAATATAGGAGATAAAGAGGACCTAAAACATCTTAATACTTCTTTCCAAGTGTTAGGTCCCGGAGACAACTGAGAGGGGGGGGGGGGGGGGGTGAATCAATTGTCCAATAAATTCAACCAAAATTAACTTAATCAAAACTTAATTCTTAATACCGATAAACCAAACTTTATTGCAATCCTTTTCGCATTCACATATTAATCTCACAAATGAGATCTTACATTTATACCACAACCTAAGACCAATTGAATAGGTCGGCTCACTAAAAGATATTACAATAAAATCAATTACAGGTAAATCAATATCCGATGCATGATGTCGGCTCAATGCATTTACAATAATAATAAATCATCTCCATAACATGTCGTGTTGATCTAGAATAGATATGTGTACTGTTGCTTATCCTAGACCTATTTGCCGGTAACAACAAATATGCAAACCCAAATAAACAGTTAACCAAACCGCCAAAACCAAGTGATCGAATAATGTCTTCGACATAACCAAGTAGTCTCCAAGTTTTTCCAAGTGCTGGTGAACAACATAATCTGCGGTGAACCAAATACTAGTGACTTTGCATAAGTCTTTGACTTGCCGGTGAATATAACCAAAATCTCCAAGTGCTAATAAGTGTTGACAAGCGATGACAAGTGTGGACATCAATGACAAAACCATATCAACATATCCAAAATGCCAACAATCTCCCCCTTTGGCATTGATGGCAACACAAGATGGAAAAAACATCAAAGTGCCAAAATAGAAATGCCAAAAACTAAAAACCAACAATCTCCCAAAATATAGATATGGAGAGTAATCAATCTCTCCAACAATCTCTCCCCAAAGTAACAATCTCTCCCCCAAGGGATAATGTGTTTTTCCATTTCCATATCAATCTCTCCCCCTTTGACATCAAATGCCAAAGAAATACAAAACCAAATACAAAATACCAACTACTCCCCTTGAGAAGTAGCTCTCCTCATCAAAGCTATAATAATAGATTTCTTTGTTAATTTTGTCGGTTGATGACAAACATCAACTGTCTAAGTCTCTACTGATGGGGGTAGGACTCCAAGTTTCTCTCTGAGATACTCAAATGTTTCCTTAGGAAAGGGCTTTGTAAAAATATCTACAATATGCTCTTTATTATTCACATAAACCAATTTCACTTCTTTTGCTTCAACATTATCCTTTAGAAAATTCAGTTTGATAGAAACATGTTTAGTTTTAGAGTGAAGTATCAGGTTCTTAGATATATCAATTGTTGTTGTATTATCACAGTAAATAGTTATAGGTTCCTTGCAATTTACCTTTATGTCCTTCAACATTTGCTTGATCCATAATACCTGTGTACAATTAGTTGTCACTGCAACATATTATGATTCTATTGTTGATAGACTTGTACAACTTTGTTTCTTGCTCAACCATGAAATTAGTCTACTGCCAAGAAAAAATGCTCCGTCGGTGGTGCTTTTTCTGTCATCCACATCTCCTATCCAATTAGCATCTGTGTATGCACATAAGTCAAAATTTTCATCTCTAGGATACCATAAACCAAGATTTGTAGTGCCTTGTAGGTACCGAAAAATCCTTTTCACTGCCGATTCATGATTTTCTTTAGGATTACTCTGAAATATTGAAAACACCATATTGCATTCATAATATTAGTTCTTGTTTGTGTTAGATGCATTTAACCTCCTATCATAGACTTGTATCTAGTCGGATTAACAGGTGTTGATTCATCCTTCAAAGATAATTTATCATTTGTAGTCATAGGTGTGCTTACCAGTTTACAATTTTCCATGCCAAATTTCTTTAGTAATTCCTTTAAGTACTTAGATTGACATAGGAATATACCTTTATCAGTCTGTGAAATCTGCAATCCTAAAAAGAATTTTATCTCTCCAATCATAGACATTTCAAATTCTTGCTGCATTTTGTTAGAAAAGTCTATACACAAACCATCTTCTCCTCCAAATATTATATCATCAACAAAAACTTCAATAACCAAGATTTCATCATTAGTCACTTTATAGTATAGATTGTTGTCAGAATTACCTTTAGTGTAACCAAGCTTCAAAAGATATTTGTCCAATCTAGCATACCAAGCTCTAGGAGCTTGTTTCAATCCATATAAAGCTTTCCTTAACCTGCAAACTGTGTCTTTGTTATCTATCAAAGAAAATCCATCAGGTTGTTCAATATAAACTTCTTCTTCAAGATCTCCATTCAGAAATTCACATTTAACATCCATTTGATATACTTTATAGTTCTTGTGTGCTGCAAAAGCCAATAAAAGTTTGACTGCCTCAATTCTAGCTACTGGTGCAAAGGTTTCATTATAATCAATTCCTTCTTTCTAAGAATATCCCTTACACACTAATCTTGCTTTGTTTCTGATTACCATGCCATCTTCATTAAGTTTATTTCTGAAAACCCATTTGGTTCCAATTACATTTTTGTCTTTAGGTTGGGGAACTAATGACCAAGTGTTATTCCTTTCAATTTGTTCTAATTCATCTTCCATAACTTTAATCCAATATTTATCTTCACATGCCTCATTAATTGATGTAGGTTCAATTTGAGAAATAAGACATACCTCTTCATTTATCAATCTTCCTCTAGTCACAACTCCTTGAAATTTGTTTCCAGTTATCTGATCTTCAGAATGATTCAATCTTACATACCGGGGTGTTTTTACTTGTTGTTGTTCTTCAGTGACTGTTGAATCTCCAGATGATGCCGATGTAACTGGATCACAATTCTGAATCGGTGTATTCATAATAGGTTCATTTGTGATTTATCTCTATTGCCGGTTCAAAGTCTGTGTACCTTGAATTTCCTCTAAACTGTTCATCAATCTTCACATTTGCACTCTCAACAATTTTCTACAATCTCTTGTTGAAACATCTATATGCCTTTCTCTTAGATGAATAACCAAGAAATATTCCTTCATCACTTCTAGGATCAAATTTTTCAATATAATCATTTCTTCTAATATAGCATTTACTTCCAAATATTCTAAAATATCTAAGAGTAGGAGTATTACCAAACCATAGTTCATGTGGGGTCTTACCGGTTTCTCCTCTGATGTGAACTCGGTTGAATGTATAAACAATTGTATTGACCACTTCTCTCTAGTATATATGAGGTAGATTTGCTTCTGATATCATACTGCTGGCTGCATCCAAGATAGTTATGTTTTTCCTTTCCACAACTCCATTCTGCTGGGGTGTCTGGGGTGCTGACAATTGTCTTCTGATCCCATTCACTTCACAGAATGCATTAAATTCCTTAGATGTGAACTCACCTCCTTGATCTGATCTCAAACATTTGATTTTCTTGTTGGTTTCATTTTCTACCATCACCTTGAATAGTTTGAATTTCCCAAATGCTTCAGATTTTTCCTTGAGAAAAGTAACCCAGCACATTCTAGAAGAGTCATCAATGATTAGCATAAAATATCTATCACCTTGTATAATTCTAGTTCTTGCTGGACCACATAAATCATTATGAATTAAATCAAGAACATTGTTAGACTTCTCCAGAATACTCTTGAAAGTTTCTCTAACTTGCTTTCCAAATTAACATTCCTTACATACCGAATTGTGAGGTTTAACAATCTTAGGTAAATATCTAATTGCCTTAGTAGTACTGATTTTCACAATGCAATCAAAATTTACATGACAAAGTCTCTTATGCCATAACCAACTTTCATCAATATGTGCAATCAAACATGATTTCTCATTGTTGTTCAAATGAAAGATATTACCTCTAGTCTGATTACCGGTTGCAATTTCCAAACCAGTTCTGTTTAAGATTTTGCATTTACCATTCTTGAATTGTAACTGAAATCCTTTCTCAACTAATTGACCAACACTCAAAAGATTATGCTTCAAACCTTTAACATAGTAAACATTATTAGTATTGTATTTACCATCAAAAGATATAGTGCCTTTTCCTTTGATCAAACAAGTTTTATCATCTCCAAATCTCACTAGACCTCCATTGTAATCCTAAAAGGTTAAGATTTTACTCTTATCTCCAGTCATATGATGTGAACATCCTGAATCAATAATCCATTCATCCTTCTCTTCAACTTTAGCTGCCAAGGCCTGCTCTACCAGTTGAACAGTAGGTGCCGGTTGATCTTCTATTATAGCAACAAAAGCCCATCCATTGTCTTCTAGATCCTCATCAGAATCATGAGTAACTCCTTCATCAGCATAATAGCAAGATTTGTCTCTATTCTTCTTAAACTTGTATTTCTGATAGTCAGGGTTAGGCTTATATGTTCTTTTAGCTTCTTCTCTTAATCTTGGATGTCTATCAGGACATCTAGAAGCCATATGACCAATCTTATTACAGTTAAAACATTTAAAGGGTGCTTTACCTTCATACTTACTTCCAATTGGACCTTTAGGCATTTTCCTTGCAAATAGTGCTTCAAGTTCTTCATTTTCTCTCCTGCTTTCTTCAAGTTCTCTTGTATAGAAGGCTTTCCAATCATATTTATCATGTGATGATGATGATGTTGTAGTTGATGATGATGCCTTAAAAGCTAGATCTGTCTTGATAGTAGTAATAGGACCAAATTCTTCAAGCTCAAAAGTTGAAAGTTTTCCAACCAAAGTGTCTCTAGATACTGATGCATTAGGCATTGTTCTTAATTCATTTATAGCAATAGCTTTCATTTTATATGTCGATGGCAAAGCTCTTAAAACTTTAGAAACAATCTTATCTTCACTTAAGGTTCCTCCACAACATTGTATACCCAAAACAGTTTCGTTTACTCTTTCCATAAATGCAGAAATTCTTTCTTCTTCTTCTTCCATTTTCAGACTTTCATACCTGATCCGGAAGCATTCCAGTTTTGCAATTTTGACTATGGAATCTCCTCCATTCAATGTTTCTAGTTTGTCCCAAATAGCTTTAGCAATAGATCTATCTGACAATCCCATGACTTGCTGATCTCACAATGCGCTCAAAAGTGCGTCTCTTGCTTTGCAATCATTTTCCTCATCTTTAGCCAAGTTAGGTGGAATAGGTTGACCTTGAGTAGGAGTAGTATAACCATTCTTTGTAACATCCCATATGTCCTTTCCAATGCAATTCAGATGTGTCTCCATCTTGATCTTCCATATGCCATAGTTAGTTCCATCAAATTTCAGACTGTCCTTCTTGAAATAGTTAGAAGACATTGGATCTCCTAAAGTTGTTAAACTTTTGCAAAAAGAGGACTAGGCTCTGATACCAATTGTTAGGTCCCGGAGACAACTGAGAGGGGGGGGGGGTGAATCAGTTGTCCAATAAATTTAACCAAAATTAACTTAACCAAAACTTAATGCTTAATACCAGTAAACCAAACTTTATTGCAATCTTTTCACATTCACATATTAATCTTCCATTTATACCATAACCTAAGACCAATTGAATAGGTCGGCTCACTAAAAGATATTACAATAAAATCAATTACAGGTAAATCAATATCCGATGCATGATGTCGGCTCAATGCATTTACAATAATAATAAATCATCTCCATAACATGTCGTGCTAATTTGGAATAGATATGTCTGTCGGTGCTTATCCTGGACCTATTTGCCGGTAACAACAAATATGCTAACCCGAATAAACAATTAACCAAATCGCCAAAACCAAGTGATTGAATAATGTCTTCGACATAACCAAGTAGTCTCCAAGTCATTCCAAGTGTCGGTGAACAACATAATCTGTTGGTGAACCAAATACCAGTGACTTTGCATAAGTCTCTGACTTGCTGGTGAATATAACCAAAATCTCCAAGTGCTGATAAGTGTTGACAAGCGATGACAAGTGTTGACATCAATGAAAAAACCATATCAACATATCCAAAATGCCAGTGCCAAGTAGATGAGAACAATTCACACACTATCAATCATCCTCCAAAGGTCGGCAATAAGGTAACATGTAGATACACCAAACAACACACCACAAGTCAACCCAAAACATATCTTCCAGATGAACAGGTCTAATGTGGATCCCCACACCAAGATAGGACCCAAAATAAATGTAACACAAACTTCTAAGGAAGCAAATACATTCAAGGATTCACTGCACACCAAGGAACCACACCATTCAACTGAACCAAAACAGTTTTCCTGAAACACAGATTCCAATCACCATGAGTCATTAGATAGAACTTCTAGCATTATGCAGAGTGCATTGAGATGTTCCATAAATATCCAACAATATTCTCAAATCTTTCCTCCACTTCTTCATATCAAGTTAATACTAGCACAACATAATTGATACTAAACACTTCATTTTAGAGAGCCAACCAAACATAGAACATAATGTCATTACTTGTAGACCACAACATTGTTTGATAATTGAATTGAGACACAACACATATATTGTAAACATGTCCTCCAAGTCACAACACTAGAAACATCAATGCGAAGAAATGCAAAGCATTTTGGAGAACACTTTTGATAGAGAACTAGATTGTCAGCCTACAAAAAATACAAACCTGACCAATGAGAACACTAGGGACCTAAAAAGATAGGAGTTCAATTTCCACAGAGCATAAATATTACATCCAAGTTCGCAAGACCTTATCTATAAAGGAAGAGGAATGTAGAGCATTCTTCTAGGCACACATCAAAACATACTTCTTATACCAAATTGCTCCATCAGATCTCTAGTGACCAAACTATCTCGAAAATAATACCTTCTCATTTAGTATATTATCTCCATGCATCTAATCCCCATCTTAATATCTAAACATCCACATAACATTATCACCATCAATATTACCAACAATCTCAATATAGTCAACTCAGTGAAGACATCAAACACTAAGGAAGTGGACATCCATAGACCATCTACAACTTGTATCCATGTGTTCTTCTCATCAACCTATTCATACTAGTTAATAAAATAATGACAACAACATACAAACATCAGCCATGAAAAACAATAGCCAATGCAATCTCATCATCTCATCCTCAATGATTTAATCAATCATACATATAGATACTCATGTTTGTCACAATACTGCTTCCAACAAACACTTCCTCAACAACTGCAACAATACTTTACTCAACCAATCATCTCATCAATGACCATAACAGTCTAGGACAACATACATTGCCAGATATCAGGTTGACATCAATGACAACACATATTTCCAGTTCCACTATTGTCTATTGTCTATTTGAATGCATAATTTTGACACATTAAAAAAACACAATTGTACCAAATACACAATTGATATGCAAAATAAACAATTGGCATTATATAGTGAAATCAAAATTATCATGTTCCCAACTTATTAGGAACTATTCCAACTTCTCAAATGCACTACATACACCTATAATCAAATACATACTTTTAAAGTTGTTTTCATTGATTTAAGAAATTTATATTAGTATTCTTAATTTAGAAAATGTTAAATAATACAATGGAAAATTACAATTCGAATAGGCCAATCCCCTTATATTCTCTACAATTTGCAAAGAGCAAAACAATTCTACCCACATTTGATAGGAACTATGTGGCCTTGTTAATGTTTGTTTTGTTGAATATGTAGATTACGTCTTTTGACTAAATATATGAAACACAAATAAAATATAAATTTAATATAGAATTTTTTTTTTCATTAACACACTTATCCCATTACACTCCACCTTGTTACCAACATCTACAATGAATATTTAACAACAAACACAATATTAATAATAAAACAAAATTTTAAGTAAAATACAAAATAAAATAAATAATTCAAAGCAAAAGCAAAAGAAAAGAAAAGACTTTTCCCAAAACATATCTTAAAATTTACATAGAAAAGTTTTAAAACTCTTTAAGTACATATACGAATATAAGTAAATAATAACTATCACACAGACACATAAACACATATATTTAAAAGTTATATATACCTACAAAAGATTCTAAGTTGTAACCCTAACCATAATACTAATTGAATGTTAACTATAAATTAATTGAATCCTAAATTTAACACATAATAATCTCTAACCTAAATTGAGCACTAATTAACCCTTACCCTAGCCCTATTTTAACTCTAATAAAAGTCATGTCTCTAATTCAAATTATAACTCTAATCTTAAACTCTAATCTTAAATGAATTGTATTTCAAACCTCTTGGAATCCTAACAATAATTTAACCCTAACACTAAATGAATTTTTTAATTTTTAACTTTACCTAAACCTTGCCCTAATTAAATCCTTACCCTAACCATGTTTGAACTATAACAATATAAGTTAACCTTAACTCAAAAATTTATTTTATAACTTTAATTAAACACTAATTGAATCAAAAATTTATTTTTTAACATTAATTATGTAAAATCAATTTATTTAATTTTTTTCAATTAAAAATACTATAACTCTTCTAAAATTTAATATTTATTTGAGAATGTGATTTGTGAACAAATCATAAATTATACCTAAATAGAAGTGAGAACATTTTTATTTATATTAGATTGTATTAATATTCATTATTTTATTTTTTAGATATTCATTGTATTATTTTTTAAAATATTATTATTTTGTATTATCTTACATTAAGCATAATCTATTCTTATATTTTATTTGTATTATAAAAATGTTAATTTTATATTATTAATGTCAAAATTATTAGATTATTATTTTAATTGCTAATGTATTGTATTGTTGACTTAATATTATTATGAATATTAGTACTTTATTTTTATTCTAAACATTATATTACTATTTTATAATTTTTTATGACTGTATTAATAATATTTATTGTAAATAATTCGAAAAGAAAATTAAATCATACTAATATTATTTTAAAGACCTAAAAAAATTCATGTAGAAAGTGAATTAGGAAATTCGGTAATAAGATGCAAATTATTTGAGTGCTGGCACCTCCATAAAAAATTGAATCAAATACAAATAAGAAAATAGTTATACATTCAAAATCACTTAAATTTTATTTAAAAAATATATACACTCGGATAGTTGCAACTAAAGGAATATCCAATTGGGTTTTGCAATGTTCCCAACAATACCTACAGGTGCAGGAGAAAGGCTGAGCTTCAAAAGTTCATGAAACAACCCTGAATGTTATGGTGTAGTGAAACATGTCAAAACAAATTGTCTTGTTATTCCCAAAATTAAACAATAAACAGATCTTTTCTGTCTCAAGAAATGGTCTTTTTAACTACCTGCATTAGAAGACAAGGCAAAGGAAGGACATACAAGCTAATCAACAGTTACAGTGTAATACTGTAAATGGTGGTTAAGTCAAAAGTCTGAGGGAGATAAAAACATAAAAATCATCCAGTCAGGTAAATAGGGCAGACAGCTAAGGAAGAGAGAAAGATTTGACAAGCAACATGACAGCACGAGCAGAAAATGTACCAGCAATTGAAGTCAGAAGGTGCTTACCCACGTGGGGGTGGGCCTTTTATCTCTCTACTGTGAAATTCTGATTACTCTCTGCAACTCACAACTGTCTAGCACACATGAACATGTGGCTTCCAAAGCTTGCAACAAAGTAGATGTCCCACTGCCATAGTACTCCCTTCAAATGGGTGTCAGTGTCCTATACTGCCTTAATTGGCCTTTACCACTAAAATCCAGGCTGACTTTGACGGCTTCTCTTGGATCTACAGATAAGAGACTGTCATGAAAATTTGTAGGATAATGTTTTGTAGAAATATGCAATTTGATTGTTTTCTTATAATATAGGAGAAGCTATCAGTAGTTGTTATAGTTAATTTCGTTTATTCATAAAATTCTAAATAGTATATATCTAGATTATTTTTGTTTTGTCTCTTAATTCAACTTAATTGCTTATAGCTATTGTTCTAGCTCTTGGGTAGTAACAAGCATGTTGTGGGATTCATTTTGGATGTAAGAGTAAAAAAGTGGTCATTTCAAAGTGTTGTCCAATACCTACTTAAAGATGCTCCAATAGTTGTGCACTACAACCACCTTAAGATTGACCAATACTTACGCACAAATGCTCGTACCAATAAAGTTCCACAACTCTTTCAATTGAAGTCCAATAATTCTAACTAATTTTTTGGTTTGTATAAAGTTAGTAATTGGGAGCTTGGATAAAGACAACGTATAGACAAGACAGTTATTTTATTTTGTATTAAAATCGAGTACAGTTGTATTCTCATTTTTAATTTAATTAATAAATATAAAATAATTGTCTTGTCAGATGCATTGTGATCCCTACATAGACAATTCCTTGGATAACTAATACTCTTCCCCTATTACTAAATAATAAGTGATAGATTTAAATTTGTGAGAATTTACTAAAATAAATGTTTTGGATCACATCTCATAAGTTAGCCGATGATAAGATATGCTTATAATCTAAAACGTTATCAGATTTTCACAATTCATCAGACTGGATTTGATAGTGTGAGAATTACACTATTGTCAGGAACACTTGATCCATCATTAGGATGTTAGAGAGTGACCTTTTTAACATCAACATTTCAAACGATATTCCTTGATCTATTATTAGGATGCTTTAGAGCTCCTGATGATGGATCACAGAATGTGATCTAAACATTGATGCTAAAAAAATTTCACACAATCAGATCCCAAAACAACAAGAACAATAATCTAAAACATTGATACCTATACATTCTCATATAATTAAATTCAAACATGCTAATAAATAAAATACTACATTAAATCTCATCAAACTACTTATTTAATATTTTAACTCATTTGGGTTCCCCATAATCAGAATGGTTGGTAAGGTTAAGGTTATGGGGTCTTTCAACTTTTGTGGATTGTATTTATCTGACTGTTAGCCTGACCAGACCAAATCTGCAGTGCAAAATGATTATAAAAGAGACTCGCCCTATCTTATAATAAACTCCAAATCGCTGGACTCTTCCTACCATCATAATAAGAATATATTATCTTATTTAAGAAATAACCAAATTAGAAAACTGTTTGCCTTCAAATGGGTAGTTCTCGTAGAACTTAGCTTGTCAGATGATCAATGCTTATATAAAAGCAGCAAGTCAGAAGCTTCCATAGCGAAGAATCCGGTCAGCTCTTAAACCTTCAAAAAAAAAAAACAGAAAGAAAAATAGTGCCAGAGACTGTCAAATTAGAGGCCTGAATCCCAGTACAACAAAAAGCCTCGTCAACAAAACTTAATATCTTTTTGTTTCCTCTGTTCAATCTTGTCCGCATGGTTGTCTGGGATGACCGTTCTGTTACTCTGTCAGATTGCTTGTACATCTCTGTTTTCTCCTCTTCCAAATTTACCCATGCTTAAAAAGTAACTGTGCCTAAAAGAAGACGCCATCTCCGCCGACATTATTGTTGTTGTTGTTTTTAGTCACCATGCAACATGGCGGAGCTTTTGGAGGGAAAAAGAATTTGTTGGGCTGAGCCTAGTACAGTGGACGTTAACTGTGGAAGAACATGGTGGGTGGCTCCAGCCAAGTTCAAACAAAAGCGAAAAGCCAATAGCATTCAATACAGTCTCTGTCACGGAGCTCAGAATCGTACTGAAGATCCATCTACCCACCCCAAATTTCTTTCACTAGATTAATATGGAGCAATCTTTGTTTTTGGGACGCGTCTATTCTGGTTTCAAAACAGCAGCATGGATTGACTAACACGTGTGTTAGTTGTGCGTTTTACACCATCGATTTGCAATAAACCATTGCGATTGACTAACCTGTCGCTAACACGTTGTACGAAAAGGTCTGTTTTGGAGCCAGAATAATTTCAGCCCTTTGTTTTGGTTGTTGGTAAGTAATGCAGTGATTGACTAAAGGATAAAAGGAATAGAGGACAATTTGTTTGCAGAGCTCCTGGTCTTGTCTAAAGGAAATCAATGGTGGTTATACAATGGGTGATTGAGGATATGTTGTTTTTCATGTTTGAAGTCTTTAGGAAGATCATCTGAATTATTAAGTATATCAGTTTTCAATATATAATGATTCTTGTTTCTCTTTATGGATTGTTTATGTGTTTTTTATTCTAATAATTTATAATGATTCTTGTTTTTTTTAATGGATTGGATTATGTGTTCTGTAATATCTTGATGATGGATCACAGGATGTAACAATACACACAATCCAAATCAGAAACAACAACAAGAATCATCTGAATTGTCTTTTAGATAGATCTTCATCCATGTAATTGTAAGTATTAATGTAGGTATTGATGATGTGCATTAAACTTAAGAGGTACATAGTTTAAATGATAATTAAGATAGGGAAAGGACACTCTAGATGAGTAATTTTAGGGTGTATAATAAGGAAGTGTCTATGCAGCAATTTAAAATGCATGGACATACAAAGTGAGTACTTGATTTTTTTTCAACACTTCCCCTATACACCGTGCAGTTTAGGTCAATAGGAAAGAAGCTAGAGGAGTTAAGTATGTAGAGGACTTAAGTATGTATTGAAGGTTGTGAGAGTACTTGTCATAGTTTGATATGTCAATAGAATATTATTTATATTTTGTTTGAACATTAAAATATTTGTTTTTGTATTCATTACTATCATGCAATTAATTCTTTAAAATATATTTTATATTTATCATTGAGACATCATAATGTGTTTAATTACTTATTACACGAATTAGTATTAATGGTTCATCACATACTTCATGTGAGACAAAATGCAATATAATTTATTGCAAATAAAATTTATTTTTTAAAATATAACAAACTTATAATAAAATATTATGTTAAAGTTTGCACAATTTTACAAGTAATTTGTCAAAACACTTAGACAAAGTTGTCTACATCAATGCATGCTTCCTATTTAATAATGGGACTCGTTCCCAATAATCCTACACTTAAAATTGCCAATACTTATGTGCAAATGTCCCATTAGTCATGTGCCATGGGTACCAATAAAGGTGCACATTTAGGCCAATTATGGTCCAAAAATGCTAAAAATGGGCAGCTATTGGTACATGTGAAATTTATTAATGTGCCTTTAGTTTGGTTTTTTGATTTCTTTAAAGTTAGTAATTGGGGGGTTGGGTGTGCAAGGAGTGTTAGGTTATTGGAACTATAAGGGTATTGGTGCTCATCCCCTAGTATTGTTGTGAATATTGATATGTTCCCAACTTGATATAATTAAAAAATATTCAACACCTATAAAAACATATGTAGTTGCCAGGCTCATCATTTGGAGACCAAATCAAACAATTACCACACTAAATTTTAGAATTGACTTTTTATCAATCCACATTGTCCCCTCTCATCCAATAAAATTTCAAAATTTCAAATCCACACATCACATGTTTTTATGTAGATGTTGTTGTTGATGTAATGATAGTAATGTCTTTATTATTGTTGATTTTAGTTTTTTGAAGTTGTTGTTTCCGGCTGCTAATTATATTTTTTTAATTATGCAACTTATGTTTTCTTATTCCAACTTAAAAAAAATGTTTTCAAATAGAAGAGGGAAAATATCATATAATTTTGTAATTTTTTTCTCATTACACTTAAAAAATAGCTATTTTATTTTTTCTTGGTTATATTTTAAGTTGTTTCCCTACATTTTATTATGCAAAATATCAATTTTATTGGTGTTGATTGGCACCTTGCCATTGTGCAAAATATTATTGCAGATCACTATTACCATAACTAGCCAACGATAAAATGTTATAAATAAAATAGTATTATACAACAAAATATAAGAAAAAAAATGCTAGATAGAACTAAATGTTATGAATGCAATTAGAACATCTATGAGTCCAATAATAATGTTAAATACTAATAATATTATTTATTATTTTAAGGACTTGCATATCCATCACAATGCTCACCTTCACCTTAAGCATTCTCATGCATATACCCACCTACATATATATAACAAATTTTAAAGTTAATATAGGGTGTAAAATGTACCTTTTTGCTTAAAATACCATCAAGAAGTAACATTAATTGCCCATTAGCATGGTCAATAAAAATGCAATGAACATATCAATAACCTTGTAGAATATGGATGCTAGATTTTGTCGAATTGAAAATCTAGTTGCAACAAATATGATAGTGCAATTGATGTTAAAGTAGCCATAAAAGCTAGAGCATGACACAAGATTGTTAAGATATACATGACACTATCCACTACTAGTCCTTAGACTCAATGTGCTACCTTTATGGAAAGCAATCAAGATGGACCTTCTAATGCATCAATTTTAGCCTCTTCCACTGCATCCATTCTTGTTAGTACTATTGTTTTCTTTCTTTCTCTTGAGCAGTAAGCCCTCTAATCATGAGAGTTTCTTTGTAAAAATCACCTTAACCAATGTCACCCTAATAGGTGTTCATATCTTGAGAATAACTTCTTTGTGGTTTTTCCCACTAACATGGTTTTCCATGTAAAATTTGGTGTCTCATTGTCTATGGAGTGTTTTGATGTTTCATGTTCATATTTTTCTGTGGATTATGTGTTCAAGTTAAGTTATTGCAGATATGGTTTGGGAAATAGATTTAAGATTTTATTCAACTAATTCACTCCCCCCCTCTCACTTGTCTTGTGTGTTAGTATATTCAACACCAATCTCCTTTAAATGAAATGCAACAAGCACAATGACGAAATGCGGAGGGATAAAAGTGATTGAGATGGAAACACAATGATCAAAGATGCATTTAATAACTTATAAGAGTCATTAATCGATTTTGTTTGTAATTCTCAATAAGTAATAAATGCAACTTGAAGTTGTAAGTGGATCTTGGAGACCCGATTACAAGGGGAAGATAAAGCCTAAACTTACAATTCGGGTCTTGGGACCCAATTTGGAAGTGTTAGCATAAAATGACTTGCAAATGGAACTTTAAGACCCAGATTGCATCCAATACAGAGTCAGGGAACCAAAATTTAGAACTCAAAGTGCCTTTATCCTCTCCATTGGGTTACAGAGTCAGGGAACCAAAATACATGAAGACAAAAGAAAATGACACAAAACTATACAAATATTTACAAAGTATGTCAAATATTCACTGAGTGAAAAGCTTAAGATTTTGTCCACTGCGAGGCTGGGAAAATGGAGTCACACCTTGGTATGCAAGGAGATAGCTTCCTTCACCACAAACTTGGTGAATTGTAAATGGACCCATCCAAAGAGAGTCAAACTTTACATGGATGCCTTTAGGTTCTCGCCTTTTGTCCCAAAGAAGGACAAGATCTCCCACTTTAAACTCCTTTTGCTTTTCTCTCTTGTTAAAGAGAGCCTTGACTTGCTTCTGATGTTTCACAATGCGATCTACCACCTAGGTCCGTTGTTCCTCCAACTCAGTGAGGAACATAATTCCTTTATCAATGGGTCTTTCATAAGTCTCATCTTCAATATCCTTTTACAACCTTAGAGTAGGTAGCTCTAAAGTAACTAGAATCTCAACATTCAGTCCATACAACAATTAAAATAAGGACATACCTATGGCCTATTTTGGTGTAATACAATCAAACCACAAAGCATTATACAATGCCTTGTTCCATGTTATCTAATTTACATCAACCAACTTACATATGATAGTTACCAGGTTCTTATTGCTAGATTCTACCTGACCATTGCCTTGTGGATAATAGTCAGATGAATGAGCAAGATTAATTCCATATTCAAAACAAAATTGAGTCACTTTATCATAAGAAAAAACAACTGCATTATCGGTTACAATTTTGTGTGGAACTCCAAACCTGCAGATGATGTTTTCTTTGAGGAAATGACATACCACCTCTGAAGTAGCATGCTTCATTGGAATAGCCTCCACGCACTCGGTGAAATAATTCATTGCTTTGAGAACATAAGTATGTCTAACACTTGAAGATGGATTGATTACACCAATGAAATCAATTCCTCATTGCTTGAAAGGTTCTTCAATCACTAGTTTCAAGGGAAGAGCAACCAACTTTTGTTTACCGACAAATTGTTGATAGAGATCAAATTTATGCACCCATTTGTATGCATCATGGAAGAGTGTGGGTCAATAATATCCAACCCTTAGGATTTTGTGAGTTGTTACTAGTGCAGAGAAATGTCCATCATAGGCTAAGTTATGAAATGACCAACAATTTTACTTGTTGTTCCCTATCAACACACCTAAAAAAGATGCCATCAAAATTTCTTTTGTATAAACAATTGTCCCAAATAATAGAGTTTGTAGCCTTGTGTTGGCATTTGCATGAAGATTGCATTAATGATATGTTATGTTATCATTGATGTCAATTAATTAGTAATGATATTGTTGATATTGCTGATATTGTTGTTATTAGTGATATTGTCTTGTAACTGGTAGGAAGAACTTTGTGGAGGACATTGTAAGCCGGCATGTAAGTTTGTGAGTTGAACTGGTAACCGGTATAAAAGGTTAAACCCTATCTATGGAATGTAACCAGTATAAAAGGTTAAACCCTACTCGTTGTTTTTTGTTAAACCCTAACCGATTAAGGTTGTTGAATTGGTTATGTTGGTTTATGATCTAGTGATGAGCGGTAATAATGACGACATGTGTGATCATTGTATGAAGAAAATTTTCTAGGGAATGAGAAAAGTGTATTGCATCTAATGTAAAGCATGTGATGAGTTACTGAGTCCGATGAAGCGGTGATCAAGGAGCGGTTGGAGTTTTCTTGATTAATGTGTACAGATTTCTATGTAAATCCAATGGTCATACTTGAACCGATTTGTTTGTAATCTCTATGAGAGAATTAGGTTTTTGTTGTGTTACCGACCTAATTGATTTGTTATAAGGTTGATGAAGTTGTTTTGTAAAAGGTGTTGTCAGAAATCAGTTGAGTGCGTGGTTGTCGAACTAGATAATAAATCCACAGTTTGAGTAAAGGCAGATGGAAACTTAAAAGGATCCGATCAAGCAAGTGTAGTGCTATTCAGACAGACCAAGCAAAATCTTATTTTTTTCTAGCAATTACAGTAGAACTAAAATCCCCTAACCGAGTAAGCTCTAACAAGCTTGGTTACTTCTTAAATCCTCTAACAAGGTGATCCATTAGCTTGGATTCTCAAATCCTCTACCGAGGTTACTCCTAACAAGGTACTTGCTTCTAACAAGGCATTTGTAGTCAATCCCTTAACCGAGTGATTCTTAATAGGATCATTTCTTAATAGGAATTTTGTAAAAGCTTTAACAGGCTTCGCTTCTAATAGGGCGAACTTCAGAAGAGTTCAGATAGTTATCTTGTGAGTCTCATCTCACCGTGGTTTTTCCAATTTGGGTTTCCATGTCAAAATATTTGTGTCATGTGGTGAATGTTTTTGTGGTTATGATCTTATGATTGATTTGATTAACTACTTAACTATTCTAATAAGACATGATAATTGGAAGCATTGAGAAATGAAATCAATTGACATACGATAAAGCATTTAGATGTTTACAAGTTTAATGTTGTTTACTGTTAAGTTGCCATAACAGTCAACCAGTTTTTTATCTTGGCAATGGTATTTTATTGATAAGTTTACTTTGTGTGATTGAGATTGAGATTGGGAAAGTTTGTATCAGTTTCTCAATTTACTAATTCACCCCCCCCCCCCCCCCCCCCGCTCTCGGTAATCTACCGAATACTTATTCTTTCATCATACCATCAATTGGTATCAAAGCATCTCAGGTCCTCTGAGATCTAAGCCTAACAGCTTGAGGAAAATATCTTGCAGATCATGATAAAGACGGAAGGTCTGAAGTTTAACAAAGAGAACTATAGGATATGGAGTGACAGAATGAAAATTTACATCAAGAGTCCGGGAAGTCAGTATTGGGAACATGTCAATACTAAATATGTTGCACCCACTAGGAGTCTAACTAATGATCAAAAGAAAGAACAACAAGAAAATCATCAAGCATTAGAGGCCATTATCAGTTCCCTATCTGATGTTGAATATGTAGATGTTCATGGTCTAGAGACTGCACATGAGGTATGGCAAAAACTTGAAGAGATTAATAGCGGTGGTGAACATGTTAAGATTGCTAAAGAGGAGAGTCTAAGAGGAAAGTTTGATGACATGCATATGACTGAAGGTGATAATATCCAGCAGTATGGTCAAAGGATAAAAGAGATAGTCGATGAAATTAAGAGTGCAGGAGGGAAAGTGGAAGATGCCACTGTGCTCAATAAGGTACTAAGAACCCTGCTACCAGTCTATTCTATCTGAGTTGCATCTATTCAGGAGTTGAAGTCCATAGACAAAACTAAGGTAACTCTTGACTCTGTCATTGGCAAACTTACTGCTTTTGAATTAAACAGTTATGATGGTAGTGTATAGAAATCAGAGTGTGCATTCAGAGCTTCTGTCTCTAATCCATTTGTGAGAAAAAGTAGAGATACTAGTCATGGTTATGAATCCAGATCCAGCAGAGATGCTGATGATGAAGATAGTTTAGTGGAGCTTGAAGCATTGTTGGCAAAGCAGCTGCCTAGAGGCACTGGCAAATACAAAGGTAAATTACCTTTAAAATGGTTTGCATGCAACAAGATTGGCCACATAGTTGCTAACTGTCCTAATGGTGAAAATGAACACAAGAAAGAGAAATTCAAGAAGTATAAGGGTAAAGGTAAGAGAGATTGTCTTATTGTTGATGATAGTAGTATCACTGGTGAAGAATCTAATGGTGATGCTAGTGAAGATATTGTGTTTGTAGCTATTAAGGAAGAGATATCAGACCAGAAGGAATTAGTGTCAAGGATGGATAACTCTGATGATTGGATCATTGATAGTGGTTGTTCACATCATATGACCAGTGATCGAAGCAAATTTCTTTCCTTGAAGGAATTTGATGGCGGTGTTGTAAGATTTGGCAATGACTCACCCTACATGGTTAAAGGCAAGGGAGTTATTTCTCTTAATGGGAAGAGCAGTGTTGACGATGTCTACTGGGTAGAAGGTCTAAAGCACAATCTTTTGAGTGTGGCACAACTTAATGACAAAGGATACCCACTGGAGTTCAAAAATGGTATGTGCAAAATCTTTGACAACAAAGGTGAATTGATTGCAACCGGGAAGCAAACTAAAGGTAACCTATTTTACCTTAATCCTAAAGTTAGCAACTATTTGATTGAAAAAATAGATGATAGTTGGCTTTGGCATAGGAGATTTTGTCATATAAACTTTGATAACATTGTTAAAGTAAGTAAGTCTAAGACAGTGAGAGGTTTGCCTCAGTTAGACAAACTGGTTAATGCTCTTTGCAAAGAATGTCAGCTAGGCAAGATGACTTCTTCAACTTTCAAGAGAAAATCCTTCTCAGTGGAGTATGTGTTAGATTTGGTTCATACATATCTTTGTGGACCAATAAGAACAAAAAGCATTCAAGGTGACAAATATTTCATGATCCTCACTGATGATTTCTCAAGGATGATGTGGGTCACATTCTTGAAGGATAAGATTGCAACTTTTGGTAAGTTCAAGGAATTCAAGGCCTTAGCTGAGAAAGAGAGTGGCAAGAAGATAAAATGTCTGAGAACAGATCAAGGCAGTGAGTTTACTTTTGATGAATTCACTAGGTAGTGTGATGAGAATGACATCAAACGACAACTTTCTGCACTAAGGACACCACAATAGAATGGTATTGCAGAGAGGAACAACCGGTCAGTGGTTGAAGCTGCTAGGACAATATTGATACAAGGAGGTGTAAGAAAATATTTTGGAGAGAAGTTGTCAGTACAATTGTCTACACTATGAAATGAGTTCTGGTGAAAAGAGGTAAGGACAAGACCCCTTATGAATATTGGTATGGAAGATCACCTGATGTTACCTATTTTAAGATATTTGGAAGAAAATGTTTTATTAGGAGAGGAGATTACATTAGCAAATTTGAAGCTAAGAGTGATGAAGGCATATTTCTTGGCTATTCCACCAAGAGTAAGGCCTACAAATGTTTTAACAACTGGACACAGAGAATTGTTGAGAGTACTGATGTTTGAGTGGATGAATGTCCTGAAGGTTCAAAGGAAATCAATTTATAGAATAAGGATGAAGATCCTTGCATTTTATTTTTGGAACTAGAAACTGTGAAATCTGAAACTAGCAAATCAAATTCTGATGCACTTGCTCAACTGGAATAGATAAATTTAGAAGATGATAATGATGAAGATGAACTTGAAGATAATGATCATGTTATTCCTAGATATGCGAGATTGAATCATAGTCCTGAACAAATTATTGGGGATAAGGATGTTGGAGTATTAACCAAAAGGAGAATAAGAGAGAACACTTGCATGATCTCCACCATTGAACCAAGAACTGCTAAGGAGGCATTTGGTGATAATCATTGGGTTAAAGCTATGGAGGAGGAATTGGATCAAATTGAGAAAAACAACACTTGGACCCTAGTACCTTGACCGATAAATAAGAATGTTATAGGTACTAAATGGGTATTTAGGAACAAGATGAATGAAGATAGTGTTATAGTTCGCAATAAGGCTAGGTTAGTTTGTAAGGGTTATGCACAAGAAAAAGGAGAAGATTATGGTGAAACTTTTTCACCAGTAGCAAGACTGGAAGGTGTCAGAACTTTACTTGCATTTGTAGCTCATAAGATGTTCAAGGTATACTAGATGGATGTTAAGTCTGCATTTTTGAATGGGATATTGGAAGAAGAAGTATACATAGAGCAATCGGATGTTTATGCTTTGATTGATGAGAAAGATATGGTATGTAGATTGCATAAGGCTTTATATGGATTAAAGCAGGCACCCAGAGCAGGGTATGAAAGACTTCATACACATATGATGAAGATAGGCTTTCTGAGATCCAGTGATGATAGTAACATATATCTCAAGTCTGAAGGAGATGAAATACTAGTCAGTGAAGTATTTTTTGATGATATCATATTTGGAGGTAATGATGTCACAAGCAATAGTTTTGCAGATGAAATGAAAAATGAGTTTGAAATGTCTTTAGTAGGGGAAATAAAAAATTTCATAGGCTTGCAGATACAAGAAATGAAGAATGGTATTTTCCGTACACAATCTAAGTATGTGAAAGAGGCCTTGAAGACATTTGGCATGAATGACTGTAAACCAGTTGGGATACCAATGGTTATAGGTTGTAATTTGTCTAAGGATGATGAATCTAATTATGTTGATGACTGGAAAAGGACAATTAGTGGAGCATTCTTTCCTGGAGGAAGACTTGTTTCATGGAGTAGTAAGAAGCAAAGTTGTACTTCACAATCTACTACTGAAGCTGAGTATGTTGCAACTTATATGAATTGCACATAGGCTATTTGGATGAGGCACATTTTGGAAGGTTTTAAGATGAAGATTTCAAAACCCATAAATATTTTATGTGATAATACAAGTGCCATAAATATTTCTAAGAATCCTATTTTGCATGCACGAACCAAGCACATTGAATTGAAGTATCATTTCTTGAGGGAAAAAGTCGCAGAGCAAAGATGTTATCTTAGAGAATGTTTCAACCAAGGAGTAGCTTGCAAATATTTTTACCAAACCTCCACCTAAGACTACATTTGAGTATCTTAGAATTCAACTAGGGGTTGTACCCCTTCATGAGGTTAGTTGAGCATGATGTTGATTGCATCAGTCCCTGAACCACTTGCAGAATTTTATAGAAGGATTGGTGTAGTATTGGAATCTATTCCATAGGGGGAGCATTAAGTTGCAGATTGTTGTTGTTGTACAGTGAAATTTGCAATTACATGATTTACTTTCAATTTGGCATTGTTATCAAAGGGGGAGAAGTATTATGTGATTATGAGAAGGAGAACTAGTAACAAGATGAAGACATGGAGAGCATGGTGAATACTTGGTAATGTATATCAAGATTCCTATTCACAATCACATCAACAATCAATAGGCGTCGATGTTTGTATTGCCATCAATGCCAAAGGGGGAGAATGTTGGCATTTTCATGAAGATTGCATTAATGATACATTATGTTGTCATTGATATCAATTAACCAGTAATGATATTGCTAATATTGCTGATATTGTTGTTATTCTTGATATTGTCTTGTAATCAATAGGAAGAACTTTGTGGAGGACATTGTAAACCAGTATGTAAGTTTGTGAGTTGAACCAATAACTAGTATGAAAGGTTAAACCCTATCTATGTAATTTAACCGGTATAAAAGATAAACCCTACTAGTTGTTTTTTGTTAAACCCTAACCGATTGAGGTTTTTGAATTGGTTATATTGGTTTATGATCTAGTGATGAACGGTAATGATGATGACACATGTGATCATTGTATGAAGACAATTTTCTAGGGAATGAGAAAAGTATATTGCATCTAATATAAAGTGTGTGATGAGTTATTGAGTCTGATGAAGTGGTGATCAAGGAGCGGTTGGAGTTTTCTTGATTAATGTGTACATATTGCTATCTAAATCCACTGGTCATACTTGAACCGATTTGTTTGTAATCTCTATGAGAGAATTAGGTTTTTGTTGTGTTATCGACCTAATTGATTTGTTATAAGATCGATGAAGTTTTTTTGTAAAAGGTGTTGGCAGAAATTAGTTGAGTGTGTGGTTGTCGAACCAAATAATGAATCTGCAGTTTGAGTAAAGGCAGATGGAAACTTAAAAGGATATGATCAAACTGTTGGCATATGCACACTCCAATGAGACATTGTATGTGATTGAAGGTTTTGTCATTGATGGCAATCTTGCAATCCTATGGCATCGAAAAAGGCATTATACTGGCATCAGCAGATCACACTCTACACCGACACTCAAGACACCGGCACCGACACAAAGAAAAGAAGTATACCGACACAGAGGCTGACAAGATTTTGTTATATTATATTTTGTTTATTATTGTAAAAACTTTGTAAGCCAACTTGGCATATTGTAAAATGACTCTTTTATATAAAAGAGATCATTGTAGACATTTGGTAATGTGTGAGGAAGCATTACGGAAAAATATTAGGCAGACCTATTATGCAAAATATAGGCTAAGGGTTTATGTAAGAAGCAGAGCAGCAACCGATACTGGATCAGGCATTATAGATGCTAGTGTAAAGCAGTACAAGATATTGGATTTGTATAATCCTCATTTTAAGTCAGTGAGACTTCCCATTGAGCAGTGAGCTCTAGGCAGTTGGCCTTCCTGCATGTGCAAGCCCCTATTGTAAGTAATATTCTCTTATTGGCCAGTGAGTGAATATTGTGCGTCACAATTCCCACCAAGGTTTTTCCCACACCGGGTTTCCTCGTTAAAACCTTGTGTTATGGTGTGTTGTTCATGTGGATGTTCTTAATTCTATTTATTGCATATCGGTACACTATTATAATATGTTCTACATGTTTTAATTCAAGAAATTCTAATCACCGGTTAGATACTGATTCACCCCCCCTTCTCAGTATCTGTGGGATTCCTAACAATTTGTATCAGAGCCTGGTCCTCTATTTTCAGAAGCCTAACAACTTGAGGAAGATCTTGACACCGGTAAAGATGGAGAATCTGATGAAGCAACTTGAAGGAGCTCTTACAGACTATGATGCAAAGAAATTGAAAAATATCAAACTAGAAGATGATTTAAGGGCAGCTCAGGATATCATTCAGGCACTTCAAGAAAATTTTACTGTTGCAAGAAATAAGAGAAGAGAACTTTGTGAAAAATTTCAAAATGAGAATGATGAAAAGGAATCACTTAATGATATGATAAGCAAGTTGAAACAAGAGAACATGACAACAAAGAATGAGATGCAGGATATGGCTATGAGTTTTTGCAAAGAAATTGAGGATAGGAAGAAGAATGAAGAAGAATTGACTAGAAGACTAAGTGATGCAGCAAATGAGAACACAAGACTTAGCTATGAAAATGACATGTTGAAGACAGATCTGATGCATACTTAGAATGACTCAAATGAACTGATGAGAAAAAAAGAAGTCTTAGAAAGAGAACTAGAAACTGCAAATCAACATAAAGAAAAATTCAAGAAAAGCTCAGAGGAACTTGGCACCTTGCTGAAGAATCAAAAACCTAAAGGTGACACTTTTGGAACTGGCTTTGAAGTTGGTGAAAGCTCCGATACTGCAAATACTCAGGATCACAACAAACTGGTAAGATAACCTAATGCTTATAAATTCAATGGAAAATGCTTTAACTGTAATAAGTATGGTCATAAAGCAAATGAATGTAGATCTAGAAATTATCATAATATCAACACACCCACTGGTCAATGTTCTAAATGCAACAAAGTTGGTCACAACTCTGAAAATTGCAGAATGAATGTGAGATATTATGTTTGTGGAAGATTTGGACATTTATCTAATCAATGCAGAACACAAACTGGCATAGGTTATGGGAAATCTATTTAGAAGAATAATGTAACTTGTTATGCATGTAACAAGATTAGGCATATTGCAAAATTCTGTAGAAGTAAAGGAACACCGATAGACAACAAAAGTTCTAGCTTGAAAGGTAAAGAAAAAGTTAAAGAGGTTAAGCAAGAATTCTCAAAACAATTGATTAGAAAAGCTGATCTAAATATTGGGAATACTCCTCCACTAGTAGAACAAATCAATGCTTCACTGGCAGGACAGAGTGATGCTTCACTAGTAGGATAGAGTGATGCTTCATCGGTAGGATAGAGTAATGCTCCACCAGTAGGAAGTTCTTCATCTAATTGAAGAAAGTTTCCTTGAGGGTTTGGCAATCTAATGAGACGTGCTATTATTCCCTCGGTTAGAGATAAGAAGTTGAAAATTGTTTTTTACCAACAGACAATGTTAAGAGAATACTTAACCGGCACACATTTAATATGGTAGATGGCAAAAAGACACTATAAAACTGAGGTTTTGGCTCCATTTCATTTCACTAAGATTTCAAACCTACGAAGAGCGTGAAGATTCCAAGCTAAGGCATTTCGAGCAAGAGGCAAGAACACTCCAAGCATTCATCCATCCTAAAGGTAGTAAAAGGTATTTAATCATGGCATCCACCTCTGCAATTGAATATATAGCAAACCCTACTATTATCGAAGTGATAAAAGACCTAGGCCCATATTTTAGTTAGTTCCTGAGGTAGCAAAGAAAGATGATACCTTAGGTGCTTTTTCTCAAATTCCCAAGGGAGTTGTTTATGCTGAAGACCCCAGAATTTACATCCACTACAACATTGAGGAACTAGAAGATGAAGAGATTAAAACCATGTTTAAAACTATGATATGTGATAAAACGGACAATGTAAAAGATGAACACAAGATCAATGAAACCCTAGGATTTACAGAGATCCTTAGCATTCCTGAATTTCCCAAGGATGTGATTAGGATAGTCTTAAGCAGGGTACATGGTGAATTTTTCTGGTTAGATGCAGTCCACAAAATCACTAAGGAAGCTGTGAAAGCTGTCACAAGGTTACCGACCACCGGTAAAAGGCCAGATAAAACCAAGAAGGTATCCAATGACTTAGTTACAAACCTAACTGGTGCAACATTCGACAAAAGGTCCCTAAGAGTTAATGATGTAATAGACATTAATGTGAGATTTATCAGCATGATATTAGGGTATAAAACTACTCATGCAAATAGACTCAATTCAGTTTCAAGTTTATGCATTAAGAGTGCTTATGATATGGTCACAGATAATGCAAATATTGATATATGTGAGTGGTCAAAAGATGAATTAATTGACAACCTTGGAAAGATTAAGAAGGACAACAAAGGAACTTTCAGGTTTGGAAATCTGTTAGTATGTCTGATGCTACATATAACAAAATAGGTTCCCAGTATAGGCTACAAAGAACTTGGATATGATATACCGGTAGGCAAATAGTTAACAGAACTATTCAACAACATGGGAGAAAACAAGGAAAATAATATTCATGACTTCTTTCAAGCATTAAAGGCCAGAATGAAGAAAAGAATCAGGTTATCACAAAACATTGTCGACAAATACAAAGATGAAATATGCTTTGTCATCAAGAAGGATGAAATCTAGATGGAAGCAGTCATCCTTAGGACAGTCTGGGTAACCGAGATGGGCTATGAGACAGATGATCATATAATTGAAACATATGCTAAAGCACTTCTAGAAGCCCCCAGAGAACCTAAGGAAGAAATATTTGGTAGTGCAGAAACTATTGAAAGCCAAATACAATCAAAGAAAAGAGTGAAAAAGGTTGAGGCAGTTGTAAGGAAAGGTTCCAGACAAGCAAAGGCCATCAAAGAAGATGTGTTGAAGAAAGCCGGTATTACAGAGGATGAGTTAGCAGCTCCACAACCTGAAACTCACCTATCACCGATAGGTACTTCTTCGGGGAGTGACATGCCTGCAACTTTCAAAAGAGTTGTAAGGAAAAGAGATCCCTCACCGGCAACCACACCCTCACCCAGGAGGACAAGACAAAAACAACAAGCAGTGAGATCTCCGGTAAGAAAGGCTACACCAAAGAAGAAGAAACTAACACCCAAAAACAAGAAGAGGACAAACAAAGACTTGGCCCCTTTTGATATACTACTGAATGAAATTACAGAGGAAGGTAAATTGAAAAATATAGAGAAAATATATGACACTTTAATAGCTGATGAAAAAGAACAAGTTGAAAATAGTGTTATATTGCATATGGATATGTATAAGAAGTTTTTGATGGAAGTAGTAAATGAAATTCCAGATGAACTATTTAATAGACTGGAAGCAAGAAGACAAGCAGTAGTAGAATTGGATAAGAAATAAAGATTGAAAAGCTACTTGCTGTTTATCCGGTAAATTCACCCAAAGAAATTGATGACCTAATTGCTCAAGCCAACCGGTCAGTATTTTCTACTACACACTGGCACATTGCTTTAATGGTTGGAAGAGTTAATGAGGTGACTGAGGAAACAAAAAATGGATGGGATATATTCCTAGTTGAAAAAGAAAAACAAGAAGAATATAGGAACCCCAAACCCATAAAAGTTTATCAAAAAGATAGAGACAAGGGTAAAGGTAAAGCTGGTGGACCACCTAGTATCAAGGTTAGAGACAACTTACCCCCACCTCCTTTGATTACTCCACCGGTAAAAACAACAGCTACAAAAGATCATCCGACAACTGAGAGTATGGATGTAGAGGATGGTAATTCTAATCCTGAAGTCTTATATACTGTGGATGTTGATACTCAAAAGATCAACATAGTGGTAGACAAAGATACAACTAATAAGACTGACATGGCTAGTGAGCCTCCAGTAGCTGAGCAAACTGAAAACACATAGGAGAAACCGACAGAAGACAAAGTTCAAAAGGTAGAGACTCAGACTAAGACAATGCAACAAATAGAGCAAAAGGCTCTGGAACAAGAACAACAGCAACAGGAATAGGAACATAAGGAAACAGTGCCACCGACAACTAGAGAAATAGAAAAACCATTGCTTAAAGAAATGCAAACACAAACAGACCTACCAGAGGTCAATACAAGCTTGGTTGTTTCCACTGGTACTCAAAATGTTGGTTCATCATCAGGCTACAAATCAGCTAATGTGACTGAGGTACTATTAGATTCAATCAAAAAGATAACAGACTGTAGCTCACAAGCTTACAAGGCAATTGATGATACCATACCAATTTTGAAGGTAATTGCTCCTAACTATAATATAGACAATAAAGATTCTTTAGGACAACTTGATACATTGTGTAAATATATCACAAAAAATATTGAGAAAATAAAGGAAGAATCATTGAAGGATAAAGTAGAAATTGAAAAACATAAATTCTTTGATGAGCAAATAAAGAAGTGTAACAGAGATTTTGGCACACTTCTATCAGAATTATGTAATTTATTGAAAGAGTACAAAACTTTGTACAAAGACACCTGTAAGACAAACTTTTTGACCGTAGATATAGACAAAAAGATGAGCAAGGTATAGGATGAGATCAATAAACTTGCAGATAATTTTGTTAACTCACCTGATACACTATCAGTTTTTGAGGAGAAGATAACAAATTTTGAAGAAGATTTACTTAAATTAGAAAGAGAGAGAGAGAATAGTGAATAAGGCAAAACATTTGAGACTAAAACTAAGTCCAAGATTGGGCTATCTAGCATCACTACGGAAGGAAGTATCTGAGGCACTAATATAGGGACAAAAAACACTGGTAGAGCATTTGCAGCATCTAACTGGTACAGTGAAGAGAAAAAAGACAACAATAAAGGATAGCAAGAAATTTATGGATAGTATTAACTTAATTTTGGGAGATCTTTTTCAAATTGTAACCACCCAGTTACAAGGTTGAAACTACAAACTCTACTGACATCTTGATAACCTTTGTCATTGATGCCAAAGGGGGAGTAGTGGGATGAGAAAATTCAATACCACAGGAATCATATGATCAAGGGGAGCACACACATTTTTGGTAACATTTTTGGACTTCACATTTTTGGATACATTTTTGAAATTTTTCATGAATGTTGCCATCAATGCCAAAGGGGAAGATTGTTGGCATATGCACACTCCAATGAGACATTGTATGTGATTGAAGGTTTTGTCATTGATGGCAACCTTGCAATCCTATGGCACCGACAAAGGCATTATACCGGCATTAGCAGATCACACTCTACACTGGCACTCAGGACACCGACACTGGCATAAAGAAAAGAAGTATACTGGCACAGAGGCCGACAGGATTTTGTTATATTATATTTTGTTTATTATTGTAGAAACTTTGTAAGCTGACTTGGGATATTGTAAAATGACTCTTATATATAAAAGAGATCATTGTAGACATTTGGTAATGTGTGAGGAAGCATTAAGGAAAAATATTAGGCAGACCTATTATGCAAAATATAGGCTAAGGATTTATGTAAGAAGCAGAGAAGCAACCGGTACTGGATCAGGTATTATAGATGCTATTGTAAAGTAGTACAAGATATTGGATTTGTATAATCCTCATTGTAAGTCAGCAAGACTTCCCATTGAGCAGTGAGCTCTAGGCAGGGCAGTTGGCCTTCCTGCATGTGTAGGCCCCTATTGTAAGTAATATTCTCTTATTGGCCAGTGAGTGAATATTGTGGGTCACAAATCCCACCGAGGTTTTTCCCACATCGGGTTTCCTCATTAAAACCTTGTGTTATGGTGTGTTGTTCATGTGGATGTTCTTAATTCTGTTTACTGCATTATTTCTTGCATACTAGTACACTATTATAATATGTTCTACATGTTTTAATTCAAGAAATTCTAATCACTGGTTAGATACTGATTCAGCCCCCCCTCTCAGTATCTATGGGATTCCTAACAATTTTGTGTTATCGACCTAATTGATTTGTTATAAGATCGATGATGTTGTTTGGTAAAAGGTGTTGGTAGAAATTAGTTGAGTGTGTGGTTGTCGAACCAGATAATGAATCTAAAGTTTGAGTAAAGGCAGATGGAAACTTAAAAGGATATGATCAAATAAGTGTAGTGCTATTTAGAAAGATCAAGTAAAATCCTATTGTTTTCTAACAATTAAAGAAGAACTGAAACCCCCTAACCAGGCAAGCTCTAATAAGCTTGGTTACTTCTTAAATCCTCTAACAAGGTGATCCATTAGATTGGATTCTCAAATCCTCTACCAAGGTTACTCCTAATAGGGTACTTGCTTCTAACAAGGCATTTGTAGTCAATCCCTTAACCGGGTGATTCTTAACAGGATCGGTTCTTAACATGACTTTTGTAAAAGCTTTAACAGGCTTGGCTCCTAACAGGGTGAACTTCAGAAGAGTTCAGATAGTTATCTTGTGAGTCTCATCTCACCATGGCTTTTCCCATTTGGGTTTCCATGTCAAAATATTTGTGTCATGTGGTGAATGTTTTTATGGTTATGATCTTATGATTGATTTGATTAACTACTTAACTATTCTGATAAGACATGATAACCGAAAGCATTGAGAAATGAATTCAGTTGACATATGATAAAGCATTTGGATGTTTACAATTTTAATGTTGTTTACTGTTAAGCTGCCATAATAGTCAACTAGTTTTTCATATGAGTTTTTATCTTGACAATGGTATTTTATTGATATGTTTACTTTGTGTGATTAAGATTGAGATTGGGAAAGTTTGTATTAGTTTTTTAATTTACTGATTCACCCCCCCTCTCAGTAATCTACTAGATACTTATTCTTTCATCATACCATCACCTTGAGTTTAACATTCCTCTTTTGTGATTCAAATGAGGACATTCTTTGTATGTAAGAAAATAAGCAATGTTTGAGTACCACTTGATAAGGCAAAAGAATGACTCTATTTTATCTATGTGTATGTGTCATTTTTGGAACATTAGGAGTCTATTTATGTCTTTTGAGATTAGAACCTTTGCTAAGTGATAATATTTTATATGTCTTGATGATATGGTCATATTACATAAACTCATTTGATATGTGTTCCTTTTTTATGCAATATAATAGGTAGTTGTGATTTGAGGAATATCCATGGTAATGTTGCATGTAGATTTTGAATGTTACTCTAATAGGAATAATTAGGCCTTTATTCGTGTACGTTAACAATTTCATGTATAATTGAAGAAGAATGTTGAATCGGTCTAGGACGTTTAGTAATAAAGATTATGGATTTTTTGGATAGGAAAGGGACGACAAGGATTGTTGTTGAAGAAGCCAGTTGACAGTTAGAAGTGGTTCATTATGACTTATCTAAAGACTTAATGATTTCCTTTATTGAAGGAGTAGATTTAGGATTGAAGTTATGCTAGATTATTTTTGTTGTTCCAATAGTTTTTAACTGATTCTCGGCATTTGTAATTTCACCTTCTTTTTCTCCTTGTTCAATAAAAGCATCTTCCTTAAACTTTGGGAGTGGTATGCTAGTTAGTTAGTAATTTTATGCTTTAAATAACCTCCCACCTTCTCTTGTATGGTGGTTGAGAAGAAGATAGTTTCAGTTATAGTAATACAACTCTGAGTTAGAAAGAAGCAAACTTTCAGTAATTTGTTATGTTTTCAAGTACTTATAAATCAATAAAGATGATGCTTTAAGCTCCATGCAATTGATTTAGTTATCTGGATGCCTGCTAAGGGGGCCCACTTAGTGAGTATTCCTTTGGCTTATTTTATCAGTCATTTCTTATTCCGTACTTAGCATTATCTTGATCATAGACTATTCCTACAACCACTTGAATACTTCATGTGATTGTTCCTACAACAACTATGAATTGAGTATAATCATGTTTGTTGATCATGAATAAGTTTTGTTTTTCTTAAATGTTTCTTAGAAGGTAGTTATCTTTCCTTACAAGTATTCTAGTTATTTATTTCCAACATTGTCTTAGAGCAACATTTCAATTCTAGCAATAGGAAAAGTGGTTGTTTTAGTCTTTCCAGTGCATATACCTTATAGACCCATTTCAAGAATATGCCCCGGGTTTGATGAATACTAAGAGGGGGGGGGGGGGGTGAATTAGTATTCAAAAAATCTCCGTACTTAAATGCTTAAACAGTTTGAAGATAAACCAATAAAATAGTTTAAAAGATAGACCAGTTATCACACATGCAAACCAAAATGCAAATAAAGCATTCACCCACAAAAGCAATACAACCATAACACAAGATATTTGATGTGGAAACCCAAATGGGAAAAGCTACGGTGAGATGGAACTCACAAGTCACTATCTGTAGAATAGAAACCAGACTGGTTAAGGTCAGACCGGTCAAGGTCTTACATGTTCTTCACTAGAACAGATCCTGTTAGGAATCTCAATCTCTGTTAGGAGATAAGTCCGATTAAAGACTACCTTGCTAGAGGATTTTAGATTCATAGAGGTGAACCACCTTATTAGAAGATTTTACAAAAGGCTTTTGGGCCTACCCGGTTAAGGGCTACAGACTTGTCAAAGATGTGAGTAATCAACAAGTGTTTGATCTATCTAATAGCACAAACTACTTGGTTAGATCCAGTATTGCTCATAGTTAATGCATTCCAGCATTACTTCAGTCTTCTCTATCTCTCACTCAGTTACAAATTGATCTTCTTAGATAAGATCACTCTTGCAACAACTCATCAGCCACCTTAAACCCTAGTCACAACATAAACCCTTTTTTGCAACAAACAAAAACCCTAGACATGATGTCCTTTTAAAGGAATCTGATTTCATGTCGGTCCAATAGGATTACATTACAATTTCTTAGGTTCAATGAATCTAGACATACTCAGTAACACGATAGAAGAAGCACCGTCAAACAATCAATGGATTGGTAACTCATCACAAAATGCTAGTTGGTAACTCATCATAGAGTATTACCGATTCATACAAAATACCGATTGCCGGTTTGACAAAAATGAAGACTGGTAAGAATGTGTTATGCCGCTTTACTCCCTCGTACTGCTTGAGATCTATGAACTGCTTGGGGTCGACATGCCACTTCAGACCAGGAAACATATTCTGCAAAATCACCAATAGTCTAAAGACTAGAATACAACATACCAATTGGAACAGATACCAGTTGAGCTCTAGCTCATACATATAAAGGGGATCTCAATACAAGTGTGTGTCCATCAATGACAATCACAACATAAACATCAAAAATGCCAACAATCTCCCCCTTTGGCATTGATGGCAACACTTAGGAAAATAAAATTTTGACATCTAAGTGTTTTACAACAAAAACATGCCTTTAACAAAATTGCCCCCCCTAAGCATATACACTATCCCTTAATCAATACAATGTGTAGCAATTTTGCATACAGAGCATAAACATTGAGATATCAGAGCATATAGCAAAATTTTAAAGCCAGATACTTCTCCCTATTCTTCTCCAATATAGATAGAGTACTTCTCCCCCTTTGCCAACAATGACAAAGTACTGCTGAACAAACCTGTTTCCATTTGATATTAAAATAATAAAAGTTTATGACAACAAGGAATAATACTTGTCAAAAACAGATTTATAGTCCTACAAAAATTGTTTCATGGATAGAGACCAGGACTCAAGTAGGGAGGTGGCCACTTCTTTCTCTATTTGCATCTGAGATACCTGTTCTTCCATGGCATCAACTATGCTCAGCTCCTGCGTAACTATCAAGGCATCCAGGTTCAGATAACACTTCTAAAGAATTTGCAGACGTGGAAGTAAAACTAGTTGTAGCTCCTGCAAATCTCTAGACCATGTACTAATCTTTTGCTCCATTTTGGCTAACTGGATCTGAAACTGGTGAACGGTTTGCCCATAAGTTGCAAAGGAATCATAAGGTGGCTTAAATGTGCTTAAGTAAGACTATAAGTCCGTTTGAAGCTTTTGCTTCTGAGCTAGCACATCATCATGGAATAGATGGGGTTGACAGATTTTGCTTAGCAACAGATTTTCCTCATCCAAAGCGTCCCTTATATCCTTTTGGTCTTTCAGAAGTTCAGACCAGAGTTCATTCAACTTTTTCACCAGAGAAATGTTAAGAGCCTTTTGATGCTCTTTCTTGACATTTGCCTCAGTTGCTTCTTCCAGATTCTGCACTTGATCATCCACTATAGTACATAGTAGCTTAAGTTGTGCTAGTGATGATTCAGTGTTAGGCAGATTGGTATTGGGGATCAAACCAGTAAGGGTGTCTATAGCCGCTTGAGTTATATCTTGCTCCTTTTTCCTTTGAATGATTTCAAGGCGCTCTTGAGAAACCTTGATGCTCTGCATTAGCTCCGATTCACTTGTAGACTGGAGATCGATAGGACTGGAGACATCAGCCCATTTGGCTTGACTCCCAGTTGCCTTCGGAGTCTCCATCTATGTGCTCTTCACTGCTTCCGCTACCTTGTCCCCTTCTTCCTTCTTCCTTTTCTCTGCTTCCTTCTTCTCTTGTTCCTTGTCTTCCTCTTCTTTCTTTTTCCTCTCTTCTTCCTTCCTCTTCTCCTCTTCTTTCTCTTCCTCTTCCTTCTTCTTCTTTTCATCTTCCTTCTGCTTTTCCTTTTCTTTATCCTCCTCTTCCTTCTTCTTCTTTTCCTCTTCCTTCTTCTTCTTTTCTTCTTCCTTCTTCTTCTTTTCTTCCTTATCCTCTTCTTCTTTCCTTTTCCTCTCATCTTCTTGCTTCTTTTTCTCTACATCTTTTCATTTCTCCTCTTCCTCTTTTCTCTCTGTAGATAGGAATTTGGAAATCATCAAAGCAAGTAGCAAATTAGACTAGCTCAATCACGAAAACTAAATTGCAATGATAACAATCCTAAAATAGTCAATAGAGATACTGAAAATAAGACATTTAAACTAAATGCAAACCATCGCAAACATGAATGTCTCCTCCAAAATTCTCCATTGTCCTTCTTTCTCCTTCAAATTAGTGTGTTTGTGGATCTCACCTACAAGTGCATAATCATAATATGAAAGCAAGATTGACAAGACAACATAAGGATACTAGAAGTGTGATTGATTGATCGGGGGGGCTGATTGAAGAAATTCATCCAATTTATAGACAAATTGGAGAAAAGACAAGATTAGCATGGAGAGATTTGAAAGGAAATTTCAAATCAAGAATGACAAATATGGCAAATTAACACTTTCTATGCAAGATTGATTGATTGATTGATAAATTATGACAAAATTGACAAGGTTGCTATGCAAATTTGATTGATTGACAAATTATGAAAAATTATGACAAGATTGAAATGTCATTCCCATTAAATTAGGAGAAATATTAGAAAAATAGGAGAAAAAGGAAATTAGGTTTAGAAATGATGTATTGGAAATTAGGAAATTAGAAATTGATGAAAATTAGGTAAATTAATTAATAATTTTTCATTCATTAATTAATTCACAAAAAGAGGAGCAATTAATTAGCCAATTAAATAAATATTTAATTGTGACAAGAAGACTTAGGATAAATAAATTATTTAACCTAAAGGGAAAATGACAAACAAGATTAAATGAATAAATCATAAAACCCTAGAAGATGAATTAGAAATGCAAGGACGACAATTAGGTCTTGACAAAAGATAATTGATGTAGGTTCTATTTGATCATGATTATGACTGACAAAGGACCAATGTTGATAAATGATTGAGATTGATAAAGAGATCAAATTGATAGGCGCCAATTGAAGAGGACCAATAACTAATTGATCCAAATTGACATGATTGAAAAGGACAACGTTCGATGACAAATCGATCGCAAAATTGACGAGATTGACAAGAGGACAAGGATCGATAACGAATCGATCGCAAAATGACAAGATTGAAAAGGACAACGATAAATCACAAATCGATCGCAAAATGACAAGATTGACAAGTTGATAAGGATCGATGACGAATTGATCGCAAAAGGACAAGATTGAAAAGAGGACAAAAACCCTAATTCTATCATCGATTAGGATTGACGATGTCCAAAATGAAATCGAATTGACAATGTCAAAATATGCCAAATGAGCACGCACATTGATGCGATAGGATAAGATCGACCAAAATCATGACTGAAGATTATTATTGACAAGACCAAATTCGAAAGTGAGATAAATGAAGAATGCAGAAGAAGGACTTGATGTTCACAAATGATAAAGACCAAGTGCGCAACATAGAAGAAATGTTAATGCGACACAAAAACCCTAAAATAAGGCAATGCGCAAATGTTAAAGCATGACTCCGCAAGCGTTGACCATTTTTAGACATCTACATTTTGCCCCTCTTTGAGACAATGCGATTTTAAGCATTGTTTCAAAGTACAATAATGAAAATGCCCTAGACAATGACAATGACATATGCATGCCCCCTCGAGGAATTGGTCGGAAACATCCAAAAAAGAGGCCAATTGATCGATGAGAATGATAGAAAATGATAGGATCGAACGGATTGAAAATCGGGGATCGGATGCAGGAATGACAAGAAATGGAAGGTACAAAAGATGATGACCAACATAAGATGGAGAGCATGCACATCCATCTAGGCACTGACAAATATCTATAAATGAGACAAGGAGAAGGAAAAGAGCTCATTTGCACTAGCCAAAGTGGAGGATTTTTTGCTCTGGAAAAGGACCCTTGCATAGAGATGGTGAACATTCCAATGGCAGATCACCTTGGGGAACATGTACGCACCTATAGATGACCGGACGACATGGGAGTAGTGGTATGTATCTCAAAAACCCATATTGTCAATTTCATAAATTTTACTGGATTGCGGGAAATTGCGGGGCCCACAGGGAATGAAAAAAAAAGACTTCTGCGCCTGTGTGGGTGCATCCTGCGCTTGTGTAGGATGTTCTGCACCTGTGTAGGGTACACAGGCACAACTTGATGTTGCACAGGCATAGGACAGGGTACATAGGCGCAGTTGTGTACTAAGGACCCTAATTTGACCGAAAACAGCGCGCAGATGATCCCGAAAAGGGGGATAAGCGTAGGATAGGTCAAAATAGATAAGAAACACCCTAATTTGTACATGAAACAAGGAAATGCAGCCCATAGGAGAAAACCCTAAAACTGACAAAAATGTGCCCCAATTGTGATGCAGAGTCGACAGTATCCACTGATTATGCGAGAGAACCGACTTGACTGCTTCATGTTACGACATAGACTCAGGAGCACGGACAGAGATACTTTAGCAGGACTTGGATTATACTATATTACATTCATGCTCGAGATTAGGGCAAACATAGGACTGCTTACCGCATTGGCAGAGTGATGGCATTCGGAGACTTCCTCTTTCCATCTAGTGACTGGAGAGGTGACTGTGACACTAGAGGATGTGTGGCATATCCTCTACATTTCGATTCATGGGGAGATGATAGAATATGACCCAGTGACAGGGAGAGACGCATTATGCAGATTATTCGAGTGCGATGTAGATGATCTAGATATCGTAGAGAGGGAGATTGGCTAGGAGACCATGGCAGCAGAGTACGATCAACAATATGTGGTGATAGTCATGGTTATAGCATGCCTATTAGCAGGGGACAGATGAGGACATGGATTCCCTATTGGATGGGGAAGAGTGCTAGAGTGGATGGCAACAGAGGGGACTGTATACGCATGGGGACCATATGTGCTTGCTATGCTATATTTTCAGTTGCATCAGATAGCATTTCAGGGAGTGTAGACATTGAGCTGTGGGGTCACACTGTTACAGGTATGGGCATTTGAGCACATAGCCATATGTCGACCGATTGCAGAGAGACAGGTAGTACCACATCGACCATATGTGTACTGCTCTGGGGGAGCATTGAGATAGGGTTCGTTTGGATACATATTGTATTGGCAACATGAGCCAGACAGATTGAGAGATTTCACATGGAGGCCATATCTTGATTGCCCTGGATGGTCAGATGATAGTGACGAGCTACCGTATTGCAGACAGGAGAGATACCTGATTGGGCGACTAGTGAACCACTAGAGAGTGATTGAGATGTACCTATCAGAGAGAGTTAGATGACAGTTTGGAGAGAGATAGGATGTACCCAGAGGGACTGCATACTTTTTCCGATCTCACGGAGAGACGAGTCAGTGGGGGAGGATGATTCAGCCACACATAGCATATGCCGACTTCACATAGTTACAACATAGATAGTGGGATTGGAGATCAAATGTGGTGGACGCCAGGATGACAAAGGAGTATGAGCAATGGTTTGCATGTTGACGGCCTGTGCCATTGACTGATCCTGATATTCTAGTACCTAGGAGATAGGAGGACTTCCCACTCGCTGGAGAGGAGGAGGGAGATGATGAGGATGAGGAGGATGACAAGGGAGATGATGAGGATGAGGGGGATGACAAGGATAGTCGGGATGATGAGGATAGAGATGAGGACAAGGAGAATGAGCCAGATCTAGCCAAGTAGGAGTCATTGCAGGATATACCCATAGAGCCGGAGATAGCTAGGATAGAGGAGATGGAGATATGCAGGGCTACCATAGCGAGTCAACATGATCACATTGTGACATTAGAGAGATAGAATGCTATCTTGAGGATAGAGCAGGATCAGTTCAGAGTAGAGATAGCCAGACTGACAGTGGCTTGAGATACAACAATAGCGCAGGCACAACAAGCAGAGCAGAGAGTGACTGAGTATATTGAGTTGATTAGGGATGCCAGTGCACGTGAGATGGCACAGATGTTGGTAGAGACTGAAGAGGAGATACGCCATTGGAGGACACTATATGAGAGTGTAGTTCCACTAGAGCAGAGAGCAGCGTCATATCGGGCACGGTCGAGGATAGAGAGCAGGCCACATTCACGGAGGTCAATGAGCAGCATGGGGGTGAGTGGACCTATGAGACCACCATAGCCAGGACCTGGGGTAGGAGGGACATCATCCTTGAGACATGGTAGGGATGAGGAGGACAGAGGGAGCACCTAGTGATAGAGGCACATGCTCCTTATGACAAAGACATATGTAGTTTGGCATTATGTATTCAGCCTGTGGGCCATACTTAGGACAGACAATCCAATTTTGTATTTTGATATTGTTTTGATATATGATATGATATGTAGCTATATGATGGGAAGCAATGTGTTATGGCTTATGGTTATTTTACATGTATGGATGGCTTATGCACTGTTTATGTACCATTGTGGAACATGTATAGATATATTTTTATGTGTTTTTGATGCATTTATAATATGAAATGGATAAAATGTTTGATATGGGCTTGATATAATGCAAATGTACTAACCAATGAATGTAGGATGCAGCTTATGTTGGTGGAGATCAGAACACTAGACTAAACTGACTGCCCAAATTGACAGAAGAAATGTTAGTAAGAAGAAGTTAGACATAGGACAGTTAGAGATGAAGAAAAACTTGCTTTCACCAATGCACTTTGTAGGTGAGAACCTTTATTTAATGTAGCAAAATGGATGCAGAGCATTGAAGGCCAGAGCTGAAACACAACCCCTTTTGCAAAAGATAGGCACATCGCACACAAGGAATGAGTGAAGCATCCTAGGGTGCATACATCAAGGGTCGAGGTATGTGCGGCATTCACAAAGCGAATGTACTTATCACAGACACCCAATGATATAGTTGCCCTAGTTTGTGACAAACATTCCACAAATAGCAAACACCACCAAAAAAAGGGACCATGAACCATCCCGGTCACTCTAAATCACTCAGTGACATCATTGAGCAACATAGGAACATGATTGAAGATAAATCAATAAATGATAAGACTCGCTAATTCCAACAAGTCAAACAAACATCTTGATCTTCATTGTCAAAAGTTGAAAGTGTTGATAGGAAGATCATGTTGTCTAGTTTCGGGACATGCGGTACCCTGTCTAAGACAGGACACAGTATGGTTTCGAGCATACCACACCTTGTATAAGACCCATGATAGTAGTGACAAGGACAAATGATATTGATGTTGATTGACTAATATGACAATTGTGATCAGTTTGAATGTCTGGTTTGATTGAAAAGTTCATCTGTGAATGCATGATTTGCAGTAAAGCGCAGTGTGTGATTGCGTGTCATTGGAGATATGCTCAGCAATCTATCTATGCACAAAGGGGATATTGGTGTTTTGTTTTTCAAGTTTTTACAAATTTTTTTTGTTCATTTTTTCAAGACTTTATTTGACTTTTTAGGGATTTATTTCAGGACATTTTTTTTTTTTTTTGGGGTATTTTTTCAGGACATTATTTGATTTTTAGGGATTTTTATTTTTTTTTTCAATTTTTTTATGATTATTTCTGGACATTTTTCAATTTTTTATGATTTTTTCAGGATATTTTATGATTTTTTTGGATTTTTTTTTTTTTCAAGACATTTTATGATTTTTAGGGATTTTTTCAGGACATTATTTGATTTTTAGGGATTTTTTTTAAAATTTTTTTTTATGATTATTTCAAGACATTTTTCAATTTTTTATGATTTTTTCAGGATATTTTTCAATTCAAAAGCTCCAGTAATTGATCATGACAAGGGGTACGCACCCAATGAAATTTTGAAAGACATATACAGTGACCAGGATCGAAACATATACACAAGGACTGGAAACCTGAGTATGCAAGACAATGATGTTGACCAATCACAGGCCTGGAATAGAACATTGGGTTAGGACAAGGATAAGCGTGATAAACCTGCAGAGGGAAAGTATAGCTAGGGGTCATGATAGATGACAGAGCAATAATCTATTACACATGGCGCCTGTTTGCCAGGTTTTCACCATGGTACTTGCCCAAAGTGCCTGTTTGCTAGGTTCTCACTAGAGGGCAAATTTTTCTTTACTTTTGTTTGTCTTTTCAAATTTTTTTTTTAAACTTTTTTTTTGTATTTTTTTTGAGCTTTTTGACTTTTTTGTATTTTTTCAGCATCATATTTGAAGAACCGCTGACAGAAAACTATGCCCAGTACTTACGAAGGTGCATTCTATTGACTAGATCTGACAAAGGTTCACCTTCTGGGGTGGCAAGCTGATATGCCCCCGAGCCATAGGCTGTAGTAACTATGAAAGACCCAACCCAATTAGGTTCAAACTTTCCTTTGATGATGTCAGTAGATTGTGCATTCTTGGGGTTTGCCTTTAGAACCAGATCTCCCACTTCGAAGTGTCGCCCTTTGACCTTCTTATTATAAGAGCGACGAAGACGGTTTTGATATGCTTGCAAATGTGTTAGGGTTGTCTGACGTTTCTCATCTAACATCTCAAGCTGATACAACCAAGAGACTCTATGCATCTCATCATCAATCAAATGTTGCAAGGAAACACACAAAGAGGGAATCTCCACTTCCAAGGGTAAAATGGCTTCCGCACCATACACCAAGGAATAAGGTGTTGTGCCAGTAGGTGTGTAGATAGAAGTACGATAAGCCCATAGTGCTGGATTCAACTATACATGCCAATCTCAACCAGCGTCATTGACAACCGTTTTCAGGATCTTAATGATGGTTTTATTTGATGCTTCGGCCTAACCATTACCCTGTGGATAGTAAGGACTTGAGAAACGGTGTTGAATGTGAAACTTTTCACAGAGTTCCTTGACATCTTTGTTCTTGAATGGACAGCCATTATCTGTGACTATTGCAAGGGGAACTCCATATCTGCAGATGATATAGTTCAATAGGAATTTTGAAATTTGCACACCAGTGATATAGGTCATAGGAATAGCCTCGATCCATTTTGTAAAGTACTCTGTGGCTATAATGATAAACTTGTGTCCATTTGCCGATGTCGGGTGAATCTTGCCAATAAGATCCAATCCCCATTGAGAAAAGGGCCATGGAGATATGATAGAGTGAAGTTCTTGGGCTAGCGCATGAATGTAATTTCCAAGGATTTGGCATTTGTAGCACTTCTTGACAAAATCATGAACATCCTTTTCCAGAGTGAGCCAATAATACCCAACATGAACCAACTTTTTGGCTAAGCTCAGACCATTGAAATGGCCCCCACATATACCATCGTGAACCTCATGTAAAGCCATTTGTGCTTCATCAGAATCCAAACACCTGAGGAGGGTATGGTCAAAGGAACGGCGGTAAAGGGTGTCAGCAATGATGACATATTTGGTTGTCTGTCGGATCAAGGCTCGGCGTTGGTTAGAGGAAAGATTAGGTGGTAAGGTTTGGGATTTCAAATATTGATAGATGTCATTGTACCACGGGGAATTAGGACCAACAAGATTACACATCACATCTGCTGCCGGAATTTCAAAAGAAGGGACAAGCAACAGTTCGACCAAAAATTCACATCTGTCCATATTGTGGGGCATATTTAACATGGAAGCAATCATTGCCATAGCATCTTCCGATTTGTTTTGAATTCTTGGAACTTGACTGAAATGGATAGTCGTAAATTTTGTCTTGAAGAAATCTACCATATGCTTGTAGGGAATAAGCTTTTCATCTTTTGTTTCGTAGTCATCATTCACTTGATGGATGACTAACTGAGAATCTCCATAGACTTGCAAATGTTTGATGTTCCAGTGAATCACTACTCGAAGTCCTATGACCAGAGCTTCATATTCGACAATGTTATTGGTACAATGGAAAGTTAATCTATAGGATTTGGGAATAGCATCACCTTGAGGGGTTACAAATAATATACCTGCTCTGGACCTAAATTTGGTATGGGATCCATCAAAATATAATTTCCATTCATTAGAAGATGTGAGAGCAAAGACTGATTCATCTGGAAAATCGGTCAACATGGGATGATCATCATAAATAGGAGCCTCGGCAAGCTGATCCGCTATGATTTGTCCTTTTATTGCCTTTCGCTCAATGTACTCAATATCAAAATCATTGAGAATCATAACCCACTTTACTAGGTGACCTATCAAAGCTGCCCTACTAAGCAAGCATTTCAAGGGATCAATTTTTGTAACTAGCAATGTCTGATGATTTAACATATAGTGTCGAAGCTTCTATGTTGCAAAGACCACTGCTAAACATGCCCGTTCAATAGTTGAATAATTCAGCTCATAGCCTACTAGTGTCTGACTGATATAATAAATAGCCCACTCTTTGCCTTTCTCATCTCGTTGGGCTAAGAGAACTCCCAATGGCGTTTCAGTTGCAGAGATATACAATATGAATGGCTTCCCTTCTATAGGAGGCATTAGAATAGATGGTGACAATAGATAATCCTTGAGAGTTTGAAATGCTGATTGACATTGCTCAGTCCATTTAAAAGTGACACCTATATGCAATAAATGCTAGAAGGGATGACATTTGTCTGCCAATTGAGCTATAAATCGGCGGATTGATTGTAACTTCCCTTGCAGACTTCTTAGTTGACAGAGATTGGAAGGAGGAGGAATATCCATTATTGCTTTAACTTTTTCGGGGTCTACTTCGATGGCTCTATGAGAAACAATGTACCCTAATAATTTGCCGGTTGTGACACCAAAGACACATTTCTTTGGGTTGAGTTTGAGCTTGTAGGTTTCCATTCAATCAAAGATTAGGCCAAGGATGGCTAGATGACTATCTCTTGTGATGGATTTGCATAATAGGTCATCAACATAGTCTTCCATCAAAGTATGCATAAAATCATGGAAAATTGTTGTCATAGCTCTTTGATATGTTGTGCCAGCATTTTTAAGACCAAAGGGCATCACATTCCAGCAGTAAGTACCCCAAGCACATGTGAATGCAGTCTTATGTTGATCTTCAGGAGCAATGCGAATTTGATTATATCCAGAAAAACCATCCATTAATGATAGCATCTCATATCTGACAGTCATGTCAACTATGATGTTGATATTTGGCAGTGGAAAGTCATCTTTCGGGCATGCTTTATTGAGATCCCTAAAATCCGTACAAATTCTAATGCCCCCAGTTACTTTGCTAACTAGTACCGAATTTGAAATCCAGTCTACATAATCAATGGGTCTGATAAAGCCCACATCTAATAATTTTTTTAGTTCTACCTTGACCAAGAGAGCCACCTGGGGATGCATCTTTCTGAGTTTCTATTTGACAGGCTTGGCATCTGATTTTAATGGCAAGTGATGAAGGACTAATTCTGGATCAAGGTCGGGCATATCTACATAGGACCATGCAAAACTGATCTTTTTCTCAAGAAAGAAATTGACAAAATCTATCTTTTCCTATTTTGATAGAGAAGTAGCAAAATGAATGACCTTAGGGTTGTTAGGTGTACCCAAATTTATCTCTTCGGTCATTTCCACAAGCAATGTTGATTTATCCTGACTTGACGAGGGTACGTCCAATCTTCCACCTTTGGGAGCCTCAGAGAGGTTTTCACCCGTAGGTACATCTTTTATTTTTACTTTTTCATGATCAGAGAGTGCCTTACAGTTTTCACTCAAAGACCTATTCATTTGATTTTTTACTTTTTCTTTTTCATTTTTATGACTAGAAGATGGAGTTGACTCCCCAAAATATGCTATGGAATCTAGATCAATAGCAAACCTTGTCTTATGATCACCTTGTGGTATGCCTTCCCATAGTCCAAGGAATTGCTTCATCATTTTGAAAACAATCCAATGTGAGTGGTTCTTGTTGGTCATGTTGGATAAGATGTGGATAGACAAGGGGCATGTCATCAACAGTTTTAAGGAGAGAGAGGGCTGAGATGGTAAAGATGTAAACATCCGTGGTATCACTATCTGAACTACTCGTATCTGATTCGGAGCTTGGGTCCTAGAATGACTCTATCCAAGAATTAGGACATGTTTTAGGAGGGGGAGTTATTTCATTTGTCTTCCATGGGAAAATCATCAGGGTCAAGGAAAACATTGTCAAGGGCATAGGAGCTAGAAGAAAAGGAACTCCACTCCCATTCATTGGAATCAGTTTCAGGTCGGGTATCCTCAGGTGTTGTTTCATCATCAGAGTCATGGTCCTTTCTACACATGGTCACTTTGGTAGACGAGGGTCCAATTTGCAATGGTACAAAACCTAACCCTAAAGTTGGAGGTCGCATCTTGGGTATAATAGGTTCTAGTCTTCCTTTCATGTCAGGGCCCAAGCCACTCCAACCATCATATCCTTTCTTCTGCAGCATAGTAAATCCTTTGCCATACCACTCCATCGGCAACCTGATAGGTGGTGTCTTAGTTGGATCCTTATAAAGCCAATCTATGACATCATCATCATCAAAAGTTTCTTTGTCAAGTTCACCCCATCTTGTAAATGTAGTGGGGGGCTGATATTGAATGACTATCTTAGGTTCCTTTTGCAACAAATGTGGTTTGCCATGTGATTTTGGAGATATTGGTAAATTCCCAATGAGGAATGTTTGAGCCATTAAATAGTTTCCGCATCCTTTGAAGGATATTTTAAACATTGATGATAAGTGGATGGAACTGCTTTCAATGTGTGGATCCACGGACGGCCAAGAATCATATTGTAAGGGAGATCGAGGTCTAGGACCTACAGGAAAGTGTTTTCTGTCACTAGACCGACTCTGATAGGCAATGTAATTATCCCTTTAGATGGGTGCTCAACATCTTCATATGCTTTGATTGTTATTCTTCAGGAAGAATCAATGTCATTTTCTGTATAACCAAGACCAATGACCACTCTCAAGGTATAGATGTTAAGACCTACTCTGCCATCTATCAAGACTCGTTGGATTTTGCAATTATGGACAAAGACTTCGAGATGTAATGGATCATTATGAGGGAGCTTATCAGGAGAAATATTGTTATCAGAAAAGGTGACATGTTGGGAAACAGCTAGATGTCCAATTCAAGCTTGAAACTGGTCAACATCAATTTCTGTCAGGACAGTGGACTCAATTAAAGCTTTATCTAGGACTGCGCGATGCATAGGGGACATTTTCAACAACTCAAGAATTGATATTTGTGTAGGTGTCTTTCCCAGATGATCTAGGAGATTATATTGACTTATAGGAGTTGATTTAGGAGGGATTGCAAGAGCTCCTTTCAGGACTATTTTAGATCGACGAGTGGTGACCGTGCAAGAAGGATCTTGTTCCTTTATTCTTATGGTGGAGACATACTCATTTGACGCTCGAAAATAATTGATGACATTGTTATAACCAGTATTTGCATAATTTACTGTTTGGGTAGAGTTTGAAGAAGATGCTTTACCCTTATCATGATCAAGTAAAGGGGTTTTTTAAATTGTATGATCAGTGTTAGAGGTCGCGTTGGGCGGGTCTACCTCAATTACTCCTTGATCTAACAAGTCTTGAATCATATGTTTCAATTGAAAACACGATGTCGTTTTATGTCCTTTTGACCGATGGTATTCACAATATGCATTATAATTCCACCAATGCTGCTTTACCAATGGTTCTGCCTTGATATCTGGTAACTTGATAAACTTTGCTTCTATTAATTGTTTCATTACTGACTCAATAGGCTCTCCCAATGGTGCAAACTATCGAGGAGGCCCATCCCTTGATTGAAAAGGTTTTCATTGCTGGTTTTGTTGCTGACCTTGTTGTTGATTATATTGTTGAGTGTATTGTTGAGTATGTTGTTGGTATTGCGGCTATTGAGTAACATTACTTGCTGGTGTTTGATTTTGTTCCATAGTTGACATATTAGGAGCACTCAATTTCTTTATTGTGAATGGGGGTTGATTTGTATTCACCGCTCTTGCATCAACAACTCCATCATTAGTGACATTCTTGTTGTTGTACCAAAATCTATTTTTGTCCCCTGAATTTTTTGTGTTGTTGCTATCTTTGTTGAGCTTAATGATTCCCTTAGCTACACGAGCAGTTTCAATGTTCATCCCTTTCTTAATGAGTTTCTCAATGGTACTGGGAATTTTCAATTTGAGTTCATACATCATTTTTGGGACCAAATTTTGAATAAATAAGTTCACTTGTTGTTCTTTAGGTATATCTAGGGAAGAATGACTATACAAGCTTTGCCATCGTTGCAAGAAAGTCACTAATGGTTCACCTTGTTTTTGCTTGGTGTTGCATAAATCTGACATGGTCATGTCACTGTCAATGTTGAGTGCGAAGTGAGATATAAACTTTTGAGCCAATTCCAACCAAGTCTTTATATTCCTTGGCAGATGCGAATACCAATCCATGGCTTGTCCCGTGAGACTTCGTGCAAATAAGCGCATTAAATATGTTTCCTCATAACTCACTTCAGTACATGCTACAAAAAATGCTCGAATGTGGTCTTTTGGATTGCCATTCCCTTTATATTTCCCAAAATTAGATGCCTCAAAATGCTTAGGGAAGGGAGGCATGTACAAGCTCTTGTCAAATGGATTAGGACATAAATCTTGATCTGTGTACAATTTCTTTGTCCCTTTGGTTTCCAATGCATCGACTTGTTGTTGCAACTTCTCAAGCTGTTGCATAATTGTGTCAGATTTTAGAGGTCCATCATTAATCTTGGTGGGTACTCTTTGTCGATACATCGTGTTTCCCATCGGTTGTTGATGCTCTAAAATTGCCGTCTTTGGTGGCTCCAGCATATAATGTTCTTGGTACAACTCTTGTTGCAGTGGTTGTGCCATGCCTTGATATTGACCTTGTTGCTGTGCTTCTTGTGGTGGAATCATCGTTTGTAGCCTAGGTTGATATTGCAATTGAGGGTGTTGTTGATATTGCACAAACATAAATTGTGGTTGTGAAGTATGATAACTTGTTTGTCTTGGCACATATTGAGGCACATGTTGTTGTTGATGCTGACGAATTAGAATTTGCTGACTTTGTGCCAATTGTTGTTGTCTTGATGTAAATCCCATCATTTGCAAAAAAAATTTGTTTGGGAGGATTTTGTTGTTTCTCCTTAAGATGGGGTATGGCACTTGCATTGACTTGCTGTGTTGTTTGTCCAATCCTTTGTGGTGGTTGCAAGTTTGAATTAACTTGTAATGGTGCAGAAGACATTGCAACTTGTTATTGGATGCAATATTGTTGTTGTTGTGCATTTCTTGTTTTCACATTCGATTGTGCATTTTGTGCATTCCCCAATTGTTGCAACATTTGTTGTTGGTGCAAACCACTATCTGTAGCTCTTTGTGTTACCATTATCGAAGGATCTATCACAATAGTTTGCATAACAGGTACTTGAGTATTTGGCAAATATATTGAACTTAATGGGACATGGGAACTTTGTTGCATTGTGGAATTGTTTTGGACATTGGTGAGATCAGGCATTCCAGTCGTAAAGCTTTCTTGCATCTTAGATTTTGATCCAATTTTATGCATGCGAGGAACCACTTCTTGTTGAGGGAAAGCTGTCAATATTTGTGTGGCCCTTATTTGATCTTGTGTTACAGGTGTTGTATTAAATAACGGATTGTTTATTGTTTCAAATGGTGACTTTTGAGGAATAGTCACTATCAATGCTTTTGAAGCATGTTTACTCATTAAGGTATTTTGAGTTTCTTGTTGCACATTTTCTTTGTTTGGATGTGGAGAGAAACTTAACAACTCACCGCCTTGTTGTTTTTGCACATTGATTTTCTCACTTGAGGAGGTCACATTACTCATCATGTCAAGATATTTTTGTGGGAACATCTTAAAGAGCTTGTTCAAGAATTTATCCATCTTCTTTGTCAACTTTGGATCTTTAAGGAAAATATCAACATCATTGGAAGCATCGGAATTTGGTAAAACACTTGGATTTGTTTCTTGTTGAATGCCTTGATCTGAACCAAATCCTTGTGAAAGAGTTTGTTCCTCATATAATGTTTGAGTTTGATTGTCATGTTGCAGGTTCGGTTGATTCCAATCAAAAGGTGCATTTCCTCTTGATGTTGGTGGAACACTCCCATGTCTTGGTTTCATGGGTACAAACACTGGTTCATATAATGGAGGTGGTCCAAGTTGAACCATTTGATATGGTGGTAATGATGTGCTTGACAAACCTTCAATTTGTAATATTTGACTAGTTTGAAACTGTGAGTTTGATATGTTGTCAATGGGTTGATATGTTGGTTCGCCCATCTTCTTAGATTTTGACCTTGTTTCAACAGGCATGTCACTTATGCAAATGCAATATTTTCAAAAAATTTCAAGGATAATATATGATATGCAACTAAATGCAAACTAAATAGATGAAAATGCAATCTATGGCAAGAATGCAACCTATGTTTTTGTTCTTGTTTCAAGATTTTGACAAACTCATGAATGCAATTCTAAAAATGAGACCCTTAGGAAATTGAAATGATGTCTAGACCTCAAAGGACAAAAGGACCAAGTGACAAAAGGACAAAATCACAATTTCTCCCCTATATGCTTGGATACTAAGCTAGGTTTGACCAAATGACATTGATGACAAAAAGATAAAAGTTTGATAATGTCTAGACTTTCTAACAATGACTTAGGGTTTATCAAAGATTTGGATTACTCAAGAATGACAAAACCTAGTTTTGACACTATATGCAAAGGGACAATTACTATGCAAATGACCCTAATATGATATGATAATGACCTAAGCTTAATAAAGAGACCTAGGGTATGCAAATGTGACCTAATGTTAGGAGGACAAGGATGCAAATGCAAATGTATGACAATGTCAACCTAAGAAAAAACTTAAAGTTGAATTATGAAGTAGTATTACTCTAATGCAAGAGGACACATGCAAATGGATGACCCTTATTGATATGCGAAGGAGTATGACCTAGGTGAAACCTAACCTTGGTAGTTGACCATGAATTTGCAAAATGCAAACCTAGGATAAACCTAATGTTGGACATGCAATATGACACCTAAGTGAGGACCTAATAATGACATGCAAATGGACACCTAAATGAGAACCTAATAAGGACATGCAAATGGACAGCTAAATGAAGTGAACCAAGTGGAATGCAAGAATGATGCTCTAAGCCCTAAGTATGGATAATGGAGGACCTAAATCTAAGTGACATGAATGTTGAGACAAGATTTTGAAAAATGTTTTGACAACCATGTTTGAAGGTGTTTTTAACTTTGTTGAATGAAATAATCTTGTGTTTAACCTTGTTTTGAATCAATTTGTCTTGTTTTTGAAATGAGACACAACTCAACTCTTGACAAGTAAAGAAGACAAAATATTTTAACTTAGACTCAAGACAATCATGCTCATTCACACATTTCTTATGGTAGGTAAGGACAATAGGTACTTGAGAGATAGACTCATTATGAGATTCAAGGAGAATACATAGATGCTTGACCCCATGGGCTCCCCTCCACGACACTCACTTCTCAGGGTGGCCAAGCATCAGTCCCCATGGAAATCTCCCCATGGCGAACTTAGTATCTCTTCCAAGTATCCAAACTCCTCCTTCTCAAGCAACTAGAAGGATTTTGGCCTCTAAATACAAGGTGTTTAATAAGGATTTCTGTTAAGCGCTACTCCTTGGTGTCACGCAAGCGTGATTGAGACACAGGGCCACCAAGATACTAGACAAATGTAGTCACACAAGCATGATTTAGACCGTGAGGCCCTACTTAGATGTTGATATCAGAAAGAGTCCAAGGGTCATCACTTCCCAAGTAACTACAATTCCAACGTAACCCTTCCTTCAAAGCTTTCGCCCATCAGGTATTTATTTATTGTGAGTTAGAATACCAAGATGCTCTAGCTGTGCTCACTTTGGGTCATTCCCTTCTCATGATTGTAACTTGCTTGTAAAAGAAAGCAAATGGTTGGGAAGGTAGGCCCTCTAAAGGTAACAAACATTCCAAAACATGAGAATGGTATCGAAGATCTAGATTTCTGATCACCCTAAGAAGGATGAGAGCATACTCTCCTACTCCAATGTCAAACTCGACAAGCAAAGTGAACACATGTTCATTCCATCCTACTTAGAAAACATACTAGGTGCCTAATTAAAAATCACAAACACAAAGTTTGGTTGGAATATAAGGCAACCTGCAAAATCACTAAGTTAGGAGTTTGATTTGTTTGGTCTTTGACTAGCGAACCTGCATAAGATTTGTTAGTAGTTTCATTCTTAGTCGTCGTCACACGTAATACCAAGGTCCAGCATAGAGCATCAGTACCAAAGAAAACCATAATACAAGAACAAAATGCAAAACAAAGTAATTTGCAAGTAAAAACACTGATTTTCACCTCTATTACTGGCCTTACATAGGCGTAGAATGTCTTGACACAGGTGCAGAATGCCTTGACACAGGCACAAGATGCCTTGACATAGGTGCAGATCCCTTTGACATAGGCACATAATGCCTTGACATAGGCACAAATCCCTTGACATAGGCGCAGAATGCCTTGACACAGGCGTAGGAGTGTCCAGAAAGCTCTAGGTCACCCTATTTCTTGAGTTTTCCACCTGCAAATCAGCTCAAAAGCACTCAAAAACATAGTTAAGGGTTAAAGTTCACGTCGGGTTCACCAAGAAATGTAGATAGGAATTTGGAAATCATAAAAGCAAGTAGCAAATTAGACTAGCTCAATCACGAAAACTAAATTGCAATGATAACAATCCTAAAACATTCAATAGAGATACTGAAAATAAGACATTTAACCTAAATGCAAACCATCGCAAACATGAATGTCTCCTCTAGAATTCTGCATTGTCCTTCTTTCTCCTTCAAATTAGTGTGTTTGTGGATCTCACCTACAAGTGCATAATCATAATATGAAAGCAAGATTGACAAGACAGCATAAGGATACTAGAAGCGTGATTGATTGATTGGGGGGGCTGATTGAAGAAATTCATCCAATTTATAGACAAATTGGAGAAAAGACAAGATTAGCATGGAGAGATTTGAAAGGAAATTTCAAATCAAGAATGACAAATATGACAAATTAACAATTTCTATGCAAGATTGATTGATTGACAAATTATGACAAAATTGACAAGGTTGCTATGCAAATTTGATTGATTGACAAATTATGACAAGATTGAAATGTCATTCCCATGAAATTAGGAGAAATATTAGAAAAATAGGAGAAAAAGGAAATTAGGTTTAGAAATGATGAATTGGAAATTAGGAAATTAGAAATTGATGAAAATTAGGTAAATTAATTAATAATTTTTCATTCATTAATTAATTCACAAAAAGAGGGGGAATTATTTAGCCAATTAAATAAATATTTAATTGTGACAAGAAGACTTAGGATAAATAAATTATTTAACCTAAAGGGAAAATGACAAACAAGATTAAATGAATAAATCATAAAACCCTAGAAGATGAATTAGAAATGCAAGGATGACAATTAGGTCTTGACAAAAGATAATTGATGTAGGTTCAATTTGATCATGATTATGACTGACAAAGGACCAATGTTGATAAATGATTGAGATTGATAAATAGATCAAATTGATAGGTGCCAATTGACAAGGAACAATAACTAATTGATCCAAATTGACATGATTGAAAAACGACAACGATCGATGACAAATCGATCGCAAAATTGACGAGATTGACAAGAGGACAAGGATCGATGACGAATCGATCACAAAATGACAAGATTTAAAAGGACAACGATCAATGACAAATTGATCGTAAAATGACAAGATTGACAAGTTGATAAGGATCGATGACGAATTGATCGCAAAATGACAAGATTGAAAAGAAGACAAAAACCCTAATTCTATCATCGATTAGGATTGACGATGTCCAAAATGAAATCGAATTGACGATGTCAAAATATGCCAAATGAGCACGCACATTGATGCGACAGGATAAGATCGACCAAAACCATGACTGAAGATTATTATCGACAACACCAAATTCGAAAGTGAGATAAATGAAGAATGCAGATGAAGGACTCGATGTTCGCAAAAGATAAAGACCAAGTGCGCAACATAGAAGAAATGTTAATGCGACACAAAAACCCTAAAATAAGGCAATGCGAAAATGTTAAAACATGACTCCGTAAGCGTTGACCATTTTTAGACGTCTACACTCTTCTCTTCCTCTTTTCTCCTTTTCTCATCTTCATCCCTCTTCTTTTTCTCTTCCTGTTCCTTAGTCGCTTCCTATCTGTCCTCGGCTTGCTCACTACCCTGTTCGACTTGTTGCACCTGTTCTGTTTCCTCAGAAGGTATGTCCTAAGTGACATCTTCTATGTCCAGTGCATCAACATCAATAGTGTCGATTGGTTCTTCAACCGGGTTTCCTTCTTCATCAAAAACTTCATCCTATTTGGATATGACCAGTTCTTTTTCCGCTTGCAGGTTGGCCATATGTGCTTTGTGAGCTTAAATAGCATTATTCATATGCTGATGAGTGTCTTTTTCAACATCATCAATTCTTCCCTCTAACAACCAGAGTCTTCTTCTCCTTGTGAAGAAGAGTCCTTTATTTTCGTCCAAAACATCAAATAATTATGAGTTTGAGAGGTCAGGAAAGTACTGTGCAAAGACTTTCTCCCTAATCTCCTGTTCTTTTTCTATGGCAATGCGCCATTTATTATCTAATGCCTTATATAATGAATCTAGTGTTTGAGATTTAATCTCTGATGACGACCGATCATTTTTACACAAATAAATAATAATTTCCTGTAGCACTTCTTCTTTCTCCTCATCACTAAAATCATCATTGTAATCTACTAAATCATGAAGTAATTTTCTCCTAATATTCTTTACTGTTCTTTGAGAATGTGTCAAAGGTTTATATGAGGAGATATCGATATTTACCGGTGCAGATGCTGTCGGTTCATTCTTCTTCATCTTCTTTGTCTGTCTGGCCTTCTTTGGCATCTCCTCAGACTCAGTCTCCTTAGAGTCTGGTTCATTTGACTTAGTCTTCCTTTTTCTTTCAAAGACTTTTGCTAGTGCCACTTCCGGTTTCTTCTTTGCAGGTGACCACTTGGTCACTCTTGGAGTTACAGTAGTAGCCGGTGTCGATGCTACAGGCACTGCCTTTGCTTTCTTTGTTGCCAGTTCCTTTCCTTTCTTAATAGAGGGTTCCTCGGCTAGTGCAATCCTCTCCAGATAGGTTCCTGTCCTCTTTGGCTTGGGATCAAGAGGTGAGGCAATAAGGGTTGAGGCATACCCTTCCAACATGTCATACATCACCTCATAGCCCATTGGCTCCACTTCTTCCATTCTAGGCTCAACAACCTCCATTAAGCATTTGTCCACCTGGATGGTGAAACATATGTCATCTTCATATTTCTTAACAATATCACCCGAGATCCTCATCCTTTGGCTCATCTTTCATTTGAACTCATCAAAATATTTATTCAACACATCAGGGTAACCGGTTCCATTAGCTTGAATGCTTTCCTTGATCTGCTTGGTTACCGATTGGTCAGGAGACCACTGGACATCTCCTATTCCAGGAAAGTAGCCTTGGAAATAGAAGGACAACCCAACCAATAGTTGTCTGAACTTGAATCTTAGTGCATTATCTTATTTAATCAACTTCAGATTAGACAGGAGTTGCCTCTACATACCGGTGCATAGGTCAAATGATGCATCCTCTTTAATCATCCGATAAGCGACATTTACCGCTGCAGCAGATACAAAATTAATCCTGCTGGCTGAGAATGTTCTGTAGCCTATCACCATGTAGGTGTACTTCACCAAATCATCCTTGATAGGATTAGCTATCATACCTCATTAGTCGCTTGTTGAACCGGTGAGCTTGGCCATTTCCATTTTGCTTACTGTTCTTAGGGCTGACACTTCCCCTGTGTTGCAGAAATTGGTGACTGCATGAATTGCCTATGGTGTGATATCATGCATCCTCTCTAGGTACATCTTGTCACCATAGACTCTACTCAAAATGATCCTAATATGATCCTCCGTAAATTCTTCCAGAAAGTATAGAGCATTGTGGAGTTTCTTCTTCTCTAAGATACTATATTCCGGTTTGATTTTCTTGTCCTTGCCGTAAAATAAACCTAACTAGGTGTGAATAGCTAAAGACCTAGGTCTTCTATTTTGCAATCAATATAGTCAGAAATTCCCTCTTCTACTATTACTCCAGCCAGAACTTGTGATAAGGCATTATACTTTGACTTGCTTTGAATGAAACTTTTCGACTCAATGGATGTACTAGAACTAGTATGAGATACGAAAGCCATTGTAGAGTATTTTAAGAACACGAAAAATACCTTTAAAATGTGAATTTAGGGCTTCCTGATTCTCCTTCACTCCACACTCTATCAGTTGCTGAATCACCACTTTGTGTTCTCCTCTTCACCATTTGCAATTTCAATTTGAATCTCCTTCGCGATTAGTCAATTTCTTGAAATCTTAGCTTAAATCGCCTTTTCTTCGCTTTGCACTTTGAAAAACTTTTCTTCACTCAAAAAAAAATAGTGAGAAATGACTTGAAATATGCTTTTATGCATGTCTCTCACCTATCGCCATTAATGCTCCTTTATTAGGTTGTAAACCCTAATTTGCCTTTTTACCATTTTCGATCTTCTGCCAAGCGACAGGTATCACATATCGGTTAAGGTCTTTTATCGGTGTAAACTGGGGGTTTGAAAACATTTCACTGTTTTCTCTCCCTAAGCCTTTTTGGAGCTTAGTTTGCTGTTTTTGATATTTCCACACTAGGTGCAGAAACCGGTTCCTCTTCCAACATTGTTGGTTTCTTCATCCAAGTTTTGTTCATGTCCACATGAACTATTTCAACATCAATTTCTCCTTCCTGAGTGATCGGTATATCATCAGATATATTCTTTCTGCTTCTGTAGAATCTTGCAATGTGACCCAGTTTGTTGCAGTGATAGCAAACCAATCCAGGTGCTCTCCAAGGTCCATTTTTCATGTTTCCATTCTTCCTTCTACATGTAGCAGTAGTGTTACCATGACCATGACAAATCCAACAGTTTGCTCTCCATCCAGTTGCCGGTTGATAACCATTGTTACTTGACTAATAATTGTAAGCATTAAACCGGTTAGGGTTCCAGTTCACAAAAGATTCCGGACCAGCTCCTTGGGTCCTCTAAGGATATCTTACGGTGTTGTTCATGACAAACTTGCATTCAGATGCTCTATGCCCAACCTTGTTGCATGCATAACAATGACCGTTGAACTTATTGGATCTAGATACATTGTTAATAAAGTAAGGAAAATTATTGTATGCTTTGCTCCTACATACATTGGCAGTGTGTCCTTCTTTAAGATAGTTAAAGAAAACATGTTTGAATTTTTGCTTACCTTTTCCTTTGAATGTTGGTTGCTTCTTTGTTGTTTCAGCATTTATTCCTAAGGATTCTCCTTCGTCATGTCCAGAGAAACCAAGTCCATTGGTAATCTTTATCGGTCTAGATGACTCAAGATTTTTCTCTAGCTTGACAATACTTTTGCTGAACTTCACAAGTATTTCCTTTGACTCAGAGAGTTCTTTGGAAATAGCAGTATTTGTCTCCACTAGGATTGCATTTTCAAAGATGGCTATGTTCAGTTCATCTTGTACTCCTTCTTTCTCCATTCAGCTCTCATGAAGGTGAGTAGTTAGTGCACTAATCTCTTGTTTCAACTTGGAGATCTCATGATCTTTGTCCTTTACCAGATCTTCAGCTTTCCTCCGATTCTCAAGCTCTTGACTAAACCGGATAGTCAGTCCTTCCAACTCCTTTCTCGTATTGGAGTTTGAATCATTCAGCTTATTTACTTCTGCAATCATGGCTTCCATATTTGCTTCATCTTTAGAACTATTTTCAGATAGCTCCATCAGCTTCTCTGCATGTTCTCTCCTTTTTGCTTGAGATGCCTTGTATTTGACCATAAGATCATCATAGGCTTGCTCAGATTGAGTGAGCCATTGAGTAAGTTCCCTCAAGGTGTATTCCCCCATATCTCTTTCCAAGTGGTTAAACTTATAGAAAGGTAGGCTCTGATACCAATTGATGAATACTAAGAGGGGGGGGTGAATTAGTATGCAAAAAATCTCTGTACTTAAACACTTAAACAATCTGAAGATAAACCGGTAAAATAGTTTAACAAACAGACCGGTTATCACACATGCAAACCAAAATGAAAATAAACCATTCACCCACAAAAGCAATACAACCATAAAACAAGCTATTTGACGTGGAAACCCAAATGGGAAAAACCATGGTGAGATGGAACTCACAAGTCACTATTTGCAGAATAGAAACCAGACCGGTTAAGGTCTTACAATGTTCTTCATCAGAATAGATCCTATTAGGAATCTCAATCTTTGTTAGGAGATAGTTCTGATTAAAGACTACCTTGCTAGAGGATTTTAGATTCACAGAGGTGAACCACATTGTTAGAGGATTTTACAAAAGGCTTTTGGGCCTACCCGGTTAAGGGCTACAAACTTGTCAAAGATGTGAGTAATCAACAAGTGTTTGATCTATCTAATAGCACAAACTACTTGGTTACATCCAGTATTGCTCACAGTTAATGCATTCCAGCATTACTTCAATCTTCTCTATCTCTCACTCAGTTAAAACTTGATCTTCTCAGATAAGATCACTCTTGCAACAACTCATCAACCACCTTAAACCCTAGTCACAACATAAACCCTTTTCCACAACAAACAAAATCCCCAGACATGATGTCCTTTTAAAGGAATCTGATTTCATGATGGTCCAATAGGATTACATTACAATTTCTTAGGTTCAATGAATCTAGACATACTCAGTATCAGGACACAAGAAGCATCGTCAGTGTGTCGGCACCGTCAAACAATTGGTGGATTGGTAACTCATCACAAAATTCTGGTTGGTAACTCATCATAGAGTATTACCGGTTCATAGAAAATACCAGTTGCTGGTTTGACAAAAATGAAGACTGGTAAGAATGTGTTATGCCTCTTTGCTCCCTCGTACCGCTTGAGATCTATGAAGCGCTTGGGGTCGACATGCCGCTTCAGACCGGGAAACACATTCTGCAAAATCACCAATAGTCTAAAGACTAGAATACAACATACTGGTTGGAACAAATATCAGTTGAGATCTAGCTCATACATATAAAGGGGATCTCAATGCAAGTGTGTGTCCATCAATGACAATCACAACATAAACATCAAAAATGCCAACAGGGTTGACAACTAAATGAACCTTCATGATGAGAGATAATTACTTAGTTGGATGTCCAATCCCTGAGGTATGATTTCAAGGTCTAATTATTGAACCATTAAGAAGATCACTCATTTTTGGTGCCATTACCAAGGATGGTGTCAAACTAGAAATATTTGCATTCATTGATAATTGTATTATGTTTTCACTAGTTAAAAATCTATTTACATTTACCTTTATAGAGTAATGACCCATAATGCTACTGTATGCCTAGGAGAAGACATTCTTTAGGGAGGTTTCTTCCTAACGATCCCTATCTTGGTAATAATTTTGAGCAAGCTTATAATTTATTTGAAGATGGAGACAAAGATATAAACCCATTGGTTGAGTTGTTTGCCAACATTTATGAGCCTGCAAACCAAGAACTTGTTGAGAACCCATTTGCCTTGATACTTTATCAAGCAAGGATGGCAGCCCAAAATCCACCTAACCAAGCTACCTTTGAATTCCCTATCCCTGATCAACACAATAATAATAACCTCAAGAATATCCCTGCTTCAGATCTCCATAAGTTTTATGGGCTTGTAACTGAGGATCCGGACACCTTTTTGTTTGAATTTGATATCCTTTGTTGGAGCTATGATTATACTACTGATGCTCATAGACTCAAATTGTTTCCTACTACTCTGAAGGAAGGAGCCCTCAAATGGTTTATGAGTCTTGGGAGAGATGTTGTTGAAAATTGGGAAGCTATGCAAACCAAATTTCTTGAGAAATACAAAGAATATTGTAGAAGTGGTAATAGGGGAGATGACATCTTTAGGATGCAGCAAAAAGATGATGAAAATTTGGAAGACTCTATTTACAAGTTCTTGTTTTGTCTAAAGAAAAAATTAGATTATACTCTTAATGAAGAATCTCAAAAGTTGTTTTTTCTTAGAGGAATAAGTGACGACTGCATTGAAGCTCTGGACCTAATAGGAGGGGGAGACATCTCTCAAGTCTCTTGGGAAGATATAAAGAAGATATGTTAGAACCATTCTTGAGCAGCTATGAAAAAGGGAAGAGGATATCAAGTTACCAAAGGAAAATCCTCTAATGGAGTTTCAAGGATGAAGATTACTCACTTATTGTCTGAATTCAAGCAAGATATTATAAATAACATGGCCACACAACTGGATAGACTTTAGGAAAAAAGGAAGCTTGAGGAAGCAGAGACAATCCTAACTATATATTGCGCTCACTACAGGCAGAAGAAAAGAGACTGCAGATGTAAGACAATAGTGAATATTGAAAACCATCATGCTTCATTAGAATTCAAACCTATTGAAAGAGAAGATGACCAAATCTTTTATGTAGCTCAAAGAAGACCATAGGCTCCATGACAAGGTATGCTAGCTGATCCTTTATCCTTTAATGGTCCTTATTCCAATTCATATAATTCTGATAATCAATGGCAAAATCAATATCCTCCCTATTATGGGAACTTTTCTCAGCAACATTGGAATAATTCCCATAATGTATGTACCAATTACCAAAATTTCCCTCCTCCTTGGTAACAAAATCAAGGAAATTGGCAGCCACCTCAAGGAAACTGACAACAAACACCTCAGTGGAGAGGAGGACAACAATGACAAAATCAGTCCTTTGGTTTCCAACAGCCTCCTCAATGACCTCAACAACAGGCCCTAATGCCTCCACCTAATCAAAATACTGATACCCTGCTTAAGCCTACTCAATTGCTATCTTAGCCCATGCCAAATCCTAACAATAAACAACCACAACAACAATAGGTTTATACTACTGATCCAAATCAATACCCTTCCTATGTTGTTAGTATAAGTGATATCCATTTAAGGCATGAGCTCTCCGATATAGTGCATATGAATCTCAATGTGTTTGGTCCACTTGTGCTGGACCGGCTTTCCAATGAAGCTCATGTGGATTCTGCATGAAGCGGGAAACCATGCCAACTGCAAATGAAATATCAGGGCATGTATGAGTCAAGTAGATGAGACTACCCACAAGCCGATGATACAAAGTGGCATCAACTAGTGGAGATGAACACCGAGCCTCAAGCTTGACTCCCGAAGGAAAGGGAGTTGGGGCAGGCTTACAATCAGCCATATGAAGCGTGCAAGTAGATCAAGAGCATACTTGGGCTGTGATAGTGTAATCCTGGAAGGTGACTGTGAAATCTCTATCCCGAGAAAGTAGTGCAAAAGACCCAAGTCAGTCATAGCAAATCTTTCATGCAAAGCAGATTTGACCCTGCTAATGATGGATGAAGTACTCCCTGTAATGATCAAGTCATCAACATAGAGCACAAGTATCAAGTGAGAGTCATCCTGTCTCAAAATGTAGACATTTGGATCGGAATGACACCTGGTGAACCCTGTGGAGAGAAGAAAGGAATCCATCTTGGTGTACCAAGCCCTGGGGGCCTGCTTAAGGCCATAGAGAGATTTCCTTAGTCTACAAGCCAAGGAAGTATCCTGGATGAAATCCTGTGGCTGCTCCATATAAATCTCCTCATCAAGATCACCATGAAGAAAAGCACTCTTCACATCCATCAGATGTACATCCCAACCATGAGTTGCAGCAATAGCAAGTGTCAAACGAATGGAGTTCATCTTGGCTATGGGTGCAAAGGTCTCAGTATAGTCAACACCTGCAACCTACGAGAAACCTTTTGCAACAAGCTGAGCCTTATACTTATCCACACTACCATCCGCTGCAAACTTGGTCTGATAGATCCACTTACATCAAACCATCTTTATCCCCTTAGGGAGATGGAGTAAATCCCATGTGTTGTTCCTCATCAAGGAACTATACTCTTCCTCCATAGCTTGGTCCCACTTAGGAACCCCTGATGCTTCCCTAAATGTCTGTGGATCGAAAGCGGTGGCATTGAATGCATGTGGAAGATCCTGATGTTGTGATCAAGTTCTCTGTGTATCTGAAGGATCCCCAACAAGAGAACCCACGGACTCAAGTGTTTGTTGAGCCCAACAAGGTCGAGGTGGAGGTCAAGAACGAGGCTCCTCAACTGCAAGTGGACCCTGTGGAGGTGTAACCTTGCGAGTTAGAGTTGAGGGAGTCTCATCATCTGAATCACTAACATCACTATCCATAATGGAGGAAGGTGGAGGAGGTAGAGAGGCTAAGCTAGGAGAGCTTTCCTCAAATAAACACTCCTCTCAATGAATACCTCATGTGTCTCTGGATCCATCAATCTGTATGCCTTAACACCCTCAGGATATCCAACAAATATGCAAGGTTGACTCTGAGGTTCCAATGCCTTGCATTTTTGTGGAGGTATGCGAGCCCATGCTAGACACCCAAAGACTTTGAAATGTCTCACAATCGGTTTCCTACCAGCCCAAGCTTCAAAAGGAGTAATACCTTGCAAAGCTTTGTGAGGAACCCGATTCCAGATGTGTGTGGCACAACTGATAGCCTCTGCCCAAAAGGCGAGATCAAGAGAACGTGCATGTATCATACAGCTAGCCATTTCTTTGAGAGTTCTATTCTTGCATTTTGCAACCCCGTTCTGTTGTGGAGTGTATGCAACAAAATGCTGAAGATCAATCCCCTCAAATGTACAAAAATCCTCAAGTCTCTTGTTCACATACTCCCTTCCATTATCTGTGCGAAGAATCTTGACCACTTTCCCTGATTGCTTCTCCACACGAGTCTTGAAGTCCTGAAATTTGTCAAATACTTCACTCTTATGAATGAGAAAGTAGACCCAAGTGAAGTGGGAGTAGTCATTAATGAAGGTAAGAACATAGTGGGCCTTATTGAATGAAGGTGTTGGAAATGGACCTGCTACATCGCTGTGAACAAGTTGAAGAACTTCCAAAGCTCTCCAAGTTTTCCCTTTATCAAACTTCTCTTCAGGATGCTTGCCCATGGAACAACCTGAACATACACCCTCTGAAAAACTGATTCGAGGTAGACCTATGACCATGTCTTTAGCGCTGAGCTACTGAAGATAGTGGTAGTTGAGGTGACCAAACCGCTCATGCCATAGCTTACTTTCTGAATTTGAATGAGTAAGAAAGGCCCTAGAAGGTGAACTTGGCACAAAGTGGGAGAATGAATAAAGCCTTGAGTTGTCATTGACTTGTCCCATTGCTACCAAGGCATCATCATCAAGTTCCTTTACCACAACTGAATCTGGTGTAAACTCAACCTTTTTCCCATTCCCACAGTGAGTGATTTGGTAGATGGAGAGAAGGTTGGTAGACAAGTTAGGAACATAGAGAACATTCTCAAATGTTCCATCATCCATGTCAACTAAACCTTTCCCTTCAACCTCTACTTGTGTGTCATCACCTATGTAAATGTGAGGTACCTTAGATGGCTCCAATGAAGAAAACTGCTCCTTTGTAGAACCCATGTGATATGAGGCACCCGAGTCAAGTATCCATTGCTGTGAAGAACCTGTTGTAGCCACAAATGCTTGCCCTTTTCCCTTAGACTGTGAGGAAGAGGAAGGAGATGAATCCTTCTTTGTGTAGGCGGATGGCAAGTTGATGTTGTTTTTCTTGAGAAGATTGGTTAACTCATCAACTTGCTTTGCGTGGCATCGATGCTCATCATGACCATACTTTTTGCAATATGCACAAGTTGGTTTATCCTTCTTAGGTGGTGTCCCCTTCTTGGAAGAGGATGAAAAATCACCTTGTGATGGAGAGGATGATTGTCCTTTTTCCTGGTGTGGCTTAGACTTGGATTGCTTCTTCTTCTTGTTGGAATCTTTGCCTTGACTTCTTTGATTCCCTTGATTAGCCACCAAAGCCTTGGACTTTGAAGACTTGAGAAACCCCATGTTCAACAACTTAGTTTGTTCCAATATTAACATTTTTGTGAAAGCATCAAATGAAGGCATAACATAAGAACTCCCCACTGTCAAATGATGAGTTTGGAAGCTAGATACAAATGCTGCATATTCTAGTGCAAGCTTGTCCAACAAGTTGAATATCAATTGAGCATCCTTTTTGTCAGTTCTACAATCCTTTAGCTTTGCTCTTAGCTCATTTGCTTTGGTGACATAATCTTGGATTGTATCAAAACTCTTGGGATCTAAGTTGGTGAGCTCATTGTCAATCTGATAGCCTCTGATTTCATCAACTTGTCCATACAATTTCTGAAACATATCCCAAGCCTCTTTGATTGTTTTACACTTCTCAATGTGAAAAAAGAGGTCATCTGATACATACTTGCATAAGGTTCCAAGAGCCATGCAATTCTTTGTGAGCCATTCTAATTGACCAATTGGATTAGCCTTAGGATCAGGTGGTGCTATTATTGTTCCATCTATGTAGTGTGTGAGACCCTTTTCCATTAGTTTACTCCATACTTTAATTTTCCATGATGCATAATTATGTGGAGTTAAAGGTGGAAATTTGTTAGGACTCATTGCAACAAGAATGGAAAGAGCACAAAGAGAGGCACAATCACACAAGACACCCCCCCAAATTCACTCAATCAAATAACCCCCCCCCAAATGTGATGATTTGGCACTTTATAAGTAGTGCGTATACAATGGGCCACTTGCAAAAAATGGCAAAGTGGACTTCTGATTACAATTTTACAACTACCTCAATAAGGCCAAAAAAGACTCAAACTGATAATGCAAGAGATCTAACTAAGATCCAAGCAATTTACAAGTATCTAGTAGGCCAAATAAGACCAATATCTGAAAGTACAATTTCCACTCAAAATCTCTGAAATCTGATCATAGATTCTGAAAGTAGATGAAAAAATAAGCACTAAAAAAAAAAGGCACCTGAAAAGGAGTTTGTATGAGCTCAAACGAGGCCTTTGAAGTTGCAGAATTGAGGATTAGATAGGTATAGTTGAGAGAATCTGAAAACTGTGAAGATCACGAAATTTTAGCCCATTTCAAAAAAAATTGCACCAAAAAAGGAGCAAAAATGAGCAAGATATGGCCTTTCAAAGTTGGACTGCAAAACTGAAAAGCCCAATGGAGAGGGGTCAAATTTTTTTCAAAAAGTGTTGATGTGGCACTGACGTCAGCAAGTCACTGTGTTAAATTTGACGGTCGTATGACCGTCGCAAAAAATTCACCTCCCTACTGACTGGGCGTCCGTACTGTACGGACTGCTGATTGGGTAGGTGACTATGTAGGCCGTACCGTATGGATCTGACGTGGCTGTGCAGGGGTACGATTTTCCCGCAGGCCAGTGGCCGCCTACCACATGGCGAACGCGATTTCTACCTGGTTTGGTTGTCGCTGGCAGAGGGAGCTGTCGGAGGTGGAAGAGACTGGCAAAGGGAGCGACTGGAGGTGGAAGAGACCGGCGGCGGGTCTTGGTGGTGGCACGACAGCGACCGGTGGGGACCTGCGGGCTTTGGCGGCGGAGGGTCTCTGTGGCGGTACGGCAGCGACCGACGGGGACCTGCAGGCTTCAGCGGCAACTGGTCTCGGTGGTGGCACAACAGTGATCGACGGGTACCTGCGGGCTTCGGCGGCGGCGGACAGGTATGCCTGCGTCAGCAGGTACACTACGATCCTTGCGACACACGTATAGCGGGGGGGGTCTGCAGACCCCCCAAAAAAAACTTTTTCTTTTTTTTTATTTTCAATTTTTTGAAATTTTTTTTTGAAAAATAAATATTTTTTTTTTTTGAAATTTTTTTTCGAAATCCGTACGATAATAGCCAAAATAGGGAAAAACAATTTCTCACCAAAATAGGTCGACTTTATAGTTGAAATTTATGGAAACGGCCTCCCGGATTCAACGGTGATGTCCAAATCGCTGTATGACGCCCCCAAAAAATGAAGATCCCCAAATCCGAAAAATAGAAGCCTTCCACGATGTCTCCAAAAACCAATCAATGAAGCCCCAATAGCTCTGATACCATGTAGGATTTTGCCAAGATCAAGGGCACAATGAAAAGCATAAAAGAGACAATAGAATGACAAGAACAAACTGTATTCTCATCAATATGCAAAATGATCAACTGGATTAACCAATACAATGAATAGAGGCCTGCTTATATAGGCAAGGCCATATGGATGTATGAGCACACAAATATGACATGTGGCTCAATGAGAAACAAGGGTAGGTAAGAAATACTAAGGGTAGGTAGGAGAAATAATATAATATTCCACAAGAGGTGGATGACCCACCGAATGTGGAGTGTAACAGCAAAATAAGACCACAAAAGGTGGAATTTCTCCTACAAGCTCTATCCCTAAGTGCACACTTCCCTCAGTGTCTCAAATCCAAACTACGAAGAGATGCATTATCCTAAGTTAACTTAAGTAAGTGTAATAATATCCAAAATGAATATTTATTTACACCAACAGTTAGGAACAACTCTTCCCGCACCTTCACCTCCAGTTATAATTGAAATACTTGATGAAGGCCATATCCACCAAAGTGTCACAACTTCACCGGTTCCATCAAGGCCAGAACAACACGAATCAAGCAATACACCTCCATTTCCTCAAAGATTGGAGGAAGAACCTACCAAATAAAAAGAACCCATGTTTGATATTGTGGACCAGTTAAAGAATTTATGTGTCAAGATTCCTTTGTTTCAAGCAATAAAGGATGTTCTAATATATGGAAAGGCAATTAAAGAATCTTGTTTAAAAAAGCCAGGGAGAGAGAAGAAAGATACACACATGATCCATGTTGTAGGCCAATTAGCAAACCTTATGTTAGGGAAATTTTGTGTCCCTACGTATTCAGACCCAAGAAGTCTTCTTGTAGTAGTAGTTATTAATGGAGTTCAAGTTCAGAATGCTCTTATTGACCTTGGGGCAGCTATAAATGTTATAAAAAAGGATGTGATGCAGAAACTCAACATCACTAACTTGAGGACTACAACTATTGTCTTATAACTTGCAGAAAGTTCTACTGTCACGCCAGATGGTATGGTGGAAGACCTTGTAGTGACACTAGATTCCTGGGAATATCCAGCTAACTTTGTAATCCTTTCACCTAAAGCAGCTTTAGGAGGCTATCTTATTATCTTGGGTAGACCCTGGTTAGCCACAATGGATGCTTTCATAGGATGTAGGTTAGGGGGCATGACCATTCTAATGGGACAAAAACTAAAACACTTGCATTGTATTCACCTGCTCAACCTCAACTTGAAGAGGAGAGCTTAGTTTGGCCAGATATAGAAAAAGAATTTGATAAAGTCAATAGAATACAACAATTGATGATGATAAGAAGGGACCCCTTCTTGCAACTTCAAGAAGAAGAAGATGTTCTCTCTAATGTTTTGCAAAATTAATATGGAATTCTTGATCAAACTTGTGGTTGTAATGCACAAAATGTATGTTCTTTACAACCATTACTGTCAGCCTCTTCTACAGAATCTCCCGCAGCTGTAGATTTACTACATACATTGTTGCCACATGAAGTAATAGTTCCACATTTTCCTAGAACATCTATAATAGAGCTAGTCAAGCAAGTTGAAGTGGCCCCAGAAAAATGGTTGAATGTCAATAGTCACCTTACTCAAGAACAAACTATGTCTTTAACAAGAATGTTATAGTCCCATAGAGAAGCATTTGCTTGGGACTAGATAGATATGAAAGGGTTGCATCCTAAATTGTTCACACACTGAATCTACATCAGAGAAGATTGTAAACTAGTAAGGCAACCTCAAAGAAGAATCAACCTTGCATTAAGGGAAATAGTTAAGCAAGAATTGTAGAAGTTACTCAATGCAAGATTTATATATCCCATCTCTAACAGTGAATGGCTATCACCTCTAGTTATTGTTACTAAGAAAAATGGAAAGTGGAGAGTTTGTGTAGATTATAGGGAGTTCAATGCTGCAACCAAGAAAGATCACTTTGCTCTTCCTTTCATTGACCAAGTATTAGACTTCTTGGTAGGAAAGAAATATTTTTCATTCTTAGATGGTTTTAGTGGATACAACAAGATAAGAATAGCCCCCAAAGACCAGAAAAAGAAAACATTCACATGCCCATGGGGGACCTATGCCTACTCAGTTCTTCCATTTGGTTTATGTAATGCCTCAACCACTTTTTAAAGGGCAGTTATAAGTACATTCTCAGATATTTCTCATGACTGCATGGAGATATACATGGATGACTTCACTACCTATGGTGGTACTTATGAAGAATCATTGAGTAACCTAGAAAAAACTTTACAGAGATGTGAGAATCATAATTTGTCTTTAAATAGTGAGAAGTTCTTTATGATGATGCAGGAAGGTGTTCTTGGCCACTATCTTTCTCATAAAGGAATTCAAGTAGACCCAACAAAGATAAAAGTTATTTCTAATTTGTCTTTACCGAAAAAACATAAAGATGTTAGGAGTATCTTAGGCCATGCAAGTTATTATAGAAGATTCAACAAAGATTTCAATAAAATTGCAACACCACTGTATACACTCCTCACTAAAGATGCAAAATTCTAGTGGATAGATTCATGTAGCAATGCATTCTCTGAGTTGAAGGAAGCATTAACTAATGGACCGGTACTTCAAGGTCTTAAATGGGAACTTACATCTCATATACATACTGATGCATTTGATCATGCAATTGGAGTTGTTCTAGGACAAAAAAAGACAACAGTGGAACATGCAATCTATTTTGTCAGCAAAAATTTGCAGGGTGCTAAAATTAACTACATAGTAACAGAGAAGGAAATGTTGGTAGTTATCTATGCTCTTAATAAGTTCAGACATTATATAATTGGATATAAAGTCTATATCCACACTGACCATGCAACAATCAGATATCTTATGAATAAACCTTCAATTTTAGGAATGTTGTCTAGATGGATTCTTTTAATGCAAGAATTTGATATCACAATCATAGACAAACTAGGAAGAGCAAATGTAGTTACATATTTTCTTTCATGCTTAACAACAAACCTAGAATCACCCATTTTGGATGATTCCTTTCCAAATGAGCATCTATTCTCTATTGTTGTTCAAACACCATGGTATGTTGATATAACCAACTATTTAGTTGCTCAAAAGGTACCCTCTCATTTTTATCCAAAAGAAAGGAAATTACTTGTTGAGAAAAATTTCAAATTCACCTAGATAGTAGGATGTTTATTTAACACAGAACTAAATCAAGTGATGCGAAGATGTGTGAGAGAAGATGAGACTTATGATATACTGCATGCATGCCATGATGAACCCCATGGAGGACATTTTGTAGCGAAGCGAACAACTATCAAAATACTTAACACAGGATATTATTGGCCAACCCTTCATAAAGATGCAACCAGGTATACAAGACAATGTGACAGATGCCAAAGGATGGGAAGACCAACCCAATCATATGAAATTCCCTTGCACCCTCAAGTGGTGGTAACACCATTCGACAAGTGGAGCCTTGATTTTGTGTAAAGACGTAAAATGTTCTAAATTCAATAATAAAACAAATACTCTTTATTCTCAAATAAACTCATAATTCCTTTAATAAGTCTTTCTTCTTCCATTATTCCATTCCCAACTTTAAGTGATCATTCCTTTGATATCATAACATATACGAGATTTCTATAAAGAGATAAAGATTCTTTATTCAATAGGAAAACGTAGTATCTCAATCATTTTTACATACAATACTTAGGCCTTTCCAATGCCTTAAGTTCCAAATAGCAAGAAAAATATAAAGTAAGGGATGAGATGTGTCCTTTGATCTGTAATCCAGGATATCTTTAGTGCAATCTATAGAATGAAGACGAGAACAAGATTCAGGTTCTTTATCCACCCAACCTTGAAGCTTACACTTCCCCAAAATTCTTGGTCAATCAAGAGTACCCGACCGTACACAAATTGCTTAGCAAAAAGAATTCGATAAACAAGATGGAATCTGGTGCATGCCTAGAATGATACATGCATTTTCAATTTTCTAATTCCATAAAGAAACAAGCAAGATCAATCAAGGATATGGTAGAGAGCATAATAAATCCATCTATTTCAATGGTCAATAAGTTACTAGGTCGAGTATAATGCCATGCATAGCAATAAAATATAGTTTGGAAAAGCAAACTATTCTCTCTGTGACTCCACATTCGACACCCATCTCAGAAGGTAACTTTCTCAGAAACACAACACATCAAGCTTTCCTACTGTTTGAAAGGTATTTAAAGAAGACAATATTTTGCTTAATAGATAAGGAAGAATCCTTCATTTACAACCAATTTCGTTTAATAAGAAAACATTGTTTTGCTTCTATTTATTTTAAGTAAAACAGGAATAAGAATTAAAAATAAGGTGTAACACATGTATGCATATATAGCATATAGACAAAAGTAAATTTCTGAAATGGAAATTATGAGTACACATTCTTTTATCTTTTCTCATAAAATCCAATAGCGTAATCATGTAGCTTATGGTCTCAAATTTCTAAGTTTAGAGTGCATAAGTTCTCTATGTCTCCATATGTTCTTGACTATCTACTTCTTTTCTTGAATTTGATACTAACAAATTTTTTTCATGATCTAAAATGATAATTCTGATTTCACATACCTTTATAGCCTTTTCAAATGAAATTTCATATAATCATTGTGACTTCTAAAACAATAAATTATTTAGAAATAGAACTCTTTACTTCACGAATGATCTAAAACAATCAAATCTCTAGAGAATTCTATTCTTATTCTCTAATAATAAAATAGACTATTGGTCATTTAAGAGCCTACCTCTGAAATTTGACCCAAGTCTGATATGATCAATCATGATCTTCTTCAAATCTGTCTGCAACACGTCTAGATTTCAAATGCTTTTCCTTCTCTATGTTGTTCTATTACTTGAGTTCTCTCATTTCTATTCTCTCCCTCTCTTTTTCTCTATTCTATTCTCACTAATTCACTATATATTTCTTACTGTCTTATCCCCAAAACCGTCTTCTCTCTCTCTGTCTTTTCTGTGTACTAATGCTTCATATTTATGCTAAACTCATGCTACATTTTCTGCTATATTTTGGGCTTTACATCCATTGTTATAATTGTTTCCCATGCCACCAAGCAGCACGTCTAACAATCCACTTTGCCACATGGAGCTTGTTCCAATGAAAAACACCACATCTAACAATTCAACATCTCTTCAAACACATCGTGGTTATTCAACTCAAACACTACATCGTGGTTAGTTTTCCTTGCAAAGTCCATGTTCAATTCAAACACTATAAGTCTATTTGTTTGCATGGTCAATATTAATATCGACTCCCTCTTAACTTATTGTTTACTATGAGTTTCCATTAATACTGTTTTACTTGCAACAGTTTCTACGTCTCCTTGCCACGTCGATTAGTATCGACCCCCTCATAAATATACTTTGTTGACTATGACTTGCATTAAAAACTCCCCACCATATTGAATATGTTGCTGCATAGTAGTTATACTCTCCTTTTTACAAGGTGTTTAGTTACGTGGGATAGTCTCGTTAGTGCCCATGTTTCACACACATAGTCCTCTTCTCATTCAAACTCAATGAGTTTGACATGGTTTTTATCCAATATTAATATCGATCTCCCTATGCATATCATTTTCTATGAGTGTTGGTGGCATTAAGGATCATGCCAAGTCAATTCTAATCATGTCGACTTCATCAACATTGCTTAACTCAATGTATTGTGCATACGATATACCATAAGCAAGTCGATATTTATATATTGACACACAAACACACACACACATGTACATGTATATGTTTATGTACATGTATATACATGTACATATATATACATGTACATATATATATATGTACATGTATATACATGTACATATATATATATATATATATATGTATAGGTATATATATATACATGTAGATGTATATGTATACATCTACATGTATATATACATACATACATACATATATATATATATACACACATATACATATACATGTATATGTATATATATGTATATATATATATGTGTATATATATATATGTATATATATATATATACATATACATGTACATGTACATATACATATACATATACACATGTATATGTATATGTGTATGTATATGTATATGTACATGTACATATATATATACATACATGTATATGTATGTATATATACATATATATGTATATGTATCTATATGTATAAATACATGTACATGCATATGTATATATACATATACTATGTATATATATATGTACAAGTACATGTACATGTATATATATAGATGTATGTATATATATGTATATGTATATGTATATGTATATGTATATAAATCTATATATATATCCATGTACATGTATATGTATATATATATATATATATATATATGATGGTATGATGAAAGAATAAGTATCTGGTAGATTACTATGAGGGGGGGGGGGGGTGAATCAGTAAATAGAAAAACTGATACAAACTTCCCAAACTCAAACTCAAATATACAAAGTAAACTTATCAATGAGATACCACTGTCAAGATCAATACTCATAAGAATACCGGTTGACTGTTACAACAAATTAACAGTAAACAACATTTAACTTGTAAACATCCAAATGCTTTATCATATTCCAATGCTTCACTTCTCAATGCTTTCGGTTATCATGCCTTATCAGAAATAATTAAGTAGTTAATCAAATCAACCATAGGATCATAACCACAAAAACATTCACCACATGACACAAGTATTTATACATGGAAAACCCAAATAGGTAAAAACCATGGTGAGATGAGACTTACAAGATAATATATGAACTCTTCTGAAGTTCACCCTATTAGGAGCCAAGCCTGTTAAAGCTTTTACAAAAAGTCCTGTTAAGAAATGATCCTATTAGGAATCACTCGGTTAAGGGATTGACTACACATGCCTTATTAGAAGCAAATAACCTATAAGGAGTAACCTCAGTAGAGGATTTGAAAATCCAATCTAATGGACCACCTTGTTAGAGGATTTAATAAGTAACCAAGCTTGTTAGAGCTTACTCGGTTAGGGGATTTTAACTATGTTGAAATTGTTAGAAAACAACAGGAGTTTCTTGATCTGTCTGAATAGAACTACACTTACTCGATCAGATCCATTTAAGCTTCTATCTTCCTTTACTCAAACTGCAGATTCATTCTCTGGTTCGGCAACCACACACTCAACTAATTTCTGTCAATTATTGCCAACACTAAAGAAAATAACTTCATCAACCTTAAATAAAAATCAATTAGGTCGGTAACACAACCAAAATCTAATCCTGTCATCGAGATTACAAACAATTTGGTACAAGCATGACTATTGGATTTCATAGCAATCTCTACACATTAATCAAGAAATTCTCATCCGCTCCTTGATTACCACTTCATTGAGCTCAATAAATCATCACGTTCTTTGCATTAGATGCAATACAGTTTTCTCATTCCCTAGACAAACAATCACACCAAAACATTTTGAACTTGTCTTCATACAATGAACTTACGTATCACCACCATTACCACTCAACATCAGATCATAAACCAACATAACCAATTCAACAACCTTAATTGGTTAGGGTTTAACAAAAACAACTGGTAGGGTTTACCGATTACATAACATAGAAAGGGTTTAACCTTTTATTCCGATTACCGGTTCAACTCACAAACTTACATACTGGTCTACAATAATCTTCACAAAGTTCTTCCTACCAGTTACAAGACAATATCAATAATAACAACAATATCAGCAATATCATTACCGGTTCAATTGACATCAATGACAACATAACATATATATATATATATGTAGATGTATGTGTATGTGTATGTGTATGTGTATGTGTATGTGTATGTGTATATGTATATACATATACATATACACATACATATACATGTATATATATAAAAATATATATGTATATATATATATATATATATATATATATATATATATATATATATAACATAAACTCAGTTAATGGATACTCATGCCATTCTTTTAACTTTTAACATTACATATATATATATATATATGATTATATATATGTATAAACAAAATACATGAAGTAAAGTAATTTAATTTCATGATAATTAGATATATATATTATAATTATACACATATATACATGTATATGATCAAATCGCATTTCAAACTCTCACACACAAACACACACAGATATATATATATATATATATATATATATATATATATATATATATATATATATATATATATATATATATATATATATATATATATATATAAAAGTGAACACATAAATACAATATTTCATCCAATTACACATATATATACACAAAGAACATAAATCTCTAGGATCAATATCTATAGTTAATCTTCTTTTAACAATGTCAATATAAATCATACTTTTAAAATAAAGAAATATCATTTAATATTAGTCATATGAAATTCATCATTCGATTTTGAACAAAAACCCAATTAAAGTTATATAAATCTTCAATCTTTGCAAAAATGAAAATACGCATTCTAAAGTGGTGTGTGAGATTCCCATCTCTAGCGAAGTCCAAGAGCTAAAACAACTCTACCTAAACCATGTTCTCACCTCATATGCGTTCACCTGTTCTTGCATTCACTTGCACTCAATTGCTCATTAGCGAAGACGATCCCAATTTTATAATAACAATAATACTGATCATTCAATTGCATGTAAATCATTTCATTGCATTTGATCTCGTATCTTATTTCACTAACAATTCTATTTCCATTTCATTTAGTTTTATAAATGAAAAATAAGCATTATTTTCCTAATAAAATAATTATAGATAAATATGGCTCATGACATTTTGTAGGACCAATTCAATCCACCTTCTAATGGCAAGTCTTACATTTTGGTTTGTACTGATTATGTCACCAAATGGGCAGAAGTCAAGGCAATGACACATGCAAGAGATAACAAGGTTGCTGAATTTCTATATGAAGAAATATTCACAAGATATGGAGTTCCTAGAGAAATTGTCACAAACCAAGGAGAACAGTTCACATCTAAACTTGTTACAACATTAGTGAATGAATACAATATTAGGCATAAAAAATCTACACCATACCATCCTCAAGCCAACGAACAAGCATAAATTACAAATAGGGAAATTGAAAGCATCCCGATCAAAATTATTAATCTTCATAGGAAAGGTTGGGTAGCTTGATTACCTGAAGCAGTTTGGGCATATAGGACATCACGGAAAACAACAACATGGTTTATTCCTTTTGAGATGCTCTATGGAAAGAAAGAAATGATGCCAATTGAATTTGACTTTCAAACTTTAAGAACAACAGTTGAATTGGGGATGTATATTATTGATGCACACAAAAGCAATAATTATGCAACTCAATGAGTTAGATGAAGTCAGAACAACTACCCTGCAACACACAATACTCCCTCAAAATCTACAAATCAAATGGCATGATAAATATATCAAAGACAAAAACTTTGAATCTGGAGATTGGGCTCTCCTATATGATTCTAGGTATCAAAATAATCAGGGTAAGCTTCACACCAGATGGCTTAGTCCCATATGAGGTATCACAGGTGCTTGACAATGCCATTGTTCAACTCACAACAATTGATCCTATCGGATTCAAGTTGTTAGTCAATGGACATAGATTGAAAGTATATCGTAAGACCTCATCTAAAGGAGAGTTCATAGAACAATTTAATTCAAACATCGGTTCTCCTGTACCTTCAAACTTGGAGTTTCCTTTAGCTGATGAAGGTGGGCCTTTAGCCCTGCCTTCTGATTAATTAGTTATACTGATTCATAATAAACACTTCCATATTCTTGGAAGTTAATTCTCCGTAATAACATTTGTACTTCACTCCATTTCACTCTCATATCTTCCATATCACTTCACCTCACTTCACATTCATCCGTTTTTCAAGTTTTATCATTAAGTTAATTGCAGGTATGTGAAAAGGACTCTGACATGCATCACACCACATCATTCCAGGTATGTCACAAATTGACGCTCTTATTATTTACTATTAGATTCATTCATTACCTGCATTAAAATTGCCATGTGTATTCCTCATTGCCTTGCTATGATTTCTCTTCTGCCATGTGAGGACACTTGGCACATTTTAGGCTGGGGGGAGTATACCATGATTTGATTCATCCCTATGTGTGATTTGACTTCCTATGTGTGATTTGGTTTTTCTATGTCCTACGTCATCAATACTTTGTATCGCTTTTTATATCACTTTTTATGAGAACCAAATTTTAAGAGAATAAAGTGATCATGACATTTTATGCACGCTGTTTTTTTTTAAAGCCTTGTATGAGTTGCCTTTCTGGATTAATTATACCACCTTTAAGAGTCATAATTGCACTGTCTTGTCACCCTTGTGATTTCCAATCGTCGTTCTCATTTATTTTTGCTCAAGAAGGGTTTTCTTTCAAAATAACAAAATTTGACCTACAAGAGACTTTGGTAAAAAGATAAAATAGAAGGTTGCATAATATTGTGTAAACCATACTAAAAGAGCATAATGGGGGGATCTTTGATAAGGCATGAACCAACAGTTCATACCTATTATGCCCTACATACCTAACCCCATCATTTTTCTTGTCTTTAAAATATGGGTCTCCTCTCTTTTGTTATTTGTAATTTTGTTTTCCTTAGTTTTTGCCTTAACACCCCAGAACCCCAAAACCCCAAAGTCTCAAGGTGTTCTTTTCTTTGTTTCAAGTTCTACCCTAGAACCTCGGAGTCCCAAGGTAGCCTCTTTGTTTCCTGTCTTTGGTCTATACCCTGGAACCTTAGAATCCTGAGGTCTTTCCTTGTTCCTTTTGTTGAAGCCTCAGAATCCCGAAATTTTGAGTTCATCATGTTTTATCATTTGTTTTTTTATCAACTTTGGAATTTTGAGTCCCCAAAATCCCAAAGTTGTTTTATTTTTCCACCTTAGAACCCCAGAGTCCTGAGGTGCCCCTGCTTGTTGTTGAGCCACACCCCGAAAACCTGAAACCCCGGAGTTCCAAGGTGTGTTCATGGTTTGTTGTCTATCATCTTGAAAGTGCGAAACCTCAGACTCCCAAAGTCGTGTTTAAGGTAATCATACAAACGACTTATCGAGGGGGTATAAATAGGGAAAATGAACTTTTTAAAGTTCATTTGTGCAGTCAAGATTTTTGATTTTCCAGCTTTGACCTCCCAAGTTTGTCCCTCTGTGTTGCCGAGCTTTCGCACGTTTTCTCCCATCAGGTGGGTGGATTTCTTCCATCTCATTTTTTCTTGTTTATATTTTCTAGTTTTCTAGTGTAGATTTTCTTTATCTTTTTTCTCTTTTTTGTCTCATTTTGTGTGTTGATATTTTTGCGTGCCCTAGGTTCGGGATTCTGAGTCCCCGAAATCTCAAAATCTTTTGTTTTGCCCATCACAACCTCAAAACCCTGAAGCCCCAGAGTTCCAAAGTTGTTCCCCAATGGCCACACCTTCAACCCCAGAAAACCTCGAAGTTCCAGGTTCTGCTATTTTATTTCTCCTCAAAACCTCGGAATATTGGAGTTCCGAACCATCATTTTTCGCCTCTAATTGAACTACCCTAGAACCCCTGAGTTTCAGGCTCTATTGTTTTATCTAACCCTAGAACCCCAAAGTTCCGAAGGTAATTATTTTTGAAGGAGTTTCTCACGTGGGAACCCTAGAGTCCCGAAGTGGGTGATAAAATTGGTATTTTGACTATGTGATAGGCTAATTTTTGGTTCTTTCTTGTAGATTAGAGAAATTAAATGGACCCAACCTCCATCAATAAATCTACAAAATTGGACAATCTACCTGCAACCATGAAGTACCACTACCAAGGTCAAACTTATGCTTCCAAATTGGAGGATCGGATCAAATGCATGACCGATGCCGAAGTAGGACATATTGAACTAGAAGATATCAAAATTTAATTGGACAAGCCAAGGTTGGATTCTCCTTATAGGAGGATCAAGAGGTCGGGGCTAGTGGAGGCAACCATTTTTCCACAATATGTTCAAGCCCCAGAATTTACCATGACTATTGCACAATTTTATAGTGCAAACACCAGGAAGTGCACATATGATAAAGACAAAATACTAATAGAATTGTTAGTAGATATGCTAGGTTTTGTATTTGGTATTCCTTCAAGGGATGAAGTGTTGCTGACAACTTAGGAGGAAGTTGTAGAGGTATGGGATAAAGATATCACTTCCTGCAAGAGACGAATGAATGAACAATGGCTTGAAGAAGAGAGGAAGACAAGGTTGAAGGCAAATGATATTCTAAGGGTTGATTTTAAAGAGCGACAATGGGACCTAATAATCATGTTGAGCAAGGTCTTCGGTAAGCTAGATTGTCGACATTTTCACCCTTGGATGTTTCAGTATATGACTACTATTTTGATTGGGAAACAATATTACGACTAGGCCTAGGTATTGTCAGATAACATACATAATCAACTGGTTGATGTGAACAAAACAAAGAAATTCTTCTTTACTTCTTATGTTGCGTAGCTGCTTGGGTAGGAAAGTTTCGAATGCTGCAAACAGAAGGCCAACTCAACGATGAAGAAGGGCAAAAGAAGGTATGGGAGTATTATACTCAACTCCCTCTGAGAAATGCAAAGATACATTTTACAAGGATAAATGTTGGCTTCCTCTTCTCCATTATTATAAAGCTCATAGGTGATGAGGGTTATAGAATAACCCCATAGGAAATGGAAATAATAAGGGAATGGGGATGGTGGTAAATTCAGAATCAACATTCCATATATATTAGAGTTAGTGGCTTTACAAGAAACCCCATGTTGCTACCCATATATTGTAATGATCGGGTGATCCTCTTAGAGTATGTAAGGCAAATGGTTGGGTTACAGTCACTATTATCTTCAAAGTAGAAAATGGGTGTTGATTTCTCTATAACAATTGATTATTTTTCTTGTTCAAAAATTCAAGTAGCTAAAGCGTCCAAGCAAGAATTATAGGACTTACATTTAAAAGAATTTAATTATTATTGGGAACATTATGATCCATATGGAAAACTGAAGCAAATGATGCCAAAAGCTTATGATGGGCATAAACCAACGTTAGAAGACTTCTCAAAAAACCTCCAAGACAATTTTGAAGTTAGAGACAAACATTATTCTAGGCACTCAGTCCCACAAATAAGGAATTTTGAAATAGAGAGAAATATCCCTAAAGAATTGAGGGAAGATGGTGAGTTATTAGATCAAATATATAAAGAACAAGGAATTGATAAGAAACCCCTTTCCCCAATAAGATGGTTGGGATGTCATGCCCAGAATTTAGGGCAAGAACGGGATAATTTTTTTTTTTTTTAAATCACAACTTAAAACATTAAATTGACAAATATAAAATGCTATAACATGTTTTAGCTTAACTATGTGTGAGTTAACTCTAACCACTAACTCAAGTAAGCGAAATATTATTTAAATTAACTGCGTATTACTAAAATATATATATTATCTTAACTCATCAATTTAGCCCAATAGATTAAATTAAATCCAAAAATCTAAATTGATAGACAAGGATAATATTAATTTCCAATAGTCATAAATAGCTTTTAGGGAATAATTAAATTTAGTCCTAGCACATAGTACTTAATGTCTCAAATTTATTTTAGACAATAATTAAAATGTGACTAAATAATCGACGAAGGGGGGTTAATTAAACTAAATCTCATAATGAATATTTTCCTATAAAGCTTCATCTCCTATATCTATATCTAGGTGGCTAAATTTTAATCCCTATAGAAAAATAAATTTCAACATAAATTAAATTTCCTAAAAGATTGACTTCATGAATACTTAATTAAAAACATTACTTTTTTCTTCTTTAAATAGATCCATATGTTTATCACAAACATAAATTTATAAACACTAAGAATAAATTTTTAATCTAACTCTGTCTTATTCTCTTATATTGTCAAACTCCATATATATATATATATATAATCCTATAATATTTACCTCATATTTCTAAATTCTTCAAGCAAACCCTAACTAGAAATGAATATTATAAAATACCTTTTATTTTACTACTTTTTTTTACTTATTCCTTATACTACCCTAGCCCTACCCGGGCTATGGTTTTATATATATATTTTTTGTTTCATTTAGGGTATTTTGCAGGGGTCGATTGGGTAGCAATGGCGGTGGCGGTGATCATTTTTTTTTTTTGCAGGGGGCAAAGGTTATGGTGGTGGGGGTTTTGGGTGAGCGGCGCCACTCACTGTGGGTTACCACAGTGGCGGCCCTCGGGTTGTTTACTGGGGATGGCTGCAATGGCTACGCCCACTGTGGTCGCCCATAGTGGCAGTCCTTGGGTTGTCCACTGTGGATGCCCACAGTGGCACCGGCCAAGGCCGCCCACTCTGCCATGCACAGTGCTCGGCCCCCGCCGCCCACTATGCAGTGCACAATGGTTCGGCCCGAGCCCGACCCTTTCAATTTTTTTATTTATTTTATAATATTATTCTTTTTCCAAAAAAATGCTTAGATTTCAAATATATATATATATATATATATATATGTTGATAAATGATATAAAAGTTTTTGTGTTTTTTTTGAATAGAAAGAAAATGAATTCAATTAAACTTAAATAAATGAATATGAATCTATATATATATATATATATATATATATATATATATATATATTCTGACTGCATATTAAATTTAGAGGTCTCTTGAAAATCTATATTGTTATTCTCTATATAAGAAAACCATTTTAATAGATAAATCAAAGGGTTTCAGATTTAAATAAATGTACATACATCTTTTTTATTTAAATGCCAAGCAGCTAAAAATTTGAATAAGATAGTTTGTTGATTTCTCAGATTTACTTTCTGCAAGTAATTAAAATTGACAGAAGTATATAAATTTAAAACGCATCTATTTAGATCTAGAAATTATTTATTTTCAAATAACCTGTTTAATTCTAGATTTTATTTTCTGCATATAAACAAATGACAGTAGTTGAATAAACTCTAACAACAACTTTATTTATCTAGAAGTTATTAAAATAAAACTATAGAGATGGTTATTTTAACTTTAGACTTTATTTTCTGTAAATAAAAATAAAATCGCAAATAAAATAAATTCACAGATTTAAATAAAATAACTTTTACATTTCCATGTATAGATCTAAATGCTTTTATTTTCAGCCTCCTGCATGCATGCAAAACTAATTCATTTCTTTTCTAATATTTTGTTTTAAATGCATAGAAGGAATAAATAAATCACTTTCTTTTCAAGATATCCTAAAACACAACAATGTTATTTTTTTTTTTTTTTAAATGTAGAAACTAAAAACCAGAGTTTTTTTATAGCATAAATATATACTACATATCTTTAAAACATATTCCCAAGTCTTTATTGTCACTTTACAAATAGGTCTCTCATTTCAAATAAATGAGGTCTTTCAAAGAATATTAATTATATTTACATAATTTTTCTGCAACAAATACTCCAGCCATGTCTACATGTCCTATTCCTTTCTTCCAACAACCTGCATTAAATCAAGAGCTATGACCAAGGAGAGCTTGCCTCCCAACCTAGGCTAATTGGTAGCCACCCCCGAGCTTGGAGAACCAAGACCTAGATGGGTAACACACATGCAAACACAAAAGACAAGGGAAAACACAATCTCAAACACAATCCCAACTCGACTACACTGCACCACACATTTGTGATGTCTTTTCAAGGGTGGTAGTGGACAAAGTACCCCGAGGAGACTGCAAGTATGGTACTACGAATAGCCACCTCATGACAAAATAAAAAACATCACAAGTATAACAACCCCACATTCCTTATGCCCCCCAAGGCTTTCATGCCTTATTTCAATCCTTATGACCCCCAATGCATAAACAAGCCATGTAGCAAGTGTCACATAAAAATCCCTTGTGAGCACTCTCATACTAGAGCCTCTCACTCGAGGGCTGTCACTTCTACCACCCAGAAGACCATCCTCTCTCCCAAGAGTAGGAGGTCTTGATTACTCCCAAGCACATAAAATGCCATACAAAAGTAAAACATAAAACACCAAATATTTTTCCAAGGGAAATATGTAAGAAAACTAGCCTTTTACACAAGCAATTCTTTCAATACAACATGCAATATGAAAACATTACAAGAAAAGTAGAACCAACCTTCAACTGCCCAAAGGTATGCTAGTTTTGTTGAGGATGAGCAGCCCAATTCCACAAGTCTTTCCTTTCTACCCTTAGCCAAATTCTTAGTTTCAAAATCTCTTTTTTTTTTTCATTCAAAATTTCTTGTCTCCAAAAATGGAGAGTGGGTGATTACCCCCAAAATCTCTCATTCATTCTTAAGAAGACCCTAGTGAGAATTCCCACAAGTTTCTAAAACTGAAAAGATAAGTAAGGTAAAATGGGAAATGGAACTCTCATTTAAAAAGGAAGGTTAACAACTTAGTTCAAGCCTTCTAATTTCAATTTTCGCACAACCTAGAAAAGTCAATTTTTAAGGTGTCTAAAAGGTCACATGAGAGTTGGCACATGCCTAAAATTACTCCTAACCCTTAGGTATACCTTATGGGCTTTAGGAAACCCTATTAAACTAACCCTAGGTGTCCATTTAACCCATTTTAAACCCACCTGAAGTTAATTTTCGGGTCAAACTTAAGTTGACCATCCTAAAGATTCTTTACCCAAGGCATTTATGGAATCATATTAAATTAATTGAAAAAGCTATAGTTAAACAACTCCCTCCAAGAGACAAATTTAAAAACTCAAACATAAATCAAAACATGTGTCAAGTGACACAAATAAAATACTTTTCCAAAATTATACATGAAATCTTGTCTCTTGTTGGATTTACATAAATAAACAAAATTCAATTTAACATTCATGCAACAATCACTTTCACGAAGAAAATATGATATAGACGGGGTGTTGTCTCTCCAAATAGAGAAACCCTAGTTTTACGAATGCACATAGGTCTAGGTTTGGTTCTCCATAATATTTCCATGGTTACATGGATACTTTTCCTGCGCATCTCAATTACACATTAGTAATTTTAAATACCCTCATATAATGTAAAACACATGATTAAGAATGCACATCAAACACTCTGCATACAATATACATTAAATCAATACATCTTGCATCCAAATAACTCAACATAAGCAATTATCATATTTCTCATAATTTCGATCCATATAAAACATGCATCCTATTTCTATCATCATAGGAAGTCCTACAAATCCATAAATGACATACATCATCTCAAATTTATCTTATTCTAGAATCATATAGAGTTCTATAACATAAAGCTTATAAATGAAGCATCAACATATAGAAATGTTATCCAAAACATTCAATAATATAAGTTCTAAATCCATAATGCATAAAAATAAGGCATCCAAAATAGTCTCAACATAAAAATCACTGAACTACTAGACCGAGTCGAGGTAGGGCCTCACACCCTCCCCCTCTAGGCATTAACTTCCTCTTGGAGTTCATCAAAAAGATGGGGGTACTCTGATCTCATCCGTGCTGCATCCTCCCATTAAGCTATAACCTCATCATAGAAATCCCACTGGACCCTAACTTGGTCCAGCTCTCGACCTCTAAGGGCCAGCATCCAGCATGCCAAAATGTGAATGGGATCCAAAGCTAGCTGCCCATCTGACTCCACCTGCAAAGCATCCCAATCTAATATATGAGACTCATCATAGATATACTTCCTCAAAACTGATACATGAAACACATCATGGATGCGTGATAGGATAGGTGGCAATACTAATTGGTAGGCAACTGGTTCTATCCTCTCAAGGATCTCAAATGGTCCTACAAAGTGAGGTGCAAGCTTAGAACCCTTTGTGTAATGGATTGGAATCTTATGCGGTCACACTCTCAAGAAAACTCTATCTCCAACCAAGTAGCTACGATCTATCCTCTTCGCATCTGCATATTTCTTCTATCTATCCTATGCCTCTCTAAGATGCTGCCTAATCAAATCCACCTATTGTTCCATATCTCGAACTATCTCAGGACCAATAGCAACTCTGTCCTCTATGCGGTCCCAACTCAACGCTATCCTAGAAGGCCTGTCGTATAATGCCTGATAGGGTGGCATCCCCAAAGAAGTGTGATGCCCATTATTATAGGCAAACTCCACTAAGGGAAGGTACTCTTCCCATTTGGTCTGATGATCCATGACGTACATGCGAAACATATCCTCTAACACCTGATTAACCCTCTCTGTCTGACCATCCATTTCTGGATGATAGGCTGTATTGAAGTTGAGCTTAGTGCCCATAGCTGCCTGTAATGCCTTCCAAAAGGAAGAAGTGAAGAGGGAATCCCTATCAGAAATAATCTTGCGTGGAATGCCATGAAGCCTAACAATGTCTCGTAAGAACACCTATGCCATTGCTGGTGCTATGAAAGTAGTCCAAACTGGTGAAAAGTGGACCACTTTGGTCAACTTGTCAACTGTCACCAAGATAGCATCATGGCGACGAGAAGACATAGGAAGACCAATAATGAAATCCATGGATATAGTATCCCACTTCCACTCTGGTATAGCATGAGACTAGAGCAACCCACCTGGATGGCAGTGCTCCGCCTTTACTCTCTAACACTCAAGGCATCGGGCTACTAACTCAGCAATGAGTTGCCACATTCCTAGCCAATGATATAACTACCTCAAGTCAGCATGCATCTTCTTAACTCTGAGATGCGCCACATAAGGAGCTCTACGAGCCTCTGTGACAATGAACTCTTGCAATCCTCCAGAAGAAGGTACATAGATGTGCCCTCTATGGTGTAATAGTCCATTGGACTCCAAAGAATAATCCATATATTTCCCCTCTAGAGTATTCTGAGATCGTATCACCTGGCAAACCTCTGAATACCATCCATCCTCTGGCAACTGCTATAGTATATGGTCTCTCAAATCTATGCCCATAGATATGGTGTATACCTCGTGACATCTCCTACTCAATGCATCTGCAACTACGTTTTCCTTCCCTTTGATGTAGTGAATGTCAAAATCATATTCGCACAAGAACTCCATCCATCTCCTCTGTCGTGCATTAAGGTTCAGCTTAGTGAATATGTACTGAAGACTCTGATGGTCTAAATGCAACTCAAAATGATGACCTAAAAGGAAGTGTCTCCACCTCACAAGTGCATGCACTACTGCTGCAAGCTCAAGGTCATGAGTAGGATAATTAAGTTCTTGAGTCTTAAGTTTCCTAGACTCAAAAGCTATAGCCCTACCATCCTGCATAAGAACTGCTCCTAAACCCTCTAGGGAAGCATCTGTGCAAACCATGAAGTTAGCTGAGGGATCTGGTACTACAAGGATAGGTGCACTAGTAAGTACCTTTTTGAGTTCCTGAAAGGCCCTATCACACTTCTCTGTCCACTCAAATTTCTTCCCTTTACATTGAAGAGAAGTAATAGGATGTGCGACTCTAGAGAATCCCTCAACAAAACATTGGTAATAACCTGCTAAGCCCATGAAGCTCCTAACCTCTGTCACACTAGTTGGCACTGACCAATCCATAATAGCTTTGATCTTTGATGGGTCAACTGAGATCCCATCACCAGAAATAACGTGCCCAAGGTACTTGACCTCTAAACGAAAGAAAGCACACTTTGACAAATTGCCATACAACTGATTGTCCCGCAAACACTGCAATACCCGTCTCAGGTGCTCCTCATGATCCTTCTCATTCTGAGAATATATTAATATATCGTCAAGGAACACAATCACAAAGTAGTCTAGAAATGTGCAGAATACCCCATTCATGAGGCTCATGTAAACAGCTGGAGAATTCGTAAGATCGAATGGAACCACAGTGAACTCATAGTGGCCATATCTAGTGCGAAATGCGGTCTTGTGGATATCACTTTCCACTATTCTCAGCTGATGGTATCTTGACTTCAGATCAATTTTGGAAAAAAATTTGGCACCCTGAAGTTGGTCAAACAAATCATCGATTCTGGGTAATGGATATCGATTCTTGATAGTTACTTTGCTTAACTGACGATAATCCATGCATAATTAGAGAGATCCGTCCTTCTTCTTTACGAAGATGACTGGTGCACCCCATGGGGATACACTAGGATGAATGTGCCCCTTCTCAAGGAGTTCGTCAAGCTACATCTTGAGCTCATTAAGCTCATTTGTGGTCATCCTATAAGGTGCTCTGGAAACTAGCTCAACTCCTGGTACAAGATCTATATGAAAATCAATCTCTCTATGGGGCGGCATTCCAGGTAACTCTGAAGGAAACACGTCTGAATATCCCTTAAGGATAGGATGGTCATCAAGCAATGTTTCCTTTTCATCCTCTTCTCCTCGATCACTAATAGTGATGGAAAAAAGCTGACATCCCTTTTGCATGCTCCACTTAAGCTGCATTGCGGAGATCATATGAAGGGACACGGGTCTTAGAATCCTGACAATAACTATGGGCAAACCATGATCATCCTCACACTTGATCTTTTTTAGGCGGCAATCCATCTTGGCTCTATGGGCATAAAGCCAATCCATGCCAAGTACGATACCATAAGATCCAAGTGGTGTCACTCTAAGGTCTACTAAAGTGGTGGTCTTGCCAATCTGCAGCTGACATGCCCTAACTTCTGATTCCATTGACACTCTAGCCCCTGAAGCTAACTCCACTTCCAAACTGACACCCTGTCTAGTTGCCACTAGCTCGCAACGCTCCACAACCAATGAAGAAATAAAGGGGTCAGTAGCTCCTGAATCAAATAAAATAGATACATTGTTACCTTTGATCATACCTGTAGCCTCAATGACCATGGCCTCGTGCTCAGCCTGGCGGTTGTCAACCGCTGTGAATACTCTATGGGACCTACCCATATCACCAACTGTAGGCTCTAAACCAGCCATCCGCTGATTTCCTACCATCTGACCCTGAGGACAATCCCTCACCATATGCCCCATGGCTCCACATGTAAAGCAAGCACCTCATGCCTGAAACTGGGCGCCCTGAGGCCTAGAGAAAACCTGTCCCCCTGTCCTGCTAGATCCACTGTACCCACCCCTGGAGGACTGCTAAGTCCTCGCCAGAGGTGTGTAAGACACCTAAGCTCTTTGATCTCGCCTCTAGCCCTAAGACTGCCACTGCTTGGGCTTTGTGCCCTGCTGATATTGTAGAGGCTTCTGCCTCTAGTTCTGTTGTGACTGTTGCAGATGAGGGGGTTTGGAGAACCCCTATGAGTTTCAGTTATTTCCTTTCCAATGGGGTTTCTGAAATCCATATGTTTGGGGTGTAGGGTTTCAGTTCTGAAACCGATCTCTAGTATCCTATGGTCTGACGTAAATCTCCCCTACTATCAGTGCCTTCTCCACGGCAACTCGAAGGCTCCCTGGAGCAGACATCCTCACTGGCCTTGCTATGTCGACATTCAGCCCTCTAATGAAGCAGTTGACGAGAAGTTTCTTGTCCTTTAGATAGTTCACGTAAGGCAAGAGCTCAAAGAATTTGCTCTCATATTGGGTCACTGAGAGACCCTTTTGTTGGAGGTCATGAAACTCATCTATCTTATGCTGTCTGTAATGCTCTGACAAGTACCTCTCTTGAACCTCTCTATAAAAATCTCCCATGTGAGAGTATCAGCAACCAAACCACACTTGTATTCCTCCTGTCTCCACCATGTGGAGGTCATCCCTCTCAACAGATGGACTGCTACACGCGATTTTAGATTGCTCTCGTAAGAGCGCAATGCAAATCACCTATCAAGGCTCAACAGCCAAGCCTCGACTTCTACCCCATCGGTAGATCCCCCAAAAGATGGTGGCTAGAGGCACATAACCTCCCTGATAAGATCCCCTAGCTCCTGATGAGCTCTCTCATAATACACTAGCTCTGCCCCTGGAGGTGGTCCTGGTAGGTGCACAGACTCTGGCTCATTCCCACCCTGACTCTCTACGGGAATAGGAGGTGGACTCCTTCTCTGTTCCATATCAGCCAATCTATGACTCCCTGAGTTCTAATTTTCAACATGATGATCCTCTGCTAGAAACCTATTCTGGACTACACCAATTAGGTTCTGGATTGCTTCTAAGAGGTTTTGGTTTAGGTCAATAGGTTGTTCGGAAGGAGCCTCTGGGTTCACTTTCGGAACTAATTCTTCCCTAACTACCTCTTCGCGTGCTATGCATACATGCCTAGGACCCCTTCTACACTTGTGAGCTTGTCGCGTAGTCGAAGGCATCCTAAAATAAAATAAAATAAATTAAATAACTAATTTCTTTGGAAAAATATTTAATTAATTAAATTTAAATATCCTAGAAAATTAATATAATAAAATTAATTAAATCATTAAAGCGAAACGTAATGGAGAAAGGTTCCTAGTGTTGGAAACCTTGCTCTAATACCAAGATGTCATGCCCATAATTTAGGGCAAGAATGGGATAAAAAAAAAAATTTAAATCAGAACTTAAAACATTAAATTGACAAATATAAAATGCTATAACATATTTTGTCTTAACTATGTGTGAGTTAACTCTAACCACTAACTCAAGTAAGCAAAATATTATTTAAATTAAATACGTATTACTAAAATATATATATTATCTTAACTCATCAATTTAGCCCAATAGATTAAATTAAATCCAAAAATCTAAATTGATAGACAAGGATAATATTAATTTCCAATAGTCATAAATAGCTTTTAGGGAATGATTAAATTTAGTCCTAGCACATAGTACTTAATGTCTCAAATTTATTTTAGACAATAATTAAAATGTGACTAACTAATCGACGAAAGGGGGGTTAATTAAACTAAATCTCATAATGAATATTTTCCTATAAAGCATCATTTCCTATACCTATATCTAGGTGGCTAAATTTTAATCCCTATAGATAAATAAATTTCAACAAAACTTAAATTTCCTAAAAGATTGACTTCATGAATACTTAATTAAAAACATTATATTTTTCCTCTTTAAATAGATCCATATGTTTATCACAAACATAAATTTATAAACAGTAAGAAGAAATTTTTAATCTAACTCTGTCTTATTCTCTTATATTGTCAAACTCTAGCCCTACTCGGGCTAGGGTTTTATATATATTTTTTTTGTTTCATTTAGGATATTTTGCAGGGGCCAATTGGGCAGCAATGGCGATGGCGATCATTTTTTTTTTTGCAGGGGGCGGAGGTTATGGTGGCGGGAATTTTGGGTGAGCGGTGCCGCTGATTGTGGGTTACCACAGTGGCAACGACCACTGCAGTCGCCCACAGTGGCGGCCCTCGGGTTGTTCACTATGGATGACCACAGTGGCGGTCCTTGGGCCGTCCACTATGGACGCCCACAGTGGCAGTCCTTGGGCCATCCACTATGGATGCCCACAGTGGCACCGGCCAAGGCCGCCCACTGTACCATGCACAGTGTTTGGCCCCCCCCACCCACTATGCAATGCACAATGGTTCAGCCTGAGCCAGGCCCTTTCAAATTTTTTTTATTTATTTTTTTAATATTATTTTTTTTCATATATATATATATATGTTGATAAATGATATATAAGTTTTTTTTTTTTTTGAACAGAAAGAAAATGAATTCATTTAAACTTAAATAAATGAATATGAATCTATATATATACCTATATTCTGACTGCATATTAAATTTAGAGCTCTCTTGAAAATCTATATTGTTATTCTGTATATAAGAAAACAATTTTAACAGATAAATCAAAGGGTTTTAGATTTAAATAAATGTACATACTTCTTTTTCATTTAAATGCCAAGCAGCTGAAAATTTGAATAAGATAGTTTGTTGATTTCTCAGATTTACTTTCTGCAAGTAATTAAAATTGACAGAAGTATATAAATTTAAAACGCATCTATTTAGATCTAGAAATTATTTATTTTCAAATAACCTGTTTAACTCTAGATTTTATTTTCTGCGTATAAACAAATGACTGTATTTGAATAAACTCTAACAACAACTTTATTTATCTAGAAGTTATTAAAATAAAACTATAGAGATGGTTATTTTAACTTTAGACTTTATTTTCTGTAAATAAAAATAAAATCGCAAATAAAATAAATTCACAGATTTAAATAAAATAACTTTTACATTTCCATGTATAGATCTAAATGCTTTTATTTTCAGCCTCCTGCATGCATGCAAAACTAATTCATTTCTTTTCTAATATTTTGTTTTAAATGCATAGAAGGAATAAATAAATCACTTTCTTTTCAAGATATCCTAAAACACAACAATGTTTTTTTTTTTTTTTTCAAATGTAGAAACTAAAAACCAGAGTTTTTTTATAGCATAAATAAATACTACATATCTTTAAAACATATTCCCAAGTCTTTATTGTCACTTTACAAATAGGTCTCTCATTTCAAATAAATGAGGTCTTTCAAAGAATATTAATTATATTTACATAATTTTTCTGCAACAAATACTCCAACCATGTCTACATGTCCTATTCCTTTCTTCCAACAACTTGCATTAAATCAAGAGCTATGACCATGGAGAGCTCGCCTCCCAACCTAGGCTAATTGGTAGCCACCCCCGAGCTCGGAGAACCAAGACCTAGATGGGTAACACACATGCAAACACAAAAGACAAGGGAAAACACAATCTCAAACACAATCCCAACTCGACTACACTGCACCACACATTTGTGATGTCTTTTCAAGGGTGGTAGTGGACAAAGTACCCCGAGGAGACTGCAAGTATGGTACTATGAATAGCCACCTCATGACAAAATAGAAAACATCACAAGTATAACAACCCCACATTCCTTATGCCCCCCAAGGCTTTCATGCCTTATTTCCCTCCTTATGACCCCCAATGCATAAGCAAGCCATGCAGCAAGTGTCACATAAAAATCCTTTGTGATCACTCTCATACTAGAGCCTCTCACTCGAGGGTTGTCACTTCTACCACCCACAAGACCATCCTCTCTCCCAAGAGTAGGAGGTCTTGATTACTCCCAAGCACATAAAATGCCATACAAAAGTAAAACATAAAACACCAAATATTTTTCCAAGGGAAATATGTAAGAAAACTAGCCTTTTACACAAGCAATTCTTTCAATACAACATGCAATATGAAAACATTACAAGAAAAGTAGAACCAACCTTCAACTGCCCAAAGGTATGCTAGTTTTGTTGAGGATGAGCAACCCAATTCCACAAGTCGTTCCTTTCTACCCTTAGCCAAATTCTTAGTTTCAAAATCTCTTTTATTTTTCATTCAAAATTTCTTGTCTCCAAAAATGGAGAGTGGGTGATTACCCCCAAAATCTCTCATTCCTGCTTAAGAAGACCCTAGTGAGAATTCCCACAAGTTTCTAAAACTAAAAAGATAAGTAAGGTAAAATGGGAAAGGGAACTCTCATTTAAAAAGGAAGGTTAACAACTTAGTTCAAGCCTTCTAATTTCAATTTGCGCACAACTTAGAAAAGTCACTTTTTAAGGTGTCTAAAAGTTCACATGAGAGTTGGCACATGCCTAAAATTACTCCTAACCCTTAGGTATACCTTATGGGCTTTAGGAAACCCTATTAAACTAACCCTAGGTGTCCATTTAACCCATTTTAAACCCACCTAACGTTAATTTTCGGGTCAAACTTAAGTTGACCATCCTAAAGATTCTTTACCCAAGGCATTTATGGAATCATATTAAATTAATTGAAAAAGCTATAGTTAAACAACTCCCTCCAAGAGACAAATTTAAAAACTCAAACATAAATCAAAACATGTGTCAAGTGACACAAATAAAATACTTTTCCAAAATTATACATGAAATCTTGTCTCTTGTTGGATTTACATAAATAAACAAAATTCAATTTAACATTCATGCAACAATCACTTTCACGAAGAAAATATGATACAGGCAGGGTGTTGTCTCTCCAAATAGACAAACCTTAGTTTTACGAACGCACATAGGTCAAGGTTTGGTTCTCCATAATATTTCCATGGTTACATGGATACTTTTCCTGTGCATCTCAATTACACATTAGTAATTTTAAATACCCTCATATAATGTAAAACACATGATTAAGAATAAACATCAAACACTCTGCATACAATATACATTAAATCAATACATCTTGCATCCAAATAACTCAACATAAGCAATTATCATATTTCTCATAATTTTGATCCATATAAAACATGCATCCTATTTCTATCATCATAGGAAGTCTTGCAAATCCATAAATGACATACATCATCTCAAATTTATCTTATTCTAGAATCATATAGAGTTCTATAACGTAAAGCTTATAAATGAAGTATCAACAAATATCAATGTTATCCAAAACATGGAATAATATAAGTTCTAAATCCATAATGCATAAAAATAAGGCATCCATAATAGTCTCAACATAAAAATCACTGAACTGCTAGACCGAGTCGGGGTAGGGCCTCACACGGGACAAGAAGATATGAATATAGATTCTTTAACTCAAAATGTTATAAAAGATCTAAACAATGTTGAATTTGAGGATTAGGCCAAGCGATTCAAAAGGAAAGCAAAAAGAATCAGCCTCTGATAATCCTCAAGCAAGGGTACACATGGAATATGCTTGGAGAACAAGGTCTAGTTCTAGAAAGCACAAATCCACAAAACTAGATGAAGCTGCTGGACCTAAGCCACTTAGCCAACCACAAAGTAGCTTATTGAACAAGTGAAGAAACAAATGCAAAAAGTTGAGTTGTTGAAGAAGGAAACATATTTTGGAATAAGGGAGGGGTTAGGAGCTATACCACTTATAGAAATACATCCCGTAAGGGTTGCTATTGGGAAAACACCAGGAGAAGGTGCCATGGAGAAAGATGAGAAAGGAAAGCCTGAAGAAGGAACATCCACATCCACTCAACCTCCTCCTGATACAACAACACCAACTCAACCCCCACCTACTGCAACAACACAAGCTCCTATTTCCACATTGTCGACTACTACATTCCCTATAATGATGCCAATGTCTGCACCAACTACTATTTTTGCTACAACATCAGTAACATCACCTCCAATAATACAAGTAATAAGTCCTACCATTGAAAAGGTGACTATTCATAATATTGAATCTGATTCTGATTAGGAAGATGAGCAACCGATTCTATAATTGGTACAAAGGAAAATTGAAAAAAAGAAGTATGTTCGTCTTGAGAAAAAAGAACAGGTAGATCCCATGAACGTAGATGAGTAGAATCTACTAGAGAAGCAGTCGGCTGAAGAGGAGAGAGACCAAGATCAGCTTGAGGATGAGCATGATGAAAGATTGGTTCTAACTCTTGAGGACCAAGATAATTAGTTAACATAAATAGCAGTTGAAGGAGAATTGAAAGAAATAGATAAAGCTGATAAAGATTTTGAAGAATAAGTAAGTGACAAGTTAGGAGAATTACAAAAACAACAGTAGTTGAATATAAATATTTCTCTCCAAACCAACCAAGTGCAACTGGGTACCTCAACCCAAGATATTCAAATTCCTGAGCAAGAAGAGGAAGAGAAAGATGAAGGAGAAGAGTAGTTACAAAAGGTATGTAAGGTGACTATGGAGATCGTACCACATGAAGGTGATAAGGATGAAGATATGCCATAGTGGTTGAGCTTTACTTTTGAGAAGAAGAAGAAAGTGCTACTGCCAAAAATCACCTTGCAACAAGCAATCACTGAAGAGCCAAGGAAAACAAAGAGGGTGAAAACCATACATCATTTTTCCATGATCGATTTTGGTGAGGTGATTGTTGATATTTCAGCTCAGGTACAAGTTGAAGGCTAGAGGTCCCTAAAATACCAAGTTTCACAAATAAAATTGGGTAAACAGACCAACTGGGCAGAGTTGGATACTTTGGAACTTGCTACTTGTGTTGTGAGGAGAAAAATAGAGAAAGAACACATTTCTCACTCAGAGGTTAAAGCACAGTTGGAACAATACAAGAAGATACTTGTAGAAATGGGAAAGCCAATAGACATGTGTTTACATGATAGTTTACCTTCAACTTCATCTCTTCTAGAAGGAGATGTGAAGATACTCATTGAAGTGAGAAAGGTGGCCGCAACTGCAAAAACATGGACACAAAATAATGCTTCTAAAATTAGATTATTTTTACAGAATACTATGGAGGTATATAGGAAGGCCACACAGATAGGAGGAGCTTTGGCTTGAAGCTAAACATTTTTGCTAAGCAATGTGAGATTTTGAATAAGATTTTGAATCTATGGGAAGAAATCATAATGGAGGAAGATCTCTTGGGAGGAGATAGTATTGAAAATTTGCAGTCTTATATATATATATATATATATATAAGAATTGAAGATTGAGATGCTGCAACAGTATGTAAAGGATATAATAGATTCTCGTCTTCCTCTCCTTGGGTCGGTAAATAAATATGAAAATTTTGTAGAGAAGTTGTTAGGCATTTTTAGACTTGGTATTCTTGGTGCTGGACATTTAGAGGAGGACAATGTACTCCGTCAATGGGATGCATATGCGACATGCAATTTTACAACTTATGTTGAGTTTGATGTTGATTTAATGGATAGATATACATACTTGATAATTCAGTGTCAACAGGCTTCAGGGTTAATAGAGAAATTAGAGAATAGAAGTAAGAATGTAGAGGAGATTTTGAATAAGTTCAAGTTTAGAATCAAACATGTTTCTAAGCCTCCTACTAAGGTAGTTGCATGTTTATTGGAGGTTCATTATTGAATGTTGGTTTGAATGATATTGATGATATTTAGATTGCAAGGTGCTAATTGCGTAGTTCATTAATTTTTTATTGTATTGGTTTCATTGTTATTTTCTTGTTTCCCTGATCCATTTTTTGCAGTTTATTTTGAAAGAGAATCTAAATCATAAAAATACAAAAAAAAAGAAAAATTTAGGCTATTGGAAGTTGTTTCAACTAGCAATCCCCTTTAACAAGTATGACCGCATCAACCATTGATCTTCCCATCACTGTCAAGAATTGACTATAGAGACCTTGGAGTTGTTAGTTCCCAAAAACTTATTGCTTTTCAAGAGAGGTGGTGAGTGTTCACATAAACAACCTAACTATTGGTGAGTGTGTCAAAACACCCATCAACAGAAAATGGTGCTAGAAAGAGGGCCTAAAGCACAAATCCCCTCAACTTTCAATTACATGGTCACACTATGACCTAACATGGTACTCCTAGGAGATGAAATTTTACCATTCATGCAACCCAACCTCAATCAAGAACAAGACGACATCATTTCCTAACTATACACTATTTCTTGGGATAGTAGAAGGAATCACGGTGATTGGTTGCGAGCAAGACAAGTCCTTAACAATGAAAGGAAAAAAGGTATACACATAGAAGCAGAGGCACAAAGGCAACTTCTTGCACAAAGAAACCCTCAACCACCTCCTCCACAACCAAGACATTGAGGTACTAAGTTGGATCGTATGTCATCTTTCTCTCCGGAGAGGTTTTACAAATTTCTTAGAAGTAATTCTTCTTCATTGGACTTAGTAGAGTTAGGACCTGCAACTAGGAAGAAGAAAAATAAAGCTAAGGGACAACCTTCAACATCCTCACCAGTGTAATCATCTAGAACCAATGTAAAAGACCGTTAATTCCCTAGTCCTCAACCCATCACTGCACCTTTCATGACTCAACATCCACCATCACCACATGCAATGGCCTACTTCAACCAAGATCACACGCCATTAGGAAATATATCTGGAGGGATACACGACCTACCTAGGAACCCTGCCAAATTCTGAAGTAAGTTCTACTTTGGGGGACGTAGGACTGCAGATGCGCATATTGAAGCATTTAAGGATGCAGTGGTTCGTAACAACATCAAACATCAAGACGTGGTATGTAGACTATTCCCATATTCACTTGGAGAGAATGAGTATAATTGGTATTTGACTCTACCATAAAATTCCATTAATGGTTGGGATGTGCTAGAGAAATCCTTTATTGATCAATTTTGAGTGTATGTTGATCCTAGAACATTGTATCATCGGTTTGCCTCCCTTAAAAAGTCACCAAATGAATATTTGACAACTTTTAATACCAACTTTCAAAGGGCATACAAGAGGTTATAGGCTCCTTATCAACTGGTAGCGAATGTAGTGGTTGATTCAGATTTGAGAGCCATTGACCCATGATGCGCTATGTTTATCAAAAATATTGTGTCTTAAGATTAAAGGAGTACCTTGTTGAAGGTTTATGCATTGGCAATGAACATGAATCAAGAATTGAATCAAACACCCAGGGGTTTGGATAAAACTTTCCCATAGGAGTGAACCAAGGAAATTATAACCAACCCCCTAGGGTACCATCACCTTTACCAATAGGAGCCCCAACAATGAATCCGGTACCAGTTTATGCACCTCAACCTCAATCTAGTCAACAGTTTGTTGCTCAAGTGTTAACTTGGTAGAACAATACCAATGATGCCCTTGTCCAAACATAGTATGTTGGTCAAATACATGGGACAAGTCAATAGTTTGGTAATCCCCATAGAACATACCAAACCCTAAATACGATGCCTGAGAGCCAAGGGTCACACATATCCACTGAAGTAGAAGCATTAAAGAAGATGATTTCATAGGTTACTTCAAATCTTAGTCAACTGAAGATGAACTCTCCGGGAGGGTACAACCAATCCCAAGCATATAATAATCAGTGAGGCTATAATAATCAGAATTAAAATCAAAGGTATAACTCCAAGCCATACAATAGACAATGGAACATGGGTCCAAACAATGGTGGGTAAACCATAACCATCCCGATGCAGGAGACAACCATAATAATACACAGTGTTAACCTAGCAAATATGAATTTACTAACTAAATGGTGTAGGTTGCACGATATAGCATCTCATTTGAAAGTCAATTGCGCCCAATTCAAGAAATGATTAGAATTGCTCAAGTTGATTCTCAACCAACAGGGTGCTCTAATGAGGAACCAGAAAAGGTTAATACAACAATGTTGGTTGACACATTCCAGTACAAAGAGTTTCAAGAAGAAGCTGAAGTTGAACCATGTGTTTATGATGCACAAGCCTTTCAAACTAGGAATAATTAGAACCTCAGAAGTCAAGGGAAGGCACCGTTGACAAAACCGCCTCCCCCAAAGGGTGGATTTGTACCTCCTAATGCAAACGTAAGTAATAATCCTCCCCCCTACTCAAAATTTTCAAGGAACACATCCTAGACAAGGCCAAGGCCAAGAATATGTTGTAAAAGGGTCTTTTGATGTTACCAAGGAGATGGAGAGGACTGCAACAACTATGTCATTGATGGAGGTATTGAGATGTTTCCCGGAACAGAAGAAGGCTCTTCTTAAGAAATTGGAATAGTTGGAATCTCAAAGCAATGAGGTTAAGATGGCTGACTTGAATGAAGTTAATGCTTATATAAGTAACGATGCCATAAAAAAGTCCACCATTTCTACTCAGCTTGAAGATATGTGGAAATAATTCGCATAACTATTTGGTAGACTCAAGAGCCTCTGGGAACATAATGCCTTAATATATGTCAGAAGCTCAATCTTAACCTAATGTGTGCAAATAGAAAAGTGGTATAGTTGGACAAGATCGACATGAATGTGATTGGGGAATTGAAAGATGTCTATATCCAGTTGGGTGCTGATCTGTGCATATCCTGTTACATTGACATCCAAGTAGTGGATATTCTAGAGGTATATAGGATGCTTCTCAATAGAGATTGGTCAAAGAATTTGGGAGGTTACTTTTCCACTTGTTTTACATATTTATGGCTTCCATGGAAGGGTATAAGTAACCAGATTCAAATTGATAGTGAATCCAAGTTGAAGAAATTGGTCACAGATTATGGAGCTCCCAATGAGGTGGCATATGCTAAAGTGAGTTGAGGAGTTTATACAGTGAATAAAATTCTCGCTTTCTCTACACCTATAGTTCCCCAATCCCGCTAGGCTGATGTGGAAGAGAATATGGGGAGGATTAAAGATTTTATTGCAGGAATGAAACAAGGGATATGTCTATTAGGAGATGACACCAAAGTGCAAGATTTGTTACTCCCGCAATGATGTAGGATACATCATCAAGAACATTCAGAGATATTCAGTATCCCTTACCAAAATGAAGCTATGAAGTTAATGAGTCTAGTCCCTTGTGAAGATACTGATTATGATATCAAAGTTGAAGAAATTAAAGTTCTAAACCATGAGAGAGTAATTCTCCAAAGAGAGAATGTTGTAATAGAAACTTCCTATCCAGAGCAATGCAAGAAGGAGATCCTTATAGTTGAGATTAGCAAGCAATGAAATAAGAAGACTCCACCCAAGCAGGAGATTGAAGAGACTCAATCTCACATGCAACTTCAAGTAGAGCAATCCACTCCCAATACGATCAAAGTACTCGTGGAGCTTGTAAATGAACAACCTTAGATATGGGAAGATATCAAACTCAAGGAACAACAACCACTTTCAGAAACTAATCTTCCTCCATTGATTGCTGACCCTAAGACAAAGAATGTAAAAAAATTGAAGGATGAAATCTAGTTTCTAAATTTTGATGGGTCTAGATCCAAACAAGGTAGTGGAGCAGGAGTTGAATTTGTTGGCATTGCACACTCCAATGAGAAATTGTAGGTGATTGAAGGTATTGTCATTGATGGCAACCTTGCAATCCTATGGCACCAGCACCGACACTGATAGACTCTACACCGATAGATAGTTTACCGACAGCGACAAAGATGATTATCAACACCCCAGCCGATAGGATTTTGAATATTGTATTTTGTATTTAATTATAATATCTTTTTGTAAGCCGACAAGGTGTATTGTAATAAGACTCATATATAAGTGTGAGATCTTGTAGATCATTTAAGATGCAGACATGGTTAGATTATTGCAGAAGTAATATGTGAATATTAAGGCAAATTCTGGAGTAAGGTTTATGGTTACTGTATGAGCTTAAACTAGTACTGAACCTGGCATAACAGATATTGAACTAAAGCAGTACATTATATTGGATTTTCGTAATCCATTTTGTAAGTCAGTGAGACTTACTTTTTGTAATTAAGCAGTGAGCTTTAGGTAGCTGGCCTTCCTGCATGTGCAGGCCCCTATTGTAATTAATATCCATTTATTGGCTAGTGAGTGAATATTGTGGGTCACAAATCCCACCGAGGTTTTTCCCACACCGGGTTTCCTCGTTAAAAATATTGTGTTATGGTGTGTTTTCTATGTTGTTCTTTGTTCATATTTAGTGCATTAATTCTAGTTTACCGACACACTATTTTGGAATGCAATTTATTTAATAAGATCAGAAAATCTGTTAACCAACAAGATATTGATTCTCTCCCCCCCCCCTAAGTATCTTTGGGAATCCTAACAATTGGTATCAGAGCCTGGTCCTCCTTTTTTAAAAGCCTAACAACTTGAGGGAGATTTTGACACCAGTACAGATGGAAAACTTGAGAAAGCAATTGGAAACAACTCTTGTAGATTATGATGCAGAAAAGTTGAAGAATATCAAACTTGAAGATGATCTGAAGGCTGCATAGGAAATCATTCAAGGACTTAAAGGAAATCTTACTATTGCTAGAAACAAAAGAAGAGAACTTCATGAGAAGATACAGAATGATGATGATGAAAAGGAGACTCTTAATGATCTTGTAAACAAGATGAAGCAAGAGAATATGACCTTAAGGAATGAGATGCAAGATATGACTATGAGATTTTGTAAAGACATTGAAGACAAAAAGAAGAATGAAGATGACTTGACTAGGAGAATCAATGATGCTCAAACAGAAAATCTAAGACTCAGTCATGAAAATGATATGTTGAAGACAGAATTGACTCACTTGGAACATGATAAAATTGAACTCATGAGGCAGAAGGATTTCTTGGAAAATGAGTTGGCTACTGCAAATCAACACAAAGAGAAATTCAAGAAAAGTTCAGAAGAGCTTGATGACATGTTGAAAAATTAGAAACCTAATGGAGACACTAATGGTCTTGTAATACCCTAAAATTGGTCATCTAAACCATGGGCCCCTAATCTCGACAACATCACCAAGGTCCTAACCAAAGGCAATTAAATCAATCTTGAGCACATTATTAATTCTTTAATCACCAAATATCACATGGCAAATCAACTACTCAATATTAATTAAATATTTATTTAATTAATCAAATCATTTCCAATAATATCATTTTGATCAATTATCCCATTTTAATTTATTAAATATCCTTGCATATTTAATTAATTAATAAATTTTCCATTCAATCATGCAAAAAGGATTAATTTATTACAAAAGATGAATTAATTTATTACAAAGAGTTGAATTGAAAATAAAACAAAAAGAATTGAATTGAGAGAAAAATCAAACTTGAGATATTATTTCTTTTTCTAAATTTAGAACTTGAAATCAGAAAAGAAATTTAATTGAATTGTAGATAGGAATTTGGAAATCATCAAAGCAAGTAGCAAATTAGACTAGATCAACCACGAAAACTAAATTGTAATGATAACAATCCTAAAACATTCAATAGAGATATGAAAACAAGACATTCAAATCAAATGCAAACCATTACAAACGTGAATATCTCCTTCATGATTCTCCATTGTCCTTCGTTCTCCTTCAAATTGCTTTGTTTGTGGATCTTACCTACAAATGCAAAGGCATAGTATGAAAGCAAGATTGTTAAGATGGAATGGCAGCGTAAGGATAGTAGAAGCATGATTGATTGATCGGGGTCTCTGATTGAAGAAATTCATCCAATTTATAGACAAATTGGAGAGATGACAAGATTAGCATGAAGAGATTTGAAAGGAAATTTCAAATCAAGAATGACAAATATGACAAATTATGACAAAATTGACACTTTCTATGCAAGATTGATTGATTGACAAATTATGACAAAATTGACAAGGTTGCTATGCAAAATTGATTGATTGACAAATTATGACAAAATATGACAAGATTGAAATGTCATTCCCATGAAATTAGGGGAAATATTAGAAAAATAGGAGAAAATAGAAAATTTGATGAATTAGAAATTAGGAAATTAGAAAATTGGAAAATTAGGTAAATTAATTAATAATTTTTCATTCATTAATTAATTCACAAAAGGAGGAAAGAATTAATTAGCCAATTAAATAAATATTTAATTGTGACAAGAAGACTTAGGATAAATAAATAAATTATTTAACCTAGAGGGAAAATGACAAACAAGATTAAATGAATAAATCATAAAACCCTAGAAGATGAAATAGAAATGCAAGGACGACAATTAGGTCTTGACAAAAGATAATTGATGTCAGTTTGATTTGATCATGATTTTGATTGACAAAGGACCAATGCTGACAAATGATTGATATTGATAAAGAGATCAAATTGATAGGCACCAATTGATGAGGAACAATAACTAATTGATCCAAATTGACATGATTGAAAAAGGACAACGATTGATGACAAATTGATCGCAAAATTGACGAGATTGACAAGAGGTCAAGGATCGATGACAAATCGATCACAAAATGACAAGATTGAAAAGGACACCGATCGATGACAAATCGATCGCAAAATGACAAGATTGACAAGAGGACAAAAACCCTAATTCTATCATCGATTAGGATTGACGATGTCCAAAATGAAATCGAATTGACAATGTCAAAATATGCCAAATGAGCACGCACATTGATGCGACAGGATAAGATCGACCAAAATCATGACTGAAGATTATTATCGACAAGACCTAATTCAAAAGTGAGACAAATGAAGAATGCAGAAGAAGGACTCAATGCTCACAAATGATAAAGACCAAGTGCACAACATAGAAGAAATGTTAATGTGATGCAAAAACCCTAAAATAAGGCAATGCGCAAATGTTAAAGTATGACTCCGCAAGCGGTGACCATTTTTAGATGTCTACATTTTGCCCCTCTTTGAGACAATGCGATTTTAAGCGTTGTTTCAAGGAACAATAATGAAAATGCCCTAGACAATGATAATGACATATGCATGCCCCCTCGAGGAATTGGCCGGAAACATCTAGAAAAGAGGCCAATTGATCGATAAGAATGATAGAAAATGATAGGTTTGAACAGATCAAGAATTGAAGGTCAAATGCATGGATGACAAGCAATGGAAGGTGGAAAAGACCATGACCAGCATAAGATGGAGAGGGTGCACGTCCATCTATGCATTGACAAAGATCTATAAATGAGACAAGGAGAAGGAAAATAGCTCATTTGCACTAGCCAAAGTGGAAGATTTGTTGCTCTGGAAAAGGACCCTTGCAGAGAGATGGCAAACATTCTAATGGCAGATCACCTCGGGGAATGTGTACACACCTACAGATGATCAGATGACGTGGGAGCAGCGGTATGTATCTCAAAAACCCATATTGTCAATTTCATGAATTTTACTGTATTGCGGGACATTGTGGGGCCCACAGGGAATGTAAAAAAAAGACTTCTGCACCTATGTGGGTGCATCCTGTGCTTGTGTAGGATGTTATACACCTGTGTAGGGTACACAGGTGCAGCTTGATGCTGCACAGGTGCAGGACAGGGTACATAGGTGTAGTTGTGCACTGAGGACCCTAATTTGACCGAAAACAGTGCGCGGATGATCCCGAAAAGGGGGATAAGGGTAGGATAGGTCAAAATAGATAAGAAACACCCTGATTTGTACATGAAACAAGGAAATGTAGCTTGTAGGAGAAAACCCTAAAACTGACAAAGTGTGCCCCAATTGTGATGCAGAGTCGACAGTATCCACTAATTATGCGAGAGAACCGACCTGACTGCTTCATGTTACGACATAGACTCAGGAGAACGGATAGAGATACATTAGCAGGACTTGGATTATACTATATTACATTCATGCTCGAGATTAGGACAAACATAGGACTGCTTACCACATTGGTAGAGCGATGGCATTCAAAGACTTCCTCTTTCCATCTGGCGACTAGAGAGGCGACTGTGACACTAGAGGACATGTGGCGTATCCTTCGCATTCCGATTCATGGGGAGATGATAGAATATGACCTAGCGACAAGGAGAGACACATTATGTAGATTATTCGAGTGCGATGCAGATGACCTTGATATTGTAGAGAGAGAGATTGGCTAGGAGACCATGGCATCAGAGTATGATCAGTGATATTTGGTGATAACAGTGATTATAGCATGCCTATTAGTAGGGGACAGATGAGGACATGGATGTTGGATACAACTGTTTAATTGTGTATTGTCTTTGATGTTACACAAATGTCATATCAGTCTACCGAGCTCAGAATGTTCGGCAAGGCAGTTAGATAGAGTCTACCGAGCTCAGAACGTTCGGCAAGGCAGTTAGACAGAGTCTACCGAGTTCAGACGGTAAGAGAAGCAAGTTACAGAGTCTACCTAGCACTCCAGAATGCTATACCGAGTTCGCAGTCTTTACCGAGTTCAGTCGGTCTTTGAAGAATATGTGAAGGAAAGTCAGTCTTTACCGAGTTCAGTCGGTCTTCGAAGAATATGTGAAGGAAAGTTAGTCTTTACCGAGTTCAGTCGGTCTTCGAAGAATATGTGAAGGAAAGTCAGTCTTTACCAAGTTCTCAGTCTTTACCGAGTTCATTCGGTCTTCGAAGAATATGTGAAGGAAAGTCAGTCTTTACCGAGTTCGCAGTACTTACCGAGTTCAGTCGGTTACCAAAGAATCAGCAGTGTTCACCGAGCATCAGTGAAATGTTTATGCAGCCGACCGAAGCAATATTTATTAAAACTTGTATATGTAGCCGACCTATGTAATATTTATTGTAACTTGTAATTGGGCCGACTTGGTAACCTGAATGGTATATATGAGAGATCAAGTTGCGATTTTGAAGTGTGGTGAAGTGTGAGAAGTATGCAAATGTGAAGGAGCAGAAATATGCGAATTCTGATGAAGGATCAGTGATATCCTTGAGGTGCAGAAAAGATATATGTGATCAGTAAGGATCTATTGGCGCAGAACAGAGATCTGTATCAGCAAGATAAGTTGTATTTAATTCAGATCACTTCATTGTTTCTTTCTAACCATTGTAGCAGTGATACCGAAATCTCTTAACAGAGTTGGTCTAACAACCATTTTTGTAAATCCTCTGACAAGGTGACAATTCGGTTGAATTGTTCTTAAGACCTTTCACAAGGCCACTCCTAGCAGGGTGATTAAATCCTCTAACAGGGTCACACCTAACAGTGTGTTTTGTAACCTTTAACAGGGTTGGCTCCTAACAGGGCTCACTTCAGAAGAGTGAAAATCAGTAACTAGTTACATTGGTGGTTTTCCCAAAATTGGGTTTCCACGTTATATCTGGTGTTACTTGTGTTCATGTTATTTGTTTTATGCATGTTAATGTTTAGTGAACAATGATAAGTTAATTTACCGAGTTTCAGTAGTTTACATTTAAGACATCTAAGGGACTTGTGGATTTATTTTTGTGGTAACTGATTCACCCCTCCCCTCTCAGTTACTCCATCCATATTTCCAACAATGGATTCCCTATTGGATGGGAAAGAGTGCTAGAGCGGATGGCGATAGAGGGGACTATATATGCATGGGGACCATGTGTGCTTGCTATGCTATATTTTCAGTTGCATCAGATAGCATATCAGGGAGTGCAGACATTAAGCTGTGGGGTCACACTATTACAGGTATGGGCATTTGAGTACATAGCTATATGTCAACCGATTGCAGAGAGATAGGTAGTACCACACCAACCATATGTGTACTATTATGGGGGTATGCTAAGACAGGGTCCATTTGGATACATGCTGTATTGGCGACATGAGCTAGACAGATTGAGAGAGTTCACATGGAGGCCATATCTTGATTGCCTTGGATGGTCAGATGATAGTGAGGAGCTACCGTATTGTAGATAGGAGAGATACCTGATTAGGTGACCAATGAATCACCAGAGAGTGATTGAGATGTATCTCCCAGAGAGAGTCAGATGACAGTTTGGAGAGAGACAGGATGTACCTAAAGGGACTGCACACTTTGCCCAATCTCATAGAAAGATGAGTTAGTGGGGGAGGATGATTCAACCACACATAGCATATGCTGACTTCACACAGCTATAGCAGAGACAGTGGGATTGGAGATCAGATGTGGTGGACGCTGGGACGATAGAGGAGTATGAGCGATGGTTTGCATGATGATGACCAATGCCATTGACAGATCCTGATATTTCGGTACCTAGGAGACAAGAGGACTTCCCACTCGCTGGAGAGGAGGGAGATGATGAGGATGAGGAGGATGACAAGGGAGATGATGAGGATGAGGGGGATGATGAGGATAGAGGGGATGATGAGGATGGAGATGAGGATGAGGAGGATGAGCCAGATCTAGCCAAGCAGGAGTCATTGCAAGATATACCCATAGAGCCAGAGACAGCTAGGATAGAGGAGATGGAGATATGCAGGGCTACCATAGCGAGTCAACATGATCACATTGCGACATTAGAGAGATAGAATGCTATCTTGAGGACAGAGCAGGATTAGTTTAGAGCAGAGATAGCCAGACTGACAGCGGCTCCAGATACAGTGATAGCCCAGGCACAACAAGCAGAGTAGAGAGTGACCGAGTATATTGGGTCGATTAGGGATGCCAGTGCACATGAGATGGTACAGATGTTGGTAGAGACCGGAGATGAGATACGCCATTGGAGAACACTATATGAGAGTGCAGTTCCACCAGAGCAGAGAGCAGTGTCATATTGGGCACGATCAGGGACAAAGAGCAGGCCACATTCTCGAAGGTCAATGAGCAGCATGGGGGTGAGTGGACCTATGAGACCACTACAGCCAGGACCTGGGGCAGGAGGGACATCATCCTTGAGACATGGTAGGGATGAGGAGGACAGAGGGAGCACCCAGTGACAGAGGCACGTGCTCCTTATGACAAAGACATATGTAGTGTGACATTATGTAGTCAACTTGCGAGCCATACTTAGGATAGACAGTCCAATTTTGTACTCCGATACTATTTTGATATATGATATGATATGCAGCTATACGATGGGATGCAATGTGTGATGGCTGATGTGTACTTTCCATGCATGGATGGCTTATGCACTATTTATGTACCATTGTGGAACATGTATGGATATATTTTTGTGTGTTTTTGATGCATTTATAATATAAAATGGATAAAATGCTTGAGATGGGCTTGATATAATGCAAATGTACTAATCAATGAATGCAGGATGCAACTTATGTTTGTGAAGATCAGAGCACTAGACCGAACTGACTGCCCAAACTGACAGAAGAAATGTTAGTAAGAAGAAATTAGATAGAGGATAGTTAGAAACAAAAAAAAACTTGCTTTCATGCACTTTGTAGGTGAGAACCTTTATTTAATGTAGCAAAATGGATGCAGAGCATCATGGTATTGAAGGCCAAAGCTGAAACACAACCCCTTTTGCAAAAGACAGACACATCGCAAACAAGGAATGAGTGAAGCATCCTAGGGTGCATACATTAAGGGTCGAGGTATGTGCGGCGTTCACAAAGTGAACATACTTATCACAAACACCCAATGATATAGTTGCCCCAGTTTGTGACAAACATTCCACAAACAACAAACACCACAAAAAAAAGGGACCATGAACCATCCTGATCACTCTAAATCACTCAATGGCATGATTGAGCAACATAGGAACATGATCGAAGATAAATCAATAAATGATAAGACTCGCTAATTCCAACAAGTCAAACAAACATCTTGATCTTCATTGTCAAAAGTTGAAAGTGTTGATAGGATGATCATGTTATCTAGTTTCAGGACATGCGGTACCCCGTCTAAGATAGGACATAGTCTGGTTTCGAGCATACCATACCCTGTATAAGACCCATGATAATAGTGACAAGCACAAATGATATTGATGTTGATTGACTGATATGACAATTGTGATCAGTTTGAATGTCTGGTTTGATCGAAAAGTTCATCTGTTAACGCATGATTTCATTAAAGCGTAGTGTGTGATTGAGTGTCGTTGGATGTATGCTCAGCGATTTGTCTATGCACAAAGGGGATATAAGTGTTTTGTTTTTCGAGTTTTTACAATTTTTTTTGTTCATTTTTTCAAGACTTTATTTGACTTCTTAAGGATTTATTTCAGGACATTTTTTGATTTGTTTTTTTGATTTTTTCAAGACATTATTTGATTTTTAGGGATTTTTTTTTTTCAATTTTTTTATGATTATTTTAGGACATTTTTCAATTTATGCTTATCCTTGTCTTGACCCAATGTTCTGTTCCAGGCCTATGATTAGTCAACATCATTGTCTTGCATACTCAGGTTTCCAGTCCTTGTGCATATGTTTCGGTCCTAGTCGCTATATATGTCTTTCAAAATTTCATTGGGTACGTACCCCTTGTCATGATCAATTACTGGAGCTTTCGAATTGAAAAATATCCTGAAAAAATCATAAAAAATTGAAAAATGTCATGATAGATGACAAAGCAATAATCTGTTACACATGGTGCCTGTTTGCCAGGTTTTCACCATGGTACTTGCCCAAAGCGCCTATTTGCCAGGTTTTCACTAGAGGGCGAATTTTTCTTTACTTTTGTTTGTCTTTTCAATTTTTTTTTTTTAACTTTTTTTTTTGTATTTTTTTTGAGCTTTTTGATTTTTTTGTATTTTTTCAGGATCATTTTTGAAGAACTGCTAACAGAAAACTATGCGTAGTACTTGCGAAGGTGCATGCTATTGACTGCATCTGACAAAGGTTCACCTTCTGGGGTGGCAAGCTGATATGCCCCTGAGCCATAGGTTGCAGTAACTATGAAAGGCCCAACCCAATTAGGTTCAAACTTTCCTTTTATGATGTCAATGGATTATGCATTCTTGGGGTTTGCCTTTAGAACCAGATCTCCCACTTTGAAGTGTCACCCTTTGACCTTATTATAAGAGCGATGGAGATGGTTTTGATATGCTTGCAAATGTGTCAGGGTTGTCTGACGTTTCTCATCTAACATCTCGAGCTGATGCAACTGAGAGACTCTATGTGTCTCATCATCAATCAAATGTTACAAGGAAACATGCAAAGAGGGAATCTCCACTTCCAAGGGTAAAATGGCTTTGGCACCATACACCAAGGAATAAGGTGTTGCGCCAGTAGGTGTGCAGATAGAAGTACGATAAGCCCATAGTGCTGGATTCAACTATACATGCCAATCTTGACCAACATCATTGACAACCTTTTTTAGGATCTTAATGATGGTTTTATTTGATGCTTCGGCCTGACCATTACCTTATGGATAGTAAGGACTTGAGAAACGGTGTTGAATGTGAAACTTTTCACAGAGTTCCTTGACATCTTTGTTCTTGAATGGACAGCCATTATCTGTGACTATTGCAAGAGGAACTCCATATCTGCAGATGATATAATTCAATAGGAATTTTGAAATTTGCACACTAGTGATATAGGTCATAGGAATAGCCTCGATCCATTTTGTAAAGTACTCTGTGGCTATAATGATAAACTTGTGTCCATTTGACGATGTCGGGTGAATCTTGCCAATAAGATCCAATCCCCATTGAGAAAAGGGCCACGAAGATATGACAGAGTGAAGTTCTTGGGCTGGTGCATGTATGTAATTTCCATGGATTTGGCATTTGTAGCACTTCTTGACAAAATCATGAACATCCTTTTCCAGAGTGGGCCAATAATACCCTTCACGAACCAACTTTTTGGCTAAGCTCAGACCATTGAAATAACCCCTAAATATACCATCGTGAACCTCATGTAAAGGCATTTGTGTTTCGTCAGAATCCAAACACCTGAGGAGGGTATGGTCAAAGGAACGATGATAAAGGGTGTCGACAATGCTGACATATTTGGCTGTCTGTCGGATGAAGGCTCGACGTTGGTTAGAGGAAAGATTAGGTGGTAAGGTTTGGGATTTCAAATATTGATAGATGTCATTGTACCACAGGGAATTAGGACCAACAAGAACACACATCACATCTACTATCAGAATTTCAAAAGAAGGGAGAAGCAACTGTTCGACCAAAAATTCACATCTGTCCATATTGTGGGGCATATTTAACATGGAAGCAATCATTGCCATAACATCTGCCGATTTGTTTTGAATTCTTGGAACTTGACTGAAATGGATAGCTGTAAATTTTGTCTTGAAGAAATCTACCATATGCTTGTAGGGAATAAGCTTTTCATCTTTTGTTTCGTAGTCATCATTCACTTGATGGATGACTAACTAAGAATCTCCATAGACTTGCAAATGTGTGATGTTCCAGTGAATCGCTACTTGGAGTCTTGTGACCAGAGCTTCATATTCGGCAATGTTATTGGTACAATGGAAAGTTATTCTATAGGATTTGGGAATAGCATCACCCTGAGGGGTTAGAAATAATATACTTGCTCCGAACCCGAATTTGGTATGGGATCCATCAAAATATAATTTCCATTCATTAGAAGACGTGAGAGAAAAGACTGATTCATCTGGAAAATCGGTCAACTTGGGATGATCATCATAAATAGGAGCCTCAGCAAGCTGATCCGCTATGATTTTTCCTTTTATTGCCTTTTGCTCAATGTACTTAATATCAAACTCACTGAGAATCATAACCCACTTTGCTAGGTGACCTGTCAAAGCTGCCCTACTAAGCAAGTATTTCAAGGGATCAATTTTTGCAACTAGCAACATCTGATGATTTAACATATAGTGTCGAAGCCTTTGTGTTGCAAAGACCACTACTAAACATGCTTGTTAAATAGTTGAATAATTCAGCTCATAGCCTACTAGTGTCCGACTGATATAATAAATAGCCCGCTCTTTGCCTTTCTCATCCTGTTGGGCTAAGAGAACTCCCAGTGGCATTTCAGTTGCAGAGATATACAATATGAATGGCTTCCCTTGTATAGGAGGCATTAGAATAGGTGGCGACAATAGATAATCCTTGAGAGTTTGAAATGCTGATTGACATTGCTCGGTCCATTTAAAAGTGACACCTTTATGCAATAAATGCTAGAAGGGATGACATTTGTCTGCAAATTGAGCTATAAATCGGCAGATTGACTGTAACTTCCCTTGCAGACTTCTTAGTTGATGGAGATTGCAAGGAGAAGGCATATCCATTATTGCTTTAACTTTTTCGGGGTCTACTTCGATGCCTCTATGAGAAACAATGTACCCTAATAATTTGTTGGCTGTGACACCAAAGACACATTTCTTTGGGTTGAGTCTGAGCTTGTAGGTTTCCATTTGATCAAAGATTGGGCCAAGGATGGCTAGATGACTATCTCTTGTGATGGATTTGCATAATAGGTCATCAACATAGTCTTCCATCAAAGTATGCATAAAATCATGGAAAATTGTCATCATATCTCTTTGATATGTTGCGCCAGCATTTTTAAGACCAAAGGGCATCACATTCTAGTAGTAGGTACCTTAAGCACATGTGAATGCAGTCTTATGTTGATCTTCAGGAGCAATGCGAATTTGATTATATCCAGAAAAACCATCCATCAATGATAGCATCTCATATCTGACAATCATGTCAACTATGATGTCGATATTTGGCAGTGGAAAGTCATCTTTTGGGCATGCTTTATTGAGATCCCTAAAAAATGATAGCATCTCATATTTGACAGTCATGTCAACTATGATGTCGATATTTGGCAGTGGAAAGTCATCTTTCGGGCATGCTTTATTGAGATCCCTAAAATCCGTACAGATTCTAATGCCCCCAATTCCTTTGCTAACTGGTACCGAATTTGAAATCCAGTCTGCATAATCAATGGGTCTGATAAAGCCCACATCTAATAATTTTTTTAGTTCTACCTTGACCAAGAGAGCCATCTGGGGATGCATCTTTCTGAGTTTTAAGGAGAGAGAGGGCTGAGATGGTAAAGATGTAAATGTCTGTGGTATCACTGTCTGAACTGCTTGTATCTGATTCAGAGCTTGGGTCCCAGAATGACTCTATCCAAGCATTAGGACATGATTTAGGAGGGGGAGTTATTTCATGTTTGTCTTCCATGGGCAAATCATCAGGGTCAAGGAAAACATTGTCAAGGGCATAGGAGCTAGAAGAAAAGGAACTCCACTCCCATTCATTGGAATCAGTTTTGGGTCGGGTATCCTCAAGTGTCGTTTCATCATCAGAGTCATGGTCCTTTCTACACATGGTCACTTTGGTAGACGAGGGTCCAATTCGCAATGGTACAAAACCTAAACCTAAAGTTGGAGGTCGCATCTTGGGTATAATAAGTTCTAGTCTTCCTTTCTTGTCAGGGCCCAAGCTACTACAGTGATCATATCCTTTCTTCTGCAGCATAGTAAATCCTTTGCCGTACCGCTCCACCGACACCCTGATAGGTGGTGTCTCAGTTGGATCCTTTTAAAGCCAATCTATGACATCATCATCTAAAGTTTCTTTGTCAAGTTCACCCCATCTTGTAAATGTAGTGGGGGGCTGATATTGAATGACTATCTTAGGTTCCTTTTACAACAAATGTGGTTTGCCATGTGATTTTGGAGATATTGGTAAATTCCCAATAAGGAATGTTTGAGCCATTGAATAGTCTTTGCATCCTTGGTCCTGTATCTTCAATTTTCCTTTGATAGCATCTAACAATTCATTAGGATCCACATAATTATGTGAGTGGGCCTCTTTATTGACTGGGACTTGTTGTTGTGGGGAATCCTTTAGATTAGCACAAAATTTAAATGGATTAGGATCTCCTGGAATTGTTATCTCAGTCCCATTGTAAGGATATTTTAAACGTTGATGATAAGTGGATGGAACTATTTTCATTGCGTGGATCCACGGACAACCAAGAATCATATTGTAAGGGAGATTGAGGTCTAGGACCTGCAGGAAAGTGTTTTCTATCACTGGACCGACTCTGATAGGAAATGTAATTATCCCTTTAGATGGGTGCTCAACATCATCATATGCTTTGATTGTTATTCTTCTGGAAGAATCAATGTCATTTTCTGTATAACCAAGACCAATGACCACTCTCAAGGTACAGATGTTAAGACCCGCTCCGCCATCTATCAAGACTCATCGGATTTTGCAATTATGGAAAAAGACTTCAAGATGTAATGGATCATTATGAGGGAGCTTATCAGGAGAAATATAGTTATCAAAAAAGGCGACATGTTGGGAAACAGCTAGATGTCCAATTCGAGCTTGAAACTGGTCAACATCAATGTCTGTCAGGACAGTGGACTCAATTAAAGCTTTATCTAAGACTGCGCGATGCATAGGGGACATATTCAACAACTCAAGAATTGATATTTGTGCAAGTGTCTTTCCCAGATGATATAGGAGATTATATTGACTTGTAGGAGTTGATTTAGGAGGGAATGCATGAGGTCCTTTCAGGACTATTTTGGATCGACGTGTGGTGACCGCGCAAGAATGATCTTGTCCCTTTATTCTTATGGTGGAGACATACTCATTTGATGCTCAAAAACAATTGATGAAATTGTTATAACCAGTATTTACATAATTTGCTGTTTGGGTAGAGTTTGAAGAAGATGCTTTACCCTTATCATGATCAAGTAAAGGGGTTTTGAAAATTGTATGATCAGTGTTAGAGGTCGCATTGGGTGGGTCTACCTCAATTACTCCTTGATCTAACAAGTCTTGAATCATATGTTTCAATTGAAAACACGATGCAGTTTTATGTCCTTTTGACCGATGGTATTCACAATATGCATTATCATTCCACCAATGCGGTTTTACCAATGGTTCTGCCTTGATATCTGGTAACTTGATAAACTTTGCTTGTATTAATTGTTTCATTACTGACTCAATAGGCTCTCCCAATGGCATAAACTATCGAGGAAGCCCATCCCTTGATCGGAAAGGTTTTCATTGTTGGTTTTGTTGCTGACCTTGTTGTTGATTATATTGTTGAGTGTATTGTTGATTATGTTGTAGGTATTGCGGCTGTTGAGTAACATTACTTGCTGGTGTTTGATTTTGTTCCATAGTTGACATATTAGGAGCACTCAATTTCTTTATTGTGAATGGGGGTTGATTTGTGTATATGGTGAAAATGGATAACAATAATAACAATGTTGAAAGGCTAAATGAATTCAACCACAAAACTTAGCCTAACAATCAATAAAGATCCACCATAACATATGAAGATTACCTAAGACAATGCAAATCACATGAAATCACAAAGATTATACCATCACATGTCCAATAGGGTTTTGATCTCCATTCTTCCTATCTCCATTGATCTTGTTTGATATATTTGCTCTCAGATTTTATATGCACAAGAGCTCAACAAAGAACGGAATGTGGTTGCAAGTAGGATCGTAGTGTAGTCAATTGCATAAAAGATGATTAGCATGAATGATTAGAATGATTGATTAGGATGATTGATTAGGGTTTGATAATGAAGGAAGCATCTCCTTATATAGAAGACACTATATGAAATGGAGGGATAAGATTGAGAGGTGTAAAAGGAGGTCGGCTATGATTAGAGGGTAGGTAAAAGAAATAATAAAATAATGAAAGGGGTAGGTAGTGTATGAATTAAGAGATGAATGACATGTGTCATAGGTAGAAAAGGCTAATGAATTAATTAAATAAATAAAGATTTATTTAATTAATAGAAGAAGTGGGATCAATTAAATAAATAAGATATTTATTTAATTTAGGAAAATGATCATTTAAATAAATAAATGTATTTATTTAAATGAGAAATAAGGCTAGAAGAGGATAAATGAATTAATTAAATAAATAAAGATTTATTTAATTAATAGAAGAATTAAGCTTAGATAATTAAATAAATAAAATATTTATTTAATTAGACATGACAATTTTGGGTGTCTACATTTTGCCCCTCTTTGAGACAATGCGGCTTGTCATGTTGTTTCAAAGAAGATAATATGAATTGATACAGAGTTGCCCCAAGATGGGAATGATATGCCCCCTTGAGAGATTGGATGAAAATGTCTGAAAAGATCACAGACAATCTCTCGATAAGAAAGAGAGGCTAGAATGGACTGACCAGATAAAGTGACAAAGTCACGGGATAATGAAGACTAACTCGGAAAATGAAGGCGAGGGCTAGAGTAGGCTATAAGATAGACCATAGGGGGAAAATACATCCTCATTGTCATCCACACATCCAAGAGATCAGAGTGCAGAGCGAGATAGAGTAGCAGCAGTCAGCAGCGATGGCTTTTGTTCACAGATTCGACCGTGTTTGCCGATTCCAGAGGCCAGCAGAGGCAGGAGAGCCAGTAAGTACCACAAAACCTCCTCGTACTTTTATGCATTTATTGTTGTCATTAATGCATACTAGGTAATGTATTAGATGCACATTTATGTCAGGAAAACGCGTTTGTGTCCAAAAATGTGAATTTGTGTCTTCTAGGTCAAATCGGTAGTTCTGTGATGAACATACGCTGTCGATTGGATAAGCTGCTGAGAGGATACACTCAAGCAGGTCCTCTAGGGAAGACTAGGATAACAAATAGGGCTAGGATTGACAATTCTGTGATAGAACATATGTTGCCAATTAGGAAACTACTCAAGAGGATTCACTCAAGCATAGGCCCTAGGATAAGATAGATCAAGGCACTTTGTGATGAACAGTGAGTACCACTAGGATAAATAGCAACACTTTGTGATGAACAGTGAGTGTCACTAGGGTAGATAGCCATATGCATTTAGATAGCGAGTAGCATTTTGTGATAAACAGTGAATGCCACTATAACTGACATGATTGAGTTGTTTGACTACAGGAGTATTTGCCGATGCTAGAGTCACGGGAGAGATTCTCGTCGACGCAAAGGTTGCGACCTGAGTTGTTGCTCGAGGATGAAGCTGCCATCGAGGAGATGGGTTTGAGACATGTGTTGTATGTGCCTGAGTTTCGGGCGAACATGGGACTGTTGACTGTGCTGGCGGAGAGATGGCACTCCAAGACATGTACATTTCATTTGCTGATGGGTAAGATGACAGTCACCTTGGAGGATGTATATAGGATTATGCAGATACTGATTGATGGGGAGCTAATTCCGTACGATCGAGACGGAGACAGGGATGCCCTTAGACGAGTGTTCTAGGATCCGGCATTAGAGATGAGGTTGGGACATGTGGCATGGGCTACCATGACATGGGCACGAATAGCACTACCAATAGTGTTGGCAGGAGTTATCAGTGGGTTCCTCTGTCCAGATAGGGTGACACGAGGGGTGGCTGCAGAGGACACGAGGGCCAAGAGAGATGATCTTGGGGCGGGTCCTTCTAGGGCTCAGACTCCATCGAGGCCAACCGGCTCTGAGGGAGGGAGTTCATCATAGCCGTAGAGGGCTCCCTATGTATCAGTATTGTACCATTTTTGTATGATGATGTAGACACCTGCAGGTGATTGTAGCCATATGATTTTGACATCATTGTATCATGACACTTTATATATATATATATGAGATGATTCATCTTTGTAGCAGCTATATGCATGTGTACCTATGTGATGAGATGTTCTTATGTGATGCTTATGATATGGATGCAAATATGTACATGATGCAATACAATGTTTTTGTTCTTTTATGTTTTATATGTGTATGCATGATGCAAATGTGAATGTATGAAATGCAGATGTAAATTGTGCTAACGGGTGTTGTGTGCAGGATGTGATGCAGTTGTGATATCTATATGTATGTATGAAATGCTTATATGTGGTAATGTAGGTGCAGCTACATGAAATGCAAATGTTTTTGGTGTGTCATTATACTCAGTCATGTGATAGCAGGCTACGCGGACTTGAGAAGGATGATGGAATTCAATCAAGAAAGGGGGGATGAAAGACCGAAGATATGAAAGTGAAAGAGCTTCTTGTGTGTTATCATCATTGAGCTTTGTTATGGCAAAATAGGTTATGACAATCGAGGCATATGTTCAACCTAGAAAGTCATTGTACCTGTTTGCATGGAGATAAGACAGTCACAAACAAGGAATGCCCCAATTCATACTAGACTCACAGTGTCCTCATATCCTTGGACAAGTCATAACATTACTAAGAGACAATCCACAGACAGAAAATACAAATAGGTGACGATACCCCATCCTCGCCTTTCTAGTCAAAGACATCTTGGAGATAGAATCTCTAGTCAAAGACATCCTGGAAAAGCTAAAAGACATGTCACCAGAAAGATAAAGTCAAAAGAAAACCAAGACTCGACACCAACACCCACTGTAGTCCTCAAGTTTAGTGTCTCTTGTCACCTGTATAAGTCTTATTTGATTGTGGTCACAATGTTTACTTTCACAGAAAGGATGGATAGCACTGAACCATAATGTTGTCTGAGTCTGTTGAAAGATTTGATTTGTTGAAGCCCATTGTTGCTGTTGTGTCTCATATGAAACTGACTGAATCCATGAAACTGATACTTTATTGTGGAGAAGATGAAACTTTATTGCGGATTGGCGATGTAGATGCTACTTTATTGCAAATTGTGCGCAGATAGACTGAAGGAAGCTGGAAGAAACTATACTCCTCGAAACATGTGATGTTCTCAGTTCCACACCCATTACTAGATGTAGGATTTTGCCTTAGCCACAGATAGGATCTGATTTATTATGGATGGAAAGCGATGAAAAGGAATGTTTAGTATGAATGGCTAACCAATCTTGGGTAGATCAATTGACAAGCCATGATGGGAATGGGTAAGTTTATTATGAACGAATAGGTTGTGAGTGTGTGCAAAGTGAAAGGATGAAAGTGAATCCTGAAGGAGGGAGGAGCAATGTCTCTACGCATGGCGCTGGTGACCCAGTTTTCACCATGGTACTTGCCCAGGGCGCCACCGAAGTGGTTTTCACCATTGGACGAAATTATTTCTCTTTACTTTTTTCAATTTTTCAATGTTTTTTGTGTCACAAGGCGCCTGTTTGCCAGGTTTTCACCAAGTAACAATTTTTTATTTTTATAATTTTTTTTTTTGTATTTTTGAAATTTTTTATTTTTTTGTATATTAAAATTTTTTTTTGATTTTTTTTGTATTTTTGAATTTTTTGGATATTTTGAAGAGCTATGTGTAAAACCTATGAAGGTGCATGTTGTTGATAGGATCCTCCAAAGGTTCACCCTCTGTAGTTGAGAGTTGATATGCACCAGATCCATATGCTGCTGTAATAATGTAAGGACCAAGCCAGTTTGGTTTGAACTTGCCCTTCTTCTCTCTGTCTTGTTGATTTTTAGGATTTTCTCTAAGAACCAAGTCACCTACCTCAAATGTGCGAGGCTTAACCTTGTGATTGTAACTACAACATTCCTTGACTGAATGATGTGTAGCTTGAGTGGCTATCTTCCTTGATAAAGGAACTAAGATAGAATTACTAGTGTGTGGACTACACAGGCCCGTATGCGTGTCACCTAAAGAAGCTTGGGCATCCCTGATACCAAAGTCCTTCGAGGAAGCTCCATTAAAGGTCCATGATGTATCGCCAAAAGGGAAAGGATGTGTGGAATGCATGGATGAGGAATGAAGGCTTATGACTGTGAAAAGAAGTGAAAGTAGGATAGCATGATGGAGACTTAGGATCAACAAGTATGTTTTTTGACTTAAAATTGTAGAACTTTTGCCCCCAGTTATTTTGATATTAGGGGAGATCAACTCTTTCTCTTTTTGCTTCATAGGATTTTTATCCTTGACTTTGATTTTTGTAGAGTCCAATAGCTTTTGATTTTGATTTAGACTAAAGGACTTTTCTTTATTATTGACTTTTAGATTTTTCTTTTCAAAGCTTGATTTTTGATCCCCAATGAGTAAGGGCTTTTGTAATTCTTGTTGATCCAAGTCTGGAAGTGGAGTGGAAATGGAATAAGTGGATGAAATGGTAAGGCTATGTGAGTTATCAAGAGGGCTGGTAATACGCTCAATAGATTCTTTGCTGGAACCACTCTTAGGACTATTGATATCAAGAGATGCTTGCACCACTAGAGGAGATTTGCATTTGGACTTAGTAGCCACAACACTAAGTGGTTCACACCTAATTCTTTGGCATTGCAAATTGTTTGTAGGTTGTTCCTGTTGACTGAATACCTTAGGAGATAGTGGGAGTTGATCAACATGAAAGATATACTCACCACATCCCATGTCTTTAATCTTTAACTTTTTTTTTAGCTCTGTTTGCTTTGATGTAGAAGCTTTTAAGGATTCTGGATCAACATATGCTGATGAAGGAACAACTTCTCGATTGACTGGTATTGTTATTTCTGATCTAGGTTGCAGATTGTTGCAATATATGAATGGATTTGGATCCACTTTGATGGTCACTTCAACTCCATTGTGTGGAAACTTGATACATCGATGATATGTAGAAGGTACTGCGCTCATCTCATGAATCCATGGACGTCCCAAGAGTATGTTGTATGTGAGATCTAGATCAAGGACCTGAAAAACCACATCCTTTGTAATGGGCCCAACTCTGAGAGGTAAGGTCACTGTGCCTTTGGATGAACGCTCTTCATCATCATATGCCTTGATGGTAATTTTGTTTGTAGAATTCACAACTTTGTCGGAATATCCCAATTGTTTAATAGTGTTCAATGTACAAATGTTTAGACCTGCTCCTCCATCTATCAGGACTTGTTTGATTCTATGTTTGTGTATGAAGGTTTCAATGTGTAATGGTGCATTATGTGGCTGACTTACGGAGGCGTCATCGGCTTCTATGAATGTAAGGGAGTGTGGAATGGAAAGGTATCCCACCATGGCTTGAAACTGGTCCACGTTCAGATCAGTAGGAACAACATTATCTCTCAAGATTTTGTCAAGAATGGCTTTATGTGCGGGAGATATGCGTAATAGCTCAAGGATTGAAATGAGCGTGGGTGTCTTCCCTAACTATTCTACAAGGTCATACTCAGGTTTGGTTGATGAAGAAGCGGTGTTTTTAGTTGGAGCACCTTGCAAAGTGAATTTACTTCGGTGAGTTGTAACATGACAATCAGAGGTAGGTTCGGAAGAAGATCCAATACCTTTTAGGACAATCTTGGGTCTCTGAGTAGAATTCTTGAACGCTTTGTCCTTGATGATAATAGTAGAGACGTAATTGTCCATCGATATGTGATTGATAGTTGAATCATAGTTATAGGATGCTCTGGTATAGTTGGTTTGGTCATCTGTGGCTTTAGCTTTTCCCTTGTCATGTTCTGGGAATGGTTCCTTAAACATCTCATGTTCTTGATTAGATGAATGTCCCTCAATCTCAATATCACCTCTATCAATGAGATCTTGTATGATGTTCTTCAATCGATGACAATTTCCTATCTTATGACCCTTGCTCTTATGAAATTCACAATACTCATCATCATTCCACCAATTTGGTTTGACCTTTGGTTCATATGGCGAGAAATCTGGAATTGTGATCACCTTGTTTGCCACTAACTTCTTGAAAACTGACTCAAGTGGTTCTCCCAATGGGGTATACTTCCTTCATGATCTGGAAGTTGTTTGAGTATTCACTTGATTGTTTGGAGAACTTGATCCAGAAAAAATGAATTTGGGTCGCACTGTGTTGGCATCAACAACACCATCATTGACTGTGTTCTTGTTTTTATTCCAAAATCTTGGCTTGTCTTTTCCTTTAAAGTCATCTTTGTTTTCCTTGAATATCTTGATGACTCCTTGTTCAATTAGGACCTTTTCTGTCGCTAAGCCTTTTTCAATAATGTCCTTGAAGGTGGACAAACAAGCTTTTCTTAGATCATAGCCAATGTCTTTGTTAACATTCTGGGTGAACATTTCTACCATTTGTTTTTGTGGAATTTCACAAGAGCATCTGCTAGCTAGATTTCTCCATCTTTGTAAGAATGATGCAAAAGATTCTCCCTCTTTTTGCTTGGTGTTGCACAAAGTAGTGACTGATATGTCTGTCTCTATGTTGTAGGAGAAATGTTGAATAAATGCCTCTGCTAAGTCACCCCATGACTTAATTCCAGGTGGAAGTTGGGAGAACCATTCCATAGCTTGATCGCCTAAGCTTTGTGGGAATAATCTCATCAAATATGTCTCTTCTACTGCTACCTCAATGCAAGCTATGAAAAACTGTCTTATGTGCACCTTAGGATCCCCTTTTCCTCTATACTTGTCAAATTTAGGCGTCACAAAATGTGTAGGAAATGGAGGCATTGGAATGCTCTTGTCAAATGGATAAGGACATATGTCTCTCATTGTGTATGTTGGCTTCGGTGTATTTATGCCCTCCATTTTCTTTTGTAAGTCCCTGATTTGTTGTTCCAAACTGCTCTTAGGTGGAGATCGACTTCTTGGACCATACCCCATGCTTGAGGCACCAATTGGAGGAGGAGCATGTTGCATATATGGATGATATTGATCATACACATGTTCATATGGAGTAGGTCTATAGTAATGCTGTGTATGTGGACCACTTGGTATAGATTCATGTTGAGGAACACCATATCTATTTTGTGCATATATACCATAATCTACAGGCATGTCATGTTCTATCGTGTTGCCCCCAAATTTGACATGAGGTTTCCTTGTGTCCAAATTTTGAGCATGCCTTTGAATATCCAATTGCTTTGGTGGTTGTCCCTTAGCATTGGTATGTGATTGAGCATATCTGTCTGCATAAGACTTCCATAATGGTCTACGAAAGTGAGTATCATATGTTTGACCATGTGGATGTGGGACCTCTGGTTTTTGAAGCAAAGCTGATTGTGATTCAGGTACCATGTGTGGTCTTCTATTTCCTCCACTATTAGGTCTCCTTTGATCCATATTGGGGTGAGGTTGTTGCAAAGGTCGATTTTCCATTATTTGAGACATGTCAAAATCATGAGGTATCTTGGCTCCACTTTGTGCCATCATTTGTAAGAAGTATTGTCTATCCCTCCTCATTATTTCCTCAACCAATCGATTGAAATGGGGATTCATAATGGATTCTTCCACATCTGTTGAATGTACTGAAAAGTTGTCCACATTGTCATTTTGTGTAGCATTGTTGTTTATAGTGTCCATGTTCTCAAGATTTGGAATGTTTCTGTAGGCATCCATGTCAGGTAATGTAGTATGATCAGAATTGAAAAAGATATCATTGTCATACTCATAAGAACTCATGTTTGTGGACTCTTGAGCCTGTTTAGTTTCTCTCCTAGATTTTTGAAGACGGGTTTCAACCATGAACTAGGTATTGACCAAGATGTGTGAGACTAGATGAAAAATGGAAAGAGTATGGAAGACCAAGAGTTGGATGGAATGTAAATGAATCTGAAGTGTACTTGCAATGTCCGAAGTGTAAGACCAAGTATGTATGTAGTAGAGTAGGTGTGCCTTCCAAAGAGAGGATAATTTCTCTTGATGAGGTAAGTTGACCTTGACTCTAAGTAAGACCAAATGAGACCCAAAGGTGATAGACCTTGATGAGGGACCACTTAGCAAAATGTTGTTGTATGTAGTGTGTTGACAAAGTATAGTGAGGACAAGCAAGTGACCTTTTGACTCAAGTTTAGACAAATGTAAATTTAATGCAAGATGTAAAGCAATGATGGACTTTGTGAGACCCAAAGACAAGTTGAATGCTAGATGAAAACTTGGAGAAACAACCTAGGAAGCTCAAGAATTTCGAAACTGATTGCTCTTGTTTGTTGGACTGCAAAATTTTTCCAATTTGTGAAGTTGTTTGTTGTGACCAAATCTGAAAGTTTGACTATTTTTCGTGACAAGAGTACACAATGTTGATGAGGACTCAATGTTTGCAAGTGTTTAGACTCAAAATGACTCCAAGAAAAGTGTTTCGTTTGATGTAAAAATGTTTTGCATACACTTGAAGACACAAAAGACACAATGTTTTGTTGTTTGGTCTTGAATGTTTTGAATGTTTAAAATAAGTCAAGCACAATTCTTATGGCTGGCCAAGACAATAGTTGTTGATCCCACATGGGGTTTTACCCCCGAGGCTACGTTATTCAGAGTGGATACTTAGATGCTTGACCTCACTGGCTCCACCCTCGGCACTCACTTCTTCGGTCAGCCAAGCATCAGTCCCCACGAAAACTCCCCGTGGTGAACTTTGTATCTCTACTAAGAACCGTATGTGTGTGGGCTGCTACCAGAGGTCCGACCTCCTGCCCCAACAACTAGAAGGATTTGGGCTTCTAAAACAAAATGGTGCTAGTAAGGGCATCCGCTCGTGTGGCCATACATGCGACACTTTCAGCTCTATAAATATAGAAGGCTCCCAGCCGGTAGGGGTTACGCCCTACAACTGATCAAATAAATTTGATCAAACGGGTTTATGGGGAGACATAGTGTCGGTATGAACTAATCAACACACGTTATCCATAGTTTTCACCATGAATACAGTTGTTTATAGTGGTTCGGAAGAAGTGGGTTTTCCTCGCTACCACTTGGGTCGTTCTCTTCTCACTAGTAGTCCTAATGACCACACGGGAAGATAGGCCCTCTAAAGATTAAACAAAAAGAGCCTATTGCTCAAGACACAAAAGACAATGATTCAATTTTAGTGCACCAATTGAAGTGTTTGCTAGTCTATGAAAAATAAGGCACACAATAAAAATTCAAAAACCCTTGCCAAGGACCTGCATCAAAGATTTATTAGTAGTTTGGATTGTTTGAAATAATCACCCCTTCCTGCAAGCACACAAGTTAGGTAAATTTTAGATCCAAAAGACTTTGTGAAATAGGGGCCTTCAATAATGCGTTTTGTTGACCAATTCAAAGATCTGATTCATCATAAAAAAATATCACTTGTAAAATTTCAAGAGATTTCCAGAAATGTAAGAAAATCCAAAAAATTTGCTAATTTGCTCCAAAAATTAATTTTTTATGAAAAATCATTAAAAATTCATATAAAATGCAAAATCGATCCAAAAAATCTGAAATTTTTACTGGAGAGTCTTGATGCAACAAATCCAAGCAGTTTGTGAGATATGAGTCAAATAATGCAAAACCCTAATTTTCAAAGATCTGATTTTTGAGGAATGATTTTGCATCAAATTTAAAATCACAAAGAACAGATCCTATGTATACTTATGAGAGATTTCCAAAAATGTAAGAAAATCCGAAAAATTCGCTACTTTGCTCTCAAAATTATTTTTTTATGAAAAATCATACAAATTTCATGTAAAATGCAACATCGATCCAAAAAATCTGAAATTTTTACTGAATTTTTCTAATACTTTTCTTGACCTGCACAAAAAATGTTATGTCAAAATTCAAAGCCGTTTGTGAGATCTGATCAAAATAAGGAAAAACCCTAATTTTTAAAGATCCGATTTTTAGGGAAATATTTTGCATCAAAATTAAAATCCCAAAGAACACATCCTGTGTATAATTATGAGTGATTTCCAAAAATGTAAGATAATCTGAAAAAGTCTCTCATTTGCTCTCAAAATTAATTTTTTATGAAAAATCATAAAAAATTCATAGAAAATGAAAATGTGCTCTAAAAATTCTAAATTTTGGACTGGGAGCTTATGATACTTTCTTCAACCTGAAAAAAAAATTTGGTGCAAAATTTCCTATCCGTTTGTGAGATATGATCGAATCTCTCCAAGATCTTGATTTTGTGTCCAAAACCCTAGCTGCACAAGGTTATTCTCCAAATTGTTTTACAAAATAGCAATTTCGGGTTAGAAAAATCTGCAAAAAACATAGATCTAAGAAAAATCCATGTCCCATGGGGCGTGCCAAAATGTATATGGTGAAAATGGATAACAATAATAACAATATTGAAAGGCTAAATGAATTCAACCACAAAACCCTAACCTAACAATCAACAAAGATCCACCATAACATATGAAGATTACCTAAGACAATGCAAATCACATGAAATCACAAAGATTATACCATCACATGTCCAATAGGGTTTTGATCTCCATTCTTCCTATCTCCATTGATCTTGTTTGATATATTTGCTCTCAGATTTTATATGCACAAGAGCTCAACAAAGAACGGAATGTGGTTGCAAGTAGGATTGTAGTGTAATCAATTGCATAAAAGATGATTAGCATGAATGATTAGAATGTTTGATTAGGATGATTGATTAGGGTTTGATAATTAAGGAAGCATCTCCTTATATAGAAGACACTATATGAAATGGAGGGATAAGATTGAGAGGTGTAAAAGGAGGTCGGCTATGATTAGAGGGTAGGTAAAAGAAATAATAAAATAATGAAAGGGGTAGGTAGTTTATGAATTAAGAGATGAATGACATGTGTCATAGGTAGAAAAGGATAATGAATTAATTAAATAAATAAAGATTTATTTAATTAATAGAAGAAGTAGGATCAATTAAATAAATAAGATATTCATTTAATTTAGGAAAATGATAATTTAAATAAATAAATGTATTTATTTAAATGAGAAATAAGGCTAGAAGAGGATAAATGAATTAATTAAATAAATAAAGATTTATTTAATTAATAGAAGAATTAAGCTTAGATATTTAAATAAATAAAATATTTATTTAATTAGACATGACAATTTTGGGTGTCTACAATTTGTATTCACCACTCTTGCGTCAACAACTCCATCATTAGTGACATTCTTGTTTTTGTACCAAAATCTATTTCTATCCTCTGAATTGTTTGTGTTGTCACTGTCTTTGTTGAGCTTAATGATTCCCTTAGCTACAAGAGCAGTTTCAATGTTCATCCCTTTCTTAATGAGTTTCTCAATGGTACTGCGACTTTTCAGTTTGAGTTCATACATCATTTCTGGGACCAAATTTTGAATAAATAAGTTCACTTGTTGTTCTTCAGGTATATCTAGGGAAGAACGACTATACAAGCTTCACCATCATTGCAAGAAAGTCACTAATGGTTCACCTTGCTTTTGCTTGGTGTTGCATAAATCTGACATGGTCACGTCACTGTCAATGTTGAATGCAAAGTGAGATATAAACTTTTGAGCCAATTCCGACCAAGTCTTTATATTCCCTGGTAGATGCGAATACCAATCCATGGCTTGTCCCGTGAGACTTCATGCAAATAAGCACATTAAATATGTTTCCTCATAACTCACTTCAGTACATGTTGTGAAAAATGCTCGAATGTGGTGTTTTGGATTGCCATTCCCTTTATATTTCTCAAAATTAGGTGCCTCAAAATGCTTAGGGAAGGGAGGCATGTGCAAGCTCTTGTCAAATGGATTAGGACATAAATTTTGATCTGTGTACAATTTCTTTGTCCCTTTGGTTTCTAATGCATCGACTTGTCGTTGCAACTTCTCAAGCTGTTGCGCAATTGTGTCAGATTTTAGAGGTCCATCATTAATCCTGGTGGGTACTCTTTGTCGATACATCGTGTTTCCCATCGGTTGTTGATGCTCTAAAATTTCTATCTTTGGTGTCTCTGGCATATAATGTTCTTGGTACAGCTCTTGTTGCAGTGGTTGTGCCATGCCTTGATATTGACCTTGTTGCTGTGCTTCTTGTGGTGGAATCATTGTTTGTAGCCTAGGTTGATATTGCAATTGAGGGTGTTGTTGATATTGCACAGACATCAATTGTGGTTGTGAAGTATGATAACTTGTTTGTCTTGGCACATATTGAGGCACATGTTGTTGTTGATGCTGATGAATCAAAATTTGCTGACTTTGTGCCAATTGTTGTTGTCTTGATGTAAATCCCATCATTTGCAAAAAACTTTGTTTGGGAGGTTTTTGTTGTTTCTCCTTAAGATGGGGTATGGAACTTGCATTGACTTATTGTGTTGTTTGTCAAATCCATTATGGTGGTTGCAAGTTTGAATTATCTTGTAATGGTGCAGAAGACGCTGCAACTTGTTGTTGGATGGGATATTGTTGTTGTTGTGCATTGCTTGTTTTCACATTCGATTGTGCCTTTTGTGCATTCCCCAATTGTTGCAACATTTGTTGTTGGTGCAAACCACTATCTATAGCTCTTTGTGTTGCCATTATCGAAGGATCTGTCACAATAGTTTGCATAATAGGTACTTGAGTATTTGGCAAATATATTGAACTTAATGGGACATGGGAACTTTGTTGCATTGTGGAATTGTTTTGGACATTGGTGAGATCAGGCATTCCAGTCGTAAATCTTTCTTGCATCTTAGATTTTGATCCAATTTTATGCATGCGAGGAACCACTTCTTGTTGAGGGACAGCTATCAATATTTGTGTGGCCCTCATTTGATCTTGTGTTACAGGTGTTGTATTAAATAACAGATTGTTTATTGTTTCAAATGGTGACTTTTGAGGAATAGTCACTGTCAATGATTTTGAAGCATGTTTACTCATCAAGGTATGTTGAGTTTTTTGTTGCACATTTTCTTCATTTGGATGTGGAGAGAAACTTAACAACTCACCGCCTTGTTGTTTTTGCACATTGATTTGCTCACTTGAGGAGGTCACATTACTCATCATGTCAAGATATTTCTGTGGGAACATCTTAAAGACCTTGTTCAAGAATTTATCCATCTTCTTTGTCAACTTTGGATCTCTAAGGAACATATCAACATCATTGGAAGCATCGGAATTTGATGAAGAATCTAGTAAAACACTTGGATTTGTTTCTTGTTGAATGCCTTGATCTTAACCAAATCCTTGTGAAAGAGTTTGTTCCTCATATAATGTTTGAGTTTGAATGTCATGTTGCAGGTTCGGTTGATTCCAATCAAAAGGTGCATTTCTTCTTGGTGTTGATGGAACACTCTCATGTCCTAGTTTCATGGGTACAAACACTGGTTCATATAATGGAGGTGGTCCAAGTTGAACCATTCCATATGGTGGTAATGATGTGCTTGACGAACCTTCAATTTGTACTGTTTGGCTAGTTTGAAACTGTGAGTTTGATATGTTGTCAATGGGTTGATACGTTGGTTCGCCCATCTTCTTAGATTTTGACCTTGTTTCAATAGGCATGTCACGTATGCAAATGCAATATTTTCAGAATTTTTCAAGGATAATATATGATATGTAACTAAATGCAAACTAAATAGATGAAAATGCAATCTATGGCAAGAATGCAACCTATGTTTTTGTTCTTTTTTCAAGATTTTGACAAACTCATGAATGCAATTCAAAAAATGAGACCCTTAGGAAATTGAAATGATGTCTAGACCTCAAAGGACAAAAGGACCAAGTGACAAAAGGACAAAATGACAATGTCTCCCTTATATGCTTGGATACTAATCTAGGTTTGACCAAATGACATTGATGACAAAAAGACAAAAGTTTGATAAGGTCTAGACTTCCTAACAATGACTTAGGGTTTATCAAAGATTTGGATTACTCAAGTATGACAAAACCTAGTTTTGACACTATATGCAAAGGGACAATTACTATGCAAATGACCCTAATATGATATGATAATGACCTAAGATTAATGAAGAGACCTAGGGTATGCAAATGTGACCTAATGTTATGAGGACAAGGATGCAAATGCAAATGTATGACAATGTCAACCTAAGACAAAACTTAAGGTTGAATTATGAAATGGTATTACTCTAATGCAAGAGGACACATGCAAATGGATGACCCTTATTTATATGCAAAGGAGTATGACCTAGGTGAAACCTAACCTTGGTAGTTGACCATGAATTTGCAAAATGCGAACCTAGGATACACCTAATATTGGACATGCAATATGACACCTAAGTGAGGACCTAATAATGACATAAAAATGGACACCTAAATGAGAACCTAATAAGGACATGCAAATGGACACCTAAATGAAGTGAACCAAGTGGAATGCAAGAATGATGCTCTAAGCCCTAAGTATGGACAATGGATGACCTAAATCTAAGTGACATGAATGTTGAGACAAGATTTTGAAAAATGTTTTGACAACCATGTTTGAAGGTGTTTTGAACTTTGTTGAATGAAATACTCTTGTGTTTAACCTTGTTTTGAATCAATTTGTCTTGTTTTTGAAATGAGACACAACTCAACTTTTGACAAGTAAAGAAGAAAAAATATTTTAACTTAGACTCAAGACAATCATGCTCATTCACACATTTCTTATGGTAGGTAAGGATAGTAGGTACTTGAGAGGTAGACTCATTATGAGATTCAAGGAGAATACATAGATGCTTGACCCCACGAGCTCCCCTCCATGGCACTCACTTCTCAGGGCAGCCAAGCATCAGTCCCCATGGAAATCTCCCCATGGTGAACTTAGTATCTCTTCCAAGTATCCAAAATCCTCCTTCTCAAGAAACTAGAAGGATTTTTGCCTCTAAATACAAGTTGTTTAATAAAGATTTCTATTAAGCACTACTCCTTGGTGTCACACAAGCGTGATTGAGACACACGCCCACCAAGATACCAAACAAATGTAGTCACGTAAGCATGATTTAGACCATGAGGCCCTACTTAGATGTTGATATGAGAAAGAGTCCAAGGGTCATCACTTCCCAAGTAACTACAATTCCAACGTAACCCTTCCTTCAAAGCTTTCGCCCATCAAGTATTTATTTATAGTGAGTTAGAATGCCAATGTACTCTAGCTGTGCTCACTTTGGGTTGTTCCCTTCTCACGATTGTCACTTGCTTGTAAAAGAAAGCAAATGGTTAGGAAGGCAGACCCTCTAAAGGTAACAAACAATCCAAAACATGAGAATGGTATCGAAGATCTGGATTTCTGATCACCCTAAGAAGGATGAGAGCATACTCTCCTACTCCAATGTCAAACTCGACAAGAAAAGTGAACACATGTTCATTCCATCCTACTTAGCAAACATAATAGGTGCGTAATTAAAAATCACAAACACAAAGTTTGGTTGGAATATAAGGCAACCTACAAAATCACTAAGTTAGGAGTTTGATTTGTTTGGTCTTTGACTAGCAAACCTGCATAAGATTTGTTAGTAGTTTAATTCTTAGTCTTCGTCACATGTAATACCAAGGTGCTGCATAGAGCATCAGTACCAAATAAAACCAAAATACAGGAATAGAATGCAAAACAAAGTAATTTGCAAGTAAAAACATTGATTTTCACCTCTATTTCTGGCCTTACACAGGCGCAGAATGTCTTGACACAGGTGCAGAATGCCTTGACACAAGTGCAGGATGCCTTGACATAGGCAAAGATCCCTTTGACACAGGCGCAAAATTCCTTGACATAGGCGCAGATCCCTTGACACAGGTGCATAGTGCCTTGACACAAGCACAGGAGTGTCTAGAAAGCTCTGGGTCGCCCTGTTTCTTGAGTTTTCCACATGCAAATCAGCTCAAAAGCACTCAAAAACATAGTTAAGGGGTTAAGTTCACATTGGGTTCACCAAGAAATATAGATAGGAATTTGGAAATCATCAAAGCAAGTAGCAAATTAGACTAGCTCAATCACGAAAACTAAATTGCAATGATAACAATCCTAAAACATTCAATAGAGATACTGAAAATAGGACATTTAAACTAAATGCAAACCATCGCAAACATGAATGTGTCCTCTAGAATTCTCCATTGTCCTTCTTTCTCCTTCAAATTAGTGTGTTTGTGGATCTCACCTACAAGTGCATAATCATAATATGAAAGCAAGATTGACAAGACATCATAAGGATACTAGAAGCGTGATTGATTGATCGGGGGGGCTGATTGAAGAAATTCATCTAATTTATAGACAAATTAGAGAAAAGACAAGATTAGAATGAAGATATTTGAAAGGAAATTTCAAATCAAGAATGACAAATATGACAAATTATGACAAATTAACACTTTCTATGCAAGATTGATTGATTGACAAATTATGACAAAATTGACAACGTTGCTATGCAAATTTGATTGATTGACAAATTATGATAAATTATGACAAGATTGAAATGTCATTCCCATGAAATTAGGAGAAATATTAGAGAAATAGGAGAAAAAGGAAATTAGGTTTAGAAATGATGAATTGGAAATTAGGAAATTAGGAAATTAGAAATTAATGAAAATTAGGTAAATTAATTAATAATTTTTCATTCATTAATTAATTCACAAAAAGAGGGGGAATTAATTAGCCAATTAAATAAATATTTAATTGTGACAAGAAGACTTAGGATAAATAAATTATTTAACCTAAAGGGAAAATGACAAACAAGATTAAATGAATAAATCATAAAACCCTAGAAGATGAATTAGAAATGCAAGGATGACAATTAGGTCTTGACAAAAGATAATTGATGTAGGTTTGATTTGATCATGATTCTGACTGACAAAGGACCAATGTTGATAAATGATTGAGATTGATAAAGAGATCAAATTGATAGGCGCTAATTGACGAGGAATAATAACTAATTGATCCAAATTGACATGATTGAAAAAGGACAACGATCAATGACAAATCGATAGCAAAATTGACAAGATTGACAAGAGGACAAGGATTGATGAGGAATCGATCACAAAATGACAAGATTGAAAAGGACAATGATCGATGACAAATAGATCGCAAAATGACAAGATTGACAAGTTGATAAGGATCAATGACGAATTGATAGCAAAATGACAAGATTGAAAAGAGGACAAAAACCCTAATTCTATCATCGATTAGGATTGACGATGTCCAAAATGAAATCAAATTGACGATGTCAAAATATGCCAAATGAGCACGCACATTGATGCGACAGGATAAGATCGACCAAAATCATGACTGAAGATTATTATTAACAAGACCAAATTCGAAAGCGAGATAAATGAAGAATGCAGAAGGACTCGATGTTCGCAAATGATAAAGACCAAGTGCACAACATAGAAGAAATGTTAATGCGACACAAAAACCCTAAAATAAGGCAATGCGCAAATGTTAAAGCCCGACTCCGCAAGCGTTGACCATTTTTAGACGTCTACACTCTTCTCTTCCTCTTTTCTCTTTTTCTCATCTTCATCCCTTTTATTTTTCTCTTCCTGTTCCTTAGTCACTTCCTTTCTGTCCTTGGCTTGCTCACTGCCCTGTTCGACTTGTTGCACCTATTCTGTTTCCTCAGAAGGTATGTCCTGAGTGACATCTTCTATGTCTAGTGCATCGACATCAATAGTGTCGATTGGTTCTTCAGCCGAGTTTCCTTCTTCATCAAAAACTTCATCCGATTTGGATATGACCAGTTCTTTTTTCGCTTGCAGATTGGCCATACGTGCTTTGTGAGCTTAAAAAGCATGATTCATATGCTGATGAGTGTCTTTTTCAACATCATCAATTCTTCCCTCTAAAAGCCAGAGTCTTCTTCTCCTTGTGAAGAAGAGTCCTTTATTTTGGTCCAAAACATCAAATAATTCTAAGTTTGAGAGGTCAGGAAAGTACTGTGCAAAGACTTTCTCCCTAATCTCTTGTTCTTTTTCTATGGCAATGCGCCATTTATTATCTAATGCCTTATATAATGAATCCAGTGTTTGAGATTTAATCTCTGATGACGACCGATCATTTTTACACAAATAAATAATAATTTCCTGTAGCACTTCTTCTTTCTCCTCATCACTAAAATCATCATAGTAATCTACTAAATCATGAAGTAATTTTCTCCTAATATTCTTTACTATTCTTTGACAATGTGTCAAAGGTTTATATGAGGAGATATCGATATTTACTGGTGTAGATGCTTCCGGTTCATTCTTCTTCATCTTCTTTGTCTGTCTAGCCTGCTTTGGCATCTCCTCAGACTCAGTCTCCTTAGAGTCCAGTTCATTTGACTTAGTCTTCCTTTTTCTTTCAAAGAATTTTGCTGGTGCCACTTCCGGTTTCTTCTTTGTAGGTGACCGCTTGGTCACTCTTGGAGTTGCAGTAGTAGTTGGTCCCGATGCTGCAGGCACTGCCTTTGCTTTCTTTGCTACCAGTTCTTTTCCTTTCTTAACAGAGGGTTCCTCGGCTGGTGCAATCCTCTCCAGATAGGTTCCTGTCCTCTTTGTCTTGGGATCAAGAGGTGAGGCAATAAGGGTTGAGGCATACCCTTCCAACATATCATACATCACCTCATAGCCCTTTGGCTCCACTTCTTCCATTCTAGGCTCAACAGCCTCCATTAAGCATTTGTCCACCTCGATGGTGAAACATATGTCATCTTCATATTTCTTAACAATATCACCTGAGATCCTCATCCTTTGTCTCATCTTTCATTTGAACTCATCAAAATATTTATTCAGCACATCAGGGTAACTGGTTCTGATAGCTTGAATGCTTTCCTTGATCTACTTGGTTACCGGTTGGTCAGGAGACCACTGGACATCTCCTACTCCAGGAAAGTAGCCTTGGAAATAGAAGAACAACCCAACCAATAGTTGTCCAAACTTGAATCTCAATGAATTATCCTGTTTAATCAACTTCAGATTAGACAGGAGTTGCCTCTACATACTGGTGCGTAGGTCAAATGATGCATCCTCTTTAATCTTTCGGTAAGCGACATTTACCACTGCAACAGATACAAAATTAATCCTACTGGCTGAGAATGTTCTATAGCCTATCACCATGCAGGTGTACTTCACTGAATCATCCTTGATAGGATTAACTATCATACCTCGTGAGTCGCTTGTTGAACCAGTGAGCTTGGCCATTTCCGTTTTGCTTACCGTTCTTAGGGCTGACACTTCCCTTGTGTTGTAGAAACCGGTGACTACATGAATTGCCCGTGGCATGATATCATGCATCCTCTCCAGGTACATCTTGTCAGCATGGAGTCTGCTCAAAACGATCCTAATATGATCCTCCGTAAAGTCTTCCAAAAAGTATAGAGCATTGTGGAGTTTCTTCTTCTCTAAGATACTATATTCTGGTTTGATTTTCTTGTCCTTGCTGCAAAATAAACCTAACTAGGTGTGAATAGCTAAAGACCCTAGGTCTTCTATTTTGCAATCAATATAGTCAGAAATTCCCTCTTCTACTATTACTCCAGCTGGAACTTGTGATAAGGCATTATACTTTGACTTCCTTTGAATGAAACTTTCTGACTCAATGGATGTACTAGAACTGGTATGAGATGCAGAAGCCATTGTAGAGTATTTTAAGAACACAAAAAATACCTTTAAAATGTGAATTTAGGGCTTCTTGATTCTCCTTCACTCCACACTCTGTCGGTTGCTGAATCACCACTTCGTGTTCTCCTCTTGACCATTTGCAATTTCAATTTGAATCTCCTTTGTGATTAGTCAATTTCTTGTATTCTTAGCTTAAATCGCCTTTCCTTCACTCGAAAACAAATAGTGAGAAATGATTTGAAATATGCTTTTATGCATGTCTCTCACCTACTGCCATTAATGCTCCTCTATTACGGCATAAACCCTAATTTGCCTTTTTACCATTTTTGGTCTTCTACCAAGTGACAGGTATCACATACCGGTTAAGGTCTTTTATCGGTGTAAACTGGGGGTTCAAAAACATTTCGCCGTTTTCTCTCCCTAAGCCTTTTTGGAGCTTAGTTTGTCGATTCTGATATTTCCACACTAGGTGCAGAAACCGGTTCCTCTTCAAACATAGTTGGTTTCTTCCTCTAGGTTTTGTTCATGTCCACTTGAACTGTTTCAACATCAATTTCTCCTTCCTGAGTGACTGGTATATCATTAGATATACTCTTTCTACTTCTGTAGAATCTTGCAATGTGACCCGGTTTGTTGCAATGATAGCAAACCAATCCAGGTGCTCTCTAAGGTCCATTGTTCATGTTTCCATTCTTCCTTCTGCATGTAGCAGTAGTGTTACCATGACCATGACAAATCCAAGAGTTTTCTCTCCATGCAGTTGCTGGTTGATAACCATTGTTACTTGATTGATAATTGTAAGCATTAAACCGGTTAGGGTTCCAGTTCACAAAAGATTCCGGACCAGCTCCTTGGGTCCTTTGAGGATATCTTCCGGTGTTTTTCATGACAGACTTGCATTCAGATGCTCTATGCCCAAACTTGTTGCATGCATAACAATGACCATTGAACTTATTGGAGCTAGATACATTGTTAATAAAGTAAGGAAAATTATTGTATGCTTTGCTCCTACATACATTGGCAGTGTGTCCTTCGTTAAGATAGTTAAAGAAAATAGGTTTGAATTTTTGCTTACCTTTTCCTTTGAATGCCAGTTGCTTCTTTGATGCTTCAACATTTATTCCTGAGGATTCTCCTTCCTCATGTCCAGAGAAACCAATTCCATTGGTATTCTTTACCAGTCTAGATGACTCAAGCTTTTGCTCTAGCTTGACAGTACTTTTGCTGAACTTCACAAGTATTTCCTTTGACTCAGAGAGTTCTTTGGAAATAGCAGTATTTGTCTCCACTAGGCTTGCATTTTCAGAGGTGGCTATGTTTAGTTCATCTTTTACTCCTTCTTTCTCCATTTTGCTCTCATGAAGGCGAGTAGTCAGTGCACTAATCTCTTGTTTCAACTTGGAGATCTCATGATCTCTATCCTTTACCAAATCTTCAGCTTTCCTCCAGTTCTCAAGCTCTTGACTAAACCGGATAGTCAGTCCTTCCAACTCCTTTCTCATATTGGAGCTTGAATCATTCAGCTTATTTACTTCTGCAGTCATGGCTTCCATATTTGCTTCATCTTCAGAACTATTTTCAGATAGCTCCATCATCTTCTCTGCATGTTCTCTCCTTTTTGCTTGAGATGCCTTGTATTTGACCATAAGATCATCATAGGCTTGCTTAGACTGAGTGAGCCATTGAGTAAGTTCCCTCAAGGTGTATTCCACCATATCTCTTTCCAAGTGGTTAAACTTATAGAACGGTAGGCTGTGATACCAATTGATGAATACTAAGAGGGGGGGGGGTGAATTAGTATGCAAAAAATCTCTATACTTAAACACTTAAACAGTCTAAAGATAAACCGGTAAAATAGTTTAACAGTTAGACCGGTTATCACACATGCAAACCAAAATGCAAATAAAGCATTCACCCACAAAAGCAATACAACCATAACACAAGATATTTGACGTGGAAACCCAAATGGGAAAAACCACGGTGAGATGGAACTCACAAGTCACTATCTACAGAATAGAAACCAGACTGGTTAAGGTCTTACAATGTTCTTCATTAGAATAGATCGTGTTAGGAATCTCAATCTTTGTTAGGAGATAGTTCCAATTAAAGACTACCTTGCTAGAGGATTTTAGATTCACAGAGGTGAACCACCTTGTTAGAGGATTTTACAAAAGGCTTTTGGGCCTACCCGGTTAAGGGCTACAGACTTGTCAAAGATGTGAGTAATCAACAAGTCTTTGATCTATCTAATAGCACAAACTGCTTGGTTAGATCCAATATTGCTCTCAGTTAATGCATTCCAGCATTACTTCAATCTTCTCTATCTCTCACTCAGTTACAACTTGATCTTCTCAGATAAGATCGCTCTTGCAACAACTCATCAACCACCTTAAACTCTAGTCACAACATAAACCCTTTTCTGCAACAAACTAAAACCCCAGACATGATGTCCTTTTAAAGGAATCTGATTTCATGTCGGTCCAATAGGATTACATTACAATTTCCTAGGTTCAATGAATCTAGACATAGTTAGTAACACGAAACAAGAAGCATCGTCAGTGTGTCGGCACCATCAAACAATCAGTGGATTGGTAACTCATTAAAAAATGTCAGTTGGTAACTCATCACAAAGTATTACCGGTTCATACAAAATACCAATTGCTGGTTTGACAAAAATGAAGACTGGTAAGAATGTGCTATGCCACTTTTCTCCCTAGTACCGCTTGAGATCTATGAAGTGCTTGGGGTTGACATGCCACTTCAGACCAGGAAACACATTCTGCAAAATCACCAATAGTCTAAAGACTAGAATACAACATATCGGTTGGAACAAATACCGGTTGAGATCTAGCTCATACATATAAAGGGGATCTCAATGCAAGTGTGTGTCCATCAATGAAAATCACAACATAAACATAAAAAATGCCAATAGGGTTGACAACTAAATGAACCTTCATGATGAGAGATAATTACTTAGTTGGATGTCCAATCCCTAAGGTATGATTTGAAGGTCTAATTATTGAACCATTAAGAAGATCAGTCATTTTTGGCACCATTACCGAGGATGGTGTCAAACTAGAAATCTTTGCATTCATTGATAGTTGTATTATGTTTTCACTAGTTAAAAATCTATTTACATTTACCTTTATAGAGTAATGACCCATAATGCTACTGTATGCCTAGGAGAAGACATTCTTTAGGGAGATTTCTTGCTAACGATCCCTATCTTGGTAATAATTTTGAGAAAGCTTATAATTTATTTGAAGATGGAGACAAAGATATAAACCAATTGGTTGAGTTGTTTGCCAACATTTATGAGCCTACAAACCAAGAACTTGTTGAGAACCCATTTGCCTTGATACTTTATCAAGCAAGGATGGCAACCCAAAATCCACCTAACCAAGCTACCTTTGAATTCCCTATCACTGATCAACACGATAATAATAACCTCAAGAGTATCCCTGCTTCAGATCTCCATAAGTTTTATGGGCTTGTAACTGAGGATCCAGACACCTTTTTGTTTGAATTTGATATCCTTTGTTGGAGCTATGATTATACTATTGATCCTCATAGACTCAAACTGTTTCCTACTACTCTGAAGGAAGGAGCCTTCAAATGGTTTATGAGTCTTGGGAGAGATGTTGTTGAAAATTGGGAAGCTGTGCAAACCAAATTTCTTGAGAAATACAAAGAATATTGCAAAAGTGGTAATAGGGGAGATGACGTCTTTAGGATGCAACAAAAAGATGATGAAAATTTGGAAGACTCTATTTACAAGTTCTTGTTTTGTCTAAAGAAAAAATTAGATTATACTCTTAATGAAGAATCTCAAAAGTTGTTTTTTCTTAGAGGAATAAGTGATGACTGCATTGAAGCTCTGGACCTAATAGGAAGGGGAGACATCTCTCAAGTCTGTTGGAAAGATATAAAGAAGATATGTCAGAACCATTCCCGAGGAGCTATGAAAAAGGGAAGAGGATATCAAGTTACCAAAGGAAAATCCTCTAATGGACTTTCAAGGATGAAGATTACTCACTTATTGTCTGAATTCAAGCAAGATATTATAAATAACATGGCCACACAACTGGACACACTTCAGGAAAAAAGGAAGCTTGAGGAAGCAGAGACAATCCTAACTATATATTGCACTCACTACAGGCAGAAGAAAAGAGATTGCAGATGTAAGACAGTAGTGAATATTGAAAACCATCATGCTTCATTAGAATTCAAACCTATTGAAAGAGAAGATGACCAAATCTTTTATGTAGCTCAAAGAAGACCATAGGCTCCATTACAATGTATGCCAGCTGATCCTTTATCCTTTAATGGTCCTTATTCCAATTCATATAATTCTGATAATCAATGGCAAAATCAATATCCTCCCTATTATGGGAACTTTTCTCAGCAACATTGGAATAATTCCCATAATGTATGTACCAATTACCAAAATTTCCCTCCTCCTTGGTAACAAAATCAAGGAAATTGGTAGCCACCTCAAGGAAACTAACAAAAAACACCTTAGTGGAGAGGAGGACAACAATGACAAAATCAGTCATTTGGTTTCCAACAACCTCCTCAATGACCTCAACAATAGGCCCTAATGCCTCCACCTAATAAAAATACTGATACCCTGCCTAAGCCTACTGAATTGCTATCTTAGCCCATGCCAAATCCTAACAATAAACAACCACAACAACAATAGGTTTATGCTACTGATCCAAATCAATACCCTTCCTATGTTGTTAGTATAAGTGATATCCATTTAAGGTCAGGAACAACTCTTCCCATGCCCATGGGGGACCTATGCCTACTCAATTCTTCCATTTGGTTTATGTAATGCCTCAACCACTTTTTAAAGGGCGGTTATAAGTACATTCTCAGATATTTCTCATGACTACATGGAGATATACATGGATGACTTCACTACCTATGGTGGTACTTTTGAAGAATCATTGAGTAACCTAGAAAAAACTTTACAGAGATGTGAGAATCATAATTTGTCTTTAAATAGTGAGAAGTTCTTTATGATGATGTAGGAAGGTGTTCTTGGCCACTATCTTTCTCATAAAGGAATTCAAGTAGACCCAACAAAGATAGAAGTTATTTCTAATTTGTCTTTACTGACAAAACATAAAGATGGTAGGAGTATCTTAGGCCATGCAGGTTATTATAGAAGATTCAACAAAGATTTCAATAAAATTGCAGCACCTCTGTATACACTCCTCACTAAAGATGCAAAATTCTAGTGGACGAATTCATGCAACAATGCATTCTCTAAGTTGAAGGAAGCATTAACTAATGCACCGACACTTCAAGGTCCTAAATGGGAACTTACATCTCATATACATACTGATGCGTTTGATTATGCAATTGGAGTTGTTCTAGGACAAAAAAAGACAACAGTGGAACATGCAATCTATTTTGTCAGTAAAAACTTGCAGGGTGCTAAATTTAACTACACAGTAACAGAGAAGGAAATGTTGGTAGTTATCTATGCTCTTAATAAGTTCAAACATTATATAATTGGATATAAAGTCTATATCCACACTGACCATGCAACAATCAAATATCTTATGAATAAACCTTCAATTTTAGGAAGGTTGTCTAGATGGATTATTTTAATGCAAGAATTTGATATCACAATCATAGACAAACCAGGAAGAGAAAATGTAGCTACATATTTTCTTTCATGCTTAACAACAAACCTAGAATAACCCATTTTGGATGATTCCTTTCCAGATGAGCATCTATTCTCTATTGTTGTTCAAACACCATGGTATGTTGATATAACCAACTATTTAGTTGCTCAAAAGGTACCCTCTCATTTTTATCCAAAAGAAAGGAAATTACTTGTTGAGAAAAATTTCAAATTCACCTGGATAGTGGGATGTTTATTTTACATAGAACCAAATCAAGTGATGCGAAGATGTGTGAGAGAAGATGAGACTTATGATATATTGCATGCATGCCATGATGAACCCCGTGGAGGACATTTTGTAGCCAAGCGAACAACTATCAAAATACTTAACACAGGATATTATTGGCCAACCCTTCATAAAGATACAACCAGGTATACAAGACAATGTGATAGATGCCAAAGGATGGGAAGACCAACCAAATCATATGAAATTCCCTTGCACCCTCAAGTGGTGGTAACACCATTTGACAAGTGGAGCCTTGATTTTGTGTAAAGACGTAAAATGTTCTAAATTCAATAATAAAACAAATACTCTTTATTCTTAAATAAACTCATAATTCCTTTAATAAGTCTATCTTCTTCCATTATTCCATTCCTAGCTCTAAGTGATCATTCCTTTGATATCATAACATATACGAGATTTCTATAAAGAGATAAAGATTCTTTATTCAATAGGAAAACGTAGTATCTCAATCATTTTTACATACAATACTTAGGCCTTTCTAATGCCTTAAGTTCCAAATAGCAAGAAAAATATAAAGTAAGGGATGAGATGTGTCCTTTGATCTGTAATCCAAGATATCTTTAGTGCAATCCATAGAATGAAGACGAGAACAAGATTCAGGTTCTTTATCCACCCAACCTTGAAGCTTACACTTCCTCAAAATTCTTGGTCAATCAAGAATACCCGACCGTACACGAATTGCTTAGCAAAAAGAATTCGATAAACAAGATGGAATTTGGTGCATGCCTAAAATGATACATGCATTTTCAATTTTCTAATTCGATAAAGAAACAAGCAAGATCAATCAAGGATATGGTAGAGAGCATAAGAAATCCATCTATTTCAATGGTCAATAAGTTACTAGGTCGAGTATAATGCCATGCATAGCAATAAAATATAGTTTGGAAAAGCAAACTATTCTCTCTATGACTCCACATTCGACACCCATCTCGAAAGGTAACTTTCTTAGAAACACAACACATCAAGCTTTCCTACTGTTTGAAAGGTATTTAAAGAAGACAATATTTCGCTTAATAGATAAGGAAGAATCCTTCATTTACAACCAATTTCGTTTAATAAGAAAACATTGTTTCGCTTCTATTTATTTTAAGTAAAACAGGAATAAGAATTAAAAATAAGGTGTAACACATGTATGCATATATAGCATATAGACAAAAGTAAATTTTTGAAATAGAAATTATGAGTACAAATTCTTTTATCTTTTCTCATAGAATCCAATAGCATAATCATGCATCTTATGCTTTCAAATTTCTAAGTTTAGAGTGCATGAGTTCTCTATCTTTCCATATGTTCTTGACTATCTACTTCTCTTCTTGAATTTGATGCTAACAAATTTTTTTCATGATCTAAAATGATAATTCTGATTTCACATACCTTTATAGCCTTTTCAAACGAAATTTCATATAATCATTGTGACTTCTAAAACAATAAATTATTCAGAAATAGAACTCTTTACTTCACGAATGATCTAAAACAATCAAATCTCTAGATAATTCTATTCTTATTCTCTAATAATAAAACAGACTATTGCTCATTTAAGAGCCTACCTCTGAAATTTGACCCAAGTCTGATATGATCAATCATGATCTTCTTCAAATCTATCTACAACACATCTAGATTTCAAGTGCTTTTCCTTCTCTATGTTGTTCTATCACTTGAGTTTTCTCATTTCTATTCTCTCCCTCTCTTTTCTATTCACTATTCTTTTTCTCTATTCTATTCTCACTAATTCACTATATATTTCTTACTGTCTTATCCCCAAAACCATCTTCTCTCTCTGTCTTTTCTGTGTACTAATGCTTCATATTTATGCTAATCTCATGCTACATTTTTTTCTATATTTTGGGCTTTACATCCATTGTTATAATTGTTTCCCATGCCACCAAGCAGCACGTTTAACAATCCAGTTTGCCCCGTGGAGCTTGTTCCAATGAGAAACACCACATCTAACAATTCAACATCTCTTCAAACACATCGTGGTTGGTTTTCCTTGCAAAGTCCATGTTCAATTCAAACACTATGAGTCTGTTTGTTTGCATGGTCGATATTAATATCGAATCCCTCTTAACTTATTGTTTACTATGAGTTTCCATTAATACTATTTTACTTGCAATAGTTTCTACGTCTCCTTGCCAAGTTGATCAGTATTGACCCCCACGTAAATATACTTTGTTGACTATGACTTGCATTAAAAGCCCCCCACCATATTGAATATTTTGCTGCATAGTAGTTATACTCTCCTATTTACAAGGTGTTTAGTTACGTGGGATAGTCTCATTAGTGCCCATGTTTCACACACATAGTCCTCTTCTCATTCAAACTCAACGAGTTTGACATGGTTTTTATCCAATATTAATATCGATCTCCCTGTGCATATCATTTTCTATGAGTCTTGGTGGCATTAAGGATCATGCCAAGTCGATTTTAATCATGTCAACTTCATCAGCATTGCTTAACTCAATGTATTGTGCATATGATATACCATAAGCAAGTCAATATTTATATATCGACACACAAACACACACACACACATGTACATGTATATGTATATGTACATGTATATATACATGTACATATTTATATATGTACATGTATATACATGTACATATATATATATATATGTATGTATAGGTATATATATACATGTAGATGTATATGTATATATATACATCTATATATATATACATCTACATGTATATATACATACATAAATACATATATATATATACACACATATACATATACATGTATATGTAGATATATATACATATATACATATATATGTATATGTATATATATGTGTCTATATATATATGTATATGTATATATATATGTGTGTGTATATATATATATACATGTATATATATACATATACATGTACATGTACATATACATATACATATACACATGTATATGTATATGTGTATGTACATGTACATATATATAGACATACATGTATATTGATGTATATATACATATATATGTATATGTATGTATATGTATATATACATGTACATGTATATGTCTATATACATATACTATGTATATATATATATATGTACATGTACATGTACATGTATATATATATATATAATGGTATGATGAAAGAATAAGTATCTGGTAGATTACTAAGAGGGGGGTGGGTGAATCGGTAAATAGAAAAACTGATACAAACTTCCCAAACTCAAACTCAAATATACAAAGTAAACTTATCAATGAGATACCACTGTCAAGATCAATACTCATAAGAATACTGGTTGATTGTTACAACAAATTAACAGTAAACAACATTTAACTTATAAACATCCAAATGCTTTATCATATTCCAATGCTTCACTTCTCAATGCTTTTGGTTATCATGCCTTATCAAAAATAATTAAGTAGTTAATCAAATCAACCATAAGATCATAACCACAAAAACATTCACCACATGACACAAGTATTTATACGTGGAAAACCCAAATAGGTAAAAACCACGGTGAGATGAGACTTACAAGATAATATATGAACTCTTCTGAAGTTCGCCCTATTAGGAGCCAAGCCTGCTAAAGATTTTACAAAAAGTCTTGTTAAGAACTGATCCTATTAGGAATCACTCGGTTAAGGGATTGACTTCACATGCCTTATTAGAAGCAAATAACCTATAAGGAGTAACCTCAGTAGAGGATTTGAAAATCCAATCTAATGGACCACCTTGTTAGAGGATTTAATAAGTAACCAAGCTTGTTAGAGCTTACTCGGTTAGGGGATTTTAACTATGTTGTAATTGTTAGAAAACAACAGGAGTTTCTTGATCTATCTGAATAGAACTACACTTACTTGATTAGATCCATTTAAGCTTCTATCTTCCTTTACTCAAACTGCAGATTCATTCTCTGGTTCGGCAACCACACACTCAACTGATTTCTGTCAATTCTTGCCAACACTAAACAAAACAACTTCATCAACCTTAAATAAAAATCAATTAGGTTGGTAACACAACCAAAATCTAATCCTCTCATCGAGATTACAAACAATTCGGTACAAGCATGACCGTTGGATTTCATAGCAATCTCTACACATCAATCAATAAAATCTCATCCGCTCCTTGATTACCGCTTCATCGAGCTCAATAAATCATCACGTTCTTTGCATTAGATGCAATACACTTTTCTCATTCCCTAGACAAACAATCGTGCCAAAACATTTTGAACTTGTCTTCATACAATGAACTTACGTATCACCACCGTTACTGCTCAACATCAGATCATAAACGAACATAACCAATTCAACAACCTTAATTGGTTAGGGTTTAACAAAAACAAATGGTAGGGTTTACCGATTACATAACATAGAAAGGGTTTAACCTTTTATTCCGATTACCGGTTCAAATCACAAACTTACATCATTACCGGTTCAATTGACATTAGTGACAACATAACATATCATATATATATATATATACATGTATATGTATGTGTATGTGTATGTGTATGTGTATATGTATATACATATACATATACACATACATATACATGTATATATATATAAATATATATATATATATATAAATGATTATATATATGTATAAACAAAATACATGAAGTAAAGTAATTTAATTTCATGATAATTAGATATATATATTATAATTATACACATATATATATATGTATATGATCGAATCGCATTTCAAAATCACACACACACACACACAGATATATATATATATATATATATATATATATATATATATACAAAAGTGAACACATAAGTACAATATTTCATCCAATTACACATATATATACACAAAGAACGTAAATATCTAGGATCAATATCTATAGTTAATCTTCTTTTAACAATGTCAATATAAATCGTACTTTTAAAATAAAGAAATATCATTTAATATTAGTCATATGAAATTCATCATTCGATTTTGAACAAAAACCCAATTAAAGTTATATAAATCTTCAATCTTTGCAAAAATGAAAATACGCATTCTAAAGTGGTGTGTGAGATTCCCATCTCTAGCGAAGTCCAAGAGCTAAAACAACTCTACCTAAACCATGTTCTCACCTTCATATGCATTCACCTGTTCTTGCATTCACTTGCACTCAATTGCTCATTAGCGAAGACGATCCCAATTTTATAATAACAATAATACTAATCATTCAATTGCATGTAAATCATTTCATTGCATTTGATCTCGTATCTTATTTCACTAACAATTCTATTTCCATTTCATTTAGTTTTATAAATGAAAAATAAGCATTATTTTCCTAATAAAATAATTATAGATAAATATGGTTCATGACATTTTGCAGGACCAATTCGATCCACCTTCTAATGACAAGTCTTACATTTTGGTTTGTACTGATTATGTCACCAAATGGGTAGAAGTCAAGGCAATGACACATGCAAGAGATAACAAGGTTGCTGAATTTCTATATGAAGAAATATTCACAAGATATGGAGTTCCTAGAGAAATTGTCACAAACCAAGGAGAATAGTTCACATCTAAACTTGTTACAGCATTAGTGGATGAATACAATATTAGGCATAAAAATCTACACCATACCATCCTCAAGCCAACGGACAAGCATAAATTACAAATAGGGAAATTGAAAGCATCCTGACCAAAATTATTAATCTTCATAGGAAAGGTTGGGTAGCTTGATTACCTGAAGTAGTTTGGGCATATAGGACATCATGGAAAACAACAACATGGTTTACTCCTTTTGAGATGCTCTATGGAAAGAAAGAAATGATGCCAATTGAATTTGACTTTAAAACTTTAAGAACAACAGTTGAATTGGGGATGTATATTATTGATGCACACAAAAGAAATAATTATGCAACTCAATGAGTTAGATGAAGTCAGAACAACTGCCCTGCAACACACAATACTCCTTCAAAATCTACAAATCAAATGGCATGATAAATATATCAAAGACAATAACTTTGAATCTGGAGATTGGGCTCTCCTATATGATTCTAGGTATCAAGATAATCAGGGTAAGCTTCACACTAGATGGCTTAGTCCCATATGAGGTATCACAGATGCTTGACAATGTCATTGTTCAACTCACAACAATTGATCCTATCAGATTCAAGTTGTTAGTCAATGGACATAGATTGAAATTATATCTTAAGACCTCATCTAAAGGAGAGTTCATAGAACAATTTAATTCAAACATCGGTTCTCCTGTACCTTCAAACTTGGAGTTTCCTGTAGCTAATGAAGGTGGGCCTTTAGCCCTGCCTCTGATTAATCAGTTATACTGATTCATAATAAACACTTCCATATTCTTGGAAGTTAATTCTCCATAATAACATTCGTACTTCACTCCATTTCACTCTCATATCTTCCGTATCACTTCACCTCACTTCACATTCATCCATTTTTCAAGTTTTATCGTTAAGTTAATTGCAGGTATGTGAAAAGGACTCTGACATGCATCACACCACATTATTCTAGGTATGTCACAAATTGACACTCGTATTATTTACTATTAGATTCATTCATTACCTGCATTTAAATTGCCATGTGTATTCCTCATTGCCTTGCTATGATTTCTCTTCTGCCATGTGAGGACACTTGGCACATTTTAGGTTGGGGGGAGTATACCGTGATTTGATTCATCCCTATGTGTGATTTGACTTCCTATTTGTGATTTGGTTTTTCTGTGTCCTACGTCATCAATACTTTGTATCGCTTTTTATATCACTTTTTATGAGAACCAAATTTTAAGAGAATAAAGTGATTATGACATTTTATGCACACTATTTTTTTTGAAAGCCTTGTATGAGTTGCCTTTTTGGATTAATTATACCACCTTTAAGAGTCATAATTGCACTGTCTTGTCACCCTTGTGATTTCCAATCGTCGTTCTCATTTATTTTTTCTCAAGAAGGGTTTTATTTCAAAATAATTAAATTTGACCTACAAGAGACTTTGGTAAGAAGTTAAAATAGAAGGTTGCATAATATTATGTAAACCATACTGAAAGAACATAATGGGGGGATCTTTGATAAGGCATGAACCAACAGTTCATACCTGTTATGCCCTAGATACCTAACCCCATCATTTTTCTTGTCTTTAAAATATGGGTCTCCTCTCTTTAGTTGTTTGTAATTTTGTTTTCCTGAGTTTTTGCCTTAACACCCCAGAACCCCGAAACCCCAGAGTCTCGAGGTGTTCTTTTCTTTGTTTCGAGTTCTACCCTAGAACCTTGAAGTCCCAAGGTAGCCTCTTTGTTTCCTATCTTTGGTCTATACCCTGGAACCTTAGAATCCTGAGGTCTTTCCTTGTTCCTTTTGTTCAAGCCTCAGAAGCTCGAAATTTCGAGTTCTTCATGTTTTATCATTTGTTTTTTTATCAACTTTTTAATTTTGGGTCCCCAGAATCCCGAAGTTGTTTTATTTTTCCACCTAAGAACCCTAGAGTCCCGAGGTGCCCCTGCTTGTTGTTGAGCCACACCCCGAAAACCCAAAACCTCAGAGTTCCGAGGTGTGTTCATGGTTTGTTGTCTGTCATCTTGAAAGTGCAAAACCTTGGACTCCCGAGGTCGTGTTTAAGGTAATCGTACGAACGACTTATCGAGGGGGTATAAATAGGGAAAATGAACTTTTTAAAGTTCATTTGTGCAGTCAAGCTTTTTGATTTTCTAGCTTTGACCTCCCGACTTCGTCCCTCTGTGTTGCCGAGCTTTCGCACATTTTCTCCCATCAGTTTGGTGGATTTCTTCCATCTCATTTTTTCTTGTTTTTATTTTATAGTTTTCTAGTGTAGATTTTCTTTAGCTTTTTTCTCTTTTTTGTCTCATTTTGTGTGTTGATATTTTCACGTGCCCTAGGTTCAGGATTCTGAGTCCCTGAAATCCGAAAATCTTTTGTTTTGCCCATCACAATCTTGAAACCTCGGAGCCCCAAAGTTACAAAGTTGTTCCCCAATGGCCATGCCTTCAACCCCAGAAAACCTCAGAGTTCCAGATTCTGCTGTTTTATTTCTCCTCGGAACCTCGGAATCTTGGAGTTCCGAACCATCATTTTTAGCCTTCAATTGAACTACCCCTGGTTTTGTTGTGACTATTGTGGAGGAGGGGGTTTGGAGAACCCCTGTGAGTTTTGGTTATTTCCCTTCCAATGGGGTTTCTGAAATCCATATGTCTGGGGTGTAGGGCTTTAGTTCTGAAACTGATCTCTAATATCCTATGGTCTAACCTAAATCTCCCTTGCTATCAGTGCCTTCTCCACGGCAACCCGAAGGCTCCCTGGAGCGAACATCCTCACTGGCCCTACTATGCCGACATTCAACCCTCTGATGAAGCAGTTGACGAGAAGTTTCTTGTCCTTTAGATAGTTCATGTAAGGCAAGAGATCAAAGAATTTTCTCTCATATTGGGTCACTGAGAGGCCCTTTTGTTGGAGGTCATGAAACTCGTCTATCCTATGCTATCTGTAATGCTCTGACAAGTACCTCTCCTTGAACCTCTCTGTAAAAATCTCCCATGTGAGAGTATCAGCAACCAAACCACACTTGTATTCCTCCTGTCTCCACCATGTGGAGGTCGTCCCTCTCAACAGATGGACCGCTACACGTGCTTTTAGATTGCTCTCATAAGAGCGCAATGCAAATCACCTATCAAGGCTCAACATCCAAGCCTCAGCTTCTACCCCATCGGTAGATCCCCCAAAAGACAGTGGCTGGAGGCACATAACCTCCCTGATAAGATCCCCTGGCTCCTGACGAGCTCTCTCATAATACACTAGCTTTGCCCCTGGAGGTGGTCCTGGTAGGTTCACAAACTCTGGCTCATTCCCACCCTGACTCTCTATGGGAATAGGAGGTGGACTCCTTCTCTGTTCCCTATCAGCCAATCTATGACTCCCTGAGTTTTGATTTTCAACATGATGATCCTCTGCTGGAAACCTATTCTAGACTACACCAATTAGGTTCTGGATTGCTTCTAAGAGGTTTCAGTTTGGGTCAATAGGCTATTCGGGAGGAGCCTCTGGGTTCACTTTTGGAACTGATTCTTCCCTATCTACCTCTTCGCGTGCTATGCATACACGCCTAGGACCCCTTCTGCACTTGTGAGCTTGTCGCGTAGTTGGAGGCATCCTAAAATAAAATAAAATAAATTAAATAACTAATTTCTTTGGAAAAATATTTAATTAATTAAATTTAAATATCCTAGAAAATCAATATAATAAAATTAATTAAATCATTAAAGCAAAACGTAATGGAGAAAGGTTCCTAGTGTTGGAAACCTTGCTCTAATACCAAGATGTCATGCCTAGAATTTAGGGCAAGAATGGGATAATTTTTTTATTTTTTTTAATCACAACTTATAACATTAAATTGACAAATATAAAATGCTATAACATGTTTTGGCTTAACTATGTGTGAGTTAACTCTAACCACTAACTCGAGTAAGCAAAATATTATTTAAATTAAATGCGTATTACTAAAATATATATATTATCTTAACTCATCAATTTAGCCCAATAGATTAAATTAAATCCAAAAATCTAAATTGATAGAGAAGGATAATATTAATTTCCAATAGTCATAAATAGCTTTTAGGGAATGATTAAATTTAGTCCTAGCACATAGTACTTAATGTCTCAAATTTATTTTAGACAATAATTAAAATGTGACTAACTAATCGATAAAGGGGGGTTAATTAAACTAAATCTCATAATGAATATTTTCGTATAAAGCTTCATCTCCTATACCTATATCTAGGTGGCTAAATTTTAATCCCTATAGATAAATAAATTTCAACAAAAATTAAATTTCCTAAAAGATTGACTTCATGAATACTTAATTAAAAACATTACATTTTTCTTCTTTAAATAGATCCATATGTTTATCACAAACATAAATTTATAAACAGTAAGAATAAACTTTTAATCTAACTCTGTCTTATTCTCTTATATTGTCAAACTCCATATATATATAGCTATTTATTTTTAATCCTATAATATTTACCTCATATTTCTAAATTCTTCAAGCAAACCTTAACTAGAAATGAATATTATAAAATACCTCTTATTTTACTATTTTTTAAAACTTATTCCTTATACTACTCTAGCCCTACCCGGGCTAGGGTTTTATATTTTTTTTTTTGTTTCATTTAGGATATTTTGCAAGGGCTGATTGGGCAGTAATGGCGGTGGCGATCATTTTTTTTTTTGCAGGGGGCAAAGGTTATGGTGACCGGGGTTTTGGGTGAGCCGCGCCATTCACTGTGGGTTACCATAGTGGCGGCCCTCAGGTTGTTCACTATGGACAGCCGTAGTGGCGGTGCCCACTGTGGTTGCCCACATTGTCGGTCCTTGGGCCGTCCACTATGGAAGCCCACAGTGGTGCCGACCAAGGTCGACCACTGTGCCATGCACAGTGTTCGGCCCCCGCCACCCACTATGCAGTGCACAATGGTTCGGCCCGAGCCCGACCCTTTCAATTTTTTTTTTAATATTATTTTTTTTCAAAAAAAATGCTTAGATTTCAAATATATATATGTTGATATAAATGATATATAAGTATATATTTTTTTTTAACAGAAAGAAAATGAATTCATTTAAACTTAAATAAATGAATATGAATATATATATATATATATATACCCATATTCTGACTACATATTAAATTTCGAGCTCTCTTGAAAATCTATATTGTTATTCTGTATATAAATAAACCATTTTAACAGATAAATCAAAGGGTTTCAGATTTAAATAAATGTACATACTTCTTTTTAATTTAAATGCCAGGCAACTGAAAATTTGAATAAGATAGTTTGTTGATTTCTCAGATTTACTTTCTGCAAGTAATTAAAATTGACAGAAGTATATAAATTTAAAACGCATCTATTTAGATCTAGAAATTATTTATTTTCAAATAACCTGTTTAACTCTAGATTTTATTTTCTGCATATAAACAAATGACAATATTTGAATAAACTCTAACAACAACTTTAGTTATCTAGAAGTTATTAAAATAAAAGTATAGAGATGGTTATTTTAACTTTAGACTTTATTTTCTGTAAATAAAAATAAAATCGCAAATAAAATAAATTCACAGATTTAAATAAAATAATTTTTACATTTCCATGTATAGATCTAAATGCTTTTATTTTCAGCCTCCTGCATGCATGCAAAACTAATTCATTTCTTTTCTAATATTTTGTTTTAAATGCATAGAAGGAATAAATAAATCACTTTCTTTTCAAGATATCCTAAAATACAACAATGTTATTTTTTTTTTTAAATGTAGAAACTAAAATCCAGAGTTTTTTTATAGCATAAATAAATACTACATATCTTTAAAACATATTCCAAGTCTTTATTGTCACTTTACAAATAGGTCTCTCATTTCAAATAAATGAGGTCTTTCAAAGAATATTATTTATATTTACATCATTTTTCTGCAACAAATACTCCAGCCATGTCTACATGTCCTATTCCTTTCTTCCAACAACCTACATTAAATCAAGAGCTATGACCATGGAGAGCTCGCCTCCCAGCCTAGGCTAACTGGTAGCCACCCCCGAGCTAAGAGAACCAAGACCTAGATGGGTAACACACATGCAAACACAAAAGACAAGGGAAAATACAATCTCAAACACAATCCCAACCCAACTACACTGCACCACACATTTGTGATGTATTTTCAAGGGTGGTAGTGGACCAAGTACCCCAAGGAGACTGCAAGTATGGTACTATGAATAGGCATCTCATGGAAAAACAAAAACATCATAAGTATAACAACCCCACATTCCTTATGCCCCCCAAGGCTTTCATGCCTTATTTCCCTCCTTATGACCCCCAATGCATAAATAAGCCATGCAGCAAGGGTCACATAAAAATCCCTTGTGATCGCTCTCATACTAGAGCCTCTCACTCGAGGGTTGTCACTTCTAGCACCCACAAGACCATCCTCTCTCCCAAGAGTAGGAGGTCTTGATTACTCCCAAGCACATAAAATGCCATACAAAAGTAAAACATAAAACACCAAATATTTTTCCAAGGGAAATATGTAAGAAAACTAGCCTTTTACACAAGCAATTCTTTCAATACAACATGCAATATGAAAACATTACAAGAAAATTAGAACCAACCTTCAACTACCCAAAGGTATGCTAGTTTTGTTGAGGATGAGCAACCCCAATTCCACAAGTCTTTCCTTTCTACCCTTACCAAATTCTTAGTTTCAAAATCTCTTTTTTTTTCATTCAAAATTTCTTGTCTCCAAAAATGGAGAGTGGGTGATTACCCCCAAAATCTCTCATTCCTGCTTAAGAAGACCCTAGTGAGAGTTCCCAGAAATTTCTATAACTAAAAAGGTAAGTAAGGTAAAATGGGAAAGGGAACTCTCATTCAAAAAGGAAGGTTAACAACTTAGTTCAAGCCTTCTAATTTCAATTTTCGCACAACTTAGAAAAGTCACTTTTTAAGGTGTCTAAAAGGTCACATGAGAGTTGGCACATGCCTAAAATTACTCCTAACCCTTAGGTATACCTTATGGGCTTTAGGAAACCCTATTAAACTACCCTTAGGTGTTCATTTAACCCATTTTAAACCCACCTGAAGTTAATTTTCGGGTCAAACTTAAGTTGACCATCTTAAAGATTCTTTACCCAAGGCATTTATGGAATCATATTAAATTAATTGAAAAAGCTATAGTTAAACAACTCCCTCCAAGAGACAAATTTAAAAACTCAAACATAGATCAAAACATGTGTCAAGTGACACAAAAAAAATACTTTTACAAAATTATACATGAAATCTTGTCTCTTGTTGGATTTACACAAATAAACAAAATTCAATTTAACATTCATGCAACAATCACTTTCATGAAGAAAATATGATACAAATGGGGTGTTGTCTCTCCAAATAGACAAACCCTGGTTTTACAAACGCACATAGGTCTAGGTTCTGTTCTCCATAATATTTCCATGGTTACATGGATACTTTTCCTGCGCATCTCAATTACACATTAGTAATCTCAAATACCCTCATATAATATAAAACACATGATTAAGAATACACATCAAACACTCTGCATACAATATACATTAAATCAATACATCTTGCATCCAAATAACTCAACATAAGCAATTATCATATTTCTCATAATTTGGATCCATATAAAACATGCATCCTATTTCTATCATCATAGGAAGTCCTGCAAATCCATAAATGACATACATCATCTCAAATTTATCTTATTCTAGAATCATATAGAGATCTATAACATAAAGCTTATAAATGAAGCATCGACAAATAGCAATGTTATCCAAAACATGGAATAATATAAGTTCTCAATCCATAATGCATAAAAATAAGGCATCCATAATAGTCTCAACATAAAAATCACTGCACTGCTAAACCGAGTTGGGGTAGGGCCTCACATGGGACAAGAAGATATGAATATAGATTCTTTAACTCAAAATGTTATAAAAGAACTAAACAATGGTTGAATTTGAGGATTAGGCCAAGCGATTCAAAAGGAAAGCAAAAAGAATCAGCCTCTGATAATCCTCAAGCAAGGGTACACATGGAATATGTTTGGAGAACAAGGTTTAGTTCTAGAAAGCACAAATCTACAAAACCAGATGAAGTTGTTGGACCTAAGCCACTTAGCCAACCACAAAGTAGCTTATTGAACAAGTGAAGAAACAAATGCAAAAAGTTGAGTTGTTGAAGAAGGCAACATATTTTGGAATAAGGGAGGGGTTAGGAGCCATGCCACTTATAGAAATACATTCCGTTAGGGTTGCTATTGGGAAAACACCAGGAGAAGGTGCCATGGAGAAAGATGAGAAAGGAAAGCCTAAAGAAGGAACATCCACATCCACTCAACCTCCTCCTAATACAACAACACCAACTCAACCCCCACCTACTACAACAACACAAGCTCCTATTTCCACATTGTCGACTACTACATTCCCTGTAGCGACGCCAGTGTCTGCACCAACTACTATTTTTGCTACAACATCAATAACATCACCTCCAATAATACAAGTAATAAGTCCTACCACTAAAAAGGTGACTATTCATAATATTGAATCTGATTCTGATTAGGAAGATGAGCAACCGATTGTATAATTGGTACAAAGGAAAATTGAGAAAAAGAAGTATGTTCATCTTGAGAAAAAAGAACAAGTAGATCCCATGAACGTAGATGAGCAGAATCTACTAGAGAAGCAGTCGGTTGAAGAGGAGAGAGACCAAGATGAGCCTGAGGATGAGCATGATGAAAGATTGGTTCTAACTCTTGAGGACCAAGATAATTTGTTAACATAAATAGCAGTTGAAGGAGAATTGAAAGAAACAGATAAAGCTGATAAAGATTTTGAAGAATAACTAAGTGACAAGTTAGGAGAATTACAAAAACAACAGTAGTTGAATATAAATATTTCTCTCCAAACCAACCAAGTGCAACTGGGTACCTCAACCCAAGATATTCAAATTCCTAAGCAAGAAGAGGAAGAGAAAGATGAAGGAGAAGAGTAGTTACAAAAGGTATGTAAGGTGACTATGGGGATCGTACCACATGAAGGTGATAAGGATGAAGATATGCCATAGTGGTTGAGATTTACTTTTGAGAAGAAGAAGAAACTGGTACTGCCAAAAATCACCTTGCAACAAGCAATCACTGAAGAGCCAAGGAAAACAAAGAGGGTGAAAACCATACATCATTTTTCCATGATCGATTTTGGTGAGGTGATTGTTGATATTTTAGCTTAGGTACAAGTTGAAGGCTAGAGCTCCCTAAAATACCAAGTTTCACAATTAAAATTGGGTAAACAGACCAACTGGGTAGAGTTGGATACTTTCGAACTTGCTACTAGTGTTGTGAGGAGAAAAATAGAGAAAGAACACATTTCTCACTTAGAGGTTAAAGCACAGTTGGAACAATACAAGAAGATACTTGTAGAAATGGGAAAGCCAATAGACATGTGTTTACATGATAGTTTACCTTCAACTTCATCTCTTCCAGAAGGAGATGTGAAGATACTCATTGAAGTGAGAAAGGTGGCTGCAACTGCAAAAACATGGACACAAAATAATGCTTCTAAAATTAGATTATTTTTACAGAATACTATGGAGGTATATAGGAAGGCCACATAGATAGGAGGAGCTTTGGCTTGAAGCTAAACATTTTTGCTAAGCAATGCAAGATTTTGAATAAGATTTTGAATCTATGGGAAGAAATCATAATGGAGGAAGATCTCTTGGGAGGAGATAGTATTGAAAATTTGTAGTCTTATATATATATATATATATATATATAAGAATTGAAGATTGAGATGCTGCAATAGTATGTAAAGGATATAATAGATTCTCGTCTTCCTCTCCTTGGGTCGGTAAATAAATATGAAAATTTTGTAGAGAAGTTGTTAGGCATTTTTAGACTTGGTATTCTTGGTGCTGGACATTTAGAGGAGGACAATGTACTCCGTCAATGGGACGCATATGCGGCATGCTATTTTACAACTTATGTCGAGTTTGATGTTGATTTAATGGATAGATATACATACTTGATAACTCAATGTCAACAGGCTTCAGGGTTAAAAGAGAAATTAGAGAATAGAAGTAAGAATGCAGAGGAGATTTTGAAGAAGTTCAAGTTCAGAATCAAACATATTTCTAACCCTCCTACTGAGGTAGTTGCATGTTTATTGGAGGTTCATTATTGAATGTTGGTTTGAATGATATTGATGATATTTAGATTGCAGGGTGCTAATTGTGTAGTTCATTAATTTTTTATTGTATTGGTTTCATTGTTATTTTCTTGTTTCCCTGATCCATTTTTTGCAGTTTATTTTGATAAATCATAAAAATACAAAAAAAAAGAAAAAAGTTAGGCTATTGGAAGTTGTTTCAACCAGAAATCCCCTTTAACAGGTATGACTACATCAACCATTGATCTTCCCATCACTCTCAAGAATCAACTATAGAGACCTTGGAGTTGTTAGTTCCCAAAAACTTATTGCTTTTCAAGAGAGGTGGTGAGTGTTCACATAAACAACCTAACTGTTGGTGAGTGTGTCAAAACACCCATCAACAGAAAATGGTGCTAGAAGGAGGGCCTAAAGCACAAATCCCCTCAACTTTCAATTAAATAGTCACACTATGACCTAACATGGTACTCCTAGGAGATGAAATTTTACCATTCATGCAACCCAACCTCAATCACAAACAAGATGACATCATTTCCTAACTATACACTCTTTCTTGGGATAGTAGAAGGAATCACAGCGATTGGTTGCAAGCGAGACAAGTCCTTAACAATGAAAGGAAAAAAGGTATACCCATAGAAGTAGAGGCACAAAGGCAACTTCTTGCACAAAGAAACCCCCAACCACCTCCTCCACAACCAAGACATTGAGGTACTAAGCTAGATCGTATATCATCTTTCTCTCTTAAGAGATTTTACAAAGTTCTTAGAAGTATTTCTTCTTCATTGGACTTAGTAGAGTTAGGACCTACAAGTAGGAAGAAGAAAAATAAAGCTAAGGGACAACCTTCAACATCCTCACCAGTGTAATCATCTAGACACAATGTAGAAGACTGATTATTCCCTAGTCCTGAACCCATCACTACACCTTTCATGACTTAACGTCCACCATCGCCACATGCTATGGCCTACTTCAACCAAGATCACACGCCATTAGGAAATATATCTGGAGGGATACATGACCTACCTAGGAACCCTGCCAAATTCTGAAGTAAGTTCTACTTTGGGGGACCTAGGACTGCAGATGCACATATTGAAGCATTTAAGGATGCAGTGGTTCGTAACAACATCAAACATCAAGACATGATATGTAGGCTCTTCCCATATTCACTTTTAGAGAACGAGTATAATTGTTATTTGACTCTACTAGAAAATTCCATTAATGGTTGGGATGTTCTAGAGAAATCCTTTATTGATCAATTTCGAGTGTATGTTGATCCTAGAACATTGTATCATCAGTTTGCCTCCCTTAAAAGGTCACCAAATGAACATTTGACAACTTTTAATACCAACTTTCAAAGGGCATACAAGAGGTTATAGGCTCCTTATCAAGTGGTAGCGAATGTAGTGGTTGATTTAGATTTGAGAGCCATTGACCCATGAAGCGCTATGTTTATCAAAAAGATTGTGTCTCAAGATTAAAGGAGTACCTTGCCGAAGGTTTATGCTTTGGCAATAAACATGAATCAAGAATTGAATCAAACACCCGGGGGTTTGGATACAACTTTCCCATAGGAGTGAACTAAGGAAATTATAACCAACCCCTTGGGGTACCATCACCTTTACCAATAGGAGCCCCAAAAATGAACCCGATACCAATTTATGCACCTCAACCTCAAGCTAGTCAACAGTTTGTTGCTCAAGCGTTAACTTGGCAGAACAATACCAATGATGCCCTTGTCCAAACATAGTACATTGGTCAAATACATAGGAGAAGTCAATAGTTTGGTAATCCCCATAGAACAAACCAAACCCTAAATATGATGCCTAAGAGCCAAGGGTCACACATATCCACTGAAGTAGAAGCATTAAAGAAGATGATTTCATAGGTTACTTCAGATCTTAGTCAACTAAAGATGAACTCTCCGAGAGGGTACAACCAATCCCAAGCATATAATAATTAGCGAGGCTATAATAATCAGAATCAAAATCAAAGGTATAACTCCAAGCCATACAATAGACAATGGAACATGGGTCCAAACAACGATGGGTAAACCATGACCATCCTGATGCAAGAGACAACCATAATAATACACAGTGTTAACCTAGCAAATATGAATTTACTAACTAAATGGTGTAGGTTGCATGATATAGCATCGCATTTGAAATTCAATTGCGCCCAATTCAAGAAATGATTAGGATTGCTCAAGTTGATTCTCAACCAACAAGGTGCTCTAATGAGGAACCAGAAAAGGTTAATACAACAATGTTGGTTGACACATTCTTGTACAAAGAGTTTCAAGTAGAAGCTGAAGTTGAACCATGTGTTTATGATGCACAAGCCTTTCAAACTGGGAATAATTAGAACCTCAGAAGTCAAGGGAAGGCACCATTGACAAAATCGCCTCACCCAAAGGGTGGATTTGTACCTCCTAATGCAAATGTAAGTAATAATCCTCCCCCCTGCTCAAAATTTTCAAGGAACACATCCTAGACAAGGCCAAGGCCAAGAATATGTTGTAAAAGGGTCTTTTGATGTTACCAAGGAGATGGAGAGGACTGCGACAACTATGTCATTGATGGATGTATTGAGATATTTCCCTGAATAGAAGAAGGCTCTTCTTAAGAAATTGGAATAGTTGGAATCTCAAAGCAATGAGGTTAAGATGGCTGACTTGAATGAAGTTAATGCTAATATCAGTAATGATGCCATAAAAAAGTCCACCATTTCTACTCAGCTTGAAGATATGTGGAAAGAATTTACATAACTGTTTGGTAGACTCAAGAGCCTCTGGGAACATAATGCCTTAATATATGTCAGAAGCTCAGTCTTAACCCAATGTGTACAAATAGAAAAGTGGTAAAGTTGGACAAGATCGACATGAATGTGATTGGGGAATTGAAAGATGTCTATATCCAGTTGGGTGCTGATCTGTGCATATCCTGTTACATTGACATCCAAGTAGTGGATATTCCAGAGGTATACAGGATGCTTCTCAATTAAGATTGGTGAAAGAATTTGAGAGGTTACTTTTCCACTTGTTTTATATATTTATGGCTTCCATGGAAGGGTATAAGTAACCAGATTCAAATTGATAGTGAATCCAAGTTGAAGAAATTGGTCATAGATTATGGAGCTCCCAATGAGGTGGCATATGCTAAAGTGAGTCAAGGAGTTTATACAGTGAATAAAATTCTCACTTTCTCTACACCTATAGTTCCCTAGTCCTGCTAGGTTGATGTGGAAGAGAATATGGGGAGGATTAAAGATTTTATTGTAGGAATGAAACAAGGGATATGTCTATTAGGAGATGAGGTCAAAGTGAAAGATTTGTTACTCTTGCAATGATGTAGAATACATCATCAAGAACATTCAAAGATATCTAGTATACCTTGCCAAAATGAAGCAACGAAGTTAATGAGTCCAGTCCCTTGTGAAGATACTGATTATGATATCAAAGTTGAAGAAATTAAAGTTCTAAACCATGCGAGAGTAATTATCCAAAGAGAGAATGTTGTAATAGAAACTTCTTATCCAGAGCAATGCAAGAAGGAGATCCTTATAGTTGAGATTAGCAAGCAACGAAATGAGAAGACTCCACCCAAGTAGGAGACTGAAGAGACTCAATCTCATGTGCAACTTCAAGTAGAGCAGTCCACTTCCAATATGATTGAAGTACTCCTAGAGCTTGTAAATGAACAACCTTAGATATGGGAAGATATCAAACTCAAGGAATAACAACCACTTTCATAAACTAATCTTCCTCCATTGATTGCTAACCCTAAGACAAAGAATGTAAAAAAATTGAAGGATGAAATCTGGTTTCTAAAGTTTGATGGGTCTAGATCCAAACAAGGTAGTGGAGAAGGAGTTGAATTTGTTGGCATTGCACACTACAATGAGAAATTGTAGGTGATTAAAGGTATTGTCATTGATGGAAACCTTGCACTTCTATGGCACTAGCACCGACACTGACAGACTCTAGACCGACAGATAGTTTACCGATAGTGGCAAAGATGATTACCGACACCCTAGCCGACAGGATTTTGAATATTGTATTTTGTATTTAATTATAATATCTTTTTGTAAGCCGACAAGGTGTATTGTAATAAGACTCATATATAAGTATGAGATCTTGTAGATCATTTAAGATGCAAACATGGTTAGATTATTGCAGAAGTAATATGTGAATATTAAGGCAAATTCTGGAGTAAGGTTTATGGTTACTGTATGAGCTTAAACCGGTACTGAACCTAGCATAGCAGATGTTGAACTAAAGAAGTACATTATATTGGATTTTCATAATCCATTTTGTAAGTCAGTGAGACTTATTTTTTGTAATTAAGCAGTGAGATTTAGGTAGTTGGCCTTCCTGCATGTGCAGGCCCCTATTGTAATTAATATCCATTCATTGGCCAGTGAGTGAATATTGTGGGTCACAAATCCCACCAAGGTTTTTCCCACACCGGGTTTCCTCGTTAAAAATATTGTGTTATGGTGTGCTTTCTATGGTTTGCTTATTGTTCATATTTAGTGCATTAATTCTTGTTTATCAACACACTGTTTTGGAATGCAATTTATTTAATAAGGTTAGAAAATTTGTTAACCAGCAAGATATTGATTCTCCCCCCCCCCCTCTAAGTATCTTTGGGAATCCTAACAATTGGTATCAGAGCCTGGTCCTCCTTTTTTAAAAGCCTAACAACTTGAGGGAGATTCTGACATCGGTACAGATGGAAAACTTGAGAAAGCAATTGGAAACAACTCTTGCAAATTATGGTGCAGAAAAGTTGAAGAATATCAAACTTGAAGATGATATAAAGGCTGCACAGGAAATAATTCAAGGGCTTAAAGGAAATCTTACTATTGATAGAAACAAAAGAAGAGAACTTCAAGATAAGATACAGAATGATGATGATGAAAAGGAAACTCTTAATGATCTTGTAAACAAGATGAAGAAAGAGAATATGACCTTGAGGAATGAGATGCAAGATATGACTATGAGATTTTGTAAAGACATTGATTTGTTTCTTGTTGAATGCCTTGATCTGAACCAAATGCTTGTGAAAGAGTTTGTTCCTCATATAATGTTTGAGTTTGAATTTCATGTTGCAGGTTCAGTTGATTCCAATGAAAAGGTGCATTTCCTCTTGGTGTTGGTGGAACACCCCCTTGTCCTGGTTTTATGGGTACAAACACTGATTAATATAATGGAGATGGTCCAAGTTGAACCATTCCATATGGTGGTAATGATGTGCTTGACGAACCTTCAATTTGTATTGTTTGACTAGTTTGAAGCTATGAGTTTGATATGTTGTCAATGGGTTGATATGTTGGTTCGCCCATCTTCTTAGATTTTGACCTTGTTTCAACAGGCATGTCACTTATGCAAATGCAATATTTTCAGAATTTTTCAAGGATAATATATGGTATGCAACTAAATGCAAACTAAATAGATGAAAATGCAATCTATGGCAAGAATGCAACCTATGTTTTTGTTCTTTTTTCAAGATTTTGACAAACTCAGGAATGCAATTCTAAAAATGAGACCCTTAGGAAATTGAAATGATGTCTAGACCTCAAAGCACAAAAGGACCAAGTGACAAAAGGACAAAATGACAATGTCTACCCTATATGCTTGGATACTAAGCTAGGTTTGACCAAATGACATTGATGACAAAAAGACAAAAGTTTGATAAGGTCTAGACTTCCTAACAATGACTTAGGGTTTATCAAATATTTGGATTACTCAAGTATGACAAAACCTAGTTTTGACACTATATGCAAAGGGACAATTACTATGCAAATGACCCTAATATGATATGATAATGACCTAAGCTTAATAAAGAGACCTAGGGTATGCAAACGTGACCTAATGTTATGAGGACAAGGATGCAAATGCAAATGTATGACAATGTCAACCTAAGACAAAACCTAAGGTTGAATTATGAAATGGTATTACTCTAATGCAAGAGGACAGATGCAAATGGATGACCCTTATTGATATGCAAAGGAGTATGACCTAGGTGAAACCTAACCTTGGTAGTTGACCATGAATTTGCAAAATGCAAACCTAGGATGAACCTAATGTTGGACATGCAATATGACACCTAAGTGAGGACCTAATAGTGACATACAAATGGACACCTAAATGAGAACCTAATAAGGACATGCAAATGGACACCTAAATGAAGTGAACCAAGTGGAATGCAAGAATGATGCTCTAAGCCCTAAGTATGGACAATGGAGGACCTAAATCTAAGTGACATGAATGTTGAGACAAGATTTTGAAAAATGTTTTGACAACCATGTTTGAAGGTGTTTTGAACTTTGTTGAATGAAATACTCTTGTGTTTAACCTTGTTTTTGAAATGAGACACAACTCAACTTTTGACAAGTAAAGAAGACAAAATATTTTAACTTAGACTCAAGACAATCATGCTCATTCACACATTTCTTATGGTAGGTAAGGATAGTAGGTACTTGAGAGGTAGACTCGTTATGAGATTCAAGGAGAATACATAGATGCTTGACCCCACAGGCTCCCCTCCACGACACTCACTTTTGAAGGAAACCAAGCATCAGTCCCCATGGAAATTTCCCCATGGCGAACTTAGTATCTCTTCCAAGTGTCCGAACTCCTCCTTCTCAAGCAACTAGAAGGATTTTGGCCTCTAAATAAAAGGTGTTTAATAAGGATTTATGTTAAGCGCTACTCCTTGGTGTCACACAAGCATGATTGAGACACAAGCCCACCAAGATACCAAACAAATGTAGTCGTGCAAGCACAATTTAGACCGTGAGGCCCTACTGAGATGTTGATATGAGAAAGAGTCCAAGGGTCATCACTTCCCAAGTAACTACAATTCCCATGTAACCCTTCCTTCAAAGCTTTCACCCATCAGGTATTTATTTATAGTGAGTTAGAATGCCAAGGTACTCTAGCTGTGCTCACTTTGGGTCATTCCCTTCTCATGATTGTCACTTGCTTGTAAAAGAAAGCAAATGGTCGAGAAGGCAGGCCCTCTAAAGGTAACAGACAATCCAAAACATGAGAATGGTATCGAAGATCTGGATTTTTGATCACCCTAAGAAGGATGAGAGCATACTCTCCTACTCCAATGTCAAACTCGACAAGCAAAGTTAACACATGTTCATTCCATCCTACTTAGCAAACATACTAGGTGCCTGATTAAAAATCAAAAACACAAAGTTTGGTTGGAATATAAGGCAACCTGCAAAATCACTAAGTTAGGAGTTTGATTTGTTTGGTCTTTGACTAATGAACCTGCATAAGATTTGTTAGTAGTTTCATTCTTAGTCTTCATCACACGTAATACCAAGGTGCTACACAGAGAATCAGTACCAAAGAAAACTAGAATACAAGAACATAATGCAAAACAAAGTAATTTGTAAGTAAAAACATTGATTTTCACCTCTGTTTCTAGCCTTACACGGGTGCAGAATGTCTTGACACAGGTGCAGAGTGCCTTGACACAGGCGCAGGATGCCTTGACACAGGCACAGATCCCTTTGACACAGGCGTAGAATGCCTTGACACAGGCATAGATCCCTTGACACAAGTGTAGAATGCCTTGACACAAGCGCAGGAGTGTCCAAAAAGCTCTGGGTCGCCCTGTTTCTTGAGTTTTCCACCCACAAATCAGCTCAAAAGCACTCAAAAGCATAGTTAAGGGGTTAAGTTCACATCAGGTTCACCAAGAAATGTAGATAGGAATTTGGAAATCATCAAAGCAAGTAGCAAATTAGACTATCTCAACCACGAGAACTAAATTGCAATGATAACAATTCTAAAACATTCAATAGAGATATTAAAACAAGACATTCAAATCAAATGCAAACCATTACAAACGCGAATATCTCCTTCATGATTCTCCATTGTCCTTCTTTCTCCTTCAAATTGCTTTTTTTGTGGATCTCACCTACAAATGCAAAGGCATAGTATGAAAGCAAGATTGTTAAGATGGAATGGCAGCGTAAGGATACTAGAAGCATGATTGATTGATCGAGGTCTCTAATTGAAGAAATTCATCCAATTTATAGACAAATTGGAGAGATGACAAGATTAGCATGAAGAGATTTGAAAGGAAATTTCAAATCAAGAATGACAAATATGACAAATTATGACAAAATTGACACTTTCTATGCAAGATTGACTGATTGACAAATTATGACAAAATTGACAAGGTTGCTATGCAAAATTGATTGATTGACAAATTATGACAAATTATGACAAGATTGAAATGCAAAATTGATTGATTGACAAATTATGACAAAATATGACAAGATTGAAATGTCATTCCCATTAAATTAGGGGAAATATTAGAAAAATAGGATAAAATAGAAAATTAGATGAATTAGAAATTAGGAAAATAGAAAATTGGAAAATTAGGTAAATTAATTAATAATTTTTCATTAATTAATTAATTCACAAAAAAGAGGAAAGAATTAATTAGCCAATTAAATAAATATTTAATTGTGACAAGAAGACTTAGGATAAATAAATAAATTATTAAACCTAGAGGGAAAATGACAAACAAGATTAAATGAATAAATCATAAAACCCTAGAAGATGAAATAGAAATGCAAGGACGACAATTAGGTCTTGACAAAAGATAATTGATGTCGATTCGATTTGATCATGATTTTGATTGACAAAGGACCAATGCTAACAAATGATTGAGATGGATAAAGAGATCAAATTGATAGGCGTCAATTGATGAGCAACAATAACTAATTGATCCAAATTGACATGATTGAAAAAGGACAACGATTGATGACAAATCGATTGCAAAATTGATGAGATTGACAAGAGGACAAGGATCGATGACAAATCGATCACAAAATGACAAGATTGACAAGAGGACAAGGATCAATGACAAGATTGAAAAGGACAACGATCGATGACAAATTGATTGCAAAATGACAAGATTGACAAGAGGACAAAAACCCTAATTCTATCATCAATTAGGATTGACGATGTCCAAAATGAAATCGAATTGACGATGTCAAAATATGCCAAATGAGCACGCACATTGATGTGACAGGATAAGATCAACCAAAATCATGACTGAAGATTATTATCGACAAGACATAATTCAAAAGCGAGACAAATGAAGAATGTAGAAGAAGGACTCAATGCTCGCAAATGATAAAGACCAAGTGCGCAACATAGAAGAAATGTTAATGCGACGCAAAAACCCTAAAATAAGGCAATGCACAAATGTTAAAGTATGACTCCGCAAGCGTTGACCATTTTTAGATGTCTACATGAATTATTGAATTATTCTCTAAAATTGGAACTCAAAGCTTCTTAGAAAAAAGAAGTTCAGTTGCATTGAAAAGACCTTTTTCTTGAATAAATCAAATATGTGCATGGAATTATCTATTTTCATCATATATGCATGGAATTAATTTATTATTATTTTCCAATGCAACTTGGACTTCTAATTTGAATGCATTTCAATTAAACTATAATTGGAATCTATCTCAAGGTTAACTGAATATGATTTCTCAATTATTTCAATTAATCCAAAATTAAACTTTTTCATCATCTCTCTTGTGATTCTCTATAAATTCAGTCTTCAGCTCTCATTCCAATTCACCCGAGAGATTTTTGAGAACATGCTTGGAGATTATTATCACACTAATTTCACTCTGGAGTCATTGAAGATTATTGTGCTTTTTAGATTGTTTACATCCATTTTACATCCATCATTGCTTGCATCCATCATTGCTTGAATTATTCATCCATCTTGCATCCATATAGTTAAAATCATATAGATTAAATCCTTCATCTTGGTGTGGTCTAGTTACTGGTATTGCTTATAAAAATCTGAGAGCAATCTTATACTCACATCTTTTAGAAGGCAATTAGTTGCTTTACTATGGTTTATTACTTATTGATTATTGATTACTAACCATGCACATAATGACTTAATTGAAGTGTTGTGCTTGCAGCTACAAGTTCACTTTTTCACACACACATCTCTGGCACCCATCATGAGGCCCGAAGACTACACTTTTTCAGCCTCCAAGACTAACCACTTTTTTTTTTGTTATTTTCTAGATTTTAGATTTTTTGATTTTTCGTCCGTACATCTCGTACAATAATTTTTACAAGCTAAAACGACAAACTGCAAGTGTCACATGAATTACAATATCCTATCGTATGAGAAGATTCTCTATCATACAAGTAGACATCGTAAGCAAATCTTCTTTCATACAATACTAAATCCTATCTCGTGCGAGTCAAGTGTCTATTGTATGATCTGTATTTTCTGGTAAAAGAGGCAAATCTCATAATTTTCTCATTTCTGATTGATTATTCTGATGACTGACCCTAACTATTTATCTATCTATCTCAGAGTTTTTCATAGCCTAACTAGTTTTTGTAGAATGCTTGTTGAAGAATATGCTCGTCGCACAAAGACAATATGACTACTGATTCGTTGTCTTTGCAAGTTGCCTTTAGGAGAATCGACCAAACAATGTGTATCCTTTAAATTCATTTTTTGGAACCTAACTTGCTATTTGGTTAATGAACAAAATTTGTCTTTCGTGCTTTTAGAAGATTCTAAGAGGTAGGAGAGTATGCTCTTGTCTTTTTCTAGACAATCAGAAATCCAAACCCTTGAAGCTTTTTCTTTGTTTGAGATTTGTACATCTTTAGTAGGCCTACCCTCCCGAGGGGTTGAAAAACTCTTAAAGCTGTTACGGTTGGTGTGAGGGAAACGACCTAAGTGGGAACGGCTAAATGCCAAGTACTCCAACCCACTATAAAATAAACGTGATTTTGATGAAAATCAAGTCAACGATAGTGTTTGGGAATAGCTCTCCTCCATACCTTCAAGTATATTAAACCTTGGTTTTCAAGGCTAGGAGACCTCTTAATTGAGTTTATACCTCGATGCGCCAAATAGATCCCTGACTAAATCCAATTCAAAATTAGAAGCCACTCGATTCACCTCCAAAATGGAGATAATCTTTGTGCAAGAGAGATAGTAACTCTCCCAAGATACTTGTCATTTTGTGCCCCCATTAGCATTTGGAGTCGGATAATACGGCGTTGAGAATCCATTGCATGAGACTCAGCAGCCATATTCTCATTAGCTATTGGGTGTGTACCTGAGTCTACAAGCAAAGGTTTTCTTTCCTCACCAAATTCCTTAGGGTTTTGCATGTTGTGATTGGAGTCACTATACATACTACTTGTTTTCTATGTTTTCATCCCTGAAACAAAAATTGAAATGCCAAAAATTGGTGAAGACCAAAAACAACTCAGTGAGTCGAAACTCTGTCTATGTTAGAAACTAGTCCATCCTGAGTCAAAACTTTGCCCATGTCAGAAACTAGTCCATCCTGAGTCGAAACTCTATCCATGTTAGAAACTAGTCCATCCTAAGTTGAAACTCTATCCATGTCAAAAACTAGTCCATCCTAAGTCGAAACTCTGTCTATGTCAGAAAATAGTCCATTTTAAGTCAGAAATCTGTCCGAGTCAAAAACTAGTCTATCCTAGTCAAAAATTAGTCCATCTCAGAATTAGTCATACTCAGTTATCATACTCAGCAATTAGAAAAAATCAAAATTTCTAGGCTCTTTCCTGTGAATAGTCATACGAGTCTGATAATCCATTGTGCTGCACTAGGTCCTATGTCATACGAGTCTACTGGTTTTTCGTCTTTTGTCATCCTACACATGCCTATTTGTCATATGGTACGAGGCAACAACTCGTACAAAACAAAACTATTGTCATCCTGTAGCTGCTAAATTATCGTCCGGTCTAGAAAATACTATCATACGAGTCTCTGGTTTTATCAAAATAGAACAGTCAAACTTGCCTAAAAATAGCTTACAACAAACATAATATTGGTTATCATTTTCCAGAGCATAAACAGATCAAGAGAATGTACCTCTACCATTTGTATTTCATGATTTGGTCGATCACCTTTCAGCTAGTTCAATCAACTACCTATCAAATTTTAGTCACTTAGATAACATCTTATATAGGATAGATCATTCCTAAAACCAGACTGAATCTTACACTACACTTAGAATCAACTTAGATAACATCTTAGATAGGATAGATTGTTCCTAAAATCAGACTAAATCTCAGTTGTTTCTCCTAAACAATACTCTAAATAGAACAACTAGCTCTGAAATTGATCTTGACCTCTGCATCACAAACAACTTTAGGTCACACAAATCCATAAAGATGCCTATTCAAACTAGGAGTTCTCGTAAGAAACAAGCCAAAGGCAAAGAATAAACCTTCACCTATCAAGATAATCCATTCTACATGAAGGATCCACTCACTGACATGCCGTCGGCATTAGGCGGACCAGTTTTTGATGAACCTGAATCTCCCACCATACATGAGACAGAATACAATGATGGAAACAAAAATGACCGTAATATTCCCAAAAATCATAATGACTCCTCATCATCAAGTGAGACTGACGAAGACGTTGAACCTCCAGAAAAAGAAATCCTTGACTGTCAAAAAGACAAAGACTTTAGAAAAATGATGAAAACTATCATGACCCAAGAGAAGGAAGACTATTTCTTAGAACTAGTAAAACAAGGTGCCAAACTTCCTATTGGATATGATGTTCAGACAATTGTTACTAAAAATTAAGACTCACCTATACTTATGGTACACAAATAGTTACTAGCTTTGTAGATGGAGGTCACAACACTGAAGAATAATGACAAGTCTCCAAAATAATATTCTCTGGAAACAATATGTCCCTTTCCATTTGACAAGAATCTACACATGCCTCCATTTCCTCCATGAGTGGAAATCCCAAAATTTGACAAATATGATTGTACCTCAAATCCTCAAGATCATGTTAGGGAATTTAGTGTTGCTTGTATGGAGTTCATGCACGATCAAACATACCTCATGCGTATCTTCCCAAGGAGTTTGGGGGGTCAAGCAATGGAATGGTTCTCAAGTCTACCCAAAGGAATAAAAACATTTGAAGAACTAATCCAACTATTTTTAAAATAATACTCATACAACATTCGACATCCTGTGACTATGATCAATCTTTGTAATACTCAACAGAAAATAGGGGAACCTCTTCTTACTTTTCTCCAACGCTAGAGAAAGATGTTCTCTAGGTACCCATGACCTATCCCAGACTCTAAGAAAATGGATATATTTGTCAATAACTTGGTCCCCGAACTAAAATATAGCTTACAAGTACAAGTACACCCATCATTTAACAAAATGGTAGATAATGTCATTTGAATGGAAGATGTGCTCATAAACAAGGGGGATATCATACCTTGGAAAGAAACACAAACAAGATCTAGCTCTAAAGAGAAGAACAAGTATTGAAAATTTGGCAAAGACAACAATAAGAATGTTGTTAACAATGGAGTAGTAGACACTGTTAAAACCAACTCAAAATCCATAATATTCAACTTGGCTAGTGGTATACAAGCACTTAAAGCTGCTGAGGCTATCGTAGAGAATTCACCAAAGAAAGCAAAGGAATGGTTCAAAGAAAAGCCTTGGCTTTCCAAACCTAAATGTGATTTTACTCCTCTTAAAGAATCATATGAATTTGCTTTCAAAACTCTATTGGCAAACAACTTGATAAAACTACCAGATAACTCCAAACCATATGATCTAGATGTAAAACCAAGATGGTGGAGAGAAAATGAATATTGTGACTTCCATCGGAATAAGGGTCATAACATAAACAATTGCATCGAGCTAAAACATGAGATTCAAGATCTCATAGATGCTGGTAAAGTTTTTGTTCATGGGAATCATCCAACCAATGATGATCATAAAGTATTTAAAGACCCTTTGCCTTCTTATGAACAAGGTGATTCCTCAAAGACCAAAGGAGGTGCCAAGGTAAATTATACTTATGCCAGCCAAGACAACATTATCAACATGATTGAGCTTTCACACTCGGAATATTGCAATGTGATTATAGGTCAAGATAAACCAAATGAATCACGACATGCAAGAGCTCTGACCCGATCTCAAAAGAAAGTTACCCTCTAAGGAGCTAGTTCTTCCAACCCGACTCAAGAAACATCAAATCCAACAACTTTGTCAAACAAACAAAAAGAATCAACCTTGGACAAATTTAAAAAGTTAACTTCATCATCATCCTCCACATATAGCGTGGTTAAACAGTTAAAAAGGACAAATGCTCAAATTTCAATTTTTGAATTGCTACAACTCTCATCTGCTCACAAGGAAATCCTAGACAAAGCATTGCTCACTACCAGCGTTCCAAAAGATTTAGACATTGATCGGTTTTAGTCTATGGTGTGTCATCTGACTTCACCTCACTATTTGACCTTCTCTAAAGAAGATGACAATTCATCAAATCATCCACATAACCAGCCATTGCATATTGAGGCCATGATCCACAAACACAAAGTTAAACGTGTTTTGATAGATGGAGGTGCAGGGTTGAATATCTGTACTTATCATCTGCTTACACAACTAGGATTCTCTAAAAATGTTATTGATCCTGGCAAGAAAATAACAATAAAAGCCTATGATGAGGAAGAAAGGACCTCCAAAGGTCTAGTATCATTACCAATTAGAGTGGGACTAGTAGAGAGAGATGTCCTTTTCTAGGTTCTTGATATTCCATTGTGATACAATATATTACTAGGCAGGCCGTGGATTCATGAAATGAAGGTAGTACCATCAACATATCACCAATGCTTAAAATTTCCTTATAACGGAGCTAAAGTCAGTATTCCTACTAATACAAATGTCATTTGTAATGCATTGACAAAAGATGCAGATACTTTTGTGCCTCATAATAGGGCAGCCTCTCCAAATGAAGATCCAAAAACATTGATGAAAGACTTAGAAAAGAGATTGAAGACTACAGATACCGGCATGGATGGCTACAAGATAGAACTGATACTATCATTAGTTTCTCTCCCTCCATCACCAAGATAGTTGGGCAAACCATCAGAGGCTATGAGAACATAAACTTCAGCTCTGAATACTATATATGATGGTCTCTTTATACAGTCTTCTACCTCCTTGGTGGATGAAATAGAAGAGTATGTTGTGCTTAATTGGCTCTTTAAGGAAGATAGTCTAAATGAGGAGGTACGACATTGTGAGATTTCCTCAAACCAATATGGTCATGGTTACAAAATGATTCAGCGCATGGGGTACTCAGGTACCGGTCCTTTGGGCAAACAAAAAGAAGGTATTACTAAACCAATTCAGCTACAAACCAAATCCACACATGATAAGGCTGGACTGGGATACAATCCGAAAAAGACATCAGACCAAAAACATGTTTCTAAGTCTAAGTGCCCAAAAAGGATATCACCTTTAACATTACACGAAGCATATCATAAACAAACAAAAGTAGAGTGTAGAAAAGAGAGAAGAATCGGTAGTCAAGAAAGAAGAAATAGTCAGTGCTCAAGCTTCGACGGTATCAGCTACGATAATATAAGAAGTTGAGGTTCTTGAGGATATAAGAGATGAAATGGTAAGAATCAGAGAATTGTTTGCACCATTAAAAGTTCCAGTTACATATACTGGCAGGCAACAAGTAGATGATTCAGAGACTAATTCAAATGAGTATGAATGGGGTCTTGACTATCTTTCAAACACATCCACTATAAAAACTCCAAAAGAATCTAGTGGTGTCATAGATGATAATCAAGAGCTGATGCGCATAAAACTAGAGAAGGAAATACAAGAAATTAGACAAAAGAGGCAAGCAAATTATGAACAAGGATTGAAAAAAGGAAGAATACTAGAAAGCTTCTCATCTATGTGCCCTTATCCTAAAACAAAACAAATCAATTATAGCACTACACAGGAAGAGTTGGAAGCTATAGAACAAGAACTAGTCATCAGTCCAGAAGAAGCTGAATGGAGTAGATGACAACAAATCATAGAAACAATGAGATCATGTCAACAAGTGTGTCAGATACAAATGACAAATGAACCACAACATGAAAGAACTTGTAGCATTAAAGATGTCGGTATTGATACCATACATATGCTTACTAAATCACCTAAAAGAGCCTTGGAAACTTTATCTGATGACTCTGATGATAGTCCTATTCATGATGATATCCACTCAACCTCAAATTCTGAATCATCTGATACAAACAATGAAAAGTTGCCTACTAGTCTTATTGTTGTTGAACCATGATATGACGTCCAGTCTGGCCTAGTAAATGATGTTACAAGTATGTCTATTGGATTAGATTGATTAAATTCTAACATGAAATTTAATAATCATGATCTAACTCTTCTTGGTCTCGAGACACTTACGCAAGGTATCATTCTGGAACTCGACTTTTCGATCTGCAGTTGTGATAACAATACCGTGAATGCTCTTGAACCTATCCAAAATTTGTCCTTAGTACATCTTGAATTGATTGACTGTACTTTACAAAATGAACCCATGGATATACCTACTTTTGCCAATGACTATACATTATCCTATTATCTCAATGCAGTTGAACCTATAAACTCTTCCACCAGTGAACAAAGTGAAAATATGACTGAAGCGGATAACAAGTATCTTAGTTGCAAAAACAAGAAAAATAAAAATAAAAGATCTGATGGTGAAAACCATATTGTGGCAGTGTCAGAATCTAAAAAAGAGAAAATAAAGGATGTACCTAAAGGTGAGATACTTGGTATACTACCTAGTCATTTCCAGGAGTGGTCTTCCATATTGATTGAGCCAACTCAACCAGTGAATATCAAGAATCAAGAGACACCACAAATCATTCACGTAGCTCAATCACTATCAACAAAAGAATTGAAGGAGTTCACTCAGCTATTCTTAGAAAAGAAAATAAACTTTGCATGGACGTACTCTAATATGCCAGGCTTGGATCCTGATCTCATTATGCACCATCTCTCAATCATGCCAGGAGTAAAACTAGTTAAACAAAAACTTCGTAAGATGCACCCGCATGTAGCATTATTGGTCAAAGCTGAACTAGAGAAACTGCTCAAAGCTGGATTTATCAGAGCAATAGATTATGCTGAATGGATTTCCAACATAGTGCCTATGTCAAAAGAAGATAAATCTATCAGAGTTTGTACAGATTTTAGAGATCTCAACAAAGCATGTCCAAAAGATGACTTTCCATTGCCAAATATTGATATGATAGTCGACATGATAGCTGGGTATGAGATGTACTCACTAATGGATGGATTTTTTGGCTACAATTAGATTAAAATTGCTCCTGGAGATCAAGAAAAGACAGCTTTCACTTGTGCATGGGGAACCTTTTGCTAGAACGTTATGCCATTTGGGTTAAAGAACGCAGGGGCAACCTATCAAAGAGCATTTACAACTATCTTTCATGACATGATGCATAAAAATATGGAAGATTATGTTGATGACACCTTAGTGAAGACTATGAAAAGATCAACGCATATTCAAGAGTTAGGTCCTATACTTGACAAAATGGAAAAGATCAAGCTTTGATTAAATCCAAAGAAGTGTGCATTCGGAGTGACATTTGGTAAACTACTTGGCTACATCATTTCAAAGAAGGGAAGCGAGGTTGATCCTGAGAAGGTCCAAGCTATAATGGAAATGCCACCTCCGAAGAACATCAGTCAAATGAGAAGTCTACAGGGACATCTCCAATCCATTAGAAGATTCATTTCTCAACTAGCAGACAAAGCTCAACCTTTTACAAAAGTATTGAGAAAAGGAATAATATACAACTGGGATCAGCAGTGTGAACAACATCTTCAATAGATAAAAGAGTACCTATCTAATCCACTGATCTTGATGCCACCTATTCAAGGTAAACCACTCATCTTATATATATCAGCAACTGATTCATCATTGGGGGCACTTCTGGTGCAACGGGATGACAACAAAAAGGAATGGGCTATTTATTACATTAGCAGGACATTGGTGTCTTATGAAATGAACTACAGTATAATAGAAAAAGCATGCTTGGCATTAGTCTTTGCATCACAGAAACTAAGGCACTATATGCTAGCACATTCAGTCAAGCTGGTGGCCAAAATTGATCCACTCAAGTATCTTCTTAATAAAGCAACACTCACTGGAAGATTGGTGAAATGGGTCATGATCCTTATAGAGTTTGACATTGAATATGTGGAACAAAAAGCCATAAAAGGACAGGTAATTGCTGATCAACTTGTTGAAGCTCCACTTGAGGATACTCAACCAATACACATCGAGTTCCCAGATGAATTAATAATGCATCTTACTCAACAACCCTGGAAGATGTTCTTCGATGGTTCCTTTACTCAAAATGGTTCAAGTGTTGGCATATTATTTATTACTCCTCAGAAGTATTCAATCCCAAAGTCTTACAAGATTCTATTTCCCTGCACAAATAATATTGCAGAATATGAAGCTTTGGTGAATGGAATAAAACTAGCTATTGAATGGAAGGTTGTTGAATTACATATCTATGGAGATTCTCAATTGATCATCAATCAAATCAATGATACATATCAAACTCGAGATGATAAATTAATGCCTTACAAGAGGATGGTGGATAATATCAAGAAGTACTTTGCTTTTGTATCATTTCAACAGATTCCTAGATCAATGAACAGAGCAGTAGATGCTATGGCCACCTTGGCATCTACACTTGAGCTACAGGAGTCCAATTTTCACTTTGATTTCTTGGTGGAAGAGTTATACTACCCCGCTTATGATTCTTCTAAGACCCAAATAGTCTGTTCTATTATTGGACATGACTCATCCCAATACAGCCACATCTATTCCTATCTATGTGATCAAATTATCCCTAAAAACCTTACTCGTAATGAGAAAATAAACCTAACTCGAAATGCTTTGTGGTATGTTATCATAGCTAATGATTTATTTAGATGATGTTTGGACAGTACATTGCTTAGATGTCTAGAAACTAAAGAATCTAAATGTGCATTATCAGAAGTCCATGAAGGTATTTGTGGATCTCATTCGAATTGCTTTACTTTAGCTCGGAAACTATTACGGGCTGGTTACTGCTGGCCAGATATGGAAAAAGATGCCATAAAATTTGCTAAAACTTGTGAGAAATGTCAACTTCATGGAAATCTCATACATGCCCCGACAAGGGACCTCATACCATTTATATCACATTAGCCTTTTCAGCAATGGGCCTTTGATCTCATTGGTCAGATATATCCGGCTTCGTCCAACAGACATAAATTCATCATAACTACCACTGAGTATTTCACCAAGTGGGTAGAGGTAGTTCCACTCATCAAAGCAACTAGTAAACAAGTCTCCTTATTCATCCTAAACTATATAATTTGCAAGTATGGGATACCTTCGTCCATCATGACTAATAATGGAGGACAATTCAAGAATAAAGATTTGGACAAGCTTTGTGAGAAATTCAAAATAAAGCAACATTGGTCATCAGTATATTACCCTCAAGGTAATGGACAAGCTAAGGCATCTAACAAAAACCTATTGACTATCCTGCATAGAATAGTGAACAAGTATGGGAAGGATTGACATCTGCAGCTCAATCCTACACTATGGGCTTACAAAACTAGTATCAGAACACCTACTGGGGCTACACCTTTCTCTTTGGTGTATGGGTCTGAAGCAGTATTAACTATTGAAGTAGAAATACTGTCTCTAAGAGTTTCATTGCAAGGTATTGTTACTGATGAAGATCATAGAATATCTAGATTGCAAGAACTCAAATTGTTGGATGAGCATCGGCAAGTGGCGTTTGATCATCTCAGAGTGTATTAGAAGAGAATGTCCAGAGGATATAACAAGAAGGTTCGACAAAGAGAATTTCAAGTTGGTGACCTAGTTCTGAGAGAAAATCCAAAAAATCAACAGTTTCATGACAATAAAGGGAAGTTTGGACTCAACTGGCTGGGTCCCTACATTGTTACTACAACATACGGCTCTGGTGCCTATCAACTCTCAAACTCGGAAGGAGAACAACTCCATGAACCGATTAACACCATCCACTTGAATAAATTCTTCGCTTAGCATTCTCTGCTCTAGAAAAAATGTACAGTTGAAAAAAGTCCTAAAAAAAATAATCCTAAAAATCAGAAAAAGTCCTGAAAAATCCAAAAAAACAAAAAAAAAAAAGAAAAGAAAAAAAAATATATAAAGAGAGAAATTGCCCTAGTGAAAACCTAGTAAACAGGCACCTTGGTAAAAAAAAAAATGAATCTCTTCCAAGCAGGTGGAAACCTGGTGAACAAGCGCCTCTTGTACTCAAGCGCTCCATCTATCAACACAATGTTGACATTTCCCGCTTTTGTGCATCTTTTGCTTTCGCTTGTACATATTTTTAGTCACTTTTGTGACATCCTGGTTCATTGGAACCCTCATGACTTGAAATTGATCAACCTCCTAGTCTTAGGTTACTCAACAGAGCACATTACATATCCTAAGCAGTGTCAACCAAGTCATTCTTCTGTCAGTGAAACTTGGTCATCCACTCCAAGTCAGTCACCTGTCTCCTAACTACTAAAGAGTTTATCACTGAGTTCACAAGCAAAACAGCATAATGGAAAACAATCACTAAATAGTTTGAGCTATGAATGAAAATTTTCTTTGTATGCTGTCTTTTATATTGATTTTCGATTATTGTCCCTCTGAGTAACTCGAGGAAGTCTATTGTGACTAAGAAGAGAAAGGATTGGGGGCATAATATTTTCTTTGTTTTCTAATTGTAAGAATGATCCCAATGATTTGGAAACATATAAATTAGCTGGGTGTCTGTGATAAGAGCCTTCACATCAAGGTGAAATCACCTCACATACCTCGCCTCCTCTTATTTGTATGCTATAGGGAGGTCCATATCATTTCTTTGTTTGTTTTGAGGGAATTTCTTTATGATGCAATTCGGGTCCCTGCGAAATCTGTCCAAGGATATGAACGAAAAAAAGGGTCATTGCGGACAAGATAATTAATATTGCACATTAAAAAAGAAAGGAACTTTAACCTTCTTGTTGTGTTTGTTATGCCCAATGATGAATTTTAAGTATTTTAAATCCAGTGACTAGGTTTAGGTTGCATTTTGCACAACATTTTGCATATCATTTTACATTTTTGTGAATCTAGAGTGATTTCAGTATCGTAATAATCTCTTTATCTTCTGAAGGAGAGCTGAAAGCATCATCATTACTTATGCTAAGTGATCTTTTTATCATCATTTCTTCGATTGAGTACTTGTGTTTTGAGATGTTTTAGCTGTATACATAACATTTCATATAGCTTCATATATTTCATTATTACTCATTTGCATTATCATTTATTTGCATATCAAAGAAACAAAAATATACATTCATATGGAAAAGAAATGAATACATATAGAATAAAGCATATAAGAGACATCTCATAAGTGAATCAACACAAGTACGATGAAGCCAAATCAGATCTTGTATATATATAATGTTAAGTATAAGAGTAGAAAATGATGTCCAATGACATATACAAACTCCCATCAGAGCAAGAATCATATAGGCTACAAACAATGGGGGTGTCTAAAAAAACAATCCGAGCTACAAATGAATCATCTAGCTGGTGCCCTCTCCCTCATCGCCTGGTGGAAGAGGAGGAGCCTGATGTCCGGGATCTTAGCATGGTGCCCGAGCTCCCTCCAATCGTGCCATATACTGTGAATAGGGTTGTACCTACTGTGCAATAAGAACTGTGATACTATATGCCGCCATATAATATGTTGCCCTACTGCTCTAGAGAAGAACCTCCCATCTTAGAGACTCTATCTCTGCTCTCGACTCTGCTCTCAATGCTATAATTTGGCGATCACACTTAACCTTCACCTCAACCATCTGTCGGTCTCACTCTGCCAGCTGAGTCTGATCCACTATCAACTGTGACTATAGCTCTGCAAGATGTGCTCTCATCGACCATCCTGTGTCAGCCCCCTGCTCTCTTGCAGGCTCTCCGCCACCATCCCCATTGCCATCTCCACCTGTGGCTCCACCCTGCTCATCCCGCCATTGTCGGACCTACCTCAGATCTACTTTCTCCTCCTCTCTGCCACCCAACCTCATGCCTACTCTCCCAAGGGATCCACCCTCAACCCTTTGCTATCCAACATTAGCTGGCACCCTGCTACTGCTAGCACCGGGATCACCACCAGTCCATCGTGGAGCCTCTGATCTTTGTGCTTGTCCCTACCTCTAGCCCTGTCTCTGTGCCAGTGTGGGGGCATCATCCTCCACATCCTCAATATGAGGAGCCTACTCTCCTAGATCTGTAAATTGAGGGAACAGATACTGCTGAAAGTAATCCCTATACTGGGGCAATACCCCTGCATCTGCTACATCATCCAGGTAATCCCATCTTAGGCAGTGTAACCCTGTCAACTCCTGAATCACCAACATGTATGATAACCATGGAGACCATCCTTGTCTCTCCTCAAATGCATATCGAGCATACGTTGTATACTCCTACGAGATTCCCTAAGGCCGACCGTACTGCCTCATCACTCGTGAAATGATGAATCACTCCACAACAGTCTGTGATCTCCCGATCAGTGGGCATGTCACAAAAAGGTCCCTGCAAATCCTCTGCTAGTCATCCCATAGCTCCAATCCTCTATATGGTCTCCATATGATGGCTTTCAGGTCATCAAGCTATTGTCTTTAGAAGTCTGTCTTGCCCAGATGGGGCTGTGTGATATATTCGGCATACCTGTAAATGATCGGATACCTGAACTCTCTACTGTCATCTACAATCGGCCGACAAACGAGAAGGTGCTCCCAAGCCCACATCTGCAAAATGTATACACCCACGGCCATGCTCTACCCATCTCTATAAACAATCTCATGCATCTCCTGATACATGTGGGCCAATAAACAAGAACCCCAGCCAAGTCTCTGAGGGGTCTCTATCAACCTCTCTAGCATCCAGCCCCATCCGCTCTGGAAACCTTGCTACCCTCTGTCTAGCATCAAGAAGCAACCAATGAACCCTGCTAGAACACATGCCAGGGGATACTCCTCACTATACCTGCTCATAAGTATGTCCCAACTCATGGAATGAGTCAAAATGTTTGGGTCCCTGAATACATTCCTAAGTGGTTGTAGTCTAGGTAACAACGTGGTATCATAATCCACCTTATCCCTAACAAAAGGGACATGAAGGACCCTGTACACATCCTTGGGAGTGATAGTCAACTCCCCAACTAGCAAATGAAATGTATTCTACTTCGAATGAAAACGCTCAACCAATGCCGTGAGCATTCTGTGGTTCACATAGATATCAAGTACTCGCAATAGATGAGTCAAGCCACATAAGTCAACATGAGCCTGCTCAACCTCAGATAAATGATGAACTAATGCCATTGTAGGTGGATATACACATCTGAAGAGTACAAGAGGTAATCAAACCTGCAAAAACCCAACAACGATCATCATAAAACATTCCAAATGAGCCTACAAGAGAAGTTAAACATCACGCAAATCCAAATAAGTTAAATGCAAAACCAAAATTTCATGTTTACACTTTGAAAAATGATCACTGTCTTTCAAACAACAAAACACAGTCAAGCAGCATCTCGTATGAGTTAGGAATGGCTCTCGTATGAGAAAATAGCCTCGAACAATAAACTTTTACACATCGCATGACAAAATGGTCTTTTAACAGACCTATCGTACAACACGAGGGTGGACCCCGTATGACAAAACTAGTAGGCTCAAACGAAAAAAGAATTTTTACCACTTTCTCGTATGAGACAGGATCCTATCTCGCACGATAAACTAAGTCACCCGACCCAAAAAACCTGCAAAAACTTCAAAAAAGCATAAAAAAATTCAAAATTGGAAACATAAAGAGGCTTAAGATCGATCACTTTCCACTGGCTCATAGTTTCAGGGTCGATTATGTCTTCTCTGGCACTCAAATTGATGTTGATGAGTATGGACCACCATTTTTCTCGCAGAAGGCTTTTTGAATTTTCAAACTTGGAGGGTTAAAATGATTTGAAAATAACACTTTCGTCCCATATATAGCCTAAAACCTAATTTTTCAACTTGCTCCGATGGTCACGAAAATTGTACCCTTACCTAATTTGCTTGCTCTGATTCCATTTTTGGGATTGAAATTGAAATTCGAGATCATTTTTCTAGTCAATTTCACAATTTCGACCACTTAGCGCTCTTTTATCCAAATGCTCATTCTTTCTTCAAATTGCACTCAATCACTGAATCTTAATTCAATTTTATTCTACACATCAACATTTCAATCAACTCTATGCTCAATTTCTTATCAATCATCACCGAAATTTTCAAAAATTCCTTAGAATCAATTTATGCTCAAAAAACTTAATTTTGCCACCAAATCGCCTATAATCAAGTACCCTCATTATCTTTCGATTTCGCTCCAGAGGGGCATATTTGTGACCTTATGACATCACATCTCACAAGTCGAGAAATTTTTTCAAATTTTCATCAAAAGTCGAGCAAAATTTTTCAACTAAAGAAAATCAATTCTTATTGCTAAGGGGCATCTCAACTTCATCACTTCACATCAAGTTGAGATCTCTCGATCATCTGAATCGAATCAATCACTAGGGGCATATCAGTTTCATTGCTTCAAATCAAGCTGATATTTGTCTTTCTTCTAAATCAATCTCTTAAAGTTAATCAGTTTCATTGCTTCAAATCAAGCTAATTATTTGTTTAAACTCAATCAAAAGTTTCAAGAGTATCTTTGATCACACTAAATCTAAGCAGGTGTTCAGTATTTGTTTCTTGATCAAGCTGAACGGTTCATTCTTCGCTCATCATGTCTTGATCAATCAAGTTCAAGATTGATTTTTATCATCACTCACTGTATCTAAGAGATCAATCAAGTTCTAGATCAGTAAGATCCGCTTCTTGATCAATCGAGTTCAAGTTTAGTATCTTTATTTTCTATCGTTCCTTAGTTCAATCAAGTTCAGGATTGGTATCACTTTAATCAGACTTCTTTGAGCTTTGTCGCTTCAAATCAAGCTAAACACCTTGCTTTTCATCTAGTTCGTGATCAATCAAGTTCAGAACTGGCATCTCCTAGACATCACACATTCTTTGAACCAACGCGTTGCTCGCACATTAATTCAAAGAGGGGCAAATGTAATACCCTAAAATTAATCATCTAAACCATGGGCCCCTAATCTCGACAACACCACCAAGGTCCTAACCAAAGGCAATTAAATCAATCTTGAGCACATTATTAATTCTTTAATCACCAAATATCACATGGCAAATCAACTTCTCAATATTAATTAAATATTTATTTAATTAATCAAATCATTTCCAATAATATCATTTTGATCAATTATCCCATTTTAATTTATTAAATATCCTTGCATATTTAATTAATTAATAAATTTGCCATTCAATCATGCAAAAAGGATTATTTTATTACAAAAGATGAATTAATTTATTACAAAGAGTTGAATTGAATTGAGAGAGAAATCAAACTTGAGATATTATTTATTTTTCTAAATTTAGAACTTGAAATCAGAAAAGCAATTTAATTGAATTATTGATTATTCTCTAAAATTGGAACTCAAAGCTTTTCAGAAAAAAGAAGTTCAGTTACATTGAAAAGACCTTTTTCTTGAATAAATCAAATATGTGCATGGAATTATCTATTTTCATCATATATGCATGGAATTAATTTATTATTATTTTCCAATGCAACTTGGACTTCTAATTTGAATGCATTTCAATTAAACTATAATTGGAATCTATCTCAAGGTTAACGGAACATGATTTCTCAATTATTTCAATTAATCCAAAATTAAGCTTTTTCATCATCTCTCTTGTGATTCTCTATAAATTTAGTCTTTAGCTCTCATTCCAATTCACCCTAGAGATTTTTGAGAACACGCTTGGAGATTATTATCACACTAGTTTCGCTCTGGAGTCATTGAAGATTATTGTGCTTTTTAGATTGTTTACATCCATTTTACATTCATTATTGCTTGCATCCATCATTGCTTGAATTGATTATTGCTTGAATTGTTCATCCATCTTGCATCCATATAGTTAATATCATATAGATTAAATCCTTCATCTTGGTGTAGTCTAGTCACTGGTATTGCTTATAAAAATCTGAGAGCGGTCTTATACTGGCATCTTTTAGAAGGCAATTAGTCACTTTGCTATGGTTTATTACTTATTGATTATTGATTGCTAACCATGCATATAATGACTTAATTGAAGTGTTGTGCTTGCAGCTACAAGTTCACTTTTTCACACACACAGGTCTTGTCTTTGAAGTTGGTGAAAGCTCCGGTAGTGCAAACAATCATGATCATAGTAAACCGATAAGACAACCCAATGCCTACAAATTTAATGGGAAATGCTTTAACTGTAACAAGTATGGTCATAGAGAAAATCAGTGTAGATCTAGAAACTATCAGAACACTAATGCACCCACCGGTCAAATCAATGCAGAACACATACCAGCATTGGATATGGAAAAGCTATTTAGAAAAATAATGTGACTTGTTATGCTTGTAACAAGATTGGATATATTGCAAAATTTTGTAGAAGTATGGCATGACCGACAAATAATAAAGGACCCATTTTGAAAGGTAAAGAGAAGGTTGAAGAGGTAAAGAAAGAATTTTCAAAACAATGGATTAGAAAGAGAGATCAAAATGTTGATGAGACTATTCTTTCATCGGTAGAATAGAGTATCACTCCACTGACAGGAGATTCTTCATCTAACTAAAAAGAAACCTTTTGGGGTATGGCAACTAATTGAAAATCATGCTAGTTTACCCTCGGTTGATGGTAAGAAGATGAAATGCTTCTTTACCGGCAGATGAGTTAAGTTTCACTTAACCGACATGAATTTATTGTGGTCATTGAAGGAAATGACACTATAAAGCAAGTGTTTTTCACTCTTTTTCACTCACCGAGCATTCAAATTTCCTAAGAGCATGAAAAACCCGAGTGAAGGCATCCACAACAAGAAGTAAAGAAAAATCTTTAGAGCATTCAAACCTAAAGGTAGATTAAGGTATTTATCACTGGCTTCCTCCTCTGCACCTGAATTCATTGCAAACCCTACTATTGTTGAAGTGGTTAAACACCCTAGGCCCTTATTTAAAATCATACCCGAAGTAGCAAAGCAGGATGATACCCTAGGTGCATTCTCTAAAATCCCTAAAGGAGTTGCATATGCAGAAGACCCTAGGATATACATACATTGTCATATTGAGGAAATAGGTGTTGATGAAATTATGAACATGTATAAGACTATAATTTGTGGTGAGAATGGTATTGTGAAACCTAAATATAAGATCATAGAAACCATAGGTTTTGTGGAAATACTTGATATTTCGGATTTTCCTAAGTTGTGAGGATTGTACTTAGTAGAGTTCATGGAGAATTCTTTTGGCTTGACTCCTTCCACAAGATCACAAAAGAAGTAGTTAGGGTAGTGACTGGCTTACCTTCCACCGGTAGGAGGTCTGACAAATCTAGGAAAGTTCCAAACAACATTGTGATGACACTAACTGGTGCAGCCCATGACAACAGATCCTTGAGAGTCAATGATGTGAAAGATATAAATGTTAGATTCATTAGCATGATACTAGGATACAAAACTGCACATGCTAATAGATTAAACTCTGTTTCTAGTTTATGTATCAAGAGTGCTTATGACACGGTGAATAGTAACACTAAGATTGACATATGTGAATGGCTAAAGGATGAATTGATTGATAATTTGAAGAAAATTAAAGGTGATAAGAAAGGTACTTTTAGATTTGGTAATCTACTTGTGTGCCTAATGCTATACATTACTAAGGAAGTTCCCGATATAGGTAGGAAATAATTTGGTTTTGACATACCGGTAGGTGAACAAATTTTGGATATCTTTACCGGCATGGGAGATGATGGGAAAAAAACACAATTAAATACTTCCAAGCATTTAAGGCTAGAATGAAAACAAGGGAAAGGTTATCTCAAAGCATAGTTGATAAATATTAAAAAGAAATATATTTTGTTATAAAGAAAGATGAAATCTGGATGGAGGCAGTGGTACCTAGAACTGTTTGGGTGACAAAAATGGGTTATGAGACTAATATAAACATAATTGAGACATATGCTAAAGCCCTACTTGAAGCCCCTAGAGAATCTGAAGAGGAAATATTTGGTAGTGCTGAAACCATTGAGAGCAAAGTGCAAACACTAAAACGGAGGAAGAAAAGAGAGAAAACTATCAGAAAAGAAACAAAACAAGCCAAAGAGATCAAGGAAAACATATTGAATATCACTGTTATTAAGGAAAGTGACTTGGAAGGGTTACAACTGGAAGCTCACCTCTCACCAGTTGGAACTTCATCTGATAGTGAAATCCCAACTGAATTTATGAGAGTAGAAAGGAAAAGAAAACCCTCACCAGCACCCTCTCCTACACCAAAGAGAACAAGAAGGAAACAATAGGTAGTAAGGCCCCCAGTAAAGAAAATGACACCAAGGAAGAAGAAGGAAAAACAAGTTATTTCTCCTTTAGACAATCTTTTAAATGAAATAATAGATGAAGGAAACTTGTCTAATGGTAGCAAATTGTATGATACTTTTACTAATGAAGAAAAGGAAAGCATAGAAAACAATATCATTCTACACTTAGACATTTACAAGAAATTTTTAATAGAAGTTGTAGATGATTTACCAAGTGACTTGTATAGGAGACTTGATGCAAAAAGAATAGCTATTATGGAATTAGATAAGAAGATAAAGATAGAAAAATTGCTTGCAGTTCACCCAGTTAAATCAGCAGATGAAATTGATGAGTTAATAAGTGAGGCAAACAAGATAGTATTTTCAAGTGGTCACCGACATGTAGGTTTAATGGCTGGAAGAGTGAATGAAATCACTGAAGAGACAATGGATAAATGGGATATCTTCTTTGTGGAGAAAGAGAAACAAGAAGAGCTCAAACGACCCAAAAATTTTAGAGTTTACCAAAAGGAAAAGGATAAAGGTAAAGGCAAGGTAGGTGGACCTCCCAACATAAAAGTGACAGACAACTTGCCCCACCTCCCTCTGATACTCCAGTGGTTGAGACTGTTGATACACCACCGACTACTGATAATGTTGAGCTGGAATCAACACATGAGGACACCAATCCTGATTCAGAAGTTTTATATACTATGAATATTGATACACAAGAGGTAAATATTGTGGTTGATAAGGAAACCACTACTGAAAAGAAGGGTGTGGCTACTAAGCCACCAGTTGAGAATATTGTAGTGGAAACACATGTAGAGCATATAGTTGAAAATGTTGAAATTGGGGTTGAGACGCAAATTGAACAATCAGTTGATCCCCTGGCTTCTGGAATGGTGACTGATACCATTGGTGCACACATTGAAAAACCCACCGAGTTATAGAAACTGACTGATAACATAGAGAAACCAGTTGAGATACTGATAGTGGATAGTTCAGTACATACTAAGAAACTGACAGTGAATACTGAGACAACATCAGAGAAATCGACAGAAGAGAGCACAAAGAAACAAACTGAGGTACACACTGAGAAAAAGGAAGAGAAAAAAGTTGAGGTACAGGTTCATACTGAGACAGTACCACTAGCAATAGCTGAGAAACCCAAGCCTTTTCTAGTTGAAATGATAACACAAACTGACCTATCAGAGGTCAATATAAGCAAAGAGGTTACTCACACCGATGAAATGCAGATTGTTAAGGTAGTTGGACAGTCATCTGGTTCTTCCATGACAAAATTTAGACCAACTAATGTAACAGAGGTATTATTGGATTCAATTACGAATCTCATAGAGTGTAATGCACTAGCTTATAAGGCTATTGATGATACCATACCTATTCTAAAATTGATTGCACCCAGGTGCATTGTGGAAGATAAAGATTCTTTAAGTCAATTAGACACATTGTCTAAATATATCACTAGTAACATATTGATAGTTGAACAGATAAATGAGGAGACATTTAGAGAGAAAATGAATAAAGAAAAAGAGAAATTATTTGATGAGACAATAAAGAAGTGCATAGAACACATTAACATCCTCCTATCGGCACTAAGAAAAACAATAATGGAATTTAAGGAGTTGTACAGAGACACATGTAAGACAAATATTTTGATAGTGGATATAGACAAGGATATCAACAAAGTACAGACATAAATAAATAATATAGCTGACAATCTCATCGGTTCATCAGAACCCATATCAATTATAGAGTTGGAGATAGCAGGTGTAGACACCTAAAAATGGTCAACACTTGCGGAGTCATACTTTAACATTTGCGCATTGCCTCATTTTAGGTTTTTTTGTGTCGCATTAACATTTCTCCTATGTTTCACACTTGGTCTTTATCATTTGCGAGCATCGAGTCATTCTTCTATATTATTCAATCATCTCGCTCTCAAATTTGGTCTTGTCGACAACAATCTCCAGTCATGATTTTGGTCAATCTTATCCTATCGCATCAATGTGCATGCTTATTTGTCATCATTTTGGACATCATCAATCCTAATTAGGTTTTTGTCCTCATGTCAATCTTGTGATCGATTTGTCATCGATCATTGTCCGCTTGTCAATCTTGTCCTCTGGCGATCGATTTATCATCAATCCTTATCATTTTTTTTGTTTAACGATCGATTTGTCATTGGTCATTGTCATGTTCGATCTTGTCATTTTTGCGATCGATTTGTCATCGATCATGGTCATTTTCAATCCTATCGTCTTGCAATCTATTTTGTCATCAACCCTTGTCATCTTTTCAATTTTGTCATTTTGCGATTAATTTGCCATCAATCATTGTCTGTCTCAATTATGTCAATTTGGATCAATTTGTCATTGTTCCTCGTCAATTGGTGCATTTTCTCAATCAAATCATTTATCAAATTGGTCATTTATCAATCCAAAATCAAATCAAATCGAGTCAATTATCTTTCATCAAGACCTAATTCATCTCCTAGGGTTTCGTGATTTCATCATTTAACCTGGTTTGTCATTTCCTCCTTTAGGATTAATAAATTATTTATTTATCCTAAGTTTTCTTGTCACAATTAAATGTTCATTTAATTGGCTAATTATTCCTCTTTGTGAATAAATTAATAAATGACAAATTATTAATTAATTTACCTAATTTCTAATTTCTATCAATTTCTTAATTCCTAAATTCTTAATTCTCTAATTTCCTAATTTTCTAATTCTTAATTTCAAATTCCTCCTATTTCTCTCCTAAATTCATGGAAATGACATGTCAATTTGTCATAATTTGTCATAATTGACAATCAATCAATTTTTGACATAGAAGTTTGTCATAATTTGTCGTAAATCATCAATCAACAAATTTTGCATAGAAAGTGCATAATTTGTCATAATTTGTCATAATTGACATAATTGATTTGCAATTTCCATTTGAATTGAATCATGCTAATCTTGTCATCTCTCCAATTCTTCTATAAATTGGATGAATTTCTTCAATTAAATCCCTTGATTCTTGATCCCTAATCAGATTATCGAATTTCTAATCAATCACGCTTCGAGTACTTTTGAGCAATTTTCTTACCTATTTGCTTTCAAACATGTATGTGCACTTGTAGGTGAGATCCACAACCAAACTATTTGAAGAGGAAAGAAGAACAATGGAGCCGCATGAAGGAAACATTTGGATTTACATCTAGTTTGCATAATCTTTTTGAATGTTTTCTCTTTATGTCTCTATTGAATGTGTTTAGGATAGATCATTGCAATTGTGCTTTCGTGATTGAGCTAATGATTAGTATATTTATCTTGTTTGTGATGATTTCCGATTTCCTATGCTACATTAATTGGTGAACCCAATGTGAACACTAACCATCTAACCCTTTAACTATGTCTTTGAGTGCTTTTGAGTTGATTTGCAGGTCAAAAACCCAAAAACAGGGCAGTGCAGGGCTTTCTGGAGACTTCTACGTCTGTGTAAGACAACCTGCGCCTGTGTCAAGCAACTTGCGCCTATGTTGAAGACATTCTGCACTTGTGTCATGACTTCTATGCCTGTGTCATGACTTTTGCGCCTGTGTAAAGTCCAGAACAGAGGTAAAAATGCAGTGTTTTACTTGAAATTTGTTTTGTTTTTGCATTTTGTTTTTTGTGTTTTGGTTTTTGGTACTAATTATCTGTGCAGAATCTTGGCATATGCATGGAAAAGGCAAAAAATTAAACTACTAACATGTTTTACGTAGAATCTATAGTCAAAGAATAAACACCTCAAACTTCTAACTTGGGTTTTGTAGGTTGCCTTGGAGAAACAACTAAACTTGGTGTTTGTCATTAATGTTTTAGGCACCTTGTGATTTCTAAATAGGTTGGAATGAACATGTTTCTTCTTTGATTGTTGAGTGTGACATTGGAGTAGGAGAGTATGCTCTCATCCTTCTTAGGGTGATCAGAAATCCAGATCTTCGATACCATGCTCATGTCTTTGATTGTGTGTCTCCTTTAGAGGGCCGGCCTTCCCGACCATTTTCTTTTGCAAACAAGTGATAATCATGAGAAGGAATGACCCAAAGTGAGTATGGCTAGAATACCTTGGCATTCTAACTCACTATAAAAAAATACCCGATGAGCGAAAGATTTGAAGGAAGTGTTACGCGGGAATTGCAGTTACTTGGGAAGTGATGACCCTTGAACTCTTTCTCATATCAACATCTAAGTAGGGCCTCTTGGTCTAAATCATGCTTGCATGACTAAATTTGTTTGGTATCTTGATGGGCTTAATGTCTCAATCACGCTTGTGTGACATCAAGGAGTAATGCTTAACAGAAATCCTTACTAAACACCTTATTTGTAGAGGCCAAAAACCCTTCTAGTTGCTTGAGAAGGACAAGTTTGGATACTTGGAAGAGATACTAAGTTCGCCATGGGGAGATTTCCATGGGGACTGATGCTTGGCTGCCCTGAGAAGTGAGTGCTATGGAGGGGAGCCCGTGGGGTCAAGCATCTATGTATTCTCCTTGAATCCCATAATGAGTCTACCTCTCAAGTACCTAATGTCCTTGCCTACCATAAGAAATGTGGGAATGAGCATGATTGTCTTGAGTCTATGTTAAAATATCTTGTCTTCTTTACTTGTCAAAAGTTTAATTGCATCTCATTTCAAAAACAAGGCAAATTGATTCAAAACAAGGCAAATTGATTCAAAACAAGGTTAAACATAAGAGCATTTCATCCAACAAACTTCAAAACATCTTCAAACATGGTTGTCAAATATTTTTAAAAATATTGTCTCAACATTCATGTCACTTAGATTTAGGTTCATCCTAGGTTTGCATTTTGCAAAGTCATTTGTCAAGTACTAAGGTTAAGTTCCACCTAGGTCATACTCGTTTGCATATCAATAAGAGTCATCCATTTGCGTGTGTCCTCTTGCATTAGAGTAATACCATTGTCATACATTCATATTTGCATACCCTAGGTCTCTTCATTAAGCTTAGGTCATTATCATATCATATTAAGGTCATTTGCATAGTAATTGTCCCTTTGCATATAGTGCCAAAACTAGGTTTTGTCATACTTGAGTAATCCAAATCTTTGATAAACCCTAAGTCATTGTTAAGAAGTCTAGACCTTATCAAACCTTTGGTTTTTTTGTCATCACTGTCATTTTGGTCAAACCTATCTTAGTATCCAAGCATATAGGGGAGACATTGTCATTTTGTCCTTTTGTTACTTGGTCCTTTTGTCCTTTGAGGTCTAGACATCATTTCAATTTCCTAAGGGTCTCTTTCTTAGATTTGCATTCCAGAAAGTTTGTCAAAATCTTCAAAAACAACCAAAAACATAGGTTGCATTCTTGCCATAGATTGCATTTTCATCTATTTAGTTTGCATTTAGGTGCATATCATACATTATCCTTGAAAAATTCCAAAAATATTGCATTTGCATAAGTGACATGTCTATTGAAACAAGGTTCCAAGCACCAATGATGCAACAAAGTTTGACATATCAACCGATAATGCAATCACAATTATATCCAACCCAACAACAAGGCAATATTGACACGATGATGTAAATGTCCAAATACAAAAACTAGAGGAGAAACTAGCTCAAGAAGAAGAGATATTGGAACAAAGAGTGAAAAACATTGAGAAGAATAGATCACAAATGTCCAAAGTGTTTCAAAAATTTCTAGGTCAAAATCCAAAGATTGAGCCAATTGATGTAAGATCTCTTATCGAACGATCAGACATACCAGCTCTCCTCTCACAAATAGAGATGATGAAACAATTTCAAGAAAAGAGACAACAACATTATGTGCCTTCACAACAAGAACAAGGAGGTGTTTACTATCAATCAAATTTTCAACCATCACAACCAATTGTTCAACAATTTCAACATATACAACCAATACAACCAATGGTCCAATTTCAACAATATGTCCAACCAACTATACAATGTCAACAAATAGTTCAACCAATGGTGGAATATCAACAAGTTCAATCAACATATCAATGTCAACAACCACAACCAAACATTCAAAAACAAAGGTTGCAGCACACACCAAGCCAAATTTTGAACATGTCAAACCAATTTGATCAACATCTAGTTCGAAATCAAAACATGACATCAGATCAGAACCAACTCCTTGCCAAACAAGTTCAAATTCCAGATACAACCATGTCAAAACCTCGAAAGAAAGGTGGCTTTATTGCAATGATCTTAAGGAAATTACCAAGTGAGTTCTTTGAAGAAGATCAAGATAATACACTTATGTCTAGCAATGCCTCATCCCCTCACAAGCAAATTGACTCTCCAGTGGCATCTATCCCTACACCTTTAGAAGTTTTCCAAGAACCTTCCATATTGTCCTCATCAAACAATACACCCAAGGATGAAATTATCCAAGAGCTATACATAATTGATTGCCATGATAATCCAATTCATGATGCACATCCTTGTCATGTTTCAAAAATACAAGACCCAATGCCACCATGCACTTTATTACCATTACCTATTTTAGAGGACCCCATTCAAAGTCCCTCTTCCTCATGTTCAAGCATTGATTCCTTGCCAGAATCCATCACAAATGTTCAAAGTGCATTTCCTTCATGCCAAACCATTGATCCCTTGTTAGAATCCCCCATGCATATCCAAAGTCTAACCCCATGTCAAGAGGATAATTTAGAGCATGAAGAAATGTGTCTTAAAACAGATCAAGATCAAGATCCTACAACCTTATCATCCCATCCAATTGTTGACCAAGACCCCATATTCCCAGACACTCATGCTGATTCCCCTATTCTTGTCCATCCTATCCAAAGTCCTATTGACACTCCATTCCCCGGTCAAGATCAAGATATCCCAATTCATCCAATCCCAAACGATCCCCTTCCATTTCATGAAAAAAATGTCCTTTCAAATCCCATTGACATTCCACTTCCTAAGAAAGATCAAGATATCCTTTCCATCCTTTATGATGATCCCATTGAAAGTCAAGAGCAAAGAACCTTTAAAGAGGATTCCAATGATCTTCCTCCTTGTCAAGATCAAATTATTCCTTCAGATCCTCCACAAGATCCACTTGTTCCTCCATCTCCTTTTCTTAATGCTCCATATACACTCCAAGATCTCATTGCTTTTGATGATCCCATTATTTCTCCCATTCCATCTCTTGAAGAGCTTGTTATTGAACCATGTCCAATACACAATCCTAGTCACCCCCATGATCCTAATCCCCCTCATGATTCTAATGTGTTAATGCAAGATGTTCATGAACCCTTGACATGCATAATGGGTTCTTCCACTTTGGTGCAATCCGATCCACTTCAAAATCTCATTGTTTCTCTCATATCATATCCACCTCATAATGGACTCGCGTCTTCTTCCCAAAGAAAAGAGTATCCTACAAGTCAAGATAGTCATAAAGGCAAAGGAGTAGATCTCCATAAGCAAGAATCCCTTCATGTTAAAGAAGATCCCAAGGGTCATGTCTACACAACTCACTCTCAAGATGTTGGTATCCCTCCATCAAAATCAAAACATACACCTTCCCCATCATACTTTCCATCCATCTTAGGTCCTTATATTCCTTCATCCTCTATGCAACGTTAGCAAAGGCACACATCCTTGAGTAAATTTCATCAATCCAAAATAATTCCATTTCATTCATATCCATTCATGCATTCCTTTCCCCCTCCAAGCAATTTGGATGCCAAGTATAAACGTCATAAGTCTAGCAATCCACATGTATTCAAGGATCAACATGTCCAATATAATCGACATGTCAAAACAAAGAACAATATGATCTATAAAGAAAAAGAAATATCCAAAAGGCCACAAAGACCCACTGAGCAAAATAAAGAAAAGTCAAAATATATATGCGTTCCTAAATCCCTTGTGCAAGCAATGCACTCCAAGGAACCACAAAAGCATGAAAAATCAAAAACCATGTGGATCCCTCAACGGCTCCTTGAAGCACAAAAGCCTAAAGAAACATCCAACTTGGCATCCAAAGTTGCTATTCCTCCATCCAACCCTCTCAAATTTGTTCCTCCATCACCTTCTTCATCCATTTTGGGCCCTTATGTCCCAAAATCCATAGCCTTTCCTCCATCCAAATCTCACAATCTGAGATCCATTTTTCCTCCATCAGTCCATCACCCCTCAAGGTGTGTGCCAATGTCAATCTTGCCAACATTTTCGTCCACTGAAGCCCAATTCTTCCAATACCCTATCCATTATCCAATGCATATTTTCCATCCTTCGATCCCTTTGATCCCATCCTTTACATAAATCCTTGCCTTAGTTTCATCTCTTTTTCTATGTCCTTATCCTACCAACGTCTTTGAGCATACTTTTAAAGGTCATGGTCCATTTATTTCAAGGCTACTATCCAAACAAAAAAGACACTTGAGTCCTTCTTCCATCCCCTATCATGTGTCCATCTTCTATTGAAAAAGTAAAAAAAAGTCAAAATCCAAAAAAAAAAATACAAAAAAAAGTGAAAAAAGAAAAATACAGAAAAAAGTTATAGCAAAAATAATTCGTCCACTGGTGAAAACCTGGCAAAAAGGCTCTTTGGGCAAGTACCATGATGAAAACCTGGCAAACAGGCGTCATGCGTAATTTATGAACTTCTTGCACACCACACTTGGGGGCATGGTTTCCTCCATATCCTATTGGCCTTCATTATCCTATCGAACCCATGTCATACTCCTTCATATCCTATTGCCCTTCATTATCCTATCATACCCTATCATTACCCTTCATGTTCTATTGTCCCTCATGTCCAGTTTCCCTTTCCACCTTTGATCTTGACAAGACTGACGATCTTCATGAGCATCATGCATCTTGTTTGCAACTTTTAGTCTATCATAGCTTTTGGTCATTTATCCATTTGCTTATTATAACTTTTCATCCATATTCCCTGTCTTATTGCAACTTTCTGCTACTATCCCATATCCTATCTTGACTTTTAGTCCATGTCCCTTATTCATTCTTGGTCTTGCTTATCCTATCCATCTCTTATCACTATCCATACACTTTTTTTCATTCCTTGATCTTGATCTGACATAAGGACACAAAATTTAAACATGGTTTCAAACATCTCTTGACATGTCCCTCATGCCATGTTCCTGCTTTACATTGTCATATCCAGTCTCTTGTCCCATCATGCAATAGCCCTTGAAAATTGCATCAGCGTTGTCTCCATATTCAAAGGCCTTTGTCTTCCCTCTATCCACCATCATTTCAGTAAGCCTATTTATTCACCTGTCATATTCCTTGTCTTGCTAGACACTGGGGGCAAAAATCATAAAAATTGAATAATGTCCTGAAATAATTCATAAAAATTGAAAAAATCTCATAAAAAAATCAAATAATGTCCTGAAAAAAATCTTCAAAAAACATTTAAAAATGTCCTGAAAAAATCTCTTAAAAATTGAAAAATGTCTTGAAAATAATCTCTAAAAAAATTGAATAAAGTCCTGAAAAAATGCAAAAAAATCGAAAAGCAAAACAAAAACAAGCATTTTGCAATAAATATCCTCTTGGTGCATAAGACAAATCACTGAGCATACATCCAACGACATGCAATCACATGGTGCTTTAATGAAATCATGCTTAAATAGATGAACTTTTTACTCAAACCAGACATTCAAATTGATCGCACTTGTCATGTCCATAAACCGCAAATTTATTTGTCCTTGGCACACTATCATGGGTCTTATACAGGGTGTGGTATACTCGAAACCAGACTGTGTCCTGTCTTAGATGGGGTGCCGCATGTCCTGAAACCAGACAGCATGATTGTCCTATCAACACTTTCAACTTTTGACAATGAAGATCAAGATGTTTGTTTGATTTGTTGGAATTTGTGCATCTTATCTTTTTATTGATTTATCTTTGGCTTCGATCATGCTCCTATGTTGCTCGATGATGTCACTGAGTGATTTAGAGTGACCAGGATGGATCATGGTCCTTTTCCTTTTTGTTGTGATTGTTGTTTGTCTGTGATGTGTTAGTCTTTTGCGAAAAGGGTTGCATTTCAGCTCTGGCCTTCAATGCCATGATGCTACGCATCCATTTTGCTACATAAAAATAAAGGTTCTCACCTAAAAAGTGTATTACTGAAAGCAAGTTTTTATTCATCTCTAACTGTCTTCTATCTCATTTCTTCTTACTAACATTTCTTCCATCAGTTTGGATAGTTAGTTTGGTCTAGTGCTCCGATTTCCCCACACACATATGCTGCATCCTGCATTCATTGGTTAGTACATTTGCATTACATTAAGCATCACATCAAGCATTTTATCCATTTCATATTATAAATGCATCAAGAACACATAAAAAAAAATATATCCATCCATATTCCACAATGGTACATAAACAGTGCATAAGTCATTCATACATGAAAAATATAGCTATCAGTCATAACACATTGCAACCCATCATATCGATGCATATCATATCATATGTCACAATAATATCGGAGTACAAAATTGGACTGTCTGTCCTAAGTATGGCTTGTAGACTGGCTACAAAATGTCAAACTACATAATGTCTATTGTCTATCTAAGGAGCACGTGCCTCTATCACTGGGTGCTCCCTCTATCCTTCTCATCCCTACCATGTCTCATGGATGATGTCCCTCCTGGTTCTGGCTGTGGTGGTCTCATAGGTCCACTCACCCCCATGCTACTCAATGACCTCCGAGAGCGTGCCCTGCTCTCTGTCCTCGATCGTGCCCAATATGAAGGTGCTCTCTGCTTTGGTGGAACTGCACTCTCATATAGTGTCCTCCAATGGCGTATCTCCTCTCTGGTCTCTACCAGCATCTGTGCCATCTCTCATGCACTGGCATCCCGAATCGACCCAATATACTCAGTGACTCTCTGTTCCTCTCGCTGTGCCTGAGCAATTGCTGTATCTTGAGCCCCTATGAGTCTAGCTATCTCTGCTCTGAACTGATGCTGCTGTCTCTCTAAAGTCGCAATGTGATCCTGCTGACTCGCTATGGTAGCCCTACACATCTCCATCTCCTCTGTCCTAGCTATCTCTAGCTCTATGGGTATATCCTGCAATGCCTCATGCTCGCCTGAATCTGGCTCATCCTCATCATCCCCATCCTCATCTCCATCCTCATCATCCCCGTCATCCTCATCCCCACCCTCATCCTCCTCATCGTCATCATCTCCCTCCTCCTCTCCTGTGAGTGGGAAGTCCTCCTGTTGCCTCAGTACTGGAATATCCAGATCTATCAATGGCACTGGCCGTTGTAGTGCAAACCATCTCTCATACTCCTCTGTCATCCCAGCATCCACCACATCTGCTTCCCAATCCCACTGTCTCTGCTATAGCTGTGAAAAGTCTATATATGCTATGTGTGGCTGAATCATACTCTCCCACTGACTCATCTCCCTGTGAGATCAGGCAAAGTGTGCAGTCCTCCTAGGTACATCCTGCCTCTCTCCAAACTGTCGTCTAACTCTCTCTAGCAGGTACAACTCAATCACTCTCTGGTGATTCACTGGTCGCCCAATCAAGTACCTCTCCTATCTACAATACGGTAACTCCTCACTATCATCTGACCATCCCAGGTAATCACGATATGGCCTCCATATGAACTCTCTCAGTCGGTCTAGCTCATGTCGCCAATATAATATGTATCCAAAAGGACCTTGTCTCAGTGCTCCCCCATAGCAGTACACATATGGTCGATGTGGTACTACCTGTCTATCTGTAATCGGTCGACATATGGCTATGTGCTCAAATGCCCATACCTATAGCAATGTGACTCCACAGCTCAATGTCTGAACTCCCTGATATGCTATCTGATGCAGCTGAAAATATAGCATAGCCAGTACACATGGTCCCCATGCATACACTGTCCCCTCTGTCACCATCCACTCTAGCACTCTTCCCCATCCAATAGGGAATCCATGTCCTCATCTATCTCCTACTAGTAGGCATGCTATCACCACTGCTATCACCACGTACTGTCGATCATACTCTGATGCCATGGTCTCCTAGCCAATCTCCCTCTCGACGATATCCAAATCATCTGCGTCACACTCAAACAATCTGCACAATGCGTGTCTCCCTGTCACTGGGTCATACTCTATCATCTCACCATGAATCAGAATGCGGAGGATACGCCATACATCCTCCAGTGTCACAGTCGCCTCTCCAGTCACCAGATGGAATGAGGAAGTCTCTGAATGCCATCGCTCTGCCAATGCGATAAGCAGTCCTATGTTTTCCCTAATCTCAGGCATGAATGTGACATAGTATATCCCAAGTCCTACTAAGGTATCTCTCTCTGTGCTCCTGAATCTATGTCGTAGCAGTCAGGTCGGTTCTCTCGTGTGATCAACGGATACTGTCGACTCTGCATCAAAATTGGGGCACATTTTGTCAGTATTAGGGTTTGCTCTTATGGGTTGCATTTCCTCATTTTCATGTTCAAATCAGGGTGTTTTTCATCTAATCTGACCTATCCTACCCTTATCCCCCCTTTTCGGATCATTTGCATGCAGTGTTGAACCAAAATTGAGTCACAAATGCACAATTGCGCCTGTGTCAAAGAACCTGCATCTGTGTCATGTAACCTATGCCTGTGCACCCTACACAAGCACAGAAAACCCTACACAAGCGCAGGATTCACCCTACACAAGCATAGGAGTCCTTTTCTGCATCCCCTGTGGGCCCCGCAATGTCCCACAAGCAATCAAAATTCATGAAATTGAAAACATGGGTTTTTGAGATCCATACCGCTGCTCCCAAGTCGTCCGGTCATCTATAAGTACATACACATTCCCCGAGGTGATCCGCCATTGGAATGTTCGCCATCTATCTGCAAATGTCCTTGTCCAGAGCAACAAATCCTCCTCTTTGTCTAGTACAAATGAGCAATTTTCACTCTCTTGGTCCCATTTATAGATCTTTGTCAATACATAGATGGACGTGCACACTCTCCATCTTATGTTGGTCGCAGTCTTTAGTGTCGTTAATGGCTTGTCCTTCATGCATCCGATCTCCGATTGTCAGTCCGTTCGATCCTATCATTTTTATCGATCAATTGGCCTCTTTTCTGCATGTTTCCGGCCAATTCCTCGAGGGGGCATGCATATGTCATTGTCATTGTCTGGGGCATTTTCATTATTATTCTTTGAAACAAAGCCTAAAATTGCATTGTCTCAAAGAGGGGCAAAATATAGACACCTAAAAATGGTCAACGCTTGCGGAGTCATACTTTAACATTTGTGCATTGCCTCATTTTAGGTTTTTTTGCGTTGCATTAACATTTCTCTTATGTTTCGCACTTGGTCTTTATCATTTGCGAGAATCGAGCCATTCTTCTACATTATTCAATCATCTCGCTATCGAATTTGGTCTTGTCGACAACAATCTCCAGTCATGATTTTGGTCAATCTTATCCTATTGCATCAATGTGCATGCTTATTTGTCATCATTTTGGACATCATCAATCCTAATTAGGGTTTTGTCCTCATGTCAATCTTGCGATCGATTTGTCATCGATCGTTGTCCTCTTGTCAATCTTGTCCTCTGGCGATCCATTTATCATCAATCCTTATCATTTTTGTTGTTTAACGATTGATTTGTCATTGGTCGTTGTCATGTTCGATCTTGTCATTTTTGCGATCGATTTGTCATCGATCGTGGTCATTTTCAATCCTGTCATCTTGCAGTCTATTTTGTCATCAACCCTTGTCATCTTGTCAATTTTGTCATTTTGCGATTAATTTGCCATCAATCATTGTCTGTCTCAATTATGTCAATTTGGATCAATTTGTCATTATTCCTCATCAATTGGTGCATTTTCTCAATCAAATCATTTATCACATTGGTCATTTATCAATCCAAAATCAAATCGAATCGAGTCAATTATCTTTCATCAAGACCTAATTCATCTCCTAGGGTTTCGTGATTTCATCATTTAACCTGGTTTGTCATTTCCTCCTTTAGGATTAATAAATTATTTATTTATCCTAAGTTTTCTTGTCACAATTAAATGTTCATTTAATTGGCTAATTATTCCTCTTTGTGAATTAATTAATAAATGACAAATTATTAATTAATTTACCTAATTTCTAATTTCCATCAATTTCTTAATTCCTAAATTCTTAATTCTCTAATTTCCTAATTTTCTAATTCTTAATTTCAAATTCCTCCTATTTCTCTCCTAAATTCATGGAAATGACATGTCAATTTGTCATAATTTGTCATAATTGACAATCAATCAATTTTTGACATAGAGGTTTGTCATAATTTGTCATAAATCATCAATCAACAAATTTTGCATAGAAAGTGCATAATTTGTCATAATTTGTCATAATTGACATAATTGATTTGCAATTTCCATTTGAATTGAATCATGCTAATCTTGTCATCTCTCCAATTCTTCTATAAATTGGATGAATTTCTTCAATTAAATCCCTTGATTCTTGATCCCTAATCAGATTATCAAATTTCTAATCAATCACGCTTCGAGTAATTTTGAGCAATTTTCTTACCTATTTGCTTTCAAACATGTATGTGCACTTGTAGGTGAGATCCACAACCAAACTATTTGAAGAGGAAAGAAGAACAATGGAGTCACATGAAGGAAACATTTGGATTTACATATGGTTTGCATAATCTTTTTGAATGTTTTCTCTTTATGTCTCTATTGAATGTGTTTAGGATAGATCATTGCAATTGTGCTTTTGTGATTGAGCTAATTTAGAGAGAAAATGAATAAAGAAAAAGAGAAATTATTTGATGAGACAATAAAGAAGTGCATATAACACATTGACATCCTCCTATCGACACTAAGCAAAACAATAATGGAATTTAAGGAGTTGTACAGAGACACATGTAAGACAAATATTTTGATAGTGGATATAGACAAGGATATCGACAAAGTACAGACATAAATAAATGATATAGCTGACAATCTCATTGGTTCATGAGAACCCATATCAATTATAGAGTCGGAGATAGTAGGTTTTGAAGAAAAACTTGAAAATTTGGAAAAGAAAAAGGAAAGAATACAATACAAGGCAAAAGAGCTTAAATGTAGACTTGGTCCTAAACTTGACAACCTCATCTCTTTGAGAAAAGAGATATCAGAGGTACTTGTTTAAGGACTGAAGACATCGGAAGAGAAAATGCACATCCTCACCGGTACAATTCAAAGGACAGAGGCAACATTGAAGGATAGTGACAGATTCACTCAAAGCCTAAATTTTGTATTAGCAGACATATTTCAAATTTTAACCAACCGGTTACAGGGTTCTAGCTGATAACTACACTCAATTGACATTTTGACAACCTTTGTCATTGATGCCAAAGGGGGAGTAGTAGAGATGAGAAAAATGGTGGTAAAAAGAGATCATCTACTCAGGGGGAGTACATGGTTTTGGCATAGTTTTTGGTATGATTTTTGGACTTCAAATTTTGGATACATTTTTGAATTTTTCTCATGGGTGTTGCCATCAATAGAAAAGGGGGAGATTGTTGGCATTGCACACTCCAATGTGAAATTTTAGGTGATTGAAGGTATTGTCATTGATGGAAACCTTGCAATCCTATGGCACTGGCACCAGAAAACTCTACACTGATAGATAGTTTATCGGCAGTTGCAAAGATGATTACCGACACCCCAGCTGACAGGATTTTGAATATTGTATTTTGTATTTAATTGTAATATCTTTTTGTAATCCGATAAGGCGTATTGTAATAAGACTCATATATAAGTATGAGATCTTGTATATCATTTAAGATTCAGACATGGTTAGATTATTGCAGAAGTAATATGTGAATATTAAGGCAGATTCTGGATTAAGGTTTATGGTTACTGTATGAGCTTAAACCGGTACTGAACCTGGTATAGCAGATGCTGAACTAAAGCAGTACATTATATTGGATTTGCATAATCCATTTTGTAAGTCAGTGAGACTTCCTTTTTGTAATTAAGCAGTGAGATTTAGGTAGTTGGCCTTCCTGCATGTGCAGGTCCCTATTGTAATTAATATCCATTCATTGGCCAGTGAGTGAATTTTGTGGGTCACAAATCCCACCGATGTTTTTCCCATACTGGGTTTCCTCATTAAAAATCTTGTGTTATGGTGTGATTTCTATGTTGTGCTTATTGTTCATATTTACTGCATTAATTCTTGTTTACCGACACATTGTTTTTGAGTGCAATTTATTTAATAAGGTCAGAAAATCTGTTAACTGGCAAGATAATGATTCACCCCCCCCTCTTAGTATCTTTGGGAAACCTAACATAATTAACTAGTCCTAAAGGGAAGAATTTTCTAGCCTCCTATCGGCTCCAATTCCATTGCACTAACAATATGACTAAATATGAGGCCTTAGTTAGAGGACTCCTCTTCACCTATAAAATGGGAGCTAAATTCTTAAGAGTGCAAGGAGATTCCGAATTGGTGCTTAAACAAGTAAGAATTCAGTATACATGCCATGGAAAAAGGTTAGAAACATATAGGAAGCAGGTATGGGGATTGATTAAAGACTTAAATTCTTTTAATATCCAGTTAGTGCCTAGGAAAGGAAATGGAATATCAAATGCATTGGCTGTAGCAGCAAGTACACTAGAACCAGCAAGTTAGTCTCCTTTGAAAATATTTTATGTAGAGCTAGTCTCCACACCCATTGTGCTCGATAACATCAAGCATTTCCAAGTCTTTAAAGATGATAGACACATTCTAGATTTCCTTGCTAATTATGGTGCTTTCAAGGAGCAAATCATTGATGAAGAGGATAGATAAGATGTCGCTGATGAAGATTGTGATGAAAAAATTGTCAATTTGCCTACAAATGTCATTCCTAAAGGTATGGTCACTCTAGAACAACTTTTTGACTTTGATCCTATGATAAAAGAAAGATTGACCACAAATTCAAATGCTAGAAAATATGAACGACACAATATTGGTCCATAAGGTCTAGAGAAGATAGTCTATATTGGGAAGATTTGCACTCCCACTAAAAGGGAGAAAACTATACAAATTTTAAAGGAATACAATGATGTTATATCATGGGGATATGAAGATCTGAAAATAATTGATACATCTATCATCACTCATGTTATACCTTTGAAACCCAATACAAAGCCATTCGGGCAGAAGCAATGACCTATGATTTCATTGATAGAGCCTTTAATCTTTAAATAAGTTCAAAGGTTGCTTACTGCTAGGATTATTTTCCTAGTATGCCACTCCACTTGGGTCGCCAACTTGGTGTCGGTAAGGAAAAAGAATGGGGAGATTCGACTTTGTGTTGCTTTTTGTAAATTCAATAAGGCATCAGAAAAAGATAATTATCCACTCCCTTCCCTGGATGAGGTATTACAAGTTGTTAATGGTTCACATATGATGTCATTCCTAGATGGCTATTCTAGATATATCCAAGTTTTAGTGAACCATGAAGACCGCATGAAAACAACATTTACTACCAAGTGGGGGACTTATGCATACCACAGTATGCCATTTGGGTTAATCAATGCTGGAGTAACATTCCAGAGAGTGATGGACACCACCTTCAAAGACTTGATTGGCAAATGCAATATCATATATATGGATGACCTTACTATATTCTCCAAAGTTAGGGGAGATCACTCAAACCACCTCTACAAATCTTAGAAAGATGTCAAAGATATGGGATATCCCTTAATCCCAAAAAGTGTGTGTTCGAGGTTACTGAAGGGAAGCTCCTTGGTCATGTAATTTTTGAAAGAGGAATATCCATTGATCCAGATCAAGTGGAGGCACTGTTGAAATTGAAGATGCCTGGGAGTAAAAATAGAAATGAGATCTTTCTTCAGGAAGATCAATTTTGTCAGGAAATTCATCACTGGATTTGTAGAGATAGTCAAGCCACTAAAAGAAATGATAAAAAAGGATGCTAAGATTGAATGGACTACTAAAGCAAGAGAGGCCTTTGCCCAAATCAATAATTCCATTGTTGAAGCTCCCATCCTGACTAGTCCCAACTATACTCTACTTTTTTACAAATATTCTTTTGCCTTGTTGTATTCAGGCGCCACTATTCTGACACAAAGGCAAGCAGGGGATGAAAAACCAATTACATTCTTGAGCTCCCCTTTTAAGAATGTCGAGGTGTGATATTCTGCTCTTCAGAAATAGGCTTTCACTTTGGTGAGAGAAGTTAATAAATTTAGACATTATATCTTGAGGAGCAAGATATACGCGATTGCACCTAATCAAGCAGTTAAGTCACTACTTATGCAATCAGAGCTGGGAGAACGCCGAGGGAAATGGATGGCCATTTTACAGTAATTTGATCTAGAAATGCATCCAATGAGGTTAGTTAGAGGCTAGGGTGTGTCTCAAGCTATGATGACTGATATCCCTCAAATCTAGTGCCATTAATATACATTACAGTCATTCACTCAGGACCCATGGTACACTGATTTGGTTTTTATCTTATTAAATAACAAGTATTCTGAGGGGTTGAATGCCACACAAAGACAAGATTTAGGGCTCAAGAGTTCTAATTACATGACCAAAGATTCCACACTATACAAAAATAATTACAAAGGCATCTATCTTAGATGTCTAGATCATCAAGAGGCTCATAAGATGATCGAAGAATTTCATGGGAAGTATGTTACAAGCCATGGGTTGGAAGATGCTACAATGCATCAGATACTGAAAGTGGGCTATTATTGGCCTAGCATTTTTAAAGATACCCATGAACATGTTAGACATTGCCATACCTGTCAAACTATAACTTCTAGAGAAAGGAATCCTGCCATGCCTCTCCAACTAGTGTTTGAGGTAAGACCATTTTCCCAATGGGCATTAGATTTTGTTGATGTTATTAATCCTAATTCGTTCACAGGACACAAGTTCATTCTCACAGCAACAGATTATTGTACCCGATGGACAAAGGCCATAGCATGTAGAAATGCTACTGCAGAAGTTGTTCTTAAATTCATTGATGGGTACATCGTCACCAGGTTTGGTATGCCATTTGCTCTGGTATGTGACAATGCCCTCGCTTTTTACTTTAGCACAATTAATGCAATGGTCATATGAGTAAAAGGTAATCTTAAAATTTTCATCTAATTACTATCCATAAGGTAATGGAGTAGTTGAATCCATGAATAAGAATATTTTAGATGTTATTAAAAATCTACTAGAGAAGAACCCCGGGGATTGGCACAATCAATTGAGGTACGCCCTATTGGTTGATTGCACGAGAGTTAAAGCCTCCCTAGGGACTTCTCCATACTACCTTTCTTATGGCCAAAACCCTATTTTCCCAGTCAATTTACAGATACTTATCCTCTAGCTAATGAAAGAATTTTAAATTGAGGACCAGGTAGAAGTTCACCTCCCGAATCTATTGAAACTTGATGAGAAAAGGATAAATACCTTGCAACACTTCACTAAGCATCAAGCAGTTATTAGCAATGGTTTGATAAAAGAGCCAAGGTGAAATCCTTTTGGATCTCTGACTTAGTTCTATTATGGGACAAGGCCAAGGAAAAGAAGGGTTATCACCATAAGTTTGAGAGATTGTGGTTAGGTTCTTACTAGATTCCTGAAATTTTAGGAGACAACACTTTTAGGTTGAGCTCTTTGACTGGAGAATTTGTACCATTGCCTGTCAATGGTCAGTTCCTCAAGCATTATTTTGATTAAACCTCAGAGGAGCTAGATCTTTTTTTACTATAGTAGTTTAATCATTTTATTTTTGTTTATTGTTTGTTTGAGTTTGTGAGTTGCTTGCGTGGTTTTTCTTTTGATGCATGTTTGTTTCTTTTTTTTGTTTTCTTCGGTTCGTCTGTCTTGTTTTGTTCGTTTCATTTTTCTATCTCGGGATATGTGTTTATTCTCAAAGATTCTAAAGGATAGGTATTCTTTGCATAACAGGCTAGAAAATTTTGAGAGACTTCGACTCTTTTCTCTTTACAACTTCATTATTGTCTGGTTAATTTTGAAATCTTTGTCTACATTCGTCCAAGGTTATATATAATGGTTTAAATATGATTTGAGTTCTTGATTCTCAATTGGAAAAGGCTAACCTGATTACTCAGCACCACCATCACACTAAGTCACATCTAAAAAATTTGTAAGATATTAGATGAACTTATTTCCAAGTGGAAAATCAGAAGTCAAGATGTTTCACGTTGTCCATCGTGGCTCCCAACCTAGTAATCAAACTTCAATGTTTGAAAGTTGCTTAAAGGTTACGAAGAAATAATTATTATATATTCTATGATGTGAAAAATAATCTAAAAAAAATGAAAGAGAAAATAAATGATTCACTTGCAAAAACTAAACTTGGGTGTTTCAAGTAATCTCCACCAGGGCTATGGACGCCTGGCCAGTAGTGGAGCATTGCTTGATGGGAGGCAGAGGTATCTCTGATGGGGTTATAGATGCTTGGCTAGTAGCAAAGATATGCCTAAGATGACCTTGCACAAAACACATTGATTAACTTCATCTACATAGGTTGGGCCCAATTTCCTTTGTTTATCTTCATTATTGAGAACGATGGAGTAATGAATCATGCACACACACTAAAGAGTTAATTTTGTTTAGTTCTAGACTCGGTTGTTTATTCACTAGTTCACTCATCTTTTTTCTCTTATACATTGTTTTGAATGATAGTAGCCTTAGGCATCAAGTTACATCAGAGATTCTGAAGTTCTAAAATGTCTGGAGTCATTTTTTTCCCAGATAGTCGCCATTTGTTATGCCTTGCATAACTAACCCCATCAGATTCCTTGTCTTGAAAATATGGGTCCCCTCTCTTTTGTTGTTTGTAGTTTTTTTTTCCTTAATTTTTTCCTTAACACCCTAGAACCCCGGAGTCCCAAGGTGTTCTTTGCTTTGTTTTGAGTTCTACCCCCGATTCCCAAAGTCCCAAGGTAGCCTTTTTGTTTCCTATCTTTGGTCTAGACCTTGGACTCCCGAGGTCTTTCCTTGTTCCTTTTTGTTGAAGCCTCAGAATCCTAGAATCCCTAAATTATGAGTTCTTCATGTTTTCTCATTTGTTTATTTATCAACTTTGGAATTTCGGGTCCCCAGAATCCCAAAGTTGTTTTATGTTTCCATCTCAGAACCTCGGAGTCCCAAGGTGCCCTTGTTGGTTGTTTAGCCACACCTCGGAAACCTAGAACCCCAGAGTTCTGAGGTGTGGTCATGGTTTGTTGTCTGTCATCTTAGAATTCTGGAACTCCGGACTCTCGAGGTCATGTTTAAGGTAATCGTACGAATGACTTATCAGTGGGGGGTATAAATAGGGAAAATGAACTTTTTCAAAGTTCATTTGTGCACTTAGGATTTCTAATTTTCTAGTTCTGACCTCTCAAGTTCATCCCTCCATGTTGCTGGACTCACGCATTTTCTCCCATCAAGTTGGTGGATTTCTTCCATCTCGTGTTTTCTTGTTTAGATTTTCTAGTTTTCTAGTGTAGATTTTCTTTGGCTTTTTTCTTTTCTTTTTTCTTTTTTCATTTCTCGTTTTGCATGTTGGTGTTTTCACATGCCCTAGGTTTGGGATTCCAGGTCCTAAAAATCCTTAAGTCTTGTGTTTTTCCCATCACAACCTCAGAACCCCAGAGCCGCAGAGTTCCAAAGTTGTTCCCCAATAGCCACACCTTCAACCCCGGAACCCCAAAATTCTGGGTTCTTCTATTTTATTTCTCCCCGGAACCTCAGAATCTCAGAGTTTCAGACCATCCTTTGTTTTCCTTCAATTGAACTACCATGAAGTTTTGAGGTCTATTATTTTATCTAACCCCAGAACCTCAAAGTTCTGGGCTTGGTCATTTTAGCTTGTCCTTACCTTGAAACCCCAAAATTCCTAAGGTAATTGTTTTTGAAGGAGTTTCTCACCTCAGAACCTCGGAGTCCCAAAGTGGGTGATAAAATTGATAATTTGACTATGTGATAGGATAATTTTTGGTTTTTTCTTGTAGATTAGAGAAATTAAATGGACCCAACCTCCAACAAGAAAGCTAAATAATTGGATAAGCTACCTACAACCATGAAGTACCACTACCAAGGTCAAACTTATGATTCCAAATTGGAGGATCAGATCAAATGCATGACCGATGTTGAAGTAGGACATATTGAACTAGAAGATATAAGAAGTTAGTTGGACAAGCCAAGGTTGGATGCTCCTTATAGGAGAATCAAGAGGTCAGGGCTAGTGGAGGCAACCACTTTTCCACAATCTATTCAAGCCCCAAAATTTATCATGACTATTGCATAATTTTATAATGCAGATACCAAGAAGTGCATAGGTGATAAAGGCATAATAGTAATAGATTTGTTAGCATATATGCTAGGTTTTGTATTTGGTATTCCTATAAGGGATGAAGTACTACTAAATACTGAGGAGGAAGCTGCAGAGGTATAGGATAAAGATACCACTTCCTACAAGAGACACATGAATGAACACTGGCTCAAAGAAGAGAGGAAGATAGGGTTGAAGGCCAATGATATTCTAAGGGTTGGTTTCAAAGAACTGCAATGGGACCTAATAATCCTGTTGAGCAAGGTATTCGGTAAGCCAAATTACTAATATTTTCACCCCTAGATGTTTCAGTATATGACTACTATTTTGATTGGGAAACAATATTATGACTGGGCCCATATATTGTCAGATAACATACATAATCAACTAGTTGATGTGCACAAAACAAAGAAATTCTTATTTACTTCTTATGTTATCTAGGTAGTTGCTTGGGAAGGCAAGTTTCCAGGGAAAGAAACAGAAGGCCAACTCGACGATGAAGAAGGGCAGAAGAAGGTATGGGAGTATTATACTCAAATCCCTTTGAGCATTTCAAAGATACATTTTAAAAGGATAAATGATGCCTTCATCTTCCTTGTTATTATAAAGGTCACAGGTGATGAGGGTTACAGAATAAGCCCAGAGGCAATGCAAATTATAAGGTAATGGGGATGTTGGTTCATCTAGAATCAATGTTCGACATCTATTAGAGTTAGTGGCTTTATAGGAAACCCCATGTTGTTGCCTAGATATTGTAATGACCCGGTGATCTTCTTAGAGTATGTAAGGTAGATAGTTGGGTTACAGTCACTACTGCCTTCAAAGCACAAAATGAGTGTTGATTTCTCTATAACAATTGGTTATTTATCTTGTTTAAAAATTCAAGTAGCTAAAAGGGCCAAGTAAGAATTACAGGACTTACATTTAAAATAATTTAATTATGCTCAGGAACATTATGATCCATATGTAAAACTGAAGCAAATGATGCCAAAAGCTTATGATGGGCATAAACCAATATTAGAAGACTTTTGGGCCAACCTCCAAGACAGTTTTGAAGTTAGAGAGAAAAATTATTCTAGGCTCTCAGTCGCACAAATAAGGAATTTTGAAATAGAGACAAATATCCCTAAAGAATTGAGGGATGATGGTGAGCTATTAGATCAAATATATAAAGAACAAGGAATTGATAACAAACCCCTTTCCACAATAAGATGGTTGAGATAGGAAGATGCGAATATAGATTCAGTAACTCAAAATGTTATAAAAAGAACTAAACAATGGCTGAATTTGAGGATTAGGCCAAGCACTTGAAAAGGAAAGCAAAAATAATCAACCTCTGATAATCCTGAAGTAAGGGTACACAAGGAATATGCCTAGAGAACAAGGTCTAGTTCTAGAAAGAATACATCCAGAAAACCAAATAAAGCTACTAGACCTGAGCCAACCAGAGTAGAGCTTATGGAACAAGTCAAGAAACAGATGCAAAAAGTTGAGTTGTTGAAGAAGGCAACAAATTTTGGAATAAGGGAGGGGTTAGGAGTCATGCCACATATGGAAATACATCCCATTAGGGTTTCTATTGGGAAAACACCAAGAGAAGGTGACATGGAGAAAGATAAGAAAGGAAAGCATGAAAAAGGAATATCCACAACCACTCAACCTACTCCTGATACAATAACAATGTCAACTCAACCCCCACCTACTGCAATAACACAAGCTCTTATAAGCACATCATCGACTACTACAATCCCCAGTATGGCACACGTGTCTGCACCAACTAATATTTTTGCTAGAACATCAGTAACATCACCTCTAGTAATACAAGTAATAACTCCTACTACTGAACATGTGACTATTCATAATATTGAATCTGATACTGATCAGGAAGATAAGCAACATATTGTATAATTGGTACAATGGAAAAATGAGAAAAATAAAAAAAAGAAATATGTTCATCTTGAGAAACAAGAACAAGTATATCCCATGGACATAGATGAGCAGAATCTACCAAAGAAGCAACCAGCTAAGGAGGAGAGAGAACAAGATGAGCCTGAGGATAAGCATGATGAAAGATTTGTTCTAACTCCTGAGGACCAAGATAATTTGTTAAAAGAAATAGTAGCTGAAGGAGAATTGAAAGAAAGAGATAAAGCTGATAAACTGTTTGAAGAAGAAGTAAGTGATAGGTTAGGAGAATTACACAAACAACAGTAGTTGAATATTAATATTTCTCTCCAAACCAGCCAAGTTCAACCGGATAATTCAACCCAAGATACTCAAATTCCTGAGCAAGAAGTGGAACAAAAAGATGAAGGAGAAGAGCAGTTACAAAAGGTATGTAAGGTGACTATGGAGATCATACCACATGAAGGTGATAAGGATTAAGACATGCCACAGTGGTTGAGCTTCATTTTTTAGAAGAAGAAGAAATTGGTACTACCAAAAATCCTCTTGCAACAAGCAATCATTGAAGAGCCAAGGAAAACAAAGAGGGCAAAAACCATACATCATTTGTCTAGGGCTGGTTCTGGTGAGGTGATTGCTAATATTGTAGCTCCTGTACAAGTTGAAGGCCAAAGCTCCCTGAAATACCAAGTTTCACAAGTAAAATAGGGTAAACAGACCAAGTGGGGAGAGTTGGATACTTTGGTTCTTCTTACCAGTGTTGTAAGGAGTAGAATAGAGAAAGAACACATTTCTCACTCAGAGGTTAAAGCATAGTTGGAACAATACAAACAATTACTTACAGAAATAGGCAAGCCACTGGACGTGTGTGTAGATGATAGTTTACCATCAATTTCATCACTTCCAAAAGGAGATGTGAAGACACTCATTAAAGTGAGAAAGGTGCCGCAATTGCAAAAACATGGACACAAAATAATGCTTCTAAAATTAGATTATTTTTGCAAAATACTATGGAGGTATATAGGAAAGCCACGCTAATAGGAGGAGTTTTGGCTTCAATTTCTCAATATTGGGAGCTAAAGCTCAATATTTTTGCTAAGCAATGTGAGATTTTGAATAAGATTTTGAATCTTGGGGAGAAATCATAATGGAGGAAGATCTCTTGGGAGGAGATAGTATTGAAAATTTACAGTCTTATATATATATTTTAGAATTGAAGATTGAGATCCTGCAGCAATATGGAAAGGACATAATAGATTCTTGTCTTCCTCTCCTTGGGTCGGTAAAGAAATATGAAAAATTTGTAGAGAAGTTGTTAGGCATTTTTGGGCTTGGTATTCTCGATGTTGGACATTTGGAGGAGGACAATGTACTCCGTTAGTGGGATGCATATGCAACATGTTATTTTACAACTTCTATTGAGTTAATGGATATATATACATACTTGATAACTCAGTGTCAACAGGCTTCAAAGATAATAGAGAAATTTGAGAATAGAAGTAAGAATTCAAAGGACATTTTGAAGAAGTTCAAGTTCAGAACCAAACATGTTGTTGATCCTCCTATTGAGGTAGTTGCATGCTTCATTAGCAACTACAAGAGTTATAAAAAGAAGTAGAAGTTGAACATACAATTGCTAATGATAGCATGACATTTTTGAAGAATTTTGCATGTCACTGTGACTGGGACTCCAACTGCTGCTCTAGCATGTACCTTAAATTATTGAGCAATTTTTACATGATTACAAAGTGTTGGCTCATGCAACACCATTTTTGTAATGCTCACCCAGTCACAATTCCATAGTAGTTAAATGGAGTTCAAGATAGAGACTTGTGACTCCTTTCTTTTTTAGTGATAGGTTTATTTCCTAGATAGTAGGAAAAGAAACTCTATAAATTAGATATTTTGATTCATTGTAAGGGTCCACAAATTGATGATTTGAGGCTCAATTAGAGATTCTTTTAGAGATTTTTATCCATATTTTATAAGTTTGAGTAGATGTTATAATATATTCTTTGGAGTTAATACAAGAAGAAGCTTATAGATTATTTGATCTATTCGTATATGCTATGATATTGTTCTTTGCAATCTGGTAATGTCTATTATTTGGAATCAACAACTTATTTTGATCTTATATTTTATTGCTTTATGAATCATATTGTGTATGTAAGTGGTGTATGAGAATTGATGTGATAAAATGATATTGTGGTGGTATTCATTTCTATGAATTTGTGAGGTTGCATGACTTTGCATTTTTATTGGAGGTCCATTATTGAATGCTAGTTTGAATGATATTGATGATATTTAGATTACAGGATGCTAATTGTGTAGTTCATTAAGTTGTTATTGTATTGGTTTCATTATTATTTTTTTGTTTCCCTGATCCATCTTTTCCTGTTTATTTTGAAAGAGAATCTAAATCGTAAAAATACAAAAAAATAAATAAGTTAAGCTATTGGAAGTTGTTTCAACTAGTAGGCTCATTTAACAAGTACGACCACATCAACCATTGAGCTGCCCATCACCGTTGTGAACTAACTATAGAGACCTTGAAGTGGTTAGTTCCCAAAAACTTATAGCTTTTCAGGTGAAGTGGTGAGTGTTCACATAAACTACCTAATTGTTGGTGAGTATGTCAAAACACCCGTCAACAATACCTCTATTTTGCAGGATCAAGTATGTGGTGAAGAGTTTGTTCAAAGTGGGTGGTTGAATTACTTTCTAAAGCTGGATGAATTTAATGAAGAAATAGCTACTGAGTTTTCCATGACCTTCTCTAATGGAGAAGCAAATGTTAAAGGACTGAGAGTTTTGGTCACTGAAGAAACAATTGTATAAGTGACCAGTTTACCTATTGAAGGAGCATAGTATCTAGAATCAAAGGATGCCAGGAGTGCCCAAGTGGAGTTTACAAGACTTGGAGATCATCCACTAATTGTTGATAAGAAGGGGGGCAGAAGAATTTCTTTACCAGATAAATGGATGGTAGTTGTTGTTCACATAATCAAATATTTAACATGTGAAGGGAGACAGTCGTGTTTGCACTTAATACACTTCATGCTACTTAGCCATCTCAAACATGGAGTTAGGATGAACTTTCCAAATGTGTTGTATAGCCTCCAAATGATGATGGCCATTGAAACCCAAAAAGGTAGGTCAAATTTGGTGTCCCGCCATTATTTAATTAAATTATTAGTAGAACGGTCATTGTAGAATGTTTCTCAGTTGTCTTGGGAGGAATTTGTGTCACTACGTGAATTTAGGGCAGAAAATTACAAGGGTTATTAAAGGGTTGCAGAAGTAAAGACTAGGGTTTACAAGAAGGAAAGGAAAACCACCCTTGGAGCCTCAAGTTCTAAGGATCTCTCTGCTACAAAATTTCCTACAACAAAAGAAATCCTGAGCAATGTTGAGCCAGTTCCTGTAGTCACTAGTGGAGATATTTTAATGGACATTCCTAGAAAAACTAGGGTTTCCACTCGAAGGGGAAAGGGTAAGCCAGTAAAGTCAATGAAAGTTGAAATTGAAAAAGAAAACCCTATTATGGAGGACCCTATGAGATTTTGGCAGAAGCAAGGTGGAAAACAAAAACTCGATGAGAAATTAGAAGAAGAAACTTAGCCTTCAGAAGAAAGAAATAAGGAGTTGCAAAACCTCTTATCGTAACTCTTCAGTTTAAAGAAAATATAAAGAAATCTAAATTTGGCAGAACCCATAGGGGTGTTCCAACTAAGTTTCAGAGAAGAAGTCATAGGCTTAAAGGGAAGCCCAAGAAAAAATAAAATATGAAATCTAGGGGACCTATTCAAGTTGATTCCTCAAACTTACCTTCTCAAACCCCCCAGTCTGAAGAAAAGGAAGAACAATATTGTGGTGAGGAGAACATGGATGGGTTGAAAAATTTGGCAAAAGCAATGGAAAAGGTGATTGAATAGGAGAAAGGCATAGAGTCTGCAACAACTATTTATATGATAAGACAGGAGGGAGCTCTTGCAATAGAAAGGCAAAACTCTATCATTGAAGAAGAAACATAACAAGAACAAATACAATAAACCCCTAAAGTTGAGAAGGAAGTAACTTCTATAGAAGAACAAAAAAAATGGGGTAAGGCAAATAGAAACTCCAGCTCAAGAACCAGTAAATGTAGAAATGGTAGAGAAAGGACAATCGGTTGAGGAACATAGGAAGCGTAAGAGGATTATTCTAGTAGTTAGACAGAGGCCTACTCCTTTCTCTTGGATGTTAGTTGTATTTGATTTATACCAAGATATGTTGGATAAGGAGGCAAAATGGGAAAATGAGAAGCATCAGTTGTAGAAGGAAATTGAGAAGAAAGATAAGGAGATTGCTACTCTTAAAGGAAAATAGATAATGTGGTGACTATGATACCCAACATTCTTGAGTGTAGACCACCACCTAGGGTATATGCCTTGTACTTAAAGGAATGCTTCCTTACTTTTAAGATGTCCAATGTTCTTTTAGATCAAGATCATTCCTTGGAAACTACCCAAGAATTTTATCAAGTTTATCAGAACTCTCCTACTGTGATTAAAAATTTTCTTTGTGAATTTTATTTGCACAACTATGTAGTACCTAATGATAGGGAATGGAATCCTTTGTTATATATTAGTGACATACATTTTAGGGCACTAATGTCTTGGATCCAGAATGAACATGCAAGGGGTCAAGAAGATAAAACCTATGAAGAAGAAGAAGTTAGAATTTCGTTGCCAATAAGAGCAGAGAGTGATAATCCTAGGAGATTGTATTATGATTGGCATAAAATTTTGTATCATCTTGATTTTAAGCCCAAAATATTAGTCTTGAAGGATGAAGTATATAAGGAGTTTGAAGCAATGAGGCCCTCTAAGGCACAATCAACTTTAAGTCATGCAAAAAGAAGGTGGAATAGTCTTACAGAAGAGCTACAGATGGTAGAGCCACACTCTTTGCAAAATTATTATGCAACTTTGAAAAGGACTTATGGTACCTTCAGTTGGGGAGAACAAAAATGAATAATTGGCTCCCTTTACTCTTTCACCCACCTATACATTTATGGACAATACTAGATTATAATAGGTATGCCAATTCATTTGATGAGACAACAAAACATGCTATATGTTATAGGCTTGAAAGAAACAAGGGGTTTTATTGGAATATTGCTACAGGAGGCTCGAGACAAACTCAAGTCATTAATTATAGAGCTCAGGCAAGGGGAAGGAATGCAAAATTCACATCTTCTAGAGGACCAACAAGATTCTAGGTTGGGGGGAATGATGATCCAAAAGAATGACTCTGTTTTATCTATGTGTATGTGTCATTTCTGAAACATTAGGAGTCTAGTTATGTCTTTTGAGTTTAGAACCTTTGCTAAGTGATAATATTTTATATGTCTTGATGATATGGTCATATGACATAAACTCATTTGATATATTCCTTTTTTATGTAATATAATAGGTACTTGTGCTATGAGGAATATCCATGGTAGTGATGCATGTAGATTTTGAATTTTACTCTAATAGGAATAATTAGTCCTATATTTGTGTACATTAACAATTTCATGCAGAATTGAAGAAGAATGTTGAACTAGTCTAGGATGTTCAACAATAAAGATTATGGAGTTGTTGGTTGGGAAAGGAATAGTAAGGATTATTGTTGAAGAAGTCAGCTAGCAGTTAGAAGTGGTTCATTATGACTTATCTGAAGACTTAATGATTTCTTTTATTGAAGGATTAGATTTAGGATTCAATTTATGCTAGATTCTTTATGTTGTTCCGATAGACTTTGATTGATTCTCAACATTTGTAATTTCACCTTGTTTTTCTCCTTGTTCAATAAAATCATCCTCCTTAAACTTTAGGAGTGGTATTCTAGTTAGTTAGGAATTTCATCCTTTAAATAACCTCTCACCTTCTCTTGTATGGTGGTTGAGAAGAAGATAGTTTCAGTTATAGTAATACAGTTTCAAGTTAGAAAGAAGTAGACTTATAAATCAATAAAGATGATGCTTTAAGCACCAGACCTTTGATTCAGTTATCTGGATGCTTGTGAAGGGGGCCCACTTGGTGAGTATTCCTTTGGCTTCTTTTATAAGCCATTTCCTATTGTGTACTTTGTTAGGATTCCTAAAGATACTGAGAGGGGAGGGTGAATCAGTATCTAACCGGTAAATAGATTTTCTGACCTTATTAAACAAATTGCATTCCAAAACAGTGTACTGATAAACAAGAATTAATGCAGTAAATATGAACAATAAACACAACATAGAAAGCACACCATAACACAAGATTTTTATTGAGGAAACTTGGTGTGGGAAAAACCTCAGTGGGATTTGTGACCCACAATATTCACTCATTGGCTAATGAATGGATATTACTTACAATAGGGGCCTGCACATGCAAGAAGGCCAACTGCCTAAAGCTCACTGCTTAATTACAAAAGAAGTCTCACTGACTTACAAAATGGATTATGCAAATCCAATAGGATGTAGTGCTTTAGTTCAGCATCTTCTATGCCAGGTTCAGTATCGGTTTAAGCTCATACAATAACCATAAACCTTACTCCAAAAAATGCCTTAATATTTGCATGTTACTTCTGCAATATTCTAACCATGTCAACATCTAAAGTGATCTACAAGACCTCATACTTATATATGAGTCTTATTACAATACACCTTGTCGGCTTACAAAAAGATATTACAATTAAATACAAAATACAATAATATAAATCCTGTGGGCTGGGGTGCCAGTAATCATCTTTGTCGTTGCCAGTGAACTATCTATCGGTGTCAGTGCCATAGGATTGCAAGGTTACCATCAATGACAATACCTTCAATCATCTACAATTCTCATTGGAGTGTGCAATGCCAACATACTTAGCATTATCTTGATCATAGATAGTTCTTCCAGCTACTGGAATACTTCTTGTGACTATTCCTACAACCAATATGAACTGAGTAGAATCTTGTTTTTTTTTTATTAAGGTAAAATCAAGTTTTGAGGGGACCCAAAACCCCCTAGATAATCCAACATCTAGGACCCAACAAGAAATAGTTGATAAAAAGATATACAATGATTCCATATAGCTAACCACCAGTGAAACACCAGCCAAAGGACAACAAAAAACATTACAGACCAGGTTGGACCATAACCAAGAGACACATCTATGAGGGTTTTGACCGACTCCCACAACCAAAGAAGAGGGTTTTAAATAGGCTTCCACAACCTAGAAGATATTGAGGGTTTTGACAGGCACCCACAACCATCTAAGAGGATTTTAACCAGGCTCCCCCAACCTAACAATGGGCTTCAAAAGCTAGCACACCTTAACCAAAAATAAGAACCAGAAGAAACCAAGGTGTGCCCTTTAAAACTGCCAGCAATCACCCGGTTAGCTAAACTAACTAACAGAGGAGGGTTTTTACTAGCTCCCTTAACTGGGATGAAACTCAAAGTCATCAAGATGAAGCTAATAATAATAGCCATAAACTGAAAGATTAGAGCTTCATACCACAAACCAAAAACTAGCATCTCCAAGAAGTTGGCCACAACCCACATTTCCGCCTCTATAGGAGAAAATAAGGACCATAGGAAAGAAAGATTGAGGAAACTTCAAATAGCCATTCACACCACAACAAGTTCCATATGTCAGCATCCAACCAACAACTCTTCCCCTCTATAGAAGAATGACCCACCTCAATAGGGCAGGTTGAGAGGAACTGATAGATACAACCCAAGTAGAAGGTGAGCCTCATCAAGATCATATGAGCAATAAAGAACCTCCACCATTCAAGAGGATCACTAGCTGATTTGGAGACCATAAACAACAAAGACCCCCTAAAAGAGAGCCTCAACAAAATCAGAATTGTCAGCATGAACTTGAGATAGGCAAATGAAACTTCACTGACAAGGAAATATCCTTCAACGTAGATCCTAAGAACATGGGGAGAAGGAATGGGGTTAGTAGGAAGATCCCTCAAATAGATCAATAGAAGCATCCATTCTGGGCTAAAAACATCTAGAAATAGATAACCCCAAGCCTTCAAAAACCCACCAAAGCTCTGAAAGGAAAAAGGAACCTCCTCGATTCCACACAATCTCCCCATTCCAAGGAAAGAACATAGACCAAAGCTCCTAAAAAACATAGGATTCCCATAGAAGGACCACACCATGCTAGCAGGATGCTCCAACCCTTGAGAGGCAACAAAGACTGGCCACAAAGGGAACCCAAAAGAGGAGAGTGTCCCAGACCACCAAAACCATCATATAGGAAGCCTCTCACGAAACCAATGTACCACTTTGTGAATCAGGTTGCAAAGAGAACACATTCCATAGCAACAAAGGCTCCATTCCCCACCCTTTGTGGCTTGCAACCTCAAAGATCACAACCACAGTCAAAGACCACAAGCCAAACATGAAGAGGGAAGCTGATGCAAGGCATCCAAGTAGATCAGATCCCACCCACCAAGTCACCTCAAAAGGGTGTGGAGGAAGCCAAAACCCAACAAAATCCAAAGCAAGCCCGTAGCCAATAGCAACTCTGGTCCTGAAACCCAAGGCCACAAAGCTAGCAATCAAAAAAAGTGAGCAAACCCAAAAGAGAGGGCTTCAAAAGCAGACCGAAATGGGAGACAAATCACCTCCATCCACTTTTCTATCATCATCTTTCTCATCTACATCCCTCGAACCCAAAACTATAGTACTCGCTCTAGTTCTCTCGCTCATAGCACTCGCTCCATACTTTATCATGGATAAGTTCTATTTCTTGATCATGGAGCGGAATACTATTTGTTGATCATGGATAAGTTATGTTTTTCTTAAATATTTCTTAGAAGGTAGTTAGCTTTCCTTACAAGTATTCTTGTTATTTATTTCCATCATTGTCTTAGAGCAACATTTCAATTCCAGCAATAGGAAAAGTGGTTGTTTTAGTCTTTCTAGTGCATATACCTTGCAGACCCATTTCAAGTATACACCTCAGGTTGACAACTAAATGAATCTTCATGATGAGAGATAATTACTTAGTTGGATGTCCAATCCTTGAGGTATGATTTCAAGGTCTAATTATTGAACCATTAAGAAGATCAGTCACCATTCGTCTATTGAGTTGACAAACAAGACTTGAGGAAAAGACTTGGAAGTTTCCCCTTCTCCTTCATTTGGTTTATTTTCAGCCATACGTTGACATAAAACTTTACCATGAACAAGATTTGTAGGCTTTATCTCTAAATCATACTCTTGGATTTTAGTAATCCAATTTCCTATCTTAGTGCCAAACACTTGAGTTAGAATAGACTTGACAACTATATCTGAGACCAAGACAAGAGTATGGGAATTAACGATGTAGAAACTAAAATACTTTACTTCCTTAACCACAAAAAAAGAATATTTTTTTATTTGTGATTACTTCAATCCATGAGACTTCAATGGATAACTCATAAAAGCAATAGGTGATTCAATTCCTTCTTCATTCTTTTACATCAAGATGACAAACATAGTATGCTCTGAAGCATAGCTATACATGATTTATGGTCTAGACAAACTAGAACCATAGCATGTTCAATTGCTTCCTTGATTTCATTGAAGGTTACCTTCCCTTCATCACTCCAATAAAAATTAGATTTACCTTTCATCATATCAATGATATGATGAGTCTTCTCTGCAAAGTTGAGAGTAAAACTATGTACAAAATTCACCTTCTTGAAGAAAGAGTGAACAACTATTTTGCTAGTAGGTAAAGAGAGATTCTAAATTGACTTAACCCTCTCTAGATCAATCTTGAATCCTTATTTGGACACAATGTGTCCATGGAGATTACCCTGTATTATCACAAAGAGCGATTTCTTGGGGTTAAGTGAAATACCATGCTTTCGAAATCTCTCCAAGACTTGTTGTAAGTGATAGAGATGATTATCATGATCTTTGGGGAAAATAGTAAGATAATCTAAATACACAATAACTAACCTACCAAGGATACCTTGAAATGCTAAGTCCATAGCCCTCTAAAATGTATCTCTTGCATTGATTAGTCCAAAAATATCTATGATACACAAATGTGCCCCATGGAGTTGTAAATGCAGTCTTGTGTTGGTCTGCTTCACTTACCTCAATCTAATTATAACCAGAAAAACCATCCATCATGGACATCATCTGAGATCCTGTCACTCTTTTTAGCACTTGATCTATTGAATATTCAGGCAACTGAGAGGGGGGGTGAATTAGTTTTAAAAAAGAATTAATTTTAAGCTTAATTATTATATCCATAATGATTAGCAATTTTCATAAAATAGATAAACACCAAAGAACACACATAAAAAAAATCAGACACAAGAGACACCAGAGTTTATGTGGAAAACCCGAGAAAGGAAAAACCACAGAGAATGTTAATTCTCAATATATAAACACCAGTTAAGGTGATTTTTACAAAGGGTGACTCATTGTTAGGATGCTCATTGTAGCTGGGCTCACTTCTAGAGGGCTCACTACCCAAGAAAAGGCTCACTACTGAAGAAGAAAGAAAGATAAAGAGAATCCACCATTGAAACATGAATTGCACATCCATAACTACTTCTGGTAACAATCTGTAACACAAATCTAATACATCAACTAGATCCTTTCAATGTCACGTGTATTCAACACAAAAATCCATACATCCACTCATCCAAATCAACCTCTATATATATTGTCTTTGGAAAAACATGATCCTCAATGTCGGCCAAGAAAGGGATCCAAAATAGGTCTCCATTAAACATTCCAGTGGTGGAAAGGAATAAGAAGTAGATCTCATCACAATGTTCCTCATCAAACATATCAAAATGCTACACACCTTGCCAAAGCTAGACCAAAAATATCATCCATATGCTACACAATTTCCATAACACAATCTCAACTTATGGACCAAGATCTTGACTTTTAGGTTAAATCAAACCAAAGAATAGCACTGAATAATATTAGCAACACATCTTTTGAAAAGCCAAGTCATTTGGGAATTCCAAGAAACCTCCAAACACACAACACCATCTAATACATACATTGTTTCTTAACATACCATATTCGGATCTAATCCAAACTACATGATTTGACATCAATGACAACATATAACATAATGCTAACATGATCTATTACTGACAAAGGGTAATTATCGTTAAGTGATTGTTGATTAAGGTTCCTAAAATCCACACAAATACAGATTTATCCATTCTTCTTATGTATTGGAAATATGTTTTCTATCCACATTGAATGGTGGATAGGAAAGATAATCCAAGCATTCAACATCTTCTGAATTTCAGAGAGGATAGTACCTAAATTTTTTGTGTTGTATTACCATTGTTTTTTCCTGAATGGTAGTGCACCAGACTTGAGAGGAATATCATGTTGCACATCCTCTGGTTGAAATGACAGTTTGAGATCATCATATGAGTATGCCAATACATCATTGTATTATTGTAACAGTTGAATATTTACCAGTATTTACAAATTTTAGATCATCCTCTAATCTAATATTATATTTCCCATGTCTCATAGAAGAATTTTGATCTACCTATTGTTGCCTTATCATTCTTATCAAACATCTTTTCAAGTGAAACTAATCCTTTAGGGATTTTATTTCCCTTCAATTTCAAGAATTCATCACCATGCTTAGAGTCTATATCTAATGCTAAATCAAAAGAAGAACAATTGCTACCTTCAAAGTAAAAATTGTTAAAATTGTCACTAGTCTCCAAAAAGTTAGCAATATACTTATCATTATTAAAGTTTTTCCAATGATCCCAATTATCTGGAAAACTTGGTCTAGACTAGTTCAATCACATACTTATCTTGACAAAAATCTATATGTGGAATCAAGAGAGTGCCATATGTCACAAGGGAATATGCCCTATCATTGTATTCTCTGGAAACCATGAAAACAACGAAAATATTGAAAGCATCAAAACCTTCAATGTTATCCCACATAAGGTTTTGATAGTACTTGACCCTATTATTCCTTTTTTGGTATATATTTTTTACTTGGCACACCACCAACTCAACATAACCTTGTGCATGAATATTCTTGATAACCTCATGTGTGCTACTTCAATAACCAATAAAAATGACTCATATTTAGTTGTGTTATTTGTATTAGCAAATTGAAACTTGAAACAATAAGGAAATATTTTACCTTGAGGAGAAATAAGAACAACATCTATACTAGAACCAACAGAAGAACAACTTCCATCAAATTCCAGGGTCCAAACATCATTAGAACTACTGGTAGAGCTAGTGGCTATACCTTCTAAGTTCTGAGTTGAACTTACATCTTCATCAACCATGAAAAAGGATTCATTAGACCTATATTTTGACTCTTAATCCTCACAAGCATCGATAAACTTGTCAACATCTGAACTGCATAGAGAATTGGATTCCTCATTAGAAATATTGGAGGATATGAAACCCTTGACCAGTCTTTAGAAAATTCAATGACTTTGTCAACATGTAGGTAATAATTACCCATTCTAGTAGATTCAAATAATATTTGTGCATGGGGATCATCTGATTTAATAATGGTGAACTTGGTCTCTCTTTCTAGGAGTTTATGCATAGTACCTTTGATAGGAATCTTTTCTTTTGGCATATCCATGTTGAGTTCCTCTCCAACATATTTACAAAGGTTACGTCCAAGTAATATTCCATATGATGTGGGAACATCAACGACCAAAACTGTCATCTTAATCTTTTTATCTGGGAAGGATGCAAATGTAAACTGTGCATCCTTAATTTTCCCCACAAGAGGCACTTGTTTCTTTTCCATGGAATAACATTTACTAAATTTTTTTTTCAAGGTTAAGTCTAGGGAATTAGCTATCTTAAGAAGCATTACATTATCTAAGGCTCCAAAATTAATAACACAATTAGCTAACTTACAACCATTAACTAATGAGAAAATATTAAAAGGATCTACTTCCCTGGAATGGATGAAGGTATAGTAACAAGATTATTTGGTATATTCCTAGGCTCAGAATAAACAAATAAACTCTAGGGAGAACTTGAAATAGGACTAATATCCTTATCTTTCACAAACTTTAAAAACATATCAAATTGGTTTGGGTTGGCTTGCAAATATTCTACCATGTTGTGTATTCTCTTATGCAACCAACATCAATAACATTTGCTTTCAAGTCCCAAGGCATTGGTGCCATCCTAGTAAAGCTAACTTGAGCCTCAAAGGGACCTATAGCATCTCCCTATATGGTTGTCCCTCGTGTAATCTGAGAATGGGTGTACTCCTCGTCAATGATATCCTACTATAGGAAAAACTATCACATCACCTAGTGAGGCAGGTATTGATCTATCACATATATAGTGCGGCTGATGAACCAACACTGTGTCTGGACAAAAGAAAGATAATAGTCATCATCCTTCCATTACTTGTAGAGTCTATAAGGGTTCCAAGTAAAATCCATAATCTCTTTGATACATCGATGCTAGAAGCCTATCGTACCTACTCATGTATAGTGAAGTAATCCTCCATATCTATCAATAAAAGGATATCACCCGTGCCATTCCCTAATTCCAAGAGGCTGACACACTCACACCAGTTTCTAGGTTCTTGTACCCTTGATAGAAACACATGTGAATATCATGGCACAATTGGTTTTGTATGGTGTATCCCCAGGCATACTAAACCTTGTCCAGTATGATATATTTTAAACATTTAGACCAATCGATGGAAAAGCCATGCTCACTACGATCGGGCATCATCCAACCACTGATTAAGCTACATATATAGCATGATTCAGGGAATTCATCTATGCGGCTTCATGGCCTGGTCTAGCACCATTTATGTCCTCTCTATGGGAAGGTCATCTATCTAGCACATATGATGTAGGTAGTATTCCTTTCCCTCTAACCGATACTCTAGAATGACCTCGCAAATTGGAACTTACAAGATACGCCACACGTCATCTAAGGTAATGGATGCCTCTCTAGTAGGTAAGTGAAAGGAATATGTCTCACTATTCCATCACTCAATGAGCCCTGCCATCATATTTGTATGAGAATGAATCCTTGGCCACCTAGATACCCGCTATAGCTTTCAATGGTACAACATGTCCCTCTTGGGTCCGATCAACTGGCTATGATATCTCATCATGGTTGACCAACACTGCCATGACTGTAATCACCCCAAATCATTCTGCACCTATGAATCACTCATGTTATCCTTCTTCTTCTATTTCCCCCCCTCCTACACCCTGGGGAATCCTTCAGAAGCCCCTAGGATCCCTTTCTATTCCTCTTTTTTTCTCCCCTTTTCCTTTAGGCAGAGACGGTATTTCTCCTTGCAGAGATGTCGAAACCATGGTCTGGGCGCTATTTTGCAGAGTGTAGATGGCGACCCTTAGGTCACCCCTCTTTTCCCCTTTCCTTATCATCATAGATGTCAATCACCTAATCGATGCTTGCATACGTGATGCATTGCTTGCGTAGACAATGATCCCCATGTGCATACATTGATCAAGTGATCAATATGCTCCACTCCCCTTTCTCCCTCATTAAATACCCCTATTTAATGCTATTCTACTAAAATGACAAATTCAAGATAGGGGTACATATCGGTGGTCCATACTTGGGTGGTTGTTGGAAGAGCCAAACTCTCTCACCGCATTTCTCATGACATGGAATGTGCACCATCTTTGCTCCTTTTCTCTGGGCTCTCTACTACTCATTGACTTGTGAGTGTGAAAATTGCCCTTACCCTGTGTGACCTATATAGCCCCTTCTTTCACCCTTATATCACCTTTCCTTTTCTTCTTTTTTGTCATTCCCCATACCTTTTTCCTCATGTCACCTTCATCTCATTATCTTCATCATTTTCTCTTATTTTCATCTTTTTGAGAAATTTTCTCGCAAAATTTTAAATTTTCTAGTTAAATTCTCGAGGGGGCATTCCTTACTCACATCTTCACGTTGGGACATATTTAATATGTCCTTCACCCATTGCCAAGTTTCCCACTATGTAAAAGAGGGGCAAAATGTAGACACTTAAAATTAATTTAGCCTTTTCGCAAAATTAATTATATTAATTACGTAGTTCTCCTTAAAATTATTTAAATTATATTTTTATTAATTTAATCACCTTAGCCTTATAATTATTTTATCAAAATTGATTATTTCCTATTCCTCTAAAAACCATTTCAATCTCTAACCTTAGCTAATATTTCTTTTAAATCCTAATTAGTTAATTAATCATAATTAATTAACTAATCCCTTGATTCCTGAAAATCCCCCTTCTAATCCCCATCATCTAGCCTAATTATTTCTAGCCTAATCATGATTATCATTTCCTCCAATTTTATATTTGTCCACTCATTCCCATCCTCCTAACTCACCTACTTTCTCTCTAATCCTCCATCGTCTCACCTAATCATCCCCCTTAATCATTTGGACATCCTTAATCACTTTGATTATAGATGGGTCAACTCTTTTCCATAAATGGCCTTCCCGTCTCACCCTCCAAACTTAAATGCTATCTACTTTGTTCTATCCAAGGAATGTCAAATCCCTTGCATATCCTCTTGTCCCCTCTTCCTAAGGAATTTTCAATTCCTTTATCCTTAATTCTTCCCACACATCCTCTTATTTGGGAAGGGAACTCTTCCCCATGTACTTGAGAACTATGGAGACAAGAAATGCCTTTATGGAATATCTCTTGGATCTCCCACTTGTCCTCTCAAATCCTCTCTCACTCACTTTCAATCCAAGCCCTTCATTTACCTTTGATCTTAGCCATCCATTTTGGGCCCCTCCAATCTATAAATTTGAGTCTCCATCCTTCAAAATAGATTCATCTCATTCATATTGTCATGTTTCTCTTTCGAATCTAAAATCACCTATCATACCTACATTATGGGCCCAAATATTGCCTCATATAAGCCAAATCAACCATCCATCAAATTATTTGATGCTCTACAAAAAGGATTGTTAGGATATTGTTAAGACAAAAACAAACACACAAGCAACAAACCAAGTGTTAGTGTTAGAAATCACAAATCAAATATTATCCTAAGCAAGCATATCAAGAGAGACATGATGGGGTTTGCCTAGCTTGCTCACACTTCACCTAGTTGGTGTTGCTCAATTCCACCAACCTCTCCAAGTCTAGCTATGCTCCAAGACCTCCAAGTCCTTCTCACTCTCTTCTAGGGATTTCTCTTTGCCAATTTCAAGGTGTTTGCAACAAGTGTTTAACTAGGAACCCAACCATTACCAAGTGACTTCCATATGCTCAATTGTGCTATCTTGATAGCAACTTGTCAACTTCACCCCCATACTATTGTGAGTCATTACAGAGGTGTGGAGGTAGAAATTAACATAGATTTAATTCCATTTGGGTCCATTTGTGCTTTGTATTCATTATCTTTCCTACTGATTTCACTATTTTGCCTAGAAATAGGGCTACAAGGAATGAGCCCCTATTAGGCCTCCAAAATCTGATTTTCAAGGGTTTTGAGGAAAACGGTCCAAAAGACCTTGCAACAAGGTTTTTTTTTATTCAAACACTCACCCAACCCTAAGATATTTTTTTGGTTTTGGTTTCCCAACTCACCGTACAATGCCCTAACCCAAAAATGAGGGTTTGCTAGGATTTTTAGGCCTTTTAACCGGCAGTGACTAGTCAAGTTTGTGAAATAGGAATTTAAAGGTCTTGTCAAGGCTTCTCCCTATTGTGGAAAGTTTTTATGGGCCTCATGAACCTCTCTAAATGATTTGGCTATGGTTTTGTGTTCACCTCTACACTATGCACTCAAATTTCACCCTGTCTTCTCTAGTTGGGTTGCTCTTGGACTCGCCTAGAACAAGGTGATAACCATGTCAATCTTCACTTTCAGAACTTCTCCCTGCATATATACACTATAAAAGTGGTTTCCTTTCATGTCCCAATAGACCATGATGGAAGCACAGAGGATTTTATGGGGCAACCATTTTATAAGAAATTGTTATTTACAAGCAAAACTTGGTTGATTGAAAACAAAACAATGAAAACATCAACACACACTATCTACAAAGCTTGAAATGAAACAAATGAATCTAAAACACACCAAAGAAACTCAAACCATAACTAGATCAATGGATTCAATCCATTTGTATTCACATTGTAAGCAAAATAAGCCAAAAATAATGATAACAGTCTGAAAATGAGTAGTTTCATATTGTTGATCATACAAAATTAAACTTCCAACCTTGGTAACCATGCAAGAGGAGGTTTAAATATTCTTCCCCACATGTGGAGGAATTATAGGGCATTGTGCTATCCCTAACTCCACCACTAAACACTTTTAGGACAAAAGTTGTCATGACAACTTTTACAACTTTTCACTTTTTGATTTGCCAACCTATGAAACCTATTTCAAGTCATTACTCATGACTTTTTAAGAATTCCTAAGACCATTCTAAACCTCTCTAATGGTCATACCAATATATGCCATTTTTGACCATCAAGAAGGCCAATTTCCTACTCAAACTACTACCTATTCACAAAGTGCAAACCTAGGAAGAAAACCAACTTAACTAGGCCTACACTTGACTCAAATAAAACATCACGCTCACTCCTTGGACCCTCCTGGAGTCCTTATTAGGAATCTAGCCTGGCTAAGGTCAGTACAAGCCAAAATTGTGAAAGGACTATGAGCCTAAGTCCTAGGTACTCCTACACCAAGACACAAAACACAAAATAAAAAGCTTAACAAATCTAAGAAATGCAATAAGACATCTCCAAATGCCCTCCCCCATGTTTTTAGCTACTCCTCCCTTGTTCCTCTCCTCTCCAAGTTCCCAAATGAGTGTAGCTCTTAGTAGCTTTTTGTAGTGTTCTAGATGTCTTATGGAGGTTCAAAATTGTAGAATGAAAGCTTATGAGAATGCAAATGTGAACAAGCTAAAATGAGATATTATCTAATTATCTAATGTCAATTTTAGCCAAAAAGACAAATGTAGATTATTATGCTAAATGCTCTCTAAATTTCACAATAAATTATATGCATACAAGATTTTAGGATCAGGATTATGAAGAAATGAGCTCTATTTATAGGTAAAATGGAGCAATGGAGGGTTGAGATTGAGTAATCTTATCAAGGGTCAAGATTGAGGGGTTCATGATCCATGATTTGAGCTTTGTGGGGGCTACATATTTGTTAGAGAAATGCTCCACCCCAGCCAGTTTGTAGAAGTCCACATAAGAAAATATTTTGCTACTGTAGTTGGTCAGATTTTGAGGAGAGTTTTTAGGGTTCCACCCCTTAACACCATCAGGCTGAGGGCACACCACATAACTATTGTCTTGGCACACCCCAAGAGACCCACACTTTTTTAGTGGGTCGCACCCATATATTTCTTCTTTGCTCTTAAACTGTTCATATGTGATGTCCCAAGTATTGTATTCTACAGTGGGAGAGTATGTATATATTCTCATATCCCTATCCCAGTCTAGCCTTAGAAATGACAAGGTGGTATTAAACCTAGGAAAATTGAAGGAGTAGCGAACCATGGATTCAGAAATGAGATTGCAAAGCTCGGGTGCTCTTTGTTGTGCCGAAGCGCTCGTATTGCTTAATTGTATTTTGATTATCTATTGGAACCCATTATTGGCCTTAGGGTTGTTGAAAAAGGTGATGCTCAAAATTGGTCGCTCGCTGGTGTGAGTAATGGCAAACAAATCCTTTCTTTCACTCCCATAAAAGCTGAGAGTCTAGTAGGGAAGAGGATTAGGTAAACTAGCATATAGTGCAAAGTCATTGGCTTGCATTTGCATATTGTAAGGCCCCTTCAAACCATCCTTCTCCGAAGTATGACTGACCAAGTTCTTCACTTGTCTTATATCTAATGACTGCCCTGCCAAGAGACTGTTTGTGGGGGAGTCGTAGCTCTGCCACATGGTTTTGTTCATTTTTTCATAGAGCACCATGTTTCTACTGGTTCAGAGTTTGATGCCCATGATGCCCTTGTTATTTGTGTTGGCAGACCAGATGAGGGTGTCATCAACATCAAAGAGCACCAAATCTACACCAACCTCCATGGGGCCACAGGTCCTCATGATAAGGCCAAAAAGGGGGGATTTCAAACCTCTGCATGTCTAAAAAAATAGAACCCTACACATTAAAAAGAAACAAAACTCTATAAAAATTTCATGGCCACCACTCTTTTCCAACCCACACCTGAGGTATCTACAAAAAAAAATGGAAAAGATGCATTAGATCAAGGGTTATCTCTGTGAAAACAAGAGTGAAAGAAAATAAAATCAACCTGCAACTATGGATTCCATGGAGAAGGCTAGGGTTAGAAAGCTTGAGAAACTTGCAACATGGTGGAGGCTGGGGTTAGAGAGCTTGAGAAAATATGGAAATGAAAGAATAGGGTTAGAAATTATTTTATTTCCATCATAATAGAAGTTAGGGTTTTCCATTGAGCCCATGTTAGACAACTCATATAACCAGAGGACAACTGAGAGGGGGGTGGGTGAATCAGTTGACATCGAATTATAGAACTTTAAGCATTTAAATCCTTATTACCCAAACACATAAATTCAATACCAGAATCCATAAACCAAATACCAGAATAACTGATATAGAAATTAAACATAGACATAAATCACATGACACGAAGATTTGTATGTGGAAAACCTGGTAAAGGGGAAAACCACAATGGGAAGCCTATCCACAGTAAGATAATACTTTTGTATGAAGTATGTGATAACAATATGAGGGGACTGCACATGCAGGAAGGCCAATAGCCTCGAGCGCATTGCTCATCACAAAAAGGAGCCTCACTAACTACAAAAACAATAGACAACAATCTGGAAAGAAGAGTGAACTGCAAGTATAGCATCTCCTTTGCTTGAGTACAATTTTGGTTAAGCTCAATACGAGAGGCCTTAAACCTCTCTTACAAACCCAATTAGATCACCTATGATTGACCAAACCTTTTGCATATGATTACAACATTATTCATACATAGATAAACCTATAACCTTGACATGTATATCATACATAGAGATCTTACATCATATTTATACCAACCCGGAACCTAAACAATTAGGTCAACCACCAAAAAGATAATAAAATAAGTTCACAACATAAACCCATAATCCAATGATCAACCAAGTCGGCTTAGGAAAAAAACAATATAAAACCAGTCATTAAATCCTGTTGGTAACGCATCAGGAACCTCTTCCAACACGTTACAGAAACCAATCCATAACCTAGATAATACCAGATACAAAATAGGTCGCCATAAACCAAATCCAACAACACCGATGAACTGGAACATGAACATGATAACCAACAACATCCTGAAAGCCATCTAGATGCCGCACCAATATCTTCAACAAAGCTCTACCGGTAAAACCCTTACTGGTGACCAAAAGGCTTACTAGAACAAATGATAGGTCCAGAGTCATCAAATCCTAAACCAACTAATTATGATACACATCTGAATAGCATGAATGACAAATCCAAACCAATTCCACAAACCAAAGAATATCAGATCCTATCGGATCACTAACATAAACAACCACTAGACTAGAACCAACCGAAAGACGATAAACAACCAAAACAACCGATGTTGCCATCAATGACAAAACATCAATGCAACACATAATCAATTCCTGCAAATTGCCAATAGCCCTAAAATCAAATGATAGAGCAAAAAAAAATCTAATGGATGAGATTCATTGCTGGGAGTTTTTTTAAATGGGGAGAAATTATTTAAGTTTCATTTATTTGAGACAATTGAAAAAGTAATTATTTTTAAAACAAGAGTTATCAAAGGAAGAGGGAGAAATAAAATGTAACCTTATTATTTTTGTTATATATATATTAAATATATATATATATATATATATATATATATATATATATATATATATATATATATATATATATATATATATGCCAGCTAGTTGTTACCCCTCATTTTTACTAAGAATATTCCCTTGGAGACATTAAGTCTCTCTTTACCCCAATCAGACTTCATGTTCCTTAGTTTTTAAAATGCTTGATCGGTCGATAAACCTTACTTTAGATGTTAAGTCTTGTTATGTTTAAAGGGGCCCAACCCTTCCTTTATCAATCTATCATTGTTTAATGGAAGTGCGACTCAATAGCCTTCATTGTCATCAAGCCTTGTTCCACACGATCTTCGATCCCCAATAGTGTTGCATCAATGGGTCCCTCATGAGTCTCACATCGACTGATAGCACCTTAAGGACTTTTTAGCACACACATTCTATTGTTCCATGTTTCCTAAAGATCACAATGGCTTGATGCTCTGATGACAACAACCTGATGATCAACAAATTGTGTGGTGACATTAGTATGGTACCATAATATTGTTAGGTCATGGAGACAACTAAGAGGGGGGGGATGAATCAATTGTCAAATAAATTTAAACCAAAAACAACTTAACCAACTTAATGCTTAATACCGGTAAACCAGTTCAATATGTCGATAGACAGTTTTAATAGTTAATTGCTATACTGGTAAGGATTAGTGCATGAAACATAAACACAAAGTTATCCACAACACATAACACCAATATTTGTATGTGGAAACCCTGTAAGGGGAAAAACCTTGGTGGGAAACCTTACCCACAATCAGATGATACTACTGCAGATAGTAAGTGTACATAAATGGGTTCTACACATGCAAAAAGGCCAACCACCTAGAGCTCACTACTTAATCACAAAATGGGAGTCACACTGACTACAGTTGGATGGTTAAATCCAATAAGAATATACTGCACAAAATAGCATCTTCATATGCCGGATTCAGTACGGGTGTAGTTCTGATTGTCTTAAAAAAACCTTCCTTCAATCTTCAAATGATGTCTACGTGTATAGCTCTACTTATTTTTGCATATACCTTCACACAATTCTTTCTCGCATTCCACATTTGATCTTACAAATAAGATCTTACATTAATACCATAACCTAAGACCAATTTTAGTACGTTGACTCTTCAAGATATTACAATAAAAACATTTTACAAACAATATAATATCTGATGCAAAAACCGATTGAACATGTCGGCTTAATGTATTTACAACAATAATTAATCATCTCCATAGTGTGCCATGTTGATCTGAAAAAGATAAACCTGCCGGTGTAACCCTAGACCTATTTGCCGGTAACAACAAATATGCAACTATGAATATACCAATGAAAAAAACTCCAGGATAAGATGTCCAAATGATATCTTCGACATAACCATCTATTTTCCATATCATTCCAAGTGTCGGTGATCATTATATCTTGCCAGTGTACCAGATACCGGTGACTGTCCATGAGCCACTTGCTTGCTGGTGAATGTTGTTGATTCTCCAAAGTGCCAGAGTTGATAAGAGTTTTGTAGGTGTTGACATCAATGACAAAACCATACCAAAATACCAACAATCTCCCCCTTTGGCAGTGATGGCAACATAAGATGGAAAACCCATCAAAGTGCCAAAACAGAAATGCCAAGTACCAAAAACCAACAATCTCCAAAAAGATCATAACCAGAAATCAAAATATAGATACAGAGAGTAATAATCTCTCCTAAACAACAATCTCTCCCCCTGGGAGCAACATGTGTTTTCCTTGTGTTTCTCAAAGTTTTTCCATACCAATCTCTCCCCCTTTGACATCAAATGCCAAAGTTACAATAAAACCAAGTTCATATACAAAATATCAATCAATTCAATATACCAACTACTCCCCCTGAGAAGTAGCTTCCCATCAAGGACTGGAATAAAGATTTCTCTGATAATTTTGCCGGTTGATGACAATCATCAATTGTCTAAGTCTCTACCGGTGGTGGTATGACTCCAAGCTGATCTCTGAGATATTCAAAAGTCTCCTTAGGCAAAGGTTTAGTAAAAATATCTGCAATCTGTTCTTTAGTATTCACATAAACTAGTTTTATCTCCTTTGCTTCAACATTTTCTCTTAGAAAATCTAGTTTGATAGAAACATGTTTGGTTTTAGAATGTAATACCAAATTCTTAGATATATCAATTGCTGCAATGTTATCACAATAGATAGTAATAGGTTCCTTGCATTTAACCTTTATGTCTTTCAACATTTGCTTAAGCCATAGTACCTGTTGATAGTTTTGATACTTAATGTTAAGTACAAATCCAATAGCCAACAAGATGAGAGGGGGGGTGAATCATACAAACTTAATCTTCCCTAGAAACAACAAATTCAACCTTAGTAACATATACTTTAGTAATATAACCAAAACTACTAAACATGCAAACTCAAAAGCATATAAACATCATAACACTCATAACATCATATTTAGTGTGGAAACCCAAATAGGGAAAAACCATTGTGGGATTTCAGACCCACTAAGAAATATACTCTTCTAGAGTATGCTCGGTTAAAAGCAAATCCTGTTAAAGATTACAAACACATTGATAGATGTGACCCGGTTAAGGGATTTCCCTTAGACCTGTTAGGATCTTCACCTTGTTAGAAGTGACCTTGTTAAAGGATTTCAAACACTCAATCAGAATGTCACCTTGCTAGAGGGTTTTACAAATAAGACTATTAAGTCCACTCAGTTAAGATATTTTCTATCACTTTACAAAATAACAGTAATAAAAATCTATCTACAACTTCACATCTAAAATGCTAAAGCAGATTCTTATTTGCTCAATACAATATAGACATAGAACTAATCTTGTCCATCTACTAGGCTCTATACTATGTTAATCAAAATAGTTCTTCAAGCTTCTGTGCTCGGTAATCACTATGTAGCATCCCTGTGCATACACTTGCCCACATACATTGTTTATCAACAACTCCTTATTTATAAACAATTTGCCAACCACTGAATCTCCTTGATCACATTTCCCATGATCAATCATAGCCTTCAGATCTTCAAACTTGACTAGGTTCAATGCATCTTTCGATCTGAAAACATTTTACCCCGCCTTGGAACTTGCATACATTTCTTGGAACTTGTGCTAGGTTATTGCAGTTCAATCTGCACTGTAGATCTTCCTACTGATTTTCCTTTGCCATAGATTCTTTAACAAACTTCATGCACGACATGCCAATCATTTAATCAATTCTAGCTCATCAGCTTCCTTCATTAAATAGTGCTTTTATTCATTCAATGCATTCTATTATTACTTGGTTGCAACTCGATAAATACTAAACTTCACTCGGTAGACATTCTACCTTCATTAGCCGATAGCGATAACCTTAGGGTTTACCAACTAGGTTCCTTAGGGTTTACCGACTAGGCTCTTTGCTCGGTAACATAGTATAGTATTAACCTTACAATCAGCAACATATATAGGATATCAAAACAATCTAAACATCATGATCTCATCATTATCTCACTCGGTAATAGTTTCCCATTGAATAACTTATTCCTCCCCTTATTCATCATATTCTTTATGTGTCTTTTACCGACATCTTTATACTCATCAAATCATACTTCTCAAGATATGGCAAAATCATACTGAATTAGAAAATCAATTTCTTGACATCAATGACAAAATAATAATAGTAAGACAATAAACATCCTTAATTAGTTATATCCATAATCATCAACAACCTTTTCAATATCCTTATTGAAATGCCAACAATCTCTTATTGTCTGTTATAATGCCAAATGCCAACAATCTCCCCCTTTGGCATTAATGGCAAAACCAATTGATTTGACCTAATTGATTCAGATTGCTGAAATGTTGAAATGCTCTCCCTATCATCAATCTTCTCCCCCATACAATAGTCTTCTCCTCTTTTCTCTTTAGTCTTGCTTTTCTCCAGTCTTCTTTAGTCTTCTCCCCCTTTGACAACAATGCCAAAAAGTAAAGAACTAAAACATAATTTCTTCTTGTATGAAACGAATTCCTGTTGTTATGTGTCACTTAGTCTCAGTCAGAGCATTATGTCTTCAATGCCTATTTCCTATATTGTTTCCTGCACATCTTTAGAAAACATCCTAAAGTGTGTAAATTAGCATCAACTCCTAAAAGATATTCTATAGAGTCATCAAATTGATGCTTTCATCGAACTCGGTCAGTGAATGGAAGATAGGGGTACGACCCCTAACTTACTTCTGAGATACTCAAAAGTGTCCCTTGGCAGTGGCTTGGTGAAGATATCTGCTATTTGGTCCTTTGTGCTAACATAATCCGACACCACTTTCTTCTCTTGAGCTTCTTCTCTAAGATAATGATATTTGATAGAGATGTGGTTTGTCTTAGAGTGCATAACAGGATTCTTTGAAATGTTAATGGCACTAGTATTGTCACAGAATATAGTTACTGGCTCGGTAACTTTCTCATTTATACCTTCCAACAGTTGTTTGATCCATGCTATGTTGGTACAATTCAATGTTGCAACAACATATTTAGCTTCTGCTATTGACTGTGAAACACATCCTTGTTTCTTGCGAAGCCAACTCACTAGTCTTTCTCCTAAAAAGAAAGCTCCTCCACTTGTGCTTTTCCTGTCATCAATGTTGCCTACCCAATCAACATCAGTATAAACTTTTAAATCAAAGTCATTTCCTTTCTAATATACTATGCCATAATCCTCAGTGCCTTTCAAGTATCTGAAAATTCTCTTGATTGCTGTCATGTGTGTTTCCTTAGGATCTGTAGAGAATCTTGCAACTATGCCTACTACATGTGCTATGTCTGGCCTATTGTGAACAACACATTGTAACTTTCCAATCATGGATCGATAGAGTGTCTCATCAACAGATGCAGGTTCATCATTCTTTGATAGTTTACAGTTGGTAGTCATAGGAGTACTCACTGGTTTTGAATCCTCCATTCCAAATTTCTTCAAGATTTCCTTTATGTATTTGGATTGAGTAATGAAAATATCATCTTTCATTTGTAGTATCTGTAAACCTATAAAATACTTTATCTCACCAATTAATGACATCTCAAATTCTTTGCTCATTTCATTTCCAAAGTTCTTGCATAAAGAGTCATTTCCACAAAATATAATATCATCAACAAATATGGCTGAGATCAGTATTCCATTTTCATCATTCTTCATGTACATATTGATGTTTTCACTTGTCCTTATAAAACCAATCTTGATTAAATAAGAGTGTAATCTTTCATACCATGCTCTAGGTGCTTGTTTCAAACCATATAAAACTTTGTTCAATTTACATACCTGATATTTATTCTTGTCTTCAACAAATCCTTCAGGTTGTTCAATAAAAACTTCTTCTTCTAATATACCATTCAGAAATGCAGATTTGACATCCATTTGATATACCTTAAAATTCTTGTAAGCAGCATATGCCAAAAATGTTCTTACTCCTTCTAGTCTTGCCACAGGTGCAAAAGTTTCACCATAATCAATTCCTTCTTCTTGGGCATAAGCTTTGCAAACTAGTCTTGCTTTATTTCGAATGACCTCACCTTTTTCATTCAACTTGTTTCTGAAAATCCACTTTGTACTGATTACATTTTTGTCCTTCGATCTTGGGATTAGAGTCCATGTGTCATTCTTCTGATAGTTCTAATACTTAATATAAGTACAAATCCATTAGCCAACAATATGAGAGGGGGGGTGAATCATACAAACTTAATCTTCCATAAAAACATCAGATTCAACCTCGGTAACACATACTTCAGTAATATAACCAACACTGTTAAACATGCAAAATCAAAAGCATATAAACATCATAAACCTCATAACACCAGATTTAACGTGGAAACCCAAATAGGGAAAAACCACTGTGGGATTTCGGACCCACTAAGAAATATACTCTTCTAGAGTATGCTCAGTTAAAAGCAAATCCTGTTAAATATTATAAACACATTGCTAGATGTGACCCAATTAAGGGATTTCCCTCAGATCTGTTAGGATCTTCACCTTGTTAGAAGTTACCTTGTTAAGGGATTTCAAACACTCAATCAGAATGTCACCTTGCTAGAGGGTTTTACAAATAAGACTGTTAAGTCCACTCTGTTAAGAGATTTTCTGTCACTTTCACAAAATAACAGTATTAAAAATCTATCTACAACTTCACATCTAAAATGCTAAAGCAAATTATTATTTGTTCAATACAATCTAGACATAGAACTAATCTTGTCCATCTGCTAGGCTTCTATACTCTGTTATTCAAACAGGTCTTCAAGCTTTTATGCTCGGTAATCACTATGTAGCATCCTTGTGCATACACTTGCTTGCATGCATTGTTTATCAATAGTTTCCTATTTATAAACAATTAGCTAACCACTTAATCTCCTTGATCACATTTCCCATGATCAATCATAGCCATCAGATCTTCAATCTTGTCCAGGTTCAATGCATCTTTCGATCTGAAAATGTTGCCAAGGTATTGCAGTTCAATCTGCATTGTAGATCTTCATGCTGACTTTTCTTTGCCATAGATTCATTAACAAACTTCATGCACGACATACCAATCATTTAATCAGTTCCAACTCATCAGCTTCCTTCATTAAATAACTCATGTAACCATTTAATGCATTATGTTATAGCTCAGTTACAACTCGGTAACAACTCGGTAAATACTAAACTTCACTCGGTAGACATTCCGCCTTCATTAACCGATAGCGATAGCCTTAGGGTTTACCGACTAGGTTCTTTGCTTGATAACATAGTATAGTATTAACCTTTACAAATTACAACATATGTATGATGTCAAAACAATCTAAACATCATGATCTCATCATTGTCTGACTCGGTAATAGTTGCCCATTGAATTCCTTATTCATCCCCTTATTCATCATATTCTTTTTGTGTCTTTTACCGACATCTTTATATTCTTCAAATCATACTTCTCAAGATATGGCAACATCATACTGAATTAGAAAACCAATTTCTTGACATCAATGACAAAATAATAATATCAAGACAGTAAACATCCTTAATCAGTTATATCCATAATCATCAACAACCTTCTCAATATCCTTATTGAAATGCCAACAATTTTTCATTGTCCGTTATAATGCAATATTGCCAACAATCTCCCCCTTTGGCATTGATGGCAAAACCAATTAATTTAACCTTAAAAGACTCGGATTGTTGTGATTCTGAAATGTTGAAATGCTCTCTTGCTATCATAAGACTTTCTCCCCCATACATCAGACTTCTCCTCTTTTCTTTAGTCTTCTTTCCAATCTATAGTCTTCTCAGTTTTCTTCCCCTTAAATTGGTCTTCTCCCCCTTTGACAACAATGCCAAAAAGTAAAGAACTAAAACTTAATTTCTTCCTATATGAAGTGAATTCTTGTTGTAATGTGTCAATTCAGTCTCAGTCAGAGCATTTTGTCTTCAATTCTTGTTCCCTGTAATATTTTCCTGTAACATTTTCTGTACACCTTTAGAAAACATCCTAAAGTGTATAATGCAGCATCAACTCCTAAAAGATATTTGATAGAGTCATTGGATTGATGCTTTCACCAAACACAGTCAATGAGTAGAAGATAGGGGTAGGCCCCCTAACTTACTTCTGAGATATTCAAAAGTGTCCCTTGTTAGTGGCTTGGTGAAGATATCTGCTATTTGTTCGTTTGTGCTAACATACTCCAACACCACTTTCTTCTCTTGAGCTTCTTCTCTAAGATAATGATATTTTATAGATATGTGCTTTGTCTTAGAGTGCATAACAAGATTCTTTGAAATATTAATAGCACTAGTATTGTCACAAAATATAGTTACTGGCTCGGTAACTTTCTCATTTATACCTTCCAATAGTTGTATGATCCATGCAATGTTGGTACAATTCAATGTTGCAGCAACATATTCAACTTCTACTGTTGACTGTGAAACACATCCTTGTTTCTTGCTAAGCCAACTCACTAGTCTTTCTCCTAAAAAGAAATCTCATCCACTTGTGCTTTTTCTGTCATCAATGTTGCCTGCCAAATCAGCATCAGTATAAACTTTTAAATCAAAATCATTTCCTTTCTGATATACTAAGCCATAATCCTCAGTGCCTTTCAAGTATCTAAAGATTTTTTTGATTGATGTCATGTGTGTTTCCTTAGGATCTTCAGATAATCTTGCAACTATACCTACTACATGTGCTATGTCTGGTCTGTTGTGAACAACATATTGAAGTTTTCCAATCATGGATCGATAAAGTGTCTCATCAAAAAATGCAGATTCATCATTCTTTGATAATTTACAGTTGGTATTCATAGGAGTACTTACTGGTTTTGAATCCTCCATTCCAAATTTCTTCAAGATTTCCTTTATGTACTTGGATTGAGCAATGAAAATCTCAGTTTTCATTTGCAGTATCTATAAACCTATAAAATACTTTATCTCACCGATTAATGACATCTCAAATTCTTTGCTCATTTCATTTCCAAAGTTCTTGCATAAAGAGTCATTACCACAAAATATAATATCATCAACAAATATGCCTAAGATCAATATTTGATTTTCATCATTATTCATGTACATATTGTTGTTCTCACTAGTCCTTATAAAACCAATCTTAATCAAATAAGAGTGCAATATTTCATACCATGCTCTAGGTTCTTGTTTCAAACCATATAAAGCTTTGTTCAATTTACATACCTGATCTTTATTATTGTCTTCAACAAATCCTTTAGGTTGTTCAATAAAAACATCTTCTTCTAATATTCCATTCAGAAATGCAGATTTGACATCCATTTGATATACCTTGAAATTTTTGAAAGCAGCATATGCCAACAATGTTCTCACTCCTTCAAGTCTAACAATAGGTGCAAAAGTTTCAGCATAATCAATTCCTTCCTCTTGAGCATAACCTTTGCAAACTAGTCTTGCTTTGTTTCTAATGACCTCTCCCTTTTCATTTAGCTTGTTTCTGAAAATCCACTTTGTACCAATTACATTTTTTTGCTTTGGTCTTTGGATTAGTGTCCATTTGTCATTCTTCTTGATTTGATCAATCTCCTCTTTCATAGCATTTATCCAATCTTCACTGTTAAATGCCTCTTTCACTATTCTCAATTCAAATTCAGATATCAAACATGTGTTCTGTCTCAGTTTGTTCCTTGTCATCACTGGATCATCCTTATCTCCTATAATCTGACTTGGTGCATGATGTCTTCTGACATACTTGGCTAATACAGGCTCAGTAGGCTCTGTATGATCTTCTTCATCACTCGGTAACTCAATATTCTCTTCATTTTCTTCAACAGTCTTCTCGGTAAGACTTCTCGGTTGAACATAGAAAAATTCATCATAGTCTTCTAGTTCCTTGGAATTTCCTTCATCATTTCTTTCTACAAATTCATCAATTTTCACATTTGCACTTTCTACTATTTTGTTAAATGATTTGATTAGACATTTAAATGCTTTGCTTCTAGAAGAATAACCTAGAAATGTTCCTTCTTCACTCTTCTAATCAAACTTGCTATTTCTATCATCTTTGTGAACATAGCATCTACTTTGAAAGATTTTAAAATAACTTACATTAGGTTTCTTATCATACCAGATTTCATATGGTGTCTTCAAAGTACCTTTCTTCAATTGTACTCGGTTCAAGGTGTAAACTGCTATTCTTATTGCTTCTCTCCAAAATGTTTGTGGCACCTTTTTTTCAATCATCAGTGTTCTAGCACAATCCACAATAGATGACACTGAGACTTTAGAAGAAGCTCACATTAGCCTTGTCACCATACTACTCTTGGAAACAATTTTTAAAATCCTTCCATGACCCTATGCTGTTTACTGGAAGACCTCTGTACCAATCTCTTGCATCATCAACCAGGGATTGGACAAATAGTTTCATAATAACATCTTCATCTAGTATCTCATAATCATTTATTAGGTCCCCAAAAGATTTCAGATGTTCCTTAGCACTAATTGTATTGTTCCCAGCAAATTTATGGAGTCTATCCCTTAACTCAATAGGAACATGGTTGGGATATCCTAGGATCCCACCAAAGAACAATTGTATATATTGTTCTAAATTGATTGGTCTCCTTTGACAAGGGGGAATAGCATTATTATTTCCCATGTTCATTCTAATTTTTGGAATTGGAGACTGAGATATTTTGGTGTGATGACTATTCATAAGGATTTGACTCACTGATGCTACATTAGCAGGCACTGCAGGTTGAATTTTAATAGGGGGAAGGGAAATTTGTTAAGGATCAGGCTTATTCAGATCTTCTAATGGAAATGTGATAGGGGTAGCCTTTAAGTAACTAATTTTTCTTTTTACTTCCTGATTTGCTGCTTCTAATTCAGCTTTCTCTAGTTCCATTTGGAGATACTCCTTTTCTTTCCTCATTCTTTCCATTTCTCTCTCATGTGCTGACAACCTATGAGAAATCTCCTCTGCAGTTTTAGATCTAGTTCCATCATCCACCCATTTCTGTTTTCCTTTATCCACATTAGTCCTAGGAGCTGAGAATCACTAAATACTTCCCTGTTAGGTTGGACTATTGACCTATATGCTTGCATGGCTTTGGGGATCAGGATTTCTCTGATCACAGGGCCTTCTTCATTACTCTTTTCTTTTTCTTTGGCCAGTACCTCAAGATCAACTATCTGTCTAAGAAGCCTATCTCTCTCCATTAATTTAGCTTTAACCTCCTTCTCCTTATTTGCTTCCTTTTGGGCTCTTAGAGAAATTAATTGGTGAACTCTCCTATTCAAATCTTTAATCTCTTGGGACACTTTAGCTTCATCAGGCAAATTTTCCTCAGAATCTGATATATTGACTTGATCTATGTCAATCAAACTAATGTTAGGCATAGAGTGTCTAATTCCATTTGAACTGGTCCTATCTCTTGCAGAAACACTAACATGGGATAAATCTTGATTTAAAATAGGTGCATTATCAATATTTCCAAACAATCCTGAATGAAAACCTAATATATCATGTTCTGAATCTCTGGAAGAGGAATTAGATTTTGCATAAACAGGTCGATCAGGCATCTTACCAGTATTATTGTTCTTTTGTACCCAAGCAGCATTTGATGGCTCATGTAGCACATATCTCTTCTGACCTCTCCGTGACTGCTTTGGCAAACCTTCTTGCAAATTTTCATGCGGATGCTTCTTCATAAATGACCTAGTGTTTTTTCCTCCTTGCATTACACTTGTTTTCTTTTGAAATGATTTATAATTCACAAGGACTGGTTCCAATATAACAGAGTCACCACCCACAAGAATATGGGAATTATGAAAACAAGCTTTTAGAATAATAAGCAGGAATTCCACAAACACAATGATTTTCTTTACAACCTTAAGCACAAATTGGCATCCGGATCCTTAATGTGACTCTCCCCAGTAGAGTCGCCACTTTTGTTGTCTTCAAAATCTGATTCACTTCAACATCCTTATAATAAGATGATTAAACTCTATGTAGGATATATGTTAGAGGGAAGGAAACTCTTAGGACAACATATGACAAGGTTTGATTTAACCTTCTACACTTCAGACTTACTCAGAGTCCAGGCGGGTATACCTTTGTGAACTAAATTCACAATTTCAAAAGATAAATCCACAGCAAACCAGTCTAGAAAACCAGTGGATCTAATCGCCTTGAAACTAACTGAAACAAAGGAATGAAAATTATACTCATATTCAGTATTTTGATCTACAAAACATGCAATAGACAACCTTGATCTATACCAATGCCTTATCCAAGGTCACAAAGTCATCTAAATTCAAACAATACTCCCCAGACAAAATATCTTTACACATCCCATTGGCTCGGCTTCTATTAATCCTCATATATGCCTAACATACATGAGAATTTATGCACACCAAATCAAACTATGCTCATCAAGATTCAAAATATCCTACAAAGAATTTACTGGTAGAGGCGATCCCTGCATGTTTAATTTCCCTCCTAAAGAGAAAAGCTAGCAAACACATCTACTGAAAGTTGCCTTACAACCCCTATTCAAACAAAATAACCCTGAATTATTCAGAATGAAATAGTAAATAATTGCAAACACATTTGAAGATGACACAAAGTTTTTACTCGAAACCGATGGTCTGTAGATTGATATTATCTTCAAGAAAGTATTACAAAAACTTTTGAATATTCTCCATTAAACTTAGAAAAGCTCAGATAAATTTCTGCAGTGTTTTCTTACAATTCCTTGCAATCTCTTTTCCACTAGTCCCGGTATCCATTTATAACAATATGGATGCACATAGCTTCAGACTTTCCTAGGAGAATTTGTTACAATTATTTGCTTGTTCAAGAAGAAGTTACAAAACTTTTTTCAAAAAGAGTTATAAGTCCTTTTCGACCTCTGCAGCTTCTTCTACTTGCTATTCGGTTGCAACCTCTTCTAACTATTCAGGAGCGCCCTCTAACTACTCTGCATCCTGGATGACATATTTTGTTGTTCATTCATTGTACACATCATCGGTTGGCCACATGAAATAAATCACTTTTGTCTTAGCCTTGGTCAACATTTTCAAGGAATTTCTCATCTTGTTGACTTCTGAATTGAGAAAACCATAATGAGATTTGATTTTCTCTATCTCCTGAATTGTCACAACAAAGAAGGAAGCATCATCTAGATCAACAATTCCTTTAATTCTGGCTGACAATTTGGCCTCTAATTCCTTGAGCCACACTTGTTTGTCCTTCAGTTGATTTGGGCTAGCAAAAACTCCTGGGAGCAACTCAAAAACCTGATCAGCATACTCCTTTTTGTACAAATTAATTTTCCTATCAGAATTATCCACCCCTTATGCTATTTCAAGTTAATTTTCCATTAATCTCATTCCTCATATCCAAAACCTTACTTATATTATTATATAGCAATGAGGCATTCATTGTATCTACAAAACTTGAAATAGTAGCCCTTACTCTCTCCTCATATTTCTTTGAATACAAGGCCTAAGCCTATTTCAAATTTTCTAGCTATTGAGGAGTAATCTCAATCCTCTAGGAGTTGGAGGGTGCTGGAGATGGTGGGAACTCAATGATGGGGATACTAGGTGGAGGTCTTGCAGGAGAGGATGAGATCTTCAATGTTGAAGACTCACATTGATGGTATTTTCCTGTCAACTAGCTCTGCAATTTAGCAATGATGCTATCCTTACCTCTTACCTCCTCCTTAGCACTGTTATAGGCCTTCAGGACTATATCCAATTTGACTTGGAGGTCTGCTTTTTCCTTGGCTTCCTTTTCTACTACTGCAACACTAAATTTTGCAGTCTCTAGCATAGTGCTAGCAACTTCTACCACCCCGGTGTTCTGTACTCTCTTCACTATCATCCTACCAAGGTAGCTTGACCCTGGGGTATCTTTGCTTCCCTTATTTTTGTCTCTCTTGAGAGATCACATGATGAGTGCAACATTATCCTTGCTGAAAGTGATTCCCTCCATGGGCTTAGTTTCTTTCCTCACTGTCTCTAGTACCAGTGCATCTGCTATGTCCCACTCAGGTAAAATAAGCACTCCAGCTTGTGCCACCATATATCTTCCTTGCTCAAGAGTGATGGTCTTAAATTCTTCCATCATTTCTTGTTTTATTTTCTCCTCCACAAGAGCTAGATCTTTGGTAGGATACCCACCTTTCCTCTTCTCACATCTTGCATTGTGTTTATCTATATTTTGTTTCCATAAAAACTGCATAAATGCTCCTGATGTGACAAAATTATTGTTAGCCAAGAAGTCATTACTGGCCTACTTTATCTCAGGATCCCACTCCTGGCCTTTAAGTTTAGTGGTGGTAATGTTCATTTCAGTAGCAAGAGGTTCTTCTAGCATTCCTTCCTCTACCTCATCATATGTATAGGAAATTTCCCCTAAATTGCCTAACTGTAAAAGTTGCTCAACTACCGCTTGCTCATCTCCTATATGAATAGGGGATTGGGATGGAGAGTACAAGGGTGTATCAGATTGTACCTCTTTTCCTACTCTCTACTTCTTAGGGCTCTCTTGGATGTCAATGACATCTTGTATCTTCCTCTTTCCTTTGGAGGTAGAGGGCTCCCCTATTGTGGGCATTAACACACTATAACTAGATATCTTGTGCAGTGTCTAGTCACCAAGAGGGATTGCTTTGGTGGAGGCAGACCTACTTAGAATCATTCTTGCCTTTTAAGGGTTACTTTTAATCATATCTTCCCTCTTCTCCTTAAGGGTCTACATCACATCCTGAAAGCAAACAATTAGAAACTTTATTTTCTCCTCAAAAGGGAAAAAGCTAGACAATGGGTCATAGCGGGCATCAAACTGATGCACAAAGTCTAAGGCTTTCTTATAAGCCACCCATTTTTCCTTCCTTAGTTCCTTCTCATCCAAATCAAACTCATTTCTAATGAGGTCTTCAGGAAACTAAAATTGATGGGGTCTTCCTCTGCACACTGCCCTCTTTCTAAACAAGAAATTGAAGAAGTCTTCTAGATCAGCACACCTGGATATTGCAGTTGACAAATGATAGGGTTTGAGAAAGTATTCAAAACAATTCCAACCTCCCTTGGTTATTATAAATTGATGGGCTATGGTAACAGTAGGGAAAATAGTCCCTTTACCCTTGCTTGTCAGCTCTACCTCTTGTACACTACCAATCTATCTAAGGACTTCTGCAATTCCCACTTTGAGAGGGACCTGATAGGGCAACAAGAATGGAGTGCCTTTAAAACCAAAAACTCTCAAAACTATTGAGACTAGGTATAGACAAATGTCACCCCAATTATGAACAATCTTTATGCTCTCTGCAAATTCTTTTGGTCTAACAAACTCTAAAAGAACCTTGGGGATTCTTGGGTTCTCTGAGTAGAGGAGAGTCCTAATCTTGGATGCAAAATATTTATCAAATTTTAAGAAACTGGAATCCTCTCTATCCCATGACAACACAGTACTCCATAGTTGCACTGACATATTTTCTCCCTCTTTCTCTTTTGTGAGGTCCAGTCCACTAGCGAAGTAATCACCACCTTTGAACAAAAATAGATGCATAAGGAGTGAATACCATCCAAAAGGCCTATCCACCTTCCCATTTTTTATTCTTATTAGCCCTCCATGGATAGCATCAGCAATGAAAGAAGCATAATCAAATGTTACTACAAGGGAAGGATTCAAAATCTGAGCAATCATTAGCGAGTAGTGATTGGGCATATTTGCCTCAGCATCTTCTCCCAAAACCTGGCAGAGTGACCAATACATTCCCTTAACCCTGAGGGTGAACAGATTCAATGAGAAGGGCTCTTCTGTGTTGGGTCCTACAACTGTCAACCCACCTATCTTCACAAAAAAATCCTAAAGAGGCCCACTCCTAAGGTGATTCCTCTGTGCACTATATACTTGAGCTAATGATTTAAAATTAATGGATTCCAAAAAATTTGTAAACTCATTTAGCCCAAAAGAGCTTTTGAATTCCTCATTATTAATTTCAATAAGGGCTTTTCCATTTATGTCCCTAATACTTCTTGTAACTGGATCATAATTATGTGCAATTTGAGTCAATAGATCCATGTCCATGAATACCCCTGGAACTACCAACTTTCCTACATCTAATTCCCAGATGCTATTTTGTGGGGCCGGAGAATTCCTCATTCCAAATCCAACCTTGAATAACCCCAACCCAGACAATCTAACCTTTGAAGACTAGATTGGAGACCCATGAAGAATGTTTATAGGTTTGATAATCCCCCCTTCTCTTAATTTAGTCAACTCTTGCTACATTTTAGCTTCTAATAGGGGATTAATGGGCCTCTGTTTTTGTTTGAAAGGCTTAGCATCTGGAAGTAGAGGAACTTCATGCTAAAAAAGATCTTATCTATATGCCTTTAGGTCTTCATAAGACCAAGCAAAAACATGTTTATATTTCTTCAATAAATTAATAAGGTTAGTCCTGACATGAGGGGGTAATTTTTTCCCAATGTATACTAACTTAGGGGATGATTCAGTCCCCAGGTTTACCTCCTCTAGCTCTTCCAACTTGGTGGTAGACTGCTGATGTAAGTGACTATCATTATAACTAAACATGCTTTCCAACTCTACCAGCCCTTTAGGTATTTCATTGGTTTCCAACTGGACCAACTCATTTCCAAACACTATTTCTCTATTATTAACCACCTCCACTAGTGCATTGCATTCAATCTTCTGTCCATCATAATCATCAACACATTGGATGAACCGAAGAATGTCTTCATCATCAGCAAAAACTTGCCAATTGTACACATTATCAGGAATAGAAGGCCTAGATTTTATTTCCACAGTGGAAATACCAGTTAATGTTGCATCATCATTTTTCAGGGCAACATTAGCTAAGAAATCTGCCATAATATTCTTTGACCGCTCTATCCAATTGATAGAAAATGCACTAAAATGCTCAATAACATCCCAAACTGCATGTTTATATCTCTTTAATCTATCATTCTTGGATGCATATTTAGATCTTACCTGAGATACAACCAATTTTGAATCCCCTAACATTGTCAACAACTGGATTCCATGCTTCTTTGCAACTTCAAGCCCTAGCAATAGAGCTTCCTATTCTGCAGTATTATTTGTGCATTGAAAGGCCAATAAGAATGAATACTTAAAAGTTATACTTGATGGGGATACAAAAAGAACCCTTGCTCTAGATCCTTCTTTGGAGCAAGCTCCATCAAACTACATCTACCATAATCCATACTATTGTGCTTCTAATTTGACCATAATGGGGTCAGTATTCTTCAATTGGGGTAAAATTGGTTGAAGTTTAAATTATCAAGATCTACATCAATCATACAATTGAGCATATTAGGGTCTACATTTTCAATTACCCTAGGAGCTCGTGGCTATCTGTACAATTTGACCTGATTTCCATTGATTGGAATGGTGGCATAGGATAAGTCCAGTTGAACATTTCCTTCTACTGCTGCTGCCCACTACCTAGAAAGTAACATACAATAATGGGGTTTGGTATAAGTAACAATAACATCCATTTTATAGGTTGCCTCAAGGAATGCTTCTTTTTTTACTTCAACATCTTTCATTGTACCTATCACAGGTACTTCCCTCTTATCCATAGCATAGCATTTCCCATACACAGTGGTTACTGACAGTCCTAATTCTTTCATAACACCATAGGGCATTACATTAGCAATAGCCCCTGAATCTATCATGCAGTTTTTAATCAATGGGTTGTTTACTAACAAAGTAACATAGAAAGGGTCTACCTATGAAGGCTCTTGAGTGATAGTGGTTCCAACATAAACCTCTGGGGTTTGGAACTCTTGATCCTTTCCAATTCTAGCTGAACTGGTGGGTAAGACTATGTCACTATTAGATATACTAGAAAATAAAGACAAGGCTGCATCCCTATGTTCTTTAATCTTCAATAATTCTACTAATGGGATAGTGACCTTCATCTAAGTAAGAGTTTGAGCCATGTCAAATGTAGAATTATTGCTTGTTTCAATACTAGCTCTAACTCTTTCTGTCTTGAGCTGACTTGCCTTTTTCACTGTGGCAGCTCCTTGTACATCACCAGTATTTGTACTCTTGGGTACATCTTTGACCTATTCCTTCTTTTCTTGACCAATCTTAGGAACAGTAGTAGCACTACCTACTACCCCTTTTTGGGTGGTCTCTTTAATGAACATGGAACCAGGTTCACCCTGATCAGTGTCCTTCTTGGTGCTTCTCAAGTTATAGTTGTGTTTTGCTTTGGCAATGGCGGCTTTAGCGAGATTTTTTACTTCTTCCTCACTAGGCCTTCTAAGATGAACTTCTTCATCCTCAATTGTTACCACATTCAATGTAGGATGCCAATCTAAGGTTAGTTGTCCTTGAACAAACCTTTCATTATCTAATACATCACTGTATTCACTTTGTATAAACTCCTCATCACTTTCTATGATGGTTTCAAACATATTGATGTCAGGCTCAGCTTGTTGTCTCATAGATTCTTCAAGAGCCTGAGCCACTGCACACTGATGAGGAGAATGTAGTCCACCACAAAGAATACACCAGGGAGTGTTTTCTATATTATGGATAGTTTTCCCTTTCAAGGGATCTGGAGTGTCTTGATTTTGGGCAATCTTAGGCTTCTCATTTTGGGGTTTGCCATCTTTCCAGTTGGTGTTATATGGCATGTCATGCAATCTAGGGGGTCTATCTTGCCAGTTATAATGAGGTTTGTCATTTTTGTTTACTATGATGGTCAAATCCTTCATTGCAATGACCAATTTCTCTATCTTGTCATCCTCCTTAGCAACTTTATTAGGCTGCTATTTTGTTTCCTGCCATAATCTACCATCTGTTCTTCTTCCTAACTTCCTAGATGCTTTTCTATTACTTTCTACATTTATGGCAATTCTAAAAGCATCTCTCAAGTTATGTGGATTCTTATCTTAGGATATAGGCCATCTTAGAATCAAATGCATTGTAATAAGTATTTAAACACATGTTATCATCTAATCTCATCACTTGATACAATCTGTGCATGGCCTTTTGGAATCTGGCATTGAAGTCAATGACCATTTCATTATCAGACTTTTTGATATTATTGAATTCATTGAGCATGAAGCTCACATTAGCCTTGTCACCATACTACTCTTGGAAACAATTATTAAAATCCTCCCATGACCCTATGCTGTTTACTGGAAGACCTCTGTACCAATCTCTTGCATCATCAACTAGGGATTGGACAACCAGTTTCATAATAAAATCTTCATCCACTATCTCATAATCATTTATTAGGTCCCCAAAAGATTTTAGATGTTCCTCAACACTAATTGCATTGTTCCCAGCAAATTTATGGATTCTATCCCTTAACTCAGTAGGAACATGGTTGGGATATCTTGGGATCCCATCAAAGAACAATTGTCTATATTGTTCTAAACTGATTGGTCTCCTTTAAAAAGGGGGAATAGCATTATTATTTCCCATGTTCATTATAATTTTTGGAATTGCAGACTGAGATATTTGGGTGTGATGACTATTCACAGGGATTTGACTCACTGATGCTACATTAGCAGGCAGTGCAAGTTGAATTTTAATAGGGGGAAGGGAAATTTGTTAAGGATCAGTCTTATTCAGATCTTCTGATGGAAATGTGATAGGGGGAGCCTTTAAGTAACTAATTTTTCTTTTTACTTCCTGATTTGCTACTTCTAATTCAGCTTTCTCTAGTTCCATTTGGAGATCCTCCTTCTCTTTCCTCATTCTTTCCATTTCTCTCTCATGTGCTGACAACCTATGAGAAATCTCCTCTGCAGTTTTAGATCTAGTTCCATCATCCACCCATTTCTATTTTCCTTTATCCACATTAGTCCTAGGAAGCTAAGAATCACTAAATACTTCCCTGTTAGGTTGGACTACTGACCTATATGCTTGCTTGGCTTTGGGGATTAGGATTTCTCTGATCACAGGGCCTTATTCATCACTCTTTTCTTTTTCTTTGGCCAGTCTCAAGATCAGCTATCTATCTAAGAAGCCTATCTCTCTCCATTAATTTAGCTTTAACCTCCTCCTTATTTTCTTCCTTTTGGGCTCTTAGGGAAATTAAATGGTGAACTCTCCTATTAATCTCTTGGGACACTTTATCTTCATCAGGGAATTTTCCTCAGAATCTGATATATTGACTTGGTCTATGTCAATCAAACTAATGTTTCCATCTATTGTTCTAGGCACAAAGTGTCTAATTGCATTTGAACTGGTCCTATCTCTTGCAGAAACACTAACATGGGATAAATCTTGATTTAAAAAAGGTGCATTATCAATATTTCCAAACAATCCTGAATGGAAACCTAATATATCATTTTCTAAATCTCTGGAAGAGGAATTAGATTTTTCATAAACAGGTCGATCAGGCATCTTACCAGTATTATTGTTCTTTTGTACCCAAGCAGCATTTGATGGCTCATGTAGCACAGATCTCTTCTGACCTCTCCGTGACTACTTTGGCAAACCTTCTTGCAAAGTTTCACAAGGATGCTTCTTCATAAATGACCTGGTGTTTTTTCCTCCTTGCATTATGCTCATTTTTTTTTAAAATGATTTATAATTCATGAGGACTGGTTCCAATATAACAGAGTCGCCACCCACAAGAATATGGGAATTATGAAAACAAGCTTTTAGAATACTACACAAGAATTCCATAAGCACAATGATTTTCTTTACAACCTTAAGCACAAATCGGCATCCGGATCCTTAATGTGACTCTCCCCAGTAGAGTCGCCACTTTTGTTGTCTTCAAAATCTGATTCACTTCAACATCCTTATAATAAGATGATTAAACTCTGTGTAGGATAGATGTTAGAGGGTAGGAAACTCTTAGGACAACATATGACAAGGTTTGATTTAACCTTCTACAAAATGTACTTACTCAAAGTCCAGGTGAGTATACCTTTGTGAACTAAATTCACACTTTCAAAAGATAAATCCATAACAAACCAGTCCAGAAAACCAGTGGATCTAATCACCTTGAAACTAACTGAAACAAAAGAATGAAAATTATACTCATATTTAGTATTTTGATCTACAAAACATGCAATAGACAACCTTGATCTATACCAGTGCCTTATCCAAGGTCACAGAGTCATCTAAATTCAAACAATACTCCCCAAACAGAATATCTTTACACATCCCATTGGCTCGGCTTCTGTTAATCCTTATATATGCCTAACATACATGAGAATTTATGCACAACAAATCAAACTATGCTCATCAAGATTCAAAATATCCTACAAAGAATTTACTGGTAGAGGTGATCCCTGCATGTTTAATTTCCCTCCTAAAGAGAAAAGCTGGCAAACACATCTACTGAAAGTTGCCTTACAACCCCTATTCAAACAAAATAACCCTGGATTATTTAGAATGAAATAGTAAATAATTGCAAACACATTTAAAGACGACACAAAGTTTTTACTCAAAATCGATGGTCTGTATATTGATATTATCTTCAAGAAAGTATTACAAAAACTTTTGAATATTCTCCATTAAACTTAGAAATGCCCAGATAAATTTCTGCAGCGTTTTCTTACAATTCTTTGTAATCTCTTTTCTACTAGTCCCGGTATCCATTTTTAACAATATGGATGCACATAGCTTCGGACTTTCCTAGGAGAATTTGTTACAATTATTTGCAACCTCTTCTAACTATTCAGGAGCACCCTCTAACTGCTCTATATCCTCGATGGCATATTTTGTTGTCCATTCTTGTACACATCATCAATTGGCCACTCGAAATCAATCACTTTTGTCTTAGCCTTGGTCAACCTTTTCTAGGAATTTCTCATCTTATTGACTTCTGAATTGAGAAAACCATAATGAGATTTGATTTTCACTATCTCCTAAATTGTCACAACAAAGAAGGAAGCATCATCTAGATCAACAATTCCTTTAATTCTGGCTGACAATTTGGCTTCTAATTCCTTGAGCCACACTTGTTTGTCCTTTAGTTGATCTGGGTTAGCAAAAACTCCTGGGAGCAACTCAAAACCCTAATCAACATACTCCTTTTGTACAAGTTAATTTTCCTATCAGCATTATCCACCCCTTATGCTAATTTCACTAGGTCTTTAGTGGTGTCATAAGTGGATTTGATAGGATTGGCCCTTGCTTCATCATAAGATGCACAAATAGACTCCAAGTCCTGCACTCTAGGTCTCCACTTGTTAAAAATTGGTGTCAAAATGGCCTTATCTCCATTAAGCTCATTCCTCATATCCAGAACCTTATATTATTATATAGCAATGAGGCATTCATTGTATCTGCAAAACTTGAAATAGTAGCCCTTACTCTCTCCTCATATTTCTTTCCATACAAGGTTTGAGCCTGTTTCAAATTCTCTAACTCTTGAGGAGTAAGCTCAATCATCTGGGAACTGGAGGGTGCTGGAGATGGTGGGAAATCAATGACGGGGCTGCTACGTGGAGGTCTTGTAGGAGAGGAGGAGATCATCAGTGTTGAAGACTCACCTTGATGGCATTGTCCTGTCAACTGGCTCTGCAATTTAGCAATGATGCTATCCTTACCTCTTACCTCCTCCTTAGCACTGTTATAGGCCTTCAGGACTATCTCCAACTTGACTTGGAGGTCTGCTTTTTCCTTGGCTTCCTTTTTTGCTACTACAACACTAAATTTTGTAGTCTCTAGCACAGTGCTAGCAGCTTCTACCACCCCTGTGTTCTGTACTCTCTTCACTGTCATTCTACCAAGGTAGCTTGACCCTGGGGTATCTTTGCTTCTCTTATTTTCATCTCTCTTGAGAGACCACATGATGAGTGCAACATTATCCTTGCTAAAAGTGATTCCCTCCATGGGCTTAGTTTCTTTCCTCACTGCCTCCAGTACCAGCACATCTGCTATGTCCCACTAAGGTAAAATAAGCACTCCAACTTGTGCCACCATATCTCTTCCTTGCTCAGGAGTGATGGTCTTAAATTCTTCCATCATTTCTTATTTTATTTCCTCCTCCACCAGAGCTAGATCTTTATTAGGCTACCCACCTGTCCTCTTCTCACATCTTGTATTGTATTTATCTATATTTTGTTTCCATACAAACTGCATAAATGCTCCTGATGTGACAAAATTATTGTTAGCCAAGAAGTCATTACTGGCCTACTTTATCTTAGGATCCCACTCCTGGCCTTTAAGTTTAGTGGTGGTAATGTTCATTTCAGTAGCAAGAGGTTCTTCTAGCATTCCTTCCTCTACCTCATCATATGTATAGGAAATTTCCCCTAAACTGCCTAACTGTAAAAGTTGCTCAACTACCGCTTGCTCATCTCCTATATGAATAGGGGATTGGGATGGAGAGTACAAGGGTGTATCAGAATGTACCTCTTTTCCTACTCTCTACTTCTTAGGGCTCTCTTAGATGTCAATGACATCTTGTATCTTCCTCTTTCATTTGGAGGTAGAGGGCTCCCCTGTTGTGGGAATCAACACACTATAACTAGATTTCTTGTGTAGTGTGTAGTCACCAGGAGGGATTGCTTTGGTGGAGGCATACCTAGTTAGAATCATTCTTTCCTTTTTAGGGTTACTTTTAATCACAGCTTCCCTCTTCTCCTTCAGGATCTGCATCACATCCTCAAAGCAACTAATTAGAAACTTTATTTTATCTTCAAAAGGGAAAAAGATAGACAATGGGTCATAGCGGGCATCGAACTGATGCACAAAGTCTAAGGCTTTCTTATAAGCAACCCATTTTTCCTTCCTCAGTTCCTACTCATCCAAATCAAACTCATTTCTAATGAGGTCTTTAGGAAACTAAAATTGATGGGGTCTTGCTTTGCACACTGCCCTCTTTCTAAACATGCCATTCAAGAAGTCTTCTGGATCAGCACACCTGGATATTGCAGTTGACAAATGATAGGGTTTGAGAAATTCTTCAAAAAAATTCCAACCTCCCTTGGTTATTATAAATTGATGGGCTATGGTAATAGTAGGGAAAATAGTCCCTTTACCCCTGCCTGTCAGCTCTACCTCTTGTACACTACCAATCTGTCTAAGGACTTCGGCAATTCCCACTTTGAGAGGGACCTGATAGGGAAACAAGAATGGAGTGCCTTTAAAACCAAAAACTCTGAAAACTATTGAGACTAGATATAGATAAATGTCACCCCAATTATGAACAATCTTTATGCTCTCTACAAATTCTTTTGGTCTAACAAACTCTAAAAGAACCTTGGGGATTCTTGGGTTTTCGGAGCAGAGGAGAGTCCTAATCTTGGATGCAAAATATTTATCAAATTTTAAGAAATTGGCATCCTCTCTATCCCATGACAACACAGTACTCCATAGTTGCACTTACATGTTTTCTCCCTCTTTCTCTTTTGTGAGGTCCAGTCCACTAGCAAAGTAATCACCACCTTTGAACAAAAATAGATGCATAAGGAGTGAATACCATCCGAAAGGCCTATCCACCTTCCCATTTTTTATTCCTATTATCCCTCCATGGATAGCATCAGCAATGAAAGAAGCATAATCAAATGTTACTACAAGGGAAGGATTCAAAATCTGAGCAATCATTAGCAAGTAGTGATTGGGCATATTTGCCTCAGCATCTTCTCCCAAAACCTGGCAGAGTGACCAATACGTTCCCTTAACCCTGAGGGTGAATAGATTCAATGAGAAGGGCTCTTTTGTGTTGGGTCCTACAACTATCAACCCACCTATCTTCACAAAAAATTCCTTAAGAGGCCCACGCCTAAGGTGATTCCTCTGTGCACTATATACTTGAGCTAATGATTTAAAATTAATGGGTTCCAAAAAATTTGTAAACTCATTTAGCCCAAAAGCGCTTTTGAATTCCTCATTATTAATTTCAATAAGGGCTTTTCCATTTATGTCCCTAATGCTTCTTGTAATTGGATCATAATTATGTGCAATTTGAGTCAATAGATCCATGTCCATGAATACCCTTGGAACTACCAACTTCGGTACATCTAATTCCGAGATGCTATTTTATGGGGCCAGAGAATTCCTCATTCCAAAAATCTAACCTTGAATAACCCCAACCCAAACAATATGACCTGTGGATCTCTCAACCAGTTTCCCTTATCATATAACCCTTCTCCTATCTTCAAACGAGGAGCTCTAGGCACTAATTCTTTCACTTTTGATGCCTGGTTAGTTGACAATGTCAACCGCTTAAGAAAATCATCACAAATGGCCCTCTCTTGATAGTTAACCTTCATAAAAAACTCTCTCTTAGGTGCCATTTTAAAAATGAAAGCAATCAAAATACTACCCCAAATGGTTTAACGACAAATCAAGACCTTAATTAAAACACCACAAAGAAATAACCACACAGAAGTACAAGAAAACCCATTTTTAGCTTGAAGGAATCTTCTCTACAACTGAATTGGCTCGCTCTGTATCTAAAGACAAAAGCTCTGCATCTCCTCTTCTGCAAAAATTCTTTTGAATAATACCTTTACTCAATTGACAGGAGATCATATATGGTACCCAGGGTCTTAACTGCAACATTGATTCTGCATGCTTTGGTCATCCCTTCATAATTGAATTCATGAGAGAATTCATATTTTTTGCTCCAATGGGCCACAACATTCCTGCAATTATTTCCTTTTGCTCTTTCGCTATTTCATGAAGCATAACCTTCAAGCAATTTCATTAAGCGAAATCACACCAACCATCCGATCAAAACAAACTTGATCGACTGTTATACTGACTTAATAGTCTTGCCTCCGTGCTGGGCCCCACCTCCTTTTCGCTATTACATAGACTTTATCTTTTGAGCACTTCTCCTTCACGAAACCACGCCAGACGTTAGATGGAATTGTAACTGCTCAGCATTTAACTCTCACTGGGACCGCCGACAACTTTACTAACCGCGCCTTTACCTTTACTGCTAGTAGTCTTTCGCTATTTTGTGGAGCTTAAACATCTGTCAACTTTGGGCTATGAAACAATGTGAGGCGTTGGATCATATTGGAGATGACCATCTTTTAAGGGAAACCCTTTATGCCTACTTTGCCTACGCCGCTTTTTTACTGGTTACTTAATACCACGTGGCACTCAACCATTAGTTTTAGAAAACTGTTCAAGCCCAGTTCAATGTTAGCCACGTGTCTCTCCCTTTTATTGTCGGTTACACCTTGGTGGGCCGTCAGCTTCTTCTGAAACCATGTGTCCACAGACATGTCACCATCTAGCTTGACACCTGAATGAACCCTTTTTACTTTTGCTATTTCACAAAGCATATCCTTCAAGCATCTCGCAACCGCAAAATAGCGCTAACCGTTGGATCAAAACAAAGTTGAACCTCCTTTATCCTCATGTTTCATCTACCTTTAGGGATGAAAAACCTTTTGGCCATTTTGCAGGGCATAAAGCATGAGTATCTTAGCCTTGCAAATTCACGTGGGTCGTTAGATTATTTTTTACTTGCTCGATGCTTAACCATTTGAACTAACTCCGGCGAACATGGGCCCTCTGACTCAACCTCAAACACCTGGCATCTAGTCACTTTCAAAGCTGACATGTCAGTCTTTCATTTGCTGAGAGAAAACACTAGGTTCAAATTCATTTTACCACCTGTATCTGCCAGGTCAGCTCTTACTCCGCGACATGACTCACTTCTGGGACCCACCTTCTTTAAACCATTGGAGCTGCCTCGTTGACTATTATGGCCTCTGCCACCTGCAACCATTTCACTCGCTCTCTAGACCAGCTAGACTGTCTACTTGGAGTGCCACATCATTTCGCCACTTCGTGAAAGATAACTATCGAGCATTTTCATCCTACAAAATAGCGTGAACAGTCAGATCAAATGGGACTTGATCACCTTTTAGTCACTTAGAAAATCCTCGCATGCAGGGTCTCACCAAACGCTTTCGCCATTTCGTGAAAGGTATTTCGCTACAAGTTCAGGCTGTGAAATAACGCTAGCTGTTGGATCTTGGACAAGATGAGACCTCTTTAAATGGGACCAAATCACCATTTAGAATGCAAATCCTTTTTGCCATTTTGCGGATCTTAAACCATGCACAACTTCGCCTAACGAAATAGCGAAAACCATAGATCTTCCTGAGAGATGCGCACCACTTACTAGGCCCAACAACATTAGGAGGAAAATATATAAGGCATAAAGTTTTACTATTAAATCAAATGACCGCCTAGGCAGATGACAAGGGGGGACACTTCCTACGAACCTGGGACCCATTACTTAAGTGGATAAAGTAATGAAGAAATAGAACCAGAGGGTTTTTTATCAGACATTAATTGATTTAAAATCAAAACCCTAAACCATTAGGACCTAACACAGAGCTGAAGCAATTGATAATGTCTAAATCAAAATTTCAAAATCATAGCCAATTATGGGAAAAGAAGACCCATTTTTTAAACAGTGATAACATAGTGCTTCAGACTCTTCTTGCTTTCTAATTTCCTCATACAGTTTGTGTACTTCTTCCATGTTCTTACAAAATATTTCACTTGCTCCACTGTGATCTCCTTCAGAGTACTTATACTTTCTTTCATTGAAATCATTAGATTCATCAAGATGAAAAGAACTAAATGCAGATTCAACTTTATTTACCGAAGATCCACTATTATCAAAGTTACTTAATTCAAATGCATGTAACTTACCAATAGTAGCATCTAAAGAAACTGGCATATTAGGTAGAGACCTTAATTCATTGATTGCAGAGACTCAAATTGCATAAGTTGGTAGAAGGGTTCTTAACAACTTATTTGTTATATCTTTTTCTTCAATAGTTCCACCTACTCCTTTGATTTGATTGACAATCTCCTTTAGTCTTGTACTATACTGAGTTATGTTCTCACCTTCATTCATCCTCATAGATTCAATTTGTCCTCTTAGACTATCTACTTTTTCTCTTTGAACATGTTCATCACCTCCATATACTGATATGAGATTATCCCACATAGCCTTTGCATCATTGCAACCTTCTAGATCATTAAACTCTGAATCAGTCAATGCAGATGTTATTTCAATCATTGCTTGAATATGTTCTTGTTTTGCCTTTATCTCTCCCATAGTCAATGGATAGGTGCTCAGTGTAACAAAATCATTCTCTAGATAGTATACAGCATATTCTCCAACTCTTGATAGATGCAACTTCATCCTTTTCTGCCATGTAGAGAAACTTGACTTGATCAGCTTCGGTGCATCCCTCTTGTACATCTTTGGAACTTTAACTCAAGTGCCTTTAAACTTTTCTTCCGGAGTCCAGAGCTCTGATACCAATTGATAGTTCTAATACTTAATATAAGTACAGATCCATTAGCCAACAAGATGAGAGGGGGGGGTGAATCATACAAACTTAATCTTCCATAAGAACATCAAATTCAACCTCGGTAACACATACTTCAGTAATATAGCCAAAATTGTTATACATGCAAACTCAAAAGCATATAAACATCATAAACCTCATAACACTATATTTAACGTGGAAACCCAAATAGGGAAAAACCACTATGAGATTTCAGACCCACTAAGAAATATACTCTTCTAGAGTATGCTCGGTTAAAAGCAAATCCTGTTAAAGATTACAAACACTTTGCTAGATGTGACCCAGTTAAGGTATTTCCCTTAGATCTGTTAGGATCTTCACCTTGTTAGAAGTGACCTTGTTAAAGGATTTCAAACACTCAATCAGAATGTCACCTTGCTAAAGGGTTTTACAAATAAGACTGTTAAGTCCACTCGGTTAAGAGATTTTCTATCACTTTCACAAAATAACAATAATAAAAATCTATCTGCAACTTCACATCTAAAATGCTAAAGCAGATTCTTATTTGTTTAATACAATCTAGACATAGAACTAATCTTGTCCATCTGCTGGGCTTCTATACTCTATTATTCAAACAGGTCTTCAAGCTTCTGTGCTCAGTAATCACTATGTAGCATCCCTGTGCATACACTTGCCCACATGCATTGTTTATCAACAGTTTTCTATTTATAAATAATTAGCTAACTGCTTAATCTCCTTGATCACATTTCCCATGATCAATCATAGCCATTAGATCTTCAATCTTGTCCAAGTTCAATGCATCTTTCGATCTGAAAATGTTTTACCCCGCCTAGGAACTTGTATACATTTCTTGGAACTTGTGCCAGGGTATTGCAGTTCAACCTGCACTATAGATCTTCATGCCAACTTTCCTTTGCCATAGATTCATTAAGAAACTTCATGCATGACATACCACTCATTTAATCAGTTCCAGCTCATCAGCTTCGTCCATTAAATAATGCATGTAACCATTTAATGCATTCTGTTATAGCTCGGTAACAACTCGGTAAATACTAAACTTCACTCAGTAGACATTCTGCCTTCATTAATCGATAGCGATAATTTTAGGGTTTACCAACTAGGTTCTTTGCTTGATAACATAGTATAGTATTAACCTTTACAATTTACAACATATGTATGATGTCAAAACAATCTAAACTTCATGATCTCATCATTGTCTGACTCGGTAATAGTTGCCCATTGAATACTTTATTCATCCCCTTATTCATCATATTCTTTCAGTGTCTTTTACCAACATCTTTATATTCTTCAAATCATACTTCTCAAGATATGGCAACATCATACTGAATTAGAAAATCAATTTCTTGACATCAATGACAAAATAATAATATCATGATAGTAAACATCCTTAATCAGTTATATCCATAATCATCAACAACCTTCTCAGTATCCTTATTGAAATGCCAACAATCTTTCATTGTCTATTATAATGCAATATTGCCAACATCTTCTTGATTTGATCAATCTCTTCTATCATAGCATTTATCCAATCTTCACTTTTAAATGCCTCTTTCACTATTCTCGGTTCAAATTCAGATATCAGACATGTGTTTTATCTTAGTTTGTTCCTTGTCATCACTAGATCATCCTTATCTCCTATAATCTGACTTGATGCATGTTGTCTTCTGACATACTTGGCTAATACAGGCTCAGTAGGCTCTGTATGATCTCCTTCATCGCTCACTAACTGGATATTCTCTTCATTTTTTTCAACAATTCTCTCAGTAGGACTTGTCGGTTGAACATAGACAAATTCATCATAGTCTTCTGGTTCCTTGGAATTTCCTTCATCATTTCCTTTTGCAAATTCATCAATTTTCACATTTGCACTTTCTACTATTTTGTTAGATGATTTGATCAGACATTTAAATGATTTGATCAGACATTTCTATCATCTTTGTGTATATAGCATCTACTTCCAAAGATTTTGAAATAACTTACATTAGGTTTCTTGTCATACTAGATTTCATATGGTGTTCTCAAAGTTCCTTTCTTCAGTTGTACTCGGTTCAGGGTGTAAACTACTGTGCTTATTGCTTCTCACCAAAATTTTTGTGGCGCTTTCTTTTCAATCATTAGGGTTTTGGCACAATCCACAATAGATCTATTTCTTCTCTCAACTATCCCATTTTGTTGTGGAGTTCTCAGTGTAGAGACTTGTCTTTTTATACCATGATCATTGCAAAATAAGTTGAACTCATCAGATGTGAAATCTCCTCCTCTATCTGATCTAAGACATTTCATTTGTCTTCCTGTTTCATTTTCAACTCTTGCCTTGTACCATTTAAACATTTGAAAACCTTCTGATTTTTCTTTTAAAAACATAACTGACATCATCCTTGAATAATCATCCACAAATAATATGAAATATTTATCACCATAATAACTTTGAACTTTCATAAGACCACAAAGATCAGTGTGCACAAGATCTAAAATTCCCTTAGAAGTATAGGACTTAATTGTAAAGCTTGATCTTGTCATCTTACCCATCTGGCATCCTTGGCACATAGCATTCTCAGGTTTCTCAAGACTTGGTAGACCTCTTACTCGGTGCTTCTTACTTATTTTGATCAGATTATCAAAATTTACATACCAAAACCTTTTATTCCATAACCAGGTATCTTCTATCTTTGCATATTGACATTTATTCCGAGTTGAGTCAAGGTGAAATGTATTACCTTTTGTTTGTGTCTTGGTAGCAGCTAACTTTCCATGCTTATCATGAACTTTGATAGTTCCATTCTGAAATTCTATTTGATAACCTGTCTTGTTTAGCTATGCTACACTCAACAAATTGTATTTCAAACCTTCAACCCAATAAACATCATTGCACTTTGCATTGTCAAGAAGTGTTATGGATCCCTTACCTTTTACCGGACATGGTGCATCATTACCAAATATTACATAACCTCCATAATAATCTTCTAATATAACAAACTTGTGTTTATCACATGTTATGTGATGTGAGCATCCACTGTCTATGATCCAAGAATCATTAGTATTTATTTGAGATATTAGGGCTTTTTCTTCATACCTTTCTTCATCTGATCCATCTTTGATAGCCACATAAACTACTTCCTCTGTATCAGTTTCATCTAATTTAACATCATTGGATTCCTCATCATCTATTAAGCATGTCTTTCTATCTCTTCTTATGAAGTCTCGGTATCCTCTGTATTGATTACTTTTCTATCTGTCATCTCACTAATCTCTCTTTTCAGTAGAATCTTTGTCAGGATAGTTAGAAGCCTTATGTTCTATCTTATCACAATTGAAACATTTCAAAGGTAGTTTTCCTTTATACTTACCTTTGCCTCTTGGTAACCTTCTGGCTAATATTGCTTCAAACTCTTCTTTCTTTCTGATTTCCTCATACAGTTTGTGTACTTCCTCCATGTTCTTGCGAAATCTTTCACTTTCTCCACTATGATCTCCTTCATAGTACTTGTACTTTCTTTCATAGTATTCATTAGATTCATCAAGATGAAAAGAACTAAATGCATATTCAACTTTATTTACCAACGACCCACTGTTATCAAAATTACTTAACTCAAATGCATGTAGCTTACTAATAGTAGCATCTAAAGAAACTGGCATATTTGGTACGTACCTCAATTCGTTGATTGCAGAGACTCAGATTGCATAAGCTGGTAGAAGGGTTATTAACAACTTACTTGTTATATCCTTTTCTTCAATAGTTCCACCTGCTCCTTTGATTTGATTGACAATCTCATTTAGTCTTGTACTGTACTGGGTTATGTTCTCACCTTCATTCATCCTCATAGATTCAAGTTGCCCTCTTAGACTGTGCACTTTTTCTCTTTGAACATGTTGATCATCGCCATACATAGATATGAGCTTGTCACACATTGCCTTTGCATCATTGCAACCTTCTAGATCATTAAACTCTGAATCGGTCAATGCAGATGTTATTTCAATCATTTCTTGAATATGTTCTTTCTTTACCTTTATCTCTTCCATTGTCAATGGATAGGTGCTCGGTGTGATGAAATTATTCTCCAGATAATATACAACATATTCTCCAACTCCTGATAGGTGTAGCTTCATCCTTTTCTGCCATGTAGAGAAACTTGACTTGTTTAGCTTCGGTGTATCCCTCTTATACATCTTCGGATCTTTGCCTCAAGTACCTTTAAACTTTTCTTTTGGAGTCCAAAGCTCTTATGCCAATTGATAGTTCTGATACTTAATGTTAAGTATAGATCCAATAGCCAACAAGATGAGAGGGCGGGGTGAATCATACAAACTTAATCTTCCATAAAACAACAGATTCAACCTTGGTAACATATACTTCAGTAATATAACCAAAACTGCTAAACATGCAAAATCAAAAGCATATAAACATCATAACACTCATAACACCAGATTTAACGTGGAAACCCAAATAGGGAAAAACCACTATGAGATTTCAAACCCACTAAGAAATATACTCTTCTAGAGTATGCTCGGTTAAAAGCAAATCCTGTTAAAGATTACAAACACATTGCTAGACGTGATCCGGTTAAGGGATTTCCCTCAGATCTATTAGGATCTTCACCTTGTTAGAAGTGACCTTGTTAAAGGATTTCAAACACTCAATCAGAATGTCACCTTGCTAGAGGGTTTTACAAATAAGATTGTTAAGTCCACTCGGTTAAGAGATTTTCTATCACTTTACAAAATAATAGTAATAAAAATCTATTTGCAACTTCACATCTAAAATGCTAAAGTAGATTCTTATTTTCTGAATACAATATAGACATAGAACTAATCTTGGCCATCTGCTGGGCTCTATACTCTGTTAATCAAAATAGTTCTTCAAGCTTCTGTGCTCGATAATCACTATGTAGCATCCCTGTTCATACACTTACCCGCATACATTATTTATCAACAGTTCCTTATTTATAAACAATTTGCCAACCGCTGAATCTCCTTGATCACATTTCCCATGATCAATCATAGCCATCAGATCTTCAAACTTGACTAGGTTCAATGCATCTTTTGATCTGAAAACATTTTACCTTACCTTGGAACTTGCATACATTTCTTGGAACTTGTGCTAGGGTATTAAGGTTCAATCTGCGCTGTAGATCTTCCTGTCGATTTTCCTTTGCCATAAATTCTTTAACAAACTTCAAGCACGACATACCAATCATTTAATCAATTCTAGCTCATCAGCTTCCTTCATTAAATAATGCTTTTATTTATTCAATGCATTCTGTTATTACTCAGTTACAACTCAGTAAATACTAAACTTCACTTGGTAGACATTCTGCCTTCATTAGCCGATAGCGATAACCTTAGGGTTTACCAACTAGGTTCTTTGCTTGATAACATAGTATAGTATTAACCTTACAATCAACAACATATGTAGGATATCAAAACAATCTAAACATCATGATCTCATCATTGTCTAACTCAGTAATAGTTTCCCATTGAATAACTTATTCCTCCCCTTATTCATCATATTCTTTCTGTGTCTTTTACCTACATCTTTATACTCATCAAATAATACTTCTCAAGATATGGCAACATCATACTGAATTAGAATATCAATTTCTTGACATCAATGACAAAATAATAATATTAAGACAGTAAACATCCTTAATCAATTATATCCATAATCATCAACAACCTTTTCAATATCCTTATTGAAATGCCAACAATCTCTTATTGTCTATTATAATGCCAAATGCCAACACCTTTGTACAGTTAGTTGCTACTGCAACATATTCTGATTCTGCTGTTGATAAAGATGTACAACTTTGTTTCTTACTCAATCGAGAAACTAGTTTGTTTCCAAGAAAGAATGCTCCGCCGGTGGTGCTTTTTCTATCATCCACATCTCCTGCCCAATTTTCAATTGTGTATGCACATAATTCAAAGTTTTCATCTCTAGGATACGATAATCCAAGATTTATAGTGCCTTGTAAGTACCGAAAAATCCTTTTTACTACTGATTCATGATTTTCTCTAGGGTTACTTTGAAATCTTGAAACAATACATACTGCATTCATAATGTCAGGTCTGGTTTGTGTCAAATACAGTAAACCTCCTATCATAGATTTGTATCTAGTTGGATTAACATGTGTAGATTCATCCCTTTGTGAAAATTTGTCATTTGTTGTCATAGGTGTGCTTACCGGTTTAGAGTTCTCCATCCTAAATTTCTTTAGTAACTCTTTTAAATATTTGGATTGATTCAAGAATATACCTTTATCAGTCTGTGAAATCTACAATCCTAAAAAGAATTTTATTTCTCCGATCATAGACATTTCAAATTCTTGTTGCATTTTAATAGAAAATTCTTTACATAATCCATCTTCTCCTCCAAAGATTACATCATCAACAAATACTTCTATAATCAAGATGTCATCATTAGTTACTTTATAAAATAAATTGTTGTCTGCATTTCCTTTAGTAAAACCAATCTTTAAAAGATACTTATCCAATCTTGCATACCAAGCTCTTGGAGCTTGTTTTAATCCATACAAAGCTTTTCTTAATCTGCAAACCATATCATTTTCATTTGTCAAAGAAAATCCATCAGGTTGTTCAATGTATACTTCCTCTTCAAGATCTCCATTCAAAAATGCACATTTAATATCCATTTGATAAACTTTGTAGTTCTTGTGTGCTGCAAAAGCCAAAAATAATCTGATTGCCTCAATTCTAGCTACCGGTGCAAAGGTTTCATTGTAATCAACTCCTTCCTTCTGAGAATATCCCTTACACACTAGTCTTGCTTTATTTTTGACAACCTTACCATCTTCATTAAGTTTGTTTCTAAATACCCATTTGGTTCCAATTACATTTTTATCTTTAGGCTGGGGAACTAATGTCCAAGTGTTATTTTTCTCAATTTGTTCTAATTCTTCTTCCATAGCTTTAATCCAAAATTTATATTCACATGAATCATTAATAGATGATGGTTCAATTTGAGAAATAAGACATACCTCTTCATTTTCCAATCTTCCTCTTGTCATAACTCCTTTAAACTTGTTTCCAATTATCTGATCTTCAGAATGATTCAGTCTTACATACCGGGGTATCTTGGTTTGTTGTTGTTCCTCAATTACTGTGGAATCCTCAGATGATACTAGGGTAACTGGATCTTCATTCTATACCGATGTATTTAGAGTAGGTTCATTTGTCAAAAATTTTGTTTCCGGTTCAGAGTCTATATACCTTGAAGTTCCTCTGAATTATTCATCAATTTGTACTTTTGTACTTTCAACAATTTTCTGCAATCTTTTGTTAAAACATCTATATGCCTTGCTCTTAGATGAATAACCAAGAAATATTCCTTCATCACTTCTAGGATCAAATTTTCCAATATACTCATCGCTTCTGATATAACATTTACTTCCAAAAATTCTGAAATACTTAAGAGTAGGAGTATTACCAAACCATAGTTCATGAGGGGTCTTACTGGTTTCACCTTTGATGTGAACTTTGTTGAATGTATAGACCACTTTACTAACTACTTCTCTCCAATATACATGTGGTAGGTTTTGTTCTGATAACATACTTCTTGCTGCATCCAAGATAGTTTTGTTTTTCCTTTCAACAACTCCATTTTGCTATGGTGTCTGAGGTGCTGATAGCTGTCTTCTAATTCCATTAACTTCACAAAATGTATAGAATTCCTTTAATGTAAATTCACCTTCTTGATCTGATCTTAAACATTTGATTTTCTTACCTGTTTCATTTTCTACCATTGCTTTGAAAAGTTTGAACTTTCCAAGTGCTTTTGATTTTTCTCTGAGAAAAGTAACCCAACACATTCTAGAATAGTCATCAATAATTAGAATGAAATGTCTATCACCTTGTAAGCTTTTAGTTCTAGTTGGACCACATAAATCAATGTGAATCAAATCAAGAGCATTATTTGATTTTTCTGGAATACTTTTGAAACTAGCTCTAACTTGTTTTCCAAATTGACATTCCTTACATACTATATTCTGAGGTTTGACAATTTTAGGTAAATCTCTAACTTCCTTAGTAGTACTGATCTTTACCATGCAATTGAAGTTTACATGACATAGTCTCTTATGGCATAACCAAATTTCATCTATATGTGCAATTAAGCATGTCTTTTCATTGTTATTTAAATGAAAGATATTACCTCTAGTCTGATTACCGGTTGCAATTTCCAAACCAGTTCTATTCATGATTTTGCATTTTCTATTTTTGAATTGTAACTTAAATCCTTTCTCAACTAATTGACCAACACTCAAAAGATTATGCTTTAATCCTTCAACATAGTAAACATTGTCAATGTTATGCTTACCATCAAGAGATATTGTACCCTTACCTTTGATTGAACAAGCTTTGTCATCTCCAAATCTCACTAAGCCTCCATTGTATTCTTGAAAGTTCAAGAATTTACCTTTGTCTCCTGTCATATGATGTGAGCATCCAGAATCAATGATCCATTCATCCTTTACTTCAACTTTAGCTACCAGAGCCTATACTACCAGTTGAGTAGTAGGTGTTGGTTGATCTTCTATTATAGTAACATAAACCCATCCACTGTCTGCTGGATCCTCATCAGAATCATCAGTCACACCTTCATCAACAATGTAACAAGATTTGTTTTTATTCTTCTTAAATTTGTATCTCTGATATTTAGGGTTAGGCATGTATGTTCTTCTAGCTTCTTCCCTTAGTCTAGCATGTCTATTAGGGCATCTTGAAGCCATATGACCAATCTTATTGCAGTTAAAATATTTAAAGGGTGCTTTACCTTCATACTTACTTCCAACTGGACCTTTAGGCATTTTCCTTGCAAATAGTGCTTCAAGTTCTTCAAGTTCTTCATTTTCTTTCCTACTTTCTTCAAGTTCTCTTGCATAAAAGGCTTTCGAATCAGATTTGTCAAATGATGGAGCAAATGATGTTGATGCTTTAAAGGCCAAATCTATCTTTATAATAGCAATAGGACCAAATTCCTCAATTTCAAAAGCTAAAAGTTTCCCAATCAATGTATCCCTAGTAACTGATGTATTAGGTATTGTTCTTAACTCATTTATAGCAGTGACTTTCATTTTATATGTTGGTGGAAATCCTCTTAAAATTTTTGAAACAATTTCATCCTCACTTAAGGTTCCTTCACAACATTTAATACCCAAAACAATTTCATTTACTCTTTCCATAAAAGCAGAAATCCTTTCATCTTCTTCCATTTTCAGATGTTCATACATGACTCGGAAGCTTTCAAGTTTTGAAATTTTGACTGTGGAATCTCCTTCATTCAATGTTTCCAAATGATCGCAAATAGCTTTAGCAGTAGACCTATCTAATAGTCCCATAATTTGTTGATCTGATAATGCACTCAAAAGTGCTTCTCTTGCTTTGCAATCATTTTCCTCATCTTTTGTCAAGTTAGCTGGACTAGGCTGACCTTGTACAACAGTAGTATAACCATTCTTTGTAACATCCTAGATGTATTTTCCAATGCAATTTAGATGTGTCTCCATTCTGATCTTCCATATGCCATAGTTGGCTCCATCAAGTTTAGGACTGTCCTTTCTGAAATAATTAGTAGACATTGGATCTCCTCAAGCTGTTAAACTTCTGCAAAAGAGGACTAATCTCTGATACCAATTGTTAGGTCCCAGAGACAACTGAGACGGGGGGGGGGGGGGGGGGGGTGAATTAGTTGTCAAATAAATTTAAACCAAAAACAACTTAACCAACTTAATGCTTAATACTGGTAAACCAGTTCAATATGTCGGTAGATAGTTTTAATAGTTAGTTGTTATACCGGTAAGGATTAGTGCATGAAACATAAACACAAAGTTATCCACAACACATAAAAACAATATTTGTACGTGGACACCCTGTAAGGGGAAAAAACATGGTGGGAAACCTTACCCACAATCAGATGATACTACTGTAGATAGTAAGTGTACATAAATGGGGTCTGCACATGCAGAAAGGCCAACGGCCTAGAGCTCACTGCTCAATCACAAAATGGGAGTCACACTGACTACAATTGGATGGTTAAATCCAATAAGAATGTACTACACAAAATAGCATCTTCATATGTTGGATTCAGTACTGGTGTAGTTCTGATTGTCTTCAAAAAACCTTCCTTCAATCTTCAAATGTTGTCCGCATGTATAGCTCTGCTTATTTTTGCATATACCTTTACACAATTCTTTCTCGCATTCCACATTTTATCTTACAAATAAGTTCTTACATTTATACCATAACCTAAGACCAACTTTAGTAGGTCGGCTCTTCAAGATATTACAATAAAAATATTTTATAAACAATATAATATCTGATGCAATAACAGATTGAACATGTCGGCTTAATGCATTTACAACAATAATTAATCATCTCCGTAGCGTGCCATGTTGATCTGAAAAAGATAAACCTAACGGTGTAACCCTAGACCTATTTGCTGGTAACAACAAATATGCAACTATGAATATACCAATGAACAAAACTCCAGGCCAATATGTCCAAACAATGTCTTTGACATAACCATGTGTTTTCCATATCATTCCAAGTGTCGGTGATCATTATATCTTGCCAGTGTACCAGATACCGGTGATTGTGCATGAGTCGCTTGCCAGTGAATGTTGTTGATTCTCCAAAGTGCCACAGTTGATAAGAGTTTAGTAGGTGTTGACATCATTGACAAAACCATACCAAAATACCAACAATTATAATGTGTTATAGATGAAACATTAATTAAATGTTTCATTTTAATTATCAAAGCAATACAACAACTTCCTAAATGAAATAATTAATTTCTCCAAGTGCACAAATGTATATAGCATTTTATTTGGCCATCTTTATTTGAAACTGTTGATGAATTTGAAGGAGCACTCAACTGGAGACATGGAAACCAGGTTTGAGACGAAAGACTTTTCTTTTTCCAAATTCATAGAAATTTTTAGTTTCCCTTATTTCCATTGAAAAGATAAAGGGAGTTTGTTAATCATACATTCATGAACACCTATTCTTGTTGTGGTGAACCTTGTAGATCAACAAGAATGTCCTAAGGATTTTTGCATAACATTTGATCCTAGAGAGACCATTAAAGGAACTGATGGCCAATTATACATAAGTATGGAAGTCAAATGTATACCCTCTAGAGGAGTGCTTATTGATCCTTCTTGCATGGTTAATGTGATAACTCAAGAATTTGTTTATACTTTGCAATTGCATCAAGTGATACATGATGATACTAATGTGATAGTTAAGTTTTTGATGGCTTCTCTTGTCTTGCTATTGGTTCTATAACACTTCCTATTGATGTTGGCACTAAATGCTTAGATGGTCAATTTGCTATCATTCCTATATACGATCAATTTTCTATGAAGTTGGGACATCTTTGGCTCTCTTCCATGAAAGAGATCACTTCTACTATTCACAAGTGTTTGAAATTTCCTCATAATGGTGAAATCATAACTATTAATCATAGCATATTTCAACCTACACTAAGGCATGGAAATGTTTGTATTGATTACTTTTGGTCCAAAAAATTCAAACCTCTTCAACCTAGAAGTGATGCTCTCTTTAGATCATATCAAAACTAGAAAAATGAAATGATTTTGTCATTGAGTAAACCTACAAATCCAACACATAGCATTCCTCTTGATGATCATATACCCCTTCTTGAGGATAAGATTATTCTTTCTCCTAAGGAAAGAAATAATCTTCTTCCCAAAGGAGCACCTATTCCTTCTCCTAAAGAGAAGAGCATCCTTTCTCCAAAGAAAAGAGATATTATTCTTTCTAAACAAAAGTCGACTCCTTCTCCTAAGGATGATTCCACTCTTCCTCCCAAAGGTAGACAAACTATTCCTCCTAAGGTTAGACCTATCCCTCCTCCTCATGATGGACCTGATCTCCTTCCTACACGTCCCATTGCTCCTTTATATGGTGTGGTTCCTCCTCCTTTATCTTATAGAAAGAAGTGGCTGACCTCTCCTCTTTTCCAACCTAAAAGACATCAACCCATTCATCCTTCCCTAAAAGAAGAGACAAAGCCTATACCTAATGAGCCTAACTCTTCTCAACCTTCATCCAAAACTACACAAACCCATTATGTGAGAGAAGGCTAACAAAGATGTCTTTCTAGAGCTTGTGAAGTTGCTTCCCGAACCGTTCATTCTCCTAAAACACCAATAGTTGATATGATTCCATTTATGCTAAACAAGATGTTCAACCTAATTCTCCAAGATGCAAAATGCTTAAGATAAATGATGGTTCAAGTTCTATTCCTATTAGAGATACTATTCTTATAAATCTTGATGAAGAATTAGGTGATAATGTTCTTAATGATGAGAATGTTGATCCTAATATTTCTACTAATGAATATGAATATATTGATGTTGACAATGACTTATTTGCAGAATTTTCAAAAGCATTAATCGTATCTCCTAGTAACAAATAAAGTGACTCATCATTAGAGCATGGTCCTTGTTTAGAACTTGTGATAGCTCCATCTATTGTGCTCGATGTGGCTCCTCTTGCGTGTTGTCCACTTTCTTGAAACAATGATCAACAAGATCGGGGGGAGGATGACATGATTGATTAGCTTCATTAGCACTGTAGATTCTCTCCCTCTCTCTTCTCTTTCTTATTTGTGTTATTCTATTGCTTGTTCTCATTCTTCTATTTGTTGTCCCTAGTGTTGTCTACTTGAGGATGATGCAAAGCATTGAGATCTCTTTTGGTCTCTCCCATGTTGACTCGAAAGACATATGTGTTCCCTTCATCCATGGTGATTACCTCTCTTTAGGGGATGAGGATGATTTTATGAACATATACATATACATGATATACCCAAGTTATCATAAAAAGCATACTGACTCCAAAGTAAGGTGAAACAACCTCGTGTTTTGTGCTTTTTGTCCATTATCCTTTGATTTATCCTCTCTTGGGGGTTAAATGATTGTGATAATGTGCTTGTATTCTTTGGGTGTATCGTACCTTAAATAAATTTCTCCCAATTAGGCATGAACAAACTCTTTAATGTGGGGGCATACACTCTACTCATGATTGCCTCTTTTTGATACTTTAAGTTACTTAGCGAACTTTGTCTTTGCTTTGTAATTTTTGGTATTCTTTTCATGACTCATAGTAAGAGAACCTTACTAGTTGTAGTCATGGTTCTCTTTTTCCTCATGATCTTCTCTTTTACCTTATCATTGAAGTCATAAGATCCTAAAGTCCACTGGGGGCTTGGTGAATCTTGCCTCCTTGATGTGGTGAAAGTCTTTCAATCTGAATTTCTTGTACTTCATTGGTAGTATTTTCATAAGCTCATACTCCTGCTAAAGTGGGGGATAAATTTAATGTCCTAAAATTGCACCCCTTGTAATTTTTTACTGCATTTGGGTCTTCACCTTAGTGTTTACACCCCTCGGCCTGACCAGAGACCTGAATATGCTCATACAAGTCAAAATATGCATTTTTCTCAGTTGTGCACTCAGAAGCCACCTTGATCCTACCCCAAAATAGGGAAAGACCAAGGCGTGGTTCCCTAGGATCTACTAGGACTAGTGCGTGGTGCCCTAGGATCCCCTAAAGGGGACCTATCTTGGGGTCCCTCCCTTTGGCCTATCTCAAAATAGAGCGAGGAAATCCCCCCTATGTCAAACCAAGTCAAAAAATCAGTCAATTAAACCTACTAGCAAGTATATAAGAGGGATTTCCCCTCTCATGTGATATATCATCAATCCATTACATCAATCATTCAAGCATTCAAGAGTAATTGAGAATATTTAGTCTTCCTTCAAGCTTTGGAGCAACAATAAAGTCAAGATTTCAAGCATTGAAGAGGAGATAATCATTATACTTCATGAAATCACAATTCCATGTGGAGGCAAGAAAAAATTCACAAGGAGGTATAGGAATTTCATTTTCAAGCAATTCAACATCCTCTCAAAGAGGAGGATTTCTACTTTCAGTTCTTTCATTTACATTATTTCAGCCACTTGGTTAATTCCAAAATCAGGGTTTGACTTGAAGGAAAACCCTTATCCCCAACACATTTCCCTTTCTTCCTATGTGCATGAAATAGGTGTGCAACTATACTTATGGAATTAAGATTCATTCGTAGAGATGAAAAAACCCTTTTTGAGGCACGAAAAATTTGGAGGACCAAGTGGAGGGTGCCCCTGTCCGGACACACGATCCCTACAAATTTTTCCCAATTTTGTAGAGGAGCTCTGAATCATCTCAAACTTCTCAAATCTAGGTGCATGACTGAATCCCAAACCTGTAGCTCACTTTTTCACAAACTTTGTCTTCATTTTTAGCACTTTTTCTTAATTTAATCAATCAACTTACAAAAGAGGGTCAATTACATTCTAATCACAACCAATCTACTTAGTATTCAATCCTTGTATCCTTTGGAATTGGATCTAGTAGATTCATCCCCCTCTTTTGAATGTAAATTTTCCTCAAGTGAAAATTGAGCTTAGAAAATTCCCCACTCCCAAGTGGAGGACTGCCAAGCCCCCAATTTTCCACTTTACAACACCTTATTTTTGGAGATCTATATATGAGATATGCAATTTTAATGACATTCTATGTGCATGTTCTATATGTTTTCTTTTATGATTCTTGGTTCAATTATGCCTATGGTTATGATGATGATGCAATTTACTCTATGATGTGATCTATATGCTCTTCATGATGCATTTTATAATGATGTGATGCTATGTTTCTTATGCTCTTTCTAAATGTTGATTATGATATGATAACTAATGAATGAATGTGCTTATAATAGTATCTTTAAAATGAACTAATGAGTGCAATGATTTCAGATGACTTTATTTTATGAATGCAATTATATGATAATGAATGTAACCTATTGCAAATATGATTAACAATGCAACTTAATAGTAATGAATGTAACATAATGATAATTAATGCAAATTAAACATTTTCAATGTGTCAAAATATCTTTTTATTACTTTCCTTTACAAGAATTGTTCTAAGTAGATTAGAGATAGAAATGGTTGATGAGAAATGATTTGAGAAGGAATTAGAGAGATTATAAGATAAATGAAAGATTGAAAATGATAGAACCACAAATTTTTGTGCCTTTATTGTTAGTGTGACATATTTATCATTGAGCCTTATTGTGTTTCAATGGAGCTTTCTATACCAGGGTATAAGGAACCAGGGTGTAATTGATATCCCATTGTAGAAACAAACACATGGCAGATAAGCAATGAACCCCTCCATTCAAGGTCTAGCACTAAGGGTCGATGTTTGCATGATAGTCACACACATAGTTATCCTTGACTTAATTTTTCCATAGGATACTTGCCGAATGAGTGTACCGATACAAACACCCAAAGTACCATTTCCCGATAACTTCATTAGTTCACACCAAAAATAGAAAACAAAGAAAATGATCATGGACCATCCCAACTTCTCTAGTCACTTGTGGATATCATTGAGTAGCATCAGAAAATGATATGTCACCAATTGATAAAAGATAAAGACTAACTAGGACAAAAATACAACAACCTTACTAATTTGTGCCTTCATTTTGCTTGATGTGATGGTTGATAATGTCTAGTTTCATAGACTGAATACCTCATTTAAGACCGATTTGTTTGATTTTGAGTGTACCCTTCCCTGTTTAACACAAAGTGATTGATTGATTGATAGGGTTGGTTGATTCGATTGATAAGACAATTGATCGGTCGATTGTTGATCTTGATAAGATAGTTTGATCTTTTGTTACCTTCATGTGAAGTGTTTACTGGGTATCTGCTCAAATGTTTGATCTCTACAAGACATTTTATTGCAAGATTTTTTTTGTTGGTTTTTCGATTTTGTAGTGGTTTTTTTCAGGTTATTTTTTATGTTTTTGTTTGATTTTTTCAGGATCATTTTTCTGATGTTTATTTTTTTTTAATTTCAGGGTCATGATATGATATTTTTAATTTTTTCAGGATTATAATTAGATGTTTTTGTATTTTTTCAGGATCATTTCTCTGATGTTTTTGGATTTTTTCAGGACAAAATTTGATGTTTTTGGAGGTTTTTAGGATCATTTTCCAATTTTTAGGGTTTTTTCAAGACTTGCCCCTAGTTTGGAGACATATATGATGCAATCAATGAACCATGCATACTTTTCATATAGGCCGAATACTTGACATGATGATGATTGACATAGTATAAATGCTTTTATTATGAAAAGTAGAATGATAAATGAAATGCCTATCTAAACAAGGACATTTGTGTGACTTCATCTCGTTGTCAGACACTCATACACTTGAGGTTGCACCACATTCAGAGGTAAAGATCCATTCTATTCCCAACAACCTTTGGATGGCTCAACTTAGCACACTAGGTGATTATGATTTATAAATGAAGACATGAAAAATTCCTCCATTGACTCTTGAGACTTTGGTCTATAATTGCCTATGTGTGTGCATTTGAACTTATTCCAACTCTTGTAACCATTGTCAACCCATAGAACCTATGTGAGTTATCCTAAATCCAAAAGCATCTTGGATAAAGCCTTGCTACCAGGATACGTCTATAGCCTCGACAAGGTTATTGTTGGCTTGATGATGATCTAGAGTTGTAATAGGTTGATTGATGACTTATATTGTGTTGTCATTGAGGGTAGCCATGTTTTGTTAGTCATCTAATTCATTTATTCTAGCCGATAGAGGAAGCAGTTAAATAGTGAACTGGTAAATAGTGACAGAGCTATTTTCAAGCAACCGGTATGAAAGATCGGTGAAGAGTTAAGTGTTGCGGTATGGTATGTATGTTCATGAAATTGGTATGAGTCTATGGCTAGAACCGCATCAGCAGATTCAAAGTTTGGATTGAGTTATGATGTACTAAGTAGTCAATCAAGAAGAATAGTTAAACTGGTAGACCAGAATTACTTAGATCGGTAAAATGGTAGACTTAATGTTCTATTTTTGAGTTAATTTTTTTGTGGCCGACATGAGTAAAGCGTAATATGCAAGATTGTCTAGATACATTGAACCTAGGAAATTGTTCCAAGGGTTCTTAGCCAACTTAGCAGAGTTGTTTATAAAAAGGAGTATATTGTGTGATGATGTATCATATATAAAATTTGTAGTGTGAATTTGATTGTGTGGTGAAAGGTGAAGCTCTATATTGGTGTTTAGTCGGTGTTAGAAGAAGAACTGAAATGGATCTAATCAAGCACATAGGTGCTGTATGTAGATCAGTTAAAGTTATTGTTCCCTAGAAGTTGCAGGAAGATAAAATCCTCTCAAAAGGTCACTCCTAACCGGGTACAGTAGGATCCTCAATGGTTTGAAGGTTAAATCCGTTAACATGGTCACACATTAACTTGTGTTGTTTAAATCCCATAGATTGGTAGCTCCTTATAGGGCTGGTCCTAACATGCCTTATTGTAATAGCTCTTAACTGGGCTAAGACACTCTTAACTAGGTGTGCTCCTAACAGAGTAGTTGTAAGACCTTAACCGATCAAATCCCTATTTTGGAGATAGTTGATCTTGTGGGTACCAATTCCCACTGTGGTTTTTCCCAGTTGGATTTCCACATGAAAAATATTGTGTTATGTGATTTTTGTGTTATTGGGTGTTAGCTTATGTGGTTTTTCCTTGCATGCTTGGTAAGTTTCAAATTGGTTAAAGTGGTGATCAAATTTATATTGTTTTTGCTTGCACTAATTGACCACCTCCCCTCTCAGTGCCTTATAAGTATCCTCAAAGTTATCATGGGGGATATGAGTTATAAAGATATTTCTAACCGATTTGTAGAATTTGAAGCCCTAGGTGAGTTAAGGGTCAAGTATAAAGCTTCATTGGCTAAGAGAGAGCTAGCTGAACAATTGTATGAAATTAGTAAAAATAGTTCATTTGAAGAAGCTAACATTGATGCATTGGCTAATGAGGTGGAAAATTTGAATGATGATAAGTCAAATATGAGGAGAGAGCTGGAAGCCCTAAATATTAGGATGAGTCAAGGGCTGGAAGTTAGGAGGGCTGCTAAAGACAAGATCAAAGAGAAGGATCATAAGATCTCTAAACTAAATCAGGAGATTCGCACCCTGCATGCACATTTTCATGAGGAAAAAGAAGAAATTCATGATGATCTAGACATGGCTATTTCTCTTAGAGAAAGTCTTATGAAGAAGAATGAAGATCTTACTAAGGAGTTGGCTAATGCTAATGAGATCCTAGTTAAATACAATAAGAGCTCTATTATGCTTGATTAGAAAATTCAGTCACAAAGGCAGAATGGAGATACACGTGGCTTGGGATACACTACCTTTGAGAAGGGAGAGCCTTCTATTACTAAAGATGTAATGCATGAAGGCAAATCTGCACCTAAGACAAAGAAGAACACCAGTAAGAAACCCTACAAACTAGTATGCTTTAATTGTCATAAGCCAGGTGATACTGCTAATGTTTGTAGAAGCGGATCTAGGTCTAATACTTATGAAGGATATAAGCCTAGAACTTTTGATGTCTATTGTTACACTTGAAAAAAGTATGGGTATAGAGTTGTTGAGTGCAAGTTTGGAGAAAACATTCAGAGACCTTACATGAATCAGAGACCTAATGGTGAATGGAAGAGATCTTTCAATAACTGGAGAAATCCTACTTGGTATAGACCTTATGAGATGGAGTATAGATAGAATGTGACTTGTTCAATTTGTCACAACTTTGGACATGTTGCTATGAACTATCAAAGAAGAACTAGTAGAGGCAATGTTGGACCCTGCAGAGCATCTAGAATGGCTTGTTTTCATTATCACAAATCAGGACACCTTTCAAAGTTTTGTAGAGAAAGAATGAACCAATCAATTAATCAATCTATTGACCAGAAAGGTAAGAAGAAGGTTGATATGGAGGAAACCAAAGAAGAGATGAACAAGATCTGGAGAAAGAAAAGTGAGGAGAAACCATCAGAAGATTCTAATTCTTCACCTAGTGTGGAGAACCCCTCACCAGTAAATGAACCTAGTTATAAGCTTAGGGGAAGCTTATTATCAAATCCATTTTCAGACCCCCTGGAGGACTATGTGGTAAGTTAAATCTACATATTCAGATGTAATTTGATGATGAGTAATGATTTTGAGTTGAAACCGATAAGTTGGATGTGTTATCAGAATTGGTAGCATGTTTTGGGGTTGAACAGTGTTTAAGGTTTGTTTAACCAGGTATAGCATTTAATGTAGTTTGTGAAAGGTAAATAAAAAGTGTTTTACAAGTTTCATTCACTACCTTTGAATTCTCAAAAGCATTTGGAGAGCGACTAAAGAAGAGAAGAGCTTTTGATGACTGCATTGGCAAGGTTGATTTTGGATTGAAGAGATTTATAGAGAAGTGAATCGGTGAAGTGCATTCAGACCGGAAAAGTGCAGAAACACTAGTAGCAAAGAATTTGAAAATGTATTTATCTAAGAATCTAAGGTTGTGTTTGATATTTTGCAATGGATACACCACACTTTGTAGATGTTACTAAAAGGCCTCAACCAAAATTCAAGAGGCATCCACATAAGTCAACGGAAACCGATCCAACTAGAGCCCTATCTAGCGTACCCTATGGTGTATTACATGTGGAAGATGTATGATCCTATATTCATTGCAAACTGGAAGATTTGGGAACTTTTTCTATCTTTAATCAGTTTGACTTTGTTTGATAAGCAAGGAGTCATAAAAATTAATTCCGAAGGGTTGCCAATAAAGGTTTTCACCATGCACTGAACTTTCTTGATGATTCGAAGAAGACCATATCAGATATGTCTTGAGCATAATACATGATCAATTTATGTGGCTTGATCGACCGCATAAGATTATAAAGGAATCTATTCATGTCATCACTAGATTGTGGGCAACTAGTGCAGTTCCTATGCTGAGATCAAACCCGAAGGATGAAGTCACTCAACAAAGTCTAAATGGGATGGTTGAGCAATGACTATAAATGAGATTGAAGACCCTGAGGTGAAATTTGCATCTATGGTCATTGGATATAGGGTTTATCATTCAAGCATAACAAACAATATTCTTGGAGCTGGGATTCACACTGCCTACCAGATGATAGAAGAAAATGCAAACTATGATCTTGTTGAAGCCCTGAGAGCCTAGTTGATATTAAATATAGAATCTATCAATAAGGATAAAAGGTAGAAATTTCAATTTGGACAATTGATCATAGGTTTATTTATTTAGTTTCAGAACTCCTTTCCTGGTATCGGTGATATACAATGGTCAGAAGGTACACCGATAATGTTACGAATCAAGAACAACATCAAGATCATCGGTAATGAGTTTACAAAGGTAATTTGGGGATATTTTAAATATTTTCAGAAGAGGATGCATGAAAGAGAAAGAATACCGGAACAAGTTATTAAAAGGTATGAAGATTCTATCTATTGCATGGTTGATACTGACACTTATCAAATGGAGGCAGTAGAACCTAGGACATCATGGTTGATGCCCATGGGTTATGAGGTAGAAGTTGATCTTTTGATTGCTTATGTTGATCATCTTCTATCTACACTAGTAGATCCAAATGCAACAAGGTTTTGAACATATAAGGAGAAACATATTGAGGTACATTTTGATTTAGCAAAACTGGTCATTGCAAGGAAGGTAAGAAAAGAAGTGGAATGATTTGCAGTTGAACAAGATTTTAATAAAGAGGCAATTGTAGAGGCTAGAGATAAGTTTGAAGCAAGGAAATTTGAATCCTCTAGTGCCACAACCAGTACTAGAACTAGTAGACAAATAAGGAGTACAGTGGTGAAGGAGAAGCCCCCTCCTAATCCTAAGATCTAGATTAGAAGAAAACCTAAAGAAGCTAAGCCTGAAGCACCCAAGGTGAAAGAAGTATACAGGAAAAGGAAGAAACAACAAGCACAAAGGACACTTGAAACTGTTGAGGAAAAATATACATATTCTGAAGGTGAGAAGAAAGAATTAAGAGCTAGTGGGAAGAAATCCAAAGTGGTTGGATCTCCTACTGTGAAATCTATGAAACCACCGAATGGTAAACTCACTTTACTTGAAAGGATTTTGGAGAAAATAAGAAAGTATGGTATTTTGATTGATGTAAAGGGACTTTATAACAATTTTAGTGAAGATGAGAAAATGCAAATTGAAGATACTATTGTCTAGTATATGAACAAGTATTGTAAAGCATTGATTGAGTTGCAAGGTTTGATTCCTAATTCTTTGTATGATAAATTGGAAGCAAGATGGAAGACTATTATAAAGCAGGACAAAGAATTGATTGAATTTATATTGATGCACTTGCAACCAAAAACCTCTAGGGAAGACATTCAAGAAATTATTTCTAAGAAAAGGCCATTATTTCTTACAAAGAAAAGGTCGAAAAGATTATTAGTTGATGATTCTCAGTTGGTACAAGCTGAGACTAAGCAAATTTTATAGAATTTTTTGGGCCTTATTCCTGAAGTAGAAGAGGAACCAGATAGATTAAAGGGAGAAGATCTCCCTGGTGATTTGGAGATTGATGATATTATACCTGATGAGATTGTCTTTGTTGACACATCAGTTGATACAAGCACTAAGCAAGATCCAATCATTATCCCTGATGATGAGACAATATTACGAGAAGTGAATCTAATCGGTACAGGTAAAGAAGATGCAGAGAAGGCACATTAACAAGATGAAGAAATAACGGAGCAACCAGTGAATGAGAAAACATAAAATGTACAACCCACTAGGCAACCAGACAAGACATAAGCATAAGAGCCATCGGTGATCACACAAACAGAGGAGAATGTAAAAATGAAAGCACCAGAGAAGGATGTAGAGATGCAGAAGGAAGAAGAAAAGAAGGAAGGAGAACCTTATTAGAAAGTGACTTCCCGGTCACTTACATCAAAGAAGATTGTTGATGATGAAGAAGATGACACTGTGAGCATTCAAGGAATGGTCAATATGGAAATGTTGAGCCCAGCTGAGCTAATCCAGATTGCATATGCCATGCAATGTAAGGCATAAAATAAAATAATGAAGGCTTAGAGAAAAGAAGCACAAACAATTTAGGTTGTTGATATTCTATCTAGTATATTACCAGAGATTGATATAGACAGTCTTCCAAATCCTATTGATAAACTAGAGCAACTGGTCACAATAGCAGGAGATCAAATGAAAAGCTTGGAGGAATCTACAATTAGGAATGTGTAAAAGGTGTATGAGAAGAGAAAAATTGAACAGTTAATGAAAGGAATTGATAAAGATAGAGTAGGTCTTACTGTCAACATGGACCTCATTAAAGAAGCATTACAAATTGGAGGTAAAATCCTTTCCACAATTGCCAATTTTTCATTATTTTGTGATGATCTTGAGTAGAAGAAGAAGGAAGCTCAGCAGGAGCTTAAAGTTTTGAGTGAATCATTCATCCCTTGAATGATTCTGAAATCCATTTTGGTAGATCAATTTTTGCACTACAACAAAAGCTTAAGGCTTATGAGGTTGAACAAGTGAAAAGGACAACTTCACTGCAGGAGTTGCATACTTTATTAGTCCCCAATGATTAAAATTTTGCAGAGAGACTACAAGGAGACTGAAGCAATTTTGGCTACACCGGAGATGAACACACTTGATGCCATGGAAGAGCTTGCATCTTAGATTTGGACACATACTGAGATAATAGGGAAACCTTTGGAGACTTGGCATAATGATTTGACACTTTTGAAGTTTAGTGTTGTAGATGTACTTCATAAGATGACATTGTAAAACATTTTGAACTACTATATATTTTGGTAATACAAATTTTGATATATATTGCATTTATCTTTTCATGTATTTACTTACATTTGCCATTGTTATCAAAGGGGGAGTAGTAGTATGGGTCAAAATTTTGGAAAAGGTTATTATTATAATTTTTATCATGTTATGTATATGAGTCATGGGTCATAATTTTTGTAATGTGACACTTAGACAAAAAATTTCCTAAGTGTTGCCATCAATGCCAAAGGGGGAGATTGTTGGCTTGATGATGATCTAGAGTTGTAATTTGTTGATTGATGTATTGTGTTGTCATTGATGGAAACCATGATAAGAGGAATATCACCACATATGCTAATGCCCAATAAAACAAATTCCACATAACACAAGAGATTTATACATGGAAATCCAAAAGGGAAAAACCATGGTGGGAGTTAATACCCACAAGATTCAATATCTGTAGAATAGAAATCTTGACTGGTTAAGGTCTTACAAACATGGCCTGTTAGGAGAAGACCAGATTAAGAGTCACCCAATTAAGGGATTTAAATGTATTGGCATTATGGATGAATTTATTATGTGTTGCATTGATGTTTTATCTTTGATGTCAACACTAGCTGTTATGGATGGTTACCAACAGATAGGTTTTGGCTACTAGTAGAAGATCTAGTGTTGTCGGTAGAGGATACTATATGTTGGACACTTACGACATGTTTGGATCAGTGAAGTATGTTTTATATGCTCCATGAGAATGTTTTGGTCAATTGGTATTGGCTTGGTAATTGGATGCTATCATACACTTTGGTAAACCCTTACCGACACTGGTTTAAGGCTTTACCGATAGAGCTTTCATTAAGGAATCGTGATAGGATGCATAATTGGTGTTGGTGCAGATTCTTCATGGATTTTAGGATGTTGAAGATGATATTAGATCATTCTTCAACTACTTGAAGACATTACTTTGGCATGGTGGACCCATAATAGGTCTGGTACTTATCTAGGTTATGGACCGGTATCATAATAACATGTACTTTGCACATTATCGGGATGTCTCGAGATGAATTATGAATTTTTTATTATCGTTTTGGTCTTAAGATGACATGGCATATCATTGTAATATGGAATTATGTAATTATCTTATTGTAATATCTTTAGGTGGCCAACCTAACTGGTTTAGAACTTAGGGTTTGTATAAATAAGAGGAATAAACTCTTTATAGTGTATCATGGTTATTGGAAAGGTCATGGTCAAGATATCTAATGTGAGAATATTATAATATCATTCAGGCAAAGGAGTTGGTTGTGTTGGTCTCGATTTCTGACTACTTTGTTTTCTCTTCACAAACTATGCCTCTGTGTACACAAGAAGAGAACACCAAGAATAGGAAACAAGACAACATTAACAATGTTTACAAGGTTAAAACCTCCTACTTTTCAAGATTTACAAATCTTAGGCAGGTGAACCTAATTGTGACTATTTTCTCACAACCTAGTAGATGGTTTACAGAAAATGAGTGCAAATTTCTGCAAACTGCTTCAATTTAGTGCAACCAAATATGAATGAAACATTTGTTTTGATTATATGGGACCACAAAGATGTAACAAACACTAGACATTTGAACCAGTTCCTTATCCTGGCATTAGAGTCATAAAAAACCACACTGAAATCTGACAACATAAGTCATATACATATCACTATTTTTGATCTATTAAATTTGTATATGCCTGACATACATAGACTTCCAATCTATACTAGACCTAGTCATCAAATTCATGTGAATATACTGATATCAATGAAGATGAGTTAAGTATATTTAATTTTCCTCCTTGAGGAAAAGACTTAAAACATTCCCATTAATTGCCTTGCAAATCATCTAATTAAACAATCCTTGATTATTTATTTAAAAAATGAAAACCTACATACAAACATAAAGACAACACAGATCTAAGCTTGAAATGTTTTTGATTGTATATTATTCCCTCATCAAAGATTATAGAGATATAAGAATGATTCAAAATGCCGAAAAGAAAGTCAGCATATATTTTGCCAAAGCTTCAATACAAAAGTTTTGTGATCTCATTCTAGGTAGTCCTGGTATCCTTTTATAGAATTTTGGATGCAACAAGCTTCAAACTTCCCTAGAAGAATATTCCTATCCTAACAATCATTCCCTCCCAAAGTTACACTGGTTACAAGACTACACTTGAGAGAGAAGTATAACTACTTTTGGAATGCGTACTTCTATAACTGATTCATCATCCAGCTGGAAAATGACAAAAAGGGCAGGTTCTTGACATGTGGCACCTCTATCTTAAGATATTTTGAACTCTAAAAGGTTCTAATTACCCATTTGTTAAAAAAAGAAAAGTGCTTCAAGATACCAATGAACTGTCACATATTGGAGCATCAATGGGACCTTCTTGTTCTCTCATCTCTTTCAAAATGTACATGCTTTCCCACACTTTTAACATCTCATCATTGGGCCAAGGAAAGTTGATATTCTTAAGTTTTTGTTTATTCAAACTTTTCCATTTCATCCTTAATTGTTTAACTTCATTTTCTAAAAAGCCAAAATATTATTTTGCTTTCTCAATTTCCTCAATAGTTTGAATAAACAAAAAGGTATTATCCATATTTATGATATTATTTATCCTTTGAGACAGCCTATGACTTAGCTCCTCAATCCACACTTCCTTGTCTTCCATCTTGTTGGCACCTAAGAAACCTCTAGGAAATAATTCAGGCTTTTCCTTGGCATATTCTTGTCGGAATAAACCTGCCTTTCTTTCAATATCTATTCTTTCAACTGCAAACCTGGACAAGTCTTTAACTAATTCATAAGTAGACTTAATTACATCATCAAAATCTACTTCTTCTTGAGACAATGAATATATTTCCTCTAAGTCTACTTCTCTTAAAATCCACTTGTCGAAGATTGGCTCCAAAGTAGCCTTTTCCTCCTTTAAATAATGCAAGAGATTCATTATTCTTTTCATGTTCAAATATAGAACAGTATCGACAAATTTCAAAATAGTGTCTTTGAATTTTTCTTCATACTTCTTTTCCAATATTGATTGAGCCTGCTTTAACTTTTCAATTTCATCTTGAGCACTCTCTATTGGCTGAAAGCCAGAAGTCATGGGGGAAGGAGGAAATTCAATGATAGGATTGGAAGGAGGGGGCTTGGTAGGAGAAGAAGCAGCCATAAATTGAGAAGACCCACCCTATTGTTGTTGTCCTTCCAATCTGCCTTTTAATTTTGCAATTGTTTTGTCCTTAGAAGTGATTTCAAGCTTTGCATCATTATAAGCCTTGAGAACTACTTCTAACTTTGCCTGAAGATCAGCCTTTTCCTATGCCTCCTTATCAGCCACTGCCATACCAAACTTAGCAGACTCTAAATTCATGCTAGCAACTTCTCTTACACCTATATCTTTAACCCTTTTCACTATCATCCCCCCTGAGTAATCAGACCTTGTGGATTCAACCCCTTTTCTGTTCTCTTCTCTTTTGAATGACCATATTATAAGAGTTACATGGTGATTACTATAGGTGATCCCCTCTAGGGGCTTAGTTTCTTTTCTTACTGCATCAAAAACCACAACATCTGCTATATCCCACTAGGAGAATCAACACTGCAGCACTTTCAATTAATTTTCTCCCCTCCTTTGAGGTAATCAACTTAAATTCTTTTAGCATTTCTTATTTAATTTCTACTTCAATAGCACATGGATCTTTATTTGGTTGTTCAAATTTTCTTTTCTCACATCTCTCCCTAAATTGATCCATATGCTTTCTCCAAACAAATTGCAAAAAGGCTTCTGACTTCACAAAATTGTCATCAGCCAAAAACTCATCACAGGCCTATTTTATAATAGGACCCAATTCTCTCCTAGTGAATTCTTCAATAGTTAGATCTATTTTAGCACCTATTGGCTCCTCTAGCACTCCCTCCTACAATTCTCCATAAAAGAAATTTGTCCTTAGCTTCCTAATTGCATTAGTTTCTCAGCTACGGCCTGGTCATCACCTATAGGTAATGGGGACTGGGAAGGTGAATACATAGCTTCACTTGGTTGTGCCTCTTCCTCCAATCTCTGCCTCTTCGGGGAGGTCTAGGACTTAGGAACATCCTCCATTTTCCTTTTCCCCTTTTCATGTATAAGGCCCATCCTTCCCAGGTATCACCACATTATAGCCTAATTTCTTATGCATTACATATTAACTAGGTGGAATGATCCTAGCAAAAATAGGTTTGTTCAAGATGAGTTTGGCCTTTTTAGGGTCTGTCTTTATCACTGCATCTTTCTTCTCATTTAGAGTTTGCATGGTGTACTTAAAATACTCTATTAAAAACTTTACCTTTTCCCTAAATAAATGGAAGCTCTTCAATGGATCTCAACTTTTATCAAAATACTGGACAAAGCCAAGAGTTTTCCTATATACCAACCATTTTTATTTCTTCACCTCTTGGTCCACTAGATTAAACTCATTCCTTATTAAATCCTCAGGGAAGTGGAATTGATGAACTTTTGCACCACACCTTACCTTGTTTTTGAACATAATATTAAAAAAATCCTCTTGGTCAACAAATACTGCAACTATTGTTGCCAACTTGTAGGGCTTGAAGAACTCATCAAAATGTAGCCAACCCCCTTTAGTAATCACAAATTGGTGTGCCATGGTAATGGTTGGAAAAATTGTTCCTTTGCCCTTATTTGTCAATTCTGCTTCCTGCAGACCCCTAATCTGCATTATGATCTCAACAATACCTATTTTCAAGGGGCCCTGATAAGGGAGAAAATATGGATTTCCTCTAAAGTCGTACACTATAAAAATAGTAGAACAAGGATACAAAATTACATCACCCCAATTGTGCACAATTTTGATATCCTTTGCAAATTCCTTGGGTCTGATAAATTCAAGAAGAACCTTTGGGATCCTGGGGTTCTCTTAACACAAGAGAATTCTTAACCTTGATGCAAAACATCTCTCAAACTTCAAGTAGTTGGCATCTTCTCTATCCTAGGATATAATTGCACTCCATAACAACACTAGCATGTCTTTGCCATCTTTGACTCTCAGTATGTCCATACCCTTTACAAAATAGTCTGCACCCTTGAACAAGAACATGTGCATTAACAAAGAATACCAACAAAAAGGTCTATCCACCTTGGCACTATTAATCCCAATCAAACCCTCATGAATCACATTTGCTAGATAAGGTGCAAAGTCATAAGCTACTGCTATAGATGGATTGAGAATTTGTGCCATCATGAGCATATAATGAGTGGGCATAGCATTTTCTGCATCCTCACCAAAAATCTAACACAGAGACCAATATATTCCTTTAGCCCTTAAAGTGAAAAAATTCATAGGGAAAGGCTCAATTGTACTAGGCCCTACCAATGTTAGCCCTTCTATTTTTGCAAAGAATTCCCTGATTGGTCCACCTCTGAGATGGTATTTTTGAGTATCATAGACCTTCTTTAACATTTCAAAATCAATTGGCTCTAGATAATTTGAAGACTCATTTAGCTGGAAAACCTTTCTAATCTCATCAACTATAACCTCAATCAAAGGGATTCCACTTACATTCCTTACAATTCTGGTAATAGAGTCATAATTCTTTGCAATTTGGGTCAACAAGTCAACATCCATAAAAACTCCAAGGACCACCAATTTCCCAACATCTAATTGCACTATGTTTTTTGTAGGAGCAGATGCATTTCACTGACTAAACCCTACCCTGAACAGACCTAGATGAGACATGCCTATCTAAGGATCTCTTAACCAATATCCTTTGTCAAACAAACCATCAACAATTTTTAAGCGAGGAGATTTGGGTACAAGTTCTTTTTGTTTGGCAACTATTTGTAGACTGAACCAACTCTTCTAAAAAATTATCAAAGATAGCCCTTTCCTGATAATCTTTTTTCCCTTTGAATTCCCATCATGGTGCCATTTTGATAATTTAGGGTTATCTTATTTTAACCTTTTGATTCAAATAAAAAAACCCTTTGAATTTCCCAAAACCAAACAATGCCAACACAAGAGAAGAAATTGCAAATATAGTAGTCACAAAACAACTTACTTGTCACCAAAAACCTCACAGAAGCTTCAAACTTTGTTTCTGCAAACCCTTCGTGAAAGCCTTTTACAATCAAAATATCAAAAAACAAGATTTTATGAAGCAATCTTGATGGAAAATCAACATTAATTCTCATTAACCTAGCCACATGCTCTGTACTTAATTCATTTAAAATTCAAAATTTCTGCTCCAATGGACAAAAGGGACTCTTTAGTGTGCTTTTTCCTTTAGTCTCTACTCTGTGAAGACTAAAGAACCTGCAACCCTCCTTCATGACTCAACGACAACCATTAGATCACTCAAATCTAACATGCCCTTTAATCACTTAAGTTTTGTGAAGGGGGCCCACCATACAGCATCTATTTGCCTTTAGTCGCTTAGTCGCAATGAGTAAAAGACGTGCATCTTCCCATCATGGTCTCGCACCTACGATTGGATCAACCAAGACCTGACAACACTTTAAAGAACCTTTGCCGCTTAACCGCTACTGCTAGATCTCAACCCGGCCCTGCCTTTGGCAACTTGTCGCTGAGTCATGAAGACTATTCAACATGCAACTTCTCATCATGGTCTTATGATTATCATTGGATATCTTTGATCTGTCTAACTTTTAAGAGCCTGATACATGCATTAAAGCTCTTACTTAGGACCTAGGGAAAAATAGAGTGCTCCAACTTTAATAGAAATGAAACCCGCTTAGGCTTTAAGACTTAAATGGCCCCTTTCAACGACATAAAGACCCTTCTAGTTAAGTGGCAAAAAAGGTAACGATTAAAAAGACCTTCCCTTAGGACAAGAGACATCAAGGTTTTTTTATGATTTAAAATTATTAAACCTTCTAGACTAGAGACATTGAAAATTTGTAGAAACGTTTAGAGATGTCAGGAATATTACAACACCACCCAAATTACTAATAACAATGGCTCTGACTGGGGATGGTTGGACGTGAGATCAACACAAGAACCTAGCAAAATTCTGGGATGTATACCAAAACAAAACCCTAACCAAAGCAAACCTAATATATACAATTTTTACTACTGTGCATGGACAAAATGAGTTATGAGAAGTATTGCTTCAGGAATTGTCCATTAACTGGGAATTCCTATAGCTCACCATTCATTTTTTGCAAGAAATATGAATCTTTTCCATTAACATCAAAAGTAATAAGAGGGCCTATCCACAATGATTCAAAAATTTTTTGTTTGCCTTTATCTTGTTCTCTAGCATTCCACTGAAGAACCATGTCACCAATCTGAAACTTTTTGGTTGTGGCTCTTTTGTCAAAAAGGTATTTTGACTGCAACTGAGTTTTTAGATTCTTCTTATGATCCATAATTCTCATCTCTTCCAACTCTACCAATTGAATCATTTTGTCCTCCATAGGTTCAAACACCTCCAATTCTTCAACTTGCAAGAATTTGTATATAGGAAGGAGATTGTTCACAGGTAACCTGGCCTATACTCCATACACCAATTCAAATGGGGATGTACCAATGGCCTTCTTCATAGTAACCCTATCTACCCATAAAGCTAGCTTGAGCTTTTGATCCCAAGATCTTTTATTTTGCTCAAGAATCTTTTTAATGATATTTAGGAGGCTTTTGTTGCTTGATTCTGCCTGGCCGTTGCCTTGTGGGTGGTACGGTGAGGAACATGACATGATAATTCCACAACTTGCACAAAATTCTATAAATTCCTCAGACCTGAAGCACATGGCATTATCCATAATCAAATTCATAAGCACACCAAACCTTTTCAATATGTTATCCATTAAAAAATCAACCACAACTTTACTAGTTGCCCGCTTGGTGGGTATGGCCTCAATCCATTTTGTAAATTAATCTATGGCCACTAAGATCCACCTATGACCTTGGCTTGATTTTTCTGTTATCTCTCCAATTAAGTCAATGCCCCATTGAGAAAAAGGGGCCTTAGCTATAACAGGGTTGAGTGGCAGAGCACCTACATACTTCAATTTTGAAGAAAATTTCTGACAAGGGTCACATTTTTGGACATATTTGTGAGTATCCTTGAACAAGGTAGATCAGTAATATCCTTCCCTAATTATTTTGTTGGTAGTTGTCTTTGCTAAGTAGTGACCTCCACATACTCCATTATGCATCTCTGTCAGAAACTATTGAGATTGGGAATCATCTAGACAAATCAATAACACCCCATCTTTGTTTCTCTAGTACAGGTCTCCCTGAATGAGAACATATTTCTATGATTTCAGCTTTAGTGTTCTCTTCTGGTTGTGGGTCATTCCCTCTGGACATGTTGCATTTTTCAAGAAATACACAACCTTTGAATACCATGGTTGCCTCTCAATGCTAGTGACAATAACCTCTTTAGTTTCAACATTGTTGATGTCAATGTTCGCAAGATTTGACTGTTTCATTAGTTTGATGGGGTCCAGTCCTCTTACCAACTTTGTGATCTTGATCTCAAGATCAAACTCCTGTATCCTATTTATCCACCTGCACCTTTTACCAACAACTTTAGACTGGGATAAAATTTCTTTTACAGTTGCATGTGGGACATAGGAAACAACTCTTGCATTCACAAGATAAAGCCTGAATGCTTTAATAACCTTGACCAAAGAATATGTCTATTTTTCCATAATCTCATATTTTAACTCAACAACCTTCAAGGATTTACTATAAAAAGAAATTGGATGCTCATAACCTTCATCATCCTTCTAAAGCAAGACTGTTGCTATTGTATGGTAAGAAGCAAAGAAAAATAGTGAAGAGGGCTTACAGTAATCAGGAGATTTTAACATTGGGGCTTCCTGAATAGCCTTTTTAATCTTGTCGAAGGCCTATGCTGCTTCCTCACCCCAAGAAAATTTAGCATCCTTTTTCAGCAGCTTAACAATGGGCTTGACAATCTCGGCAAAGTTGGCTATAAACCTTTTGACAAAATTCACTTTACCTAGGAAGGACTGAATTCCTTTAACATTCTTAAGTTGAAGCACCTTGTTAATAGCCTCAATTCTCTCAAGATCAATCCTAACTCCTTCCTTGGAAAAAATGTGTCCTAATAACTTTCCTTCAGCTATAGCAAATTGAATTTTTTTGGGATTTAGAGACACACTGAATTCCAAGGCCTTGTAGAATAATTTTTCTATATGACCACTGTGGTCATCTGCCTTCTTTGAAAACCATGTAAGGTCATCTTGGTAGAAAACCATTATAATATGAATAAATTCTTTGAAGGCTACATCCATAGCCCTCTGAAAAAGTTGCCCCAACATTCTTTAAACCAAATGGCATCCTTACATAAATATAGGTTCCCCAAGGGGTAGTAATAGTAATCTTGAACTACTCAGACTCTTTTACCAATACCTAAAAGACCCAGAGAAACCATCCATCATTGATAATAGGTCACACCCAGTTACCATTTGTAGCATGGCTTTCATATTTGGCAATGAGTAGTTGTCCTTAAGAGAAGTGACATTCAAATTCCTAAAATCTACACAAAGCCTTATGTCCCGATTCTTCTTCCTAACATGGACCAAATTGGATACCAATGATGAATGCCTTATAGGATTTATAATTCCCCCTTCTCTTAGCTTGGTTAGTTCTTGTTGCATTTTGGTTTCCAGGAGGGGGTTGATAGGTCTTTTCTTTTGTCTAAAAGGCTTAGCATCAGGATGCAGAGGTATTTCAAGCTGAAATAAATCTTGTCTATATGCTTTCAAGTCATCATAAGACCAAGAAAAAACATGTTTATACTTTTTTAGCATATTAATGAGGTTGGCTAAGATATGGGAAGACGAATGTTTCCCAATATACACCAACTTAGGGGATGACTCTATCCCTAAGTTTACCTCTTCTAGTTCTTCCAACTTAGTAGATGACTTCTGATGTAGATGGTTGTCACTATAGATGAACAAACCCTCTCATTCCACTAGTCCTCTGAGTATTTCATTAGTTTCTAGTTGAAATATGTCATTTCCAAAAACTATTTCTTTCCCATCTATTATTTGTACCAATGCATTACAGTCAATTTTCTAACCTTCATAGTTATCAATGCATTTTACAAACCTGAGTATATCATCATCATTTTTAAACACTTGCTAATTATACATGTTGTCTGGAATGGCAAGTCTGGCCTTTATCTCAACTATTTATACTCCCATTAATGGTACATCATCATTTTTCAGTGCAACATTAGCTAAGAAGTCCAACATAATATTTTTTGACCTTTCAATCCAGTCAATTGAAAATGCATCAAAGTATTCAATCACATCCCAAACAACATGTTTATACTTTTTTAATCTATCATTCTTAGATGCATACCTTGATCTAATCTGAGACACTACAAGTTCTGAATCTCCAAAAACTCTTAACAACTTAATCCCATGCATCTTAACAATTTCCAACCCCAATAATAAGGCCTCATACTCAGTTGTATTGCTTGTGCACTGAAAAGCCAATAGAAAGGAGTATTTAAAAGTAGCATCTGATGAGGAAACAAAAATTACTCCTACTCTAGATCCTTCTTTGGAACAAGCTCCATTAAAGTACATCTGCCATAGGCCTTCCTGTTGAGATTCCAATTCATTAACAATAGGGTCTGTATTTTTTAGTGGAGGCTGAATTGGTTCAATTCTGAAGTTGTCAAGGTCCACATCAATCATGCAATTAAGCATGTTAGGATCTATTCTCTCAATGACCACTGGGGCACATGGTTCTCTATATAATTTCACCTGATTCCCATTCACTAGGATGGTTGCATATGAGAGTTCTAGTTAGACATTTCCTCCAACTGTTGTAGCCCACTGTATAGATAAAAACATTCCATAATGGGGCTTAGTTTCAGTTACTATAACATCCATCTTATAGGTTGCCTCAGGGAATCTTGCTATTTTCACCTCTATGTCTTTCATTGTACCCACAACAAGTACTTCTCTGTTATCCATAGTGTAACACTTTTTGTACAAGGTACTTACTAACAATCCTAGCTCCTTCATGACCCCATACAACATCACATTTGCAATAGCCCCATAATCTATCATACAATTTTTTATTAGTCTATTGTTGACTAATATTGTCACATAAAAATGATCAAATTGGGAAGGTTCCTGAGTAATTGTGGTTCCCACATAAATTTTTGGGATTTTTTGTTCTTGATCCTTTCTCTCCTTTTTAGTACCTTTTGGTGAAGATGCATCCATATCTGATATACTAGAAATCAAAGAAAATGCAGCTTCAATATGTTCTTTTATTTTTAATAGCTCTATCAGGGGTACTAAAACTTTCATCTGGGTTTCTTATTAAATGTAGAATTAATATAAGACTCAGAATAGGCTTTAAGCTTATCTTCTTTTTGGTGACATGTCTTCTTATCAGTAGTGGTCTCTAATAAATCACTAGTTACACTAACTTTCTCAGGTTTCCCTGAAGTGTTAGACTGATCCTTTCTAGCATGACCATCTATGGCAGGAGTTTTACCATCAGTCACCTTTTTTCTAATAAATTTCTTTAATAAACATGGAACCAGGCTTACCTTGATTCTCATCATTCTTTCTACTTCTCAATTTATAGTTGTGTTTGGCCTTTTCTATTGTGTCTTTGGTGAGGCTCTTCACTTCTTCCTCACTAGGCCTTCTAAGATGAACTTCTTCATCTTCAATAGTCACCATATTTAGAGTAGGATGCCAATCAATCGTTAATTTCCCCTGGCAATTTTTTCTTCTTAGTGAATCATACTCATCTACTTCATCCTATGAAGACTCATAGTCACTATCAACAGTGGTTTCAAACATATTCACTGCAGGCTTATCTTCATTCTGATTGCTTAATTCATCCTCACTCCTCATTGATTCATTTAAAGCTTGAGCCACACCACACTGGTAAGGGGAATGTGGTCCATCACATGCTATACACCAAGGAGTATTCTCCACATTATGCACATTCCCACCTTTTAAAGGATCAGGGGTATCCTGATTTTGTGTACTTCTTGTCTTATCCTGCATAGGTTTGCCATCTTTCTAGATAGTATTATATGGCATATCATGTAACCTAGTAGGCCTATCTTGCCAATTTAATGAGGTTTATCATTCTTACTCACCTTTGCAGTAAGGTCTTTCACAACAACCATCAGTTTCTCAATCTTATCCTCTTCTCTAGAGGCCTTATTTGGTTGTGGATTTTGCTCTTGCCACAGTCTGCCATCAGTTCTTCTTCCCACTTTGTGTGATGATTTCTGATTACTTTCCACATTTATTGTAATTCTAAAAGAATCCCTTAAACTGTGTGGGTTTTTATCCTTGAGGATATAAGCCATATTTGGGTCAAGAGCATTATAATAGGTGGTTAGACATACATTTTCATCTAACCTCATCACTAGAAATAATATGTGCATTGCCTTTTGGAACCTTCCATTAAAGTTTGTGATGACCTCATTATCAAATTTTCTGATATTATTAAACTCAATGAAGCTCACATTAGTCTTGTCCCCATACTACTCTTGAAAACAATTCTTTAACTCTTCCCAAGAACTAATGCTATCCACAAGTAACCCTCTGTACCAATCCCTAACATCTTCAACTAGAGATTGCACGAATAGTTTCATGATCACATCCTCATTTGCAATCTCATAATCATTAATCATATCACCAAAAGATTTCAGATTCTCCTTTGCACTTATGGCATTATTTCCAGCAGATTTCTGAAGTTTATCCCTCAATTCAATAGGGACATGGTTTGGATAACCTAGTATCCCATCAAAGAAAAGTTGTCTATACAACTCAACAGTGATGGGTCTTCTCTGAAACTGGTTACCAACAAAATTATTCCTAGTATTCATTCTTGAACTTGGACCACCAACTCGAGGAACTTGGTTATTCTAGTTGTGGGGTAGTCCACGAGGTATTTGATTTACTAGAGCAACATTAAAAGAAAAGGCAAGGTTATTTTGGTTAACATGGGGAATAGTATTCATGGGCATAGTTGGTTGAGTTTTCATTACAGAAAGTGAGGTATGTTGAGTTATAGGGTTACTCTGATCTATTGAAGGGAAAGTTATAGGAAGGGCTTTTAGGTACTCAATTTTTCTTCTGACTTCAACATTGGTTGCTTCTATTTCAGCTTTCTCCAATTCCCTCTACAAATTTTCCTTCTCTTTTCTCATTCTCTCTACTTCAACTTCATGCAAGGATATTCCATGAGGTACCCTTCCACTTCCTGATACTAAATCTACAGTTTTGGAACTAGATCCAGTCTCTACAACCTTTTGTTTTCCCTTGTCAGTACCAATTTTGGTAGGTTGTGGATCACTATGAACCGCCCTATTAGTTTGCACAAAAAATCTGGGTGCAGAACTAATTTTGGAATTCAAATTCTCTCTAATAACAGAGCCCTCTTCCTTACTTTTAGGCTCTTCTTGATTGAATAACTGATTTGCAATCTGTCTCAACAACCTATCTCTCTCAATAAGGTTGGCCTTAGTTTCATTTTTTTTTTCATTTTCCTTTTGTTTTCTTAAGGAAATTAACTGATAAACTCTTTTATTGAGGGCCTCAATTTCTTGGGAAACCTCATCCGGGTCAGGAAAGATTTCCTCTCAATCTGATATATTGACATGGTCAATATCAATCAAGCTCACATTTCTATCTATAGTTCGAGGAAAGGGATCTAACCTAGCATTGGAGCTATTCTTATCTCTCCCAGAAGTGCCAGTATGAGACAATCTTTGATGAAGAGTTTGAATATCCTCATTAGTACCAAACAGGCCCGTATGAAAACCCATAATGTCTTGTTTAGATTCATGAGACAATGTATTAAAATTTGCATAAACTGGTCATCTAGAGGACTTACCCGTATGGCTTCCTTTCTGTCTCCATGAAAAATTAACGGGTTCATTTATAACTGTTCCTTTCTAGCCTTTTCAGACTGGTTCAGGCAATCCTTCTTGCAATTTCTCTTGAGGATTCTTCTTCATGTAGGACCTGGTGTTCCTTCCTCTCTACATTATGTAAACTTCCTTGAAGTGATTTGTGATTATAATAAAAGAGCACTAGTTTTTCCTTTCTTTTAGAGTCGCCACCCAATTATTTGGGAATTAATTATTTTTTTGAACATAGTAGCTCACTCACAGGATATTGCAGAATGAAAATGTTACTCTCAGAGAAAAATTTGATTAATGCTGCAATGGAAAAATACAATTATAGGTACTTAGGTAAATGCAGGGTCAATAACTTTTGACAGATACGTAAAGTTACTTTATTTTAACAACTTATGCAATGTAAACACTGATCTGCATTATAAGACTTATCTTATATGACTCTCCCCAGCAAAGTCATCATTTCTTATTGGTCTCGATTTCTAACTACTTTGTTTTCTCTTCACAAGCCATGCCTCTATCTACACAAGAAGAGAACAACAAGAATAGGAAACACGACAACATTAATGAGGTTTACAAGGAAAAAACCTCCTACATTTCAAGCTTTACAAATCTTAGGTGGGTGAACCTCATTGTAACTATTTTATCACAACCTAGCAGAAGGTTTACAAAAAACCAGTGCAAATTTCTACAAACTCCTTCAATTTAATGCAACTAAACATGAATGAAACATTTGTTTTGATTATATGGGACCACAAAGATGTCACAAACACTAGCAATTTAAACCAGTGTCTTATCCTAGCATTAGAGTCATAAAAACCCAAACTGAAATTTGACAACAAAATTCATATACATACCACTATTTTTGATCTATTAAATTTGTATATGCCTGACATACATAGACTTCCAATCTATACTAGACCTAGTCATCAAATGCATGTGAATATACTGTATCAATGAAGATGAATTAAGTATATTTAATTTTCCTCCTTGAGGAAAAGACTTAAAACATTCCTATTAATTGCCTTGCAAATCATCTAATTAAACAATCTTTGATTATTTAATTAAAAAATAAAAACCAACATGCAAACATAAAGACAACACAGATCTGAGCTTGAAATGTTTTTGATTGTATATTATTCCCTCATCAAAGATTACAAAGATATAAGAATGATTCAAAATGCCGAAAAGAAAGTCTACATATATTTCACTAGAGCTTCGATACAAAATTTTTGTGATCTCATTCTAGGTAGTTGGGGTATCCTTTTAGAGAATTTTGGATGCAACAAGCTTCAGACTTCCCTAGAAGAATATTCCTATCCTAACAATCAGTCCCTCCCAAAGTTACACTGGTTACAAGACTACACTTGAGAGAGAAGTATAACTGCTTTTGGAATGCGTACTTCTATAACTGATTCATCATCCAGCTGGAAAATGACAAAAAGGGCAAGTTCCTAACATGTGGTGCCTCTGTCTTAAGATATTTTGAACTCTAAAAGGTTCTAATTACCCAAAATTTGTTACAAAAAGAAAATTACTTTAGGATGCCAATCAACTGTCACATGCTAGAGCATCAATGGGACCTTCTTGTTCTCCCATCTCTTTCAAAATGTACTTGCTTTCCCACACTTTGAACATCTCATCATTGGGCCAAGGAAAGTTGATAATCTTAAGCTTTTGTTTATTCAAAATTTTCCATTTCATCCTTAATTGTTTAACTTCATTTTCTAAAAGGCCAAAATATTATTTTGCCTTCTCAATTTCCTCAATAGTTTGAATAAACAAAAAGGTATTATCCATATTTATGATATTATTCATCCTTTGAGACAACCTATGACTTAGCTCCTCAATCCACACTTCCTTGTCTTTTATCTTGTTAGCACCTAAGAAACCTCCAAGAAACAATTCGGACTTTTCCTTGGCATATTCTTATCAGAATAAACTTGCCTTTCTTTCAATGTCTATTTTTTCAGCTGCAAACCTGGACAAGTCCTTAACTAATTCATAAGTAGACTAAATTACATCATCAACATCTACTTCTTCCTGAGACAATGAATATATTGACTCTAAGTCTACTTCTCTTGCAATCCACTTGTCTAAAACTGGCTCCAAAGTATCATTTTCCTCTTTCAAAGAATCCAAGAGATTCATTATTCTTTTCATGTTCAAATATACAATTGCTACCTGAATAGTATCAACAAATTTCCAAATAGTGTGTCTAACTTTTTCTTCATACTTCTTTGCCAATATTGACTGAGCCTGCTTTAACTTTTCAATTTCATTTTGAGCACTCTCTGTTGGTTGAAAGCTATAAGTCATGGGGGAAGGAGGAAATTCAATGATAGGACTAGTAGGAGGGGGCTTGGCAAGAGAAGAGGCAATCAACAATTGAGAAGACCCACCATGCTGCTACTATCCTTTCAATCTACCTTTTAATTTTGCAATTGTTTTGTCCTTAGAAGTGATTTCAAGCTTTTCATCATTATAAGCCTTGAGAACTACTTCTAACTTTTCCTGAAGATCAACCTTTTCCTTTGCCTTCTTCTCGTCCACTGCCTTACCAAACTTAGTAGACTCTAAAGTCATGCCAATAACTTCTCTTACACTTGTATCTTTAACCGTATTCACTATCATCCCCCCTAAGTAATTAGACCTCGAGGATTCACCCCCTTTTCTGTTCTCTTCTCTTTTTAATGACCATATTACAAGAGCTTCATGGTCATTAATATAGGTGATCCCCTCTAGGGGCTTAGTTTCCTTTCTTACTGCATCAAAAACCACAGCATCTATTATATCCCACTATAGGAGAATCAACACTCCAGCACTTTCAATTAATTATCTCCACTACTCTAGGGTAATCAACTCAAATTATTTTAGCATTTCTTGTTTAATTTATGCTTCAATAACAAATGGATCTTTATGTAGTTGCTCAAATTTTCTTTTCTCACATCTCTCCTTAAATTGATCCATATGCTTTCTCCAAACAAATTGTAAAAAGGCTCCTAACTTCAAGAAATTATCATTGGCCAAAAACTCATCACAAGCCTATTTTATAACAGGATCCAATCCTCTCCCAATGAATTCTTCAATAGTTAGATCCATTTTAGCACTTGCTGGCTCCTCTGGCACTCCCTCCTGCAATTCTCCATAAGTAAAATAAACTTGTCCTAATCTTCCTAATTGCATTAGTTTCTCAGCTATGACCTACTCATCACCTATAGGTAATGGGGATTGGGAAGGTGAATACATAGCTTCACTTGGTTGTGCCTCTTCCTCCAATCTCTACCTCTTTGGGGAAGTCTATGACTCAGGAACATCCTCCATTGGCCTTTTTCCCTTTGATGTAGAAGGCACATCCTTGCTAGGCATGACCACATTATAGCTCGATTTCTTATACATTACATATTCACCATGAGGAATGATCTTAGCAAAAATAGGTTTGTTCAAGATGAGTTTAGCCTTTTCAGGGTCTGCCTTTATCACTGCATCTTTCTTCTCATTTAGAGTTTGCATGGTCTCCTCAAAATACTCTATTAAAAACTTTACCTTTTCCCCAAATGGATGGAATCTCTTCAGTGGATCATAAATTTTATCAAAATATTGGACAAAGTCAAGATTTTTCCTATATGCCAACCATTTTTCTTTTTTCACCTCTTGGTCCATGAGATTAAACTCAACCCTTATTAATCCTCACGGAAGTGGAATTGATGAACGTTTTCACCACACCTAACCTTCTTTCTTAACATACCATTGAAAAAATCCTCTAGGTCAACAAATCTTGCAACTGTTGTTGCCAACCTGTAGTGCTTGAAGAACTCATCAAAATGCAGCCAACCCCCTTTAGTAATCACAAATTGGTGTGTCATGGTAATGGTTGGAAAAAATGTTCCTCTGCCCTTATTTGTCAATTTTGCTTCCTACAGACGCCCAATCCACCTTATGATCTTAGCAATACCTATTTTTAAGGGGACCTGATAAGGGAGAAAATATGGAGTTCCCCTAAAGCCATACACTCTAAAAACACTAGAACCAGTATACAAAATTACATCACCCCAATTGTGCACAATTTTGATATACTTTGCAAATTCCTTGGGTCTGATAAATTCAAGAAGAACCTTTGGAATCGTGGGGTTATCTTGACACAAGAGAATTCTTAAACTCGATGTAAAACATCTGTCAAACTTCAAGTAGCTGGCATCTTCTCTATCCTAGGATAGATCTGCACTACATAACTGCACTGGCATGTCTTCGCTATCTTTGACTCTCAGTAAGTTCATACCCTTTGCAAAATAGTCTACACCCTTGAACAAGAATAGGTGCATTAACAAAGGATACCAGCCAAAACGTCTATCCACCTTGGCATTATTAATCCCAATCAAACCCTCATGGATCACATTTGCTAGATAAGGTGCAAAGTAATAAGCTACTGCTATAGATGGATTGAGAATTTGTACCATCGTGAGCATATAATGAGTGGGCATAGCATTTTCTGCATCCTCTCCAAAAATTTGACACAGACGCCAATATATTCCTTTAGCCCTTAAAGTGAAAAATTCATAGGGTAAGGTTCAACTGTACTAGGCCCTACCAATGTTAGCCCTCCTTTTTTTGTAAAGAATTCCCTCATTGGTCCACCTCCGAGATGGTCTTTTTGAGTATCATAGACCTTCTTTAACATTTCAAAATAAATCGGCTCTAGATAATTTGAAGACTCATTTAGTCAGAAAACCTTTCTAATCTCATCAACTGTAACCTCAATCAAAGGGCTTCCACTTACATTCCTTACAATTCTAGTAACAAAGTCATAATTCTTTGCAATTTGGGTCAATAGGTCAACATCCATAAAAACTCTAGGGACCACCAATTTCCCAACATCTAATTGTCATATGTTGTTTGTAGGAGCAGATATATTTCACTGACTTCACCCCACCCTAAACAAACCTAGATCAGACATGCCTATCTGAGGATCTCTTAACCAATATCCTTTGTCAAACAAACCATCACCAATTTTTAAGCAAGGAGATTTGGGTACAAGTTCTTTCTATTTGGCAGAACTATACATAGACTGAACCAACTGTTCTAAAAAATCATCATAGATAGACCTTTCTTGATAATCTATTTTCCCTTTGAATTCGCGTCATGGTGCCATTTTTATAATTTAGGGTTTATCTTATTTTAATATTTTGATTAAAAAAAAAAAAACTTCAAATTTCCCAAAATCAAACAATGGCAACACACAAGAGCAGAAATTGCAAATATAGCAATCACAAAACAACTTACTTGTCACCAAAAAACTCACAGAAGCTTCAAACTTTGTCTTTGCAAACCCTTCATGAAAGCCTTTTACAATCAAAATCTCAAAAAACAATATTTTATGAAGCAACCTCGATGGCAAATCGGTAGTAATTCTCATTGACCAAGCCACACACTCTACAATTAATTGATTTGAAACTCACATTTTCCACTCCAATGGACATAAGGGACTTTTTAGTGTGCTTTTTCCTTTAGTCGCTGATCCACAAAGAGTAAAGAACTTGTAACTCTCCTTCGCTACTTAGCGACAACCGTTAGATCACTCAAATCTAATGTGCCCTTTAATCACTTAAGTTTTGCGAAGGGGGCCCACCATACTACATCTGTCTGCCTTTAGTCACTGAGTCACAATGGGTAAAAGACATGCATCTTCCCATCGTGGTCTCGTGACTACCATTGGATCAACTAAGACCTAACAACACTTTAAAGAACCTTTGCCGCTTAACAGCCACTGCTGGATCTCAACCCGGCCCTGCCATTGGCAGTTTGTCGCTCAGTCGCGAAGACTATTCATCGTGAAACTTCCCATCGCGGTCTTACAATGGTTGTTGGATCTCTTTGATCTGCCCAACTTTTAAGAACTTGATACATGCATTAAAGGTCTTACTTATGACTTAGAGAAAAAATAAAGCGCTCCAACTTTAATAGAAATGAAACCTGCCTAGGATTTAAGACTTAAATGGCCCCTTTCAATGACATAAAGACCGTTCTGGTTAAGTGGCAAAAAAGGTAATGATTGAAAAGACCTTCCCTTAAGACAAGAGACATAAAGGTTTTTTTATGATTTAAAATTATTAAACTCAAAACCATTAGAAGCTATTGACTTGGAGACTAGGAACATTGAAAATTTGTAGAAACTTTCAGAGATGTCAGGAATATTAGAACACCACCCAAATTACTGATAACAAGTTGATCATTGGTGATCGAATTGGATTTAGAAGAGGGTTTTTTCCTCCAACATTGAGCTTAACCGGGACTCTAATCGGGCATGATAGATGCTATTTCTGGCAGTTCACTCTATTGGATTGCTGTCCATTTATCTTGAGATGGTTGTATCCTCTCTATAGTCACTGAGACTCTTTTGTAATGAGCAGTAAGCTCTAGGAAGTGTGCCTTCTTGCAAGTGTAGGCCCCTCATTTTAACACATACTTTCTGCAAAAGTATCATCTAACTGTGGGAAGACTTCCCACCATTGTTTTTCCCTTCTTGGGTTTTCCATGTATAAATCATGGTGTTATATGGTATCGTTGCTTTACATTGATTATCTGGTTAATTGTTAAGTTATATTATTTACTGATATCTGTTCCTACCAACATCTGTATGTGCTTTACTGGTACTTGATTTGTTTAAGGTTGTATTGTGGATTAAAATTTATAATTTATTGACAACTGATTCACCCACCTCTTAGTTGTTCACCGATTATCCTAACAATTGGTATCAGAGCTTTGGTCCTCTTTTGTAGAAGCTTAACCACTTGAGGTAGATCCTATGGCAACTAACACTTCTCATCCACTGGCAACTATTTTAAAAGAGAAATTCCTAAGCTTGATGGAACAAATTACGGGATATGAAAAATTTGAATGGAGACTCATCTTAGATGTCTTGGCAAGAATATTTGGGAGATCATTGAGAAAGGATACACACCTTTTGATCTGGCATCTGGCAATCCTGCTCCTACAGACTTGGATAACAATAGTGAAAATGATTACAGAGCTAGAGAAACCCTCTTGTGTGCACTTACTGATCAGTAGATCATGGGATTGACTGACAAATCATCGACTAAGGTTATGTGGGACAAATTGCAAACTCTGAATGAAGGTGACCCTATTGTCAAAATTGCTAAACTTGATGGTTACCGGGTAAGATATGAAAACTTGAAAATGGAAGATAATGAAAGAATTGTTATGTTTATGGAAAGAGTAAATGAGATTGTTATGGGAATTCAATGTTGTGGAGGATTTCTAAGTGAAGATGAAATAGTTTCCAAAGTCTTGACAACCCTTCCACCGACTTACAAGATGAAGGCAATTGCAATTAATGAGTTAAGAACAATGACAAACACTTCATTTAACAGAGACATTCTGATTGAGAAATTATCTAATTTTGAGCTTGAAGAATTTGGATCTTCTAGAGTTGTAAAGTTTGAACCCACTTTTCATGCATCATCATCAACACCTACTAGAAAAAGTGATTGGAAAGCCCTATATGCACAAGAATTGGAAGACATGAGGAAAGAAGATGAAGAACTTGAGCATCTTGAAGTCTTATTTGCTAGAAGAGTACCTAAAGGACCTACTAGAAGTAAGTATGAAGGAAAAGCACCTTTTAATTGTTTTGCATGTAATACGATAGGTCATTTTGCGTCAAGATGTCTTGAAAGGAATGCAAGGTTTAAGGAAAGAGTTAAGAAAACTTTCAAGCCTAACCAGAATAGATATAGATTCAAGATAAGCAAACAATGCTACATAGTAGATGAGGAAGGAGTAACTGATGACTCTGGGGATGGACCAATATAAGACTTTGCTAGTGGATCTGGCAATGGAAAGGAATGGGAGTTCTATTCTTTAAAGGAAGATGAACCGGAACCTGCTATCAAGAATGAAGAGAAGGCCCTGGAAGAAAAAGTTGAAGACAAGGATGAATGGGTAATTGATAGTGGATTCTCACATCATATGACTGGATATAAAAGGAAATTTTTGTCCTTGCACGAATACAATGGCGGTCAAGTCAGATTTGGAGATTACAAGGCATGTATGATCAAAGGTAGAGGTATTATTTCTTTGGATGGCAAGCATAATACTGATAATGTCTATTATGTAGAAGGTTTGAAGCATAATCTTTTGAGTGTTGGTCAATTAGTTGATATGGGTTTTCAACTTCAGTTTAAAGATACAAAATGCAAAATCATTAACAAGACTAGTTTGGAGATTGCAACTGGTATTCAGATAGGAAGTAATATATTTCACTTGAACACTGGTAATAAGACATGCTTGATTGTGCATATTGATGAGAGTTGGCTATGACATAAGAGGTTGTGTCATATTAATTTTGATTATATTGTTAAGATCAGTTCAACTAAGGAAGTTAGAGATATACTTAAGATTATGAAGCCTTATAATCCGGTATGTAAGGACTACCAACTGGGTAAGCAAGTTAGGAGTTCTTTTAAGAGAATACATGATAAATATAATGATGTACTTGATTTAATTCAAACTAACTTATGTGGTCTAGTAAGGACTAGAAGCTTTCAAGGTGATAGGTATTTCATGTTGATTATTGATGACTATTCTAGAATGACGTGGGTGACTTTTCTAAGGGAGAAGTCTGAAGCTTTTTAGAAATTCAAGATCTTTAAAGTAAATGTTGAAACTGAAACTGGATTGAAAATCAAATGTCTAAAATCAGATCATGGAGGTGAGTTCACTTCTCATAAATTTAACAGTTATTGTGAGACAAATGGAATTAGTAGATAGTTATCTGCACCTAGGACTCCTCAGCAGAATGGAATAGTGGAAAGAAAGAACAGAACCATTTTGGATGCAGCTAGATCTATTTTGATGGAAGCCAAATTGCCTCATATCTACTGGAGAGAATCATTGAGTACAGTAGTCTACACATTCAACAAAGTTCATATCAAAGGTGAAACCGGTAAGACCCCTTATGAACTATGGTTTGGACATACACCTACTATTAAGTATTTTAGAATTTTTGGAAGTGAATGCTATATAAAAAGAGATGATTCAATTGGAAAGTTTGATCCTAGATGTGATGAAGGGATATTTCTTGGTTATTCAATTCAAAGCAAAGCATATAGATGTTATAACAAAAGATTGTAGATAATTATGGAGAGTGCTAATGTGAAAGTGGATGAACAGTACATAAATCATTCTATATCATATGACAGGGAACCAGTAGTGGAAATGATCATAACTAAACTAGCAATGCCTCAATCAGTATAGGAAGCTGAGACAGTTACACCGGCACAATCAAAAAATTCAACTGTAACTGATGATCAGAGCAGTGAACCTGAAGTTCAAAAGACACCAAGATATGTAAGATTAAATCATTTTGAAGATCAAATTATTAGAGATAGAAACAAGGGAGTTATGACAAGAAGAAAACTGGTAAATGAAGCAACTGTTATTGAAGCTTATAAGGATAAACATTGGTTAAAGGTTATGGAAGATGAATTAGATCAGATAGAGAAGAAGGAAACTTGGTCTTTAGTTCCCCGGCCTAAAAATAAGAATGTTATTGGAACTAAATGGGTTTTTAGGAATAAACTGAATGAGGATGGACAAGTTGTAAGAAATAAGGCTAGATTGGTTTGTAAGGGATATTCTCAAATAGAAGGAATTGATTATGGTGGGACATTTGCAGCTGTAGCTATAATTGAAGCTCTTAGATTATTTCTTGCCTATGCAGCTTATAACAACTATAAGGTTTATCAAATGGATGTTAAATGTGCATTTTTGAATGGTGAGATTGAGGAAGAAGTTTACATTGAGCAACCTAATGAATTTTCATTGACAGATGATAAATATATGGCTTGCAGATTGAAGAAATCTTTATAGGGTTTGAAACAAGCTCTTAGAGATTGGTATGCAAGGTTGGATAAATATCTTTTGAAGCTTGGTTTTACTAAAGGCAGTGCTGATAGTAATGTATATTATAAGATCACTGATAATAATATTCTAATTATTGAAGTTTTTGTTGATGATATCATTTTTGGAGGAGAAGATAAACTGTGCATGGAATTTGCTAACAACATGAAAAATGAATTTGAAATGTCCATTATTGGTGAGAAGAAATTTTTCTTAGGTTTGTAGATTACTCAAATAGACAAAGGGATTTTTATCTATCAAACTAAGTATCTGAGGGAATTGTTGAAGAAGTTTGGTATGAAGAATTACAAACCAGTAAGTACTCCTATATCTACAAGTGAGAAATTATCTATCAAGGATACTTCTATACTGGTAAATCCAACAAGGTATAAGTCTATGATTGGTGGTATGTTATATCTAACTTAGACTCAACCTGATATTATGAATGTAGAAAGTATTGTTTCAAGATATCAAAGTAATCCTAAAGAAAATCATGAATGTGCAGTAAAGAGAATATTTTGGTATTTGCAAGGAACAACAAAATATGGTTTATGGTATTCTAGAATTGATGATTTCACTTTATGTGCATATACTGACTCAGATTGGGTAGGTGATACTGATGATAGGAAGAGCACTTCTGGTGGAGCTTTCTTTCTTGGAAAGAAACTGGTTTCATGGATCAGCAAAAAATAGCCATGCATTTCTTTATCTATTGTAGAGGCTGAGTATGTTGCAGCAGCAACTAATTGCACACAAAGCTTGTGGATGAAACAAATGTTGAAGGATATCAAGGTAAATTGTAGTGAACTGATAGATATCTACTGTGATAACTTTGCAGCTATTGACATGTCTAAGAATCTAGTATTTCACTCTAAGACTAAGCATATTTCAATAAAGTATAACTTTCTGAAGGACAAGGTAGAAGCAAAGGAAGTCAAATTGGTTTATGTGAACACTAAAGAACATATTGCAGATATATTCACTAAACCACTATCTAAGGAATCATTTGAGTATCTAAGAGATAGGGTAGGGGTTTCTGCCCCTCTAGTAGAGACTTGATTAATGAAGTTTGTCATCAGTCTGACATGCATTATCAGAGACATTTTTCATTTTGACATTGATGAGTGGTGTTACTACTCAGGGGGAGTAGTCAACTTTGAGATTTAGAGGTTTATATCATTGCTTTGATATTTTTGTCAGATTTCTAGCATTGATGTCAAAGGGGGAGTGATAATAATGTGAAAAATTATTCATAACTTTACAAGGATATCATTCATAGGGGGAGAGCTATTGATTGTTGGTTGTTTTCCATAGGGGGAGACTTGTTTGGCACTTCTTGGTACTTAGATGTTTTTCATATCTAGTGTTGCCATCAATGTCAAAGGGGGAGATTGTTAGCATTATGGATGAATTGATTATGTGTTGCATTTATGTTTTGTCATTGATGTCACCACTAGCTATTATGGATGGTTACCGACAGACAGGTTTTGGCTACCGGCAGAAGATCTAGTGTTACTGGCAGAAGAGACTATCTGTTGGACACTTCTGGCATGTTTGGATTAGTGAAGTATGTTTTATATGCTCCATGAGCATGTTTTGGTCAGTTGGTATTGGCTTGGTAATTGGATGCTATCGTACACTCTGGTAAACCCTTACCGACACTGGTTTAAGACTTTACAGGTAGATTTTTCATTAAGGAATAGTGACAGGATGCATAATTCATGTTGGTACAACTTCTTCATGGATTTTAGGATGCTGAAGATGATCTTTGATTGTTCTTCAACTGCTTGAAGACAATTTCTTGGCGTGGTGGACCCAAAATAGGTCTAGTATCATGATAACGTGTACTCTACATGTTATCAGGATGTGTTGAGATGATTTATGGATTTGTTATTATTGTTTTGGTCTTAAGCCGACATGGCATATCATTGTAATATGAAATTATTTAATGATCTTATTGTAATATATTTAGGTGGCCAACCTAATCGTTTTAGGCCTCAGGGTTTGTATAAATAAGAGGTAGAAACTCTTTGTAGTGTATCATGGTTATTGGAAAGGTCATGGTCAAGAAATGTAATGTGTGAATATTGTAATATCATTCAGGTAGAGGAGTTGGTTGATCATTGGTGATTGAATTGGATTTAGAAGAGAATTTAGTCCTCCGACATTGAGCTTAATCAAGACTGTAATCAAGAATGATAGATGCTATTTCTGGAAGTTCACTCTATTGGATTGTTGTCCATTTATCTTGAGATGGTTTTAGCCTCTCTATAGTCAGTGAGACTCTTTTGTAATGAGAAGTACACTCTAAGCAGTGTGCCTTCCTGCAAGTGCAGGCCCCTCATTGTAACACATACTTTTGTTACTACTTATCAAATTGCCATTAGTTTTATGTCAAAGTTATACTATATACTCTAGTCAGTTACTATTACCAAAATATTCAGTCGGTATGTACAGTCTAGTCAATCACAGAAGAAAGCAGTCACAGAATGCAGTATACACCGAGTTGTCTACCGAGTATCTTTTTATGTCTACCAAGCAGAAAAGATGACACACCGAGTGAAACGTGTTACTAGATTCATTGAACCTGGACATGCACATGAAAATGTGTTACAAGATCAAGGCACATGTAAATGTTATCACATTGGAAATTGCACTAGAAGATTGTGTATGATTTCAAGGTCATCTAACCAATGAAATATTTTACATAGTTATAAATCATGTTTGTAAGATCGAAGCAATGAATTGGATCCCCATCATAAGAGATCTATTTATATAGCATGAGTTAAGTGTGTATGTATGAGTGTAAGAAGACTGTTACAGAGACACAAAGGTCACTAAGAAGGTTTTTAGAGAACAGTCAAAGAACATAGTAAACAAAAGGGTTTATCAAGTTACTATATGGGTTACCGAGGAATGCTATAAGCAAGGTAATCTTATTTTGAGCACATAGAATCTGCTATAACATTTCAGATGTAAAGTTACAAATATTTGTAATGATTTTATTGTAATATTGTGAAGTTGTAAGAGATGCCTTTAACAGGGTAAAAGAATCTAATCAAGTCTATAAATTGTAAAGCCTCTAAATAGACTCTAATCATATTTTTCTTTGCTTTGACATGTTGATTATATTGGACATGTTGATCCTTGAATACATGTGGATTTTTAGACTTATGACTTTTATGCTTGGCATCCAAATTGCTTGGAGGGGGAAAGGAATGCATGGATGGATATGAATGAAATGGAGTTCTTTTGGATTGATGAAATTTACTCAAGGATGTGTGCCTTTGCTGACCTTGCATAAAGGATGAAGGGATATAAGGACCTAAGATGGATGGAAAGTATGATGGGGAAGGTGTATGTTTTGATTTTCATGGAGGGATACCAATGTCTTGAGAGTGAGTTGTGTAGACATGACCCATAAGATCTTCTTTGATATGGAGGGGTTCTTTCTCATGAAGGTCGACCCCTTTTCCTTTATGAATATTTTGACTTGTAGGATACTCTTTTCTTTGGGAAGAAGATGGAAGTCCATTATGAGGTGGATATGATATGAGAGAAATAATGAGACCTTGAAGTGGATCAAATTGGACCAAAGAGGAAGAACCCATTGGTAATGTCAGGGGTTCATGAACATCTTGCACTGACACGTTTGAATCATGAGGGGGATTAGGATCATCAGGGGGACTAGGATTGTGTAGTGGACATGGTTCAATGATAGGCTCTTCAAGAGATGGAATGGGAGAAATAATGGGATCATCAAAAGAAATGTGATCTTGGAGTGTATATGGAGCATTAGGATGTGGAGATGGAGGAACAAGTAGATCTTGTGGAGGATCTAAAGGAATGATAGGGTCTTGTGTTGGAAATGAATTTGGAAGGATACTTTGATCTTGACAAGGAGGAAAATCATTGGAATTCTCTTTAAAGTTGCTTTGCGCTGGACTTTTAATGGGATCATCATAAAGGATGGAAGGGATATCTTGATCTTTCTTAGGAAGTGGAATGTCAATGGGATTTGAAAGGACATTTTTTTCATGAAATGGAAGGGGATCATTTGGGATTGGATGGACTGGGATATCTTGATCTTGCTCGGGGAATGGAGTGTCAATAGGACTTTGGATAGGATGGACAAGAATAGGGGAATCATCATGAGTGTCTGGGAACATGGGGTCCTAGTCAACAATTGGATGGGATGATAAGGTTTCGGGATCTTGATCTTGATCTTTTTTAAGACACATTTCTTCATGCTTTAAATTATCCTCTTGACATGGGGTTGGACTTTGGATATGCATGGGGGATTTTGGCAAGGGATCAATGCTTGAACATGAGGAAGAGGGACTTCGAATGGGGTCCTCTAAAATAGGTAATGGCAATAAAGTGCATGGTTGCATTGGGTCTAGTATTTCTGAAACATGACAAGGATGTGCATCATGAATTGGATTATCTTGGAAATCAATTATGGATAGCCCTTGGATAATTTCATCCTTGGGTGTATTGTTTGATGAGGACAATATGGAAGGTTCTTGTGAAACTTCTAAAGGTGTAGGGATAGATGCCACTAGAGAGTCAATTTGTTTGTGGGGGGATGAAACATTGCTAGACATAAGTGTATTATTCTGATCTTCCTCAAAGAACTCACTTGGTAGTTTCCTTAAGATCCTTGCAATAAGGCCACCTTTCTTTCAAGGTTTTGACATGGTTGTATTTGGAATTTGAACTTGTTTGGAAAGGAGTTGGTTCAGGTCTGATGTCATGTTTTGATTTCGAACTAGATGTTGATCAAATTGGTTTCACATGTTCAAAATTTGGCTTGGTAAATGTTGCAAGTTTTGTTTTTGAATTTGTGATTGTAGTTGTTGATACTGAGTTGTCCATTGAGTTTGTTGTTCATACTTGACAGTCGATTGGACATATTGTTGAAATTGGACCATTGGTTGTGTCTGTTGGATATGTTGTTGATTCGAGATTTGATTGAATGAAATTTGACCAAATGAATTTTGATTTGGGACTTGATTGAAATTTGTGCTTGTTTTTTGAAATTGTTTCATCATCTCTATTTGAGAGATGAGAGCTGGTATGTCTGATTGTTCAATAAGAGATCTTACATCAATTGGCTCAAAGTTTGGGTCTGGACCTTGAAATTTTTTAAATGTTTTGGACATTTGGGATCTATTCTTCTCAATGTTTTTCACTTTTTGTTCCAAAATCTATTTTTCTTGAGCTAGTTTCTCCTCTAGTTTTTGTATTTGGACATTTACATCATCATGATAAGTTTGATCCAAGTTCTGAGACATGTAGAGTTTGGATTGACATGATTGATTTCTTAATTGTGATGACATGGCTTCGTAAGAAGGTTGAGACCTCATTTCAACAAACATGTCACTATGCAATGCAACTACTAGGATTGACAAATGCAACCTAAAAGGATGACAATGCAACTTAACATTTTTGGAATGACAACTAGATGCAACTAAATGCAATGAAAATGTGACCTTGCTTTGGACCTTTGAGTTTCTATGGTTTGATAATGTTATGCAACTAAGTGCAACCTATTTTTAAAATTTTTTTTTGTTGTTTTTGAGAATTGGACAAACTTTTTGGAATGCAAACCTAAAGACTCAACCTTGGGAAGTTGAAATGAAGCCAAGACCTTAAAGGACAAAGGACCAAATGACAATAGGACAAATTGACAATGTCTCACCTATATGCTTGGATACTAAGCTAGGTTTGACAAGAATGATATTAATGAAAGGACAAATTTTAGACAAGGTCAAGACTCCTTAACAACAACTTAGGGTATCATCCAAAGTTTTGATTTTTCAAGTTTGACAAACCAAATTTTTGAGACTAAATGCAAGAAGGCAATAATTATGACAATGACTTAGGAAGTGCAAAATGAGGACGCTTGCAATGAAAAGGACTAAAATGAAGGGAGATGACAATATGTCCTAGGACCTAAGTTGGACTATGCAAAACCTAGCCTAAAGTGACATAAATTTTGAAACAAGGATATTCAATGTTTTGACATGCCATGTTCAAATGTTGGATGAATACTTGGACAAATTTGGACTTTTGCTTGGATTTTGTTTTGAATTGAAGTTTGTTGATTTTCAAAACCCAAGTTGATTATGAGCACTTTTGAAAGTTTGTTTTTTATTTAACCTTTGACAATCACGAAAGACAAAATGTTTGTTTGACTTTGACTCAAGACAATCAGGCACATTCACAACAAATCCTATGGCTGGCAAGGACAATATCTGTTGAATCCTCTAACCATAAAATACAACACTTAGCCAGATAGCTAGATGCTTGGTAGCACTAGCTCCCCCTTACAGTGCACTCACTTCTCAGGCATACCAAGCTTCGAGTTCAAGGGGCATCACTTCCCAAGAACTTGCTATCTCTAACTAAGGAGTACATGAGAGGTGTCTTCAGCATGCGTGTATCACAATGCCTGAGCCAACAAATAGAAGGATTTTGGCATCTGAAAACAAGAGATTCTAGTAAGGGCATCCATTTAGGTGGGTATTGATCTGACGAATAAATCATTGCAATACCATTCCAGCACTCGTTCTATACAACTTTCGTTGCATCCACAGTTATTTAGAGTGGTTTAGAAGAGCTTGGCTTTAGCCTGTCACCACTTAGGGTCATTCCCTCTCACCAATGCCTGTGCAAAGTGCCAGGCAAATCGGGAGGCAAGCCCAATTCTAAGGGTTAAAACATGCAATCAAATTAAAAACAAACAAAGCATGCATGGTGTTTTAGTGAAATTCTTTGACCGTGTCTTGCATAAGATTTGTTAGTAGTTGTATTTTTTAGTCTTCATCACACGTAATGCCAAGATGCTACACAGAGAATTAGTACCAAAGAAAAACCAGAATGCAAGAAACAAAATGAAATAAATTAATTTGCAAGTAAAAGAAACTGATTTTACCTCTGTTTTTGGCCTTACACAGGCGTAGAATGTCTCAACACAGATGCAGAATGTATCAACACAGACACAATTCTCATTAACACAGGCACTGAATGCCTCAACATAGGCACAAAACCCATCTACATAGGCAAAAAATCCATCAACACAGGCACAAAATGCCTCAACATAGGCATAAAAATGTCCAAAAATCTCTGAGTCACCCTATTTCTTGAGTTTTTCATCTGCAAACAACTCAAAAGCACTCAAAACATGGTTAAGGGGTTAGTTCACATCAGGTTCACTAGAAAAATGTAACAAGGAAAATGGAATGCATCAAAGCAATATTAAACTAGCTCAACCACAAAAACTAGATTGCAATGACAAGAAATCCTAAAAACATTCAATAAAGGCATGAAGATGAAATACTAAAATAAAATGCAAACCAAAGCATCCTCCATTGTCCTTCTTTCTCATTCAAATTACTTTGTTTGTGGATCTCACCTACAAGTGCAAAATGCAAGTATGAAAGCAAGCGAGATTGACAAGATGAAAATTGTAGCATAAGGATACTAGAAAATGTGGTTGATTCATTCATTGAAGAAAATCATCCAATTTATAGACAAATTGGAGAGAGGACAAGATTAGCATGAAGAGATTTGAAAGGAAATTCAAATCAAGAATGACAAATTATGACAAATTATGACAAGATTGAAATGCCATTCCCATGATAAAAGGGAAGAGAGAAAATAGCCTCCATGATTGCAACAAATGGAAGCATAAACATAGGAGAAAATGAGGGAATGGATTTAGAGGGAAAATTAGAAAAATTAAAGAAAATAGGAGAAATAGAAATTAGGTGAATTAATTAATAGGTTTTCATCCATTAATTAATTCATGAAAGAGACCTAGGACTAAATAAATAGATTCATTTAACCCACAAAGAAGAAGAAAAGGATTAAATGAACAAATCATAAAACCTGGACAAGGAATTAGGTCAAGACAATAAGAAATTAATGTAGGTTCAATCATGATTTTGATTGACAAAGGACCAATGTTGATAAATGATTGAGATTGATTGACAAAAATCAATGACAAGTTGACCAAGATTGACAAGGAGATCAAAATGATAGGCTCCAATTGATGAGGAACAATGACTACTTGATCCAAATTGACATGATTGAAAAGGACAAGGATCGATGACAAATCGATTGCAAAATGGCAAGATTGACAATGACAAGGATCAATGACGAATCGATCACAAAATGACAAGATTGACAAGGACAACGATCGATGACGAATCGATCACAAAATGATGAGATTGACAAGGACAAGAATCGATGATGAATTGATCGCAAAATGATGAGATTGACAAGGACAAGGATCAATGACGAATCGATTGCAAAATGACGAGATTGACAAGGACAAGGATCGATGATGAATCGATTGCAAAATGATGAGATTGACAAGAGGACAAAACCCTAATTCTATCATTGATTAGAATTGATGATGTCCAAAATGATGATAAATAAGCACGCACCATGATACAATAGGATAAGATCAACCAAAATCATGACAAAAGATTGCTATCGACAAGACCTAATTCGAAGGTGAGAAAAATGAGGAATGCAGAAGAAGGACTCAATGCTTGCAAATGATAAAGACCAAGTGTGAAACATAGAAGAAATGTTAATGCAATGCAAGAACCCTAAAATAAGGCAATGTACAAATGTTAAAGTATGACTCCACAAGCGTTGACCATTTTTAGATGTCTACAATAATATTTGAAAAAGCATCACTAAAATGTTATTTCAACTATGTCAGATCATTATGCCAGGTTTCAAAAATAGTGTCGGTTATCTCCACATGTGTCCTCATATGTCCAACAAATTCTTCCATGGCATCTAGAGTGCTCATCTATGGTGTAGGAAGAATAGCTTCAGATTCTTTATAGGCTCTCTACAATATTTCCACCTTCGGTGTCAACTATGTATGTAATTCCTTCAGTGATCTGATCCTCTTAACTTGTTCATGTTCATAAGCTTTCAGCTTCTTTATGGCAGAGTCATTAAGGGGATTGAATGAATCACTAAGAACTTCAATTTCTTGCCCAGCTTCCTCCTTCTTCTTCAAATCAGTACAAACTAATGAAAATTTGGAAACTGTTGCAAGTATTTTACCTCCAGTTTCAAGTCCTTCTTTCAAATAATATTTATTGATAGTAAGAGAAACTTTCCCTTTATCAATTTAAGTCATAAATTGCTCAATTCTTTAATTCTTGTAATCCTTCTCAACACTAACATAAGATGCATCCTCAAAAGATTTCATCTATTCTCTGGCATCATAAACAAGTTGTCCAAGATTGTCAATAGGAGTAACAAAATTATTAGTATCAGTCTCCACCAAGAGACTTGACAAAATCTCAACAACATTCCTTATTGTCTTTGCCTCCTTCTATTGTTCTTTCATCCTCTTCTTCTTGGCCCAAGATTGTTGGGCAGTTGCAATCTCCATCAACTTAGTTGAGCTCAAATTATCCATGTCTAGTGGAAATTTGATGCTTATAGCATCATCATCATCATCTAGAATTTTCTTTTTAGAATCAAGTGACAAAGGTGTCACTTTAGGTTTAGTATCCTCTATTTTCTTTTCTTCAATCTTCTTTTCCTCTTCATTTTCCTTTTCCATTTCATGCACTAGTGGGGGTTGTGTATCAACAGTTTGAGTAACTACTCATGGCTCCTCATCCTTCATTTCTTCCTATTGCTCAGACATATCAACATCAACATATTGTACCTTTACATTGTCAGGAGCACCAACATCATCATTATTATTGGTATCATCATCAGGGATATCTCAGGTTCAATGTGTGTGTGTTCACTGGTTGATTATCCAGCACAATTTCATCATGCTTATAATTAGTTATTTTAACACCTTTTGGAAGATCTTCAGCCTCAAACCTCTCCAGTTCATGTTCCTTAACTTCTTCCTCTTCATCCAGAATAAGACCCAGTACATTTTTCAAAATTTGTTCAGTCTCCTCATGGACTGATTGGGTCTCGCCAATTAACATTCTTGTCAACCTTTTCTTCGACCTAAAAGATGACTTTTCCTTAGCAATAATTTCATCTAGCTCTTCCTCAATAGCTTTAGGTTGCAATTTTTTCAGAAAATATTCAATGTATTCTCTATCTTGTTTCATGGTTGTCTGCCATCTAGCATCAATTATATTATACAATGAATTTGGAATTTGCCCTTGCAATTCAATTAGGGCCTTGTTGTATTTATTCAAACAATTGAATCTTCTATTTCCCTTTGTTCATCTTCACTAAACTTATCAAAGAGTTTCTTCACACCAGTCAATATACCAAACTCTTTAATGTTTATTATTAAATTTTCAGGAGGTGTATGCTTGATTACCAATTTCTTTGGAGATTTCACAGTTGGAGTACCAACACCCTTTGACCTTTTTCCAATGGCCCTTAGGGATTTCTTCTCTCCTTCGGACTCGATCTCTTTTTGATTAGCATCTACTAGTTTATGTGCTTATTGATTTTTCCTTTTACCAGCATTAGCCAGTGTAGTAGGTGGTTCAACAATATTTCCTTTTCTCTCAAACTAAATCTTTGAAGTTTTCTCCTTCTTAGTTTCTACTGGTTTCTCCTTCTTAATTTCTACTAGTTTTTCTTTCTCTATCACCTTGTCCTTTCCAGCTCTTGTCTTTACACTGGTGGGAGTACCAATTGGTGCACTTGATGTTCCAGCCTATTGAGCAACATGTTTTTCTCTTGTTCTAGCAATGGTTTCCTTTGTGAATCCTACTTGCTCTACAAATGCTTAAATTTCTTTTCTTACTTTCTTTGCAATTGTTAGTCTTTGAAGTTCAAAGTGCACTTGAATGGATTTCTCCTTGTAAGTGCCAAACCGTTATGCAGTCGTATCTACCGGTTGGGCAATCAAATGATCAATATATGTAATCAAAAGATATTTGTCTACTTCATATCCTATGGGCATAACCCATGTAGTCTGGGGCACAACTGCCTCCATCATGCAAGTATCTGTATCAACCATAAAGCAAATTGTGCTTTCATACTGGTTGACAACTTCTGCTGGTATCCTTTCCCTTGTATGCAATTTCTTCTAAAAATTTTTAAAATATCCCCATGCAATTTTTCCAAAATCATTACCAAGAATTCTAATTTTGTACTTCATCTACATCAATGCATGAGTGCCATCTATCCATTGGATATCACCAATACTAGGGAAACATTTCTGAAAATAAAAGAATAGACCAAGAATTAATTGACCAAATTTAAGCCTTAACCTCTTATCATTCTTGATGGCTTCCAAGTTCAGCACAATTTGACTCCTCAATGCCTCTGACAAGTCATAGTCAACATCTTCTTTGATCATTTGGTGGGCAATGTGGATAGCAGCATCATGGATGTTGTTCATTCTACTAGAGTAATAGATCCAGTAACCGATCACCATAGAAGAATATTTTACTATCGAATCATTGATATTATTCATCATCATTTCTCTTTACTCATCATCATTTCTCTTCCATCCCATTTAGATCATGTTAACTTTTCTACATCATTCTTAGGAATGGATCTCAAAACTGGAACCTCACCGGTGGCACAAAATCCGGTGATTGTGTCAATAGCTTCCTTAGAAATTTTATGTGGTCGATCGAGTCACATAAACTGGTCATGAATCCTACTAAGCACACATCTCATGAGTTCATCATTAAAACCATTAATGAAATTCAGGGCATGGTGAAACCCTTTCTCGGTAACCCTTTTGAATTGGTCCTTCAAAAACCATTCTTATCACACAATGCGTTATATTGATAAAAAATAGTAGCAACACCAAGATCCTCTAGTTTGAAATGATAGAAAGATCTCATATCTTCAACATGTAAGACACCATAAGAAACTCCAGATAGGGCTTTGATGAGAGTAGTTTCCTCAAACTTAAACAGGTGCCTCCTAAATTTAGGATGGGGTCTATCGGTAACATCAACTTAATGTAGGGTGTCCATCTTCAATGATTTAGAAAGATAAGTAGATAATAAGATATCTAGATAAATACCTTTTACCGCTTCTGCACTAGGGTTCCAAACACCAACAAATCTTTCTCACCGATTCCTGATCACAAGACACACCAAATCACTTCAAATCTCTATCAAACAAGTTAGATGCTACAAACACAAGCTCTACTCTGCTCGCTCTCCATGTTCTCACATGTATGAAATGTGATAAATAACATTAAAAAAGTTCCTTTTATTTGCCCATTATCTACTGCATTAAATGCCATTACCGATAAAACCCTAAAATGTCTTATAATTCATTATCGGTTCACATAACACATCAAACCTACCGGTTTGATCACAAAATCACTTCTTAATATCATAATACATCAAAGTATGCAGATTCAACATACCTTATGGTCCTTCAGGGGGTTCTAAAATGGATCTAACATTAAGTTCCCCCTAAGCTTTTTAACAACTTAGTTTTCCGGTGAAGGGTTCTCCACACTAGGTGAAGAAATAGGATCTTCAGATGGTTTGACTTCACTCATCATCCTTCTTTTTCCAAATTTTGTTCATTTCAGCTTTGGTCTCCTCCACATCAACTTTCATCTTCCCTTTCCGGTCAGCAAATTGATTCACCGATTAGTTCACCTTTTTTCTACAAAACTTTGCAATATGTCCCAGTTTATGACAATGATAATAAGACATACTAGATGCTCTCCAAGGTCTAGCATTACCTCTACCAATCCTTCTTCTGTAGTTCATAGCTACATGACCATAATTATGACAAATTGTGCAAACCACATTCATCCTTTTTTCCATCTCATAGGGACTAGACCGGTTAGCATAGTGTCTTTGCCAATTAGTACTTCTTCGGTCATTGAAGGTTCTTTTCCAACCACCACCAGACCTTCGACTCATGTGAGGAGTACGATTATTTGCTACATATCTGAACTCAACAACTCTATGTCCATGCATGTTGCAAGTAAAACAATAACCATTAAATGTTTTAGTCTTATATCCTTGATAATAATTGGGTCTATAACCATTAGCAACATCAAACCTGCTTCTACAAATATTAGTAGTATGTCCTAAATTATGACAATTGAAACAAACAGGCTTATAGAATTTCTTACCAGTGGGTTTGTGAATCTTAGGAGTAGGTTTACCTTCATGCATGTTGTCCTTAGTACTAGAAGACTCACCTTTCTCAAATGTATTATAACCCAATCCAGTTGTTTTACAGTTCATCCTTTGAGAATGGATTTGTTCATCAATCATGGTAGAAATTTTGTTAAACTTTGCAAGCTTCTCATTAGCATCAACAAGTTCTTTTGTTAGGTCTTCATTCCTTTTCATGAGAGTCTCTCTAAGAGACATTTCCATATCCATTTCTTCCTTTATCTCTTCTTTTTCTTCTTTTTCCTTATGCCAGTGTTTATATAGAGTGTCATTTTATTGATTTATCTTAAAGATCTCATGTTCTTTCTCTTTGATTTTGTCTTTTGTTCCTTGCTTCAAGTTCTTGACTCATCCGAATAGTTAGAGATTTTGGCTCTCTCCTCAAGTTAGACTTCTCTTCATTCAATTTCTCCACCTCATCAACTAGTGCACCTATGTTTTCTTCATCAGAAGAACTACTTTCAGAAACCTCCAACATTTGTTCGATTAGCTCTCTTCTCCTAAGAAGTGAAGTTTTATACTTGCCTCTCAATTTTTCTATGGCTTCCTTAGTTTCTGTAAGTTTATGAGACATCTCTCTATAACTCATATCCCCCATGTTTTCCTTAGGATTCCTTCTCAAGTGGTTAAGCCCCAAAGAAGGTTGGCTTTGATACCAACTGATAAACTTATAAGGCACTAAGAGGCAGGGGTGAATCAGTGCAAGAAAAACAATATGAATCCGATTACCAATTTAAACAACTTAAAAATTAATAAGCATAAGAGAAATATCACCACATAAGCTAATTCCCAATAAAACAAATTCCACATAACACAAGAGATTTATACAAGGAAATCCAAAAGGGAAAAACCACAAGGGGGTTAATACCCACAAGATTCACTATTTGCAGAATAGAAATCTTGACTGGTTAAGGTCTTACAAACATGCCCTATTACGAGAAGACCTACTTAAGAGTCACCTACTTAAGGAATTTAAATGATTAGTCCTATTATGATCTTTGACCTATTAGGGTCAACCTCACAAGAGGATTTAACACTCTGATCTAGAGTTACCTAGTTAAGGGATTTACAAAGTGAGGCCTGTTAGGACCTACCCGGTTAGGGGATTTTACTGTTGTAATTGTTAGGATAACAATAGTTCAAATGATCTTCATATGACACATATGTGTCTGATAAGATCCACTTCAGATACTCAAAACATCAATAACACATCAATACAGAGCTTCACTAATCACTTCACAATCACAATATCAAAATTCACCTTCGATCTTGTTTCTATCTCATAACCCATCACACTTTTTATAGACATCAACCAAGTCGGCTACAACCTTGGAACAATTTCCTAGGTTTAATGAATCTAGAAAAATAATATTACATATCAAACTTATGTTGGCCACCAACATAACAAATCAAAACCTATGCCATTATCAATATAAGTGACTTTCTCACTACCGATTAAGTGTTCATCAAAATATCTGCATTGTACATCAAATCTTGCTTGTCTGGTTGAATTTACCAATGCGGTCATGAACATAGCTCCAAATACCTATCTCCATCTCTCCTTTAAAACTACATCATTCAACTCTTCATCAGTCACTTGTACTGGTTGCATGAATGCAACTTTGTATTTGTTTACCGATTAAGAACCTATTTGTCAATTCACTAGTAAACTATCATCTGTACCAGTTATACCTTACCGGTTGGCTTCCAAGACTTAGATGACCATAAAAATATTGTTTCCATAAATGAAAAAACAAGACTTAGTCATCAAACATGAATCTCAATCTCTTCATAACATTCACCAATCAATCATTTACTGGTTGCATATCATAATAGTCTTTACCAGTTCAGTCAGATGCCAACAATCTAAGTCATTTAGTCCAACTGACAAAGGAAGCAGTTAAATAATGAATTGGTAAATAGTGACAGAGCTATGTTCGAGTGACCAGTACAGAAGATCGGTGAAGAGTTAAGTGTTGAGGTTTGGTATGTATGTTCATGACATTGGTATGAGTCTAAGGCTAGAACTGCATCAACAGATTCCAAGTTTGGAGATAGTTCTGATGTATTGAGCAGTTAATCAAGAAGAAAAGTTAAACTGATAGACTTAATGTTTTATTTATGAGTTAAGTTGTTTGTGACCAACATGAGTAAAGTGTAATGTGCAAGATTGTCTAGATACATTGAACCCAAGAAATTATTCCAAAGGTTCTTAGCTGACTAAAAAGGAGTATATTGTGTGATGATGTATCATATATAAAATCCATAGTGTGAATTTGATTGTGTGGTGAAAGGTGAAGCTCTATATTTATGTTTAGTTGGTGTTAGAAGAACTGAAGTAGATCTAATCAGGAACATAGGTGCTATATGCAGATCATTTAAACTTGTTGTTCCCTAGTAGTTGCAACAAGATAAAATCCTCTCACAAGGTCACTCCTAACCGGGTGTAGTAGGATCCTCACAGGTCCAAAGGTTAAATCCCTTAACAGGGTCACCCATTAAGTTGTGTTGTTTAAATCACATAGTTTAGTAGCTCCTTACAGGGCTTATTGTAATAGCTCTTTACTGGGATAAGACACTCTTAACTGAGAGTGCCCCTAACAAAGAAGTTGTAAGACCTTAACCGATCAGATCCCTATTCTACAAATAGTTGATCTTTTGGGTACCAATTCCCACCGTGGTTTTTCCGATTTGGGTTTCTACATTAAAAACATTGTGTTATGTGGTGCTTATGCTATTGGGTGTTATCTTATGTGGTTAGTTTCCTTGCATGTTTGTTAAGTTTCAAATTGGTTAAAGTGGTGATCATATTTATATTGTTTTTGCTTGCACTGATTCACCCTGCCCCCTCTCAGTGCCTTATAAGTTTATTAGTTATCACTATAATCTCTTGAATATTACTCCATTTCCAATGAGCATTCATAGTGCCAATGGAGTTACTTGCATATTTCCATAGTCAAGCTTTTGATATTCAATTCAGCTCTTTACTTGATAGATCTTTTCTTACGCGTTCCTTTTGCCTTGATATTTTAACATATTACATTAGGAATCTTTTTTTTTCTTTCTTTGGCTTATAAGTAATGAAAATTATATGGGTGTGACAATTACAACCGCATTGAAGTAGGATTTTATATTTTTCACTAGTCATGCCATCAACTAGGTATCTACGATGACTTAGAGCAAATGATTTAATTATGTGAAAGATATAGAAACTGATATATTTTGGTACCAAGACACAATAGGGAAGCTTCTACCCAATGAAAGGAAAATCATGATGACAAGATGACGCTAGAGATGAGTGACCTTGAGTTTTGAAAATTTCACAAATGAATATCTAAGAAATAAGGTGGACCTTAATTCTATCAAGCGTTAATAGGTGATTCACTACACACAATCCCTTACTTTATTTATGCAATTATATGTGAACATGATGTCATATACCATTAATTTTATGTAATGCAATGGAAACGTAAATGCAATGCAACTTTGAAAGAAACTAAAGTAATGCAATGCAAATAAACTTAAACTACCTAGCCACTAGACATATTACTTTTTGAGATAAATGTTGTTAATAGGTTCAGAGAGTGAATCTACTTCCATTGTTTCCAAATGATATGCTACATTTCCAAAAACCTTGTTCATCACGTATGAGCCTAGCCAATTAGGTTCAAACTTACCTGGTCTTTCTCACTCTATCAGATTTCTATGATTCTCTCATAGGACTAGGTCTTCAACCTCAAAGAACCTTACCCTTACTCTTTTCTTTTAGCTTCTTCTTACTCTATTATGATATCCTTGCAATTGGTTGAGTGCACTTTGTCATTTTTTATCTAGCAATTCTACCTCTTGTAGCATGGCTACTCTGTAATCCACATTTGATATGATATGTTTCAAAGGACTCTCAAGGATGGCAATTATACCTCAATAGGCAAAATGTCTTCTGATCAATAGACCAAAGAGTAGGGAGCAGCTCTTGTAGTTGTGTGGACACCTATTTTGTAAGTCCAAAGTGCAATATTTAACCAAAGGTGCCAATCCCATCTGACTTTATTGACAACTTTCTTGAGGATTTTTAGAATTGTCTTGTTTGTTGGGTCTTCTTGACCATTGCTTTGAGGATAGTATGGGGTTGTGAAATGATGTTGAATATGGAATTGTTCCCATAATTTTTGCACATCTTGGTTCTTAAAATGATGCCCATTGTCTGTCACTATGTATATTGGGACTCCATATCTGTAGATGTTATAGTTAAGTATGAACTTTTATATATTATTGCCAGTGGTATAAGTGAGAGGAATTGCCTCGACCCACTTGTTGAAATACTCTATTTTTATTAAAATGAACTTATGCCCATTGGAGGAGGTAGGGTTCATTTTCCCTATGAGATCAATTCCCCATTGTGAGAATGGCCATGGTGACGTGATTGGTTGAATATCTTGAGCAGGTGCGTGAATTAAATCTCCATGTATTTATCATTGTTTGCATTTTTGCACATACTTATATGCGTCTGTCTCCATGGTAGGCCAATAATATCCAATCTGTAGTATTTTCTTTGCCAATGTGGGGCAACTGGAATGGGCACCACATATTCCATCATGAACCTATTTTAAGGCTATTTGTACTTCTTCAAAATTTAAACATCAAAGAAGTGTTCCATCTAAGCTCTTTCTATACAAAGTGTCTAAAACGAGGACATGTCTTGATGCCTGATATATGAGAGTTCTTCATTGATTTTGAGAGAGATCAGGAGACATGAATTGATAATGAAGGTATGCATATATGTCATTATACCAAGGTGTGTCAGGGCCTACTATCATGCATACATATTCAGAAGGAGGGATTTCATATGCTAGTACCATCAATTGCTCAACCATGAACTCAAACTATATTACATTACTTGGCATGTCCAGGAGAGATCCTATAGTGGCCATTGCATCTATTGCTTAATTTTGCAGTCTAGGAATTTGCTCAAAGATAATATGATTGAATTGTTGTTTGAGGCCATCCACCATCTATTTAAAAGGTATCAAATTGTCATATTTGGTGGTATAGTCATCATTTAATTGATTGACTATGAGATGTTAATATCCATAGATATGTAAATATGTTATTTTCCATTGCGTATTAGTGTGAAGTCCAATGATAAGGGCTTCATATTGGACTATGTTATTGGTGCATGGGAAGCTTATTCTATATGATTTCAAAATTGAATCACCTTGAGGGGTGACAAAGAGAACTTCGGCACCTACTCCATGATTGGCATAGGACCCATCAAAATATAACTTCCATCTTGTGGAAGCTGCCAATGTAAATACTGGCCTATCAGGAAAATCAGTGAGTAAGGAATGATTATCTTGTACCAATTCTTCTGCCAACTAATTTGCTATTATCTAGCCCTTGATGGCTATTATGTCAACATATTCAATGTCGAACTCACTTAATATCATGACCCATTTGGCGATTCTACCTATCAATGAAGTTTTGCTTAAAATATATTTCATAGGACCAAAGCATGCGATAAGTTGAACCCTACAACTAAGCATGTAGTGTCTAATATTTTGATATGCAAAGATCGCTGCCAAGAATGCTCACTCTATGGGAGTATAATTCAATTCATATCCCACAAGTGTTCTACTGATGTAGTAGATAACCCTTTCCTTGTCTTGATCATCATGTTGCGCTAAGAGTGCCCCTAAAGATGAGTTATTTGTTGATATGTACAATAGCAGAAGTTCACCTGGTGTATGTGGTACTAAGACTATTGTTGACAAAAGATAATCCTTCAATGCTTGAAATGTTTCCTGATATTGCTCCATCCATTTAAAGGTTACACCTTTCTTGAGAAGGTATTGAAATGGCTGGCACTTATCTACCAATTGTGTTATAAAGTGCATGATAGATTGCAATCTCAGTTGTAAGCTCCTCAACTATTTGAGTGTGGATGGTGCATTTCCAGAATGCATTTCACTTTTGTTGGATCCACCTCAATACCTCTATTAGAAATAATGAAGTCTAATATTTTTCCAGCTATCACACCAAAAAAACACTTCTTTGGATTCAATCAAATGTTATATTGTTCCAGCCTATCAAAGATTTTGGTAAGAACACCAAGCTGGTCTTTTCTAGTTCTAGATTTTGCTAACAGATCATCAAAATAGTCTTCGATGATATCATGTATTATGTCATGGAATAAAGTTGTCATAGCCCTTTGGTAAGTGGTGTCACCATTCTTTAGGTCGAATGGAATCACATTCCAATAGTAGGTCCCCCGTGGATAGGTGAATGTTGTTTTATGTTGATCCTCTTGTGGAATTCTGATTTGGTTATACCTAGAGAAACCATCCATGAGTGATAGCATTTCATGTCCAGTTGTTAGGTCCATAATCATGTTGATGTTTGGGAGGGGGAAATCATCCTTTGGATAGGCCTTATTCAAATTTCTAAAGTCAATGCAGATTTTGATGCCCCTAATAGGTTTAGTTACTAGTACCAAATTTGATATCCATTCTGCATAGTCAAATGGCCTAATGGAGCCCACATCTAGGAGTTTCTATAATTCCACTTTAACTAACAAGGAAATTTGTGGGTGCATCATTTATGGATTTTTGTTTATAGGGCTTGGTTCCTGGAAGTAGTGGCAAATGATGTAGCACAAGTTGCAGATCTAGTCCCAACATGTCAGCATATGACCAAGCAAATTTTATTGGTCTTTATTTAAAGAACAAGATATATTAATCCTTTTCCTTAGGTCTCAAGGATTGGGCCAAATATATCTTATGTATAGTTTTGACATCCCTCATGTTGACTTCTTTTGTTTTCTCTACTAGCAAGGATGACCTTTCTTGGTCGATTGGGAGATCATATAGTATATCCATGCTTGTATTTTCCTCTTCTTCAGAATCTCCTAAATTAGAAGATGAGCTCGCCTCTTCAAAATACGTTGTTCTATCAAAGTCCATTGCAAAGCTACCTTAATGATCTTCATAAGGTAATCCTTCTCGTGCACCAAGAAATTATGCTATGGCTTCATCATTTTTGAACCAATCCAAGTGTGGTTGGTCTTGTTGCCCCCAGTCTATCAAATGTAGATACATGAGACAAAGGTATTTTCCTTCATTAGAATGAGGTGCTGCTAATATCATGCATGCCCTAGTATCAAAATGATGCCTCTAGGAATTGGGATCTATTGCCTTATCTTCATAAACAATGTCATTGTCAATAGGTGGTTAATGTTCATAAGACATGTCGACTACATAGGTGTTGTTTCTATGGAGAGACATCCATTCATATTCATGGGAATCAATTTTTGTTTCAATATATGTGTATATATCATATACCTCTTCATAACATTCATCGATCTCTTCAATGGAAGAGAGAGGAGTTTCCACAATATTGATTATCAATGGTATGTTTTCATGAATGGTAGACCCTTCTTCTGTTATTAAGATAGCACTCATATCTTGGATTAGAGGTTCTAGTCTTATAGTACTTGATCATTAGTGGGTACAATACTAGTCTCCATTACTAAATTGGTGTGAGATGATGGCGCAAGCCTAATATTTAATTCACTAGCAGGTGTTATAATCATCTATGTTACCAAATTCGTATGCGATGATGGTGCATACACCTGAAATAGTCACCGATGAGGAGGGACCTCAAAGAGATCAATTTGGACCAGTCAGCAAGAGTAAACACAACAAAAACACAAAGATATGATAGAGGTAATGCAAAATAGATTGTTTTATTGCATGGAATTTGATTACATCCAACAAGTAACAACTCGGTTACAACATACTGGCTCACAAGCCTGGTAGAATAAGTCACAACTAGAACCTTGAATCTTATGATCTATCTTTTATGCATAGTCTAGCTACTTGATTCTCTAATTAATTTTCATCTCTTGCATTCTAATGCATAATTATAAATATATATATCGATCCAAAGGATCCAGTCGACCCAAAAGGGATCAAAAATCAAAGAACAAGACCTAACATGAAAATAACAAGGTCATCCTCCACCAAGAGATTCCTTCAGAAAATCCAAATGATGAAATGTAGATCATGGGAAAAGGTCAGCCACACACCAAGGAATATTGAAATCAATTCCCAAGTCTCTTTAAGCTTCGAAAGGGGTTCTAGTAGATCACCAGAATAGGTCCAGGCAACCGATAATAGGAAACTATCATGGAAACCAGTAGTGATATCTTGATAAAAAATGATCCAAATGCAATTTGGTCTGGAAGCCACAAAGATGATCAAGTCTTCAAGTAGAATCCAACTCCACATGATCTGGTAAAACTGAGACACACAGAAAGGAAAACTAAAACTACAAAAAAAAAAAAAGGAAAATATTTGTGGTTGATGCAAGATTGTTGTGAATTGGGGATGCTCCTGCATCAAACATTCGAGGTTATTGAAAAAGTGAGGCTTTCAATTTGCCAAGGTCAGAGGGAACCAAGGTGGTCTACCTCTACGTAAGAAATCCAAGATGAATCTTTGACAGGTTTGTCCTTCCACTCCACAAGATATTCTTTATATTGACTACTACGGGTACTACACCCAATCCTATTGTCCAAAATATCTTCAATCTGATCTGGTTCCTTTCAGGGTAATTGTTTCTCCAAGTCTACAACATTGTCCTCATTGAATTTTGGTTCATGGTACTCATGAAGATTTGCAATGTTGAACACTGGTGAAATACTTAGACTATCTGGTAACTCCACTTTGTATGCATTTCCAAAACTAAACTTCCTCAAAATCCTGCAAGGTCCAAACTTCTTCATCTGCAACTTGTTATAAGTTCCAACTAGGAATCTCTCTCTTCTTAGATTTACCATCACTTCATTGTCGACTTCAAAATCCTTATGTCTCTTCTTCTCATCTTCCTTCTCCTTATACTTGTTCATGTCTTCCAAATGTTGCTTAACCTAAATATGCAATGCTGTCATGTGATCTGCAAAGTCTTCTACTTCTGAACTCCTTTGGTCTTCACTACTAATGTCTCTCAACTTTGATATACCTCTAGGTTGCACTCCGGTAACAATCTAAAAAGGTGTTCTTTTGGTATTTCTATTCACGGAATTGTTATAGGCAAACTCTGCTTGTGCAAGGATCAAATCCAAACTTCCGATTTTATCTCCCACTAAACATCTCAACAAGTTTCCTAGACTCCGATTAACAACTTTTGTCTATTCATCAGTTTGTGGATGAAAAGTAGAACTGAACTTCAAAACTGTCTTCATCTTCTCCCAAAGTGTTCTCCAAAAATAGCCAACAAACTTAGTGTCTCTATCTAAAACTATGCTCTTAGGTAATCCATGCAATCTTACCACTCCCTTAAAAAATAGGTTTGCTACATGCAATGCATTTGATGTCTTCTTACAAGGTATGAAATGAGCCATCTTCAAGAATCTATCGACTACCACAAATATAGAATCATTCCCTCTTGCTATCTTAGGTAATCCAAGTACAAAATCCATGCTTATATCCTCCCAAGGTCTTACCGATACTGTCAAAGGTTTATACAATCCCACATTTTGACTACTACCCATTGCAACTTAACAAAATCTACAACTCTACACATATCTCTTAACATCCTTATGAATCTGGGGCCAAAAGTATTGCTCACTCACCAATGCTACTATTTTGTCATTGCCAAAATGTTCAACTAATCCTCCACTATGTTTCTCCTTTATCAGATTTTCTCTCATAGAACTCTTAGGTATGCACAACTAAACTCCTTTGAATAACATCCCATCCTAAATGAAATAATCCAACGATTTGCTCATGTCTACCATAATTGATTCTCCACATGATTTCCAAGGTTCTACAAAGTCTGGTTCTTCATTATACAAGGTCTTCAAATCCTAAAATTGTCACTCTCATCTATGTCAGCAAATTCCTTCTCCTACTCAATGCGTCAATAACTTTGTTAGGTTTCCCACTTCTATGCTTCAACACAAAGGTATAACTCTGCAATAATTCTACCCATCTCATATGTCTCTAATTCAACTTACTCTGGTTGTTCAAATATTGCAAAGCTTGATGATCTATATACAACATAAACTCCTTAGGCAATAAGTAATGTCTTCACTTATTCAAGGCTCGAACTATGGCATAAAACTCTTGATCATACACTAAATATCTACTCTGGGCATCATTCAATTTCTCATTTAAATAGGCTACTGCTCTTCCTTCTTGACTCAAGATTACTCCTATTGCTATTCCACTTGAATCACAATCCACTTGAAATACTTTATTGAAATTCGATAAAGCCAACACAGGCTGCTTAGTCAATTTCTACTTCAATAGTTCAAAAAATTTGTTTTCTCTGATGGTCAACTTGAATTCCTTCTGATCTTCCCTCATGGTCTTAGTCATAGGGTTACAAACTGAACTGAAATTTCTGATAAACTTCAGATAAAAACTAGGCAATCCATGAAATGATCTTACCTCCCAATACTTTCCGGTGTAGGCCACTGAAAAATTTATTTCACTTTCCCACAGTCCATCTTCAAACCATCCTCAGATAACACAAATCCTAAATAGACTAACTCATCCTTCATTAAAGTACACTTCTTGATATTGATTGACAACTTTTCTTATCTCAATCTCTACAAAACTTGTCTTAACTACAACAAATGCTCTTCTTTTGTCTTACTAAAAGTCAGAATGTCATCCAAACACACAATAAAAAACTTACCCAAGAATTTCTACAATACCTCATTCATCAGCCTCATGAAAGCAATCGGTGCATTAGTCAATCCAAAAGGCATCACCCACCGTTCATACAGTCCTTCATTTGTCTTAAATTCTATCTTCCACTTTTTACCTTCCCTAATCCTGATATGATGATATCCACTCTTCAAATCTATCTTTGTAAAGTATTTCGTTCCACTCAAATAGTCCATTATGTCATCCAACCTAGGGAAAGGAAATCGATATTTCACTATGATCTTGTTTATTGCTCTTGAATCGGTACACATTCTCCACTCTACATTCTTCTTAGGTGCTAATATTGTTGGTACCACACAAGGTCTCAGACTTTCCCTGATCAAACCTTTCTTCAACAACACCTGCACTTGTCTATCTAGTTCCTCACTCTTTGTCGGTGTCAATTGGTGTGCAACTTTGTAAGGCAAACTATCTCCGAGAACCAACTCCAGAACCATTTTTTAATACTTCTCATAGTTGGCAATCCATCAGGTACATTATCTGAAATGATGTCCTCATATTTTGTCAGCAAATCTCTTATTTCTTCTGGGTGTTCTCCTTTAGATTTTAGTCTCCTAGTCTTCTTAGGAATTAAGGAATAGCTCGCATTCTCATGTCTCAGTCAATCTAGGAATTTCCTTCCATCTACTAAATAGATTCTAGCATTCATACAAACTTCATTCTTCAAAGGTTCCTCCAAAGGAAACAAGGTTTGCTTCAACACATTAGCCACAATAGTGTATGTATTCTTCCTCCCATCATGTACTACCTATCTATCAAACTACCAAGGTCTACCCAACAAAACATGACAAATATCAATAGGCATAACATCACACAAGACTTCATCATAATAATTCCCAATTTTTAGTTTCACCAAACATTGTTCACTTACTAATAACTTATGTTCATCGTGAATCTATGCTATCTGACAAGGCTTAGGGTTTTTCACTCTCTCTAATTTCAACTTATTCACCATATCTTCTGAAACAAGATTATCTAAACTACCACTATCAATAGCAACTTTACAACACTTACCAGATACCTTACATCTGGTCCCAAATAGATTCTTCCTCTAAAAGGGCTCTTCATCTCCTCTAGTATGACACAAAGCTCTCCTCATCATCAATAGTTCTCCATCTTCTAATTTATTGTCTGATCGAGTGGGGTTTTCTTCAACCACTACTTCTCTTCTAGTAGTTTTTGTCTTCTTACATTCGAATGCATGATGTCCTTCTCCTCCACACTTAAATTAGGTTCCTCTGAATTTCCTCTTGTCTTGTCTTCCAAAGTTCTCATTTTGGTAACCATCTGGTTCTCTCCTCTGGTAGAAATTTCTATTATCCTTCCAGTATGAATTAGCTTATTTGCTGACTTCCTTGTCCTTTCTCTGATCCATACTAGTTCCTCTTCCTCCTTGAAATATTCCTCTGGTAAACCTTCCACCTCTACCTCTCTGTCTCTGCTCATGTCTTTTGATTAACTTCTCTTCTGCCTTTAGGGATATGTTTAAGCCTCTTCAACACTCTCCAATTTGATCAAACTCAATTCATCTTGTATAGACATCTGCAATCCATTCAAATACCTTGCAACTTGTTCAACTTCATCATCAACATGTCCCGATTTGATATTCAACTTGTAAAATGCTTCAGTGTAATCCTTCACACTAGATTCATTTTGTCTCAAATTTTGCAACTTCTAGAACAAATCCACTTGATAATTAGTTGGCACAAACTTTAATTTCAACTTAGCATTCATCTGATCCCATGTCTTAATCTTCTCTTTACCTCTTATATGTCTATCAACTTGAAAATCCTCCCACCAAAGAGATGCATGACCTTTCAACCAAGTATAGGCATATTTCACCTTCCTCTCTTCTGCAGTGTTTTCAAAATCAAAATACTTCTTCATCTCCAAGATCCAATCCATCAATTCATCCGAATCTAATTTCCCATCATATTCCATGTTAGTCCCAACCGGTGCCGAGAGGGGAGGGGTGAATCAACACTCTACCAGTTTTACACAATTAAATTTTTTTACTCAAATATGTACTATCTTAATAATCATCAATACACATAATTACTATAGAAGAATATGCATGCATGAAAAGATATATAGTGACACCAAGATTTATCTCAACCATTCATGTTAGGAGATTATAAAGACATTTTTAGGTGCCACTCGGTTAAGGGATTTTGTTTAAGGCATATTAGTGCCTTTACCCTATTAAAGGTAGCCTGGTTAAAGGACTTAAGAACATTAATTAAGATGTCACCCGATTAAGGGATTTTACAAAGGGACCTGTTAAAGTTCACTCAGTTAAAGGATTTAAGTTGCAATGGTTAGAAAGAAACAAAAGGATGATCTGTTGGATTAGCTACTGATAGCTTGATCAGATCACAACGAGAATCATACTCTATCCATACTAGTTTTCTGCTTATACCTTTGGCTCTGCACTCTATTGGTCCTCTAACCATTGGATCTACACTCTACCAGTCCTCTGGCCCCTTGGCTCTGCACTCTATCAATATCCCTCATACACTCTCTACTCTTCTAAATATTCTTAGCACTTCCTCTCACTCTACTCTTCACTTGTGATCGCCTTCTACAAACTATTCTCTTTGCAAATTTTATGATCAAGAATTTTTTAATGAACTCAAAAATACTTTATACATTTTTTGTCGTCACCTCTAGGTGTTTCCTCAATCAAAGCAATCATAGATTTTGGTAGATTTAAAATTTAAATCTTCTCGCTCTTGCTCTACATGTCATGCAACGATTTCGCCAAGTACTCAACCAATTCTGCCACCACATCCCACAAAAGATAGTGACTTTTGGGTCAGGTTCAATCTTATAAATACGAACCAAAAAATATTCAGTGTTGGGTCCTACAACTGTCAACCCACCTATTTTCACAAAAAAATCCTTAAGAGGCCCATTTCTAAGATGGTTCCTCTGTGCACTGTATACTTGAGCTAGTGATTTGAAGTTAATGGGTTCCAGAAAATTGGTAAACTCATTAAGCCCAAAAGCACTTCTAAATTCCTCATTATTGATTTCAATGAGGGCTTTCCCATTTATATCCCTAATGCTCCTTGTGAAAGGATCATGATTATGTGCAATCTGAGTCAAGAGATCCATATCCATGAATACTCCTGGAACTACCAATTTCCCTACATCTAAATCCCAAATGCTATTCTACGGGGTTGGAGAATTTCTCATACCAAATCTGACCTTGAATAGCCCCAACCCAAACAACCCAACCTGTGGATCTCTCAACCAATTAACCTTATCATATAACCCTTCTCCTATCTTCAAACGAGGAGCTCTTGGCACTAATTCTTTTACTTTTGTTGCCTGATTAGTCACCAATGTCAACTATTCGAGAAAATTATCACAAATGGCCCTTCCTTGGTAATTAACTTTCCCTAAAAATTCTCTCTTTGGTGCCATCTTAAAATATGCAGGCAATTTAAACTATTACCCCAACTAGTTTTGTGACAAAATCAAGACCTCAATTAACACACCCTTCTAAGAAATTGCTACATAAGAGTACAATAAAACCTGTTTTTAGCTTGAAGGAATCCGCTCTGCAACTGAATGAACTAGCTCTGTATCTGAAGAAAATAGCTCTGTATCTACTCCTCTGCAACAATTCTTTGGAATGATACCTTTACTAAATCGATAGGAGATAATATATGGTACTCAGGCTCTTAACTGTGACATTGATACTACATGCTTTGGCCGTCCCTTAAGAATTGAATTCATGAGAGAATTCAAATTTTTGCTCCAACGGGTCACAACATACCTGCACATCTTTTCTCTTTCTCTCTTTCATTGTTTCACAGAGCATAAGTTTCGAGCAGTTTCTTTAAACAAAATCATGCCAACCGTCCAATCAAAGGAAACTTGATCGGCCTTTACACTGACTTAACAGCTTTGCCTTCGCGCTGGGCCGTACCTCCTTTTTGCCATTTCGTAGGCTTTATCCTCCGAGCACTTCTCCTTCGTGAAGCTACGCTAGGCGTTAGATGGAACTCTAACTGCTCGGCATTTAACTCTTACCGAGACCATCATCTTCTTCATTAACCACGCCTTTATCCTGACTGCTAACGGTCTTTCGCTATTTCGCATAGCTTAAACAACCTTCAACTTCGGGCCATGAAACAATGCAAAGCATTGGATCAAATTGGAGATGACCATCCTTTAAGGGGGACCTTTATGCTTGCTTTACTTATGATGCACTGTCATTGGTTACTGAATACCACATGGCAATCAACCATTAGCCTTGGAAAACTCTTCGAGTTTAGTTCAATGTCAGCCATGTGTCCTTCCCTTATAACCACTAGTTACACCTTGGTGGGCCCTCAACTTCTTCTACAACCACGTGTCCATGGACACATCACCATCTAGCATTACACTTGGACAAGCCCTTTTTCCTTTCGCTATTTCGTGAAACATATCCTTCGATTTTTTCACAACCACGAAACAACGCGAGCCCTTGGATCAAAATGGAGTTGATCTCCTTTTAACTTCATGCTTTATTTGTTTTCGGGGCCCAAAACATTTTCGCTCTTTCGCAGGGCATAAAATACGAGCACTTTACCTTTGTGAATTCATGTGGGCCGTTAGATTATTTTTTACTTGCTCGATGCCTAACAATATTAACTGAATCTGGTAGACGTGGGCCCTCTGACTCAACTCCATCCACCTGGCATCTAGTCACTTTTAAACTAACATGTTGACCTTTCATTTGCTAAGATGACACATTTGATTCTACCTCATCCTTGACACTTGCATCCGCCAGGTCATTTCTTATCCTGCGGCATGACTCACCTCTGGGATGCACCTTTTAATCCTTAGACCTATCCTGCTGACTATTGTGACCTTCTGCCACGTGCCATCATCTTACTCGCAATCTTGACCAACTACACTGCCTGCTTGGAGCGCCACGTCACTTCACTACTTCGCGAAAGCTAACTGTCAAGCATCTGCATCCTGCAAAGCTGCACTAACCATCAGATCAGATCGGACTTGATCACCTGTTATGGTCTTATAAAAAACTCCCTTTTCAGAGACTGAAAAACCTTTTTGCTGTTTCACAGAGCATAACCTTTGAGCATCTATCAGCCAAAAATAGCATGAACCGTCAGATCAGATTGGACTTGATCACCTTTGAGTCACTTAGAAAGTCTTCACTACAGGGTCCCACTAAATGCTTTCACCATTTCGTGAAAGGTATTTCACTTGCAAGTTTCAGCTACAAAATAACGCCAGTCGTTACATCTTGAACGAGACGAAGCCATTTTAAACCGGACCAAAAATGCCATTTAGAATGCATTTCCCTTTCACCATTTCACGAGTCTTAAACCACGTGCAACTTTGCCTAACAAAATAGCGAAAACCATAGATCCTTCTGAGAGCTGCATACAAATTACTGGGCTTGACAACATTAGGAAGAAAAAACATAAGGCATAAATTTTCACGATTAATTCGACAACCGCCTAGGAAAAAGACATGGAGGGACATCTCTTCTGACCCCAAGACCCATTACTTAAGTGGATAAAGTAATGAAGGAATAAAAACCAGAGAGTTTTGATCAAACATTGAACGATTTAAAATTAAAACCCTAAACCCTTAGGACCTAACACAGAGCTTGAAGTAGTTGATAGTGTGTCTAACTCAAAATTTCAAAAACTTAGCCAATTATGGGAAAAGAAAACCCATTTTTTAAATAGTGATAACAACGGCTCTGACTAGGGATGGTTGATCACAAGGTCAACACAAGAAAAACTCAGAAACTCTGGAGAAACAGTTCAAAACAACAAGAAGGAAACAAAATATATACAAACAAAGGACCTACTGTGCATGGACATCAAGAGAAATAATGTTTCAGGAATTATCCATGCACTGGATATTCCTGTACTTCATCATTCATATTCTTCACAAAATATGAATCCTTAACATTTAAATCACAGACTACAAAAGGGCCAATCCATAATGATTCAAATTTTTTATGCTTTCCCTTGTCCTATCCTTTTGCATTCCACTGAAGAACAATGTCATCAATTTGAAACTTCCTTAATGATGTCCTTTTATCAAAAAGTTATTTGGACTATAATTGAATCTTCTGATTTCTCTTATGAGCCAAAGTTTTGAGCTCTTCCACCTCCACAATTTGGATCATTCTGTTTTCCATTCGTTCAGATAGCTCCATATCCTCATTTTGCAAGAATTTATAAATTGGAAGAAGATTATTCACTAGCAATCTGACTTGAGTACCATAAACCAGTTCAAAAGGTGACATTCCAATGGCCTTCTTGACTATTATTCTATCTGCCCACAAAGCTAATTTCAATTTTTGATCCCAAGATCTCTTATTTTCTTCCAGGATTTTCTAGATGATGTTCAAAAGGCTTTTATTGCTGGATTCTACTTGTCCATTCCCCTGAGGGTGATAGGGTGAAGAGTAAGACATAAGTATTCCATGACTGGTACAAAATCCTACAAACTCTTCAGATTTGAAACTCATAGCATTATCCATCACCAATTTTGCAGGTATTCCAAATCTAGTTATTACATTATCCATTAGGAAATCAATGACAACCTTACTTGTAGCTCTTCTTGTAGGAATAGCTTCTATCCATTTGGTGAAATAGTCAGTGGCTACTATGATCCATCTATGACCTCTTCCTGATCTCTCAACAATTTCCCCAATAAAATCAATGCCCCACTAGACAAAAGGGGCTTCCACTATGACTGGATTTAGGGGTAAGACTCCTTCATACTTCAACTTGGATGAAAACTTCTGACAGGTGTCACATTTCCGGACATGTGCATGGGCATCTTTGAATAAGGTAGGCCAATAGTATCCAGCCTGGATTATCTTACCAGCAGTTGTCTTAGTAGAGTAATGACCCCTACATACTCCATCATGCATTTCAATCAATACCCGTTTAGCCTGGAATTCATCCAAACACATTAGCAATTCTCCATCTCTTTTTCTCCAAAACAAATCACCTTGAATGAGCACATATTTTTGTGACTTGATCTTCAAAGTTCTTTTCTGATTATGTGTCATTCCTTCTAAGAATTCAGCATCTCTTAAAAATCAAACTACCTCTAAATACCAAGGTTACCTCTCAATGCTAGTGACTGAAGTACTTTTGACTTCAACATTATGTATTTCAACATCCAGAAGATTAGACTCAGTCATGAGCTTAGCTAGACCTAAACCTCTCACAAATTTAGTGATCTTTATTTCCAAATCAAATTCTTGGATTCTATTAATCCATCTGCATCTTTTCCCTATAACCTCAGACTGGGATAGAATATCCTTAACTGTAGCATGTGGGACATAAGCAATTATATTTGCATTTATCAGATATGGCCTAAAAGCCTTGACAACTTTAACCAAAGCATAAGCTTGTTTCTCCATGGTTTCATATTTTAATTCTGTTGCTTGCAAAGACTTGCTGTAGAAAGCTATGGGATGTTCATATCCCTCATTATCCTTTTGTAACAATACTGCAGCTACTATATGATATTAAGCAAAAGAAAACAGAGAAAAGGGCTTACTGTAATCAGGAGATTTTAACATGGGTGCTTCTTGAATAGCCTTCTTAATTTCAGCAAAAGCTTCTGAGGCTTCTTGATCCCAAAAAAATTTTGGTATCCTTCTTGAGCAACTTGACAATGGGATTCACTATCTCTACAAAGTTTGCAATGAATCTCCTAACAAAATTCACTTTGCCTACAAAGGATTGAAAACCTTTAAGATTCTTTGGTTTGGGCACTTTGTTTATTGCTTCAATTCTTTCAAGGTCTATCCTTATCCCTTCCTTGGAAACAATGTGTCCCAATAGTTTTCCTTCAGTGACCCCAAAATGACATTTCTTTGGATTTAATGACACACCATATTCCAAGGCTTTATTGAACACCTTTTCCAAATGTCCACAATGATCATCAGCCCTTTTAGAGAAACAAGTTAGATCATCTTGGTAAACCACCATGATGATATTAATGAATTCTTTGAAGGCTACATCCATGGCTCTCTGAAATGTAGCTCCAACATTTTTCAATCCGAATGACATTCTCACATAGACATATGTCCCCCATGGAGTAGTGAAAGCAGTTTTAAACTGTTTAGATTCTTTCACTAACACTTGATTGTATCTTGAAAAACCATCCATCATGGATAAAAGATCACAACCTATTACTCTCTATAGCATAGCTTCCATATTGGGAGAAGAGTAATTGTCCTTTAAAGAAGCAACATTTAAATTCCTAAAATCCACACACAATCTAATGTCCCCGTTTTTCTTTCTTACTGGGACTAGATTAGAGACACATGGAGAATGCCCAATAGGTCTGATAATCCCCCCTTCTCTTAACTTAGTCAACTCTTGTTGCATCTTAGTTTCTAATAGGGGATTAATAGGTCTCTATTTCTATCTAAAAGGCTTAGCATCTGGAAGTAGAGGAACTTCATGTTGAAAAAGATCTTGTCTATACGCCTTTAGGTCTTCATAAGACCAAGTAAAAACATGCTTATATCTTTTTAAGAAATTAATAAGATTAGTCCTGACATGAGGGGGTAATTTCTTCCCAATGTATACTAACTTAGGGGATGATTCAATCCCCAGGTTTACCTCCTCTAATTCTTCCAACTTGGTGGTAGACTGCTAATGTAAGTGACTATCATTATAACTGAACATGCTTTCCAGCTCTACCAGCCCTTTAGGTATTTCATTGGTTTCCAACTAGACCACATCATTTCCAAACACTATTTCCCTACTATCAACCACCTCCACCAGTGCATTGCAATTAATAGAAAATGCACTAAAATGCTCAATAACATCCCAAACTGCATGTTTATATCTCTTTAATCTATCATTCTTGGATGCATATTTGGATCTTACCTGAGATACAACCAATTCTGAATCCCCTAACACTATCAACAGCTAGATTCCATGCCTTTTTGCAACCTCAAGCCCCAACAATAGAGCTTCATACTCTACAATATTATTTGTGCACTGGAAGGCCAATAAGAATGAATACTTAAAAGTTATACTTGACGGGGATACAAAAAGAACCCCTACTCCAGATCCTTCTTTGGGGCAAGCCCCATCAAAATACATTTGCCACAAACCATACTTTTGTGATTCTAATTCAACCACAATGGGGTCAACATTCTTCAACTGAGGTAAAATTAGTTGAAGTCTAAAGTTATCAAGATCTAAATCAATCATACAATTGAGCATATTAGGATCTACATTTTTAATTACCTTAGGAGCGTGTGGCTCTCTATACAACTTGACCTAATTTCCATTGATTGGAAAGGTGGCATAAGATAAATCTAGTTGAACATTTCCTCCTACCGCTGCTGCCCACTGCCTGGACAATAACATACCATAATAGGGCTTGGTATCAGTAAGAATAACATCCATTTTATAAGTTGCCTCAGGGAATGTTGCTATTTTTACTTCTACATCTTTCATTGTACCTATCACATGTACTTCCCTGTTATCCATAGCATAGCATTTCCCATACACAGTGGTTACTGACAGTCCTACTTCTTTCATAACACCATAGGGAAAAACATTAGAAGCAGCCCCTGAATCTATCATGCAGTTTTTTATTAACCGATTGTTTACTAACAAAGTGACATAGAAAGGATCTAGCTGTGAAGGGTCTTGAGAGATAGTGGTTCCAACATAAACCTTTGGGGTTTAGAATTCTTGATCCTTTCCAATTTTAGCTAAACCGGTGGGTAGGACTGTGTCACTATCAGGTATACTAGAAAATAAAGACAAAGTTGCATCGCTATGTTCTTTAATCATCAGTAGTTCTACTAATGGGACAGTGACATTCATTTGTTTAAGGGCTTGAGCCATGTCAAATTTAGAACTATTTCTTATTTCAGTATTAGCTCTAACTCTTTCTGTCTTAAGCTAACCTGCCTTTTTCACTGTGGCAGCTCCTTGTATATCACCAGTATCTACACTCTTGGGTACATCCTTGACCCGTTCCTCCTTTTCTTGACCAATCTTAAGAACAGTAGTAGCACTACTTGTTGTCCACTTTTGAGTGACCTCTTTTATGAACATGGAACCAGGTTCACCCTGATCAGTTTCCTTCTTGGTGCTTCTCAAGTTATAGTTGTGTTTTGCTTTGGCAATGGCAGCTTTAGTGAGACTTTCAACTTCTTCCTCACTAGGCCTTCTAAGATGAACTTCTTCATCCTCAATTAGTACCACATTCAATGTAGGATGCCAATCCAAGGTTAGTTGTCCTTGAACAAACCTTTCGTTATCTAGCACATCACTATATTCACTTTGTATAGACTCCTCATCACTTTCTATAATAGTTTCAAACATATTAATGTTAGGCTCAACTTCTTGTCTCATAGATTCTTCAAGAGCCTGAGCCACTGCACACTGATGAGGAGAATGTGGTCCATCACAAGCAATACACCAAGGAGTACTTTCTATATTATGGATAGTTTTCCCTTTTAAGGGATCCAGAGTGTCCTAATTTTGGGCAATTTTGGGCTTCTCATTTTGGGGTTTGGCATCTTTCCAATTGGTATTATATGGCATGTCATGCAATCTAGGGGGTCTATCTTGCTAGTTATAATGAGGTTTATCATGTTTGTTTACCTTGGTAGTCAGATCCTTCATAGCAATGACCAGTTTCTCTATCTTGTCTTCCTCCTTAGCTACTTTGCTAGGTTGTTGTTTTGTTTCTTGCCATAATCTACCATCTATTCTTCTCCCTAACTTCCTGGATGCTTTTCTGTTAATTTCTACATTAACAGCAATTCTAAAATCATCTCTCAAGTTATGTGGATTTTTATCCCTCAGGATATAGGCCATCTTAGAATCAAATGCATTGTAGTAGGTATTTAAACACATGTTATCATCTAGCCTCATCACCTAATACAATCTATGCATGGCCTTTTGGAATCTAGCATTAAAATCATTGACCATTTCATTGTCAGACTTTCTGATGTTATTAAATTCATTGAGCATAAAGCTCACGTTTGTTTTATCACCATATTTCTCTTGAGAACAATTTTTAAAATCTTCCCATGACCTAATGCTGTTAACTGGAAGACCTTTGTACCAATCTCTTGCATCATCAACCAGGGACTGAACAAACAGTTTCATGATGACATCTTCATCCACTATTTCATAATCATTTATTAGGTCCCCAAAAGATTTTAGATGTTCCTCAGCACTAATTGCATTGTTTCTAGCAAATTTATGGAGTCTGTCCCTCAACTCAGTAGGAACATTTTTGGGATATCCTGGGATCCGATCAAAAAATAATTGTCTATATTGCTCTAAATTGATAGGTCTCCTTTGAAAAGGGATAATAACATTGTTGTTTCCCAAATTCATTATAACTTTTGGAATTGGAGACTGAGATATTTGGGTATGCTGACTGTTCACATGGATTTGACTCATTGATGATATATTGGCAGGCACCGCAAGTTGAATTTTAACTGGGGGAAGGGAAATTTGTTGAGGATCAGTCTTACTAAGGAAATCTAATGGGAACATGATAGGGGGAGCTTTTAGATAACTAATTTTTCTTTTCACTTCCTGATTGGCTGCTTCCAACTCAGCCTTCTCTAACTCCATTTGTAAATCCTCCTTTTCTTTCCTCATTCTTTCCATTTCTCTCTCATGTGCTGACTATGAGAAAACTCCTTTGCACTTTTAGATCCGATTCCATCATCTACCCATTTTTGTTTTCCTTTATCCACATTAGTCCTAGGAAGTTGAGAATCACTAAGAACTTCCCTGTTTGGTTGGACTACTGACCTATATGCTTGCTTGGCTTTGGGGATCAGAATTTCTTTGATCATAGGGCCTTCCTCATCACTCTTTTCCTTTTCCTTAGCTAGCACTTCAAGGTTAGCTATTTGTCTAAGAAGCCTATCTCTCTCCATTAATTTAGCTTTGACTTGCTTCTCCTTATTTGCTTCCTTTTGGGCCCTTAGGGATATTAAATGGTGAACTCTCCTATTCAAATCTTCAATCTCTTGGCACACTTTATCTTCATCAGGGAAATTTTTCTCAGAATCAGATACATTGACTTGATCTATGTCAATCATACTAATGTTTCCACCTATTGTTCTAGGCACAGAGTGTCTAATTGCATTTGAATTGGTCCTATCTCTTGTAGAGATACTAACATGGGATAAATCTTGATTTAAAACATGTGCATTATCAATATTTCCAAACAATCCTGAATGGAAACCTAATATATCATGTTCAGAATCTCTGGAAGAAGTTAGACTTTGCGTAAATAGGTCGATCAGGCATCTTACTGGAATTATTAGTCTTTTGTACCCAAGCAACATTTGATGGCTTGTGTAACACTGATCTCTTCTTGCCTCTTCGTGACTACTCTGGCAAACCCTCTTGCAAGGTTTCACGAGGATGCTTCTTCATGAATGATCTAGAGTTTTTTCCTCCATGCATTATGCTTGTTCTGCTTTTAGAATGATTTTTACTTTACAAGGACAGGTTCCAAGATAACAGAGTCGCCACCCACAAGAATATGGGAATTATGAAAACAAGCTTAGAATGAAAGACTGCAATTCCACAACACAATGATTTTCTTTATAAATTCAAGCACAAAATCTTCCTCTGGATTCTTAATGTGACTTATCCCATCTGGGTCACCACAATATGAATTAAATCTTTCTTAACCAGAGACTTTTAACAATTCATTTACTCCCCAGCAGAGTCGCCACTTTTGTTGTCTTCAAAATCGGATTCACTTCAATATTCTTATAATAATATGAGAACTCTAAGCATAAGAGATATTAAAGGGAAGGAAACTCTTATGACAACATATGACAAGGTTTGATTTAACCTTCTACACTTCAGATCTACTAGAGTCCAGGTGGGTATACCTTTGTGAACTAAATTCACACTTTAAAAGATTAATCCACAGCAAACCAGTCTAGAAAACCAGTGGATCTAATCACCTTAAAACTTACTGAAACAAAGGAATAAAAATTATACTCATATTCAGTATTTTGACCTACAAAACATGTAATAGACAACCTCAATCTATACTAGTGCCTTATCCAAGGTCACAGAGTCATCTAAATTCAAACAATACTCCCCAAACAAAATATCTCTACACATCCCATTGGCTCGGCTTCTGTTGATCCCTATATATGCCTGACACACATAAGAATTTATGCATACCAAATTAAACTATGCTCATCAAGATTCAAAGTATCCTACAAAGAATTTACTGGTAGAAATAATTCTTGCATATTTAATTCCCCTCTTGAAGAGAAAAGATAAGAAAAATATCTACTGAAAGTTGCCTTACAACCCTATTCAAACAAAATAACCTTGGATTATTCAGAATGAAATAGTAAACAATTGCAAACACATTTGAAGATGACACAAAGTTTTTTACTCAAAACCGATGGTTTGTATATTGATATTGTCTTCAAGAAAGTATTAAAAAAACTTTCAAATATTCTCCATTAAACTTAGAAAAGCTCAGATAAATTTCTACAATGTTTACTTAAAATTATTTGCGATCCCCTTTCTATTAGTCCTGGTATCCATTTATAACAATATGGATGCACATAGCTTCGGACTTTCCTAGGAGAATTTGTTACAATCATTTCTTCTCAAGAAGAAGTTACAAAGATCTTTTACACAATAGTTACAAGTCCTTTTCAACCTCCCCAGCTTCTTCTACTTGCTGTCTGGTTACAACCTCTTCTAACTATTCAAGAGGGCCCTCTAACTTCTCTACATCCTTGATGGCATATTTTATCATCCAATCAGTTGGCAACGCGAAGTTAATCACTTTTTCCTTTGCCTTGGTTAACCTCTTCTAGGAATTTCTCATCTTGTTGACTTCTGAATTGAGAAAACCATAATGAGATTTGATTTTCTCTATCTCCTAAATTTTTACAACAAAAAAGGAAGTGTCATCTAAGTCAACAATTCCTTTTATTCTAGCTAACAGTTTGGCTTCTAATTCTTTAAGCCACACTTGTTTGTCCTTCAGTTGATCTGGGCTGACAAAAATTCCAAGGAACAATTCAAAAACCTGATCAGTGTACTCCTTCTTGTACAAGTTGATCTTCCTGTCAACATTGTCTATCGCTTCTACCTATTTTACTTGATCTTTGGTGGTATCACAAGTGGATTTCATGATAGGATCGGCCTCTGCTTCATCATGAGATACACAAATAAGCTCCAAGGCCTACTCTCTAGTCTTCCACTTCTCAAAAATAGGCATCAAAATGGCCTTATCTCCATTAAGCTGATTCCACATATCCAAAATCTTGCTTATGTTGTTATATAACAGTGAGGCACTCATGGTATCTACAAAACTTGAAATGGTGGCCCTTACTCTTTCCTCATAGTTCTTTGCATACAAGGCCTGAGCCTATTTTAAAATCTCCAATTCTTGAGGAGTGATCTCAACCATTTGGGAGCTACAAGGTGCTGGAGATGGTGGGAACTCAATGATGGGGCTGGTAGGTGGAGGTGTTGCAGGAGAAGAGGAGATCATCATTTTTGAAGACTCACCTTGATGGTACTGTCCTGTCAACTAGCTCTGCAGCTTAGAAATGATGGTATCTTTACCTCTTACCTCTTCCTTAGCACTATTGTAAGCCTTCAAAATTGTCTCCAACTTGACTTGGAGGTCTACTTTTTCCTTAGCTTCCCTTTCGGCTACTGCAGCACTAAATTTTGCAGTCTCTAGCATAGTGCTAGCAACTTCCACCACCCCTGTGTTTTGCACTCTTTTTACTACCATTCCACCAAGGTAACTTGACCCTGGGGTGTCCTTATTTCTCCCATTTTCATCTCTTTTGAGGGACCACATGACCAATGGAGCATTGTCTTTGTTAAAAGTGATTCCCTCCATGGGTTTGGTTTCTTTTCTCACTGCCTCTAGTACCAAGGCATCTGCTATGTCCGACTCAGGGAGAATAATTACTCCAGCTTGTGCCACCATATCTCTTCCTTGCTCAGGAGTGATGGTCTTAAACTCATCCATCATTTCTTTCTTTATTTCCTCCTCCACCAAAGATGGATCTTTGTGAGGCTGCTCACCTTTTCTCTTCTCACATCTTGCATTGTATTTGTCTATATTTTGCTTCCATACAAATTGCATGAATGCTCCTAATGTAACAAAGTTATTGTTAACCAAGAAGTCCTCACTAGCCTATTTGATATTAGGATCCCACTCCTGGCCCTTGAATTCATTGGTAGTGATATTCATCTTAGCAGCAAGGGGCTCTTCTAGCATTCCTTCCTCTACTTCATCATATGTGCAAGCTATTTCTCCCAGGCTACCTAACTGTATAAGTTGTTCATCTGTTGCCTGTTAATCTCCTATATGTATAGGGGATTGGGATGGAGAGTACAAGGGTGTATCAGATTGTATCTCTTTTCCTACTCTCTCCTTCTTTGGGCTCTCTTGGATGCCAATGACATCTTGTATCTTCCTCTTTCCTTTAGAGGTAGAGGGCTCCCCTGTTGTAGGCATCAACACACTATAATTAGACTTCTTGTGCAATGTATAGTCACCAGGAGGGATTGCTCTAGTGGGGGAAGACCTTCTTAGAACCATTCTTGCCTTTTCAGGGTTGTTTTTAACCACAGCCTCCCTCTTTTCTTTCAGAGTCTGCATTACATCCTCAAGGCAAAGAATTAGAAATTTTATTTTCTCCTCAAAAGGGAAAAAGCTAGACAATGGGTCATAGTTGACATCAAACTGATGTACAAAATCTAAGGCTTTTTTATAAGCCACCCATTTTTCCTTCCTCAACTCCTACTCATCTAAATCAAACTCATTTCTAATGAGGTCTTGAGGAAACTAAAATCGATGGGGTCTACCTCTGCACATTACTCTCTTTCTAAACATGCCATTGAAGAAATCTTCTGGATCGACACACCTGGATATTGCAGTTGACAAATGATAAGGTTTGAGGAAATCCTCAAAACAATTCCAACCTCCCTTGGTTATTACAAATTGGTGGGCTATAGTAACCATAGGGAAAATAGTCCCTTTACCCCTGCCTATCAGCTCTACCTCTTGTACACTACCAATTTGTCTGAGGACTTCTGCAATTCCCACTTTGAGAGGGACATAATAGGGAAATAAGAATGGAGTGGCTCTGAAACCAAATACTCTGAAAACTATGGAGATAGGGTATAAGTAAATATCACCCCAATTATAGACAATTTTTATACTTTCTGCAAATTCTTTTGGTCTAATAAATTCCAAAAGAACCTTGGGGATTCTTGGGTTTTCTGAGCAGAGGAGAGTCCTAATCGTTGATGCAAAACATTTATCAAAATTTAAGAAATTGGCATCATCTTTGTCCCATGATAGCACTGTACTCCATAGTTGCACTGACATTTTTTCTCCATCTTTCTCTTTTATGAGGTCCATTCAACTTTTAAAGTAATCACCACCTTTGAATAAAAATAGATGCATGAGGAGTGAATACCATCCAAAAGGCCAATCAACCTTTCCATTCTTTATTCCTATCAACCCTCCATGGATAGCATCAGTAATAAAAGAAGCATAATCAAAGGTTACTGCAAGAGAAGGATTCAAAATCTGAGCAATCATTAGCATGTAATGATTGGGCATATTTGCCTCAGCATCCTCTCCTAAAATCTGGCAAACTGACCAATACAATCCCTTAGCCCTAAGGGTGAACAAATTCAATGAGAAGGGCTCTTTAGTGTTGGGTCCTACAACTGTCAACCCACCTATTTTCACAAAAAATTCCTTAAGAGGCCCATTTCTAAGATGGTTCCTGTGTGCACTATATACTTGAGCTAGTGATTTGAAGTTAATGGGTTCCAAAAAATTGGTAAACTCATTAAGCCCAAAAGCACTTCTGAATTCCTCATTATTGATTTCAATGAGGGCTTTCCAATTTATATCCCTAATGCTCCTTGTGACTGGATCATAATTATGTGCAATCTGAGTCAAGAGATCCATATCCATGAATACTTCAGGAACTACCAATTTCCCTACATCTAACTCCCAGATGCTATTCTGCGGGGCTGGAGAATTTCTCATACCAAATCTGACTTTGAATAACCCCAACCTAGACAACCCAACTTGTGGATCTCTCAACCAATTACCCTTATCATATAACCCTTCTCCTATCTTCAAACGAGGAGCTCTTGGCACTAATTCTTTTACTTTTGATGCTTGATTAGTCGACAATGTCAACTATTCGAGAAAATCATCACAAATGGCCCTTTCCTGGTAATTAACTTTCCTTGAAAATTCTCTCTTAGGTGCCATCTTAAAATATGCAAGCAATTTAAATTATTACCCCAACTAGTTTTGTGACAAAATCAAGACCTCAATTAACACACCCTGCTAAGAAATTGCTACACAAGAGTACAAGAAAACATATTTTTAGCTTGAAGGAATCCACTCTGCAACTAAATGAATTAGCTCTGTATCTGAAGAAAATAGCTCTGTATCTGCTCCTCTACAACAATTCTTTGGAATGATACCTTTACTAAATCGATAGGAGATCATATATTGTACTGAGGCTCTTAACTACGACATTGATACCGCATGCTTCGGTCGTCCCTTCAGAATTGAATTTATGAGAGAATTTGAATTTTCGCTCCAACGAGTCACAACATACCTGCACATCTTTTCTCTTTTGCTCTTTCATTGTTTCGCAGAGCATAACTTTCAAGCAGTTTCGTTAAATGAAATCACGCCAACCGTCTGATCAAAGGAAACTTGATTTGCCTTTACACTGACTTAACAACTTTGCCTTTGCGCTGGGTCATACCTCCTTTTCGCCATTTCGCAGGCTTTATCCTCTAAGCACTTATCCTTCATGAAGCTGCACTAGGCATTAGATGGAACTCTAACTACTCGGTGTTTAACTCTTACCGAGACCGTCATCTTCTTCATTAACTATGCCTTTATCCTTACTGCTAACGGTCTTTTGCTATTTCATGTAGCTTAAACAACCTTCAACTTCGGGCCACGAAACAATGTGAAGCGTTGGATCAAATCGGAGATGACGATCCTTTAAGGGGGACCTTTATGCTTGCTTTACTTACGCCTCTCTATCATTGGTTACTGAATACCACTTGACAATCAACCATTAGCCTTGGAAAACTCTTTGAGTTTAGTTCAATGTCAACCATGTGTCCTTCCCTTATAACCGTTAGTTACACCTTGGTAGGCCGTCAACTTCTTCTAAAACCACACGTCCATGGACACATCACCATCTAGCATTACATCTGGATGAGCCATTTTTCCTTTCGCTATTTTGTGAAGCATATCCTTCAGTTTTTTTGCAACCATGAAACAACGCGAGCCCTTGGATCAAAACGGAGTTGATCACCTTTTAACTTCATGCTTTATTTGTCTTCGGGGCCCAAAAACCTTTTTGTTGTTTCTCAGGGCATAAAATACGAGCACTTTACCTTTGCGAATTCACGCAGGCCGTTAGATTATTTTTGACTTGCTCGATGCTTAACAATCTTAACCGAATCCGGCAGACGTGGGCCCTCTGACTCAACGCCATCCACCTGGCATCTAGTCACTTTTAAACTAGCAAGTTGACCTTTCATTTGCTAAGAGGACACATCTGATTCCACCTCACCCTTGACACCTATACCCGCAAGGTCATTTCTTATCTTGTGGCATGACTCACCTCTGGGACCCACCTTTTAATCCTTAAACCTATCCTGCTAACTGTTGTGACCTTCTGCCACGTGCCATCATCTTACTCGCCATCTTGACCAACTGGACTGTCTGCTTGGAGTGCTGCATCACTTCACTACTTCACGAAAGCTAACTGTCGAGCATCTCCGTCCTACGAAGCTAAGCTAACTATCAGATCAGATCGAACTTGATCACCTGTTATGCTCTTATAAAAAACTCACTTTTCGCTATTTTGCAGAGTATAACCTTCAAGCATCTATCAGCCATGAAACAAGATGAACCTTTAGATCAGATTGGACTTGATCACCTTTTAGTCACTTAGAAATTCTTCGTTACAGGGTCCCACCAAATGCTTTCGCCATTTTGCAAAAGGTATTTCACTTGCAAGTTTCAGCTGCAAAATAACGCCAGCCATTAGATCTAGAACGAGATGAAGCCATTTTAAACCAAACCAAATGTGCCATTTAGAATGCATTTCCCTTTTGCCATTTCAGGAGTCATAAACCACGCACAACTTCACCTAACAAAATAGTGAAAACCATAGATCCATCTGAGAGCTACGTACAACTTACAGGGCCCGACAACATTAGGAAGAAAAAACATAAGGCATAAATTTTCACAATTAATTCGACAACCGCCTAGGCAAAAGACATGGGGGGACACCTCTTAGGATCCCAAGACCCATTACTTAAGTGGATAAAGTAACGAAGGAATAGAAACTAGAGGGTTTTGATCAAACATTGAATGATTTAAAATTAAAACCCTAAACCCTTAGGACCTAACACAGAGCTTGAAGTAGTTGATAGTGTGTCTAACTCAAAATTTCAAAAACTTAGCCAATTATGGGAAAAGAAAACCCATTTTTTAAACAGTGATAACAGCGGCTCTGACTAGGGATGGTTGATCGCAAGGTCAACACAAGAAAAACTCAAAAAATTTGGTGAAACAGACCAAAACACAGACCCAAACAAAACAATAGGAAGGAAACAAAATATATACAAACAAAGGACCTACTGTGCATGGACATCAAGAGAAATAATGTTTCAGGAATTGTCCATGCACTATAAATTACTATACTTCATCATTTATATTCTTCACAAAATATGAATCCTTACCATTTAAATCACAAACCACAAAAGGGCCAATCCATAATGATTCAAATTTTTTATGCTTTCCCTTGTCCTGTCCTTTTACATTCCACTGAAGAACAATATCATCAATTTGAAACTTCCTTAATGATGTCCTTTTATAAAAAAGGTATTTGGACTACAATTGAATCTTCTGATTTCTCTTATGAGCCAAAGTTCTGAGCTCTTCCACCTCTACAATTTGGATCATTCTGTTTTCCATTGGTTTAGATAGCTCCATATCCTCATTTTGCAAGAATTTATAAACTGGAAGAAGATTATTCACTGGCAATCTGTCTTGAGTACCATAAACTAGTTCAAAAGGTGACATTCCGATGGCCTTCTTGACTGTTCTTCTATCTGCTCACAAAGCTAATTTCAATTTTTGATCCCAAGATCTCTTATTTTCTTCCAAGATTTTCTTAATGATGTTCAAAAGGCTTTTATTGCTAGATTATACTTGTCCATTCCCCTGAGGGTGATAGGGTGAAGAGTAAGTGTAATTCCCCACCAAGAACCCTAAAGGAATGCAACACTACAAGGCAACTAAAGGGAGAATAAATTTTTTTTTAAAAAGATTAAGTGAATAAAACATAACTTGCACAATTAAAAACATAAGCGGAAGACTATCATTGACATCCTAAAGGGTTACCAACGAAGATTACTTCTAATAAAAACTACATCACAATATTAATCCAATTATCCATCTAAAGTAGGGAAAGCCAATTACGATTAAATAACTCAAATTCATAAATTGATCTCCAAAGATAGATTTAAAGAGTTACAACATATATACTTCCAACGATTCATTTATACATAAGATGAAAGATAATACAAACAACATATATCCCATGAACTTAAATTACAACATTTCATAAATTACATGGCTTCCATAGAACAATAAGGTACAAAGGTTACAAAGTTGCTGATACAGTGACCACACGGGCCTCAATGGTACAATATCAAGAACATGAGTTGCTACACGAAGCAAGAACCAAGATACACCAGCGAAGCCAATCCTCGCATGAAGGTAGGAACAAGATATCCGATGGGAAGTGGCACTACCACCCGACCATGTGATACCATAATGGAACCACCCCACCGTGCTAGGAGATAGCAGAAGACCCTCAAGCAAGCAAGATAAGTACAACAGTTCACATGACTCCGCAGTACACAAGTGACTCAACTCACCAAACACTAGCGACCCTAAAGAGAGAGTGTCATCACATGGCTTAAGATGGTTACCCTAGGTAGGTCTCCATAGGTCCCGGCCCCCATCTTGGGTTATCCTGGTAACCTCTCCTGAACCCCCGACTCCATCTAAGCATCATGCGGACCCTACCATACTTTTGTGAGGACAAGGTGGTAGGTTTGCCATTCTAGGCCTTCCCAAACACCTTGAGCCTATAAAAGCACTCAACCATGTACGGGGTACATTATCTTAATTAAATTAATAATTAGCCACCCCCTAATCAAATTATTAGGTTATCACTTAATAGTTGACTTTCGAGGGGTTATCCTGCCATCCACTTCGGGTGCGGCCCCCACTCGAAAGCCACTCTCTCTACTAGGACACTAACTGGATAAGACTCTCTATGAAAACTCTATGGTGGGGCTAACAACCATAAATAAACCATACATAACACAGGTGAAGGACTCACAATCACAAGCCCAGGGTTGACCATTAGGGACATAACACATGATGGCTCACATCCTCAAGGTTTAAACATCGACACCTGACCAAGGGGTAACATCAACGACATAATGACAATCTTAACCATAATGCAACGACATTTAAACAACTAGACTGCAATTATTAAAACACAAGATCCTACACAAGCAATCTTTCTTTTAAGCGGTCAACAACATAAAATGCTCGCAATAAGGATTTCTGGAATTAAAGAAATCGCATCTATTTAACATAAAAAAAGATGAAGTCGCATGTCTAATAAGGTTGAATTGGAACCACATTTACGATTCTAAACCCCCAACCAGTTGATGATGATAAAATTACAATTTACCCAATTCGACTATAACCAAGTCAACATTTAAATCAAATTAAACAGATATATATAAGCTAATATAAAATAATTCCAATATGATACATATTCATCGAATATAATACCATATGATTATATTACATTACTTGGATAAAGAAAATTAATATTAAATTTATCCAATTTCCCCTTTATTCCAAAAGTTAATAATTACTTCCATATCATTTTTATATATTTTCAAAATACAAGGAAAATAAATCTAATCACTAAATCGAAGAATTATTAATTAACATTAATATCATTATAACTATCAATTAACTTTAATATTATTATTTAATATTAAATAATAACACTATTATTATTATTGTTTAAATAACAATATATTATTATTTATTATTTAAAAAAATAACTTTATTGATCATATTTCTACAACTATCAATTATTATATTTTTTTTTTTTTTAAACTTGAAAAAAAAATATAAAAAAAAACTATAAACAAACCACGTGGGGCCCAAGGCTCCCACAACAACAAGTGCTGCTATCCCCAAGTATGAGGAAGCAGAGCTTGCTGCATCCTCAGACTTGGGGAAGCAGCGCTTGCTGCAGGGAGAGGGGGTGCGTGGGCTGGGTTGAGCCCAGCTCCCCACCACCGCCGCCAATCCCAAACTAATAAAAAAAGTTTTGTTTTAATAAAAAAAAATTTTGTTTTAATAAAATTAAATTCTAATTTTAATAAAAAACATCTGAGACAAAAAAAAGAAGATACCAACAGAGATACAGAGATGAAAATCTCTGTTAGAAAGAAAAAAAATAACAAATACATTCCCCAGCTAAATTCTTTTGTTTCATTTTTTTTACAAACATTCAAACAAATAGATATATTATAAAAGTCATTGGTAATAACAATTTTACCAGCAATAAAACTTCTAAGACAAAACAGAGGCAAGAAAAATTCACCCAAATCAGCCCAATTCATTCTTAAAATTAAATTGAATGAGAATAAGTTTGGTCTCTATTCTCCAATTGATTTTCTTTGCTCCAACCAAGAATGGACAAGAGAAATTTAACTCATATTTATTATTTTTAAACTGAAAATTACCAGGAAGAACTATTTTGTAAAAGCTTGGCAAAATTTTGCCAGCATAACTCTACTAAAACCCAAAAATAATATCTCCAACTACAAACAACAAAAGCCATTAATTTCTTGTACAAGCAAAAATGAAGAGCATAAATTAAATTATGAAATTACTTGGAGAGAGTTTGAGTTTGAAATTTGATAACCAAATTGATGGGATTCTTCTTCAACAATCTCATGGCAAGCAAAGACTCAATACCCAAAACTCATAAACCAAGCTTTAAACAATAAACAAAGAATTGGAAGAAAGCATGGATTTTTAAAAATAGACAAGAAGGATTCAACCAACCTCTAGAGTTCCCAAGAAGAAGTTGTGTGCTTCAGCAGAATTCCAAGCTAATTCAAAACCCAAATCCTCCTTTCAAGAAATTTTTCTAGAATTTGTTTTTCTCCTCCAAACAAGCATATTCCTCCAAAAATCTTCTCCAAGGTAAAATAGTAAAACAATGTTTTAACCTAATTTTCTAGGTTGAAATATTTTTCTATTTAAAAACATTAAAATAAAACAATTGACTTTTTTTTTTCTTTTTCATATTCCTCTAAAATAAATGGGAATTCCCTTTTTTTTGAAAATTACATTTCTCATATTTAGCAATTAAATCAACTTTTCAACTAAGATGGAAATCAATAAGTTAGCTTTATTTGTATTTATTAAAAGCAATTAACTTTATTTATTTTACTTCTTCCATTGGATTTAGACATGATTACTTTTCCAAAATAAACAACTATAGCTTTAAATCTAATAAATTAATCAATTAAGCTTGGTTCAAGGCGTAAAGGCATAATAATGAATAAATTGCGTATACCAACAAAGAATGACAACTTAAACTTAAATAAATAACCGAACCACTATGGCACGCAAATCGAAGAAAAGAAAAAAGACTCGAAATTCGAACCAAAGGGATGGACGACTGACTGACGACACTCACAAGAGTAGACTGAGGGTAAGGACTAGGGACAACAACTATCTCCTCCACTCCCATCAGACATATAAGGCACGCTCAGACCTATGAAGCCAGGTGGAGACGATACCCCGTACCTGCCCGGTACTTGTACCTGCAATATCCTGCATCATCGAATCACACATGCATGCATATAAATATAGAATGCATGTCACGCATACCGATGAAGGAGAATCGCGACGTTCCCTGTCTCATCGAAATGAGTGAAGGAAAATCGTCCCCTTGCATCCAATACAATTGCAGACGCGCAACATATATATGACACATCGCCTAGATAAAGTAAGATATCAGTACAAAGCAATAATCCATGAAATACTAGAAATCACTAGTACTGAAATACTAAAAATAACTCATGCATCTAATATCCAGATAAACAGGAAATAATATCAAATATGTATGCAAAATGTCGAGTAATAAAGTGTCAACTGAATAGTAAACTCCAACATAAAATCAATCTAATAAATCTGATTGAGAAGGGGTACTACATTCTCCCCCCCAAAACTAGGCTTACTCCTGGAAGCCTAAAACAGATAAGAATAGAGCTCTCTCATCTTCGCTGCATCCTCCCATGTCATCGAGGTCTCATCGTTTGGGTCCCATAGGACCCTTACCTGGTCGATGGTGTGACCCCTATGGGTCAAATCCCGATGTTGAAGAATGCGCACGGGCTCCATGGAAAGCTGCCCATCCTCAACCTGCAAAGCGTTCCAATCAAGAACATGAGTCACATCTGGGTGATAAGGTCGAAGAATTGAAACATGAAAGACATCGTGGATGCGGGATAGACTCGGTGGCAAGGCAAGACGGTAGGCAACAGGTCCTATCCTCTCAAGGATCTCAAACGGGCCAACAAAACGAGGCGCCAACTTAGAACCCTTTCCATAATGGATCAGACTCTTTCGTGGACGCACTCTCAAGAAAACATGGTCGCCAATAGAAAACTGAGGATCTACCCTGTGAGCATCTGCATACTTCTTCTGCCTATCCTGTGCAGCTACCAAATGCTCATGAATCTGCTCTACCTGCTGCTCCATCTCTCCAAGAATATCCGGGCCTATAAGCACCCTGTCCTCTAACCGATCCCAACTCAACGGAGTACGGCAAGGACGACCATACAATGCCTGAAAGGGGGACATACCTATGGAGCTATGATATCCATTGTTATAAGCAAACTCCACTAGATAAATATAATCCTCCCAACGCGACTGCTGATCCATAACATACATGCAAAGCATGTCCTCTAAAACCTGATTCACACGCTCAGTCTGACCATCTGTCTCTGGGTGATAAGCTGAACTGAAGTTCAACTGAGTTCCCAAAGCATGCTGAAGTGAGGTCCACAATGCTGAGGTAAAGACTGGATCTCTATCAGAGATTATCCATCTCGGAATCCCATGCAATCTCACCACATCTTCCAAGAAGACACGAGCCACCACTGCTGCTGTATAGGAAGCTCGGATAGGAACAAAATGAGCAACCTTCGTCAACCTGTCAACAATGACCATAATGGCATCATGACGACGTGATGAAACAGGCAACCCAACAATGAAATCCATGGAAATGATGTCCCATTTCCAATCCGGTACTAAATTAGGCTGTAAAAGCCCTACCGGGTGCTGATGCTCCGCCTTCACTCACTGACATTCCAAAGACTTCGACACAAAATCGACAATGTCACGTTTCATGCCAGCCCAATAATAAATCTGTCTAAGATCTGCATGCATCTTCTTGACACCTGGGTGTGCCGAATAAGGTGCACGATGGGCCTCAGTCATGATCAAAGTGTGAAGACCCTGCAAAGGAGGTACGTAGATCCAGCCAAGATGACGTGGAAGGCCATCCGCCTCAAGACTAAACCCAGAAAATCTACCCTCTAAAGGCCTCCTGGACTCCAACACGGCTCTAACATCCTGATACCAAGAGTCCTGAGGAAGAACTCCAAGAATTCTCTGCCTCAAGTCCACTCCAAGGGACAATGCGAAAACCTCATGCCGCCTACGACTCAAAGCATCAGCCACTACATTCTCCTTCCCTTGAATATATCGAACCTCAAAATCATACTCGCAGAGGAATTCCATCCACCTTCGCTGTCGAGCATTCAAGTTCGGCTGCGTGAAGATATATTGCAAACTGTGGTGATCACTATGCAGCTCAAACCGACGCCCTAACAGAAAGTGACGCCACCTAACCAATGCATGCACTACAGTTGCCAACTCCAAATCGTGAACTAGATAGTTCAACTCGAGGTCCTTGAGTTTGTGAGACTCATAGGCAACCACACGTCCATCCTGCATAAGCACCACACCTATACTTTCTAAAGAGGCATCTGTGCATACCATGAACTCTCTGGATGGATCAGGGACTGCCAAAATCGGAGCAATGACAAGGAGTTCCTTCATGGCACGAAACGCTGACTCACACTGCTCTGACCAAACAAACTTCTTCCCTTTCCTTTGAAGAGAAGTAATCGGGTGACCTATTCGGGAAAAATCCTTAACAAAGTGATGGTAATATCCGGCCAAACCCATAAAGCTCCAAACCTCTGAAACATTGGTCAGCGCTAGCCAATCCACTATGGCTTGGATCTTTGAAGGATCCATAGATACACCCTCTCCTGAAACCACATGACCAAGATAGTTCACCTCAGTTTGGAAGAAATCACACTTCGCCAAATTGGCATAAAGCTGATTCTCCCTCAAGCATTGCAAAACTTGTCGCAGGTGACCCTCATGCTCTTCCATAGATCTAGAATAAATCAATATATCATACAAGAACACAAGAACAAAATGATCCAGGTATGCACGAAAAACCCCATTCATGAGGCACATGAAAACTGAAGGCACGTTTGTCAACCCAAATGGTACTACAGTGAACTCATAGTGACCATAACGAGTGTGAAACGTTGTCTTATGAATGTCTGCATCATGAATGCACAACTGATGGTACCCAGATTTCAGATCAATCTTAGAGAACACCTTGGCTCCCTTCACCTGATCGAAAAGATCATCAATACGAGGCAATGGATATCGATTCCAGATGGTTACCTTATTCAGCTATCGGTAATCAATGCATAAACGAAGAGAACCATCTTTCTTCTTTACGAAGATAACAGGCGCACCCCAAGGAGAGACACTAGGACAAATGAATCCCTTGGTCAACAATTCCTCCATCTACAACTTCAACTCACTCAACTCCTGAGTAGTCATCTGATATGGAGCTCTCGGAATAGGTTCTGCACCAAGAACCAAGTCAATGCGAAAGTCTATGTCTTGCTTCGGAGGCATACCAGGAATCTCCAACGGAAACACATCAGCAAACTCTCGAAGAATAGAGTGACCATCAAGAGCGATTTCTCAACTTTCTCCCTCATCCATATCCTCAAGAGTTACTGCAAAAAGCTGGCATCCTCTACGCATACACTGCTTAAGTTGCATAGCGGAAATCATACGTAAGGATATCGATCTCTGAACTCCAATGATCCCCACTTTCCTGCCACGGTCATCTAAACACTCTACTATCTTCTGACAATAGTCCACATGAGCACTGTGAGATGATAACCAATCCATCCCCAACACTACTCCATAGCATCCCAAAGGAATGACTTGAAGGTCAACAGAAGTCACAAAGGGACCTAGATCCAACTCACAACTAGGAACAAAGGCATCTACGAACACACGCAACCCGGTAGCCAACTCTACTTCCCACCTATCCGCCTGCTTAGTAGACACGAGTCCACACCACTCCATAATGGATGAAGAAATAAAAGAATCCGATGCACCGGAGTCAAAAAGAACTGAGATAGGGATATCACACAACACACTTGCGGCCTCAATAACTGTCCCCTGATGCTCAGCCTAGCGGTCATCAACCGCTGCAAACACTCTATGGGATCTACCAGTATCCCCTACTGTAGGCTCTGATGCAGCTGGCCTCTGACTCCCTGTCTTGTGGGAACGTTGAGGACACTGCGCGGCTATATGACCATACTGCCCACAAGAGTAGCAAGCTCCCCTACCTGGTCCTCTACCTCTAGTCGGCCCACTGGACTGCTAAAAGCTTCCCCTGCTAGGGGCCTGAGATGCACTCTGAGAAGACTGTCCTGGAAAACCCTGTTTGCTCCTCTGCTAGTTCCTGTTCCTTCTATGACGAGGGTTGCCACCTTGTTGGCCCTGAGACTGTTTCAATTTTTGCTACTGCAGTTGCTGTTGCGGCTACTGCTCCTGTCCACCCTTAGCGGGTGCCTAAGGAGTCCTGAATGGTGCCGCTGACTGGGACTGATTCCCACGAGCTCTGTTCCCACTGAAAGGAACACTCCCTATCTGAACTCTTGACTGTCCACCATGCACATAGATGAGGTTCTGCTCAACCAATCTGGCTTTCACCACTGCTACCTCCACTGAAACTGGCTCAAAAACTCTAACCCCTCCACTAATGCGATCATTAAGACCTCTCAAGAAATGTTGTACGAGCATAGCCTCATCGTTGAGAATCCCGGCATACTATTTCAGCTCATAGAATCTATGCTCAAACTGGTCAACTGACATACCAAACTGCCGCAATGCATAGAACTCATCTGCCCGAGTCTGTCTCCACTGCGGTGAGAGAAACCGTGCTCTAAATCTCTCTAAGCAAATCTCCCAAGAAACAGTGTTGATACTCAGACCAATTTTCTCCTCCTCTAACTTCCACCATATTGAAGCAAAATCATCGACACGCATGATCGCACATCTCGCTTGGGTGTTGTTAGTATATGGCAACATAGTGAAACACCTATCCAAACTAATCAACCAAGTCTGTTCCTCGAGACCTGTGCCTCGACCATCGAAGAAGGGAGGGTTGGTCCTCAAAAGATCCTTGATGTGACTCGAGGGAGCTGAATCATGGCACCCTGGGACCTCTCTCCTCCTAGGAGACCTCTCTCTCTCTCTCTCTCCTCTGAAACGTGCTAATGTGACTCCCCAACCTGAGCATGGATGGGCTACTCACCTTCAGGCCTAGGGCCTAGCCTAGCTAGAACCTCCTGAAACATCTGCCTTAGCTCTTCCCTTTCGGGAACTTGCTCTTCTACATGCGGTAATTCCCGATGCACTGACTAATCCTGCTCCACACTCACATGAGCGGGTGGTGGTGAAGGACTATGGCGGTCTGAACCTCGACCCCGTCCCCCACCTCTACCTCTATTGCGGCCACTAGCACAACCAACTCCCTTAGCTTTCCTAACCATGACCAAAACTGCAAAAGAGAAAATGGTTCAGATCAAAGACAAGGATAAAGCAAGGGAAATCCAAACACTAAGATCTACACACAAGGTCAAACTGAATGGGCTCACTACAATCCCAGAGTACCCAATGTTGAAACCTGGGATCTGATACCAAATGTAATGCCCCGCCAAGAACCCTAAAGGAATGCAACTCTACAAGACAACTAAAGGGAGAATAATTTTTTTTTTTTAAAGATTAAGTGAATAAAACATAACTTGCACAATTAAAAACATAAGCAGAAGACTATCATTGACATCCTAAAGGGTTACAAACGAAGATTACTTCTAATAAAAACTACATCACAATATTAATCCAATTATCCATCTAAAGTAGGGAAAGCCAATTACGATTAAATAACTCAAATTCATAAATTGATCTCCAAAGATAGATTTAAAGAGTTCCAACATATATACTCCCAACGATTCATTTATACACAAGATGAAAGATAATAGAAACAACATATATCCCATGAACTTAAATTACAACATTTCATAAATTACATGGCTTCCATAGAACAATAAGGTACAAAGGTTACAAAGTTGTTGATACAGTGTCCACACGGGCCTCAATGGTATAATATCAAGAACATGAGTTGCTACACGAAGCAAGAACCAAGATACACCGGCGAAGCCAATCCTCACATGAAGGTAGGAACAAGATATCCGATGGGAAGTGGCACTACCACCCGACCATGTGATCCCATAATGGAACCACCCCACCGTGCTAGGAGATAGCAGAAGACCCTCAAGCAAGCAAGATAAGTACAACAGTTCACATGATTCCGCAGTACACAAGTGACTCAACTCACCAAACACTAGCGACCCTAAAGAGAGAGTGTCATCACATGGCTTAAGATGGTTACCCTAGGTAGGGCTCCATAGGTCCCGACCCCCATCTTGGGTTATCCTGGTAACCTCTCCGGAACCCCCGGCTCCATCTAAGCATCATGCGGACCCTACCATCCTTTCGTGAAGACAAGGTGGTAGGTTTGCCATTCCAGGCCTTCCCAAACACCTTGAGCCTATACAAGTACTCAACCGTGTACGGGGTACATTATCTTAATTAAATTAATAATTACCCACCCCCTAATCAAATTATTAGGTTATCACTTAATAGTTGACTTTCGAGGGGTTATCCTGCCATCCACTTCGGGTGCGGCCCCCGCTCGAAAGCCACTCTCTCTACTAGGACACTAACTGGATAAGACTCTCTATGAGAACTCTATAGTGTGGCTGACAACCATAAATAATCCAGACATAACACAGGTGAAGGACTCACAATCACAAGCCCAGGGTTGACCATTAGGGACATAACACATGATGGCTCACATCCTCAAGGTTTAAACATCGACACCTGACCAAGGGGTAACATCAACGACATAATGACAATCTTAACCATAATGCAATGACATTTAAACAACTAGACTGCAATTATTAAAACGAAAGATCCTACACAAGCAATCTTTCTTTTAAGCGGTCAACAACATAAAATGCTCACATTAAGGATTTCTGGAATTAAAGAAATCGCATCTATTTAACATAAAAAAAGATGAAGTCACATGTCTAATAAGATTCAATTGGAACCACATTTATGATTCTAAACGCCCAACCAGTTGATGATGATAAAATTACAATTTACCAAATTCGACTATAACCAAGTCAACATTTAAATCAAATTAAACAGATATATATAAGCTAATATAAAATAATTCCAATATGATACATATTCATCGAATATAATACCATATGATTATATTACATTACTTGGATAAAGAAAATTAATATTAAATTTATCCAATTTCCTCTTTATTCCAAAAGTTAATAATTACTTCCATATCATTTTTATATATTTTCAAAATACAAGGAAAATAAATCTAATCACTAAATCGAAGAATTATTAATTAACATTAATATCATTATAACTATCAATTAACTTTAATATTATTATTTAATATTAAATAATAACACTATTATTATTATTGTTTAAATAACAATATATTATTATTTATTATTTAAAAAAATAACTTTATTGATCATATTTCTAAAACTATCAATTATTATATTATTATTTTTTTTAAACTTGAAAAAAAAATATAAAAAAAAACTATAAACAAACCACGTGGGGCCCAAGGCTCCCACGGCAGCAAGTGCTGCTATCCCCAAGTATGAGGAAGCAGTGCTTGTTGCATCCTCAGACTTGGGGAAGCAGCGCTGCTGCTAACCCGAAGCTGGGGAAGTAGTGCTTGTTGCAGGGAGAGGGGGTGCATGGGCTGGGTTGAGCCGAGCTCCCCGCCACCGCCCCCAATCCCAAACTAATAAAAAAAGTTTTGTTTTACTAATTTTTTTTTTTGTTTTAATAAAATTAAATTCTGATTTTAATAAAGAACATCTGAGACAAAAAAAAGAAGATACCAGCAGAGATACAAAGATGAAAATCTCTGTTAGAAAGAAAAAAAATAACAAATACATTCCCCAGCTAAATTCTTTTGTTTCATTTTTTTTACAAACATTCAAACAAATAGATATATTATAAAAGTCACTGGTAATAACAATTTTACTAGCAATAAAACTTCTAAGACAAAACAGAGGCAAGAAAAATTCACCCAAATCAGCCGAATTCATTCTTAAAATTAAATTGAATGGGAATAAGCTTGGTCTCTATTCCCCAATTGATTTTCTTTGCTCCAACCAAGAATGGACAAGAGAAATTTAACTCATATTTATTCTTTTTAAACTGAAAATTATTAGGAAGAACTATTTTGTAAAAGCTTGGCAAAATTTTGCCAGCATAACTCTACTAAAACCCAAAAATAATATCTCCAACTACAAACAACAAAAGCCATTAATTTCTTGCACAAGCAAAAATGAAGAACATAAATTAAATTATGAAATTACTTGGAGAGAGTTTGAGTTTGAAATTTGGTAACCAAATTGATGGGATTCTTCTTCAACAATCTCATGGCAAGCAAAGACTCAATACCCAAAACTCATAAACCAAGCTTTAAACAATAAACAGAGAATTGGAAGAAAGCATGGATTTTTAAAAATAGACAAGAACTATTCAACCAACCTCTAGAGTTCCCAAGAAGAAGTTGTGTGCTTCAGCAGAATTCCAAACTAATTGAAAACCCAAATCCTCCTTTCAAGAAATTTTTCCAGAATTTGTTTTTCTCCTCCAAACAAGCATATTTCTCCAAAAATCTTCTCCAAGGTAAAATAGTAAAACAATGTTTTAACCTAATTTTCTAGGTTGAAATATTTTTCTATTTAAAAACATTAAAATAAAACAATTGACTTTTTTTTTCTTTTTCATATTCCTCTAAAATAAATGGGAATTCCCTTTTTGAAAATTACATTTCTCATATTTAGCAATTAAATCAACTTTTCAACTAAAATGGAAATCAATAAGTTAGCTTTATTTGTATTTATTAAAAGCAATTAACTTTATTTATTTTACTTCTTCCATTGGATTTAGACATGATTACTTTTCCAAAATAAACAACTATAGCTTTAAATCTAATAAATTAATCAATTAAGCTTGGTTCAAGGCATAAAGGCATAATAATGAATAAATTGCTTATACCAATAAAGAATGACAACTTAAACTTAAATAAATAACCTAACCACTATGGCACGCAAATCGAAGAAAAGCAAAAAGACTCAAAATTCGAATCAAAGGGATGGATGACCGACTGACGACACTCACAAGAGTAGACTGAGGGTAAGGACTAGGGACAACAACTATCTCTTCCACTCCCATCGGACATATAAGGCATGCTCAGACCTGTGAAGCCAGGTGGAGACGATACCCCGTACCTGCCCGGTACTTGTACCTGCAATATCCTGCATCATCGATTCACACATGTATGCATATAAATATAGAATACACGGCACACACACCGATGAAGGAGAATCGCGACGTTCCTGTCTCGTCAAAATGAGTGAAGGAAAATCGTCCCCTTGCATCCAATACAATTGCAGAAGCGCAACATATATATGACACATCACCTAGATAAAGTAAGATGTCAGTACAAAGCAATAATCCATGAAATACTAGAAATCACCAGTACTGAAATACTGAAAATAACTCATGCATCTAATATCTAGATAAATAGTAAATAATATCAAATACGTCTGCAAAATGTCGAGCAATAAAGTGTCAATTGAATAGTAAACTACAACATAAAATCAGTCTAATAAATCCGATCGAGAAGGGGTACTACATTCTCCCTCCAAAAACTAGGCTTAATCCTGGAAGCCTAAAATAGATAAGAATAGAGCTCTCTCATCTTCGCTGCATCCTCCCATGTCACCGAGGTCTCATCATTTGGGTCCGATAGGACCCTTACTTGGTCGATGGTGCGACCCCTAAGGGTCACATCCTGACACTGAAGAATGCGCACGAGCTCCATGGAAAGCTGCCCGTCCTCGACCTGCAAAGCATTCCAATCAAGAACATGAGTCACATCTGGGTGGTAAGGTCGAAGAACTGAAACATGAAAGACATCGTGGATGCGGGATAGACTCGATGGCAAGGCAAGATGGTAGGCAACAGGTCCTATCCTCTCAAGGATCTCAAACGGCCCAACAAAACGAGGCGCCAACTTAGAACCCTTTCCATAATGGATCAGACTCTTTCGCGGACGCACTCTCAAGAAAACACGGTCGCCAACAGAAAACTAAGGATCTACCCTGTGAGCATCTGCATACTTCTTCTGCCTATCCTGTGCAGCTACCAAATGCTCATGAATTCGCTCTACCTACTGCTCCATCTCTCGAAGAATATCCGGGCCTATAAGCAACCTGTCCTCTAACCGATCCCAACTCAATGGAGTACGGCAAGGATGACCATACAATGCCTGAAAGGGGGACATACCTATGGAGCTATGATATCCATTGTTATAAGCAAACACCACTAGATAAATATAATCCTCCCAACGCGACTGCTGATCCATAACATACATGCGAAGCATGTCCTCTAAAACCTGATTCACACGCTCAGTCTGACCATCTGTCTCTGGGTGATAAGCTGAACTGAAGTTCAACTGAGTTCCCAAAGCATGCTGAAGTGAGGTCCACAATGCTGAGGTAAAGACTAGATCTCTATCAGAGATTATCCATCTCAGAATCCCATGCAATCTCACCACATCTTCCAAGAAGACACGAGCCACCACTGCTGCTGTATAGGAAGCTCGGATAGGAACAAAATGAGCAACCTTCGTCAACCTGTCAACAATGACCATAATGGCATCATGACGACGTGATGAAACAAGCAACCCAACAATGAAATCCATGGAAATGATGTCCCATTTCCAATCCGGTACTAAATTAGGCTGTAAAAGCCCTACTGGGTGCTGATGCTCCGCCTTCACTCGCTGACATTCCAAAGACTTCGACACAAAATCGACAATGTCACGTTTCATGCCAGCCCAATAATAAATCTGTCTAAGATCTGCATGCATCTTCTTGACACCTGGGTGTGCCGAATAAGGTGCACGATGGGCCTCAGTCATGATCAAAGTGCGAAGACCCTCCAAAGGAGGTACGTAGATCCGGCCAAGATGACGTGGAAGGCCATCCGCCTCAAGACTAAACCCAGAAAATCTACCCTCTAAAGGCCTCCCGGACTCCAACACGGCTCTAACATACTGATACCAAGAGTCCTGAGGAAGAACTTCAAGAATTCTCTACCTCAAGTCCACTCCAAGGGACAATGCTGAAACTTCATGCCGCCCACGACTCAAAGCATCAGCCACTACATTCTCCTTCCCTTGAATATATCGAACCTCAAAATCATACTCGCAGAGGAATTCCATCCACCTTCGCTGTCGAGCATTCAAGTTCGGCTGCATGAAGATATATTGCAAACTGCGGTGATCACTATGCAGCTCAAACTGACGCCCTAACAGAAAGTGATGCCACCTAACCAATGCATGTACTACAGCTGCCAACTCCAAATCGTGAACTAGATAGTTCAACTCATGGTCCTTGAGTTTGTGAGACTCATAGGCAACCACACGTCCATCCTGCATAAGCATCGCACCTATACCTTCTAAAGAGGCATCTGTGCATACCATGAACTCTCTGGATGGATCAGGGACTGCCAAAATCAGAGCAATGACAAGGAGTTCCTTCAAGGCATGAAACGCTGACTCACACTGCTCAGACCAAACAAACTTCTTCCCTTTCCTCTGAAGAGAAGTAATCGGGTGACCTATTCGGAAAAAATCCTTAACAAAGTGACGGTAATATCCGGCCAAACCCATAAAGCTCCAAACCTCTGAAACATTGGTCGGTGCTGGCCAATCCACTATGGCTTGGATCTTTGAAGGATCCACAGATACACCCTCTCCTGAAACCACATGACCAAGATAGTTCACCTTAGTTTGGAAGAAATCACACTTCGCCAAATTGGCATAAAGCTGATTCTCCCTCAAGTATTGCAAAACTTGTCGCAGGTGACCCTCATGCTCTTCCATAGATCTAGAATAAATCAATATATCATCCAAGAACACAAGAACAAAATGATCCAGGTATGCACGAAAAACCCCATTCATGAGGCACATGAAAACTAAAGGCGCGTTTGTCAACCCAAATGGTACTACTGTGAACTCATAGTGACCATAACGAGTGCGAAACGCTGTCTTATGAATGTCTGCATCATGAATGCGCAACTGATGGTACCCAGATTTCAGATCAATCTTAGAGAACACCTTGGCTCCCTTCACCTGATCGAAAAGATCATCAATACGAGGCAATGGATATCGATTCTGGATGGTTACCTTATTCAGCTGTCGGTAATCAATGCATAAACGAAGAGAACCATCTTTCTTCTTTACGAAGATAACAGGCGCACCCCAAGGAGAGACACTAGGACAAATGAATCCCTTGGTCAACAATTCCTCCATCTGCAACTTCAACTCACTCAACTCCTGAGTAGTCATCCGATATGGAGCTCTCGAAATAGGTTCTGCACCAAGAACCAAGTCAATGCAAAAGTCTATGTCTTGCTTCGGAGGCATACCAGGAATCTCCAACGGAAACACATCAGCAAACTCTCGAAGAATAGGGTGACCATCAAGAGGGATTTCTCGACTTTCTCCCTCATCCATATCCTCAAGAGTTACTGCAAAAAGCTGGCATCCTCTACGCATACACTGCTTAAGTTGCATAGCAGAAATCATACCTAAGGATATCGATCTCTGAACTCCAACGATCCCCACTTTCCTGCCACGGTCATCTAAACACTCTACTGTCTTCTGACAACAGTCCACATGAGCACTGTGAGATGATAACCAATCCATCCCCAACACTACTCCATAGCATCCCAAAGGAATGACTTGAAGGTCAACAGAAGTCACAAAGGGACCTAGATCCAACTCACAACTAGGAACAAAGGCATCTACGAACACACGCAACCCGGTAGCCAACTCTACTTCCCACCTATCCGCCTGCTTAGTAGACACGAGTCCACACCGCTCCATAATGGATGAAGAAATAAAAGAATCCGATGCACCAGAATCAAAAAGCACTGAGATAGGGATATCACACAACACACCTGCGGCCTCAATAACTGTCCCCTGATGCTCAGCCTGGCGGTCATCAACCGCTGCAAACACTCTATGGGATCTACCAGCATCCCCTACTGTAGGCTCTTATGCAGCTGGCCTCTGACTCCCCGTCTTGTGGGAACGCTGAGGACACTGCGCGGCTATATAACCATACTGCCCACAAGAGTAGCAAGCTCCCCTACCTGGTCCTCTACCTCTAGTCGGCCCACTGGACTGCTAAAAGCTTCCCCTGCTAGGGGCCTGAGATGCACTCTGAGAAGACTGTCCTAGAAAACCCTGTTTGCTCCTTTGCTAGTTCTTGTTCCTTCTATGACGAGGGTTGCCACCTTGTTGGCCCTGAGACTGTTTCGATTTTTGCTACTGTAGTTGCTGTTGTAGCTACTGCTCCTGTCCACCCTTAGCGGGTGCCTAAGGAGTCCTGAATGGTGCCGCTGACTGGGACTGATACCCACAAGCTCTGTTCCCACTGAAAGGAAGACTCCCTATCTGAACTCTTGACTGTCCACCATGCGCACAGATGAGGTTCTGCTCAACCAATCTGGCTTTCGCCACCACTACCTCCACTGAAACTGGCTCAAAAACTCTAACCCCTCCATTAATGCGATCATTAAGACCTCTCAAGAAATGTTGTACGAGCATAGCCTCATCGTTGCCAATCCCGACATACTGTTTCAGCTCATAGAATCTATGCTCAACCTGGTCAACTGACATACCAAACTGCCGCAATGCATAGAACTCATCTGCCCGAGTCTATCTCCACTGCGGTGAGAGAAACCGTGCTCTAAATCTCTCTAAGAAAATCTCCCAAGAAACAGTGTTGATACTCAAACCAATTTTCTCCTCCTCTAACTTCCACCATATTGAAGAAAAATCATCAAGACGCATGATCGCACATCTCGCTCGGGTGTTCCTACTATATGGGAACATAGCGAAACACCTATCCAAACTAATCAACCAAGTCTTTGCCTCGAGACCTGTGCCTCGACCATCGAAGAAGGGAGGGTTGGTCCTCAAAAGATCCTTGATGTGACTCGAGGGAGCTGAATCATGGCCAACTGGGACCTCTCTCTCTCTCTCTCCTCTGAAACGTGCTGATGCGACTCCCCAACCTGAGCATGGATGGGCTGCTCACCGTCAGGCCTAGCGCCTAGCTTAGCTAGAACCTCCTGAAACATCTGCCTCAGCTCTTCCCTTTCGAGAACCTACTCTTCTACATGCGGTAATTCCCGATGCACTGACTGATCCTGCTCCACACTCACATGAGCGGGTGGTAGTGAAGGACTATGGCGGTCTGAACCTTGACCCCGTCCCCCACCTCTACCTCTATTGCGGCCACTAGCATGACCAACTCCCTTAGCTTTCCTAACCATGACCAAAACTGCAAAAGAGAAAACGGTTCAGATCAAAGACAAGGATAAAGCAAGGGAAATCCAAACACTAAGATCTACACACAAGGTCAAATTGAATGGGCTCACTACAATCCCAGAGTACCCAATGTTGAAACCTGGGCTCTGATACCAAATGTAATGCCCCGCCAAGAACCCTAAAGGAATGCAACTCTACAAGGCAACTAAAGGGAGAATAATTTTTTTTTTAAAAAGATTAAGTGAATAAAACATAACTTGCACAATTAAAAACATAAGCGGAAGACTATCATTGACATCCTAAAGGGTTACCAACGAAGATTACTTCTAATAAAAACTACATCACAATATTAATCCAATTATCCATCTAAAGTAGGGAAAGCCAATTACGATTAAATAACTCAAATTCATAAATTGATCTCCAAAGATAGATTTAAAGAGTTACAACATATATACTTCCAACGATTCATTTATACATAAGATGAAAGATAATAGAAACAACATATATCCCATGAACTTAAATTACAACATTTCATAAATTACATGGCTTCCATAGAACAATAAGGTACAAAGGTTACAAAGTTGCTAATACAGTGACCACACGGGCCTCAATGGTACAATATCAAGAACATGAGTTGCTACACGAAGCAAGAACCAAGATACACTGGCGAAGCCAATCCTCGCATGAAGGTAAGAACAAGATATCCGATGGGAAGTGGCACTACCACTCGACCATGTGATCCCATAATGGAACCACCCCACCGTGCTAGGAGATAGCAGAAGACCCTCAAGCAAGCAAGATAAGTACAACAGTTCACATGACTCCGCAGGACACAAGTGACTCAACTCACCAAACACTAGCGACCCTAAAGAGAGAGTGTCATCACATGGCTTAAGATGGTTACCTTAGGTAGGTCTCCATAGGTCCCGGCCCCCATCTTGGGTTATCCTGGTAACCTCTCCCGAACCCCCAGCTCCATCTAAGCATCATGCGGACCGTACCATACTTTCGTGAGGACAAGGTGGTAGGTTTGCCATTCCAGGCCTTCCCAAACACCTTGAGCCTATACAAGCACTCAACCGTGTACGGGGTACATTATCTTAATTAAATTAATAATTACCCACCCCCTAATCAAATTATTAGGTTATCACTTAATAGTTGACTTTCGAGGGGTTATCCTGCCATCCACTTTGGGTGCGGCCCCCGCCTGAAAGCCACTCTCTCTACTAGGACACTAACCAGATAAGACTCTCTATGAGAACTCTATGGTGCGGCTGACAACCATAAATAATCCAGACATAACACAGGTGAAGGACTCACAATCACAAACCCAGGGTTGACCATTAGGGACATAACACATGATGGCTCACATCCTCACGGTTTAAACATCGACACCTGACCAAGGGGTAACATCAATGACATAATGACAATCTTAACCATAATGCAATGACATTTAAACAACTAGACTGCAATTATTAAAACACAAGATCCTACACAAGCAATCTTTCTTTTAAGCGGTCAACAACATAAAATGCTCACAATAAGGATTTCTGGAATTAAAGAAATCGCATCTATTTAACATAAAAAAAGATGAAGTCACATGTCTAATAAGGTTGAATTGGAACCACATTTACGATTCTAAACCCCCAACCAGTTGATGATGATAAAATTACAATTTACCCAATTCGACTATAACCAAGTCAACATTTAAATCAAATTAAACAGATATATATAAGCTAATATAAAATAATTCCAATATGATACATATTCATCGAATATAATACCATATGATTATATTACATTACTTGGATAATGAAAATTAAGATTAATTACTTCCATATCATTTTTATATATTTTCAAAATACAAGGAAAATAAATCTAATCACTAAATCGAAGAATTATTAATTAACATTAATATCATTATAACTATCAATTAACTTTAATATTATTATTTAATATTAAATAATAACAATATTATTATTATTGATTAAATAACAATATATTATTATTTATTATTAAAAAATATAACTTTATTGATCATATTTCTAAAACTATCAATTATTATATTATTTTTTTTTTTTAACTTAAAAAAAATATATAAAAAAAAACTATAAACAAACCACGTGGGGCCCAAGGCTCCCACGGCAGCAAATGTTGCTATCCCCAAGTATGAGGAAGCAGTGCTTGCTGCATCCTCAGACTTGGGGAAGCAGTGCTGCTGCTAACTCCAAGCTGGGGAAGCAGCACTTGCTGCAGGGAGAGGGGGTGCGTGGGCTGGGTTGAGCCCAACTCCCCGCCACCGCCCCCAATCCCAAACTAATAAAAAAAGTTTTGTTTTAATAAAAAAAAAAATTTGTTTTAATAAAATTAAATTCTAATTTTAATAAAAAATGTCTGAGACAAAAAAAATAAGATACCAATAGAGATACACAGATGAAAATCTCTATTAGAAAGAAAAAAAATAACAAATACTTTCCCCAGCCAAATTCTCTTTTTTCTTTTTCTTTACAAACATTGAAACAAATAGATATATTATAAAAGTCACTGGTAATAACAATTTTACCAGAAATAAAACTTCTGAGACAAAACAGAGGCAAGGAAAATTCACCCAAATCAGCCCAATTATTCTTAAAATTAAATTGAATGGGAATAAGCGTGGTCTCTATTCCCCAATTGATTTTCTTTGCTCCAACCAAGAATGGACAAGAGAAATTTAACTCATATTTATTATTTTTAAACTGAAAATTACCAGGAAGAACTATTTTGTAAAAGCTTGGCAAAATTTTGCCAGCATAACTCTACTAAAACCCAAAAATAATATCTCCAACTACAAACAGCAAAAGCCATGAATTTCTTGCACAAGCAAAAATGAAGAACATAAATTAAATTATGAAATTACTTGGAGAGAGTTTGAGTTTGAAATTTGGTAACCAAATTGATGGGATTCTTCTTCAACAATCTCATGGCAAGCAAAGACTCAACACCCAAAACTCATAAACCAAGCTTTAAACAATAAACAGAGAATTGGAAGAAAGCATGGATTTTTAAAAATAGACAAGAAGGATTCAACCAACCTCTAGAGTTCCCAAGAAGAAGTTGTGTGCTTCAGCAGAATTCCAAGCTAATTCAAAACCCAAATCCTCCTTTCAAGAAATTTTTCTAGAATTTGTTTTTCTCCTCCAAACAAGCATATTCCTCCAAAAATCTTCTCCAAGGTAAAATAGTAAAACAATGTTTTAACCTAATTTTTTAGGTTGAAATATTTTTCTATTTAAAAACATTAAAATAAAACAATTAACTTTTTTTTTCTTTTTCATATTCCTCTAAAATAAATGGGAATTCCCTTTTATTTGAAAATTACATTTCTCATATTTAGCAATTAAATCAACTTTTCAACTAAAATGGAAATCAATAAGTTAGCTTTATTTTTATTTATTAAAAGCAATTAACTTTATTTGTTTTACTTCTTCCATTGGATTTAGACATGATTACTTTTCCAAAATAAACAACTATAGCTTTAAACCTAATAAATTAATCAATTAAGCTTGGTTCAAGGCATAAATGCATAATAATGAATAAATTGCTTATACCAACAAAGAATGACAACTTAAACTTAAATAAATAACCGAACCACTATGGCACGCAAATCAAGGAAAAGCAAAGAGACTCAAAATTTGAACCAAAGGGATGGACGACCGATTGACGACACTCACAAGAGTAGACTGAGGTTAAGGACTAGGGACAATAGCTATCTCCTCCACTCCTATCAGACATATAAGGCACGCTTAGACCTGTGAAGCCAGGTGGAGACGATACCCCGTACCTACCCGATACTTGTACCTGCAATATCCTGCATCATCGAATCACACATGCATGCATATAAATATAGAATACATGGCACACACACTGATGAAGGAGAATCGCGACGTTCCCTGTCTCATCAAAATGAGTGAAGGAAAATCGTCTCCTTGCATCCAATACAATTGCAGACGCGCAACATATATATGACACATCGCCTAGGTAAAGTAAGATATCAGTAAAAAGCAATAATCCATGAAATACTAGAAATCACCAGTACTGAAATACTGAAAATAACTCATGCATCTAATATCTAGATAAACAGGAAATAATATCAAATACGTCTGCAAAATGTCGAGCAATAAAGTGTCAACTGAATAGTAAACTGCAACATAAAATCAGTCTAATAAATCCGATCAAGAAGGGGTACTACAGTAAGACATAAGTATTCCATGACTGGTACAAAATCCTACAAACTCTTCAGATCTTAAACTCATGGCATTATTCATCACCAATTTTGCAGGTATTCCAAATCTAGTTATTACATTATCCATTAGGAAATCAATGACAACCTTACTTGTAGCTCTTCTTGTAGGAATAGCTTTTATCCATTTGGTGAAATAATCAGTGGCTACTATGATCCATCTATGACCTCTTCTTGATCTCTCAACAATTTCACCAATAAAATCAATGCCCCGCTAGACAAAAGAGGCTTCCACTATGACTGGATTTAGGGGTAAGGCTCCTTCATACTTCAGCTTGGATGAACACTTCTGACAGGGGTCACATTTCTAGACATGTGCATGGGCATCTTTGAATAAGGTAGGCCAAATGTATCCAGCCCAGATTATCTTTCTAGCAATTGTCTTAGCAGAGTAATGACCCCCACATACTCCATCATGCATTTCAATCAATACCTGTTTAGCCTGGAATTCATCCAAACATATTAGCAATTCTCCATCTCTTTTTCTCCAAAATAGATCACCTTGAATGAGCACATATTTTTGTGACTTGAGCTTCATAGCTCTTTTCTGATTATGTGTCATTCCTTCTGAGAATTCAGCATCTCTTAAAAATCAGACTACCTCTGAATAGCAAGGTTGCCTCTCAATGCTAGTGACTGAAGTACTTTTGACTTCAACATTATGTATTTCAACATCCAGAAGATTAGACTCAGTCATGAGCTTAGCTAGACCTAAACCTCTTACCAATTTAGTGATCTTTAATTCCAAATCAAATTCTTGGATTCTATTAATCCATCTGCATCTTTTCCTTATAACCTCAGACTGGGATAGAATATCCTTAACTACAGCATGTGGGACATAAGCAATGATATTTGCATTTACCAAATATGGCCTAAAAGCCTTGACAACTTTAACCAAAGCATAAGCTTGTTTCTCCATGGTTTCATATTTTAATTCTGCTACTTGCAAAGACTTGCTGTAGAAAGCTATGGGATGTTCATATCCCTCATTATCCTTTTGTAACAATACTACAGCTATTGTATGATATGAAGCAAAAGAAAATAGAGAAAAGGGCTTACTGTAATCAGGAGATTTTAACATGGGTGCTTCTTGAATAGCCTTCTTAATTTCAGCAAAAGCTTCTGAGGCTTCTTGATCCCAACAAAATTCGGTATCCTTCTTGAGCAACATGACAATGGGCTTCACTATCTCTGCAAAGTTTGCAATGAATCTCCTAACAAAATTCACTTTGCCTATAAAGGATTGAATACCTTTAAGATTCTTTGGTTCGGGCACTTTGTTTATTGTTTCAATTCTTTCAGGGTCTATCCTTACCCCTTCCTTGGAAACAATGTGTCCCAATAGTTTTCCTTCAATGACCCCAAAATGACATTTCTTTGGATTTAATGACACACCATATTCCAAGGCTTTATTGAACACCTTTTCCAAATGTCCACAATGATCATCAACCCTTTTAGAGAAACAAGTTATATCATCTTGGTAAACCACCATGATAATATTAATGAATTCTTTTAAGGCTACATCCATGGCTCTCTGAAATGTAGCTCCAGCATTTTTCAATCCGAATGACATTCTCACATAGACATATGTCCCCCATGGAGTAGTGAAAGTAGTTTTAAACTATTCAAATTCCTTCACTAACACTTGATTGTATCCTAAAAAACCATCCATCATGGATAAAAGATCACAACTTGTTACTCTCTACAGCATAGCTTCCATATTGGGAGAAGAGTAATTGTCCTTTAAAGAAGCAACATTTAAATTCCTAAAATCCACATACAATCTAATGTCCCCATTTTTCTTTCTTATTGGGACTAGATTAGAGACCCATGGAGAATTACTTATAGGTTTGATAATCCCCCCTTCTCTTAACTTAGTCATCTCTTGCTACATCTTAGTTTCTAATAGGGGATCAATAGGTCTTTGTTTGTGTCTGAAAGTCTTAGCATCTGGAAGTAGAGGAACTTCATGCTTAAAAAGATCTTGTCTATACACCTTTAGGTCTTCATAAGACCAAGCAAAAACATGCTTATATCTCTTTAATGAATTAATAAGATTAGTCCTGACATGAGGGGGTAATTTCTTCCCAATGTATACTAACTTAGGGGATGATTCAGTCCTCGGGTTTACCTCCTCCAATTCTTCCAACTTGGTGGTAGACTACTGATGTAAGTGACTGTCATTATAACTAAACTTGCTTTCCAGCTCTACCAACCCTTTAGGTATTTCATTGGTTTCCAACTAGACCACATCATTTCAAAACACTTTTTCCCTATTGTCAACCACCTCCACTAGTGCATTGCAATCAATCTTCTATCCATCATAATGATCAACACATTGGATGAACCTAAGAATATCTTCATCATCAGCAAAAACTTGCCAATTATACACATTATCAGGAATGGCAGGCCTAGATTTGATTTCCACAGTGGATATGCTGGTTAGGGTTGCATCATCATTTTTTAATGCAACATTTAACTAGGAAGTCTTCCATAATATTCTTTGATCGCTCTATCCAATTAATAGAAAATGCACTAAAATGCCCAAAAACATCCCAAACTGCATGTTTTTATCTCTTTAATCTATCATTCTTGGATGCATATTTGGATCTTACCTGAGATACAACCAATTCTAAATCCCCTAACATTGTCAATAACTGGATTCCATGCCTTTTTGCAACCTCAAGCCCCAACAATAGAGCTTCATACTCTGCATTCTAATTTGTGCACTGGAAGGCCAATAAGAATGAATACTTAAAAGTTATACCTAGTGGGGATACAAAAAGAACCCCTGGTCCAGATCCTTCTTTTTAGCAAGCCCCATCAAAATACATCTGCCACAAACCATACTGTTGTGATTCTAATTCGACCACAATTGGGTCACTATTCTTCAATTGAGGTAAAATTAGTTGAAGTCTAAAGTTATCAAGATTTACATCAATCATACAATTGAGCATATTAGGATCAACATTTTCAATTACCCTAGGAGCACGTGGCTCTTTGTACAACTTGACCTGATTTCCATTGATTGGAATGGTGGCATAAGATAAATCCAATTGAACATTTCCTCTTATCGTTGTTGCCCACTGCCTGGAACATACCATAATGGGGCTTGGTATTAGTAACAATAACATCCATTTTATAAGTTGCCTTAGGGAATGCTGCTATTTTTACTTCTTCATCTTTCATTGTATCTATCACAGGTACTTCCCTATTATCCATAGCATAGCATTTCCCATACACAGTGGTTACTGATAGTCCTATTTCTTTCATAACACCATAGGTCATAACATTAGTAGCAACCCTTGAATCTATCATGCAGTTTTTTATTAACCGGTTGTTTACTAATAAAGTGACATAGAAAGGATCTACCTATGAAGGCTCTTGAGTGATAGTGGTTCCAACATAAACCTTTGGGGTTTAGAATTCTTGATCCTTTCCAATTTTAGCTAAACCGGTGGGTAGGACTGTGTCACTGTTAGGTATACTAGAAAATAAAGACAAAGTTGCATCCCTATATTCTTCAATCTTTAGTAGTTCTACTAATGGGATAGTGACCTTCATTTGTGTAAGAGCTCGAGCCATGTCAAATGTGGAACAATTGCTTATTTTAGTATTAGCTCTAACTCTTTCTGTCCTGAGCTGACTTGCCTTTTTCACTATGGCAGCTCCTTGTATATCACCAATATCTACACTCTTGGTTACATCTTTGACCTGTTCCTTCTTTTCTTGACCAATCTTAAGAATAGTAGTAGCACTACTTGCTGCCCCCTTTTGAGTGACCTCTTTTAAGAACATGGAACCAGGTTCACCCTGATCAGTGTCCTTCTTGGTGCTTCTCAAGTTATAGTTGTGTTTTGCTTTGGCAATGGCAGCTTTAGTGAGACTTTTAACTTCTTCCTCACTAGGCCTTCTAAGATGAACTTCTTCATCCTCAATTGTTACCACATTTAATGTAGGATTCCAGTCCAAGGTTAGTTGTCCTTGAACAAACCTTTCATTATCTATCACATCACTGTATTCACTTTGTATAGACTCCTCATCACTTTCTATAATAGTTTCAAACATATTAATGTCAGGCTCAGCTTCTTGTCTCATAGATTCTTCAAGAGCCTGAGCCACTGCACACTAATGAGGAGAATGTGGTCCATCACAAGCAATACACCAAGGAGTAATTTCTATACTATGGACAATTTTCCCTTTTAAGGGATCTACAGTGTCTTGATTTTGGGTAATTTTGGGCTTCTCATTTTGTGGTTTGCCATCTATCTAATTGGTATTATATGGCATGTCATGCAATCTAGGGGGTCTATCTTGCTAGTTATAATGAGGTTTATCATTTTTGTTTACCTTGGTAGTTAGATCCTTCATAGAAATGACCAATTTCTCTATCTTGTATTCTTCCTTAGCTACTTTGCTAGGTTGTTGTTTTGTTTCTTGCCATAATCTACCATATGTTCTTCTCCCTAACTTCCCAGATGCTTTTTTGTTACTTTCTGCATTAATGGAAATTCTAAAAGAATCTCTCAAGTTATGTGGATTTTTATCCCTAAGGATATAGGCCATCTTAGAATCAAATGCATTGTAGTAGGTATTTAAACACATGTTATCATCTAGCCTCATCACCTAATACAATCTGTGCATGGCCTTTTGGAATCTAGCATTAAAATCATTGACCATTTCATTGTCAGACTTTCTGATGTTATTAAATTCATTGAGCATAAAGCTCACATTTGTTTTATCACCATATTTCTCTTGAGAACAATTTTTAAAATCTTCCCATGACCCAATGCTATTAGCTGGAAGACATTTGTACCAATCTCTTGCATCATCAACCAGGGACTGAACAAACAGTTTCATGATGACATCTTCATCCACTATTTCATAATCATTTATTAGGTCCCCAAAAGATTTTAGATGTTCCTCAGCACTAATTGCATTGTTTCTAGCAAATTTATGGAGTCTGTCCCTCAACTCAGTAGGAACATTTTTGGGATATCCTGGGATCCGATCAAAAAATAATTGTCTATATTGCTCTAAATTGATAGGTCTCCTTTGAAAAGGGATAATAACATTGTTGTTTCCCAAATTCATTATAACTTTTGGAATTGGAGACTGAGATATTTGGGTATGCTGCCTGTTCACATGGATTTGACTCACTGATGATATATTGGCAGGCACCGCAAGTTGAATTTTAACTGGGGGAAGGGAAATTTGTTGAGGATCAGTCTTACTAAGGAAATCTAATGGGAACATGATAGGGGGAGCTTTTAGATAACTAATTTTTCTTTTCACTTCCTGATTGGCTGCTTCCAACTTAGCCTTCTATAACTCCATTTGTAAATCCTCCGTTTCTTTCCTCATTATTTCCATTTCTCTCTCATGTGCTGACTATGAGAAAACTCCTTCGCACTTTTAGATCTGATTCCATCATCTACCCATTTTTGTTTTCCTTTATCCACATTAGTCCTAGGAAGCTGAGAATCACTAAGAACTTCCCTGTTTGGTTGGACTACTGACCTATATGCTTGCTTGGCTTTGGGGATCAGGATTTCTTTGATCATAGGGCCTTCCTCATCACTCTTTTCCTTTTCCTTAGCTAGCACTTCAAGGTCAGCTATTTGTCTAAGAAGCCTATCTCTCTCCATTAATTTAGCTTTGACTTGCTTCTCCTTATTGCTTCCTTTTGGGCCCTTAGGGATATTAAATGGTGAACTCTCTTATTCAAATCTTCAATCTCTTGGGACACTTTATCTTCATCAGGGAAATTTTCCTCAGAATTAGATACATTGACTTGATCTATGTCAATCATACTAATGTTTCCATCTATTGTTCTAAGCAGAGAGTGTCTAATTGCATTTGAACTAGTCCTATCTCTTGTAGAGATACTAACATGGGATAAATCTTGATTTAAAACATGTGCATTATCAATATTTCCAAACAATCCTAAATGGAAACCTAATATATCATGTTCAGAATCTCTGGAAGAAGAGTTAGACTTTGCGTAAAAAGGTCGATCAGGCATCTTATTGGCATTATTAGTCTTTTGTACCCAAGCAACATTTGATGGCTCGTGTAAAACTGATCTCTTCTGGCCTCTTCATGACTGCTCTGGCAAACCCTCTTGCAAGGTTTCATCAGGATGCTTCTTCATGAATGATCTACTATTTTTTCCTCCTTATATTATGCTTGTTCTCCTTTTAGAATGATTTGTACTTTAAAAGGACTAGTTCCAAGATAACAGAGTCACCACCCACAAGAATATGGGAATTATGAAAACAAGCTTAGAATGAAAGACTGCAATTCCACAACACAATGATTTTCTTTATAAATTCAAGCACAAAATCTACATCTGGATTCTTAATGTGACTTATCCCATCCGGGTCACCACAATATGAATAAAATCTTTCTTAACCAGAGACTTTTAACAATTCATTTACTCCCCAGCAGAGTCGCCACTTTTGTTGTCTTCAAAATCAGATTCACTTCAATATTCTTATAATAATATGAGAACTCTAAGCAGAAGAGATATTAAAGGGAAGGAAACTCTTAGGACAACATATGACAAGGTTTGATTTAACCTTCTACACTTTGGATCTACTCAGAGTCTAGGCGAGTATACCTTTATGAACTAAATTCACACTTTAAAAGATAAATCCACAGCAAACCAGTCTAGAAAACCAATGGATCTAATCACCTTAAAACTTACTAAAACAAAGGAATGAAAATTATACTCATATTTAGTATTTTGACCTACAAAACATATAATAGACAACCTCGATCTATACCAGTGCCTTATCCAAGGTCACATAGTCATCTAAATTCAAACAATACTCCCCAAACAAAATATCTCTACACATCCCATTGGCTCGGCTTCTGTTGATCCCTATATATGCCTAACACACATAAGAATTTATGCATACCAAATTAAACTATGCTCATCAAGATTCAAAGTATCCTATAGAAAATTTACTAGTAGAAATAATTCTTGCATATTTAATTCCCCTCCTGAAGAGAAAAGCTAAGAAAAATATCTACTGAAAGTTGCCTTACAACCCTATTCAAACAAAATAACCCTGGATTATTCAGAATGAAATAGTAAAGCTTAGATAAATTTCTGCAGCGTTTTCTTTCAATTCTTTACGATCTACTTTGTATTAGTCCTAGTATCCATTTATAACAATATGGATGCACATAGCTTCAGACTTTCCTAGGAAAATTTGTTACAATAATTTCTTCTCAAGAAGAAGTTACAAAGATCTTTTACAAAAATAGTTACAAGTCCTTTTCGACCTCCGTAGCGTCTTCTACTTGCTTTCCAGTTGCAACCTCTTCTAACTGTTCAAGAGGGCCCTCTAACTGCTCTACATCCTGGATGGCATATTTTCTCGTCCACTCATTGTATACATCATCAGTTCGCCACATCAAGTTAATCACTTTTGCCTTTGCCTTGGTTAACCTCTTCCAGGAATTTCTCATCTTGTTGACTTCTGAATTGAGAAAACCATAATGAGATTTGATTTTCTCTATCTCCTAAATTGTTACAACAAAAAAGGAAGTGTCATCTAAGTCGACAATTCCTTTTATTCTAGTTGACAGTTTGGCTTCTAATTCTTTAAGCCACACTTGTTTGTCCTTCAGTTGATCTGGGCTGACAAAAACTCCAAGGAGCAATTCAAAAACCCAATCAGTGTACTCCTTCTTGTACAAGTTGATCTTCCTGTCAGCATTGTCTATCCCTTCTGCCAATTTTACTTGATCTTTGGTTGTATCACAAGTGATTTGATAATAGAATTGGCCCCTGCTTCAACATAAGATACATAAATAAGATCCAAGTCCTGCTCTCTAGGCTTCCACTTGTCAAAAATATGCGTCAAAATGGCCTTATCTCCATTTAGCTCATTCCACATATCCAAAATCTTTCTTATGTTGTTATATAATAGTGAGGCACTCATGGTATCTACAAAACTTGTAATGGTGGCCCTTACTCTTTCCTCATACTTCTTTGCATACAAGGTCTAAGCTTGTTTTAAATTCTCCAACTCTTGAGGAGTGATCTCAACCATTTGGGAGCTAGAAGGTGCTAGAGATGGTGGGAACTCAATGATGCGGCTGGTAGGTGGAGGTCTTGTAGGAGAAGAGGAGATCATCAATGTTGAAGACTCACTTTAATGGTACTATCTTGTCAACTGGCTCTGTAGTTTAGCAATGATGCTATCTTTACCTCTTACCTCTTCCTTAGCACTATTGTAAGCCTTCAAAATTGTCTCCAACTTGACTTGGAGGTCTTCTTTTTCCTTAGCTTCCCTTTCTTCTACTGCAACATTAAATTTTGCAGTCTCTAGCACAGTGCTAGCAGCGTCCACCACCCCTGTGTTTTGCACTCTTTTTACTACTATTCAACCAAGGTAACTTGAACCTGGGGTGTCCTTATTTCTCCCATTTTCATCTCTTTTGAGGGACCACATGCCCAATTGAGCATTGTCTTTGTTAAAAGTGATTCCCTCCATGGGTTTGGTTTCTTTTCTCACTGCCTCTAGTACCAAGGCATCTGTTATGTCCCACTCAGGGAGAATAAGTACTCCAGCTTGTGCCACCATATCTCTTCCTTGCTTAGGAGTGATGGTCTTAAACTCATCCATCATTTCTTGCTTTATTTCCTCCTCCACCAAAGTTGGATCTTTGTGAGGTTGCTCACCTTTTCTCTTCTCACATCTTGCATTGTATTTGTCTATATTTTGCTTCCATACAAATTGCATGAATGCTCCTAATGTAACAAAGTTATTGTTAGCCAAGAAGTCCTCACTAGCGTATATGATCTTAGGATCCCACTCCTGGCCCTTGAATTCATTGGTAGTGATTTTCATCTCAGCAATAAGGGGCTCTTCTGGCATTCCTTCCTCTACTTCATTATAAGTGCAGGCTATTTCTCCCAAGCTACCTAGCTGTATAAGTTGTTCAGCTACTGCCTATTCATCTCCTATATGAATAGGGGATTGGGATGGAGAGTACAAGGGTGTATTAGATTGTATCTATTTTCCTACTCTCTGCTTCTTTGGGCTCTCTTGGATGTCAATGACATCTTGTATCTTCCTCTTTCCTTTATAGATAGAGGGCTCCCCTATTATAGGCATCAACACACTATAATTAGACTTCTTGTGCAATGTATAGTCACTAGGACGGATTTCTCTAGTGGGGGCAGACCTGCTTAGAACCATTCTTGCCTTTTCATGTTTTTTTTAACCACAACCTCCCTCTTTTCTTTCAGAGTCTGCATTACATCCTCAAAGCAAAGAATTAGAAATTTTATTTTCTCCTCAAAAGGGAAAAGGCTAGACAATGGGTAATAGCTGGCATCAAACTGATGTACAAAATCTAAGGCTTTTTTATAAGCCACCCATTTTTCCTTCCTCAGCTCCTACTCATCTAGATCAAACTCATTTCTAATAAGGTCTTCAGAAAACTGGAATTGATGGGGTCTACCTCTGCACACTGCTCTCTTTCTCAACATGCCATTGAAGAAATCTTCTAGATCGGCACAGCTGGATATTGCAGTTGACAAATGATAAGGTTTGAGGAAATCCTCAAAATAATTCCAACCTCCCTTGGTTATTACAAATTGGTGGGCTATAGTAACCGTAGGGAAAATAGTCCCTTTACCCCTGCATATTAGCTCTTCCTCTTGTACACTAGCAATTTGTCTGAGGACTTCTACAATTCCCACTTTGAGAGGGACTTGATAGGGAAATAAGAATGGAGTGCCTCTGAAACCAAATAATCTGAAAACTATGGAGACAGTGTATAAGTAAATATCACCCCAATTATGGGCAATTTTTATACTTTCTGCAAATTCTTTTGGTCTGATAAATTCCAAAAGAACCTTGGGGATTCTTGGGTTTTCTGAGTAGAGGAGAGTCCTAATCTTTGATGCAAAACATTTATCAAAATTTAAGAAATTTGCATCATCTTTGTCCCATGACAGCACTGTACTCCATAGTTGCACTGACATTTTTTCTCCATCTTTCTCTTTTATGAGGTCCATTCCACTTGCAAAGTAATCACCACCTTTGAATAAAAATAGATGCATGAGGAGTGAATACCATCTGAAAGGCCTATTAACCTTTCCATTCTTTATTCCTATCAACCATCCATGGATAGCATTAGTAATAAAAGAAGCATAATCAAAGGTTACTGCAAGAGAAGGATTCAAAATCTGAGCAATCATTAGCATGTAATGATTGGGCATATTTGCCTCAGCATCCTCTCCTAAAATATGGCAAAGCGACCAATACAATCCCTTAGCCCTAAGGGTGAATAGTTTCAATGAGAAGGGCTCTTTAGTGTTGGGTCCTCCAACTGTCAACCCACCTATTTTCACAAAAAATTCCTTAAGAGGCCCATTTCTAAGACGGTTCCTCTATGCACTGTATACTTGAGCTAGTGATTTGAAGTTAATGGGTTCCAGAAAATTGGTAAACTCATTAGGCCCAAAAGCACTTCTGAATTCCTCATTATTGATTTCAATGAGGGCTTTCCAATTTATATCCCTAATGCTCCTTATGACTGGATCATAATTATGTTCAATCTGAGTCAAGAGATCCATATCCATGAATACTCCTGGAACTACCAATTTCCCTACATCTAACTCCCAAATGCTATTCTACGGGGTTGGAGAATTTCTCATACCAAATCTGACTTTGAATAGCCCCAACCCAAACAACCCAACCTGTGGATCTCTCAACCAATTAACCTTATCATATAACCCTTCTCCTATCTTCAAACAAGGAGCTCTTGGCACTAATTCTATTACTTTTGATGCCTCATTAGTCGACAATGTCAACTATTCGAGAAAATCATCACAAATGGCCCTTTCCTGGTAATTAACTTTCCCTGAAAATTCTCTCTTAGGTGCCATCTTAAAATATGCAAGCAATTTAAACTATTACCCCAATTGATTTTGTGACAAAATCAAGACCTCAATTAACACACCCTTCTAAGAAATTACTACATGAGAGTACAAGAAAACCTATTTTTAGCTTGAAGGAATCCACTCTGCAACTGAATGAACTAACTCTGTATTTGAAGAAAATAGCTCTGTATCTGCTCCTCTGCAACAATTCTTTGGAATGATACCTTTACTAAATCGATAGGAGATCATATATGGTACTCAGGCTCTTAACTGTGACATTGATACTACATGCTTTGGCCGTCCCTTTAGAATTGAATTCATGAGAGAGTTTGAATTTTCGCTCCAACGGGTCACAACATACCTACACATCTTTTCTCTTTCGCTCTTTCGTTGTTTCGTAGAGCATAACTTTCAAGCAGTTTCATTAAACGAAATCACGCCAACCGTCTGATCAAAGGAAACTTGATTTGCCTTTACACTAACTTAACAGCTTTGCCTTCGTGATGGGCCGTACCTCCTTTTCACCATTTCATAGGCTTTATCCTCCGAGCACTTCTCCTTCACAAAGCCATGCCAAGCATTAGATGGAAATCTAACCGCTTGTAATTTAACTCTTACTGAGACCGTCATCTTCTTCATTAACCGCACCATTATCCTTATTGCTAACGGTCTTTCGCTATTTCACGTAGCTTAAACAGCCTTCAACTTCGGGCCATGAAACAATGTGAAGCGTTGGATCAAATTGGAGATGACCATCCTTTAAGAGGAACCTTTATGATTTCTTTACTTACGTCGCTCTTTCATTGGTTACTGAATACCACGTGGCAATCAACCATTAGCCTTGGTTACTGAATACCACATGGCAATCAACCAAATACGAGCACTTTACCTTTGCGAATCGACGTGGGCCATTAGATTATTTTTGACTTGCTCGATGCTTAACAATCTTAACTGAATCCGTCAGATGTGGGCCCTCTAACTCAACTCTATCCACCTAGCATCTACTCACTTTTTAACTAACATGTCGACCTTTCATTTGCTGAGAGGAAACATCTGATTCCACCTCATCCTTGACACTTGCATCCGCTAGGTCATTTCTTATCCCATGGCATGACTCACCTCTGGGACCCACCTTTTAATCCTTAGACCCATCGTGTTGACTGTTGTGACCTAATTGTTGCGAAAGCTAACTGTCGAACATCTCCATCCTACGAAGCTACGCTAACCGTCAGATCAGATCGGACTTGATCACCTGTTATGCTCTTATAAAAAACTCCCTTTTCACAGACCAAAAAACCTTTTTGATGTTTCACAGAGCATAATCTTCAAGCATCTATCAGCCACAAAATAGCGTGAATCATCGGATCAGATTGGACTTGATCACCTTTTAGTCACTTAGAAAGTCTTTGCTGTAGGGTCCCACCAAACGCTTTTGCCATTTCATGAAAGGTATTTCACTTGCAAGTTTCAGCTACGAAATAACGCCAACCATTAGATCTTGAACAAGATGAAGCCATTTTAAACTAGACCAAATGTGCCATTTAGAATGCATTTCCCTTTTGCCATTTCGTGAGTCTTAAACCACTTGCAACTTCGCCTAATGAAATAGCAAAAACCATAGATCCATCTAAGAGCTACGTACAACTTACTAGGCCCGACAACATTAGGAAGAAAAAACATAAGGCATAAATTTTCACGATTAATTCGACAACCGCCTAGCCAAAAGACATGGGGGGACACCTCTTATGACCCCAAGACCCATTACTTAAGTGGATAAAGTAATGAAGGAATAGAAACTAGAGGGTTTTGATCAAACATTGAACAATTTAAAATTAAAACCCTAAACCCTTAGGACCTAACACAGAGCTTGAAGTAGTTGATAGTGTGTCTAACTCAAAATTTCAAAAACAGCCAATTATGGGAAAAGAAAACCCATTTTTTAAATAGTAATAACAGAAAGAATGCACCTCCACTAGTGCTCTTTTTGTCATTAATGTTCCCTACCCAATCTGAATCAGTGATGACACTTAAGCTGAAGTCTTAATTATCCGGATACCAGAGACCATACTCATCAGTCCCCTTGAGCTATCTAAATATTCTCTTGACTGCAATCATGTAAGTCTCTTTCAGATTTGCAGAAAATATGGCAACCAAGCCAACAACTTGTGCTATGTTCGATCTACTGTGTACTGCATACTACAACTTACCAATCATGGACCAGTAAAGTGTCTCATTCACTTCATGAGCCTCATCATATTTAGAGAGCTTGTAACCTATAACCATTTGAGTTCCAATAGGTTTGCAATCTTCCATTCCAAAAGTTTCAGAATTTCCCTTATGTACTTGGTCTGGCTAATGAATATGTCATTCTTTAGTAGTGAGACTTTAAGGGCAATGAATAATTTTATCTCGCCAACCATGGACATCTCAAATTCTTGCTTCATTTGTTCTGCAAAACCTTTTCTCATCTCATCATCTCCTACAAAGATGATGTTAGCTACAAAGATCTCCACAATTAGATGTTTTCTTTCATCTCCAGTCTTCAGATACAGGTTACTATTATCACTGGTTCTTTTGAACCCTATGCTTAGTAGATATAGTGCAACCTCTCATACCAAGATCTTGGTGCTTGTTTTAGCCCATATAGAGCCTTTTGCAACCTGCATACCATATTTCTTCTATCTTCATATGCAAACCCTTTCAGTTGCTCTAGGTATACTTCTTCCTCTAAAACACCGTTCAAGAATGCCGATTTGACATCCATTTGGTAAACTTTGAAATTTTAGTAAGCAGCATAGGCCAACAAAATTATGACCCCTTCTAGCCTGGCCACCAGTGCAATGGTTTCTCCATAGTCCAAATCTTCTTCCTGAGTATAGCCTTTGTAGACTAATCTTTCTTTGTTTCTTACCACTTGACCGGTTTCATCCATTTTGTTTCTAAACACCCATTTGGTACCTATTACATTTTTGTTTTCCGGTCTGGGCACTAGAGTCCAAGTTTCATTTTTCTCAATTTTCTCTAGTTCCTCCTCCATGGCTCTGATCTAGTCATCATCTTTTAGAGCCTCCTTTGTTGTTTTGGGCTCAATTATGGAGAGCAGACAAGCATTCTCTCTTTTTATTCTTCTAGTCGGTATCCTGCATCTTTGTCACCAATGATATTTTCAGCAGAGTGATTGTTTCTGACATAATTTGCTAATACAGGTTCATTTCGTGGAGCTTCCTCCATCAATTGTGTAGGTTCTACTTCACAAGCTTCTTCATTTACCACTTCAACAGGATCCTCTTCAACAAGTTCCATCAGTACAATATACTCGAACCCTTTATATTCCTTTGGTTCACTCTTGATATCATGTTCATTTTTCTTAGAGTACTCATCTACTCTGACATTCGCACTCTCCATAATCTTACCGGTCATTTAGTTCAAACATTGGTATGCCATACTCTTTGTGGAGTAACTTAAGAAGGTTCCTTCTATTGTTCTAAAAAATGAGCAAACCAAGATCACCTGCAATCTATCTATGAAGTGGCCAACTTCATATAATGAAGAACTTCAGGCTTGGACAACATAACAAGGAATTGAATCCTTCTACTCTTCAAGCTCTACAAAACCTAGGTAGGTTTACCTTTTGATGCATTGAATCAGACCCATTACACAGATGCCAATGCCAACAAAGTAGATAGATCTCATCAAGGCTCAACAATAAGGAGGTTACTGCAGATGGGCTATATCTACATTGACATCTCAACAAGATTGGAGCATGAGATAGGTGGAACAAACTAAAACTACAAACATAAAAGTAAATGGATATTTGACTTTTTTTAAATCTCTGAGAATCCCTAGAATCTACAAGACCAGTGCCTTATCCAAGGGCATGGAGTCATACATCAAACTATAAATGGAAACCTTTATTATAAATCCAATTTATTGAAAAAGATATTCCTGTATTAATGCTTGGCATTAATACATTCTAAACTCAAATAGAGGATCATACATATCCAAACATTATCCTGAATCCAAAATGATTGTTCATAGAATTTAAACTCTTCCTTGAAGAGTACCTAAGAACACCCATTACACTCCCACTTTGAGAGAACAAACCCAAACTCCCTTGAAGACTGGATTTATTGAAAATAAGAGAAGGCCTAGAGACAATCCAATAAACTGTATATATGCCTTACATATATGTGACCTGCAACAAAGAAAAAATATTTGCAGCAAGAAATACTCTATTACTTGAAAAAAGGACACTGCTATACAAAACTCTAGAAAAAGACTCAGAGGTGGAAATGTGGAATATGGAGCTCTCTCACTTACCAAAAATTCTGGGACCCTTACAATGAGAAGAAATTCAAAATAAATAGGAAGAGAAGAAAATCGGATTTCATCTTTGACAATGGAAACTACCAAATCTTTTGCATTAACCGCCCGCACACTTGGTCTGTAGAAAATCTTATCATTCTGACTAAAAATAAATTCTAAGATCCCAAGGTAACTGCCCCAAAAATATGTCATGGGTTACACTTGACTGTAGAAATGGCTTTGTTAAATCAAGAGCTTTCCAATGATATATAATATGTCTATATTAGGGCAAAAGAATAATCCCTCAGTCATCAATCTCTTGGATGAGCTTAGTCATTAATTTCCCTTGCAGACCAGTCAGGCCCAACAATCATTTAAATATTTTCATTTTCACTATAGTCTAAAACTATACACTTATTTTGACTTTGATTTTTTCCTCCTCTGCACTCTGCCACGTGTCACCTTTGGATTGGCTCTGGAGTCCCTCTCTGTGCCACTTGTCCTACCATCTGAGCAAGGTCAAACCTACCCTCTGACCTAGGCCCGCCTTGTCACCATGTCATGATGGTTAACTAATGAGTGATTTCCCATCACGGTATAGCGATAGCCATATGATCTTTTCCAACCTGTGCGTTCTTTATTTCTCCTCTGGGCCTCTCTCCTGTCGGGTCCCACCACTTGGTCGCCAAGTTGTGCCGCTTAGCCATCGAGCATCTTTCCATCGCGACATGGTGACCATTATCGGATCAACTCACTCGACCATTGGATCATCCTCAACCTGTTTGGCCTTTATCTCTTCTGAGTTGCTCCCTCTATCACTTTGTCCATCCACGCCATGTGTCGACATTTGGTTTGCCCATGGATCCACCTAACCACCACATGGACTTGCCACTGGACTTGGGCCCGCCCTGGTTATTTTCCTACTCTCTGCCACATGGCATATCCTGATTTGTTCTAGGTCCCACATGGACGACCACCTCAACTACCACCTCGCCAGTCGCCAAGTTGTGATGATTAACAGTTGAGCACCTTCATCTTGTGGTATGGTGACAACCATTAGATTGGCTCAAACCTGCTTGATCTTTAACACCTGAGCCGCTCTCCCTTTCCGCATGTGTTTTGTCACCAAGTCACAGGGGATAGTTGGTGAGCATCTTTCTATCGTGGTATAGCAACTATCATTGGATTTTTCGCATCACCGTTTGATACTCCTTGATTTGCTAGACCTTTACCTTGGCTGATTTGCCCCCTTCTGTCGCGTGTCACCACATGTCAACCACTAGTTCGTTCTGAGATCTGCCTAGGCACCACCTGACAATCGGGCCTTCCACACATCAGCCTATGGTTCACCACCTAATCCACCTGAGCATGGCCTCATCCACCACCTCAGCGCCATCGGACCCACCACTTCCTTTGGTCTATTCGGCATCAGTCTTTCAGTGAAACTTCCTCCCTCGGCAAGCCTTTCATATGTCTCATCAAACCTACAGTTTCATCGATGCCCTTATTTTATCGGCGGCACCAATTTGGATTTCTTCGATGTACCTTATGTTGATGGAATTGAGCCTTTGGTGAAACCTTTTGGAGATCCATCACGATCAAGGTTTGTTCGATAAGTCACTTTGAGTGACATGCCACCTATTCTACCACTTGTCACCACCGCTGGACCTTCCACTAGCACATCGGCCTGCCACCTCACCAACCACTAGACTGCCACCTCATGAGTCACCAAGTCATGGCGATTAACAATCGAGCACTTCTGCATAGCAGTATAGTGATGGTCATCCAATCGTCTGCAACTTGCTCGCCTGATAATTTGCCCTTTTACTGCAAAATTTGGCCACTTTGAGATGCATGCACGTGGGGGGACCCACCACTTCCTTAATTGGCCACTTGCCAAAAGCTCGTAAGCTTTGACACTAAGGATGTATACGGCCTTGCTTTTAAATATAACAAATTTCCTTTGCGCGGCCAATGTGGGATAAATGGTCTACGTCTGGCCCTTTTCTTGAAAGTCCTCTACGTCCTTTGTTTTGTCACGTGACTCCTACCATTTGCTTTCGCCCAAATATTTCTGAGCCTCTTCAAGAACCATGCAGGGGCATTGGCAACATACCAGCCAATTGCATTTACTTGGAAATTTCATGCGAGGGGAGGATGCAAACTGAATTTTGTTTTTTCTTTCTTTGAAATGAATGCCTATCGAGCTGACCCATTAGGTAGTCCTTTGATAGCTGATGCAAAAATTAGAAATGGGCCTCCCAAATTCATCAAAAATAATGAGTCCCAACACCTACATCACTCTTGGGATCAAATTTTCCAGAGTACTCATCCCTCTTGATGTAGCACTTGCTTCCAAATACTTTGAAATAACAAACATTAGGTGAGTATCCACACCATAATTCATAGGGAGTTTTAGTCATCCCTTTCTTTACCTGTATCTAGTTCAAGGTGTACACAACAGTGCTCACTGCTTCTCTCTAGAAGATATGTGGAATATCCTTTTGTATCATCAGAGTCCTCACACAATCAATAAGAGTTTTGTTCCTTCTTTCAACAACCCCATTTTGCTAAGGTGTTCTGGGTGCAGACATCTATCTCATAATCCCCTGTTCTTCACAGTAATTCATGAACTCTTGAGAGGTGAACTCTTCTCCTCTATTTGATCTCAGACATTTCAGATTCTTACTGGTTCCTCTCTCTACTTGAGTCTTGAAGACTTTAAACATGTGAAAGGCTTCATATTTTTCTTTCAAGAATACAACCCACATCATTCTTGAGAAGTCATCCACAAACAACATGAAATACTGGTCTCCATAGAAACTCTTGGTTCTCATAGGACCACATAGGTCTCTATGAACTAAGTCCAACACAATTTCAGATGAAAAAGACTTGCTACTGAAACTAGACCCGATTAACTTTCCTAGTTGGCATTCTTTACACATAGCATTTTTACGTTTCACTATATTAGGCATACCTCTGACAAACTTCATCTTACTAACTTTTGCTATGCTATCAAAGTTGAAATTGATGGTATGATGAAAGAATAAGTATCCGGTTAGGGGATTTCAATTCTATTGTAATTGTTAGAAAACAAGAGGAGTTTCTTGATCTGTCTGAATAGCACTAAATTTGCTTCATCAGATCCATTTAAGCATCTATCTACCTTTAATCAAACTACAAACTCACTCTCCAGTTCAAAAATCACACACTTAACTTATTTCTACCAACTCTTGCCAACACTAAACAAAACAACTTCATTGACCTTAAATACAAATCAATTAGGTGAGTAACATAACAAAAATCTAATCTTCTCATCGAGATTACAAACAAGTCGGTACAAGTATGACCATTGGATTTTATAGCAATCTCTACACATTAATCAAGAAAACATCAACCGCTCCTTGATTACCACTTCATTGAGCTCAGTAACTCATCACGCATTTTGCATTAGATGCAATACAATTTGTTCACTCCCTAGACAAACAAATGCACCAAAACATTTTAAACTTGTCTTCATACAATGACCTTATGTGTCACCATCATTACCGCTCAACATCAGATCATAAACCAACATAACCAATTCAACAACCTTAATCGGTTAGGGTTTAACAAAAACAATAGGTAGCGTTTACAGGTTACATAACATAGAAAGGGTTTAGCCTTTTACTCCGATTACTGGTTCAACTCACAAACTTACATACCGGTTTACAATAACCTTCACAAAGCTCTTGCTACCAGTTACAAGTTAATATGAACAATAACAACAATATCAGGAATATCATTATCGGTTCAATTGACATCAATGACAATAAAACATATCATTAATTTAATATTCATACAAATGCCAACAATCTCCCCCTTTGGCATTGATGGCAATACAAAATATCAACATCATTGCTTGTTGTTGTGATTGTGAATAGGAATCCTAGTTTACATTACCAAGTATTCACATGCTCTCTTTGTCTTCAGTCTGTCACAGATTTTCGTTCCCATAATCACATAATTCTTCTCCCCCTTTGACATTAATGCCAAATTTAAAGTAAAACATGTAATGTTAAATTTCACCATCTATCAACAACATACTGCAACTTGATGCTCCCCCTATGGAATACATCCACTTATACATCAACTCTTGTAAAATTTTGCAAGTGATTCAGGGACTAATGAAGTCAACATCATGTTCAACTGACTTCATGAAGAGGGACAACCCCTAACTGACTTCTAAGATACTCAAAAATAGTCTTAGGTAGAGGTTTGGTAAAAATATCTGCAAGCTACTCCTTGGTAGAAACATGCTCTAAGATATCATCTTTGCTCTGAAATTTTTCCCTCAAGAAATGATACTTCAATTCAATGTTCTTGGTGTGCAAAATAGGATTGTTGGAAATATTTATGGCATTTGTGTTATCACATAAAATATTTATAGGTTTTGAAATATTCATCTTAAAACCTTGCAAAATGTGCCTCATCCAAATAGCCTGTGTGCAATTCATATAAGCTACAAAATACTCAGCTTCAGCAGTAGATTGTGAAGTGCAACTCTGCTTTTTACTACTCCATGAAACAAGCCTTCCTCCAAGAAAAAATTCTCCAATGGTTGTGCTTTTTTGTTCATCAACATTTCCTGCCCAATCAGCATCTATGTATGCCTTCAAATCAAATTTTCCTCCATATGGATACTATAATCCATAGCCAACAGTACCTTTCAGGTATCTAAAGATTCTCTTGGTTGCTATCAGGTGTGTCTCCTTAGGATTCTTCTGGAATCTAGCAATTATACCAACCGCATGGGCTATGTTTGGTCTGTTGTGAACAACATAGTGCAATTTGCTAATCATTGACCTGTATTCCTTCTCATCAATAGACTTAGATTCATCTTCCTTGGACAACTTACAACCTATAACCATTGGTGTCCCAACTGGTTTACAATCACTCATGCCAAAAGTCTTCAAAATCTCTTTTACATACTTAGACTGTGTAATGAAAATACCATTCTTCATTTGTTGTATCTGCAAGCCTATGAAAAAATTTATTTCCCCTACTAAAGTCATTTCAAACTCATTTTTCATTTCATTTGCAAAAATGTTTCTCATGACATCATTACCTCCAAATATAATATCATCAACAAATGCTTCACTTAAGAGTATTTCATCTCCTTCAAACTTGAGATATATGTTACTATCGTCATTGGTTCTCAGAAAGCCTATCTTCATTAGATGTGTATGAATCCTTTCATACCATGCTTTGGGTGCCTGCTTTAATCCATATAAAGCCTTATGCAATTTGCATACCATGTCTTTTTCATCAGTCAAAGCATAACCATCTGACTGCTCTATGTATACCTCTTCTTCCAATATCCCATTCAAAAATGCAGACAACATCCATTTGATATACCTTGAACTTTTTATGGGCTGCAAATGCAAGTAAAATTCTAACACCTTCTAGTCTTTCTACTGGTGCAAAATTTTCTCCATAATCTTCTCCTTCTTGTGCATAACCCTTGTAGACTAATCTTACCATGTTGCGAACTACAACACCATCTTCATTCAACTTGTTCCTGTATACCCATTTAGTACCTATAACATTCTTATTCATCGGTTGGGGTACTAGGGTCCAAGTGTTGTTCTTCTCAATTTGATCCAATTCCTCCTCCACAACTTTAACCCAATGATCATCACCAAATGCCTCCTTAGCAGTTATTGGTTCAATGGTGGAGATCATGCAACAATTCTCTCTAATTCTTCTTTTGGTTAGCACTCCAACATCCTTATCTCCAATAATCTACTCAGGAATGTGATTGAGTCTCACATATCTAGGAACAACATGATCATTATCTTCAGGTTTAGCTTCTTCGTTATCATCATCTTCTTCTGAATTTATCTTTTCCGGTTGAACTGGTTCATCAAAATTTGCTTTGCCAGTTTCATATTTCACAGTTTCTAGTTCCAAAAAAAAAATGCAAGGATCTTCATCCTTCTTCTCTGAACTCATTCCTTCTGAGACTTCAGGAAATTCATCCACTCGAACATCAACACTCTCAACAATTCTCTATGTCCAGTTGTTAAAATATTTGTAGGCCTTACTCTTGGCGGAATAGCCAAGAAATATGCCTTCATCACTCTTAGCTTCAAATTTGCTAACATAATCACCTTCTTAATAAAACATTTACTTCCAAATATCTTAAAATAACTAACATCGGGTGATCTTCCATACCAATATTCATAAGGAGTTTTTTCCTTACCTCTCTTTACCAGAACCCGTTCATTGTATAGATAGTTGTGTTGACAGCTTATCTCCAAAAGGTTTTCGCTACACCTCCTTGTATCAACATCATCCTAGCAACTTCAACAACTAGTCAGTTGTTCCTTTCTGTGATACCATTCTACTATGGTGTCCTTGGTGTAGAAATGTATCATTTGATACCATTCTCTTCACAATACCTAGTGAATTCCTCAGAAGTAAATTCACCGCCTTGATCTGTCCTTAGACATTTTATCTTCTTATCGCTCTCTTTCTCTTCTAAGGTCTTGAATGCCTTGAACCTACCAAAAGATTCAGTCTTATCCTTCAAGAATGTGACCCACATCATCCTTGAGAAATCATCAGTGAGAATCATAAAATATCTCTCACCTTGAATGCTTTTTCTTCTTATTGGTCCACAAAGATCTGTATGAACCAAATCTAACAAGTGCTCTGCTGAGAAGGATTCTCTTTTGAAAGTTGAAGAAGTCATCTTTCCTAACTGCCATTCTTTGCAAAGAGAATTAATTGGTTTGTCTAACTGAGGCAAACCTCCTACTGCCTTGGACTTACTCACTTTAACAATGTTATCAAAGTTTATATGACAAAATCTCCTATGCCAAAGCCAACTATCATCTATTTTTGAAATAAAATAGTTTCTAACTTTAGAATTAAGATGAAATAGGTTACCTTTAGTTTGTTTCCTGGTTGCAATCAATTCACCTTTGTTGTCAAAGATTTTGCACATACCATTTCTAAACTCCAGTGGGTATCCTTGGTCATTGAGTTGTGCCACACTCAAAAGATTGTGCTTTAGTCCTTCAACCCAACAGACATCATTTGCACTGCTCTTCCCATTAAGAGAAATAACTCCTTTACCTTTAACCATGTAGGGTGAGTCTTTACCAAATCTAACAACACCACCATCAAATTATTTCAAGGAAAGAAATTTGCTCCGACCACTGGTCATATGATGTGAACAACCACTATCAATGATCCAATCATTAGAGTTATCCATCCTAGATACTAATTCCTTCTGGTCTGATATCTCTTCTTTAATAGCTACAAACACAATATCTTCACTAGCATCACCATCAGATTCTTCATTAGTGATACCACTATCAATAGCAATAAAACAATCTCTTTTGCCTTTACCCTTATAGTTCTTGAATTTTACTCTCTTGTGTTCATTTTCACCATTAGGACAATTAGCTGCTATGTGACCAATCTTGTTGCATGAAAAACATTTTAAAAGTAATTTACCTCTGTATTTACCAGTGCCTCTAGGCAACCACTTTGCCAATAATTCTTTAAGCTCCACTAAACTGTCTTCATCATTAGCATCTCTGCTCGATCTAGATTCATAACCATGACTAGTATCTCTACTTTTTCTCACACATGGGTTAGAAACAGAAGCTCTAAATGCAGACTCATATTTTTGTATACAACCATCATAACCATTTAATTCAAAAGCAGTAAGCTTTCCAATGATGGAGTCAAGAGTTACCTTAGTTTTGTCAATGGACTTTAGCTCCTGAATAGATACAACTTGAATAGCATAGACCGGTAGCAGGGTTCTTAGTACCTAAATGATTATTGTGGCATCTTCAAATTTCCCTCCTGCACTCTTAATTTCACTGACTCTCTTTTATCCTTTGACCATACTGCTAAATATTCTCACCTTCAGATATCCTCATGTCATCAAACTTTCCTCTTAGACTCTCTTCTTTAGCAATCTTAACATGTTCATCACCGCTATAAATCGCTTCAAGTTTTTTCCATACTTCATATGCAGTTTCAAGACTATGAACATTTATATATTCAACATCAAATAAAGAGCTAATAATATCCTCCAATGCTTGATGATTTTCTTGTTGTTCTTTCTTCTAATTATCAGTCAAAATTTTAGTAGGTGCAATATACTTAGTATTTGTATGATCCTAATACTAACTTCCCAAACTCTTGATGTAAATTTTCATTATGTCGCTCCATATCCTATAGTTTTCTCTGTTGAACTTCAGACATTCCTTTTTCATCATGATCTAGCAGATGTTTTCCTCAAGTTGTTAGGCTTACACCTTAGAGGACATGACATGCTCTAATAGCAATTGATGGTATGATGAAAGAATAAGTATCTGGTAGATTACTAAGAGGGGGGGGTGAATTAGTAACTAGAAAAATTGATACAAACTTCCCAAACTCAAACTCAAACATGAAAAGTAATCTTATCAATGAAATACCACTATCAAGATTAATACTCATAGGAATACTAGTTGACTATTATAACAACTTAACAGTAAACATCATTTAACTTGTAAATATCCAAATGCTTTATCATATGTCAATACTTCACTTCTCAATTCTTTCGGTTATCATGCCTTATCAGAAATGGTTAATCAAATCAATCATAAGATCATAACCACAAACATATTCACCAAATGACACAAGTATTTATATGTGGAAAACCCAAATAGGTAAAAACCACGGTGAGATGAGACTCACAAGATAATATCTGAACTCTTTTGAAGTTCGCCCTATTAGGAGCCAAGCTTGTTAAAGCTTTTACAAAAGTCCTGTTAAGAACTGATCCTATTAGGAATCACACGGTTAAGGGATTGAATATAAATGCCCTGTTAGAAGCAAATACCCTATAAGGATTAACCTTAGTAGAGGATTTGAAAATCCAATCTAATGGACCACCTTGTTAGAGGATTTAATAAGTAACCAAGCTTGTTAGAGCTTACCCGATTAGGGTATTTCAATTCTATTGTAATTGTTAGAAAAAAAGAGGATTTTATTGATCTATCTGAATAGCACTACATTTGCTTGATCAGATCCATTTAATCTTCTATCTACCTTTACTCAAACTGTAGACTTATTCTCCAGTTTGACAATTACACACTCAACTGATTTCTGCCAACTCTTGCCAACACTAAACAAAACAACTTCATTGACCTTAAATACAAATCAATTAGGTCAGTAACACAACAAAAATCTAATCTTCTCATCGAGATTACAAACAAGTCAGTACAAGCATGACCATTGGATTTCATAGCAATCTTTACACATCAATCAAGAAAACCTCAACCACTCCTTGATTACCACTTCATCGATCTCAGTAACTCATCACGCATTTTGCATTAGATGCAATACATTTTGTTCATTCCCTAGACAAACAAATGCACCAAAACATTTTGAACTTGTCTTCATACAATGACCTTACGTGTCACCTCCATTACCGCTCAACATTAGATCACAAACCAACATAACCAATTCAACAACCTTAATCGGTTAGGGTTTACCGGTTACATGACATAGAAAGGGTTTAATCTTTTACTCTGATTACCAGTTCAACGCACAAACTTACATACCGGTTTATAATAACCTTCACAAAGCTCTTCCTACCGGTTACAAGACAATGTTAATAATAACAAAAATATCAGCAATATCATTACCAGTTCAATTGACATCAATGACAACATAACATATCATTAATCAAATCTTCATGCAAATTCCAATAGACATGACATAGTCTTTTGTGCCACAACCAGCTATCTTATACCTTTGCCATTAGACAACTACCTATGGTGGTGTCTAGGTGGAATAGATTGCCTTTAAATTGTTTGCCGGTAGCAATCAGACTTCTTGATTTGTCATTTATTTTGCATATTCCTTCATTGAATTCTAACCGGTAACCGTTATTGTTAAGTTGTGCAACACTTAACAGGCTATATTTTAGCCCTTCCACCCAATAAACATCTTCACAATTTGTTTTATCAATTAGGGCTATAGATCCCTTACCTTTTACTGCACAAGGAGCATCATTTCCAAATCTCATAGTTCCTCCATGCTGAGGAATTTGTTTATGTCACCGGTCATGTGGTAAGTACACCCACTGTCAATTATCCAATCTTCACAACAGTTTGAACTATAAATCAGTGCCATATCACCTTCCTCTGTGTTGTCTTCCTTTACTACCACAAATTCAATTCCATCTCCATCAGATCCTTTTGATTCTTCATCAATAACTCCTTCTTCAGCAAGATAGCACTCCTCCTTGCTCTTGTCCTTGTAGCTTCTGAAATTATCCTTACTATCTCTATCATTGTCAGGACATATGGATGCAATATGACCTATCTTATTACAAGAGAAGCACTTTAAGGGTAATTTACCTTTATACTTTCCTTTCCTCTCGGCAATCTTCTTGCCAATAGAGCTTCAATCTCATCTTGCTCTTGTTCTTCAAATAACAAATTGTCACTTTCATGAGAGTGACTGGCTCTTGTAGTAGAACTACTTCTGGTTTCTTTTATTCTCCTTGCTGGTACATGCATCATGGAGGATTTGAAAGAAACATCAATCTTTGGTACACTGTTGTCATAGTTGCTCAGTTCAAAATTAGTCAACTTATTGATCAGTGAGTCAAGCAATAGATTTACTATTCCCAAGGATCTGAGTTCCTAGATTGCAGAAACCCTTATGGTATATTGTGGTAGCAAGGTTCTCAGGATTTTTCTAACCACATCATCCTCTTCAATCTTCCTCTAGCACTTTAATGGAGGTTACTACATCCTTTATTCTTTTTCTATACTGCTCTATATTTTCTCCTTCCTGCATCCTCATCTCATCATATTTTCCTCTCGAGTTGTCTACTTTAGCCTTTTGAACATGAGGATCTCTTCCATAGACTGTCTTGAGCTTATTCAACATCTAAAAAGTTGTTTTCAAATATTGAACCTCAACATAGTCATTATCAGAAAGATTGCTAGCAATTAGACCCATAGCAGTAGTATTGTCTTGCCTTTCCTTGATTTGATCTAGAGTGAGAACCCCTGAAGGTTCATTGTACTCTGTGATTACATGATTCTAGTAATGTTCTCCTTGGGTTCTTAGATAAAGCTTCATTCTGCCACACCATAAAGTGTAAATCTCCTTAGAGAACTTAGGACCCTCATTTCCATCATCTTGGATCTTTCCTTAAGTTGTTAAGCTTCTTCTGAATCTAAGGACTTGTGCTCTGATACCAATTGTTATTCCCAACTAGTGCTAAGAGGGGAGGGGTGAATTATCACTCCAAGAGTTTTACACAATTAAAACTTTTAACTCAAATATGCACTATCTTAATAATCATCAATACACATAATTACTGCAAAAGAATATGCATGCATGAAAAGATATACAGTGACACCAAGATTTGTCTCATGGAAACCCAAATGGGAGAAAACCATAGTGTGAGTAGGAAATCACAAAATTTGTGCTCTTTTGGAGTATGCCCAGTAAAGTGCAATCCCTATTAGGAGATTATAAAGACACTGTTAGGTGCCACTCAATTAAGGGATTTTGTTTAAGGTCTATTAGTGCCTTTACCCTATTAAAAGTAGTCTGGTTAAAGGAATTAAGAACATTAATTAAGATGTCACCCGGTTAAGGGATTTTACAAAGGGACCTGTTAAAGTCCACCTAGTTAAGGGATTTAAGTTGCAATGGTTAGAAAGAAAAAGAAGGATAATCTACTGGACTAGCTACTGATAGCTTGATTAGATCACAATGAGAATCATACTTTATCCACACCGGTTTTCTTCTTATACCTTCGGCTCTACACTATGTCGGTACTCTGACCCTTGGATCTGCACTCTTCCAGTCCTCTGACACTCAACTCTGCACTCTATCGGTCTCCCTCATAAACTCTCTTCTCTTCTAAATATTTTTAGCACTTCCCCTCACTCTACTCTTCACTTTGGATTGCCTTCTATAGTATCTTCTCTTTGCAAATTTTACGATCAAGAATTTTTGAATGAACTCAAAAATACTTTTTATATTTTCTATTGTCACCTTTAGGTGTTTCCTTAATCAGAGCAATCATAGATTTTGGTAGATTTGGAATTAAAATATTTCCTCTCTTTCTCTACACGCTATGCAAAAATTTTGCCAACTACTCAACCAATTCTGCGACTACATCCCCGAAAAATAGTGACTTCTAGTTCAGGTTCAGTCTTATAAATGCGAACCAGAAAATCCACAAGTAATCATGGCTTAATTGCATGATGACTGAAGTTGACTTCACCAACCTTTAGATTGAAATAGACATAAGCTCACCAACTCACTTTTTGCCACCACAACTAAATAACCTATCACTAGTCCAAGATTTATGGTGATCACCTATCTTCCTTCTACCTCACTGATGTACGAGTATACCACTACGCTCGATATTACTAGTTCAACCTTTTATTACCAGTTTTTTGTGCTTACATCAAGTCTCTAATCTTGTTTTCTAATGAGGCTCTAGTTTGCATACAACCTCAAGCCTTCTTGCCTAAGTCACCTTTTGTGATTTCATCATCTTCAGAATGACCAACCTGAAGATCTAACCTCAACACCGATCTTCTTGAGTGATAGACTGGTTAGCTTAGTTTGTCTTCCCTTGAGCTAATTGAACCTTGGTCATCTGTCTCTTATGTTATCTCCATGTGTTTACAAGTTATCACTTTTACCACTGAGATATACCACTCCACCAGTCAATGTTAGACATCAATGACAAATCTCAGCACATATACCAGTTCTCTGGATTAACTAGTTTTGTTAATACCAACATTTCGGTGGGGTAAAATGAGGTTTAGTATTCGCCCTACTCAAAACCCTTAAAAACCTTTCCTAATCCAAATCAACTATTGGTAGGTTTCCTTGTTCTATCAGGGCTTCTTCTCCTTCATCTTCAATTACATCTTCAATATGTCAGCCTCTTCTTTGGGCTATCTCCATGGCTTCTAACCGGGCTGGTATTCTTTGCAACATCTCCATCACAATAGGGTCTATACTCCCACATGCTCCACCATTCCTAGTTCCTCTTCATGCCATCATTCACACTAGTACTCTACAGTTGTAGGTCAGATCTGCAATCTGCCACCCTACAACAAAATTTCAGGACACACAACCTCCATAACAAAACTTCACTCTGATACCACTCGAAGCAGTCACCGGTAAGGAGGGACCTCAAACAGATCAATCTGAATCATTCAACAAGAGTAAACACAACAAAAAAACAAAGATATGATTGAGGTAATATAGATTAGATTGTTTTATTGCATAAAATTTGATTACATCCATCTGGTAACAACCGGATTATAACATACTGGCTCACAGGCCTAGTAGAATAGGTCATAGCCAAGACCTTGAATCTTATGATCTATCTTCTACACATAGTCTAACTACTTGATTCTCTAATTGATTTTCATCTCTTGCATTCTAATGCACACACACACACACACACACACACACACATATATATATATATATATATATATATATATATCCAAAGGATCTAGTCGGCCCAAAAGGGATCAAAACTGAAGAACAAGACCTAACATGAAAATAACAAGGTCGGCCTCCACCAAGAGATTCCTCCAAAAAATCCAAATGATGAAATTTACATCATGGGAAAAGGTCGGCCACATGCCAAGGAACATTGAAATCAACACCCAAGGATCCAAAAGCTTTGGAAGGGGTTCTATTAGATCACTAGAATAGGTACAGGTAACTAGTAACAAAGGAACAACCAGTAACAAGAAACTATCATGGAAACTAGTAGTGATATCTTCCTTGAAAATGATCCAAATGTGATGTGGTCTGGAAGCCAGAAAGATGATCAAGTCTTTAATTAGAATCTAACTCAATAAGATCCGGTGAGCCAAAATTAGGACACACAGAAAGGAAAATTGAAACTACAAACAAAAAACAAAACAGAAAGGAAAATGTTTTTGGTTGATGCAAGATTGTTGTGAACCAAGGATGCTCCTACATCAACACCACTATTGATAAATCACTTTGATTTAGGGATTTTGTGTTAGTGGTTATATCAATTGAATGGCATATTCCTAGAGTGGAAATGCTCACCATAACTAGGGTGTCTTTCCTAGATATTGATCTTTGTGTCACATTTCCATATCCTAGGCCTTGATTTCTTGGATTCTCTAAAGGTAAAATCGGTTCTATGATCCCTTGACCTTGTGCCCCTAGGCTTGTTATTCTATCATATACATGCCTTTTTAACATTTTGAAAACATTTACATACTAATCCAAGGGGAGTTTGATTGTAGGATTGTCTTCCTCTTCTCTATATAGCCATTTATTCATGTCTTCCTACAAAGATTCCTCATTTAGCTCTCCCCATCTGACAAATGAACAAGAGTTTGAATACCTGATTATTTCTTTCCCTTTGTCTTGACTTGTTCAATTTAGTGGTGCTCTCCCAAAAGACCCGGGGAATAGAGAAAACTATCTAACAGATAGTGTTCCAGAATAAGAATATTCTCCACATCCTTCATCTTTGATTTGTAGGGGTGGTGCAATAGGTGTGCAAGGTGAAGATGCCCGTGTATCTACAATTTTCAAGGCTTCCAGTTGTGATGTAAGAGGAGCTTCTCGATTGATAGGGACTTGGTTATCCGTGTTGGCCCTTATATTGTTGCATTGTTGGAATGGGTTTGGATCACCTTGTATTGTGATCTAAATGTCGTTATATGGAAATTTAACATATTGAAGAAAATTTGATGGGATGACCTGCATGGTATGTATCCATGAGCGCCCTAGTATATGTTGTATCCTAGTTCTCTATCCAACACTTGGAATTGGACATTAGTAGTGATAGGTCCCACTTGCATAGGTAGAGTAACCACACCTTTTGACATATTTTCTTCATCGTCACACGCTTTACTATTTATTCTTTTGGTAGGATTGATATGAAGGTGTGAATAGCCCAATACTTTGATCAAATTGAGAGTGCAAAGGTTTAGACCAGCTCAACCATCTATCAACACTCTTTTGAGTTTTCTCTTATGGACAAATACTTCTAGATGGAGTGGATCATTATGCAAATATATGTCTTTTGGGACATCTTTCTCTGTGAATGCTACATAGGGAGCCACAATAATATTTCCAACCATGGCTTGGAAGGTGTTCTCATCTATGTCTCTAACAATGATGGACTCATGAAGTGCTTCATCCAACACTTCTCTATAATTAGGAGAAATGCAGAGAAGCTCAAAGAGTGATATTTGTGTTGGAGTTTTCCTCAATTGGTCAACAATATTATAGTTCCCTATTGGATGAGGAGGATTAGAAAGGACTCCTTGCAATGTGACCTTTGACTGATGGGTAATGACCATGCAATCCTGATTCCTTGGGTTGATAGTAATTATGGCCACCATTTCATCACCTGTGTTGATAGTGTTGATTGCATAATCATAGGCTATTTTGGTATAATTTGTAGTGTTATCTTGTGATCTTGAGCTTGAAGCCTTCCCTTTGTCTTGTTTGATAAATGGGTCTTTGAAAATAATATGATCTATATTTGTAGAGCTTTTATTATCATTCATAGTGATATCCCCTTTATCAACAAGGTCTTGAATCAACTTTTTGAGCTTATAGCAACTTGATGTTTTGTCGCCCTTGGTGTGATGATATTCACCAAAATCATTATCGTCCCAGCAAGCTGGTTTGAAAGGACCTGGTTCATATGGCCTGACCTTAGGTAGAGTTATGACATTTGTTTGTATCAGTTTCTTGAGTGTTGACTCAATTGGTTCTCCAAGTGCTATATAGTTTCTTCTTGGTGTATTAGTCCTTGGAGGTCTGGAATGGCTAGGTTGCATTGCATTTGCATTTGATGATGTTATATTGTGTAGTATCCTAAAATGCGCTTAGTGCATTTATGACACTTATGAGTGACACCTAGTGCATTTATGATAATTCCATGATCAAAATCATATTTTTTTGGCATCATGGGCTTGAAAGGTAAAGTGCCTCAAAATGCCTTATGATAGTCCTGAAAATGACTATGCAAAAATTTAGTGCCCCTATCAACATATTAGTCATTTTGAATTAATGATTCTCTTTGTTCTTTCCCTCAAGGTTTAGGGTTTGAAGTTTATGTATATCCGGGTAAGTCTTTTATTCAAAACCCAAAGCTTGTTATATTTCTTCATTACCTTTTTCACTTAAAAGTGAGGGTTATTTTCATCATCGAAGGGACCATGTTTCCTTTCCTAGGTGTTATTTCTTTTGTCAGTCTCAAAAAAATTTCTTAAGTCTGCACTCCTTTGCTATGGTTGGGCACCTTTGATATTTTTAGCAGGCGTTGATACATTTTCCTAAGTCTAGCCTTAATATTTCGGTCAATGTCTCTATGATTAACTATCAAGCTACTAAAAGATCATTAAATTTGCACTGCCTCAAATGGACAACAATGTTTTAACCCAAGCATAAATGTTCTCAAAGGTTAGCAGAAAATGCTAGGTGATCATTGTGGCCGACACGTAAAGAGTGAACATATCTGATGGCCCTCGCAGTCCCGTGAAGGAAGATACAGGGAAGTTAATGATCGCAACATCATGAGATGATGTTACGTGTCCCAGGTAGACCGAGTAAGTCTGACAATGGGGCCGTTGATAGAGTTGAGTTGGAAGGTGATTTGGCGATGCTTAGTCAGTTTTTTGAAGTACCCACTTGCCACATTAGAAGGTCAATATCAAATTGATTGATGGTGATCATATGATGTGCCAGGCTGGATAAGATCTATGATGTAAATTCATAACGTATTTCAAAAGGGTGAATTAGGTTGCTTGCTTATCACTCACGTGGGAAAATACAGGCAGAAAGAACTAAGCTTGTCGACATGGGATAAAGGAAGACAAAATGAGACACATGGACACTGCCTAGTTTTCAAAAGACTCATTCAAAAGGTTGTTTTTTGGGTCAAGTTGCATTAACAAGAAAAACTGGCAGTTCCAAGGGAGCCATCTCAACAAGTTTCATTGCCACCGCAATGAGAAGTTAAGATTTTTAGACACATAAAGGGATAAGGCTGATTTCTTAGTTGGAAATGGAATGATCAAGGGCCTGTCAACAAGATCATAGGATGCATATTGTCAGGGATTCTCAGTAAGGTAAATCAAGGAACTATCTCTTAGAATAATTCAAAAGATAATGACTTAGTGTCCAAAAAGGGATTCTGAAGTTGAAGTTTGCAGTCAAGGAAAAACAAAATTAGAACAAAATTGTTCACGTAAGGTGAGCCTCGTCAAAATCACAAGCGGTCTTATAGGCTTGTGATAGGTGTCTCCTCTTGCCCGAAGCTTGTTTTCTCCCTTGTTTCTATAAAAGGGAATTCAAGGCCATGAGATGGGGTCGAGAAATTTTGGGTGCAAAATTTTGTTCCAAATTCTTGGTCATGTATAGTGAGTCTAGGTGAAAGGAGCAAACTGTAAGAGTCATTTATTAAGAGAATAGAATGAGCCTGGTGTCTTATTTCATGCAGTTTATTGAAGGAGTTATATGCAAAATATTTTGTAATAGAAGGTAGCAGATTAAGTAAATAAAAATATGTTTCAAACCCATTTCTCTAGTGCGTAATTCTATATTATTTTTCAATGAGTATAATTAAGTGTTTTCTCAATCATTGCACTATTGTGGTGTATGTATTTTTTGTTCATGGTTTGATATAAGGGATAAATTAAATGATTGAGTGGAATTACAGAGGGGTATGACTTATGTAGGGATTCAGATAAGCAGTTTGGGTTAGGATATGCATATGAGAAATTGAAGCAGTCACCGACTAGGACGGACCTCAAAGAGATCAGTCCAGACCGATCAGCAAGAGTAAACAAAATGGAAACATAGGGACATGATAGAGGAAATGCAAAATAGATTGAATTATATCATAAAAACTGATTACAACCAGCCGATAACAGTCGGGTTACAGAAACCGGCTCACAAGCCTACTAAAATATGCTCAAAATATAGAACAGGTCAAAATCGGCACCTCAAATCTTAAGATATATCTTTTATGCTTAGTCTAACTTCTTGATTACATTCTAATTCTCTATTATAATGTGTTAGGAATCCCACAAATACTGAGAGGGGGGGTGAATCAGTATCTAACTGTTGTATAGATTTTCTTGACTTAAAACATGTAAAGCATATTAATACTGTATACCGATAAACAAGAAATAACGCAATCAACTGAGATAACAAAAACCACATGAAAAAAACACCATAACATAGTATTTTAATGAGGAAACCTGGTGTGGGAGAAACCTCGGTGGGATTTGTGACCCACAATATTCACTTATTGGCCAATAAGAGAATATTACTACTACAAGAGGGGCCTGCACATGCAGGAAGGCCAAGTGCCTAGAGCTCACTGCTCAATTACAAAATGGGAAGTCTCACTAACTTACAAAATGGATTATATAAATCCAATGTCTTGTACTACTTCACAATAGAATCTACTATGCCAGATCCAGTACCGGTTTATAGCTCTGCTTCATACATAAACCCTTAACCTATAATTCACATAATAGGTCTGCCTTATTTTGCCTAATTACATTCCTCCATGCATACCTAATTGTTCTACAATGATCTCTTATATATATGAGTCATTTTACAATTTGCCAAGTCGGCTTACAATTATTTTACAATAATAAACAAAATAAATTACAAACAAAATTCATGTTGGCTTTTGTGTCGGTATGCTTCCTTTCACTGTCGGTGCCGATGGTCTGTGTCCCAGTGTAGAATCTGACTTTACTGGTGCCGGTGGATTGCCTTGCTGATGTAATAGGATTGTAAGCTTGCCATCAATGACAAAACCTTCAATCACCTACAATGTCTCATTGGAGTGTGCATTTGCCAACAATCTCCCCCTTTGGCATTGATGCCAACACTCATGGGAAAAATTCAGAAGTGGATCCAAAAATTGAAGTCCAAAAATTGTTACCAAAAATGTGTGCTCCCCCTAAGCAGATGATCCCTAAGTTATTGTATTTTTCTCATACCACTACTCCCCCTTTGGCATCAATGACAAAGCTTGTCAAAGTGTCAATAGAGTGTAGTTTCCTATTTCAACCTTGTAACCGGTTGGTTACAATCTGAAAAAGATTTTCCAAAACCAAATTCAAGCTCTCAATGAACTTTTTACTATCTTTTATTGTGGCCTCTATCCTCTGAACTATACCAATGAGGTGTTGCATTTGCTCTGCCGATGTTTTTTGTCCTTGAACCAGGGAATTAGATATTTCTTTCCTTAACCTAGCAAGCTAGTCCAGTTGTGGACTTAGTCTCCATTTAAGATCCTTAGCCTTAACTTTTATTCTTTCCTTTTCTCTTTCCAGCTTTAATTGTTCTTCCTCAAAACCTGTTATCTTCTGCTCAAAAACTAATAATGAATAAGATGAGTTAATGAAATTGTCAGCTAGCTGATTTATTTCCTCATGTATCTTGCTAATCTTCTTGTCTATATCAACTGTCAAAAAGTTAGTCTTACAAGTATCTCTGTACAAAGTATTGAATTCCTTTAATGTGCTACATAATTTTGGTAGAAGTATGTCAAACTGCCTTGTACACTTCTTTATTTCTTCCTCAAAGAATTTGTGTTTTTCCTTCTCTAATCTCTCCTTGAATGCTTCCTCTTTTATTTGTTCAACTGTCATAGTGTTTTCAGTAATATACTTAGACAAAGTGTCAAGTTGACTCAAGGAATCTTTATTTTCTACATTACATTTTGGAGCTATCATCTTTAGAATTGGAATTGTATCATCTATAGCCTTGTATGCTTGTGAGCTACAATTTGTTATTTTCTTTAAGGAGTCCAAAAGAACTTCTGTTACATTAATTGATTTGAATCTTGTAGTTGAAGTGCCAACACTCTATATCCTGCTGGTGGGAGCAATATCCTTGCTTGTGGTGACCTCTGGTAGGTCAATTTGTGTTTTCATTTCTTTAAGAAAAGGTGTGTCTTGCTCAGTTGATGCTAGTGGTACAAACTCTATGTGAACCTGTTGTTGTGATGGAGCCTTTTTCTTTGCTTGTTGTTCTATGTTACCATCTACCGGTTTACCTTCTATGTTATTTGTTACCGATGACTCACTAGCCATATCTGTCTTTCCAGTTGTGTCCTTATCTACCACAATGTTAACTTTCTGAGTATCAATGTCAACTGTGTATAATACCTCAGAGTTTGGATTTGTACCCTCTTGTGGTATCTCCATACTTTCATTAGCTGATTGACTTTCAGTTGTAACTACCGTTGGAGTATTCAGAGGCGGTGGGGATAAGTTATCTTTTATTTTTATGCTCGGAGGTCCACCAACCTTGCCTTTACCTTTATCCTTATCTTTCTGATATACTTTGATAGGTTTAGGATTTCTATACTCTTACTGCTTTTCTTTCTCAGCAAGGAATATGTCCCATGCAATAGCAGTTTCCTCTATAACTTCATTTACTCTACCAACCATAAGTGCTACATGCTAGTGTGTAGTTGAGAATACTGCCTGGTTAGCCTCTGAGATCATATCATCTATCTCCTTTGGTGAGTTAACAGGATAAACAACAAGTAGTTTCTCAATTTTTTAATTTCTTGTCAAGCTCTACAACAACTTGCCTTCTAGCTTCAAGTCTTTTAAATAGTTCTGCCGGTAATTCATCTACAACTTGCATCAAAAATTTCTTATAGATATCCAAGTGTAGAATTACACTGTTTTCAACTTTCTCCTTGTCATCAACTGACAATGTATCATATAATTTGTTGATGTTTTTCATTTGTCCATCCTCTGTTATTTCATCTAGTAGTTTGTCAATTGGAGCTATGTTTTGTTGAGTCTTTTTCTTCTATGTTAACTTTTTCTTCTTTGGAGTTGTCTTCTTAGCTGAGGGCCTTAATGCTTGTTGTTTTTGTCAGGTTCTTCTAAGCGAAGGTGTGGATACCGGTGAAGGTTCTCTTTTCCTCACAACTCTTTTAAATGCAACTAGCATGTCACTTTCTAAAGAAGTTGCTACCGGTGAAAGGTGAGTTTCTGGCTATTTTGCTTGTAACTCATCTTTAGTTATACCAGTTTATTTAAGTACATCTTCTTTGATAGCCTTTGCTTGCCTAGATCCTCTTCTTACTATTGCTTCTACCTTCTTTACTCTTTTCTTTGATTGAATTTGATTCTCAATAGTCTCAGCACTGCCAAATACCTCTTCTTTTGGCTCCTTAGGTGCTTCCAGAAGGGCTTTTGCATATGTTTCAATTATGTTGTCATTGGTTTCATAACCCATTTCAGTAACCCAAATGGTTCTTGGGACAACTGCCTCCATCCAAATCTCATCCTTTTTAATAACAAAGCATATTTCATCTTTATACTTATTTACAATCGCTTGTGAAAGTCTGACTCTAGTATTCATTCGGGCCTTTAATGTCTGAAAGTACTCATTTATATTCTTTTCTCTATTTTCACCCATGTTGTGCAGTAAATCAGACAGTTGTTTTCCTATGGGTATGTCAAAACCTAGATATTTGTTGCCAATACTAGGCACCTATTTTGTTATGTGTAGCATTAAATAGACAAGTAGGTTACCAAATCTAAATGTCCCCTTTTTGTCTTTCTTGATCTTTCCAAGATTATCAATCAGTTCATCCTTCAACCATTCACACACATCTATGTTTGGATTATCCTTGATCATATCATAAGCACTCTTTATGCATAAACTAGAAATTGAATTTAACTTGTTTGCATGTGTTGTTGTATACCCTAAAATCATGCTAATGAATCTGAAATTGATGTCGGTTACATCATTCACTCTTAAAGATCTCTTGTCAGATGTTTCTCCTGTCAAGTTGGCCACTAGGTCATTTGAAACCTTCTTTGTCTTATCAAGTCTGTTATCGGTGGAGGGTGACCCTGTCATAGCCTTTACTTCCTCTTTAGTTATTTTGTGAACTAAGTCTAACCAGAAAAATTCACCATGAACCCTACTTAAAACTATCCTTATAACATCCTTAGGGAATTCTGGAATACTGAGGATTTCAGTGAATCCTAGGGTTTCGACTATTTTGTGTTCAGGTTTCACATTACCAGAATCATCGCAAATTATAGTCTTATACATGTTCTTAATTTCCTCATCACCTAATTCTTCTATGTGACAATGAATGTACATTCTAGGGTCTTCTGCAAAAACTACTCCTTTGGGGATTTGAGAAAATGCACCAACATTATCATCCTTCTTAGCTATTTCAAGAACTAACTAAAATATGGCCTAGGGCGTTTGATTACTTTGACTACAGTAGGGTTTGCTATGAATTCAGGTACAGAAGAAGATGCCATGATTATAAATACCTTTCTCTACCTTAGGAATGATTGATTGCTGAATTGCTTTGCTACTTTGCTCGAAATGTCTTTGCTCGGAATTTTCAAGCTCTTCGAATGTTTGAATGCTTGGTGAAGTAGAATGGAGCCAAAAACACTGATTTATAATGTTAATTTTTCCAACCACCACATTTAATGCTTGCCAATTAAGTAATGACTTAACTTATCTGCCGATATAGAAGTAATTTTAACTTCTCACCATCAACTGAGGGAATAATAGCATGTTTCACATTTGATTTGCCAAACCCTCAAAGAAATTTTCTTCAGTTAGATGAAGACTCTCCTGCTGGTGGAGTGTTACTTTCTTCTGCCGATGGAGTGTTACTCTATTTTGTCAGTGGAGGAGTATTCCTATCAACATTTAGTTTTGATTTCCTGATCCATTGTTTTGAGAATTCCTACTTTACTTCTTCAACCTTTTCTTTACCTTTCAAACTAGCACCATTGTTGTTTACCGGTGAGGACTTGCTTCTACAAAATTTTGCAATATGTCCAATCTTGTTACAGGCATAACAAGTCACATTATTTTTCTGAATAGCTTTCCCATAACCTATGCCGGTTTGTTTCTACATTGATTAGATAAGTGTCCAAATCTTCAACAAACATAACATCTCACATTCATTCTGCAATTTTCAAAATTATGACCAACTTTGTTGCATTTTGAACATTGACCGGTGGGTGTATTGGTATTCTAATAATTTCTAGATCTACATTGATTTTCTCTATGACCATACTTGTTACAATTAAAGCATTTGCCATTAAATTTATAAGCAGTAGGTTGTCTTATCAATTTACCATGATCCTGTGTGTTTGCAGTACCAGAGTTTTCACCAGTTTCAAAGCCAAGACCATTAGTGTCACCATTAGGTTTCTGATTCTTCAACAAGTCACCAAGTTCTTCTGAGCTTTTCTTGAATTTTTCTTTATGTTGATTTGCAGCAGCTAGTTTTCCTTCCAAGATACCTTTTTGTCTCATGAGTTCATTTGATTCATTTTGTGCATGCATTAAATCTATCTTCAACATATCATTTTCATAACTAAGTCTTGTGTTTTCATTTGTAGCATCATTCAATCTTCTAGTAGAGTCTTCTTCATTCTTCTTTCTATCTTCAATTTCTTTACAAAATCTCATAGTCATATCTTGCATCTCATTCTTTGTTGTCATGTTTTCTTGTTTCAGCTTATTCATCAGATCACTAAGAGTTTCCTTTTCATCATTCTCATTTTGCATCTTTTCACAAAGTTCTCTTCTCTTGTTTCTTGAAATGGTCAGATTTTCTTGAAGTGCTTGAATAATATCCTATGCAGCTTTTAGATCATCTTCAAGTTTGATATTTTTCAATTTTTCTGCATCATAGTCTGAGAGAGCTGCTTCTAATTGCTTCATCAAGTTTTCCATCTCTACCGGTGTCAAGATCTTCCTCAAGCTATTAGGCTTTTGAAAATAGAGGACCAAGATCTGATACCAATTGTGAACATTCCCACAGATACTGAGAGGGGGGGTGAATCAATATCTAACCAGTGTATAGATTTTCTTGACTTAAAACATGTAAAGCATATTAATACTATATACCGGTAAACAAGAAATAATGCAATGAACAAAGATAACAGCAACCACATGAAAAACACACCATAACATAATAGTTTAACAAGGAAACCCAGAGTGGGAAAAACCTCGGTGGGATTTGTGACCCACAATATTCACTTACTGGCCAATAAGAGAATATTACTGCTACAAGATGGGCCTGCACATGCAGGAAGGCCAAGTGCCTAGAGCTCACTGCTCAATTACAAAATGGGAAGTCTCACTGACTTACAAAGTGGATTATATAAATCCAATGTCTTGTATTTCTTTAGAATAGCATCTACTATGACAGATCCAGTACCAGTTTATAGCTCTACTTCATACATAAAACTTTGACCTATAATTTGCATAATAGGTATGCCTTATTTCGCCTAATTACATTCAAACATGCATACCTAATTGATCTACAATGATTGTTAGGCCCAATATGGAAAGCTAATGTACTAAGAGGGGAGGGGTGAATCAGTACTTCAAATCCTTTTATCAACAATATTTTTACTGTTATGCATAAACCACAAACTGCTGTAACATAACATAAAGCCAAAACAAATAAATAACAATCATACATGATTCACTCCATAACAAATATATTTTGGTTACGCAGAAACTCTTGGTTAGAGAGAAAACTGTGGTGGGGATGGCACCCACAACTTCACTACTCCAATAATAAAGGTTTCTCGGTTAGAGCTACATGTTCAGCTATTTCTGATAGCTTGCCCTATTAGGAGTATCAAGATCTATTAGATCTACCTTGCTAAAGGATTTTACAACACTTAAACTAAATGTTGCACCTAGTTAGAGGCTTTACAATTTATAGACTTAGTTAGAGTCTTTTACCCTATTAAAGGTTTCTCTTACAACTTCAAAATATTTCAATAAAATCATTACAAATATCTGCAACTTTACATCTGGAATGTTATAGCAGATTCTATATGCTCAAAATAAGATTACCTTGCTTATAGCATACCTTGGTAACCCATAAAGTAACTCGGTAAACCCTTCTGTTTACTCTATTCTTTGACTATTCTCTGAAATCCTTCTCGGTGACCTCTGTGTCTCTGTAATAGTCATAACACTTAGTGCTTTCTTATGTATCACACATGTCTTGCTTCATACACCTCTGTATATCTTTGTCTATCACACTTTTATCCTTAATCCATGTTGTATAAATAGATCTCTTATGTCGGTGATTTGATTCATTGCTTCGATCTTACAAACATGATTTATCGAATGAATAACTATATTAAATATTTCATTGGTTAGATGACCTCAAAATCATACACAATCTTTAAGTACAATTTCCAATGTGATAATGGTTCTATGTTCCTCGATCTTGTAACATGTTTTCCCATGTGTGTCTAGATTCAATGAATCTGGTAACATGTTTCACTCATTGTATATCAACTCAGCGTATCATTATTTCTTCTTGGTAGACATGGAATGTTACTCAGTAGACAGCTCGGTGCATATTGGGCTCTGTGACTACTTTCTTCTATAACCGACTGTTCTGTGCATACCGACTAAATGTTTCGGTAGTAGTAACTGACTAGAGTATATAGAATGACTTTGGATATAAAACTAATGCCAACTTGATAAGTAGTAACAATCTCCCCTTTTGACATTAGTTGTGATGTTTGTCAAAACTACTTTCAAAGTCATAACTCAAAAATCTATATACATACAAAATTTGACTAAACAGACAGTCTATACATTAGTCAATGAAATAGTATATTTAGATATACTCCCCTTATCAATATACTGTACAAAACTCTGAGTTTGCATGCTCGGTGATCAATGTTCTGTGATAACTGCTCGGTTCACTGCTTTGTTCTCTGTTCCCTATCAAAATTGACTCTGTATTTGAATACTTTGTTTTGCTCAGTATATACTCCCCCTATATACTACATTTCCTTGTATACTTTGGTATGATACTCACTCCCCCTTTCTGACAAACATCAAAACTTAGTTACCATTCGATGGTGGCAACTAGTCAAAAATGGATTTTTACTTTGTCCTTGCATCGGTGAGAGCAACAGAGAGGGCATCCTTAACACTATCCATGAGTTAATTCTATGCTTGAATGTCAGCTAACAGTGAAATGAGTCCATCTAAGGTGCTTCCCTCTTATTGAGTGGATAGGGAGGTAGCTTTGTTGATCTGTTCTTGGACGGAGGAAAGATGAGGAATGAATAATGTTTGAAGTGTCATTATGTCCATTCTTATCTTGTGTTCTTCATTTCTAAGTTCCAATTGTTGAGCCATGAGCTATTGTAGCTTGGTATAAATTTTTTGAATGGAATTAGGCTCAGTGGTCAACTTATTTGAGAGATTGGTGATCTCTTTCTCAATTGCTTCTATTTTATTCTTGATATCTTTAATAAATAAAGAGAATGTATAGATTTTTTGAAATAAATAAAGAATGTGCTTGAGTTGAGGGGTCAACTCAGCAATTAATTTGACAAGTTTAACTTTGCCAATGGCAATAGCTTTCTGTACCTCTTCAATCATTTTTGCAGTGAGCTCCTTGTCTTTTAACTTGCTCAAATATTCAGATGCATCTACTCCAGATGTCTCTATCTTGGTTAGGAGTTCATCTAGTTGAATGTGGATGGTTGCATCTTTGGTTACTGTAGCTTCAGGTAGCATATCGGTTAAGAGTTCTTTCACCTTCTGAAGTACTTTATTTTTCTTTTGAATAGCCATTTGCTTCTCCTGTTCATCTTTGGCTTTGCATAGTTCACTGAATTCAATGAGTGCTTGCCCCTTTAATTTGGATATATCAACATTGGGTAACACTATTGGTTTTGACAAATCTAATTTGAAACTATGCTTTTTCATCTTCTTTTCTTTACCTTTCATCGGTTCGACTAAGACAATGGCTTGTGAGGCTTGTTGACCCTCAGTAGGTTGCACGGTAGAGGCAACACTTTGGTTAGTTTCTTTAGCCTCTATAGTGTCCTTTGGTGTCTCTAAGCTTGGTGTCTCGGTTGCAACATTTTCAGTGCTGGAAGGAGCTTGAGAGGTTTGTTCTTGAGAAGTAGCTTCTCCTGCTGTTGATTTGTGACCTTCTATGCCTTGCTCCATATCATTAGGGGCCTTGGTTGAAATAGGTTGATTGACTATAGGATAGGGCTGAACTTGTTCCAAAACTAATTCACTAGATACAAGTTGGGCATAAGCATTCCCTTCTATCATTTCCTATTTCGGTGCCTCTGTATCCATGATATCTTCATCTACTTGTATGGTGTCAGTAGGGTCCTGCTCGGTGATATCAAGATCTTGCTCAATGACATCAACTATTTCAACTTCAGCTTGCTCACTAGCATTCTTGATTCGAAATATTTCCTGCCATTTTTCTTTTGTCTCATTCTCTACATCCAAGTAAAGGCCATTCATCAATTTCAAGGCTCTTTGCTTGACTAGGAATTTTGTGTGGCAGTTTTTTAGATGTTCGGTGATCTCATCTACTGACATGTCTGGAAAAAGATGTACCAGAATTCTTTCTCTCATCTATTTCTCTAAGTCCATTGTATACTTCCACCTATTGTCAATATGCAAATATAATTCATTTGGAAGAGATTTACATACTTCCAATGGGACCAATCGAAATTTCAATAGTGTGTAGATGACCGCTTATTTTATTTGTCTCTTTTCATCATCAAATCTGGATTCATATTTTACATATCTGAATGATCCAAATCCACCATATTATGTACATTTACCTTCTTGCTCTTGACAATCTGAAATTTACTTGCATCTTTAGATTCAGTGTCACTAGACTCTTTTGCCAAAATGAGTCTCCGAGTAGATTTCTTGTAAGTTTTTGTTACCTTTGGTGTGGCAACACTCATTGTTTTCTTACTCGGTGGTGCTGCATATGCTCTTGTGTTAGGTCGCTTTGCTAGAGGAGTCGGTGATACCTTTGATGTATCTTATTTCTTTCTTTTCAACACTTTTCCCTTAGGCAATTCGTTGCTCAGTATTATAGCTACCTCTTGGGCTTCAGATTCCTCTTCGGTAATGGCTATAGTGCTCTTGATAGGTGTGGAGGAAGAATCTTCTCCAAATTTCTCTGTTAACGCCATTATCATCTTTGTTTCCTTCCTTGTAGCTTTGGGTACTACAATGATCATTTTTACTTTTTCCTTCACTTCTTCATATGTTCCATACCTTAGCTCACTAGCATGCCTTGGCAATGTAAGAAATGCATCTATCTGCTATTGTGTGATGTCAAAATCAATCTCATAACCCATAGGTGGCAAAGATTGAGTTCTTGGTTCCACAACATTCACATAATAGTAATCAGTGTCCACTTCAAAACATATGTCATCCTTGTATTTCTCCATAAGCTTGGGTGGAATCCGGTACCTGTTATGCATCCTTTCTTGAAACTTGCTAAAATAATCATCCATAATATCATTAAAGTTATCACCTAGCTTCTTGATGAAGTCATTGATTTGATGGGTGATTGGTTGGTGTAGTTCCCAAACAACTTTACCGATTGATGGAAAGAATTTTTCAAAATAGAAAAATATGCATATCAACAGTGATCTAAACTTTAGTGTATTAGCCGAATTGTTCTTCTTTGGCTTCCTTATGGTGTTCAGATTCTCAAATAGATTTTTCAGCAATACCTCACATAAATCAATTTTCATGCCTTTCTTCACAATTGTATATGCTAAGTCTACTGCTGCACAGGGTACACTATTTTCCCTTGCCGATTGGAAGAAACAGTAACCTATTACTCTAATGGAAAACTTTAGCTCTGCATTAGTGACATTGTTCAATTTCAGTCCCCTGCAATCAGATTCTACTACGGTTAAACTAATCAATTCCTTCTGTGATATCATTTTCTGAGTTTGGGCATGATCATAAATAGGGTAACCGATGATCAAATGAATGATTTCCTTGGTGATCTTAAATGGTTGCTCTTCTAGCCACATGAAGTCATCATGAACTCTGCTCAGAATAAACTTGACCCACTAGGGTTTGAAGACACAGGGATAGGTTAGGGCTTCAGTCAATCCCTTGATCTTAATGTGCTCATATTTGCTATCCATTTTACCATCAATGCACAATTCATCATATGTGTCTTTGATTTCAACGTGACCTAGTTCTTCAACTTGACATTTGGTAAAGAATCTCACATCCTTGACTAATAAAACTCTACCTGGAATGAGTGAAAATGTAGTTTTGTCATCTAGTTCAGATGCAATTTTGGGAGTTAAAGAGTATTTCAGTGAGGGCTTTTCGATGTTCTCAACAACAATGGGATTTTGGATCTTAGGTGCCATTGCAGATTTTAGATAAGAATTAACACAAGATCCTTAGGGTTTGAAGATTTTCAAACGACAGATGCTTCACACTTAGCAGATAATAACAACTTGATATGATCAGTAAACCGGCTTAACAATGTGTTGAGATTGATGTAAATACCTTGAATTTTGCTTTGGAGGAGGTTTGATCGCCTTTGATTTGCTTTTCTTTGCTTTCTTGAAAACTTGGTGAGTGAAAAATGATCGCGTAAATGCTTTAAGTACATAATATACCTTATCGAGCTCCATGCAGGTTAGATCAAAAACATTAAATGCACTCGGTTCCACTAAAATTTCTTTCCTTTTTGCGCTTTAACCGAGTAACTAGACTTTCTTCATTTACCAACTTGATAAGCTTTCTGTATTCACTGACTTGACAGTCTTCCTATATAGTGCTCCAAAAGACTTTGATAGAATTTCAAATTTACAAATACATCTTAGTTATTCAGATTTTGAATTAAGTACATAATAAAATAGGAACTGTTAAGATTTGACCTTTGAGATAATGCAGTCCCTTCATACCTTTATTGATTAATTTGGAATAGGTGCACCTAACTCGGTAGGTAAGGTGCTTTCTTCATTTGACACAATTTCCTTCTTTTTCCAAATCATCTGTAATTTGTCTTTTATTTTTTCAGTGTCTCCTCTAGGTTATTCTCTGCAATCTCTAGCCAAGTGTCCAACTTTGTGACAATGAAAACATGCCATACCAGGATTTTTCCATGATCTTCGGTTGTTCATTCTAAACCTTATAAAGTAGTTAGCACTTATATGTCCATATCTTCCACAACATTCACACCATATCCTTGTATTATAATCACATGGTACTGCAGAATATTGTCGGTAAGGATCTGTGTGAGTTCGGTAACCTCTAGTATTTGCTTGGTGTGCAGACTACATATATTTTTTCTGCTTAAACCAACACTCATCAGTACTATGTCCATATCTATTACAATTTTTACAAAACCATTTGAAATTTTCCTTCTTACAATTGTTAATAGACGTTGTCCTACATTGGTTAAATGTGTGACCATATTTATTGCAATTGTAACAATAACCATTAGACTTAGTGATATTCAGTTGCTTACCTTTTCTGATTTGGCACATGTTAGTAGTATGACCTTGATTTCCACAGTAGTTGCAAATAGGCTTCTTTCTTTTGATGTGCTTCTTGTTTCCATCTTTCTTTGATGATTCTTCTCTTTCGGTTGTATGAATTCCCTTCTCGGTAGAGTCTTTTCCTTTGTAACTGAGTCCCGCTTCTTTGTTGGGTCTTCTTGTATTTAGTTGCTCATCCAACATCTTTGATGCTTCATAGCTCTTCTTCAGTGTTTCCTTGGATTTCTTTTTTGTTTTAAGTTCATTGGCAACCTTGATATTTCAAGTTTCAATGCTTGATTCTCATCATCTTTCATATTTGCTTCATGATGTGCATAACCTAATTGATCTGATAGATTTTGTTGAATCCTAGTCAACCTTATGATTTCATCATTCTTTTCACATACTAATGCTTCAAGCGGTTGTTTTTCTCTTTCTAGATCTCTTACTTTATCCTCAGCTATTCTCAATGCATCAAGATTCTCAGTCATTTGTGTGCTGAAATGTTCATGTCCTCTTTTCATTGCTTTTAGCTAATCAGCTAGTGCTTTGTTCTTTTCTTTCAATACTTCAATCATTTCTTTAGTCTCTTCAGATATACTATTCTCAGATGATGTTTCAATTTGTTCCACTAACTCTTGAGAGTCCTGCAAATTATCAAATAATATTCTTCTAAATTTCAATTATTTTTGCATTTGTCTTTGCATGTCTGCAATTACTTGATTAGCATGATCCAACTCTTCTTATAGATACACAATTCTCTAAGATTATTTATAGCCTTTGATTGATAAGATATTTCTCTTTAGGTTGTTAAACCTTTTTCCAAGATTCAGTCTCTGATACCAATTGTTAGGCCCAATATGGAAAGCTAATGTAATGAGAGGGGAGGGGTGAATCAGTACTTCAAATCCTTTTATCAATAATATTTTTACTATTATGGATAAACCATAAACTCCTATAACATAACTGTAGCATCCTAAAATTGTGACACTTTCAATTTCAACTGCATTTGGGTCTTCACGATGGCAATGCAACACGGAACCTGAATGGAGACCCCGAAACTTGTTCATGACATCAAAAACTGCATTTTTCAGCACCCTGGCCTGATCCTCCTCGCACTCTGTTGCCCCTGGAGGTGGGAGCATGGCGCCCAGCGCCATAGTCCCCCAGGACCATGGCGCCCAGCGCCCTGGTCCCTGGCCCTATTTTGGGCCCGGTCTCTTTTGGGGCTTCGGGTCTTTATGTTTGCAAAATGGAAAATAATGTTTCCTGGTTAGCCTAAGGTCAAGAAAATCAATCTTTCAACCCTAATTGACAAGTATAAAAACTGCATTTCGTCTCTCATTTTAGGGGGATGGAAAAAAAGACGGAAGCGATATTCAAACATTCAAGCATTCAAGCATTCAAGCATTCCTTCAAGCAATTGATCATTCTAAGTCTCCATTCAAGGCTAAGTGTTGCATTCAAGACAAGGATTCAACCATTGAAGAGGAGATCACATACAACATACAACATACTACATACATTACACCTTCACATGTAAGAATACAAACATTCTTACAACAAGGTATCAGTACTTGTTTACATTACAAACATTTACATTTACAGCATTCTCATTTCTTGGTTAATTCCAAAACCGGGGTTTGACCTAAAGGCAAACCCCTCATCCCTAACCCCCCAATCATCCTCTCTTTTCTGTGTGTAGGTTGCAGGTACACGGCTGTAATTGAAGATCTGGAATCCTTGTGCAGAGACGAATAGATCCCCCTTCATTTTGTGGATTTTTCGGAGGACCGTGTGCACGCCGGGCGCCATCGTCCCGTCAACTTTCACTCAAATTTGCATAACAGCACCGTCTTGACATTTTACTGCTGATTCCAGGTCCGTAGCTTCATCCCATATCCCTATCTCTGTGTATAAGCGAATCTTTCCTACTTTACATGCATTCCTAGATCAATCTTTCCATTTACATTTCTTTACAAAAGAGGGTATCCTTGATGTCTTAACCCTTGAAACTCATATAGAATCCAATCTTACATTGCATGGGATTGGATCTTGTGGGTTTCAACCCCTCTTTTGAATGTAAAGTCTCTCCTAAGTGAAAACCATCAACCCTAGTGACTCTCCCTTCTCTCTCCTTAGAGTTGGGGAGGGGAGAACGACTAGGGTTCGATTTTTCCGCTTTACATTTTGGTGAACCCGACCTGAACATCCTCATTCTGATTATTCATGGTTAGATCTGAAAATTTGCTTCCCTAATTACATTTCCATGTTTGATCTTTTGCAAATTTTAGAGGCTAATTGCATAAAAACCCAAAAATTTTCTTTTTAGTAATTAAACTTGTGAAATGTTTAATTGTTAGTGCTTGTTTCAGATCTACCCTTCTATTGCAAATTGTCAATTCATATTTGTGCTTTAATATTGAAAATTAAGTGGTTAAATGTCAAAACCCTAATTTTTAAGACCACATTGATTCAACCTTTGACTGATAATTTCACTAATCAAAACACCTCCAAATCGGCTGTAACTTTGGATTCCGCAATAAAATCACAATATCTTTCATCCCTGAAAATTTGGAAAAAAGTTGCAAGGACCGTGTGCACCCCGAGCGCCATCGTCCCCGACATTTTTTCCGAAATTTCGGGAGCTAGATCTTACTGTATTTTTCTGCTAAAATCCAGAATTTTGGCTGATTTTATCAATTTTAACACCTTCAAAATTAAAGTCAAAGTTGGTCTAGCGATTCCTTGGATTGAGGCTTCTAATCATTCAAAAATTGTTGAAATTGAAATTTGTATCAAAATTGTGTTCCTTACTGTCCTAAATCTGAAAAGTGTGTTAGCATTCATTCGAAATTTCAGTGCTTTATTCAAATCTTTACAATTTGTGACTTTTGAAATTAAGTGTTTAATTGCAACAACTTTGATTTCCACTTTCAAATTCGAATTTTGCATGAAATCGAGTCAACTTTTAAATTTTGAAACTTGCATTGGTTTTAGCATTCCCTCTAAAATCATAAAATTCAAAATTTCAGTTTCCCTCTCTTTTTCAAAATTCAAATTTTACATTCTTGGTAGGGTTCAATTTTGAGATTGCAACTTTAATTTGGCCTATCTACAGATCGTAAAATCACTCAAATTTTTCAGATTATCTTTAAAATCATCATAACTTTCATCCTTGAAAATTTTGAAAAAAGTTGCGAGGACCGTGTGCACTCCGTTCGCCACGGTCACGGTCTTTTTTTCCGAAATTCCGGGAGATTGTCCTGATTGCATTTAACAGCTTAAATCTAGGAGATTGGCTGATTTTATTGAAATTTTCTACCTCTAAAATTCAAAATCTTCTCTCTTTCTTTAGTGCATGAGTTTTACAACAATAAGTCCTACTTATACTATTCCCGTTAGACGAAGCCTTAGAATTAAGTCTTTCCAAGGTGTAATTACCGAGGAGATGGAACCTAATTTGAATGGCCTTTTTAACGAGGACATGGGTAATTCCTCTAATCCTCTTAATGATGAAGAAACTCTCCAGGAGGTTTCTGTAGAACAACTTTCGAAATTGGATAACCAATTTGATGATTTTCGACAATGGATGTCTCAAGAATACCCCGATAGTCAAGCTCTTCCTTTAATTGAGGGTCTAAAATGTATGCTTCAAAGTGATAAGAATGGAATTGATATTTTGCATGGTATTGCACACATTGTGGATTCAAATGTGATGCCTATGAAGAGTTGTGCTAAAACTTTGGGTTATACACAACCTCCTACTCAAGACAATCATTCTATCCCTTTGACAACTCCTATTGCTAGTGTACCTACTTTTACATCAAACATAATGACTACTTCAATACAAGACATTCCTCCTATGATCACTAGTCATGGGGGCAATCCTTCTTCTTCAATCAACCCTCTTCCTTCATTCAATCCAACTTCTTCATTCATTCCTTCAATGAGTGTTCCTATTATATCTCCACAAAGGAACATGACGCAAGGGGGCAATTCATTTAACCCTTCCATTCCTCCTTGCAGTGTTCCTCCTTTCCAATCATCTCCTATGACTAACTATCATAGTGTCCCACCACCTTACTCTCTACCTTCTTTCAATAACATAACACCTCCATCACAATCTAACACATCTAATATGAACTCTTCGACTGAAGCGACCATTAACAATCTTGCACAAACTGTCTCTTCTTTACAGCAACAAATTGCCTCTATGAATCAATCTAAGTTTAGTGTGCCCACATTTGATGTTGCGAGCCCACTTTCTCTTGACATTGTCTGAGCTATCCCCCCTAAACATGTTGAAATTCCACATTTGGAGCTTTATAATGGTAAGGGTGATCCTTTAACACATGTTAAGACCTTTCAAACAATATGTACTGATTTTGCTTATGACCAAAGGTTGCTTGCAAAACTGTTTACTAGAACATTAAGAGATAAAGCCCTACAATGGTATTTCTCATTGCCTTCTTATTCTATTACTTCTTTCGAACAACTTGCAAATGATTTTATTCAACAATTTCAAAACAATATAAGTCCTAAAGTTACTTTGATTGATTTAATGCATTGTAAACAAGGTGTTAAAGAAAAAGTGACTGATTTCATTGGTAGATATAAGCATTTGTATGCTCAAATTTCTTTTCTAGTGCCTGACAATGATATTCAAAGAATCTTTATTTCTAATTTACAAAAAGATATCAGAGAAAAACTTCTATTTTCTGAGTTTACTTTTTTCCAACAGTTGTGTGCAACTCTTCACAATTATCAACTGACTGTGAGCCAAATGGAACAAGCAAATCCTATGGCTCAGAGTGATAAGGGTGATAGTAGTCAACAACCATTTGGGAAGTTTAAACCGAACAGAGAGTCCATTAAATTCAATGAAAACATCATCAACAACAATGTGACTGCGGCATCAGGTGTGCCTCCTATTTCTAAGTTTTTCAAGAAAGAAAGAAAGTTTACTCCTTTGAATGAATCATTGCATAGTATTATGAATAAGTTATTGGAACAAAATGTGCTTACTCGTCCTCCTATAAGGCAAATAGATCCTGCAAAGATTAATTCACCCTATTTTGATAACAAATCTTTTTGTCAATTTCATCATCATCCTGGGCATGATACTGAAAAATGTTTTGCTTTAAAGGGTAAAATTCAAGATTTGATTGATAATAATACTATCTCTATTTCTGGAGTGAATGAGAAAGGCAATACATCTGTAGCTCCTCCTAACCAAAATCTTCAGATTTTTACTGATCCATTGCCTTCTCATACCTCTAATGCGATTGATACTACTGATTCCTCTGTCTCACCTGATGATCTTGTGTCTATGACTCCGAATGTGATTAACTTTGTAGAGCAGCAGAAAATCCCTAAAGAACCTTCCATCACCTTTGATTCTAGTGAAACTATCAGAGCACCTGATGGTCCTTTATATATAGTTGCAAAAGTCAAGAATACACCTTGCCGTGGAGTTCTTATTGATCCTTCTTATATGGTTAATATCATTACTGAAGAATTTCTTTTTACTTTGCAATTGAATCAAGTGATCTATGATGAAACAAATGTGGTTGTGAAATTATTTGATGCATTTTCTTCTCCTGCAATTGGTTCTATTACATTACCTATTGATGTTCATAACAAATCCCTTAATGTGAGCTTTGCTATTATTCCATCATCCGAACAATTTCATGTGAAGCTAGGCTATCCTTGGCTATCTTCCATGAAAGCTATTGCTTCTCCTATTCACAAGTGTTTGAAATTTCCCCATAGTGGTGAAGTTGTTACTGTCAATCATAGTCTCTTTAAACCAACTGAAAGAACTTCTAGCGTTCCTATTGATTACTTTTGGCCTAAACAATTCCAATCTCTTCCACCATGAAGTGATCATCTTTTCAAATCTTATCAAAAGTGGAAGAAAGATATGATCCTATCTCTAAGTGAACCTAGAACACCCAAACTTGACATTCCTATCGTTCTTGAGAAGGAAGTTCTTCCTTTGAAAGATAAAACTAATGTCTTTCCTCGAGAAGATTCCGAACCCATCCCTATGAATGTCACTATGCCTATGACTAATAAACTTCCTAAAAGTAGACCTATACCTCCTCGTCATGATGGACTTGGTCTCCTTCCTAAACTGAATATTCCTCCCTTATATGGAGCAGTTCCTCCTCCTTCCTCTTATGGAGAGAAGAGACCTTCCTCTTCTCCTATTGTTCAACCTGAGAGACCACAACCTAAACACCCAAGTGATAAGGATGAGAACATTCCTCCTCCTCAATCTTCTCAACTTCCTACTAAGACTAGACGAAATCATTCTGCACGTGAACGCCGACGAAAGCATCATCTTAGAGCTCAGGCAGCTGCTTCTCAAACTTTGCAATCCCCAAAAACACCTTCAGCCAATATTATTCCATTTTCTCCTCAACCAACGATTGAGCCGAAATCTCCTAAACATAAGGTGCATGATGGTCTTGATCCTATGCGAGTTAAAGATCCTATTTTTATAAATCTTGATGATGATATAGATGAAAATGTTATTCATGATGTAAATGTTACTCCTGTTCATTCTGATAGTGAATATGAATATGTTGATGTTGATAACCATCTATCTAACGAATTTTCTAAAGCACTTATCCTAGCTCCTAGACAAAAACAACGTGGCTCGGAACATGAACATAGCCCTTGTTTGGATCTTGTGATAGCTCCATCTGCTGTGTTGGATGTTCCTCCTCTAGCGTGTTTCCTACCTTCCCGAAATATTGATCAGCAAGATCGGGGGGTAGACGACGTGCTAGACTAGTTCATTAGCATAGCAGACTCTCTCCTCCTCTCTTTTGTTACTTCTTCTATGTGTTATTCTCATTCTTCTATTTGTTGTCCTTAGTGTTGTCTACTTGAGGATGATGCAAAACATTGAGATCTCTTTTGGTCTCTCTCATGTTGACTCAAAAGACACATGTGTTCCCTTCTTCTAGGTGACCTTCCTTGATTGGGGAATGAAGAACAATTATGCATACATACATATGATATACATGAATAATCATACAGCATACTGACCCCGAGGAAAGTGAAGTCACCTTGTGCTTTGTGTTTTGTGTCTATTATCCTTGGGCTTATCTCACACTTGGGGGCTAAATCCTTGTGATAACGTGCTCCTTTCCCTTCTCATTTCTTATATGTATCACTACCTTAAAGAAATCACCCCCGGTGAAGCATGTGCGATCGCTTTAACGCAGGGGGCATACATCCCGTTCATATCTTTTCAAGATACTTGAAAATTTCTTGACAAATTTAGCCTTGCCTTGAAATTTTTTGATATCTTTCTTGCATGACTCATAGTGAGGGAACCTTACTACTGATAGTCATGGTTCTCCCTCGTGATCTTCCCTTTTACTTTGTCAATCGAAGTTGTAAGATCCCTAGTCCACTGGGGGCTTGGTGTATCTTGCCTCCTTGACGTGGTGAAAGTTTTTCAATGTTGTTTCCTTGTACTTTACCGGAAGTATGAATGTACGCTTATACTCCTGCTAAAGTGGGGGCTAAATGTAGCATCCTAAAATTGCGACACTTGCAATTTTGACTGCATTTGCGTCTTCATGATGGTGATGCAACACAAAACCTGAATGGAGACCCTGAAACTTGTTCATGACATCAAAAACTGCATTTTTCAGCACCCTGGCCTGATCCTCCTTGCACCCTGCTGCTCCTGGAGGTGGGACCATGGTGCCCAGTGCCCTAGTCCTTCAGGACTAGGGCGCCCAGCGCCCTGGTCCCCCAGGACCATGGCACCCAGGGCCCTGGTCCCTGACCCTATTTTGGGCCCGGTCTCTTTTGGGGCTTCGGGTCTTTATGTTTGCAAATTGGAAAATAATGTTTCCTGGTCGGCCTAAGGTCGGAAAAATCAGTCTTTCAACCCTAATTGACAAGTATAAAAACTACATTTCCTCTCTCATTTTAGGGGGATGGAAAAAAAGACGGAAGCGATATTCAAACATTCAAGCATTCAAGCATTCAAGCATTCCTTCAAGCAATTGATCATTCTAAGTCTCCATTCAAGGCTAAGTGTTGCATTCAAGACAAGGATTCAACCATTGAAGAGGAGATCACATACAACATACAACATACTACATACACTACACCTTCGCATGTAAGAATACAAACATTCTTACAACAAGGTATCAGTACTTGTTTACATTACAAACATTTACATTTACAGCATTCTCATTTCTTGGTTAATTCCAAAACTAGGGTTTGACCTAAAGGAAAACCCCTCATCCCTAACCCCCCAATCATCCTCTCTTTTCTGTGTGTAGGTTGCAGGTACGCGGCTGTAATTGAAGATCTGGAATCCTTGTGTAGAGACGAACAGATCCCCCTTCGTTTCGCGGATTTTTCGGAGGACCGTGTGCACGCCGGGCGCCATTGTCTCGTCAACTTTCGCTCAAATTTGCAGAACAGCACCGTCTTGACATTTTACTGCTAATTCTGGGTCCGCAGCTTCATGCCATATCCCTATCTCTGTGTATAAGCGAATCTTTCCTACTTTACCTGCATTCCTAGATCAATCTTTCCATTTACATTTCTTTACAAAAGAGGGTATCCTTGATGTCTTAACCCTTGAAACTCATATAGAATCCAATCTTACATTGCGTGGGATTGGATCTTGTGGGTTTCAACCCCTCTTTTGAATGTAAAGTCTCTCCTAAGTGAAAACCATCAACCCTAGTGACTCTCCCTTCTCTCTCCTTGGAGTTGGGGAGGGGAGAACGACTAGGGTTCGATTTTTCTGCTTTACAATAACATAAAGCCAAAACAAATAAATAACAATCATACATGATTCACTCCATAACTGTGGTGGGGATGGCACCCACAACTTCACTACTGCAATAATAAAGGTTGCTCGTTTAGAGCTACATGTTCAACTATTTCTGATAGCTTACCCTGTTAGGAGTATCAAGATATATTAGATCTACCTTGCTAAAGGATTTTACAACACTTAAACTAAATGTTGCGCCTGGTTAGAGGCTTTACAATTTATAGGCTTAGTTAGAGTCTTTTACCCTGTTAAAGGTTTCTCTTACAACGTCAAAATATTTCAATAAAATCTTTACAAATATCTGCAACTTTACATCTGGAATGTTATAGCAGATTCTATGTGCTCAAAATATGATTACCTTGCTTATATCATACCTCGGTAACCCATAAAGTAACTCGGTAAACCCTTCTGTTTACTCTATTCTTTGACTATTCTCTGAAATCCTTCTTGGTGACCTCTATGTCTCTGTAACAGTCATAACACTTAGTGCTTTCTTATGTATCACACATGTCTTGCTTCATACACCTCTGTATATCTCTGTCTATCACACTTTTATCCTTAATCCATGCTATATAAATAGATCTCTTATGTCAGTGACCTGATTCATTGCTTCGATCTTACAAACATGATTTATCGAATGAATAACTATATAAAATATTTCATTGGTTAGATGACCTCAAAATCATACACAATCTTTAAGTGCAATTTCCAATGTGATAATGGTTCTATGTTCCTCGATCTTGTAACACATTTTCCCATGTGTGTCTAGATTCAATGAATCTGGTAACATGTTTCGCTCGGTGTATATCAACTTGGTTTATCATTATTTCTGCTCGGTAGACATGGAATGTTACTTGGTAGACAGCTCGGTGCATACTAGGCTCTATGACTACTTTCTTCTATAACAAAACTGTTCTATGCATACCGACTGAATGTTTCAGTAGTAGTAACCGACTAGAGTATATAAAATGACTTTGGATATAAAACTAATGACAACTTGATAAGTAGTAAAAATGATCTCTTATATATATGAGTCATTTTACAATTTTCCAAGTTGGCTTACAATAATTTTACAATAATAAACAAAATTCTTGTCGGCTTCTGTGTCGGTATGCTTCCTTTCACTATCGGTGCCGGTGGTCTGTGTGCCAGTGTAGAATCTGACTTTGCTGGTGCCAGTGGATTGCCTTGTCGGTGTAATAGGATTGTAAGGTTACCATCAATGACAAAACCTTCAATCACCTACAATGTCTCATTGGAGTGTGCATTTGCCAACATAGTGAGATATACAATCCAAGGGGATGTGGTTGGCCCAAAAAGGGATCGAAATCTAAAGAACAAGACCTAACATGCAAAACCAACAAGGTCGGCCTCTGCCAAAGAAATTCCTCTACAAAATCCAAAGGATGAAGTGTAGGTCACAGGAAAAGGTCAGCCACATGCCAAGGAACATCGAAATCAATGCTTAGGGGTCTGCAAGCTACATAAGGGATATGGTAGATCACCAATGCAAATAGGTCTAGGCAACCAGTAACATGAAACTATCTCAAAAATAGATAGCAATAACTTGCCAAAAAATGATCCAAATGCTCCATGGTTTGGAAATAAGGAATATGATCAAGTCTTCAAGAAAAATCGGACTCCATAGGTTCTAGTGAGCCAAATCTAGGACACGCAAAAAGAAACACTGAAACTTCAAACAGAAAGAAAAACAAAAAGGAAATATTTATGGTTGATGCAAGATTGCTATGAACTGGGTATGCTCCTCCATCAGACCTCCAGGGTTGTTGAAAAAAAGTGAGTCTCTCACTTTTTAAGGGTCAGAGGAAAACCAAGGTGGTCTACCTCTTCCTGAGAAATCCAAGATGAATCTTCAATTGGTCTATCCTTCCACTTCATAAGATACTCCTTATACTGACTTCTTCGAGTAATATGCCCAATCCTACTATCTAAAATGACTTCAATCTGATCCAATTCCTTCTGGGGCAACTGTTTCCCCAAGTCTGCAATACTATCCTCACTGAATTCTAGTTCATGATAGTGATGAAGATCTGCAATGTTATAAGTTCCAAATGGGAATCTTTCTTTTCTCATATACACCATGACTTCATCACCCACTTCAAATTCCTTAAGTCTCATTTTCTCATCTTCTTTCTCCTTATACTTTTTATTCATGTCCTCCAGATGTTGCTTAACTTGAATATGTAAGTCCTTCATGTGATCTGCAAATTCTTCTGCTTCAGAACTTCTCCAATCTTCACTACTAATATATCTTAATTCTCATATACCTCTAGGGTGTACTCTGGTAACAATATATAAAGGTGTTCTTCTGGTACTCCTATTTACTAAATTATTGTAGGCAAACTCTGCTTGTACAAGAATCAAATCCCAACTTCTAATTTTGTCTCCAACTAAACATCTCAACAAATTTCCCAAGCTCCGGTTAACTACTTATGTATGTCCATCAATTTGTGGATGAAAATTTGAATTGAACTTCAAATCTATCTTCATCTTCTTCCAAAGTGTTCTCCAAAAATAGCCAATGAACTTAGTGTCTTTGTCTGAAAGTATTCTCTTAGGTAATCCATGCAATCTCACTACTTCCTTTAAAAATAGGTCCGCTACATGTAATGCATTTGATGTCTTCTTACAAGGTATGAAATGAGCCATCTTCAAGAATATATCCACTACCACAATTATAGAATCATTCCCTCTTGGTGTTTTAGGCAATCCAAGTATGAAATCCATGGTTATATCCTGCCAAGGTCTTACCGGTACTATCAAACGTTTATACAATCCCACATTTTGGACTACTACCCTTTGCAACTTGACAAACTCTACAACTTTGCACATATTTCCTAACATCCTTATGAATCTAGGGCCAAAAGTAATGCTCACTCACCAATGCAACTTTTTTGTCAATGCCAAAATGTCTGGCTAATCCTCCAATATGTTACTCTTTTATCAGATTATCCCTCTGAATAACATCCCATCCTGAAAGAAGTAATCTAACCACTTGCTTCTATCTACTTTAATCGATTCTCTACATGCTTTCCAAGGTTATGAAAATCTGGGTCATCATCATACAGGGTCTTCAATTCCTCAAATCCTAATATTGTCACTCATCTTTGTCAGTAAATTCCTTCTACTACTCAATGCATCAACAACTTTCTTAGATTTCCCACTTCTATACTTCAACACAAAGGTGTAACTCTACAAAAATTCTACCCATCTCATTTGTCTCTGATTCAACTTACTTTGACTATTCAAATACTGCAAGGCTATATGATTCATATACAACACAAACTCCTTAGGCAACAAATAATGTCTCTACTTCTTCAAGGATTGAACTATGGCATAAAAGTCTTGATCATACACTGAACCTCTCTTCTAGGCATCATTCAATCTCTCACTGAAATAAGCTACTGCTCTCCTTTCCTAACTCAAGACTGCTCCTATTGTTGTTCCACTTGCATCACAATCCACTAGAAATACTATTAAAATCTGGTAAAGTTAACATAGGCTACTCAGTCACTTTCCATTTCAACAATTCAAAAATTTATGTTTGCTCTAATGGTCCACTTGAATTCCTTTCGATCTCCCCTCATGGTCTCATTCATAGGGTTAGAAACTGAACTTAATTTTTTGATGAACTTCTAGTAGAAACTAGCTAATCCATGAAATGATCTTACCTCTCCAATGATTTTTGGTGTAGGCCACTCAACAATTGTTTTTACTTTCTCAGGGTCCATCTGCAAATCATCCTCAGATATCACAAATCCCGAATAGACTAATTCATCTTTCATGAAAGTACACTTCTTAAGATTTATCAGCAACTTTTCTTCCCTCAACCTCTACAAAACTTGTCTCAAATGCAACAAATGCTCTGCTTTTGTCTTACTGAAAATCAAGTGTCATCCAAATATACAATAGCAAACTTACCAAAGAATTTCTTCAATACCTCATTTATGAACCTCATGAATGTACTCAGTGAATTAGTTAACCCAAAAGGCATCACCAACCATTCATATAGTCCTTCATTTGTCTTGAATGTTGTCTTCCACTTATCTCCTTCTTTGATCTTGATCTAATGATGTCCACTCTTCAAGTCTATCCTTGTAAAGTATTTGGCTCCGCTCAAATAGTCCATTATGTCATGCATCTTAGGTAAAGAAAACTCGTATTTCACTGTGATCTTGATTATTGCTCTAGAATCGGTACACATTCTCCACTCTCCATTCTTCTTAGGTGCTAATGTTAGACAATTCAAATAACCAAAAGATAATTGAGAGGGGGGGGTGAATCATTTGTCACAGATTACCAAAACTATTAGCAATTTAAACTTTAATACCAGAATATTGCATAAACCAATTAAGCATAAACAATAATCACAAAATAAATACCATTCACACAACACCAAGATTTATACATGGAAAACCTGATAAAGGGAAAAACCAAGGTGGGAAGCCTGCCCATAGTCAGATAATACTTCTGTAGTAAGTATGTGAATTACAATTGAGGGGTGTGCACTTGCAAGAAGGCCAACAACTTAGAGCACACTTCTCATCACAAAAGGAGCCTCACTGACTACATAGAAATCCAAGCTACAATCCGGAGAAGTGTTGAATTGCAAAAGATAACATCTCTTATGCCTGAGTACAGTTTCGGTTTAAACTCGATACTGGAGGACTAAATCCTCTTACATAAACCCACTTTGATCTCCAATGATCGACCAACTCCTCTACCTGAATGATATTACATTCCTTGATTGTGACCTCTAGCATTAACCACAATGATCTACAATGAGATCTTACATCTATTTATATAAAACTCTCAACCATAAAAAATTAGGTCAGCCACCAGACAATAAACCAATTACATAATTGCAAACCACGTCATCCTTAGACCAAACAAATAATATCAACACATAAGACATCCTATAAATACATCAATAGGTCCTATTGACACATTGCATTAAAGTCGGTCCATAACCTAGATCAACTGGGACCCAATATAGGTCCACATGCTACAATAATGATCTTCATTTGCCAAGTCTCGATCATGGTCATCAACAGAATCATGAAACTCCACCAGAAGCTACACCAACACCACTTATGCAATTGATCAAAGATCTCTACCAAAAGCTCTGCCAATGAAACCCTTGTTGAAACCAGAAACTAAGCTTTTAAGAAAGTGGGATAACATTCGATCACCAGACCAAAACTGTAGCATCCTAAAATTGCGACACTTGCAATTTCGACTACATTTGGGTCTTCACGATGGCAGCGCAATGTTGAACCTGAATGGAGACCCCGAAACCTGCTTATGACACCAAAAACTGCATTTTTCTACACCCTGGCCTGATCCCTCCTTGCACCTTGCTGTCCCGGGAGGTGGGATTAGGGTGCCCAGCGCCCTGGTCCCTGGCCCTATTTTGGGCCTGGTCTCTTTTGGGCATCGGGTCTTTAAGTTTGCAATTGGAAAATATTGTTTTCTGGTCAGCCCAAGGTCGAAAAAATCAGTCTATCAGCCCTAATTGACAAATATATAAACTACATTTCCTCTCCCATTTTGAGGAGGAAGGACATATGTGTACAAGAAAGCGCTAGGCAAACATTCAAACATTCAAGCATTCAAGCATTCAAGCATTCCTTCAAGCAATTGAGCATTCTAAGTCTCCATTCAAGGCTAAGTGTTGCATTCAAGACAAGGATTCAACCATTGAAGAGGAGATCACATACAACATACATTACACCTTCACATGTAAGAATACAAACATTCTTACAACAAGGTATCAGTACTTGTTTACATTACAAACATTTACATTTACAACATTCTCATTTCTTGGTTAATTCCAAAACCGGGGTTTGACCTAAAGGCAAACCCCTCATCCCTAACCCCCCAATCGTCCTCTCTTTTCTATGTGTAGGTTGCAGGTATGCGGCTGTAATTGAAGATCTGGAATCCTTGTGCAGAGACAAATAGATCCCCCTTCATTTCGCGGATTTTTTGGAGGACCATGTGTACGCCGGGTGCCATCGTCCTGTCAACTTTCACTCAAATTTGCAGAATAGCACTGTCTCAACATTTTACTGCTAATTTCAGGTCTGCAGCTTCATCCCATATCTCTATCTCTGTTTATAAGCGAATCTTTCTTGCTTTACATGCATTCCTAGTTCAATCTTTCTATCTACATTCTTTACAAAAGAGGGTATCCTTGATGTCTTAACCCTTGAAACTCATTTAGAATCCAATTTTGCATTGTGTGGGATTGGATCTTGTGGGTTTCAACCCCTCTTTTGAATGTAAAGTCTCTCCTAAGTGAAAACCATCAACCCTAGTGACTCTCCCTTCTCTCTCCTTGGAGTTGGGGAGGGGAGAACAACTAGGGTTCGATTTTTCCGCTTTACATTTTGGTGAACCTGACGTGAACATCCTCATTCTGATTATTCATGGTTAGATCTAAAAATTTGCTTCCCTAATTACATTTTTCATGTTTGATCTTTTGCAAATTTTAGAGGTTGATTGCATAAAAACCCTAAAATTTTCTTTTTAGTAATTAAACTTGTGAAATGTTTAATTGTTAATGCTTGTTTCAGATCTACCCTTCTATTGCAAATTGTCAATTCATATTTGTGCTTTAATTCTAAAAATTAAGTGGTTAAATGTCAAAACCCTAATTTTTAAAACCTTCTTGATTCAACCTTTGACTGATAATTTCACTAATCAAGACACCTCCAAATCAGCTGTAATTTTGGATTCCACAATAAAATCACAATATCTTTCATCCCTGAAAATTTGGAAAAAGTTGCAAGGACCGTGTGCACCCCGAGTGCCATCGTCCCCGACATTTTTTCCAAAATTTCGGGAGCTAGATCTTACTGTATTTTTCTGCTAAAATCCAGAATTTTGGTTGATTTTATCAATTTTAACACTTTCAAAATTAAAGTCAAAGTTGGTCTAGCAATTGCTTGGACTGAGGCTTCTAATCGTTCAAAAATCATTGAAATTGAAATTCATATCAAAATTGTGTTTCTTACAGTCCTAAATTTGAAAAATGTGTTAGCATTCATTCGAAATTTCAGTGTTTTATTCAATTTTTTGCAGTTTGTGACTTTTGAAATTAAGTGTTTAATTGCAACAACCTTGATTTCCACTTTCAAATTCGAGTTTTGCATGAAATCGAGTCAACTTTTAAATTTCGAAGCCTGCATTGCTTTCAGTATTCCCTCTAAAATCATAAAATTCAAAATTTCAGTTTCCCCCTCTTTTTCAAAATTCAAATTTTACATTTTTCAACAATCTTGGTAGGGTTCAATTTTGAGATTGCAACTTTAATTTGGCCTATCTACAGATCGTAAAATCACTCAATTTTTTTAGATTAGCTTTAAAATCATCATAACTTTCATCCCTGAAAATTTCGAAAAAAGTTGCGAGGACCGTGTGCACTCCGGTCGCCACGGTCCCGGACATTTTTTTTGAAATTTTGGGAGATTGTCCTAATTGTATTTAACAGCTTAAATCTAGGAGATTGGCTGGTTTTATTGAAATTTTCTACCTCTAAAATTCAAAATCTTCTCTCTCTCTCTTTAGTGCATGACTTTTACAACAATAAGCCCTACTTACACTATTCCCATTAGACGAAGCCTTAGAATTAAGTCTTTCCAAGGTGTGATTACCGAGGAGATAGAACTTAATTTGAATGGCCTTTTTAACAAGGACATGGGTAATTCCTCTAATCCTCTTAATGATGAAGAAGCTCTCCATGAGGTTTCTGTAGAACAACTTTCAAAATTGGATAACCAATTTGATGATTTTCGACAATGGATGTCTCAAGAATACCCTGATAGTGAAGCTCTTTCATTAATTGAGGGTCTAAAACGTATGGTTCAAAGTGATAAGAATGGAATTGATATTTTGCATGGTATTGCACACATTGTGGATTTGAATGTGATGCCTATGAAGAGTTGTGCCGAAACCTTAGGTTATACACAACCTCCTACTCAAGTTAATCATTCTATTGCTAGTATACCTACTTTTACATCAAACATAATGACTACTTCAATACAAGACATTCCTCCTATGATCACCAGTCATGGGGGCAATCCCTCTTCTTCAATCAACCCTCTTCCTTCATTCAATCCAACTTCTTCATTCATTCCTTCAATGAGTGTTCCTATTTCATCTCCACAAATGAACATGACACAAGGGGGCAATTCATTTAACCATTCCATTCCTCCTTGTAGTGTTCCTCCTTTCCAATCATCTCCTATGACTAACTATCATAGTGTCCCACCACCTTACTCTCTACCTTCTTTCAATAACATAACACATCCATCACAATCTAACACATCTAATATGAACTCTTCGACTGAAGCGACCATTAACAATATTGCACAAACTGTCTCTTCTTTACAACAACAAATTGCCTCTATGAATCAATCTAAGTTTAGTGTGCCCACATTTGATGTTGAGAGCCCACTTTCTCTTAACATTGTTCGAGCTATCCCCCCTAAACATGTTGAAATTCCACATTTGGAGCTTTATAATGGTAAGGGTGATCCTCTAACACATGTTAAGACCTTTCAAACAATATGTACTGATTTTGCTTATGACCAAAGGTTGCTTGCAAAACTATTTACTAGAACATTAAGAGATAAAGCCCTACAATGGTATTGCTCGTTGCCTTCTTATTCTATTACATCTTTCGAACAACTTGTAAATGCTTTTATTCAACAATTTCAAAACAATATAAGTCCTAAAGTTACTTTGATTGATTTAATGCATTGTAAACAAGGTGTTAAAGAAAAAGTGACTGATTTCATTGGTAGATATAAGCATTTGTATGCTCAAATTTCTTTTCCAGTACCTAACAATGATATTCAAAGAATCTTTATTTATAATTTACAAAAAGATATTAGAGAAAAACTTCTGTTTTCTGAGTTTACTTCTTTGCAACAGTTGTGCACAACTCTTCACAATTATCAACTGACTGTGAGTCAAATGGAACAAGCAAATCCTATGGCTCTGAGTGATAAGGGTGATAGTAGTCAACAACCATTTGGGAAGTTTAAACCAAACAGAGAGTCCATTAAATTCAATGAAAACATCATCAACAACAATGTTAATGTGGCATCAGGTGTGCCTCCTATTTCTAAGTTTTTCAAGAAAGAAAGAAAGTTTACTCCTTTGAATGAATCATTGCATAGTATTATGAATAAGTTATTGGAACAAAATCTGCTTACTCTTCCTCCTATGAGGCAAATAGATCCTGCAAAGATTAACTCACCCTATTTTGATAACAAATCTTTTTGTCAATTTCTTCGTCAACCTAGGCATGATACTGAAAAATGTTTTGCTTTAAAGGGTAAAATTCAAGATTTGATTGATAATAATACTATCTCTATTTCTGGTGTGAATGATAAAGGCAACACATCTGTAGCTCCTCCTAACCAAAATCTTCAGATTTTTACTGATCCACTGCCTTCTCATACCTCTAATGCGATTGATACTACTGATTCCTCTGTCTCACCTGATGATCTTGTGTCCATGACTCCGAATGTGATTAACTTTTTGGAGCAGCAGAAAATCCCTAAAGAACCTTCCATCACCTTTGATTCTAGTGAAACTATCAGGGCACCTGATGGTCCTTTATATATAGTTGCAAAAGTCAAGAATACACCTTGCCATGGAGTGCTTATTGATCCTTCTTATATGGTTAATATCATTACTGAAGAATTTCCTTTTACTTTGCAATTGAATCAAGTGATTTATGATGAAACAAATGTGGTTGTGAAACTATATGATGCATTTTCTTCTCCTGCAATTGGTTCTATTACATTACTTATTGAGGTCCATAACAAATCCCTTGATGTGGACTTTGCTATTATTCCATCGTCCGAACAATTTCGTGCGAAGCTAGGCTATCCTTGGTTGTCTTCCATGAAAGCTATTGCTTATCCTATTCACAAGTGTTTGAAATTTCCCCATAATGGTGAAGTTGTTACTGTCAATCATAGTCTCTTTAAACCAGCTGAAAGAACTTCTAGCATTCCTATTGATTACTTCTAGCGTTCCTATTGATTATTTTTGGCCTAAACAATTCCAATCTCTTCCTCTGCGAAGTGATCATCTTTTCAAATCTTGTCAAAAGTGGAAGAAAGATATGATCCTATCTCTAAGTGAACCTAGAACACCCAAACTTGACACTCCTATCATTCTTGAGAAGGAAGTTCTTGCTTTGAAAGATAAAACTAATGTCTTTCCTCGAGAAGATTCCCATCCCATCCCTATGGATGTGACTATGCCTATATCTAATAAACTTCCTAAAAGTAGACCTATCCCTCCTCGTCATGATGGACTTGGTCTCCTTCCTAAACCAAATATTCCTCCCTTATATGGAGCAGTTCCTCCTCCTTCCTCTTAAGGAGAGAAGAGATCTTCCTCTTCTCCTATTTTTCAACCTAAGAGACCACAACCTAAACACCCAAGTGATAAGGATGAGAACATTCCTCCTCCTCAATCTTCTCAACTCCCTACTAAGACTAGACAAAATCATTCTGCACATGAACGCCGATGAAAGCGTCATCTTAGAGCTCAGGCAGCTGCTTCTCAAACTTTACAATCTGCAAAAACACGTTCAGCTAGCATTATTCCATTTTCTCCTCAGCCAAAAATTGAGCCGAAATCTCCTAAACATAAGATGCATGATGGTCTTGATCCTGTGTGAGTTAAAGATCCTATTTTTATAAATCTTGATGATGATATAGATGAAAATGTTATTCATGATGAAAATGTTACTCCTGTTCATTCTGATAGTGAATATGAATATGTTGATGTTGATAACCATCTATCTAACGAATTTTCTAAAGCACTTATCCTAGCTCTTAGACAAGAACACCGTGGCTTGGGGTATGAACATAGCCCTTGTTTGGATCTTGTGATAGCTCCATCTGCTGTGTTGGATGTTCCTCCTCTAGCATGTTTCCTACCTTCCCAAAATATTGATCAGCAAGATCGGGGGGTAGATGACGTGCTAGATTAGTTCATTAGCATAGCAGACTCTCTCCTCCTCTCTTTTGTTACTTCTTCTATGTGTTATTCTCATTCTTCTATTTGTTGTCCTTAGTGTTGTCTACTTGAGGATGATGCAAAACATTGAGATCTCTTTTGGTCTCTCTCATGTTGACTCAAAAGACACATGTGTTCCCTTCTTCTAGGTGACCTTCCTTCATTGGGGAATGAAGAACAATTATGCATACATACATATGATATACATGAATTATCATACAGCATACTGACCCTGAGGAAAGCGAAGTCACCTCATGCTTTGTGTTTTGTGTCTATTATCCTTGGGCTTATCTCACACTTGGGGGCTAAATCCTTGTGATAACGTGCTTCTTTCTCATTTCTTATATGTATCACTACCTTAAAGAAATCACCCTCAGTGAGGTGTGTGCGATCGCTTTAACGTAGGGGGGCATACGTCCCGTTTATATCTTTTCAAGATACTTAAAATTTTTTTGACAAATTTAGCTTTGCCTTGAAAATTTTTGATATCTTTCTTGCATGACTCATAGTGAGGGAACCTTACTACTGACAGTCATGGTTCTCCCTCATGATCTTCCCTTTTACTTTGTCAATCGAAGTCGTAAGATCCTTAGTCCACTGGGGGCTTGGTGTATCTTGCCTCCTTGACATGGTGAAAGTTTTTCAAAAGAGGGTATCCTTGCTATCACAACCCTTGAAACTCATTTAGAATCCAATCTTGCATTGTGTGGGATTGGATCTTGTGGGTTTCAACCCCTCTTTTGAATGTAAAGTCTCTCCTAAGTGAAAACCATCAACCCTAGTGACTCTCCCTTCTCTCTCCTTGGAGTTGGGGAGGGGAGAACAACTAGGGTTCGATTTTTCCGCTTTACATCCATGGCGCCCGACGTGCACATGGTCGTAGACATTTTTCCCAAAATTTTAGGAGCGCGATCCAATCATAAAATAAAGCTTAACCCCAAGAAATTGGCGGGAGATTCAATCTTTAGGTCAGCCAAAAGTTGAAATTAAGACCTAGGGTTTCATATATAAGAACTCTCTTTCTTTATTTGAAAGGAGACAAATTTTGGTTTCAAGGACCTTCTATGCAGCGAAAGAGTAGATCTTTGAAGACTTCAACAACATTCAACATCCATCCATCAAGCATCTATCAATTTCATTCATCCATTTAGGGCTTTGAAGGCATTGAAGAACAATAGGGGATTACCGACTGAATATTGGCTTGTACCCCTCCCTTGGGGTTGGGTATGATTTCATGTTGTTTTCATGTCTTTGCATAAGCCTCATTATATCATTTATATTCATGCTTTAGATCACTTTGCATCTTGATTTAGAGCATTTACATTATCATGTACAAGCAATTAGGGTTTACTTTCTAGGTTGCTCTAGTTTGCTTACTTGCATTTTAGGATCTTGCACATACACAAGGTCTGCACACACTACTTTTACAATACAACTTGGCTATTCATGGAGGTGGAAATCACCAAAGCAGGGGTTTGACTAAGGCAAAACCCTATATAGCCGCCCACCATACCTTTTCAGATATAAGTGCAGGTTTCGGGATTCAGACGACGCTGCAAGTTGCAGATCCAACAGAAGTAGACTGAGACGGGACAACACACCAAATTGAAAAGAAAAAGACCAGGACAGGGGAGTGGGGCACCCTAGTCCTGCTAGGACAAGGGTGTTGGGCACCCTGGTCCCTGGGACAGGGGCGCTAGGCACCCTGGTCCTTCTGACAGACAGCATTTCTGATAGTTTTCCAGGTTGCAAAACAACAGTTTCAGGTGCAGAATCAGGACAGTGGCACCCGTGCCCCCGTCCCAAACATTTCCACTCAGATTTTAAGCCCAGGTACACATCTGCATTCTCCTTTTATCCTTGTGTTTACAGCTTTTCATCACTTAATCTCAATCTTGCAATCTTGTTACTAGTTCATACTTTCCTTCTTCAATTTTTATCACTTTATACATGTTTTTGATCTCACTTATAGTTGAGCATTCAGCATGTCCTATTCAAATACCTCATTTAGTCTATCATGTCTTTAAATAACATTAATGGCTATTATGTTGCTCATCATTATGTGACATTGGTAGCTCATTTACTGGGGGCTCATTGTCATTCATGATGGTACAATTTCAAGTGCAATCATATTTTTTTGAAGCAACATAATAGCCTAATTTTTCTATGTTATCTCTTGTTCCTATGGGGTAATAGTGTGGAAATATTGATCATCTTTGCTTTAGAATTCTCTTTTCCTAGATATGGGAGAAGATGTGTATTCTCTTTCTTATCCTACCCACTTCTTGTGAGGAGCATTTTACATACACTAATGTCTTGCTGGCATGAACTCATGTGAGTATGTAGTACATTTTGTTTATGTCTAAATCTCTCCCTAGAAGATTGTGTAAGTCCTTCATCCTTGGGAGGCAATGATCTTTTCTTATTTTTATCTAAGGATCCACTTTTTCCTATTTCGTGGATGGTGTGAACTTTATTACTTGATGTTATTCCTTGTATGCATTTGTTGTTATTTGTTCAAGGATTCTCTCTTACAAGAGGTGTAAGTCCTTGACTACAACCTCTTTTACACTTGGTAAAATACATCCATAATGAATTCACCCTCCCGATTGGGTTAAAAAGAGCATCAAACCCACTTCGATCTCCAATGATCAACCAACTCCTCTACTTGAATGATATTACATTCCTTGATTGTGACCTCTAGCATTAACCACAATGATCTACAATGAGATCTTACATCTATTTATATAAAACTCTCAACCATAAAAAATTAGGTTAGCCACCAGACAATAAACCAATTACATAATTGCAAACCACGTCATCCTTAGACCAAACAAATAATATCAACACATAAGACATCCTATAAATACATCAATAGGTCCTATTGACACATTGCATTAAAGTCGGTCCATAACCTAGATCAACTGGGACCCAATACAGGTCCACATGCTACAATAATGATCTTCATTCGCCAAGTCTCGATCATGGTCATCAATAGAATCATGAAACTCCACTAGAAGCTACACCAACACCACTTATGCAATTGATCAAAGATCTCTACCAAAAGCTCTGCCAATGAAACCCTTGTCGAAACCAGAAACTAAGCTTTTAAGAAAGTGGGATAACATTCGATCACCAGACCAAAACCAACTGACCAAATATGAGCATGAGTATAATGAACAAGCCAATTCCATCACCAGAATATACCAAAGTCTACCTAATCATGTAGGATCCAAGTTAACCAGAAACCACTTAACCTACCAAGACCAAAAGGGTGTCGGTAAAGCATCCAAACAACTAGTGTTGGCATCAATGACAAAACATCAATATAACACATAATCAATTCCACCAAATGGCCAACAATCTCCCCCTTTGGCATTGATGGCAACACTAGATGTGAAAAGCATCTAAGTACCAAGAAATACCAAACAAGTCTCCCCCTATGAAAGACAACCAACAATCTCTTGCATACAACTCTAAAATAAAGACCAAGCTCCCCCTGTAAACAATATCTCTCTAAAGCTCTGAATATATCATTCCCCCTTTCTTTTTATTTTTCATTTTCTTTTTCTTTTCACATCAGTATCACTTGCCCTTCAACATCAATGCCAGAAATCTGACAAAAATATCAAATCAAAAACATAAGCCTTTGAATCACAAAGCTGACTACTCCCCCTGAGCAGTAGCATCCCACATCAATGCCAGAATGAATAGTATCTTTGATAGTGCACGTCGGACTGATGCCAAACCACATCAATCAAATCTCTACCGGAGGGGGAAAAACTCCCAATTTGTCTCTCAGGTACTCAAATGATTCCTTGGGCAAAGGCTTAGTGAAAATATCTACATTCTGCTCTTTAGTGTTCACATAAACTAGTCTAACTTCATTTACTTCCACCTTCTCCTTCAAAAAGTTATACTTGATAGATATGTGCTTTGTTTAAGAATGAAATACTGGATTCTTTGATATATCAATAGCAGCAGAGTTATCATAGTGAATAACCATTGGTGCATCACAATCCACCTTTATATCCTTCAACATTTGCTTCATCCATAAAACTTGTGTACAGTTAGAAGTAGTAGCAACATACTCAGCTTCAACAGTAGATAAAGAAGTACATGACTATTTCTTGCTAATCCATGAAACCAACTTCTTCCCAAGAAATAAATCTCCACCGAAAGTAATTTTCTAGTCATCACCATCTCCAGCCCAATCAGCATTTGTATATGCACATAAAGTAAAGTTATCACTCTTAGGGTACCACAAGCCATATTCTGATGTACCTTGCAAGTATATAAAAATCCTTTTCACTGTCGTCTCATGATTTTCTCTAGGATCACTAGGAAATCTTGAAACAATACAAGCAACATTCATAATGTCAGGCCTAGTCTAAGTCAAATAAAGAAAACCTTCAATCATAGATTTGTATCTTGTAGGATTTACTAGTGCAAAAACATCTTTTCTTGTCAATTTCTCACTTGTAACCATAGGAGTACTTACCGGTTTATAATCTCCCATACCAAATTTCTTCAACAATTTCTTAGCATATTTATTTTAAAAGATGACAATACCTTTGTCAGTCTGAGTAATCTGCAAACCTAAAAAAAAATTCATCTCACCAATCATAGACATCTCAAATTCTTTCTTCATATTGTTAGAAAATTCTATGCATAACTTATCTTCATCTCCAAAAATAATGTCATCAACAAGTACTTCAATAATCAGTATATCAGCATTAGTGATCTTATAATATAAATCATTTCCAACACTGCCCTTAGTAAAACCAAGCTTCAAAACATATTTATCCAACCTTGCATACTGAGCTTTAGGTGCTTGTTTCAATCCATATAAAGCTTTCCTTAACCTGCAAACCATATATGTATCATCTGATAGTAAAAAACCAACATGTTGCTCAATATAAACTTCCTCATCAAGATCCCCATTCAAAAATTCAAATTTAACATCCATCTGATAAACCTTGTATTTTTTATAAGCAGCATAGGCAAGAAATAATCTTACAGCTTCAATCCTAGCTACAGGTGCAAAAGTCTCTCCATAATCAATCCCTTCCTTCTGAGAATATCCTTTACAAACCAATCTAGCCTTATTCCTTATAACTTGACCATCCTCATCCATTTTATTCCTAAACACCCATTTAGTTCCGATAACATTTTTATTTTTAGGCCAAGGAACCAAGGTCAATGTGTTATTTTTCTCAATCTGATCTAATTATTCTTCCATAGCTTTCAACCAATATTCATTTTTAGTTGCCAGTCTTCTTCTTGTCATCACTCCATTGCTCTTATCCCCAATGATTTGTTCTTTTGAATGATTCAATCTCACATACCTAGGAGTCTTCTGACTTTTTGTTCCTCTTCCCTATTCTTTAGTTACTGTAGAATTTTCTGATACTACCAGAGTAACTGGATCAACTCTCTATTTTGGTAAACGTGCTACCAGTTCAAATATAATCATTTTGACTGTCGGTTCCTTCTCATAAACTCTGGTTTGACTTATGTTTAGCTCATCTACTTTGTGTTGGCAATTGACACTCTATTGGTTGGTTTCATTATGTTGTCATTGATGACAACATGATTTTGGGTTTCGGGTTCATATGGTGTACCGACAAGCAATTCACAAACTCTACACCAACACCAACACCGATAGGATAGAAGATTTCTTTAGTCACCATAAATGCAGGCCGACATGGTATAGTAAAGGATATCAGTATTGGAGGCTGACACATCTTGGATCAGGCATTAGCAACTTGGTTTAATGCTTATTCATTTATGTTATATGGCCGACATATAATATGATATTTTATATATCATTGTAAGCTGACATAAGGCATAAATTTGTATAAGGTATATAGGGGAGATTGATTAGATCATAAAATACCTATCTCCCTGCACACTCCTAGTTTTCATAGGACCACACAAATCAGTATGCACAAGATCAAGTAAGTTGTCAGCTGTGAAAGATTTACCTTTTAAGGTTGAGGAAGACATTTTCCCCAGTTGACATTCTCTGCACAAAGGATTTTCTAGTTTGCTCAGCATCGACAGTCCTCTAACTGCCTTGATCTTACTAGCCTTCATAATGTTATCAAAGTTTACATGGCAGAGTCTCCTATGCCATATCTAGCTATCATCAAACTTAGCCATAAGACATGTACTTATGTTTGCATTTAGCTGAAATAAGTTACCTTTGGTCTGCATACCGGTGGCCATCAAATCACCATTCTTTCCTTTGAGCACACTCCATTTTTTAATTCCAGAGTGAGTCCATTGTCATTCAGCTGGGCAACACTCAATAGATTGTGTCTGAGACCTTCCACCCAATACACATTGCCAGCACTACTCTTTCCATTTAGAGAGATGGACCCTCTTCCTCTGACCATACATGGTGCATCATTACCAAAGCAAACCACACCACCATCATATTCTTTCAAAGATAGAAACTTGCTCTGGTCACCAGTCATATGATGAGAACAACCACTGGCAATAATCCACTCATTGGAATTATCAAAGTGGGAGACAAGAGCCTTCTTGTCTGACACATCTTCCTTTACTGCAACAAACATAATATCTTCATTCTCTTCATCTTTCGATTCCTCATCTGTGACACCTTCATCAACTGCAACAAAATAGTTTCTCCAGTTTCCTCCTTTGAATTTCTTGAACCTTTCCAGTTTGTCCTTGTTGTCACCATTAGGACAGTTTATAGCAATATGTCCTATCCGGTTACAAGAAAATCATTTCAAAGGGAGCTTACCTCTGTATTTACTGGTTCCTTTAGGAATTTTCCTGTCAAGAAGAGCTTCAAATTCCATCAGGATCTCCTCATCATCCATTTCTTTGCTTTGTCTTGGTTCACCACTGGTGCTTGCTTCTTTTCCTTTTCTGGATGGTACAACAGAAGCTCTAAAATCTGATTCAGTCTTTTGAACATTGCCATCAAAACTATTTATCTCATAGGTTGTCAACTTTGCAATGATGGAGTCTAGGGATACCTTAGTCTTGTCTATTGATCTCAACTCCTGAATAGCAACAGCCCTTATTGCATAGACCGGTAATAAGGATCTCATAACTTTGCTTACCAAAGTGGAATCTTCCATTTTACCACCTGCACTCTTGATATCTCCAACAACAATTTTGATTATTATTCCATACTATTGAATGGTCTAACCTTCAACCATCTGCATGTCTTCAAACTTCCCTTCAAACTTCCCTATAAGGCTTTCTTCCTTATCTTGTTTTACATGCTCATCACCACCATAGATATTCTCAAGAGTGTCTCATACTTCTTTGGGATTATCTTTATCCTGGACATCAATAAACTCAATGTCAGATAAGCTGCCGATTAGGGCTTCCATGACTTACCCATTCTCTTGTAATTCTCTCTTTTGATCATTAATGAGAGTACCGATAGGAATAACAAAAGCATTCTCAACATAGCTCCAGTGTTGAGCACCCATGCTTCTGATGTAAATCTTCATTATGTCCTTCCATATTTTGAAGTTATCTCTATTGAACTTTGGACCTTCCCTCTTCATCATTATAATAGGATCTTTCCCTCAAGCGGTTAAGCTTACAACACAGAGGACCTGGAGGATGCTCTGATACCAATTGATAACTCAATGATGAACAATAAGTACCAAACTGGTACTGAGAGGGGGGGTGAATCAGTACAGTCACAATTACTTTTCCTGAACCAGTTTGACTACAAACACTATATATGCTTGACAGACAATTAACACTGGTCTAAAACAGAGTGCAACCGGTAAAGTTAAGATGACTATGACAAGCATTAACCAATTAATCACTTATCTTTCCACTCAACTTAATACTACACTTCCATTTCACCCTTATGCATGAATTGGTAATCTATCATCAGAAATATAATAATAGCTAGCTCAACATGATTTACCTTCAAACACAAATCACTTAAATCATCACATGAAAAATACTACACATGACACACAGATTTTTCACACGGAAACCAAACTGGCAAAAACCACGGTGGGGATGAATACCCACAAGCTACTTTTGAACTCTTTAGAAGTCTGCTATGTTAGGAGCCTAGTCTAGTTAAAGACTGTTACAATAGGTTCTGCTAGGAACCGATCCTGTTAGAGATCACCCGGTTAAGGGATGGCTAAATACCCAGTTAAGGGTTAAACCCTATTAGAGGTTACCTTGTTAGAGGATTTGAAGAATTCAATGAGTTTGAGTCACCCTGTTAAAGGATTTACAACAAGCTGGTTAAAGCTACCCAGTTAAGGGATTTTCCAACTGTTGAAGTAGTTAAAGATCAACAGGCATTACAATGATCTGGTAATAGCACTCAATGCTAATGTAGATCAACTTTAGTTCCTTCCTTCTACACACACACTAGGTAGGTATCAATCCTCTTATCTGGTCTGGCAAGAATCATGTATCTCTGCACTTAGATACACACACAACATTTTCCAACAACCTTAGCATGAAACACAACATCAACCTTATAGAACACAGACAGGTTGGCAGCATAAACCCTAAACCCTAAACACTTAGGTTGAGCAATTGATCAGTTCAATCCTGACCACTAAACACTTTGCATTTGAATACAATGGTCTTGAACAGATCTCAAGATATTCTCCAACATTTGTTCTTCACCGCTTCATGGAGGTGATAACCCATCACGCATTCTCCACCATTTGCAAAGACTTCGCACATTCTCGAGGTAGATAGGATCAATCTCCTTCATGCAAGATCCTTCACATGCACAAGGCTGATGTGGAAACATGATCTGATCTTCATTTCAATGCTAACTTATCACACAATGTCATCGGTTGAATCACACAGGCTTGGAACACTTCAACCAGAAACCCTAAAGCTAAGACTACCAACCAGTAGTCCTACCACATTCTATACCAGTTCTCATCCCGACATACCGGTTCCGGTTCATAACATCATACCAGTTCACTTGGACAAGCATACTGCTTCACTTATTACACATATACCAGTTTACACCACCATACTAGTTCTCTTTTCCAGCTGCTTAACTTCAATATATCAATTCACTTCTCACCATATTGACATCAATGACAACATACAATATCACCATGTCATCATACTCTTGCACATATGCCAACATAGACATGTGGAATGGATATATGGATGTGATGCAATGCAAAATATATCAAAGAGACTATGTATGTGAGAAATTCATTGTAAGGGTTATTTTGGTACTGAGGTTTAGGATTTTAACCAGAATAGACAAAGCTTAAACCAGAACTGTATTCTCGCATATGAGATGCTATACTAAGTAGTTCACACTTCTCCAGATTGTTATGTAGTTAGTGGGACTCCTTTTGTGATGAGCAGTGTGCTCTAGGCTGTAAGCCTTCCTACAAGTGCAAGCCCATCATATATTGTAATATCTCTTCATATGGCCAATGAATTGATATTGTGGATCATTGAATATGGCTTTGGAGAAGCAACTTGAGATGACACTTGAAGATTATGATGCTGAAAGATTGAATAACTTAAAGCTACAAGATGAGTTGAATTCTTCTAAAGAATTTATTCTTGTCCTACAAGAGAGACTATCATCTATTCAAGCTAGGAGGAAGGAACTTTTGCAAAAATGCGATGATAAAGAGAAAAATACACTTAAGGAATGATGTCAAAAATTGAGTCAAGAGAACATGGTTATAAAGAATGAAATGAAAACTATGACTATGAGGTTTTCTAAGGATATTGAGGATAGAAAGAAAAAGAAAGAAAATCTTGTTGTATCCTTGAAGAACAAATTTTAAGAATGTGGTAGGTTCACTCATGAAAATGAGATATTAAGGTCTAATTTGGTACAATCCCTGAGCAATGAGAAAGAGCTTGAGAGGCAAATGAAAGTACTAAGAGATGACTTAATTGCTACAAGTGAGTACAAGGAAAAATTCAAGATCAGCTTAGCACAACTTGATGAGTTACTGAAGAGATAGGGGCAAATTGGAGATTCTAGTGGACTTGGAATTGAGCAAGGATAGAGCTCTAGTATTGCTATTGAAGATCAAAACCATAAGGCAATGATAAGGCAATTCAATGCTTATAAATTCAATGGTATATGTTTTGTTTGCAATAAATTTGGTCACATGGCTAGGCAATGTAGCAACAGAGCAAATTAGACCCCTGATTCTACTCCCAGTAAATGTTCTAAATGCATAGAAGATTGCAGAATGAATGTAGAATGTTATGCTTGTGGAAAATTTGGACATATGTCTAATCAGTGTAGGTCAAGCAATTTCACTGGTTTTAGCAAGGCAATTCAAAATAACAATGTTACATGTTATGCATGCAATGAAGTTGGACATATTGCTAAGTTCTACAGAAGCAGAAATCCACCAGTTGGCAATGGAGGATCAAATGATAAAGGAAAAGAGAAGGTTAGTGAAATTCAACAAGATCATACTCAGAGATGGGTTAGGAAGACTGAAGAGAAATCATCAGATGGGAATGTCCTGGTTACCTATCCGGCAGAAGAGGTTGCTCCTGCACTGCCAGTGAGCTCATCCGGTAACTAAGGAAGATGCCTTAAGGGTAGGAAAATTTCATAGAAGATGATGCATATGCCCCTGGAAGAGATTCTGGAAGATGTTCCAAATATTAGAGTGTATTATCTGGCATTGATATGTTCAGAGTGAGATCCAGTATCATTCACTGGCAGTCATTTATGTCAATAGAAAATTAGGGTTTTCTCGATGGATAAAAGGTCAATTACACTTCATTATTATTCAATTAGCATTCAGAGCAATCTCAGAGTGATTCAGAGTGAATTAGTGCAATCAGAAGCTATTCAAAGGTGATTAGATTCCTTCTTAAGCGATCACACCGACATCTGGAAGGATTTGTTAGAGGTTTTCATCGACAACCTTATAAAGGTATTTTTCTTGAATCATGGAATTAGGATCATCTTCTTTTCCTATTTTCATTGCAAATGGACAACTATAGTAGAAGTTAAGGACTTCCCCAGGCCAATTTTCAAATGATATCCACATGTGCCTACCAAGGAAGATTCAATTGGATTGTTTTCTCATGTTTGGGAGGGAGTGGTATATGTGGAAGATGTTAGGGCCTATATTCATTGTCATATAGAGGACTTAGGCACTTAGGAGATCAAGGGGATGTATATGAATGAACTCATGGGAGAATCTGGTAAAATCAAACCTGCATATAAACACATCGAAGATCTAGGGTTCACTGATATTCTAGATATTCTGGAGTTGGAGGATGAGATTATCAAATATGTACTAAGAAGAGTACATGGGAAATTCATATGGCTGGACCAACCCTACAAAATCACTAAGGAATCCATTCAGCCAATTATTGGTTTGCCATCGATAGGGAAACATCTAGATAAGAAAGTATCAAATGACTTTGTAAAGAAGATCATCGACGCCACATGAAACAAGAGATCGATGAAGGTGAGCCCCATCACTGACACCGATATCAAATTTGGAAGCATGGTTATAGGCTACAAGGTAACTCAGTCTAACTGACTGAATTCAATTTCAAGTTCATGTATTTTGGCCACATATAGGATGATGAGAGTAAATATCAAGTTTGATCTTTGTGATTGGGTTCTTGAGGACTTATTGAGCAAATTAGGTAAGATTAAAGGTGAGAAGAAGGGCACCTTTCGATATGGAAATATGTTAATATGATTAATGTTATAGTTTTTGAATGATACCCCCAATTCTAGAAGGAAGCAATGGGCTTTTGAGATCCTGGTAGGAAGACAACTTAAGAAATCAATTGCTGCATTGGGAAGTCTTAGAGATGATAAGGTATGGGGTTACTTCAAGGCTTTTCAGAAATCTATGAGGTCTAGAATACGATACCTGAGAAAATAGTAGAGAAATACTCTATCGACATTTGTTTCATGGTTAAGAAGTATGTGAATCTCATGGAGGTAGTCAAGCCCCGAAATATTTAGATAGAGTAAATGGAATATGAGTTGGATGCATTAATTTTGGATGCATATGCAAAAATTCTGATAGATACAGAAACAGATGAAGCAGAAAAACCTTGTAGAACAACACAACAAAAGAATTTTGAGGTTGAAACCAAGTTCAACCGGAAGAAGAGGGAAAAACAAGAAGGTAAGGCAAGCAAGTTTGTACAGGAAATTTCTTAGGACATTAAGGCACTGATTGATGTTGTCCTAGAGAAAGGAATAAAGAAGAAGGATCTGGTAGTTCACACTGAACATATGACTGCAAATTCTGAGACTGATGATGAGACACCATTAGCATTCAAAAGGGTTGTGAGGAAGAAACTGGAAGAACCTAAAGTGGAAACAAAGAAACAACTGATTAGGAAGGTTACCATCAAATTATAGACATAGAAGCAGGCACCCAAGGCTACACCATCAATTACATCCAGTACTACCAGAAGGAGGAAGAAGAGTGACACTGATCTGGCACTAGAGACTGATAATGTAACAATTATTTTGCCTAAGACTTATGTTGAAACTGTAGATGAAATAATTAAGGATGGGATGCTGAATAATGTCAAGTCTTATTGTGATACATTTGAAGATGATGAACAAAGAGAGGTAGAGGAAGCAATTCTTCTATATTTAGATATCTATAAGAAAGCATTAATTGAAATAGAAAATCAAATACCAGCAGAGCTATACAACATGTTAGATGCTAGAAGGTTATCTACAATGCAAGAAGATAAACACATTAAGATGCAAGAAATTTTAGCTATATGTGTTACTATAACTCCAGATGAGATGGAGAAGACAATTGAGGCTACAGATAGGAAGGTATTCAACAACAAACATAGAATAGCTAGCCTGATGTTAGGAAGGATGAATGAGATAATAAAGGAAACACAAAAGGGTTGGATAAAATTTTTGGGAGAGCATAGAGGATTCTTCACTTCACCAGAGACAAAGACTAATACTGTAGATACACCGATTGAAGGGAAAGGTAAAGGAATTATGGGTACTCCACCCTTAATTTTGAATATTTTCAAGATAGTGGATATTGAACCATCGGTTAGCATAAACGCATAGATATATACAAAGAGCATTACATAGGATACTAACATTGAGGACACTTGTCGTCTGGATACTAATGTATAGGTTGAGGATATTGTTCCTATGGAGGAACCAACATTTACACAGACTGCACCAAGTGGCGAAGCCACTGGTGCAAGCGAGGAGGTAATAAAAGTTAAATCACCAGAGAAAACAGGGGAATCTAGTACGGAACAAGTTGTTGGCACATCATTATTGATAATTGACACTTCTCTAGTGGAAAAGAAAAACATCATAGAGATGAGTCCCACAGAACTAATGAAGGAAGGAACCACAGACAAAGGGATTATAGATAAATCCATAACCATTTTGCACAAATTGGTCCCGGAATGTAAGATTGAGAATGAAGTGAGCCCTTATGGAAAGCTTAAGATAATAACAGAATAGATCTCTAACCAACTAGCAATTAAAAAATTTACATTGGCGAAGAGAGCCGCTATTGATCAGATCATTGACAGAGAGAATAAAAAGATTGAGAAAAAGTTAATTCTAATAGAAAATTCTTTGAAACAAGGTACTAACATATTCAGGATATGTTGCAATATAGAGATTCTTATAGAAAAAGTAGATGAAAAGATAAAAGAGGTACAAGACAAAATTGCTAATATTGCTAATTCTTTTGATGGACTAGTTTCATTGACAATATCTATTGATGGACAAATTTTGACTTTGAAGAATCAGATTTCTGCTCTTAAAAAGGAAAGAGATAAGATCATTCGGAGATCTAGAAGTTTTAGAGGTTTGGTGAGTCCAAAATTGGATTCACTTGGTATTCATAAGAAGGAATGCATCGATATGCTTGGTAAGCCCACACCGGTAGAAGTTAATGAGAAGGAATCACTTGCATATTTACTGAGTGGGCTTGTATCTATCTCTAACACATTCAAAACCGATTGGGATACTTATGTGGAGTTATTGGAGAAAGCTTAACCAGAAATCTTGAAATTGGTCAAGATCTGGTAAGACATTTTTTGAGGTATTCAGTTTACAGTTATCATTCCTTGACATTCTTTTTACAATTTTTTTGGGCATTGATGTCAAAGGGGGAGTAGTATACATGTGAAAAAGAATGAAGGGTAAGAATGAAGGGTTGTATACATTAGGGGAAGTTACAGAGTTTTTGGAGTATTGGAGCATTTTGCATATCCAGCTCAGGGGGAGCAGAGTACGATGAAACTGACAGTTGAAACCATGACCATTTTAACACTAGTGTTGTCATCAATGCCAAAGGGGGGCATTGTTGGAAATTGACACTCTATTGGTTGGTTTCATTATGTTTTCATTTATGGCAACATGATTTTGAGTTCTGGCTTCATATGGTGTACCAGCAGGCACTTCACAGACTCTACACTCGCATTAGCACTGGCAGGACAGAAGATTTCTTTAGTCACTGGCAATGCAAGCCAACATGGAATAGTAAAGGATATCAATATTGGAGGCCGACACATCTTGGCTTCACCATCGGTAACTTGGTTTAATGATTATTCATTTATGTTATATGGTTGACATGTAATATGATATTTTATATATCATTGTAAGCCAACATAAGGCATAAATTTGTATAGGGTATATAGGGGAGATTTATTAAATCATTTTGTAAGAAGGATAGACATGTGGAATGGATATATGGATGTGATGTAATACGAAATATATCAGAGAGACTATGTATGCAAGGAATTCATTGTAAGGTTTATTCCGGTACTGAGATTTAGGGTTTTAACCAAAACTGACAGAGCTTAAACTGGAATTGTATTCTGGCATAGGAGATGCTATACTAAGCAGTTCACACTTCTCTAGATTGTTGTCTGGATTGTTATGTAGTCAGTGGGACTCCTTTTGTGATGAGTAGTTTTCTGTAGGTTGTAAGCCTTCCTGCAAGTGCAAGCCCATCATATATTGTAATCTCTTCATATGGCCAGTGAATTGATATTATGGGTCACAAATCCCACTGTGGTTTTTCCTCATTGAGGTTTTCCATGTATAAATTTGCGTTATGGTTCTCATTTATGGGTTTGTCTTATTGGTTGCATTACTTCTTTCAATTCTGTTTATACTGGTATACCAGTTGGTGTATGAATGTTTTATTAAGGCTAAAATCTTTTATTCTAGTATAACACTGATTCACCCCCCTCTCTCAGTGTTATTGGTTTCCAACACTTTGACATTAGCACTCTCCACAATTCACTGCAATCTCTTGTTATAAAATCTATATGCTTTTCTTTCATTAGAATAACCAAGATATGTTCCTTCATCGCATCTAGGATCAAATCCCCCAATAATATCATCTCTCTTGATGTAACATTTAATACCAAAAATTCTGAAATACTTAACTATAGGTGTATTTCCAAACCATAATTCATAAGCTGTCTTATCAGTTTCACCTTTGATATGTACTTTTTTGAATGTATAAACCATTGTACTCACTACTTCTCTCTAGTAGATATAAGGTAGACTAGCTTCCATCATCATTGTTCTAGCAACATCCAAGATACTTCTATTCTTCCTTTCCAGAACTCCATTTTGTTGATGTGTCCGGGGAGAAGAAAATTGTCTTCTTATACCATGCTTTTCATAAAATTTATTAAACTCACTGGATGTGAATTCTCCACGATGATCTAATCTCAAACACTTAATCTTCAATCCTGTCTTAGTTTCCATTTTAGCCTTAAAGATTTTAAACTTTTCAAATGATTTAGATTTTTCTTTCAGAAAAGTAACCCACATCATTCTAGAATAATCATCAATGATTAGCATGAAATTAAAGGGCATTTGAAATTCTTTACATAATCTTAGGTATATCTCTAACTTCCTTAGTTGAATTGATCTTCACAATGCAATCAAAATTCACATGACACAGCCTTGTATGCCATAGACAACTCTCATCAATCTGTGTAATCAAACATGTCTTCTCACCAGAGTTCAAATGAAATATATTACCTTTTGTTTGTTACCAGTTTCTATCTCCAAGCTAGATCTGTTAATGATTTTGCATTTTCCATCCTTGAACTATAATTGAAATCCCTTATCTACCAATTTTCCTACACTCAAAATATTATTAAAACTTCAACATAATAAACATTGTCGGTATTGTTCTTGCTATCCAGTTATATAGTTCCTTTTCCTTTTATCATACATGCCTTGTCATCTCCAAATCAGACTAGACCACCATCAAATTCTTGCAAAGATAGAAACTTCTCTTTATCTCCAGTCATATGATGTGAACAACCACTGTGAATTACCCATTCATCCTTGTCTTCAATTTTAGCAGCAAGTGGCTTCTCTTCCAGTGCCAGATCATCTTCTCTGATATCCAGCAACACCCATCCCTTCCCATTTCTGAATCTACTAGCAGAGTCTTCTGTCGGTTCATCATATGAATCAGTAATGCCTTCGTCATCCGCTATGTAGCATGATTTGTCTTTGTTTTTCTTGTATTTATAATTATTCTGATATCCAAAGTTAGGCTTAAATGATCTTCTAACTCTTATTTCAAATCTTGAATTTCTTTCAGGGCATCTAGATGCAAAATGACCAATCTTATTACATGCAAAATATTTAAAAGGTGCTTTTCCTTCATACTTTCTCCTACCGGTCCTTTAGGTACTCTTCTAGAAAATAGTGCTTCAAGTTGCTCAAACTCATCATCTTCTCTTTTTATATCTTCCAATTCCTTTGCATACAAAGATTTCCAATCTTGCTTACTTGTTGTAGATGTAGATGCATGAAAAACATATTTAGACTCTACAACTCTACAGGGTCCAAATTCTTCAAGTTCAAAAGCAGATAGTTTCCCAACAAAAGTATCTATGTTGTCAGATGTATTAACCATTGTTCTCAACTCATTAATAGTAGTAGCCTTCATTTTGTAAGTTAGTGGTAGGGCTCTTAGGACTTGAGAAATAATTTTATCTTCACTCAGAGTTCTACTACAACATTGAATTCCAATAACAATCTCATTTACCCTTTCCATGAATGCAACAATCCTTTCATCTTTTTCCATCTTCAATTTTCATATCTCACCTGGTAACCAAATGATTTGTTTGTTAATCCCATTATTTTATGATCAGAAAATGCACACAAGAGGGCTTCTCTTTCTCTACAATCATTCTCAAGCTCCGTGTCCAGGTTTTCTGGAGGAGGATTGCCAGATCCCAGATTATAGGGTGTGACACCATTTTGTGTTATCTCCTAAATCTCCTCGCCAAGACATCTCAGATGAGTATCCATCCGAATCTTCTATACTATGTAATTTTTTCCATCAAGCCTCAAAATATCCCTTAAAAAGATAGCTCTAGAAGAACTGGATGAACTTGAACTATTAGTCGCCATAGGATCTTCCTCAAGAAGTTAAGCTTTCTGCAGAGAGGACCAAAGATCTGATACCAATTGTTAAACAGTTCAAATAATCAAAAGACAGCTGAGAGGGGGGGGGTGAATCAGATGTCACAGATTACCAAAACCATTAGTAATTTAAACTTTAATACTAGAATAGAAGATAAACCAATCAAGAATAAACAATAATCACATAATAAATACCATTCTTACAACACCAAGATTTATATGTGGAAAACCCGATAAAGGGAAAAACCATAGTGGGAAGCCTACCCATAGTCAGATAATACTTCTCCAGTAAGTATGTGAATTACAATTGAGGGTCCTATACTTCTAGGAAGGCCAACAACCTAGAGCACACTTCTCATCACAAAAGGAGCCTCACTGACTACATAGAAATCCAAATTACAATCTAGAGAAGTGTTGAACTGCAAAAGATAACATCTCCTATGCCTAAGTATAGTTCTAGTTTAAGCTCAATATCGGAGGACTAAATCCTCTTACATAAACCCAATTTGATCTCCAATGATCAACCAACTCCTCTACCTAAATGGTATTACATTATTCACACATTACATTACTTGAACATGACCTCTAACATTAACCATGATGATCTACAATGAGATCTTACATCTATTTATATAAAACCCTCGACCATAAACAATCAGGTCGACCACTAGATAATAAACCAATTACAAAATTACAAACCATGTCGGCCTTAGACCAAACAAATAATATCAACACATAAGACATCCTAGAAATACATCAATAGGTCCTATCCACATGTTAAAGTCAATCCATAACGTAGATCAATCGGGATCAATATAGGTCCACATGCTACAACAATGATCTTCATTTGCCAAGTCTCGAACATGATCATAAACAACATCATGAAACTCCACCAAAAGTTGCACCAACACCACTTATGCAATTCATCAAAGATCTCGATCAAAATCTTTGTCGATGAAACCCTCACTGAAACCAGAAACTAAGGTTCTAAGCAACCAGGATAGCATCTGATCACCAAACCAAAACCAACTGACCAAATATGAGCATGAGTATCATGAACAAGCCAATTCCATCACCAGACTATACTGGAGCCTACCAAATCATGTTGGATCCAAGTTAACCAAAAATCACTTAACCTACCGAGACCAGAAGGGTTTCGGTAAAGCATCCAAATAGCTAGTGTTGGCATCAATGACAAAACATCAATGCAACACATAATCAATTCCACCAAATGTCCAACAACTAATATTGTTGATACTGCACAAGGGATCAAACTTTCTCTTATCAAACCTTTCTTCAATAGCTCATGCACTTGTCTATTCAACTCTTCATTCTCTGTCGATGTCATCTAGTGTGCAACTTTGTTAGGCAAACTAGCTTCGGGAACCAAGTCCATGCAATGACTGATACTTCTCACAGGTGGAAATAGATTAGACACATTATCTAAAATTAGGTCTTCATATTCTATCAACAAATATTTTATCTCTTTCGATTGTTCCTCTTCATGCTCCAGAATCTCAGTCTTGTTAGGAACTAAGGATAAACACACATTCTCATGTCTCAATCCATCCAATAATTTCCTTCCATCCACCAAACAAATTCTAGCATTCATACAAACTTCACACTTCAAAGGTTCCTCCAAGGGCAACAAGGTTTGTTTCATCCCATTGGCCACAATAGTGTATGTATTATTGCTCCCATCATGTATTGTCTGTCCATCAAACTACTAAGGTCTACCTAAGAAAAGATGACAAATATCCATAGGCATAATATCACACAAGACTTCATCATGATAATTCCCAATTTTCAATTTCATCGAACATTGCTCACTTACTAACAACTCATGTTCATCCTGAATCCATGCTATCTGATAAGGCTTAGGGAGCTTCAATTTTTCTGAATTCAACTTATCCAGCATCTCTTCTAAAACAAGATTATCTTAACTACCACTATCAATAACAACTTTACAGAATTTACCGGATACCTTACATCTAGTCTTGAAAAAATTCTTCCTCTGCAAGGGCTCTTCATCTCTCCCGGTATGACACAAAGCTCTCCTCATCATCAACAATTCTCCATCTTCCATTTTATTATCTGATCCGGTGTGGTTTTCTTCCAACATTGCTGCTCTTTCGGTATTCTTTGTCTTCTTACATTCAAAAGCACAATGTCCTTCTCCTCCACACTTATAGTTGTTGGCTTGATGATGATTTTTGTGTTTGATGACTTTATGTGTTGTCATTGATGGCACACATATGTTCTTATTGTCAAAGTCATCTTAGCATACCAGTTAAGGTAAACTGGTAATATTGAGTCATTGTATTGTTAACCAGTATCATATGTATGAAGAAGTCTAACGGATATAAAGATTTATAAACTAGTATATGTAGTCAAGACAATCGGTTTTGATCAGTTCTAGAATTACTAGTTTAAGATGCAATAGAAAAATTCAAGGAGGTTCATGAAGACAATTACCCAGTATGAATTCAAGTGAATCAGTCTATGAATTTGAAGCGGTCAACACCTAATCGGTATCGGTGTTCTAACTAGTTTCCCAATTTGTGTGATGACTTATCACTGATTGTCATGTGTTACCATCGATCGACACTTTGGAGGTGATTTGTGTCATGTTAAGGACGATTGTCTAGATTCATTGAATCTAGGAAATTGTATCATGGTTCAGGAGCCGACATGAAATCTAATATCTATAAAAAGATATTGTGATGAGTTATTTTAGATAGAAGATACAAGTTATGATATTAGTTGGAGTAGATGCGATATTTTGAAGGAATTGAAGAGTATATCAGTGATGTAGTAATGTATGCACAAAAAAGGATCTAAACCAGCAGAAGGTGCTATTCTTAGATCATTCCCACTGTTGTTCTCTAACAACTACATCAGTAAAATCCCTTAACCAAGTAATCTCTAACAAGCTTCATTGTATAAATACTCTAACAATGTTATTCATTAACTTGGATCTAAATCCTCCACTGAGGTTACCTTTAACTAGGTATAGTTCCTAACATGGCTTGAGATCTTTAACAGGATCTGCTCCTAACAAAACATTTGTAGACCTTAACTAGTCAGTTATCTATTTCAGCAGATAGTTAACTTGTGAGTTCCATCTCACCATGGTTTTTCCTAGTTGGGTTTTCCACATATAAATGTTTTGATTATGGTGAATGTTTTGATTATGGTGAATGCTTTTATAACACTTTGGATTATATGAAAAGTTACTGGTATATTGGTTAAGTGTTTTTACTACTCTACAATTAAAATGTTACTGTTTTTTCTTTCACTCATTCACCCCCCCCTCTTAGTGCTTTATAAGTTTATCAATTGGTATCAAAGCCTAACTTTCTTAAGGCTTAACCACTTGGAAGCAAACCCTAAATCCATTATGGGGATATGAGTTATAAAGAGATGGATAGAGAACTTGCTGAAACTAGGGATGAGCTAGAAAACCCGAGATACAAATTCAAGGCTTCACAAGCAAGAAGGAAAGAACTGAATGAGCAATTATTGGAGAGATATCTGATAACAACTATTTAGATGAGTCAAACATTGATGCACTGGTTGAAGAAGTAGAGAAACTGAATGGTGAGAAACTTAACCTATGGTGAAAACTTGAAGCCCTTACAATTTGTATGAGTCAAGAACTTGAAGCTAGGAGAGCAGCTGAAGATAGGATCAAAGAGAAAGATCATAAAATCATTAAGATCAAGCAAGAGAATGCAACTTTGTATGAACACTTGCATGAGGAGAAAGAAGAGAAAGAATAAATCAAAGCACATCTTGAATTGGCAATGTCTCTTAGAGAGACTCTTATGAAGCAAAATGAAGATTTTACTAAAGAGCTTACAGAAGCCAATGAGAAGATTGATAAATTCAACAAGAGTTCTACTATGTTGGATGAACAGATCCAATCTCAAAGGATGAAAGGTGATACATCTGGGTTAGGATACAATACATCTGAGAAGAGTGAATCTTCCGGTACCAAGAGTGACATGCATGAAGGTAAAACTACTCCTAAGGCTAAGACCCTACCGGTAAGAAAGCTTACAAACCTGTTTGCTTTAACTATCATAAACCAGGACATACTGCTAATGTTTGTAGAAGTAGATCTAATGCTAATATTGGTTATAGACCTAATACTAGGTATGTGCCTAGAAGATTTGAAGGTTATTGTTATACATGCAATATGTATGGGCATAGATCAGTTGAATCTAGATATGGAGCAAAAATTTCTGCATCTCACATGAATCCAAGACCTATTGGTAATTGGAGAAGGAATTTCATTGACTGGAGGAACACAAATTGGCAAAGACCCTATGTTAACTGGTCTAGTCCTTATGAGATAGAAACGAGAGTCAATGTGACTTGTTCAATTTGCAACAACTTTGGACATGTGGCTATGAACTACAGAAGAAGAACAGGAAGGGGAAATGTGGGACCTTGGAGAGCATCTAGAATGGCCTTCTATAATTATCATAAACTGAGACAAATTGCCAAGTTCTGTAGAACAAAGAAGAACCAATCGGTGAATCATCCTGCAAATTAGAAAGGGAAGCAGAAGGTTGATGTTGAAGAAACCAGAGCTGAGATGAATAGGATCTAGAAAAAGAAATGTGAGGACAAGCCATCAGAGGAACCAAATACTTCACCTAGTGTGGAGAATCCCACATCAGAAAACTAAGCTTCTCAACAAGCTTAGAGGGAGCATATCGGTAAATCTATTTTCGGACCCCTTGAAGAAAGAATAGTAAGTGAATTTTACATTATGAAAATTTTGATATTGCCATCAATCGATTTTCTAAGGATTTTCAATTGGTTGATATACCTACCGGTAAAAGAAAGATATGTTAAGTGGAAATTAGGGTTTTTCACCCTATCGGTAGTCCAATAAATGCAATAGGTAAAGTTAATAAAAATAAGTTTTTCTATCATTTTTACCCTATTGCATTCAAAGAGCATTTTGTGAGCACTTGCAAAGCGAAACAGAGCATTCCTAGTAGATTGTGAATAGATTTTGAGCAACAAAGTGAGAATTTGGATCGGATCTGAAGCAAAGAAAAGCGAATCGAGTGTGCAAGCGAAAGAGAAACTAGAAACCCTAGCAGCATGATGGAAACAACGTATTTGGTCGATCTCCTCTCTTAAATCAAAGTTATTAGGAATGGCATCATCATCTACTCCAACAAAGAGTCTTTTTATCACTGTTGAAGCCATAGAGTCAATGGGGTTAGACAAGATAGAATCGTATGATGCATTATTGCAGGTACCCCAAGGAGTTTTGATTAAAGGTGATATGTAAAGTTACATAGAGTGCAAGATTGAAGACAGGTTCATTAGAAATCTATTCCCAGTTGAAATATTTGTGCGACAAGAACGAGGAAATTAAACGCAAATACATTAGGGTTTATGAGAAAGGTTTTCACAATGTAGTTTATTTTCTTCAAGATTTTGAGGAAGAACATGTCAGGATTATCCTCAGCCATGTCCATGGAGGGAACATGTATTTAGATAGGTCTCATACCATCACTACGGAGGCTATTCATGTTGTGACTGGATTTTGTCAAACCGGTGAAATTCCTAAGTTGAGAAAAATCTCGCAAAGTACTGTCATTGAGCTGACAAAGACCACTTGTGATGGTCATGCTATGTTTGTTAGTAACATTGAAGATGAAGCAGTCAAATATGATACAATGGTTATCGGTTACATAATATTTCATCCTAGCTGAATGAACAGTGTGTCATTGGCTGTTGTTCATGCTGCCTACCAGATGATAAAGGGAGATGCAGATTATGATTAATGTGAGGCAATGCAGAGTAAGCTAATGTTGAATCTAGAATCGATCAAAAAGGACAACAATTAGAAGTTCAAGTTTGGACAACTTTTGATCATTTTGTTTTTCTATTTTCAGAATTTTATTCCAGGTATTGGTGATATACAATGATCAAATGATACACTTGTTTCAGCCCATATTAAGAATAGTATAAAGGTTGTCAAGAACACATTCTCAGTTGCAATGAATAGGTATTTTAATGAATTCCAGAAGAAGATGAGTATGAGAATGAGGTTATCAGATGATGTGGTCAAAAATTTTGAAAATAATATTTGTTTCACAGTGACCATGGATTTCTGCCTAATGGAGGTTGTAGAACCGAGAGAAGAAGAAATGGAGCAAATGAGCTATGAAGTCAGCTATGAATTATTGATCAGTTATCCCAACAACCTCTTGGCATCACCTAAGGACAAAAAGAAGAAGAGACTGGGTACATATCAAGAAATAATTGCATAGCTATAGCCCAGTAGTGTGAAAGAGAAAAAGAAGAAAGATGATCAAGCAACTTCTATGTCAACCGGTACTAGAGTAACAAGAAGTGTTCAAACCAAGAAGGAACCAGAGCCTAAGGTGTATGTAAAGAATCCAAATGCCACTAGGAAAAGAGGAAAACATCTTATCCTACAAGAAGAATCTGAGGAAACAGAGTCCGAAGAAGAAAATAAGAAGCTAAAGGGAACTAGTAAGAAATCTAAACCAATAGGGGAAATCCCTAAACCAAATATGCCTATTGATATTACATCTTTCAATCCAATGAGTCATTTTGAGAGGAATTTAAAAACATTAAAAAAAAATTGATAATTTAAAAGAGTATTTTTATTCTTTTGATGAGGTTCAGGAACAAGAAGTGGTACAAGAGGTAATAAATTACCTATGTCAATATAACCGGTTACCACATGAAATTCAAAAGGAAATTTTTGATTCTTTAAATTTAATTCTTGAAAATAAATGGAAGTTGATTATAGATCAGGAACAAGAGATTATTGATAGAATTTTTGTTCAATATTTTCTTGAATTGTCTCATGAAGAATTACTACAAATGCTTGCTAAAAACAAAGGACAATTTCATTCAAGAATGGGGTGACTGAAACTATTCGAAGGAAAAATTCAAGAAGTAGAAGATGATACTCATCGAGCTGCTAAAGTTATTCAGAAGATGATTAAACAATTGAAAAATTATCACAATAAAGCTGATTAGACTGATACCGGAGCTCCACCGGAAATGAAAATTGAAGAAATAGTTGTACTAGATGAAGTCTACGCTGCTAAGGATAAGGGAGACACTATTTAACCACCTATCATATTCCTTGTTGATGAAAATAAAGATACTGTTAATACAACCGGTACCAACAATGAACTAGTTAAGGAAAAAGAACAGGAACCAGATATGGTTAAGGAATAGAAAGTAGAGGAAGCACCGACTATTGAACAAAGTATGGACATGCAAACACCACCAGTAAAGGAACATAATGTTAAAATTAAATTACCACCAGTCATTACTAAAAAATAGAAGGAACATACAGAGATAGGGAAAGAGAAACCAGAGAAGAAGGCAGAAGAGAAAAAGGATTAAGAGAAGAAAACAAAGGAGAAGAAGAAAAACTTGATCGATGATGATGATGATGGGGACTCTGTGAGCATTAAAGGTCCTATAGATATGAAAAATTGAGTGCCTCTGAATTAATGGAGATTTCTACTACTATGCAATCCCGAGCACAAAAGAAGAGGTTGAAAGAGCAAAAACGAGAAGCATAGACCATTCAAACTATTGTTGACATATTGTCAAGTCTCCTACCAGAGACTAATACAGATAATCTATCCACCCTTATTTCTAATCTTGGACAATTAGTTTTTGATGCTAGTGAACAACTAAAATCACTTGAATAGTCAGGTCATGCTTTAGCTGAAAAATATTACAGGAAGAAAAGGGGAGAAAAATTGATTTCAAAAATTGACAAAGGCAACGTTGCTTTAATAGTGAACAAAGATCTTTTGAAAACCAGACTGGAAAATGGTGGTAATATTTTGGCCACTATATCTAAAGTATCATTATTTTGTTCTGACTTAAAGAAAAAGAGAGAAGATATAGAGAAGGAACTAGAAATGATAAGTGATGCATACATACCGGTACATGATTCCTCTTGGAATTTTGGTAAATTTGTTAATGCCTTACAGCATATATTAGAAGCTTATGATTTTGAATAGGTGAAGTGGATATGATCCTTGAAGGATTTGAAGAATTAGCTAATTCTGAAAGTTGAAATCTTACAGAGAGAATACAAGGATTATGAAGCAATTTTGGCTACCCCAGAGATGAGCACCGTTGATACTATGGAAGAATTTGTTGCACAGATTTTGACAAATGTTGAGATTACTGAGACACTATTAGAAACATGGGACAATGAGCTTAAATAGTTTAAGTTTCATTTCAGTGATGGTTTCCTGAGAATTGCATTGGAAAGACTTCAAAACTCTTATATCTATATAAATGCAATTTCTGATGATAAATTTTGATGTAATGTATGTATTTACTTTTCTATTTGCCATTGTTGTTAAAGGGGGAGTACAATTAGTTTAAGAGTTAAAATTTTGTATGTATTGTTAAGGGGAAGCAATGATCATTTTTGTAATGGCATGCAATTGCTAAGGGGGAGTGGGTATCATGGAGTCAATTTTTGTTTTGCACACTTAGTTGACAAATTTTTTCCTAAGTGTTACCATCAATGCCAAAGGGGGAGAATGTTGGCTTAATGATTTTTGTATTTCATGACTTTATGTGTTGTCATTGATGGCACACATATGTTCTAATTGTCATAGTCATCTTAGCATACCAATTAAGGTAAATTATTACTACTGAGTCATTGTATTGTTAATTGGTATCATATGTATGAAGAAGTCTAACCGGTATGAAGATGTATAAACTAGTATATGTTGATAATCGGTATATGTAGTCAAGACAATCGATTTTGATCTGTTCCAGAGTTTCCAATTTAAGATGCAGCAAACAAAGTCAAGGAGGTGTATGGAGACAATCACCCAGTATGAATTCAAGTGAATCAATCTGTGAGTTTGAAGCAGTCAACACTTAATCAGTATCAGTGTTCTAATCGCTTTCCCAGTTTGTGTGATGAGTTATCACCAATTGTGATGTGTTACCATTGACCAACACTTTGGTGATGATTTCTGTTGTGTTAAGGAAGATTGTCTAGATTCATTAAACCTAGGAAATTGTGTCAAGGTTCAAAAGCTGACATGAAATCTAATATCTATAAAAAGATATTGTGATGAGTTATTTCAGATAGAAGATACAAGTTATGATATTAGTTAGAGTGGATGCGATTTGTTGAAGGAATTGCAGAGTATGTCAGTGATGAAAAAATGTATGTGCAGAAAAGGATCTAAACTAGCAGAAGGTTCTATTCTTAGATCATTCCCACTATTGATCTATAACAACTACAGCAGTAAAATCCCTTAACCGAGTAAGCTCTAACAAGCTTCATTGTATAAATCCTCTAACAAGGTGATTCATTAACTTGGATCTAAATCCTCCACTGAGGTTACCTTTAACCAAGTATAGCTTCTAATAGGGCTTTAGATCTTTAACATGATCTACTCCTAACAGAGCATTTGTAGACCTTAACTGGTCAGTTATCTATTTCTGTAGATAGTTAACTTGTGAGTTCCATCTTACCATGGTTTTTCCCAGTTGGGTTTTCCACATATAAGTATTTGTGTTATGGTGAATGTTTTGATTATGGTGAATGCTTTTATAAAACTTTGGATTATATGCAAAGTCATTGGTAAACTGGTTAAGTGTTTTTACCAGTCTACAATTAAAGTGTTATTGTTTTTTCTTTCACTGATTCAACCTCCCTCTTAGTGCTTTATAATTTTATCAATAGCAAGTTCTTCTAGATACTCTCATATCTTGTCTTTTGTCATCTCTTCCAAAATTCTCATTTTGGTAGCCATCCGATTCTCTCCTTCAGAAGAAGTTTCTAATTCATACAGGTTCCTCTACCTCTATTATATCCTTTTCCTCCTTGAAATATTCCTCAAGAAAACCTTCCACCTCTACCTCTCTGCCTCTTCTCATATCTTTTGTTTAGCTTCTCTTCTTCCTTCAACACATACTGGTAAGCCTCTTCACCACTCTGTAATTTGATCAAATTGAGTTCATCTTGTATAGAAACCCACAATCCATTCAAATATCTTACAACTTGTTCAACTTCATCATCAAAATATCCGAATCTGATATTCAACTTGTAAAATGCTTCGATGTATTCCTTCACACTAGATTCTTTCTGTCTCAAATTTTGCAACTTGTGGAACATATTTACTTGATAATCAACTGGCATAAACTTTGATTTCAACTTAGCAATCATCTGATCCCATGTCTTGATCTTCTCTTTACCTCTTCTCTATCTATCAATCTGTAAATGCTCCCACCAAAGAGATGCATGACCTTTCAATTGGGTACAAGCATATTTCACCTTCCTTTCTTTTGTATTATTTTCAAAATCAAAATATTTCTCCATCTCCAAGATCCAATCCATCAATTCATCCAAATCCAACTTTCCATCATATTTTGGTGTGGTAAAATGAGGTTTAGTAGTTTCCCTACTGAAAACCTTGAAAAACCTTTCCTCATCCAGATTAATCACCTATGGGTTTACTTGTTTTGTCAGGGATTCTTCTCCTTCATCTTCACTTACATCTTCAATGTGTCGACCTCTTCTCTAGGCTATCTCCATGAATTCCAACCAGGCTGCTATTCCTCACAACAGGGTTTGTATTCCCACGTGCTCCACCATTCATAGTTACTCTTTATGCCATCTTTACACTAGCCCTCTGTAGCTGCAGGGAAGATCCTCAGTCCGCCACCCTACAACAAAATTCTTAGGACAACACAATCTCCGAAATGAAAACTCGCTCTGATACCACTTGAAGCAGTCATCGGCTAAGAGGGACCTCAAAGAGATCAGTCCAAACCGGTCAGAAAGAGTAAACACAATGGAAACATGGGGACATAATGGAGGCAATGTAGAATGGATTGAATTATATCATGAGAACTGATTACAACCAATCGATAACAACCGGGTTACAGAAACCAACTCACAGGCCTGCTAAAACATGCTCAAAATACATAACAGGTTACAACAGGGACCTTAAATCTTAAGCTCTATCTTCTATGCTCAGTCTAACTTCTTGATTACATTCTAATACTCTATTAAAATAATTTATACCATCCAAGGGGATCTGGTCAGCCCAAAAGGGATCAAAACCTGAATAACAAAACCTAATGTACAAAACCAACAAGGTTGGCCTTTACCAGAGAAATTCCTCTGGAAAATCTAAAGGATGAAGTGTAGATCATGGGGAAAGGTCGACCACACGCCAAAGAACATCAAAATCAATTCTCAAGACTCTACAAGTTATGAAAGAGATTTGGTAGATCATCAATGCAAATAGGTCCAGGCAACCGATACCAAAAAATTGTCTCGAAAACTAGTAGCGATAACTTGCCGAAAAATGATCTAAATGCTCCATGGTTTAGAAATAAGGAAGATGATCAAGTCTTCAAGCAAAATCCAACTCCACAGGTTTCAGTGAGCCAAATATGGGACACTGAAAGAAATGTTGAAACTGCAAATAGAAAGCAAAATAGAAAGGAAATATTTCTTGTTGATGGAAGATTGCTATGAACCAGGGATGCTCCTGCAGGAGAAATATTGTAAGGCAATACTTTCTTAGATCTCATTCTATTAGATAAAATTATGTAATATTTTTATTTTATATTTTATATACTCTGGTACCCAATGGATAAGGCACTGGTCATGGCTTGTAACTATCTTAAATGTCAATTTTGTGCTCAAAACTCACCGACAACTTGCTATTAATTTTTTGAATATCATAATAGCTTTTTATTTTTACGCATATTGTTGTTTACTGAAAAATTCTCATGCTCCAAAGATGGTTGAGGATCACTAAGAACTAGCCATTCTATAGCATTCTCCCTCTTTGTCGAGCCCTTTTAAATGAGATTATCTACTTTTTTTTAATGTCATTTGCCAAAATGGTGTCGAGGTCGCAAATGCATTAAGGGATCACCCTCCCAGTTTTTGTAGAGCCCAAAGTGCAAAAGGGTTTGCAGACCCTTGTCAGTTGATCCAAGCTCTTGAGGATTTTAATAGTTGGAGTTGGCTTCTCCACAGATATCTATAAGAATCAATTTGGTCTCTACCTCGTTGCAGTGTAAACCCCTTTTGGGGAACCAACAAAAATGGTGACTCTACTGGGGACTACACAGAGTCATGAGCTTGTTAATTCCATCTCCTTGTCAGTTGAGTCAATTCTCATAAATGTTCCCTGAGAATCTGTTGTAATTCATCTTTCAATGTAGGTTCTGTCTAGATTTGTCCATTTTTCATGACTATTCCCTAATACCTCACAAATTGTGAGTGGCAACTCTGAGATCTTTGCACCAGTGTGCATTATTAGAAAAAGAACTAAGAAGAACCAAAGAATTTGCAGTAGAGATGAAGTAGGTTTAAGCTCTTATGATGAAGTTGTTACAAGCTAGGGTTGTCATTGCACCAAAAGATCGGCCTATCAATTCCTGATACAACCACTAGACTTATAGAATCCATGGGAGGATATTAAACCATGTCATGAATCCCCACAAGGGACATTGGCCCACTACCAACAATCCCCCTCCCAGCATCACTCATTGCGGCCTACATGATTCAAACCTATGACCAAGCTCTGATAACACTTTTTATGAGCTAGGGTTACCATTGCACCAAAATATCAACCTATCAATGCCCGATACAACCACTAGACTTATAGAATCCACAAGAGGTTGTTAAACCATGTCACGAATCCTCACGAGGGACACTAGCCCACTGCCAATTGAAGTACCGGGACAAGTTGAGGAAAGAATTCATGTGACGAAAGAGGAGGAGTTGTAGTGCTGGTTTTTTAACATATTTGTCCTGAGAAGAAATTCTAGTTGTTCAAATATTTGTCCTCTACAAAGAGGTGGTGACTCTACCAAAAGAACCTAATGACGATGTGAAGATAGTTTTAGATCTATCACTGATGCAAGCCAGAAAGATGATTTCTAGCCACTACAATACCTCCGCGTATTTTGGTTTTCATGAGTCAAATATATTTCCATGAAAGTCATTTGTAGAAAATGTTTCCCTATTGAGTGAGTTAGGCACTAAGAAAGGGAATAATAGTGACTATTTTACATACTTTTGAGATATAATTTTAAGATTTCGTGTTGAGCTCTATGAAGTATGTTTGAGTTATGCATTGTAATACTTTAAGATTGTGATAAAGGAAAAATGTAGGGAAATAAGTAGAGAAGATGTATTATTTCCTATACATCCGTAAGAAATATTAAATGTAAAAATACAATATATGCAACCCTGGTCAAGTCACAACAAAAAAAAAATTGTTGAAAGATGTAGACCATTAAGTTTTAATGGTATTCAAAGTTTCCCAAACCCTGTTTCTACTAAGGTTAGGGAACATTACCAAAGTTCAATGGGAAAACCTTAGAATCAGCATGTCAACATTTGCAGGAGTTTTCTGATTTGATGGGAGATTTTGAGATAACTCACGAAGATGTTTTCATGAATCTTTTTGTTCAATCTCTAAAAGAAGATGCTAGAGATTGGTTTTCATATTTGCCAGCATGCTCTATATCTTCATGGGATGAACTAAGAGAATCTTTCATGGAATAATTTGTTGAAAGAATTAATCCAAGTTCAACTATAAAAGGATTCATGGGTATTAGAAGGGAAGAAGATGAGTTGGTCCCTATTTTCAATCTCAGATTTGCAAGAACATTGGATGAGATTCCTAGTAGTTATAGGCCCAATGATGTAGTATGTTTGGTTGTTTACCTAGCTGCATTTGATGAGGAAGTGACATATTTATTGAAATATGAGGATCCTAAAACCTTGCATTAGGCTTATGGGACAATAATGGATATTGAGAACAACTTGAAATATGGAATCCCTAAGGGTTATCTAGTTGCAAGAGTTTGCTACCCTAAGACACCAGATGTTGAAGAAAGGTGTGAGCCAAGATTTCAAGATTAATGTCAAAGCGTTTACATCCATACTGATTACACTAACCATGTTATTACTTATGATTCAAACAAAATTTGAGTTAAGAGAACTTGTCCCAGATAATGGTTATTCCTCATGTTAGTAAAGAGAATGTTAGTGAGAAATTATATAACACAACTAGTACAGAGATAAAGATAATTTTAGTTGCAACACCATGTGATAGAATTATTAGTTGTTTCAGTGAGGATGTCACACAAAAGGTCCATCTACAGTCTTATGGTTCAGTTGAATCTAGTAGCCTATATAAAGGAGAATTGGAAAGTTATACATCTAATGAAGACAATACTGGTGTGTAAAATTTTGATGACATGAGTTCATTCTCCCAGGAATCAGTTATGTATAATGATGAAAACTTGAATAATGACATACCATTTTTGGTTGATGATGTTATTAAGATAGATAATTCCATGGTATGTTCCAATGAAGAAGGTATGCTTAAGCCTATGCTTATTCCACATGAACTTATCCAGAGTGATGGGTGTGAAGAGTTAGTTCAAGTATGTATGCCTGAAACAAATATTTCAAGTAATAATACACCAGTTGTCCCATTAAAAACTACTTTTCATACAATGGATCAGATTGTTCCTCAGTTTTCTAATCATGAAAATATTTTTGAACTAGCAAGCATGGTTGCAGAAGATGAAGCTCAAAGGGGTGAAAATAGTCATGATGATCTTGTTGACACCTATGAGAAGCATAACATTGAGTATTTGTGTTGTGAGGACTATAATGCCGAGAATTGTTCTACCTCAGATTGTGATTCATTTTTACCTAATGAGAATGAATTTGAACTTGAGATGGGCAGTGGTTTCAATGAAACTTTTAATGCATTGTTTGATGAGGATGTAGATCGGGATCAGCTAGTGCTTTGCAATAGTATTTTTAAGGAGGTTTTCATCTGGTTTCTAATCCTTTGTATGAAGAGACAATTGAGAATCCATACATCTTAAATGTTGACCAAGATATGATTTCTGACTTGATGTTGATTAATGAAGGTAAATTTTCCCTTATAATTAGTTGTGATGGTAATGATGAAAATATTTCATACTATTGTGAGCATAGATTATATGATGAGGGAAGAATTATTCAAACTAATCAAGGAATTCTATTTGTCATTGTTGGTAGTGAGGTGCAAGAAACCAAGGCAGAATTTTTAGTTTCATGCTAGTTGAGTGAGTATTTGATCAAAGGAGGCATGAATGGTGTTAGGCATAGGGTTAGCTTATAATTTACAAATGTTTATGTATGTGGTCAGTATGTATGCAGTAATAATTTATAGTTATTGATCTCATATATAGATGAGAATAAGACTTTTGATATGGGTAAATACTTGTGTTTTATTTTTGGTGGCCTTGGGCCATCAGTTATAGTCTAACTTTCCAAACTATAGTGTAGGGTGCAGAGAAAAGGAGGTTGACTCTGCCACCCAATGGAGCTATACAAGTTTGTCCAAACTTGAGCTGATATTATGGAAACTTAGATATACTTGAGGGTTGAAGCTTTGATGAAATGGAATGGAACTAAAAGGGAAGCTTATACAAAAATACTAAATCTCAAATGCAGGTCATGAACTTGATAAGAAGCAACTTTAAGGAGTTTTCAAGTAAAGGATTTGGTCTTGATGTGGAAGGATAAATTGGAAGACAAAAGGAAGCATGGTAAGTTTAATGCCATATAGTTAGACCCATATCTGATTCAAAACAAGTGGGGAGAAGATTTTTTATTTTCTCCAAGAAACAACAGATGAAATCGATGAACTGCCCATTCATGGACAATTCTCAGAATTTTACCTTTTTTGAAGTATTTCTTTTCCATGAGTAGTAGATTAGGCCTTGTGCATATTAAAATAAGTTTCCTCTTTTTCTTTAGTTTCCCAGTCCAGGTGATTGATGAATAATGATGAATAGGTAATACTCTAACTGGTATTGAGAGGGGGGGAGTGAATCAGTATAGACAAAAACTTTCTTTAATATTTTGACACTCTTTGAACACAGATAACCGGTTGTCTATATCACTATACTTAACCATAGAAATACCGATTAACAAAAATACTTCAGACAACTAAACTGGTAAAACAAAAGTACTTCAAATAGCATCCAACAATTCTTAAATCTAGATAGCTATTTTACTAGTTTGATCATGCACGAGTTGCATTAGTAATATCACAACCATTTTCTTTGCATGCGTATTCAACTAAACAAAAACTACTCAATCATCACATGAAAAATACACAACCCATGACACACAGATTTTTCATGTGGAAACCCAAATGGGGAAAACGACGGTGGGGATGAATACCCTCAAGCTTTTTTTTGAACTCTATTGAAGTCCGCTCTATTAGGAGCCTAATCCAGTTAAAGACTTTACAATAAGGTTATGCTAGGAACCAATCCTGTTAGGGATCACCTAGTTAAGGGATGGCTATAAACCCTATTAAAGGTTGAAACCTTGTTAAAGGTTACCTCGATAGAGGATTTAAAGAACTCAATGAGCTTGAGTCACCTAGTTAGAGGATTTACAACAAGCCTGTTAAAGCTACCCGGTCAAGGGATTTTCTTTCTGTTGAAATGGCTAGAAGACAACAGATAAAACTCTAATCTAATAACAACACTACTTTGCTATGGCAGATCCTTTTCAGTTCCTCTCTTCTGCAATCACACTCTACAGACTCCTCACTCTGGTTTGGAAAGTATCAAAACATGTGGACACACAAAACTTTTGCCAACACAAACAATAAAAAACATTATTGACCTTATAGACAATAATTAGGTCGGTATCATAAACCCTAAACCCTAAAAATTTAGGTTTTCAGTTACAAGTAGTTCGATCTTGGTCGTTAAAATGCATTGCATAGAATAAAACAATCTGAGAAATATTTCAATTCATTCTGCATCATCCAATCTTCACCACACCTGGAAATCCATAACCCATCATGCGTTCTTCATACTCCACTAAGAGAAACACACATTCCTGAGGTAGACATTCAATGCATTCTCTCTTCACGCGCAAGATCCTCATAGAGATTCTTCACATGCACATAGCTGATGTGGCATCTCGCTCTCATCCTTATCTCTTAACTAACTCATCACATAATGTCATCCATTGCACCACACAAGTCAGATCACCAAATTGGAAACCCTCGAGATGAACTGAGACTACAAACTAGTAGTCAAATTGTGAACCTAGACACCAGTTCACTCCAACCCAGTTGACTGTAGCTGCTTCCAGTCTTCAAACTGGTTTATACTGGTTCACCTGCTTGAGCACCATATACCTGTTCACTTATTGACATCAATGACAACATACATTACCATTGCTTCATCATATGCCAATAGTGATTTCCTTTTGGTCTGCTTTGCTTTGGTCTACTCCACCTAAGAATCTAGACTCTCACATCATCCTTGAGTGATGATCATCCCCAACCAGAGCCACGAATAGTCCTGAAAAATGACTATGCAAAATTTTAGTGTCCCTGTCAAAACATTAGTCATTTTGAATTAATGATTCTCTTTGTTCTTTCCCTCGAGGTTTAGGGTTTGAAGTTTATGTATATCCAGGTAAGTCTTTTATTCAAAACCCAAAGCTTTCTATATTTATTCATTACCTTTTACACTTAAAAGTGGGGGTCATTTTCATCATCGAAGGGACCATGTTTCCTTTCCTAGGTGTTATTTCTTTTGTCGGTCTCAAAAAATTTCCTAAGCCCACATTCTTTTCCTATGGTTAGGCACATTTGATATTTTTAGCGGGCGTTGATAAATTTTCCTAAGTCTAGCCTTAATATTTTGGTCAATGTCTCTATGATTAATTATCAAGCTACTAAAAGTTCCATAAATTTGCATGTGCATCAAGTGGACGGTGATGTTTTAACCCAAGTCAAAAGGTTCTCAAAGGTTAGCGGCAAAAGTTAGGTGGTCATTGTGGCTGACACGTAAAGATTGAACATATCTGATGGCCCTCGCAGTCCCACGAAGGAAGATGCAGGCAAGTTAAGGATTGCGGCATCACGAGATGATGCCACGTGTCCAAGGCAGACCGAGTAAGTCTGACAATGGGGTCGCTGACAGAGTTGAGTTGGAAGGTGATTTGGTGATTTCTCAATCATCCTCTCAAATGCATGTGCCAATGTTGGAGATAGCTTGAACAAGTTTCAGTATCTATTTTGGTAGCCAAACGACACTTGTCTTCAAGAATTGACCGTGTTAATAACAATTTGGATCAATGTGTTGAGTTGAATACTGCTACCAATGATGAGGTATTTAAGCTTCATGGAGATATGCAAAATGTTGGTTTTGATGTTGAATCTGATCAATGTGTTGTCCAGGGTTTGGAGTTCAAAATTGGCCGCATAGAAGATAATCAAGATCTGACAAATTTTGGTGTATATGAATTATGTCAATTTGTCTGTACCATAGAGGAAAGGAAACAAGCAGAGCGTGTCCAGATTTCATTCAGCTCCAAACAATTTTTAAAAACTTCCAAGCAAATGCAATTGGCAGACATTTCAAGCGAATGCTATTGGTGCGTGTATTACCAAATGTGGCGTGGGCGATGGAAGTGTTTTTCAGCAAATGCAATTTTCAGGTTTAAAGCCAAATCCAATGACATTTATCACCTCCTCCTTGTGTGGGCCTATGCTATTGAAAAGGCATTATAAACTTTCAAACAAAATGCAATGGCAGGCTTAAAGCCAAGTCTCACATGCCTCTCCAGTAGTCCCCTGCATGGAATGGGTAAGAGGTTTTAGAAACTTCCAAGAAAATTCAATTGGCAGGTGTAAAGTTTAACTCCATGACCCTTGCCATTATCTCCCCTGCATGGCAGTTAGAAGGCATTAGAAACCTTTTAGTAAATATGTAGAGTAGGCTATAGAAGCTTCAGGCAAATTCAATTGGCAGGTGTGAAGCTTAACACCATGACCCTTGCTAGTATCCTCTCTGCGTGGCTGAGGAAAGACTTTAGAAAGTTTCAGGCAAATGCAGTAGCAGGCGTGGGAGGAGTTTTATCCCACATTGGTTGTGGGGAGGGCATTTTTTGTATTTAAATACAAAGCCACACATAAATCTAGTGTCTAAAGCTTAATGACTTTTGATAAGAGACAAGGCGTGGCAACCAGGTGGACCCTCACGTGCACACATAATCCTACGAGAGCACGCAGATCAAGGCACCTAAATTTTGTGATAAAATGGAGATTAAAGGTCAAGGAAGTTGGAGTTGATCCAACAGTGGTCGCTAGACCGCAAAGAAAAGTTGCTCGACAGTTACCCATTGCGAGTTGGCGACAAGGTGGGCCCAGGTCTAGTGGCGGGTCTAGCTCAAGGTGAGGTGGTAGGTTAGGTGGCACCCAGGTGCATTCCAGGTGAATTAGATTGTGACACATGGCACAGCTGGATGCATCAGAATGGGTAAAAAGTCAAAATTAAATGTATAGTTTTAACTATAGTGAAAAGTGCAAAAATTTAAATGATTATTGGGCAAAGAGAGATTAATGGTTGAGGGGTTATTTTTTACCCAAATATATAAGCATTATATATCGTTGGAAAGCTCTCAGAGCGAGGAGTTCGTTTCTAAAATAAGTTTCAATACATGTCAAATAGTTTGAGATAAATTTACATGGGCATGATGCAAAGAATTTTTTCAGTTGGGGAAAGAGGACACTTGACAATTTGTGATGCAGATCTGATCTTTTCCCTCTTCTTCATATTCTCTATTCTTCTCATTTGTAAAGGTTCCTAGTTTTTTGGAATTTTATCCAAGGGAGAAATTCGAAATTGCAAGTTCCAGTGATGGCATTTTTCATTTTTTGCAAAAGATAGTGTGTTTCTTTTGGGTTTTCAGCATTGTCTTTGTTGTAGGTTTTGTTTCAGTTTGCAGTTTTACACATATGCAAGGCATGTGTGAGTTTCAAAAAAATTGTCTCCAAAATGACATTTAGATCTATACAATTTCATCTTATCAAGGATAATTTGGATTTGTCTCTGTCAGTCTTCTCTGAGAGTGTAATGTTTGTCTTTTGGGTATTCTTCTAGGAAGGATTTAAATCCTGAAACCCAGCATTAATGATTTTGAATGTATATATTGGATATGTAAGTATGATTTTGTGATAGAGCAGAGGATTGTATTAATGTAATGCATTAATACATGAAAATTTAATGTTGAAAGTAGCTTGCAGCTGAGATTTCTCTTCCAGTTTTATGCATGACTTTGTGGCCAGGATAAGGCACTGGTCTTTTGTAATGTTGAAGGATTGTCAGAACATCAATTTAAAAATCAAATAAAAATATCTTTTTTCTTTTTGTTCTATGGTAATGTTCCACCTATCTCATGCTCCAATTTAGTTGAGATGTCAATGTAGATCTATCCCATCTGTAGTAACCTCCTTGTTGTTGAGCCTTTTGAGATTCATCTTCTTTCTGTTGATGTTGTCATATGTGTGTAATGGGTCTAATTCTTTGCATCAAAGGTACACCCACCTAGGTTTTGTAGAGCCTGAAGAGTAGAAGGATTTAGATCCTTGTCATGTTGTCCAAGTCCTAAAGTATTTCATAGATTGAAATTGGCTATTTCATATATCAATTACAAGTGAACTTGGGTTACTCATTTTTTAGAACAACAGGATGTAAGCATGACGCTAGGATGTTTGCATGTCACACTAACATCTTGAATAGCTAGCAGAATCTCAAATTTGGTAGAGAGATAGAAACTAGCTGACGCATGTCTTTTGGCTCGTGTTTCACTGTAACAACTCTTTGTGCCTCTTATGAGTTTAAAAACCCTTCCTAGCTTATTTTCAAGGGTTCCCAATTTTTGGTTCTTGGTGTTGTTCACCAAAAGTGATAACCCAAGTATACCTGCAAATCTATCTATGAGATAGCCAACCTCAATCAATGAAACACCTCAGAGCTTGGACAACATAACATAGGATCCTAATGATCCTCCTGCACTTCAGGTTCTGCTAGACCTAGGGGGGGACACCCTTTTAATGCATTGAATACAACAATCACAAACATAAGACTGCATCAACAATGAGCAGACAAACCATTCCACAAGCTCACCAAATTAGGTAACATGTACAGATGGGCTGGATCTTATACAAATAATAGGTGAAATAGAGCTTTGGAAGGATAGAACATTAACCCCTAAACATAAAGGGAAATAGATTTATCTTTTAAAATGTATATCTGAGACCATTCCCAAATCTGTCAAAGACTAGTGCCTTGTTCATTGGGCAGCAGAGTCACTCACAGAACTACAAATATAAATCATAGATGCAAGTTTGTTTTCTTTAAACAAGATATTCATGCATCAATACCTTATATTAATGCACTATTTGATTCATTCACAAATTCATCAAATTTGGATACATATTTCATTATTTATGACTGACTATAGAATTTAAACTCTTCATTGAAGAATGCCTACAAACAATCATACAATCTCCTTGAGATGACAAATTTCATCCTCCTTGAGGATTGAATTCATAATAATGAAAAAACACATCACAGAGACAATCTTGTGGGAAATTACTCATGCCTGACACAAGTAAGACCTGTAATTAAAACCATATTTACAACAATGCACTGCAATCTCTATATCCTGAAACCAAACAGAAGCATTCACAAATCTGGGTCATGATATTCAGAAAGTGGAAGCCATCAAATCTGGAGCATTTTCCAAATTTCTGGAACCCTTACAACTGAAAAGAATTCAGAATAAAAAGAGGAGGGAAGAAAATCAAATCTTCAATTGAATTGCCAAGTGTCTCCTCTCTAACTGAATTTTGTTCCCGTGGAAACTACCTCTAAAATATCCCACATTTGTCAAAATTAACCTCATAGTCATATTCCTCACTCCGAGAGCTTTTCGATGATATATAATACTTTATATTTTGGCCAAAATTTAGACCCTGGGCGAATCAATTCCCATTTGTGCTCAGTCATTTAAATATTTTGAATTTTAATATAGTCAGAACTATATCATTTATTCATTTTAATTTTGATTTTTGCCTCCATTTGTGCTCTGACGCCTTGCCACATGGTGGCCTCTAATTGGTCGATGGGGTTGATCGGATGCCACCTGGGATGACACCTCATCACCCCCACGTCATCTGCTTTGTCATTGCCACTTGGCTGCCACGTCATCGCCACTGGACTGCCACCTGTATGCCAACTATGTGCCACCTCACCGGGACCCGCCTGCTGGATTGCCACCTATCACGACACGTGGATGGCTCTCGTTCACTTTCGCTATTTCGCAGGGTGTAACTCGCGTGCATCTTCCTTTCGCGAAATAGCGCGCACCGTCGGTCCATCTCGAACTTGCTCACTCATTAACCCGACCTTTCTTTGTAAAATTTCACCTACCTACCTTAGGAAGTGTGCCTGCGTGGGGTCCACCTAGTCGCCATCCAGTCAACTCCTCCGTCACCTTGGGATCCATGCTCGCATGTGGGCCCGCCTTGGGCGCCCATAGGCACCATTCATCAAAAGCCTTTATGGCTTAGACATTATACATGCGTGGAACTTTGCTTATAAACATTTAAAAATAACACTTCCCAGTGCATGTGGGATAATGCATTATGCCTGGGACTGCGATTTTGGAGCTTTTCCAAGGTCTTTCATGGCTGCCAATGCTTTTGTTTGAAAGTTTTAAAACCTTTCAACTTACCAGTCGCCTCTCCATACACCACGCAGAGGAGAAAACTAGTTTTACACTTGTCAAATTTGCATTTGCTTAATAGTTTTCTATTTTCTTTTCAATGCCACAAAGAGGGGTTTGGCCTTTTTACACCTGCCTGTGCATTTTTAAGAGATTTAAAATGCCCACTCCTTTCATATGTGGAGGATACCATGCCCATTCTACATTTTCTTTACAATTTTTGCAACCTTTTAACCACGTTAGAGAGGGAGGTCTTTGACAGTGCTGGTAATTGCATTTACTTGAGAGTTTTTGAAACATCTTCAACATTTCACACAAGGGAGGAGCTGCAGGTTTCACACCTGCTATATTTCATTTGCTGAAATTTCAATTGCTTTTTAATTTTGCCTATTTACATCTACGCAGAGGAAGGATACTGGTAACTTCATTGACTTAGAAATTTCTGCATTTTGTTTGAAGCTACAGGCAGCCTTCTAACATGCCCACAGAGAGGTTTATGCCTAACACATTGCCTTTGCTAAAGTTTAAATTGATTTATTGTCATCTTCCAAAACCACATTGTATTTTCTGATGGTGGTTTCTTTGTTGCTCCCTTCTTCACCACGTGAGCTTGGAGATGTGGAGGTATGTGAGGGAGGAGAGCATAGCAGCTGAAGACTGTTTGGAGCATTTACCTTGCATTTTCCTGCAGATTTTCATTAACCACATGAGCATTAGCTTCCATTTGGTTGGTCTTATACACTCCTTCTCCATCACCACATGAGAGAGGTCTTTGGCTGGCACTTGTTTTCTTCTGGCAGCCTTCTTCAACTCCTTTTACACAACCACTTGTATAGAATAGATTAAAACCTATCATATTAGAATTTCACTTGGAAGATTACAATTTAAAGATAATCTGATGATAGCCACTCATAAACCAAGAAGGATTCTATCACATAATTATTGAGGCATCATCCTTTCTCTTGCAATACTCCATTTATTATCATATTCTGAAAATCTTTTAATAAACAAAGTCGCCAATAAAATCAATCCGCGGGCATGAGCCAGGTCAGGCCCCAAAGTGGGTCCGACTAAAAAAAAATTAGTTTTCATGCAACTAACCTCTGGAATGCTTCACGGACCTCAAAAATACCTCTGGGAATGATCGGCATCATTTTTGGATCATTAATCCGCATTTTACAACGTTCAGGCAATTACGCCACAATTTTCGTATTTAATCGCGAAGACGTAATTTTCAATGTGGTCAAAACACCTTTCTGGAGCTCGCCATCTGACAGGAATGTACTTTGATATACAAGGATGACATCTACCAAACGGTTTCTCAAGATGAGTCCCGAGCGAAGAAATATTAATTTCCGAAAACGGCCAACTGGCTTTGTCGACACTGCGGACCTGATGAAGTCAATGTTCTGGCAACACATGATGCCTTTCTCAAAAATATCAAACGACCTCCGTTGGTCCTCAAATTTGAAACATAGGTACCTTAAAGTACATATTAAATCTTTGAATTCTCAGTTCGATCACCAGACTGACAGGATGCAAACAGCGCACTCACCAAAACGGCTACATTAACTAATATAACACTGGAAGTGCGGATAACTGAATTTGATGGCAAAATGAGCTCTTTTGAAAACCGATCAAACGGATTGGTAGAGCCTTGAAATTTGAAACGTAGCTCACCATTTATACCAACATTAGCTTGGAACAAACATTCTGACATGACGCTCACCAGGACATTTTTACACTTGTGCAAACATCACAAACTACAAACGGATTGAGCTTTGAAAACTGAGCAAACGGATTCATAAGAACTTGAAATTTTGCATGTTGACTCACATTTATGCATAAAATTAAATCCATTTTGAAATTATTCATGATAATAAATGTGGCAAAAGATATAAACACCCAAAGTAGGCTACTTAATAAAATTTGCACTTGTGCCTAGAATGCACTTTCAGCTCACCCCTCGAAATGGGTACCTCATAAACTTCTCCAAATTGAATTCTGAAAGTTGCACATCACTGAATAGGCCAAATGAAAGGTGTGGGACATGAATCCCGAGCCTTTCCCTCTGAAAATCAATTGGCTCCACTTTACCCCCTTGCTAACTAGGCATTCAAACTGACTTATTTAGGTGCTTTTCTGACATGCAGAGCAAAATTTTGAAATGGGCCTCTAAAATTTGACTCAATTTTAATCAGTCCCAACACTTGGCTCTTGGGGTTTGGTCGCACTCTCACTGCTCTCTTACTCTCTTCATACTCTTGGACATACACTGCCAATATCAAGCTACAACCATCTTGTGATGGCTCTTACCAACAAACACTATCATGGACTCCATCACACTCATATCTTCAACAAAGAGGGGTTTAGGTTCATGCCTCATCTTCTCTTTTATCAATTTCACTTACATGTAATGAATCCTTTGCGTTGTTGATTGTATCTATCATCTAGATGAATTCATTATCTCTTACATTTCCAATATTTAATGCATGCAATAGGGGTTTGCTTCCATTAAGCATAGTATAGTTTCTATTTGCATGTTTCCAAGTTTCCCAATTTACCAAGTTTCCAATTTATCTTTCCAGTCTATCTATCTGGTTGTCTGTGGTGGTGGAAACAACTAAATGGGGGTCTGATTGAGGCAGGCCCCTATAAAACCCCAACAATTTTCCCTGTCTCAGTGTGTGCAGGTGATGTACAGGTTCCGCGCGTAGGAAATCACTTGTAGGCTTCTTTCTGGACTTTTCCCTATCTACGAGTTATATGTACTACAACGCGTCATGTTGGTGTTCGTGCCCCGCGCTGGTGTCCTAAACCTGAGAGCTCCCTAGTTGGAAGGTATAACCTATTTTTAGTATTGCATCATCCTGTAAATTCAATTTATGTGTATTTGCTACTTCTACATCATAATTATGTTATTTATATTTTATAGCATAGTTAAAGTAGTTATTTTTTATCTCCTAGCTCATCTCAGTGCATGTTTGAAGAGGTAGCAGCGAACTGGTTTGCCTTCTAATATTTATCATCTTGGAGGGGGAAAATCTCCTCCCCTACCTTTTAGTCAACCCGACGTGAATGCTTAATGTCAGACCTTTTCCTCTTAGAGTTCAAGGCAAACCATGCCTACATGCTTTGGGAGTTATTTCATCTACACTTCATGGATCCATGAAGTTTGTGGCTAATAATCAGGTTGTCACAATTAAGGTCGATCTTGAGGCTATGCAGTTATGTCAAATAGCCACAGTCAGTCAACCTTCTAATACACCTTCATTTCAAAATTATGTACCCATCTTGTCTTCTTCGATCGTAATTCTGCTTCTATCTCATCCCCTAAAAAGGAAGATCACAAGAAGGAATAAGTCACTAAGGAAGTTTTTAAAAAGGAAAAATCACCTAAGAAGAAGGATTCTTCGAAAGAAAAATCCCCAAAGGTAGATACTCCTTAGGTGAAAATGTTGGAGTCTACACCTGAAAAACCTTCTTTGACTAAATCACCTTCACTATCAAAAGTGAATGCATGTTTAGGTAATGATAGGGGTTCTTTGGATTTTACCGACTCTCATGTTGGTGAGTTCAAAGTAGACCCTGTTTATCTAATCTTTCCTAAGATTTCATTCACCTCGACTACGAAAGATGATTATGCATCTATAAAGCCAGGTGATGCTTATCATGTCGATCACCTTTTCTATATGAAACCACCATCATTCAAAGAATTAAAAAACATCTATGGCCCTGGATACAAGCTTGTATGTTATCTTGAGTATGATGGAAAGGGGTGTGGACCTAATGAACAAGGTATTCATATTCCTTTGGAGCTCGAACCTATTCACCACAACACTGGACTAGGATACCATCATACAGATCAAAAGGCAAAACCATGGTTATGTTGGAGTTGTTGGATATGGCTGTTCATTTTTGTTTCTAAGATATGTTGTTGTCATTGATTTCAACATATTTATGTGATTTATACCCATGAGATTGGGAAGATCTTCTGATTCAATTTTGTAGTTTGGTTTTGTTGATCACTGTTTTGCAGAGTTTGGTATTTCATTCGGTATATTCCAGTGTGATCAAATCTTGTGTTGAGACTTTGGGATATTGTCTTGGATGGTCTTATGTATCTTGATTTCATATGGTTCATGATTTGGTGCTCTACAAGTTATCTTTCTTCGTGACAGATGCTGATTGGTTGTGTTCTTGAGCTTCTAGATGTTGACTGATGAAGATTTTAAAAGAGGTGTTGGTGCAACTATTCCAGATGATTCTAACATGCTTGTTGGTGTTTCCTAGTCATTTCCTATTTATTTTGGCAATTCCATTGATTGTTATCCAATTTTTTGGTTTTTTTCATCAACCAGTATTGATTTTCGTGTTATGCGATATTTTTGGTGGTGTAGCTTGTTGTGGTTGATCTTGGTGTGATTTCTGGTGGATGTGGTCATTTAGGAATTTGAATTAGGTCCATGCTATGTAATGTAAATCATTATATTGGTCTGGTGATTGATCTTTGTATCATGTAATGTAGTTTTTGTAATTGTGAGTTGAGGGTTGAGGGTTTAGTTGACCTAGTTATCAAGGTTGATGATTTGTATATATAGATGAGATATTCATGTAATTTAGGTATGGAGATAGTCTCTACATTATCAAAGACAAGTGAATGTGCAAACAAGAAATTTATCATTCAGTGAAGTGTTATGGTGAGATTGGTATTGCAGGGTAGACAATTGTGCTTAACCAAAACTATCATCAGGTATTTGTAGATGCTATCATTGTAGTTCATTTCTTTTGTATTGTAGTCTGAATTATATTGTAAGTCAGTAAGACTTCCTTGAGGGTTGTAGCCTTCCGGGAAAATATCTTTTGAGCAGTGAGCTCAAGATGTTGTGCCTGAATGCAAGTGCATTTCCCATTGTAATAATTTTCACATACTACTATAGAGTATCATCTTACTGTGGGTAGGTTCCCACCGTGGTTTTTCCCTTAACCGGGTTTTCCACGTCAAAATTATTGGTGTTGTGTTTTGTGTTGTTAATTTTCTTATCTTCTTATTGTTGCAATTTATCAGTTTTTGTTTTGGAGTTTAATTTTTCTAGATTTGGTGAAGATTGGTTTACCGTCTCTCTTAGTCTTCCTTCCTGATTGTTGCTAACAATTGGTGTCAAAGCTAGATCCTCTGGTAGAAGCTTAATCACTTGAGGAGATCCAAGATGGCTACTCAAGGTATTTTTTTCAAGAAGGATAGTCTAAGGTTTGATGGAAGTATCTATACTATATGGAAGAGCTGGATGGAGGTGCACTTGAAATGTCTTGGAGAGGATTACTAGAAGATTAAAAATATTGTCTATGTTGTTCCTCAGAATGGACCATCTACTCCTGATGAGGTTAAGGAAGCAGAATATAACATCAGAGTGAAGGAAGCATTGCTTCATGCTCTGACTGATTCTAAAATGACAAATGTTATGGGACTTCAAATCGCACATAAGATCTGGGAGAAGCTTGAGATCCTGTATGAAGGTGATAGTCAAGTGAAAGTTGCTAAGTTGCAAAGTTTGAAAGGAAAGTATGAGACATTGAAGATGGGATATGATGAGAACATACATTCATACATGGCTAAGGTGAATAAACTTGTCCTTGGTATCAGGTGTGTCGATGGAAAGATTGAGGAAGATGAGATTGTTGCTAAGGTGTAGAGATCTTTTTCTCTTCCTTATAACCATAAGGTTGCTGCTATTGATGAGATCCAGAGTGTGACTACAGTAACAAGAGATTTGTTGGTTGGAAAACTTGCTACATTTGAGTAAGAAAAGAAATTGCAGAGCAAGAAAAAGAGCTTGATGAGCTTGAAGCATTGATTTCCTGGATATTTCCTAAAGGTGTCGATAAGTATGATGGAAATTTGCCCTTGAAATGTTTTTCTTGTAATAAGATAGGACATTTTTCTTCTAGATGCTCAGAGAGGATGGCTAAGTATGACAGGCATGATAAGTTTGATAAGCATGATAGGAATGATAGATATGACAAGCATGAAAAATATGATAAGCCTTATAAGTCTAACCGGAAGTTTAGGAACTAGAAGAACTATTATTATGCTGCAGATGAAGGTGTTACAGATGATGAATCAAAATGAGATGAAGTTGTGTTTATTGCCATTATGTTGGCTTTGTGTTGTCATTGATGTCAACTTGTATAGCATGGAAACCGGTATGGGAGACTGGAGTCTATTGTTGTCATTGATGTCAACCGATAATGCTGCCATTGATGTCAACTAGTATAGCAAGGAAGAGAATGTCATCCAACATGAGAACATTTGAGTCAGGGGTACACAAGTCAGTGTTGGCTTGTGTTGAAGACAAGTATTGGAGACTAGTATAGTATGACAACTGGTAAGTGATGTGTTGGCAGTGTATGGGTGCCAACCGTAAGCATATTACCAGTGAGAAAGTAGGGTGATCTAATGAAGAAGTGTAGAAGCGGTATGCAGATTGGATGCCAATCAACAAGACTCCCACTGGATGAAGATGATATCACATGTTGATGATATGATTTACAGTGAGTGTGCTCAACCATATCATATGTGCCTAATTGAATATGTATCTCCTCACACAAGGAGGTCATATTTGTGCAATTCCAGAAGCATAATAAGTGACAAGGATCTACTCCCACCGGTAAGTGATCATACTAAGCTTATCTCCCAATATGCATGGAATGCATCATAACCTTCTAGGATAAGATAGAGTAGTATATGGTAGCTAGTTGAAGGCTCACACTGAATCTACTGATGAAATAGAAGAATGCCTCAGGTGTATGAAATCAAAGATGTGCACCAGATCAACAAGCGTTGGCATGTTGATATACCGAGATAGAGAAGAAAGTAAAGAAGTGATGGGTTTGTCACTTTGACAAACCGATTGAGATGATGTTCGGGCCAATGAAGATGAAGATAAGGTTGAGAAGCTGCAGATAGAGAGTGCATCTGGAATGCAGGTGGAAATAGTTGAAGATTGATGACATGGTGTCGTCAAGGTGGTTACAAGAAATTATGTCCACCAGTAAAGTTGACAAAGTGACAAGTGAAGAGCTCTTGTTTGATGAAGATGAGCATAAGGTGGATCAGTATGTTTGGTGACCAGTTAAGGTATTCCACCTATAGAACAACAAAGTGCAGGTTTGAAGGTTGACTAGTTAGGGTATAACCGGAAACGTTAGTGAACCAGTAGGTGAACACTGATAGTATGATATGGTCAGTGATAGAGTCTAAACCAACACAGTGTCTGAGCAGAGGTGGATGTTGATGATGATGACACATAAGACATAGGTGTCATGCATGTTGTGGTTGGTGAAGTGTGAGTCAGTGAGGTAGTTTTTGACTGAGTCTGCATTTATGGTTGACCCTAAAAATCATGGGTGTGTTGAAAGGGTTTCTGTCTCAAGATCAAACGAACAAAGGAGATCTAGGATGCACTAATCAAGGAGATCAGTGTAGGTGAAGGAAACCACATCATGCATGATAATCATCAAAACATAAGGCTAACATATCAGGATGTGAGTTGTCATGTTTGCTAAATATAGCAAATGTGTTCTAGAAGTAGTGTGATTGGTGGTGATAGGTGATTAGTTGCATGTTGACTATCTCTGAAAAGAGATCCGATCTAATTTAATATGCCTCATGGTTGATGAAGGAACCCTAGCGCGCTAGAAGTTTGAATGTCATTTTTGATGGGAATGCATAGTATAAATATGCAGATCGAAGACCAGATCTATTGTTGTTGAACAAGAGAGTGAAGTCGGTGAAGGGAGTGAAACCAAAGAGTTAATCAATCAAGTTTCCATACACAATCACAGAGGATACTGAGTGCATGAGAGAGAACCAGTAAGAAGAGCTATACCGGAAAAGGTAAGGCAACTAATAGACTATCAAAGAGTTTGACAGTGGATTGAACTGGTAGTGTTAGAACTAGTAAGAAGGTAGCAATGAGAGAACCCGCGAGAGTGTTAGAGAAGATAAGACACAATAGTGATCGAGTAGAGGAGAGATCAGAACCAGCAGAGAATAGAGTATCGACAGAGAAAAGGTAGAGGCTGAATCGGTAAGGTTACAGTAGAGAAGAAAGAATAACAAAGAACCACTAGAGAGAAAAGTAGAGGAAGATTGATTGAGAAGAGTGAAACCGGAAGGAATATTTCAGAGGTTACAAAACTCATTTGGAACCGGGAGATTACTTTTATATTGATATATGTTATTATCATCATTGAGTTGGATCTTAGCACAGGGGTTGGTGCTCCTTGGGTCGGTGCCCTAAATGTTGTAACCATTATTTTCATTGTGAGGTTGGATTGAAGCAGTAGACTCTAGTAGCATTTCTCACCGAGGTTTTTCCCATGTTGGGTTTTCCTCATACATTTGGTGTTATGTGATGTTCCTTTTGTATGTGTTTGAATTTGAATCTCCTCCCCTATCTCACTGGTATGTTTACTTTATGTTAGATCTGCTAACTAATACACACACCTTTTATGAATTAAAAGGGTTAAGTTTAGAAACCACTGATTCAACCCCCCCCCCCCCCCCACCTCTTAGTGGCATCTTGTGTTCAACACATTAAAGAAGATAGACATGTACCTATTGATTCCACTAGTTGTTATGTTGAGGAGAAAGCTTTGGCTACAAAGGTAGAAGAAAAGGGTGATAGAGTGATTGACAATGGTTGTTAACATCATATGATCGGTGATAAAAGAAAATTTGTAAGCATGGAAAAGTATGATGGTGGAATAGTTAGATTTGGAGATGACAAAGCCTATGTGATCCGTGGGGGAGGTTCTATTTATTTTGATGGTAAGCATAACAATGACGATGTCTTGTATGTTGAAGGTTTGAAGCATAATATTTTGAGTGTTGGACAGGTGGTTGATAAGGGTTATGATCTATAATTCAAGGATGGTAAATGCAAGATCTTAAATGCCTCTAGTATAGAGATTGCATCTGGGACTAAGACTGAAGGTAACATTTTCATTTGAATGTTGGTGAGAAAATTTGTTTGATTTCTAAGATAGATGAGAGTTGGTTGTGGCATAGAAGAGTGTTTCATGTAAACTTTGATTTATTGATTAAGATCAGTTCTACAGAAGTTGTCAAAGATCTGCCTAAGATAGTTAAACCTGAAAATCCAGTATGTAAGGAATGTCAGTTGGGTATGCAAACAATTATTTCTTTCAAGAATAAATAGTATACATCTGATGGACTACTAGATCTTGTGCATACTGACCTATGTGGACCTACAAATATTATAAGCGTGCAGGGTGATAGATACTTTATGCTGCTAATTGATGATTATTCCAGGATGATGTTGGTTGTCTTTTTGAAGGACAAATCTAAAACAGTTCACAAATTTAAGATATTCAAAGCTAAAGTTGAAACTAAGTTTGGATTGAAGCTGAAGTGTTTGAGATATGATAGAGGTGGAGAATTTTATTCTGGTGAGTTCAATTCATTAAATGAGATGCATGCAATTAGAAGACAACTATCTACTCCTAGAACCCCACAGCAAAATGGATTTGTTGAGAGAAAGAATCGTACTATTTTGGATGCTACAAGAACTATGTTGTTTGAAGGAAATATTCCAAAGGTCTAATGGAGAGAAGCTATTAGCACTGCAGTTTATACATTTAACAGAGTTCATATCAAAGGTGATACCAGTAAGACCCCTTATGAGCTTTGGTTTGGTCATGTTCCTACTGTGAGATATTTCAAAGTTTTTGGTAGCAATTGTTATATCAAGAGAGATGAGGATATTATAAAGTTTGATGCTACAAATGATGAAGGTATCTTTTTGGGATATTCTAAAAAGAGAAAATCCTATCGATGCTATAACAAGAGACTGAGAAAGATAGTTGAGAGTGCAAATGTGAAGGTGGATGAGATTCTTGGGAAAGAGATCAGAGCTTATGATGATGGTCAACATGTTGTTCTAGCTCCCATTCAGCCTGAAGAGCCCAAGCAAAATGATCCGGTAGAGACTATTAATTTGGATGTTGTTGCTACTGGTGAAGATGTTTAAGAACCTGAGGATCGAAACAAATAGAAGACTCCGAGGTATGTTAAATTGAATCATTCTGAGAATTAGATTATTGGTGATAAGAATAAAGGTGTGATGACTAGAAGAAGGTTAGCGACAAAAGAAGTATGTTTAATTTCTAAAGTTGAACCTAAATATGTTGTTGAAGCCTGTAAAGGTTACAATTGGATAAGAGTCATAGAGGAAGAGTTAGATCAGATTTTGAAGAACAACACTTGGAAACTTGTGCCTAGACCTAAGGATAAAAATGTTATTGGTACTAAATGGGTATTCAGAAACAAATTGAATGAAGTTGGTGAAGTAATCAGAAATAAAGCTAGACTGGTATGCAAAGGATATTCATATCAAGAAGGAATTGATTATGAAGAAACTATTTCTCTAGTTGCCAAAATTGAAGTTGTTAGACTATTTCTTGCTTATGTTGATTATAAAGATTTCAAAGTATATCAGATGGATGTCAAATCTGCATTTTTGAATGGTGATCTAGAGGAAGAAGTTTACATTGAGCAACTTGATGGATTTTCACTATTGGATGATGGAGACATGGTATGTAAGTTGAAGAAAGCACTTTACGGATTGAAACAAGCTCCTAGAGCCTAGCACGGATAACTTTAAGAAAGCATCCCTGGGCAAAAGTGTAAAACCCTGGTGAATCAAGCGTTATTTTGGGGGGGAAATTTTCATATTGATGGGGAAATTTTTTTTCAAAGTAAGAAAGAAAATTAATTTGTATTGGCAATGTTTTTCTAGGGTATGAAAATTCCATAAAATTTGGCAAATACTACCTTATTTTGTGGGGAAAATATATAGTGTAGGAGGCGAATGTTTTTCGTTTAAAGGAACAAATATATAAGTGTATGGGCAAAAATTTTTACTCCAAAGGAAAAGATATTTAAGTCTATTGGCGATTTTTATCCACAATTTGAAAATTATTTAATTTGTTTGGCTAATGTTTCATTATTTATGGAAAAATATATTATTTATTGTTGATTTCATGAATTAATTTCCATTAATAAACAAGGCACGTCACATCACATCACATTGAGTCCAAACTCTGCATGATGTATCGATAAGCGCAACCTCATTGACACGCCACACGTACCTAAAATCCATTAATAATTTTAAACCATTTGATGATCATAGATCAATGAAAGAATTTTTATTTCAATCCACATTTCTGAAGAGAACGTATTTCTCTAGAAATTGCCCGAAATGGAATTGGATTCAATAGACACATACCAAATGTCACGGTCGATAATATTGGTCATTTAATATATATCTTGTCACTAACTGCAATCCACTCTGCCCCCATGACTCCAGGATGACTTCCAATATGGTATTTGGTACTAGTTTAGAGTTGTTTCCAATTTCACACACTAGTGCAATTATGAGAAAGATTTGCAGAGATATACGAAAGATTTGAAAAAAATTAAAGGAATTAATATGATTAGAGAAGGAATTATTGTAATCAAGAGCTTCATCTATTTATAGATGATCTCTTCTTCTTTCATCTTCAATTAGCCTTTGGTAGAGAAATCGTTGGAGCTCACAGTAGTTAAATTTTGCCTCTGGTTTAGGTGTATAGGCTTAGGCTGTATAATTTGGTATTCTGATTTCTCAAGATGGACCCACCAGATTGTGTAGAGATAGATATGATCTTTGAATGTATGTATACCAATCCTTATATGGTGAATTCCATGGGAATTTTATATGGTATACAAATATTTGGCGAATCCTACTTAACTATAACACGACATGTAATTTTTGAGGCAATTATGGGTTGTCCAATTAATTGGCAAATACAATAGAGTTGGTGAAAATTGGGGTGAATGGAGATACGTGTCGGCAAAATACTGGGTGAATTGGGTCCTCCTGGCCAAAAAATCGTCATATGCCTATAGGCGAATTATGGTCGTCTATTAAGGCAACCTCAAAGAGTGTAGGCAAAAAAAATTAAATTTACCGTGTGTCCACCGTATATTGTATTGGCGAAATCCTCACATAGAAACAATTAATTACAAAAAACATATTGCGATCGGGCCATGAATTTGATGGAAATTTATAATGTTTTGGCGACATGGCCACCCCCAGTCAGTACAATATATTCGCCATTTCCTAGGTCACCGACGTGAAAAATTCGCCATTGCCGAATATTCACCACTAAAGTAAACCCTAGAGCTTGGTATGCTAGATTACACAAATACTTGTTGAAATTGGGATTTACTAAAGGTGTTGCTGACATTAATCTGTGCTTTAAGATTGACAATGATAACATTCTGATTATTGAAGTCTTTGTTGATGGCATTATCTTTGGTGGTGATAATGATATGAGTATGAAGTTTGTCGGTGATATGCAGAAAGAATTTGAGATGTTTATGATTAGTGAGATGAAGTTTTTCTTAGGTTTGCAGATTGCACAAATAGGAAAAGGTATATTTATATCTCAAACTAAGTATGTGAAGGAACTGTTGAAGAAGTTTGGATTAGATGATTCCAAACTGGTTGGAACTCCTATGGTGACTGGTTGTAAATTGTCCAAAAATGATGAATCTCCAAAAGCTAATCAGAGTTTGTACAGATCTATGGTTGGTGGACTGTTAAGTGTTACTCATACTAGGCCTGACATTATGCATGTTGTGTGTATGGTTGCTAGATATCAAGCTGATCCAAAGGAGATTCATGTCACTGTTGTTAAGAGGATATTCATATATCTAAAGGGAACTGTGGATTATGGTTTATGGTATCCAAAGAATGTTGATTTCATGTTGTGTGCCTACACTAATGCAAATTGGGCTGGTGATGTTGTTGATTGGAAGAGTACTATTAGTGGAATATTATTTTTAGGTAAGAAGTTGGTTTATGGGCTAGCAAGAAACAAGATTCAGTATCCTTATCTACTCTTGAAGTTGAGTATATTTCTACTGCTAGTAATTGCACTCGGATAGTTTGGATGAAGCAAATGTTGAAAGATATCAAAGTTATTCATGATGATCCTACTGTTATATACTGTGATAATTTCAATGCTATAAACATTTCAAAGAATTTGGTGCAACATTCAAAGACTATGCATATATCAATCAAATACAATTACTTGAGAGAGCAAGTTAGTGAAGAGAAGGTGATGCTGGAGTGTGTATCTACAAAGGAACAAATTACTGATATTTTCACTAAGCCTTTGCCCAAATATACATTTTTCTATTTAAGAGACAAGTTAGGGGTATCCACTCCTCCTAATGAAAACTAGATGCATTTATTTTCATCGATCCTGTGAATTTCATATCCATATTCTTTTATCTAGATTGGTGTGTTGGTGTTGCTCCTCTGCTGGAGTAGTTTGTTGATTTGGTTGTGTGTCCCGGTGGGAGAGAGATTCATGTTTCTGTTTTAAAGATCTTTGGCATTTTTGTTAAAGGGGGAGAGAGATCATGTGAAAAACTACATTATCTATCTTGATTTTAGGGGGAGTTTACTGGTGATATCTACTTTCTTTGCATTGATTATTTTTCACATTCATATGTTGTAATCAATGCCAAAGGGGAAGACTTTTGGTGTTGTTGGTTATGGTTGTTAATTTCTGCTACTAGGATATGTTGTTGTCATTTATGTCAACATATTTCTATGATTTATTCCGGTGAGATTGGGAAGATCTTCTAATCCGGTTTTGTAGTTTGGTTTTGTTGATCATTGTTTTGCAGAGTCTGATATTTCCTAGGGTATATTCCAGTGTGATCAGATCTTGTGCTGAGACTTTGGGATATTGTCTTGGATGGTCTTGTGTATCTTCATTTCAGATGGTTCATGATTTGGTGCTCTGCAAGTTATCTTTCTTCATGACAGTTGCTGATTGGTTGTGTTCTTGAGCTTCTAGATGTTGACCAATGAAGATTTGAAAAGAGGTGTTGGTGCAACTATTCCAAATGATTCTAACATCCTTTCTAGTGTTTCCTAGTTGTTTCCTATTTGTTTTGGTGATCCGTATTGATTTTTGCACAATTTTTTGGTGGTTTTCATCAACCGGTATTGATTTTCTTGTTATGCGATATTTTTGGTGGTGTAGTGTGTTGCGGTTGATCTTGGCATGATTTATAGTGGATGTGATCATTTGGGAATTTAAATTAGCTCCATGCTATGTAATGTAAATCATTATATTGGTCTGATGATTGATCTTTGTATCGTGTAATGTAATTTTTGTAATTGTGAGTTGAGGGTTGAGGGTTTAGCCGACCTTGTTATCAAGGTTGATGATTTGTATATATAGATGAGATATTCATGTCATTTAGGTATCGAGATAGTGTCTGCATTATCAAAGAGAGGTGAATGTGCGAACAAGAAATTTATCATTCAATGAATTGTTAAGGTGAGATTGGTGTTGTAGGGTAGAAAATTATGCTTAACCAGAACCGTCATCGAGCATTTGTAGATGCTATCATTCCAGTTCATTTATTATAGATTGTAGTATGAATCATATTGTAAGTCAGTGAGACTTCCCTGAGGGTTGTAGCCTTCTGGGCAAATATCTTTTGAGTAGTGAGCTCTAGGTAGTGTGCCTGAATGCATGTGCATTCCCCATTGTAATAATTTTCACATACTACTGCAAAGTATCATCTTACTGTGGGTAGGTTCCCATCATGGTTTTTCCCTTAACTGGGATTTCCACATCAAAATTCTTAGTGTTGTGTGTCGTGCTATTAATTTGCTTATATGTGTATTGCTGCAGTTTATCATTTTTTGTTGTGGAGTTTAATTTTTCTAGATTCGGTGAAGACCCCCCCTCTTAGTCTTCCTTCTTGATTGTTGCTAACAAGTTAACTTTTAACATGATTTTGTCAATCCCATTCCTTTAAAGCTTTTTCATCCGGAACTCATTGACATTTGTGTATCATCTAATGAGATTCCATTGGATCTTTTCCCTTCAGAATATTCTTTGAAGGAAATTTTGGGTACATACGATGGGCTTCCTTCTTACCATCATAAGCGTCGATTCTTGTATTGCTTGAATGCTTAGGCATACTTTGGGGAACCCATTCTACAGGGACCACCTCTATCTCATAATGGGGAACAAATGTCTATTCCTCATCCGAAAGACCATAGTACACTCCTTAGTGGAGAAACTACTGACATCATCATGAGCGATAAGACTCTCGACAAAGTCATAAAAGTGGGAAAATGCTTATCCTCTGAATAATTCAAAGAATATACCAACTTGCTATATCAATTCCATGACATCTTCACTTGGTCTTATGAGGAGATGCTTGGCATTGATGAGTCCATTGTGGTACACAACACTATGCCTAGTCTTGATGCTAAGTTGGTGAAGCAAAATATTCGAAAGATGAATCCTAAGGTGGCTTTATTAGTCAAGGTTGAGATAGAGAAGCTCCTAAAAGCTAGCTTTATCTGACCCATTGACTATTTACCTTGGATATCAAACATTGTCCCAGTAAGAAAACCTAATGGTTGCATCCATATTTGCATTGATTTTCGGGATGTGAACAAAGCCTCCCTCAAGGATGACTTTCCTCTCCCAAATACCGATATGATTGTGGATTCAACCATGGGGTATGTTTTACTCTCATTCATGGATGGCTTCTTGGGTTATAACTAGATTTTTATTAACCTAAAAGATCAATATAAAATAGCTTTCACAACCCCTTGGGGGACCTTTTTCTATGTCATTATGTCATTTGGGTCAAAGAACGCAAGAGCAACCTATCAATGAGCTATGACCTTGATGTTCCATGATTTCATTCATAAGGTTTTAGAAGACTATGTCGATGATATCTTGGTAAAATCCTTGGCATGTGAAATGCATATTGAGAATCTCGGTCTGGTCTTTGAAAGAATTTGGTTGTAACAAAAGAGATTGAATCCTCTTAAGTGTGTCTTTGGTGTTGACGTCAAGAAGCTCCTAAGATTCATCGTCTCCTGTCGAGGAATCAAAATAGACACCGATAAGATAGATTCCATTGTGAACATGCCTCCACCTAATAATATCTCTCAGCTTCATAGCTTGCAATAGAAGATCCATGTCACTCATCAACTTGTGGCACAATTGGCTGATCATACCCTCCCTTTTACATGATTTCTGAAAAAAGATACCCATTTCAAATGGAATGAGGAATGTCAAAAGGCATTTGATTCCTTCAACGATTACCTAGCTAATCCTCATATCCTAATGTTAGCTATATCAGATAGACATTTCTTCCTGTATGTTTCATCTTCATCTCACACTTTAGTGGCATTATTATCCTAATGCTATGATGAAGGGCGGGAAAGAGAAGTCTATTACATCAACCACACTTTAATAGGATACAAAACCCGATATTCTTCTATGGAAAAATAATGCTTAGCTCTTGTCTTCATGACTCAAAATATGATACACTACATCCTCCATGCAGAAACATGGGTCATTGCTAAAAATGATATCTTCAAGAACCTCTTTGCAAAGTCTGATCTCTCAGGAATGCTAGTAAAGTTGGTGATGTTTCTCTCTGAATTTGACCTGTACTTCATAACTCAGAAGTCAATCAAGGGGCAGATCATTGCCAATCAGTTAGCATGTTTATCATCTTCTTCTCATTTCTAGATTGTATGTTTATCATCTACTTCTATAGGTTTTGGACTTGTTGAGCCAAGATCTTTGTCTAAGTCAAAGGTATAGTTGCTGTATATGTGTTCCCCACAGAAGGATTATTGTTTGTGTATACTAGAGATTGTTGGAACATTGAGTGATTATAAAGTTGTATACTATGAGATCTAATAGGTGTGATAAAGTAGGTGAACTGTGTGCTAACATTGGGTGATGTATAATGTAGATTGGTGGAACCTTGATTCAAATTTTGACCATTATAAGTAGATCCCATAGAGACCGATACTACAGGTTGGGAAGTTCTTGTGGGAATTGTATTCTGAGAAGCATTTGTTTGATTTTGTGTTTAGGTTATTGAGACATTTAAAGTGGGTTGTGAAGTGATAGTATGCATATGTTTGAGATGTGATGTTTGCAATTGAGGATACAATACCAAATCTTTAGCTTTGAGTTAAAGCTATAGTGGCTTGAGTTGCTACTACTTGTGTGTTTTGAGTTGTACATGGGTAGAGCTTGAAGATGCAACATGTATTTGTGAAGATTTTGGTGTTTGATTCACACCTTGATTTAAAGTAACCCCGAGTGGAAAGATTGTTGTAATATCAAAGTTTGAGGATAACTTAGCTCCATTTGTATTAGGAGGGAAAGATGTCTATCCTTTTCCTGATTAAAAAGAGCATTTAGGACCATGAGAACTTGTGGTTCCTATTGGGCAACATCTATTTCTTTTGTCATTAAGTTGTGTTGGATTGCATCTATTGACAATATGTTGTTCATGTTTGTTGGCAATGTTACACCCCTATGGGGTTGTGAGTGTGAATAAGTAGATAGATTCATGTTCCACGTGGGATTGAAGAATGGATCATTGTTCAGGTCCATTTGAATCTTATCTTTTTGCGATCATGTTATGGGAATTAACAACTCCTAAGATGAATTGAAAATGCAAGACTTGTAACAAGTTATGATGCACTAAGGATCTAAATGCAGGATGCGAATCTAATGGTGGATTATGTATGCAACTGAGACTGGACTAAGTATGCACTCTAATTTTCCACTCTATTGGGGATTGGGATGAGGTTGTTGTTGTTGTAGCCTGAGTCTATCAAGTCTATGTTGAATGTCTCTCTTTCAGCTTCAACCTCGATATGATGATCTTTTCATATTTCGTTCTCTATGACAAATGTGACTCCTATATACTGAGGGGCATTCCTTCTTAACCTCCAAGAAAGATTATTAAGATCATCAGTAACTTCCTCTTGATCATCATTTGGTCCTAAATTAAGTTGTAGGAATGGAAAGAAACTGTCACCTGGTAAGCCCATATTCAAGCATGTTCTAAGACTCTTTCTAGATGGGGTGAATTATTTCTAGAATAAAAGTACAACTAATGAGATGCAAAGTCAAAGGATCAAATGGTTGACACTGCTCTAGAAGTGATGAAGATTGTTTCTGGCCCAAGTTGAGTTTTAATAGACAATGCCCTATAGTAGACTAATGAGTATGGGTACTAGACTGATTAGAGATTGATTGGTAGACAAGGAGGGTCTTTTGAGATCACAACTTTCTAAGGAGATGTTTTGAATTGATCCTAGGAGAATGCAAGTGCTAAATGAAGATTATGCAAGGATTGTTGAGACTTGATTCTAAGATGGTGCAAGTTTAATATGAGGACTATGCAAGGGCTTTTCAAATTTGATTCCAAGATGATGAAAGTACAATATGAGGACTACACAACTTGATTATAGAAAAACCTATGATCGCAAAGACATGGATAAGATGTTTCTATTTTGATTATGAAGACTTTGTTTGCAGTTTGTTGACCAGGTTTGTTATTTTTGTGATCTTGTTTTTGGCACCAAATTTTTTTTGTTCTAAGAGTTTTAGAAAATATAGAATACAAATTGCAAAGACAGTATGGCTAAATGAATTCATTTTGACAAACTCTAATAGGAAGAGTTGCATGCAAAAGGGCCTAGATTAGCCCAAGATTTGACTGACTCTTATTGGTTTAGAATATGAAGCAATTTGAAAATAGATTGAAAACAATTACAATCCTAGTTTAGAAAACGAAAACCATTCAATGGGACCTCTACAATAGAAAACCTCAATGAAGATGGATAGATGGAGATTCTAGAAGCCTTGGCTTCCCCACCACAAAACTCACTTCTCGAGCATACGAGATTCTCTTACCTTGAAGATCCAGAGATCTTATAACTGAGGGATTCTTGTCTCATCTTGAAGGGTACATGTGAAGTATCTATGAGGTACAATCCGCACTCCCTGAACCATCAAATGTAAGGATTTTTGGCTACTAAAAATATTTGGCTCATAGTAATGTTTTGAGGGATCCCAGTCCAATGATGGATTCTCAAAGAAAGCCACATAACACTTTAATTGAGCTTACCAATGTAGAGAGGGCCTCCACATATGTCAAATTCACTCAAGACTTCAGTTGCCTAACTTGTATATTTATATAGTAGCTTGAAAAACCCGTTCAAGATCTTGTTGGGAGAGATGATATCCCTAATGTATCTCAATTCAAAATACCCATGTGGGGTGATGAGATCCCCAATAAAAAATATTCCTCTACTATAAAAGAAAAATGTGGTTGTCATTATCACTTTTCCCTCTCTCCCAAGACCCTGAAGGGAGGTGGAAAGGTACTTTATGCAACTATGGGTCCACCCTACAAATCAATCAAGTGCTCAAAACACAGTAAACAGAAATTTATTCCTTTTAAATATTGCAATATATGAGCTAACCTAAACATAAGGTAGATACATGTCCATTTATTAAGCCCAAATTGAAATGTGAGTTTGCATACATTCAAAAACTAAAAACATTCCTACAAGAACATAAGTTCGTAGTTTAATTTAGCTCTTTGACAAATCAAAACGCCCCTATCAACCTCGCCAGATGTTGCAAACAGATCATTAGAATCAAAGAAAATCATATCAGAAATGAAAAATAACAAGACAAAAGGAAAAGGATTTTACCAGTCTAATGCGACATCCTAATTACATGAATGTGAAATACTGACACAACACATGCAAAATTATGACACAATGTAGGCAAAATTTTGATCATACGAATGTCATAATAACATTGAGTGAATGAAAAATTCAAACACAAAATTAGAAAAGAAATTATGCAGAACAGAGGGTTAAAATTCATTAATTATAATCAGATCACTAATTTGATCCCCTCTATCATTCTGTATTTTAGAATATATGCTTGGACATGTATTTGATATAAAAAAATAAGCAATCTGCAACTCTAGTTTAGTTAGCTCTTGTTTAGCTCTCAGGGTTTTTTGGTAGTGTTTCTTCTATCTTCTGCATTCTGCCCATTGCCAAGAACCTACAATTTTAATTTTCATTCTACGAGACATGAGGTTAGATACATTTTAAAGAAAACTTGAAATTTAACGATTTTTTTTTTCAGAATTGCAAATTTACCTAAGATTTTAAAAGGCGACAGAGTAACGAACAAGGACAATATCAATACCTTACCCTAATTTTACCTTAAATGAATGTGACATAGCCGAGGTATGAATACAAAATAGTAAAAGAATGTATGTGAAATGTTAATCCCATGGATGCAAAATTCAGCACATACTTATGCAAAATTTTGGGAACTCGTACAAAAAATCTATACTGTGTACTTGCAAAAATATAGAAAACAAACAAAAGGTTAGTTGTTGTAGTTTCACGACGGGTTCACCAAATGTATTATTGTTAGACAGTTCAAATAACTAGAAGACAACTGAGAAGGGGGGGCTGAATCAGTTGTCACGGATTACCAAAATATTTAGCAATTAAAACTTTAATACCAAAACCTAAAACATAAATACTGGAATGCTTAAACCTGTAGCGTCCTAAAATTGCAACACTTGCAATTTTGACTGCATTTGGTTCTTCACGATGGCAGCGCAACGCGGAACCTGAATGGAGACCCGAAAACCTGTTTATGACACCAAAAACTGCATTTTTCAAGCACCCTGGCCTGATCCTCCTTGCACCCTGCTGTCCCTGGAGGTGGGACCATGGCACCCAGCGCCCTGGTCCTTCAGGACTAGGGCGCCCAGCGCCCTGGTCCCTGGCCCTATTTTGGGCCCGGTCTCCTATGGGGCTTTGGGTCTTTATGTTTGCAATTTGGAAAATAGTACTTCCTGGTCAGCCCAAGGTCAAAAAAATTAGTCTTTTAACCCTAATTGACAAGTATATAAACTACATTTCCTCTCCCATTTGAGGAGGTCGAAAGGAGGAAGGATAGATAGGTACAAGACGTGGAAATGATATTCAAGCATTCAAGCATTCCTTCAAGCAATTGATAATTCTAAGTCTCCATTCAAGGCTAAGTGTTGCATTCAAGACAAGGATTCAACCATTGAAGAGGAGATCACATATCACATACAACATACAACATACAACAACATCTACACCTTTGCATGTAAGAATACAAACATTCTTACAACAAGGTACTAGTACTTGTTTTACATTACAATCATTTACATTTATAGCAATTTCTCATTTCTTGGTTAATTCCAAAACCGGGGTTTGACCTAAAGGCAAACCCCTCATCCCTTACCCCCCAATCGTCCTCTCTTTTCTGTGTGTAGGTTGCAGGTACGCAGCTGTAATTGAAGATCTAGAATCCTTGTGCCGAGACGAACAGATCCCCCTTCGTTTCGCGGATTTTTCGGAGGACCGTGTGCACGTCGGGCGCCATCATCCCGTCAACTTTCGTTCAAATTTGCAGAACAGCACTGTCTCGACATTTTACTGCTAATTCCAGGTCCGCAGCTGCATATCATATTCCTATCTTTGTTTATAAGTGAATCATTCCTACTTTCTATGCATTCTTAGTTCAATCATTCTTTCCACATTTCTTTTCAAAAGAGGGTATCCTTGCTATCACAACCCTTGAAACTCATATAGAATCCAATCTTGCATTGCGTGGGATTGGATCTTGTGGGTTTTAACCCCTCTTTTGAATGTAAAGTCTCCCCTAAGTGAAAACCATCAACCCTAGTGACTCTCCCTTCTCTCTCCTTGGAGTTGGGGAGGGGAGAACAACTAGGGTTCGATTTTTCCGCTTTACATTTTGGTGAACCCAACGTGAACATCCTCATTCTGATTATTCATGGTTAGATCTGAAAATTTTGTTTCCTTAATTACATTTCCATGTTTGATCTTTTGCAAATTTTAGAGGCTAATTGCATAAAAAACCCTAAAATTTTCTTTTTAAGTAATTAAACTTGTAAAATGTTTAATTGTTAATGCTTGTTTCAGATCTGCCCTTCTACTGCAAATTATCAAATCATACCTGTGCTTTAATTTTGAAAATTAAGTGGTTAAGTGTCAAAACCCTAATTTTTAAAACCCTCTTGATTCAACCTTTGTCCGACAATTTCACTGATCAAAACACTTCCAAATCGGCTGTAACTTTGGATTCCGCAATAAAATCACAATATCTTTCATCCTTGAAAATTTGGAAAAAAGTTGCGAGGACCGTGTGCACCCCGAGCACCATCATCCCCGACATTTTTTCTGAAATTTCGGGAGCTAGATCTTACTGTATTTTTCTGCTAAAATCCAGAATTTTGGCTGATTTTATCAATTTTAACACTTTCAAAATTAAAGTCAAAGTTGGTCTAGCGATTGCTTGGATTGAGGCTTTTAATCATTCAAAAATCATTGAAATTAAAATTCATGTCAAAATTGTGTTTCTTACAGTCCTAAATCTGAAAAGTGTGTTGGCATTCATTCGAAATTTCAGTGCTTTATTCAAATTCTTGCAATTTGTGACTTTTGAAATTAAGTGCTTAATTGCAACAACTTTGATTTCCGCTTTCAAAATTGAATTTTGCGTGAAATTGAGTCAACTTCTAAATTTCAAAACTTGCATTGCTCTTAACATAGCCTCTAAAATCATAAAATTCAAAATTTCAGTTTCCCTCTCTTTTTCAAAATTCAAATTTTGCATTTTTCGACAATCTGGGTAGGGTTCAATTTTGAGATTGCAACTTTAATTTGGCCTATCTACAGATCATAAAATCACTCAATTTTTTCAGATTAGCTTTAAAATCATCATAACTTTCATCCCTGAAAATTTTGAAAAAAGTTGCGAGGACCGTGTGCACCCCAAGCGCCACGGTCCCGGACATTTTTTCCGAAATTTCGGGAGATTGTCCTGATTGTATTTAACAGCTTAAATCTAGAAGATTGGCTGATTTTACTGAAATTTGCTACCTCTAAAATTCAAAATCTTCTCTCTTTCTTTAGTGCATGAGTTTTACAACAATAAGCCCTACTTACACTATTCCCGTTAGACGAAGCCTTAGAATTAAGTCCTTCCAAGGTTTAATTACTGAGGAGATGGAACCTAATTTGAATGGCCTTTTTAACGAGGACATGGGTAATTCCTCTAATCCTCTTAATGATGAAGAAGCTCTCCATGAGGTTTCTGTAGAACAACTTTCAAAATTGGATAACCAATTTGATGATTTTCGACAATTGATGTCTCAAGAATACCCTGATAGTCAAGCTCTTCCTTTAATTGAGGGTCTAAAACGTATGCTTCAAAGTGATAAGAATGGAATTGATATTTTGCGTGGTATTGCACACATTGTGGATTCAAATGTGATGCCTATGAAGAGTTGTGCTGAAACTTTGGGTTATACACAACCTCCTACTCAAGACAATCATTCTATTCCTTTAACGACTTCTATTGCTAGTATACCTACTTTTACATCAAACATAATGACTACTTCAATACAAGACATTCCTCCTATGATCACTAGTCATGGGGGCAATCCTTCTTCTTCAATCAACCCTCTTCCTTCATTCAATCCGACTTCTTCATTCATTCCTTCAATAAGTGTTCCTATTATATCACCACAAATGAACATGATGCAAGGGGGCAATTCGTTTTCCATTCCTCCTTGTAGTGTTCCTCCTTTCCAATCATCTCCTATGACTAACTATCATAGTGTCCCACCACCTTACTCTCTACCTTCTTTCAATAACATAACACATCCATCACAATCTAACACATCTAATATGAACTCTTCGACTGAAGCGACCATTAACAATCTTGCACAAACTGTCTCTTCTTTACAGCAACAAATTGCCTCTATGAATCAATCTAAGTTTAGTGTGCCCACATTTGATGTTGCGAGCCCACTTTCTCTTAACATTGTTCGAGCTATCCCCCCTAAACATGTTGAAATTCCACATTTGGAGCTTTATAATGGTAAGGGTGATCCTCTAACACATGTTAAGACCTTTCAAACAATATGTACTGATTTTGCTTATGACCAAAGGTTGCTTGCAAAACTGTTTACTAGAACATTAAGAGATAAAGCCCTACAATGGTATTGCTCATTGCCTTCTTATTCTATTACATCTTTCAAACAACTTGTAAATGCTTTTATTCAACAATTTCAAAACAATATAAGTCCTAAAGTTACTTTGATTGATTTAATGCATTGTAAACAAGGTGTTAAAGAAAAAGTGACTGATTTCATTGGTAGATATAAGCATTTGTATGCTCAAATTTCTTTTCCAGTGCCTGACAATGATATTCAAAGAATCTTCATTTCTAATTTACAAAAAGATATTCGAGATAAACTTCTGTTTTCTGAGTTTACTTCTTTCCAACAGTTGTGTGCAACTCTTCACCATTATCAACTGACTGTGAGTCAAATGGAACAATCACATCCTATGACTCCGAGTGATAAGAGTGATAGTAGTCAACAACCATTTGGGAAGTTTAAACTAAACAGAGAGTCCATTAAATTCAATGAAAACATCATCAACAACAATGTGAATGCAGCATCAGGTGTGCCTCCTATTTCTAAGTTTTTCAAGAAAGAAAGAAAGTTTACTCCTTTGAATGAATCATTGCATAGTATTATGAATAAGTTATTGGAACAAAATGTGCTTACTCTTCCTCCTATAAAGCAAATAGATCTTGCAAAGATTAACTCACCCTATTTTGATAACAAATCTTTTTGTCAATTTCATCGTCATCCTGGGCATGATACTGAAAAATGTTTTGCTTTAAAGGGAAAAATTCAAGATTTGATTGATAATAATACTATTTTTGTTTCTGGAGTGAATGATAAAGGCAATACATCTGTAGCTCCTCCTAACCAAAATCTTCAAATTTTTACTAATCCATTACCTTCTCATACCTCTAATGCGATTGATACTAATGATTCCTCTGTCTCACCTGATGATCTTGTGTCTATGACTCCGAATGTGATTAACTTTGTAGAGCAGCAGAAAATCCCTAAAGAACCTTCCATCACCTTTGATTCTAGTGAAACTATCAGGGCACCTAATGGTCCTTTATATATAGTTGCAAAAGTCAAAAATACACCTTGCCGTGGAGTGCTTATTGATCCTTCTTGCATGGTTAATATCATTACTGAAGAATTTCTTTTTACTTTGCAATTGAATCAAGTGATCTATGATGAAAGAAATGTGGTTGTGAAACTATTTGATGCATTTTCTTCTCCTGCAATTGGTTCTATTACATTACCTATTGAGGTCCATAACAAATCCCTTGATGTGGACTTTGCTATTATTCCATCATCCGAACAATTTCGTGTGAAGCTAGGCTATCCTTGGCTATCTTCCATGAGAGCTATTGCTTCTCCTATTCACAAGTGTTTGAAATTTCCCCATAATGGTGAAGTTGTTACTGTCAATCATAGTCTCTTTAAACCAGCTGAAAGAACTTCTAGCGTTCCTCTTGATTATTTTTGTCCTAAACAATTCCAACCCCTTCCTCTGCGAAGTGATCATCTTTTCAAATCTTATCAAAGGTGGAAAAAAGATATGATCCTATCTCTAAGTGAACCTAGAACACCCAAACTTGACATTCCTATCATTCTTGAGAAGGAAGTTCTTCCTTTGAAAGATAAAACTAATGTCTTTCCTCAAGAAGATTCCCAACCCATCCCTATGGATGTGACTATGCCTATATCTAATAAACTTCCTACACTTAGACCTATACCTCCTCGTCATGAGGGGCTTGGTCTCCTTCCTAAACCAAATATTCCACCTTTATATGGAGTAGTTCCTCCTCCTTCCTCTTATGGAGAGAAGAGACCTTCCTCTTCTCCTATTTTTCAACCTAAGAGACCACAACCTAAACACCCAAGTACTAAGGATGAGAACATTCCTCCTCCTCAATCTTTGCAACTTCCTACTAAGACTAGACGGAATCATTATGCACGTGAACACCGGCGAAAGCGTCATCTTAGAGCTCAAACTTTGTAATCCCCAAAAACACCTTCAACTAATATTATTCCATTTTCTCCTCAGCCGACGATTGAGCCAAAATCTCCTAAACATAAGATGCATGATGGTCTTGATCCTGTGCGAGTTAAAGATTCTATTTTTATAAATCTTGATGATGATATAGATGAAAATATTACTCCTGTTCATTCTAATAGTGAATATGAATATGTTGATGTTAATAACCATCTATCTAACGAATTTTCTAAAGCACTTATCCTAGCTCCTAGACAAGAACACCGTGGCTTGCGATACGAACATAGCCCTTGTTTGGATCTTGTGATAGCTCCATCTGCTGTGTTGGATGTTCCTCCTCTAGCATGTTCCCTGCCTTCCCGAAACATTGATCAGCAAGATCGGGGGGTAGATGACGTGCTAGACTAGTTCATTAGCATAGCAGACTCTCTCCTCCTCTCTTTTGTTACTTCTTCTATGTGTTATTCTCATTCTTCTATTTGTTGTCCTTAGTGTTGTCTACTTGAGGACGATGCAAAACATTGAGGTCTCTTTTGGTCTCTTTCATGTTGACTCAAAAGACACATGTGTTCCCTTCTTCTGGGTGACCTTCCTTGATTGGGGAATGAAGAACAATTATGCATACATACATATGATATACATGAATTATCATATAGCATACTGACCCCGAGGAAAGCGAAGGCACCACGTGCTTTGTGTTTTGTGTCTATTATCCTTGGACTTATCTCACACTTGGGGGCTAAATCCTTGCGATAACGTGCTCCTTTTGCATTTCTTTTATGTATCACTACCTTAAAGCAATCACCCCCGATGAGGCGTGTGCGATCGCTTTAACGTAGGGGGGCATACATCTCGTTCATATCTTTTCAAGATACTTGAAAATTTCTTGACAAATTTAGCTTTGCCTTGAAAATTTTTGATATCTTTCTTGCATGACTCATAGTGAGGGAACCTTACTACGGATAGTCATGGTTCTCCCTCGTGATCTTCCCTTTTACTTTGTCAATTGAAGTCGTAAGATCCTTAGTCCACTGGGGGCTTGGTGTATCTTGCCTCCTTGACGTTGTGAAAGTTTTTCAATGTTGTTTCCTTGTACTTTACCGAAAGTATGAGCGTATGCTTATACTCCCACTAAAGTGGGGGCTAAATGTAGTGTCCTAAAATTGCGACACTTGCAATTTTGACTGCATTTGGGTCTTCACGATGGCAGCGCGATGCGGAACCTGAATGGAGACCCCGAAACCTATTTATGACACCAAAAACTGCATTTTTCAAGCACCCTGGCCTGATCCTCCTTGCACCCTGTTGTCCCTAGAGGTGGGACCATGGCGCCCAGCACCCTGGTCCTTCAGGACTAGGGCACCCAGTGCCCTGGTCCCCCAGGACCATGGCGCCCAGCGCCCTGGTCCCTGGCCCTATTTTGGGCCCGGTCTCCTATGGGGCTTTGGGTCTTTATGTTTGCAATTTGGAAAATAGTACTTCCTGGTCGGCCCAAGGTCGAAAAAATCAGTCTTTTAACCCTAATTGACAAGTTTATAAACTACATTTCCTCTCCCATTTGAGGAGGTCGAAAGGAGGAAGGATAGATAGGTACAAGACGTGGAAATGATATTCAAGCATTCAAGCATTCCTTCAAACAATTGATAATTCTAAGTCTCCATTCAAGGCTAAGTGTTGCATTCAAGACAAGGATTCAACCATTGAAGAGGAGATCACATATCACATACAACATACAACATACAACAACATCTACACCTTCGCATGTAAGAATACAAACATTCTTACAACAAGATACTAGTACTTGTTTTACATTACAATCATTTACATTTATAGCAATTTCTCATTTCTTGGTTAATTCCAAAACTGGTGTTTGACCTAAAGGAAAACCCCTCATCCCTAACCCCCCAATCGTCCTCTCTTTTCTATGTGTAGGTTGCAGGTACGTGGCTGTAATTGAAGATCTGGAATCCTTGTGTCGAGACGAACAGATCCCCCTTCGTTTCGCGGATTTTTCGGAGGACCGTGTGCACGCCGGGTGCCATCGTCCCATCAACTTTCGTTCAAATTTGCAGAACAGCACCGTCTCGACATTTTACTACTAATTCCAGGTCCGCAACTGCATATCATATTCCTATCTCTGTTTATAAGTGAATCTTTCCTACTTTCTATGCATTCTTAGTTCAATCATTCTTTCCACATTTCTTTTCAAAAGAGGGTATCCTTGCTATCACAACCCTTGAAACTTATATAGAATCCAATCTTGCATTACGTGGGATTGGATCTTGTGGGTTTCAACCCCTCTTTTGAATGTAAAGTCTCCCCTAAGTGAAAACCATCAACCCTAGTGACTCTCCCTTCTCTCTCCTTGGAGTTGGGGAGGGGAGAACAACTAGGGTTCGATTTTTCTGCTTTACAAAACCAAATACCAGAAAAGGAGTTAAACCAATTAAGCATAAATAATAATCATAGAATAAATACCATCCTCATGACACCAAGGTTTATACCTGGAAAACTCGGTAAAGGGAAAAACCACAATGGGAAACCTACCCATAGTCAAATAATACTTCTGCAGTAAGTATGTGAATTACAATTGAGGGGCCTACACTTGCAGGAAGGCCAACAACCTAGAGAGCATTGCTCATCACAAAAGGAGCCTCACTGATTACACAGAAATCTAGACTGCAATCTAGAAGAAGAAATGAACTATACAAATAGCATCTCCTATGCTTGAGTACAGTTCTGGTTAAGCTCAATATAGGAGGACTAAATCCTCTTACATAAACCCAACTCAATCTCCAATGATTGACCAAATCCTCTGCCTGAATGATATTACATTATTTGCACATTACATATCCATATCCCATTCCTTTATCGTATTCCTATGATCTAATTCCATGATGATCTACAATGAGATCTTACATCATATATATACAAACCCTCGACCATAAATAATCAGGTCAGCCACTAGACAATAAACCAATTACATAATTACAAAACATGTCAGCCTTAGACCCAACAAATAATATCCAATTCATAAGGCATCATAGAAACACATCGAGAGGTTAAATCCACATGTTACATTAAGCCGGTCTAAAACCTAGATCAACTGAGACCCAATATAGGTCCACATGCTAAAGCAATGATCTCCATTTGCCAAGTCTCGAACATGATCACCAACAGCATCCTAAAACTCCATGAGAAGCTGCACTAACACTACTTATGCAATTCATCAAAGATCTTCAACAAAAGCTCTGCCAGTGAAACCATCGCCAAAACCGCAAGCCAAGCTTCCAAGCAAACCGGATAGCATCTGATCACCAGACAAAAAACAACTTACTAAATATGAACATGAGTATCATGAATAAGCCAATTCCATAACCAAACCATATCGAATGCTACCGGATCATGTCAGATCCAAACCAACTAGAAACTACTCAACCTATCAGGACCAGAAGGGTGTCGATAAATCATCCAAACAGTTAGTGTTGATGTCAATGACAAAACATCAATGCAACACATAAAAAATTCCTCCAAAACAATTATGAGAAAATTACTCATGTTTAATCAGAATAAATGAATAAACAACCAATATTCAATTCCAATTAAGCATTTCCATAAATGACAATGAAATATATTCAAATCAACAAGGTATAAGCATTAAATAAAGAAACCCCCTTTGTTGATGAAAAACATGGCTTCCATTTCTCTTCTCTAATATTGTGTTGTCTAGCTCTCAGTGTCGTGCAAAGATTCCTACATAAAGATGGCACAATAATTTCAAAGATAGTGATTACCAAAATGGAAGAATTGATGTACAATTTGTAGATTTTGGATGAGATAAATGGATGGTCAAGATTGATTTGAGAGTAGAATTAATCAACGATTGAGATTGCTTGAGACATAACTGATTAAGAGATAAACTCATTTGATTGATGAGTTAAGTAGATTGATTGATCATATGACTAAATTGATTGATCAGTGAGCTAAGTTGATAGAAGAGATAACCAAATTGATTGATTTGTTCCAAAAAGTAATTTTGAGTTAAAAAAGGTGACTGGGGAGTTAACTGTGTTAATTGTGGAAATGATTGAATTGATTGCCCAGTCAGACTGAAAGTCAATGTGAGTTAGAATTTCAACATGTGTTGTAGGAAATTTATTTCAAATTCAATTTTCATTTGCATTTGAGATGAATTTTGATTTTTGAATCATGAAATTGAAATGCACATTAAATGAAATAAGAATTTGGGGAGTTTTAAACTTTAAATTTGAATTAGTTAATTAAATAATTTAAAGAAATTATTTAATTATTAGGAATTAAACTTAATTTAATAATAAATATTTAATTAATATGAAGAAAAGGTTAAATGATTAAATGATGAAGATAATAAATTGAATTATTAATGATGAAATGTGATGATAGGAAGAATATATGAGACATTGCTATGGGTAGTTAGAGAAAAACTTGTTAGTCTTAATACATTTCTTAAAGAGGTTATAATATGGTCCAAAAAAGGCCAGTATGCAACAGTAATACTAGGGGACTCAACCCAGAGAAAGACCAACAAATTGATGAATAATGATGAACAATAGATACCCCAATAGGTACTGAAAGGGGGGGGGGGTGAATCAGTACAGATAAAAACTCTCTATGACTTATCTAGCTAAAGTAATACCAACTGGTTATCACCATTACTGAACTTAACCATGAGAATACTGGTTTAACATAGTAAGACACCAGACATGATAAACTGATAAGTCTGAATACGTCAAATACTATCAATGTACAACATCAACTTTCACCCATAAACATATGCATATGGTATGCTAGTAATACCATAACCTATTAACTCTGCATGCATGATCTTTCAACCAAATACTTCATAAACATCACATGAAAAATGTATAACACATAACACACATATTTTTCACGTGGAAACCCAAATGGGAAAAACCACGATGGGAATGAATACCCACAAGCTTGTTTTGAACTCTTTTGAAGCTCGCCCTGTTAGGAGCCTAGTCCGGTTAAAGACTTTACAATAAGGTTCTGTTAGGAGCCGATCCTATTAGAGATCACCCGGTTAAGAGATGGCTATATACCCTGTTAAAGGTTACCTCGCTAGAAGATTTAAAGAACTCAATGATCTTGAGTCACCTGCTTACAAGTTTTATAATAAGCCTGTTAAAGCTACTCAGTAAAGGGATTTTCCAACTGTTGCAATGGTTAAAAGACAATAGGAAAAACTATGATCTGATAACAGCACTACATGCCAAGGAAAATACTTTTCTTATCCTCCACTCTGCAATCACACTCTACAGTTTCCCTCTTTACTGGTCTGGCAAGTATCAAGTATCTCTTCACTTGAATACACACACAACATTTGCCAACCACTTTTCAATACAAACATCATCGACTTTATAGGTAAGAGAAAGGTAGGTGGTATAAACTCTAAGCCCTAAACATCTTAGGTTTACAACACAGGCGGTCTCATCCTGATCGTCCAAACATATTGCATAGAGCATTTACAATCTCAAACAGATCACAAGTCAATCTGCATCATTCATTCATCACCGCCTATGGTAATCAATCACCCATCACATTTTCTTCTTATTCCACTAAGAAGAATAGTCATTCTCGAGGTAGACTTCAAACGCGGTCGATCATCTCATGCCTCAATCCTTTAAGGTCTTCAAAGCTGATGTGGCACCTCGATCGCAGAGTATTATCAGTTCATCACACAAGCTGGATCGACAAGCCAATAACCATAGAGCTGAGACTGCCAACCGATATTCACACTTAGTGAAACCCTGACACCGGTTCACTGAATCTCCTCATACCTCTTCATACCGGTTCACTTGAACTTATTGACATCAATGACAACATACATTATCATCATATCAACATATCGGTTCATCATATGCCAATGATATCCAACACAAATGTATCTCCTTAAAGATGATAAAGTGTTGGGTCCATTGTGTAAAGACTAATAATAAGCTATGCATGTACTTAAGACCATCCTTGAGGATGGCTTCCACACGACAAGGCTCTACAAATCATAAAAGTGAAATTTCTTTAGTAAGGTTTTGAATTACCTCAAAATGGATACAATAAGGGACCTAGGCCTTATTGACACATTCTTTAAGTATGATTTCAAATGAAATCCTCCCAACAAATTAAAAAACAAAATTTAAATTTTCATGTCATTTATAAGCATTATCAAGTTTTTGAATTGGAAAAACTATATCAACAAGGTTTCAAGACAACATATCAATTATTTAGGGGAGTCATTATCCTACACTTTCAAAGTAGCTCACCAATGGGCATTGTTGGAAAATGCTAAAGGTTACACTTAACTAAATGCTAGAAAAATAAAAAGTGCACACAATAAATATGTTCAGGCTATAAGAAATCGTCCTCAAAGGAAAAAGAAATATGAGAGGTGAAAAGCTCAACAAAAACATGCAAACTACAAATAAAAGCTCACCAATAATCTTCCCTCATTTCCATCCTTTGATTACTTTTTTAATTTTAATGATTACATTTAAAAATTACATACTATTTATTTACATTATTTTTTTTATGAATAGGCCTTCTCTATTAAGTATAAATATTAAAGTACATATTCACAAAAAAAGGCAAGGGGATAAAAGATCACCCCACGAGAGTCACATGACAAGATGTCAGAGTGAGAAAACAAAGCTATTAATCAAAAAAAATCCTCAAGCAGCCAAAGTAGAGGTAGCCGAGCAAGGAGGATCCGTATCATCTTTCTTGCCCCATACATCAGCAGGGTCAGGAGTTGAGTCTGGCAAGAACTACCCATCTTCAGGGTCTTTGTCTTCTTCTCCTTCCTCTCGCCTGGGAGGCAAAATTGCCAAAGCCAAGCGGGGAAACTTGGAGGTGGTGGCAGTAGGCCACCCAAAGCCATCACCAATAGAAAGAGCCAAAGTCACAGGAGCAGCAGAAGGCCACCTCGAGGCAAAGCCATGACATAGAGGAGAAGCTAAATGACACCTCCACGCATCGTCTCTCCCACCAGAGGAGCAGCGAGGATCCTGGAACCATGGGGTCTATTAGATAGAGGAACTGCGGCCACGGGGTGTAATATTGCAATTAGAAGCATCACAAACCAATGTTTCTTTATCATCAGATATCTTCCATATCTTCTCCCCATATATTTTTCATATCTATATCTTCCATATCTTCTCCCCCTTTGATAGCAATGCCAAAATGGATGCATAAGGTTCCAAAATCTACTATGTCGCTCCCCCTAAGAAGTAGCATCCTTCAACACATCAATCCTGAAGAATTTGTCATTTGTAGTACTTGACTGATGCGGAGCACATATCTTTTAGTTGACTTCATGAAGGGGCAAAACCCCTAATTCACCTCTCAAATAGGTAAATGTAGTCTTCAGTAAGGGCTTAGTGAATATATCTGCTAGCTGCTCCTTACTGGAAACATGTTCTAATACAACCTCCTTATTCTTAACTTTCTCTCTCAAGAAATGATATTTAAGCTTAATGTGCTTAGTTCTAGCATACAATATCAGATTCTTGGAAATATTTATTGCACTTGTGTTGTCACAAAATACATTCACCGGTTCAGATATAGGTACCTTAAAACCTTCCAATACATGCTTCATCCAAATTGCTTGAGTGTAGTTCATAAATGTTGCTACATATTCTGCTTCAGTTGTAGATTAAGAAGTACAACTCTACTTCTTACTTGTCCATGATACTAATCTTCCACCGAGAAAGAACGCTCCACTAGTTGTGCTCTTCCAGTCATCGATATTGCCTCCCTAATCAGCATCAGTATATACCTTGAAAGTATAGTCACCATTATATGGATACCACAGTCCATAATCAATTGTTCCTTTTAGATATCTAAGAATCCTTTTGATAGCTACCAAGTGGGATTCTCTTGGACATTTCTAAAAATGAGCAACTATGCCCACTGCATGAGCAATATCCAGCCTATTGTGCACCACATAGTGTAGCTTACCGATCATTGATTGATACTCCTTTTCATTCACCAATGCTGAATCATCTTCCTTAGTCAATTTATAGCTAGTTACCATCAGTGTACCAACCAGTTTGCTTTCCTCCATGCCAAAAGTCTTTAATACCTCTTTGACATACTTGGACTGGGTAATAAAGATACCCTCTTTCATTTGCTGAATCTGTAACCCAATGAAGAACTTTATTTCTCCTATCAAAGACATCCCAAACTCTTTCTTCATTTCATCTGCAAACGTATGACTCATTCTATCATCTCCTCCAAAGATTATGTCATCCACAAACACTTCACAAATCAGAATCTGATCACCTACTGATTTCAAGTAGATGTTGTTATATTCACTTGTTCTTTGAAATCCAATCTTCACAAGATGAGAGTGTAGTCTTTCATGCCATGCCCTAGGTGCGTGTTTCAGTCCATACAGGTCTTTGTGTAATTTGCACACCATATCACTATCTTCTAATAAGGCAAACCCTTCTGGTTGCTCTATATACACTTCTTCTTCTAGGATTCCATTCAGAAAAGAAGACTTCATATCCATCTGATAAACTTTAAATCCCTTAAATGCTGCAAATGCAACTAGCATTCGAAAACCTTCTAATCTAGCAACAAGAGAAAAAGTTTCTCCATAGTCTTCTCCTTCCTCCTAAGCGTATCCCTTGTATACAAGCCTGGCCTTATTTCTAACAACTGTGCCTTCTTCATTCAAGTTATTTATGAAGACCCATTTGGTACCTATGACATTTTTATGTTCTGATCTGGGCACCAAAGACCATGTTGCATTCTTTTCTATCTGGTCTAGCTCTTCTTCCATTTCTTTAATCCAATCTTCATCTATAAGAGCTTCTCTTGAAGTCTTGGGTTCTAATTCAGAAATCATGCAAGATTTCTCCTTCACTTTTCTTCTAGTGAGTATACCTGCATCTTTATCTCCTATGATTTTCTTTCAATCATGATGTAGCTTCACATATCTAGGAATGATTCTAGCTTATTCTACTAGCTTTTCTTGTTTACTAACTTCTTCTTCTTCTGAAACTTCTATTGGTGTAGGAATGTTGAGATATTTACAAGCTTCTTTCTTAACAGGTTCCCAAAAGGCTATACCCGATTCATCTTCCACTTCTTCACTGCATGTTTCCTCGAGTTCCTCAAGGAATTCATCAACCCTGACATTGATACTTTCAACAATCTTCTGTGTTCTATTGTTGTGGCACTTGAGAGCTTTGCTCTTAGTGGAATATCCCAGAAATATTCCTTCATCACATTTTGCATCAAATTTTCTCAAATGCTCACCTCTCTTGATATAACACTTGCTACCAAACACTTTAAAGTAACTCATAGTGGGGATTTTCCCTGTCCAATACTCATAAGGGGTTTTATCTTTACCTTTCTTGATGAGTACTTGGTTCATAGTATAGACTGCAGTGCTCACCCATTCTCTCTAAAAAGTGTGAGCAACCTTTCCTTGAATCATCATTGTTCTAGCCACTTCAACTACAGTCCTATTATTTCTTTCTACTATGCCATTCTGTTGAGGTGTCCTTGGGGCTGATAGCTACCTCTTAATACCATTGTCTTTATAGTACTTATTGAATTCATCATAAGTGAATTCTCCTCCTTGATCAGTTCTTAGGCACTTTATCCTTTTACTACTTTCTTTCTCTACTAACGCTCTGAAATCTTTGAACTTTCCAAATGCTTCAGACTTGTCTTTCAAGAATGTGACCCACATCATTCTTGAGCAGTCATTAGTAAGAATCATAAAATACCTATCTCCCTGAATAATTCTAGTTTTCATAGGACCACACAAATCAGTATGCACAAGATCGAGTAATTTTTCTGCTGAGAAAGACTTACCTTTAAAAGTTGAGGAAGAAATCTTCCCAAGTTGACTTTCTCTGCACAAAGAATTCTCAAGTTTGTTCAGCAATGGTAATCCTCTTAGTGCCTTGATCTTACTAGCTTTAACAATGTTGTCAAATTTCATATGACAGAGTCTCCTATGCCATATCCAACTATCATCAAACTTAGCCATTAGACACCGACTTATCTTGGCATTCAACTGAAATAGGTTTCCTCTGGTCTGCTTGCCAGTGGCAATAAGTTCACTATTCTTTCCACTTATACTATAGACTCCACCTTTGAATTCCAAAACTAGTCCTTTGTCATTCAACTGAGCAACACTCAATAGGTTATGCTTAAGACCTTCTACCCAGTAGACATCATCTACACTACTCTTTCCATTAAGTGAGATGGATCCTTTACCTTTTACCAAGCATGGTGCATCATTGCCAAATCTGACAACACCTCCATCATATTCTTCCAGAGACGGAAGCTTTCTTCAGTCACCAGTCATATGATGAGAACAACCACTATCAATTATCCACTCATTGGAGTTGTCAATGCGAGAGACAAGAGCTTTCTTGTTGAATACTTCTTCCTTCACTACTACAAACACTATGTATTCATTTTCTTCATCCTCTGATTCTTCACTAGTGACACCTTCATCCACAGCTACTAGACAATTTCTTCTATTTCCACTTTTATATTTTCTGAACCTCTTCGGTTTATCCTTATTGTCATTGTTAGGACAATTAACAGCTATATGTCCTATCTTATTGTAGGAAAAACATTTCAAAGGAAGTTTACCTCTATACTTTCGAGTTCCCTTTGGAAGTCTTTTAGCAAGAAGGGCTTCGAACTCTATTAGAATCTCTTCATCATCCATATCTTTGCATTGTCTGGATTCATAGTTGGTACTAGTTTCTTTTCCTTTTCTGGATGGTACAGTAAATGCTTGAAAGACTGACTCAGTCTTCTAAACACTACCATCATAGCTATTCAACTCATATGCAGTTAACTTTGTAATAATATAGTCTAATGATACCTTGGTTTTGTCAATAGACCTTAGCTCTTAGATAGCTACTACTCTAATTGCATAGATTGGTAACAATCATCGATGAACTTTACTAACAACAGTCTCATCTTCAATCGTTCCACCAGTGCTTTTGATATCACCAACTACTGTCTTAATCCTAATACCATATTGTTGAATGGTCTCACCCTCAAGCATCCTCATGTCTTCAAATTTTCTTCTAAGGTTCTCTTCCTTAGCTTTCTTTACATGCTCATCACCACCATAGATGGTTTCCAATGCTTCCCATACCTCCTTAGGAGTGTCTTTATCTTGAACATCAATAAACTCAATATCTGACAGGCTGTTGATAAGAGCTTCCATAACTTGCCCATTTTCCTATATTTCTCTCTTCTGATCATCAGTCAGAGTGCCAATGGGAGTCACAAAAGCATTCTCAATATAGTTCCAGTGTTGAGCACCCATACTCTTGATGTAAATCTTCATTCTGTCATTCCATATTTTAAAGTTATCTCTATTGAACTTAGGACCTTCCCTCTTCATCATTACAATAGGATCTTTTACCTCAAGTTGTTAGGCTTATATCATCGAGGACCTAGAGGCGCTCTGATACCAATCGATGAATAATGATGAACAATAAATATCCCAACAGGTACTGAGAGGGGGGGGTGAATCATTACAGATAAAAAACTCTCTGCGACTTATCTAGCTAAAGCAATACCAACTGGTTATCACCATTACTAAACTTAACCATGACAATACCGGTTTAACATAGTAAGACATGAGACACCATAAACTGATAAGTCTGAATACATCAAATACTATCAATGTACATCAAATTTCATCCATAAATATATTCATATGGTATGCTAGTAATACCATAACCTATTAACTCTGCATGCATGATCTTTCAACCAAATACTTCATAAACATCACATGAAAAATACATAACACATAACACATAGATTTTTCACGTGGAAACCCAAATGGGAAAAACCATGGTGTGAATGAATACCCACAAGCTTGTTTTGAACTCTTTTGAAGCTCGCCCTGTTAGGAGCCTAGTCTAGTTAAAGACTTTACAATAAGGTTCTGTTAGGAACCGATCCTATTAGAGATCACCCTGTTAAGAGATGGCTATATACCCTATTAAAGGTTGAAACCCTATTAAAGGTTACCTCCCTAGAGGATTTAAAGAGCTCAATGATCTTGAGTCACCTATTTACTGGTTTTACAATAAGCCTGTTAAAACTACCCGGTAAAGGGATTTTCCAACTGTTGCAATGGTTAAAAGACAACAGGCAAAACTATGATCTGATAATAGCACTACATGCCAAGGCAAATCCTTTTCTTATCCTCTACTCTGCAATCACACTTTGCAGTTTCCCTCTTTACTAGTCTGGCAAGTATCAAGTATCTCTTCACTCGGATACACACACAACATTTACCAACCACTTTTCAATACAAACATCATCGACTTTATAGGTAACAGAAAGGTTAGTGGCATAAACCCTAAACCCTAAACATCTTAGGTTTACAACACAGGCAGTCTCATCCTGACCATCTAAACATATTGCATAGAGCATTTACAATCTCAAATAGATCACAAGTCAATCTGCATCGTTCATTCATCACCGCTTATGGGAATTAGTAACCCATGACATTTTCTTCTTATGCCACTAATAAGAATAGTCATTCCTGAGGTAGACTTCAAACGTGGTTGATCATCTCATGCCTCAATCCTTTAAGCTCTTCAAAGATGATGTGGCACCTCGATCACAAAGTATCATCAGTTCATCACACAAGCTGGATCGACAAGCCAATAACAATAGAGTTGAGACTACCAACCGGTAATCACACTTAGTGAAACCCTGACACTAGTTCACTGAATCTCCTCATATCTCTTCATACTGGTTCACTTGAACTTATTGACATCAATGAAAACATACATTATCATCACACCAACATACTGGTTCATCATTGCTAATTTCTTCTATTCTACCTTCCCTCCACTTCTCGTTCTTTTTCAAGAGGTCACCCGAATTTTCAAAAAAAATCAACCCATCTCTTGAGGGGGCATACCACCCACTAAATTATCATTTATGGGGCATATTTCTTCACACCCATTTTTCTTTCTTTGAAACAACATGATAAAACTGCACCGTCTCAAACAGGGGCAAATGTAGTCACATAAATCTGTCCACTTAATTAAATAAATATTTATTTAATTTACCTTAACCCTCTTCTCCTATTAATTAAATAAATTATTCAATTTATTTGATCTAATTCACTTAACAAAATTCAGACCATTAATTAAACAAATAAATCATATTTGTTTAATTAAATCTTTTCTCACATTTAAATAAATTAACATTTATTTAAATCACCTTTATCCTCCACCCACTTGTATTTTCCTACAAATGCAAGTTGCACAACTATTTTAAACAAATAAATAATTTATTTATAAACCTATTTATCCTCACCCACTTGAAACCTTTAATGGCTTCCCTTAAAGTCTTCAAACTTAACAACTTCCTTCTAGAGTCCTCTCAAGCCTTTAATGGTTTCCCTTAAAGTCTTCAAACTCAATGGCTTCCTTCTAGAGTCTTCTTAAGTCTTTAATGGTTTCCCTTAAAGTCTTCAAACTTAATGGCTTCCTTCTAGAGTCTTCTTAAGCCTTTAAAGGTTTTCCTTAAAGTCTTCAAGCATTTAATGTTTTATCTTCCTTTTTCTCATGTAAATAAATTAAGATTTATTTAAATAAAATCCAAAATTCACATTCACATTTAAATAAATTAATATTTATTTAAATATCTATCCAAATGCAAATTACACCATTTAATTGAAATAAATGATTTTATTTTAATTGAAAATCCCAAAATTCCTTCCACTTGCATTCTCCTAAAAAATCCACTTGCATGCCTAAATCCTTTCTAGATTCTTCTAACTCCTTCTAATTAGCCTAATCCTATCCTAATCATTGTCACATTCCTAAATAAAAGGAAGTCACTTCTCAAAAACCTCCAAAGTCTTCAATAAATATTAAAGGCTTTATGTCTTCAAATGGTTAACCTCTAAAGTTTTCCAAACCATTAAAGGCTCTTACATAACCATTTATGGTTAACTCACCTTTTACCTTTGGTTAGAGACTTTCCTCTAACTTAACCATCCTTTTGACTCATGGGTCTCTTCAAAGCATTTATTACTTTGACTAAGGTAACCATTTAACCCTTGAACATTCATTTATCCCTTGGATAAAAGGAATATCCATTAACCTAACCCTAACCCAACCCCCTAGGGTAACCATCATGTCCCCTCAAGCATTTAATGCTCCTTATCTCTCCACTCAAGCCTCCTCATGGTGACACTTGTCAACATGGGATTGGGTTGAAAGTCTCACATGGATTGAATATCTTTCAATCCTAACCCTTGTTAAGATTTCTCAATCTTAACCCTTCATTTCCCCATTTCTTCTATAAATAGAACCCTTCTCCTCAAGCAAAGAAGGAAGCATTAGAGTATTGTTGTTATACTGGTATTAGCATAGAGCTTTTTCATAGCATCACTATCTACACTTGCATAGCATTTATTTATCATATTCAACCATCTTGAATCTCCATATGGCATCTGACAGCTACACTCATGTGGAGCTTGGAGAGGAGAGGAACAAGGGAGGAGCAACTATGAGCATCTTGATTAGCATTTGGAGGAGTATAGTTTATCTATTCTATGTTTGTATGCTTTCTATGTCATGCTTAATATCTCTCTTGATATGCCTGTTTAGGATAATCTTTTATTGCTAACACTAACATTTGTTTCTTGTGCTCGTGTGTATTGCCATCAAACAGACTTTCTAATCCTTTTTAAAGAGCATCATTTGGTGAAACTGACGTGAAAGAATAGAATTTTTTTTTTTTTAAATTAGCTTTCTTTCTTCTTTCTTTAAATAAGCGTTTTTAGTAAGTTGTTTAGAATGTTTTTTTTTTATTAGATGGTTTCTTTTTTAGAATAGACTTTTAAATTAGTTGTTTAAATTTTATTTTTTTAATTAGTCTTTTAGAATAGATTTTTTTAAAGTTTCTTTAAATAGTTTTTATTTAAATTTTTTTTTTTTTTAAGTAGTCTTTAAATTAAGATTTTTCTAAATTACTCTTTCATTTAGTTCTAATTTAGATTTTAAATTAGTTTTTGATTTAGTTTTCGATTAGATTTAAATTGCTTTTATTAATTTAGATCTAATTTGTTTGTTAGTGTGATTTGTGTTAATATGATTAATTTAATTTTGGGTTTACATCTTGTGCAGGACATAAGGAGCGTCTTTCTAACATATTGTTGCAGGTGTTGAAAGTGTCAAATTTACAAAAAAAAATTTCTTAACATGTTCTAATTAGAAAAATTGATCAATCCTAGGATAGTCATTCACATTGTCTTCATTTTGCTATCTTTGTCAAAAAATGAACAATCACATTGCTATCTTGGATTAAAATGAACTATCATTTTTGCAATCTTGACTAAAATGAACATTCACATGTTGCAAAATGGGCTAAAAAGAACAATAAACTTGTTATTTTTTTGAGTTTAAAAAGAACAATCACATCTTGGATTAAAACAAACTATCATTTTTGCAATCTTGTCTAAAACGAACATTCACATCTTGCAATATGGGCTAAAAAGAACGATCAACTTATTATTTTTTGAGTTTAAAAAAAGAACAAACATTTTGCAATCTTGAATAAAACAAACACTTCATTTTTCTATCTTGGCTAAAAAGAACACCATGGTTGTTGGAGCAACATCTCCAAGTAGCAAATAGATCACATTGTGATGATGGGTTAAAAAGAACAAGTGTCTTTTGTTTTTGGCATGCTTGTGCAAAATATGTAGAGTGGTCCTACTTCTAACACACACTATCCTCTCTGTTGGCTTTCGTGGTCCTGGGTGCAAGAGAAAAGTGTTAGTAACACTCAAAAGTTTATCTTTTTAAGAGAGGCTATCCAAGAGACACATCACTCTTGGGAATGACCTTGCACGGTAAATCCTTCGAGCTGCTATAGAAATCAGGTGTGAATGAAAGTTGTAGCCTTGGGTATAGTTGTTCCTATAGTGTAACTTGTCGAAAGGACAAATGGGCCCCACCACAAGTTACAAGGCTCTTAAGTGAGTCACTGCACTGCAGAATGAACTTATGTCCAAAAACATAAAAAATTACTAAACACCTTTAAGTAGTAGCCCACCCATTCTATTAATTGAGGATATTTGTGATAAATTCAATGCAAGAGCATAGAAGGTTTGGCTCCCAAGATACTCACCATACATATTTCCTTGAGTAGAAACATATCTTTTTGAAAGGTTACTTGTAGCACGATAAAAGTGGTGACTCCCACATCATACGGATCATCTATTTGTTATGCTCGCGTAAGACTTAGTATATCACATCCTTACCTGCCACGGTGGGATTCATAAGGTATGTAGTACCAAACTTGAAGAAATATCAAGATGTGGGCTGAAATTATCACAACTGGCCATTTGACCTTAGGGATAAAGAGTGTTTGAAATGTTTTCATTTTTGAGTCAAGACCAGTGCAAATTGAGTTGACTTCAGGCTTTGGAAAACACATAAAATACATTTGAAGAAAAGGGTCATAAAAATTCCAAGGATTGGGTTGATCTAGACCCATACTTACTTGTGCCTTTTGAGGCAACATTCTTGTGTTTGTGTGCTTGCTTTGTTTACTTGTCAAAGAAACATCATAAAAACAAAATCTGAAACAAGTATTCATCCAACACAAACATTTTCAAAAACAAAAGATTGAAAAACCAAGAGCAACAACAAAAGTGTCGAATTATATGACCATTCTTAACATCTTGAGAAAGAATAATCTTCATCAACATATCAACTTGAAGAAAATACCATTGAGCTCAAAGGCTCTTATCAGAAGGAGGAAATTATTCTATCTTAATAGACAAATATTTGTCTCTCCTAGAACCTTCCTATGTCACATGCGTCTATATCTTCAAGGGAAATCAAATGAATTTGATCAGGAGTCATTAAACCACAGAGCTTTTATGCAATATCGAGCTTTGAGTTATCACAAGAACAAAGGAGGCAAAATCAATCCTAACTTCTTTCCCAACATTTGCATCACATATAACGTAGTTCGGGAAGAACCACCAACTCCCGAAAGAGAAGAGGAAGAATTTGTCCCATATGTGACACAAAGCTTTTATTGAAGTTCACATTTCATCCATTATCATATCGATATCTCATCAAATCCACTTCCAACTCTCAAAACATATAGAGTTTTTGTCCTAAGTTCTGTTTCAATATTGCTTCAATCAAACACAACACATCACCTTTTAGAATGTCTCTACATCTAGGATAAACTCATCCTAAGAGGCATTTCCATGCAGGTTAAAACTAGTCTATGAGAGCATCCTCTCATTACTAGGTAGTTGGGTCTGTAACACATCTCAGGCCTCTCTAAACCTTATCACATCAAACTTTGTCAATAAAAAACAACAAGAAATTGAAGGAAGAACTTTGGTACCATCTACCTTTAGTGCTAGAGATTCATATGCGAAACACTTCACCAAACATCAATCTTTCATTTCATCACCAACTCATCATCATTTTCATCAAACTTCAACAAAAACTTATAAACAAAATGGAAAAGTCGTAATGAGGATGAAAGAGGTTGAGAACATATCAGATACAACCTTCATCAAGGTAATCCCCCACCTCCTCCTCCTCTAAATGAAATAGAAATGTTGCGGCAACAAGTTGAGAATCTCACCCAACAACTTCATAGTGGTGTGAAAACTAATCAATTTTCACTTAATGACATTTGTCCCTATCCCTTTGATAGGAATCTTCACATGTCACCTTTTCCATGAGGGTTTGAAACACCCAAGTTTGAAAAGTACCAAGGAAAAGGAGATCCTTGCATTCATGTTAGAGAATTCCATTCAACTTGCCTCAAAGTGGCATACAAGGATACATACCTAATGCCACTTTTTCCCCAAAGCTTGGGAGGAACAACCACATCATGGTTTTTCCCAATTACCAGGTGGCATTAGGACATGTGAAGAACTCATCCAGAAATTCCTGGCACATTACTCACACAAAATTGAATGTGATATCACAATGGTTGATCTATGTAACACTAAACAAAAACCAGGTGAGCTATTTTCACTCTTTCTACAATGATGGCATCAAATGTCTAGCAGACGTTCTCTTCAATTACCTAAACAAGAACTAGTGGAAATATTTATTTCCAACTTAAATGATGAAATGGAATTTCACCTAGACGTAAAAGACACAGACTCTTTCAATGACATGATCACAAAAGGCTTAAAATGTGAGCAGGCTCTCATCAAAAAAGGGCTTATCAAAATATATAATGAACCAAAGGATGGCCCTCGCCCATGCTTCAATAGTGACAAGCTTAACTTCTGGAACAAAAACAAAAACTTCATCAATGACAGGGTTGTGGATGTAAGAACTATCAAAAGTGCACAACCTGTGGTACGATTTGCAGGATAGAACCCTGCACCCAAGAATAACATAGTTGCTCCTCCAAGTCAAGGATGCAATACATCTCAAGAGGAACCCAGACAACGTCAACAAAATTTTAAACCTAAATGAACATACACTCGCTTACGGAAACCCATTGAAACGGTGTTACGTTAGTTGGTTTCTCAAAATCTAGTGACCTTACCCAAAACATCAAATTATGAACCTCAAGTCAAACCTTCATGGTGGAGGGATATTGAGCATTGCGAATTCCATCAAGGGAAAGCACATAAGACAAGAAATTGTCACAGATTGAAAGATCTTATTCAGCATCTTTTTTATTGAGGTGAAATTGAAATTGAAGGACATGACCCAAAGACAACAAACAATGATCATCTCATGTTTAAAAATCCACTTCCATCACAAGATCAAAGGGGTCCTTCCACTTTAGGGCGAAACATAGATACCACCAATTATATGCAAGCCGCATATAATTACACTATGAATCACCTATATGATGCCAGTGAACAAATTGCAACTATTACCATCAAAAATCCTAGCTCCACTTGCAATGTTGTTACACGTCGCATCAAGATTACCATAAAAGAAGCTCCACAAGACACTGTTGGTATTTTGGTATGGTTTTGTCATTGATGTCAACACCTACTAAAATGCTAGCACTTTGGAGATTCAACAACATTCATCGGCAAGTAAGTAACTATCGCACAGTTACTGGTATATGATTCACCGGCAGGATATAATGATCACCGACACTTGGAATGATATGGAAGACACTTGGTAATGTCAAGCACATCGTGTGGACACCTTGTTTTGAAGAATTAATCATTGGTATATTCATATTTGCATATTTTCTTTTACCGGCAAATAGGTCCAGGGTTACCTAGGGTTACACCGGCAAGTTTATCTTTTCCAAATCAGCATGGCACGCTATGGAGACGATTAATTATTGGTGTAAATGCATTAAGCCAACATATTTAATCGGTTATTGCTTCAGATATTATATTGTTTGTAAAAAAAATTTATTGTAATATCTTGTAGAGTCGACCTACTAAAATTGGTCTTAGGTTATGGTATAAATGTAAGATCTTATTTGTAAGATCAAATGTGAAATGCGAAAAAAGAATTGTGAGAAGATATATGCGAGATTAAGAAGAGCTATACACGAAGACATCATTTGAAGGTGAAGCTAGGTTTTTGTGGAAGAATATTAGCATTACACCAGTACTAAATCCAGCATATGAAGATTCTATTTTGTGTAGTACATTCTTATTGGATTTAACCATCCAACTGTAGATAGAGTGACGCCCTTTTTGTGATTGAGCAGTGAGCTCTAGGCTATTGGCCTTTCTGCATGTGTCGACCCCATTAATGTACACTTACTATCTGCAGTAGTATCATCTGATTGTGGATAAGGTTTCCCACCGTGGTTTTCCCCCTTACAGGGTTTCCATGTACAAATATTGGTGTTATGTGTTGTGGATGACTTCGTGTTTATGTTTCATGCATTAATCTTTACCGGTATAGCAATTAATTGTTAACACTGTCTACCGGCATACTTAACTGGTTTACCGGTATTAAACATTAAGTTGGTTAAGTTGTTTTTGGTTTGAATTTATTAGACAACTGATTCACCCCCCTTATCAGTTGTCTCCAGGACCTAACAATTGGTATTAGAGCCTAGTCCTCTCTTTGCAGAAGTTTAACAACTTGAGAAGATCCAATGACTACTAATTATTTCAGGAAGTACAGTCCTAAACTTGATGGAACCAACTATGGGATATGGAAGATCAAAATGGAGACACATCTAAATTGCATTGGTAAAGACATCTAGGAAGTTACAAAAAATGGTTATACTGTTATTGTAGCTGGTCAGACCAGTCCAACTACCTTAGCTAAAAATGAGGAGAATGATTGCAAAGCAAGAGAAGCACTTTTGAGCGTTTTATCAGATCAACAAATTATGGGATTATCAGATAGGTCTACTGCTAAAGCTATTTGGGATCATTTGGAAACACTGAATGAAGGTGATTCCACAGTCAAGATTGCAAAACTTGAGAGCTTCCGAGTCAAGTATGAACATCTGAAAATGGAAGAAGATGAAAGGATTTCTACTTTTATGGAAAGAGTACATGAAATTGTTTTGGGTATTAAATGTTGTGGAGGAACCTTGAGTGAGGATGAAATTGTTTCAAAAATCTTAAGAGGTTTGCCACTGGCATATAAAATGAAGGTTACTGCTATAAATGAGTTGAGAACAATGCCTAGTACATCAGTAACTAGGGATACATTGATTGGAAAACTTTTAGCTTTTGAAATTGAGGAATTTGGTCTTGTTGCTACTATAAAGATAGATTTGGCATTTAAAGCATCAACATCATCTGCTCCATCATCTGACAAATCAGACTAGAAAGCCTTTTATGCAAGAGAACATGAAGAAACTAGGAAGGAGAATGAGGAACTTGAAGCACTATTTGCGAGGAAAATGTCTAAAGTTCCAGTTGGAAGTAAGTATGAAGGTAAAGCACCCTTTAAATGTTTTAACTGCAATAAGATTGGTCATATGGCTTTGAGATGCCCTGATAGACATGCTAGACTAAGAGAAGAAGCTAGAAGAACATACAAGCCTAATCCTGAATATCAGAGATACAGATTTAAGAAGAACAAAGACAAATCTTGTTACATTGCTAATGAAGGTGTGATTGATGATTTTGATGAGGATCCAGTAGACATTGGATGGGTTTTTGTTGCTATAATAGAAGATCAACCGACACCTACTGCTCAACTGGTAGAACAAGCCCTAGCAGCTAAAGTTGAAGTAAAGGATGAATGGATCATTAACTCGGGATGCTCACATCATATGACAGGAGACAAAGGTAAATTCTTGAACTTTCAAGAATACAATGGAGGTTTAGTAAGATTTGGAGATGACAAAGCCTGTTCAACCAAAGGTAAGGGTACAATATCTCTTGATGGTAAGCATAACACTGGCAATGTCTACTATGTTGAAGGATTAAAGCATAATCTTTTAAGTGTTGGTCAATTGGTTGAGAAAGGATTTCAGTTACAATTTAAAAATGGAAAATGCAAAATCATGAATAGAACTAGTTTAGAAATTGCAACCGGTAATCAGACTAAAGGTAATATCTTTCATTTGAATAACAGTGAAAAAGCATGCTTGATTGCACATATAGATGAAAGTGGGTTATGGCATAAGAGACTATGTCATGTAAAATTTGATTGCATGGTAAAGATCAGTACTTCTAAGGCAGTTAGAAATCTACCTAAAATTGTGAAACCTCATAATACAATTTGTAAGGAAGGTCAATTTGGAAAACAAGTTAGAGCTAGTTTCAAAAGTATTTTAGAAAAATCCAAAAATGCTCTTGATTTGATTCACACTGATTTATGTGGTCCAACTAGAACTAAAAGCTTACAAGGTGATAGATATTTCATGTTAATTATTGATGATTATTCTAGAATGTGTTGGGTTACTTTTCTCAGAGAAAAATCAGAAGCACTTGGAAAGTTCAAACTATTCAAAGAAATGGTTGAAAATGACACCGGTAAGAAAATCAAATGTTTAAGATTAGATCAAGGAGGTGAATTCACACCTAAGTACTTTAATACATTCTATGAAGTGAATGGAATCAGAAGACAGTTATCAGCACCTTAGACACCACAGCAGAATGGAGTTGTTGAAAGGAAAAATAGAACTATCTTGGATGCAGCAAGAAGTATGTTATCTGAAGAAAATTTACAACATGTATATTGGAGAGAAGCAGTTAGCACAGTGTTTTATACATTTAACAAAGTTCACATCAAAGGTGAAACCGGTAAGACCCCTCATGAACTATGGTTTGGTAATACTCCTACTCTAAAGTATTTCTGAATTTTTGGAAGTAAATGTTATATTAGAAGAGATAAGTATATTGGCAAATTTGATCCTAGAAGTGATGAAGGAATATTTCTTAGTTATTCATCTAAGAGCAAGGCATATAGATGTTTTAACAATAGATTGCAGAAAGTTGTTTTTGAGTACAAATGTAAAAAATTTATGAACAAATTAGAGGAACTTCAAGGTATATAGACTCTGAATTGGCAATAGAAATTGTGACAAATGAACCTACTCTAAATCCACTGGTACAGAATGAAGATCCAGTTACCTCGGTACCATCAGAGGATTCCACAGTAATTGAAGAACAATAGAAAACTAAGACACCTCGGTATGTAAAATTGAATCATTCTGAAGATTAGATAATTGGAAACAAATTTAAAGGAGTTATGACAAGAGGAAGATTGGAAAATGAAGAGGTATATCTTATTTCTCAAATTCAACCATCATTTGTTAATGAGGCATGTGAAGATAAATTTTGGATTAAAGCTATGGAAGAAGAATTAGAACAAATTGAGAAAAATAATACTTGGACATTAGTTCCCCGACCTAAAGATAAAAATGTAATTGGAACCAAATGGGTATTTAGAAACAAACTTAATGAAGATGGTAAGGTTGTAAGAAATAAAGCAAGACTAGTGTGTAAGGGATATTCTTAGAGAGAAGGAGTTGATTACAATGAAACCTTTGCACTGGTAGCTAGAATTGAGGTAGTTAGATTATTCTTGGCTTTTGCAACTCATAAGAACTACAAAGTTTATCAAATGGATATTAAATGTGCATTCTTGAATGGAGATCTTAAAGAGGAAATCTATATTGAACAACCTGATGGATTTTCTTTAACAAATGACAATGATATGGTTTGCAGGTTAAGAAAAGCTCTGTATGGATTGAAACAAGCCCCCAGAGCTTGGTATGCAAGGTTGGATAAGCATCTTTTAAAGATTGGTTTTACTAAAGGAAATGCAGACAACAATTTAAATTACAAAATAACTAATGATGATATCTTGATTATAGAAGTATTTGTTGATGATATAATCTTTGGAGGAGAAGATGGATTATGTAAAGAATTTTCCATTAAAATGCAGCAAGAATTTGAAATGTCTATGATTGGAGAAATAAAATTCTTTTTAGGATTGCAGATTTCACAGACTAACAAAGGTATATTTTTTAGTCAATCCAAGTACTTGAAAGAGTTACTAAAGAAATTTGGGATGGATATATCTAAACCGGTAAGCACACCTATGACTACAAATGACAAATTGTCTCAAAGGGATGAATCTACACCTGTTAATCCAACTAGATACAAATCTATGATAGGAGGTTTACTGTATTTGAAACAAACCAAACCTGATATTATGAATGCAGTATGTATTGTTTCTAGATTTCAAAGTAATCCTAGAGAAAATCATGAATCGGCAGTAAAAAGGATTTTTTGGTACTTACAAGGCACTGCAAATCTTGGATTATGGTATCCTAGAGATGAAAATTTTGATCTATGTGCATACACAGATGCAAATTGGGCAGGAGATGTGCATGATAAAAAAAGCACCACCAGCGGAGCATTCTTTCTTGGAAAGAGATTAGTTTCTTGGCTGAGTAAGAAATAGAGTTGCACATCTTTATCAACAGCAAAATTAGAATATGTTGCAGCAGCAACTAACTGTACACAGGTACTATGGCTTAAACAAATGTTGAAAGACATAAAGGTAAGATCCAAGGAACCTATTACTATATATTGTGATAACACTGCAGCAATTGATATATCTAAGAATCTGGTATTACATACTAAAACAAAACATGTTTCTATCAAACTAAATTTTCTAAGGGAAAAAGTTGAAGAAAAAGAGATAAAACTGGTTTATGTGAATACTAAAGAACAGCTTGTAGATATTTTCACAAAACCTTTGCCTAAGGAGACTTTTGAATATCTCAGAGATCAGCTTGGAGTCATATCACCACTGGTAGAGACTTAGACAATTGATGATTGCCATCAACTGGCAGAATTAAAAGATAAATCTTTTACTCTAGTCTTTGATGAGGAAGCTACTTCTCAGGGGGAGTTGTTGGTATATTGATTGTATATGAACTTGGTTTTACTATTGTAACTTTGGCATTTGATGTCAAAGGGGGAGAGATATCTATGCAAAAACACATTATCTTTTAAAGGAGAGATTGGTACTGAAAAAATTTGGATAACACATGTTGCTCCCAGGGGGAGAGATTGTTGTTTAGGAAAGATTGTTGGTTTTTGGTATTTGGCATTTCTATTTCGGCACTTTGATGGTTTTTTCATCTTGTGTTGCCAACAATGCCAAAGGGGGAGATTGTTGGTATTTTGGTATGGTTTTGTCAATGATGTCAACACCTACTAAAACACTAGAACTCTGGAGATTGAGCAGCATTCACCGGCAAGCAAGTAACTATTGCATAGTTACTGGTATATGGTTCACTGGCAGGATATAATGATCACCGACACTTGGTAATGTCGAATACACTATGTGGATACTTTGTTTTGAAGAATTAATCATTGGTATATTCATATTTGCATATTTGCTTTTACCGGCAAATAGGTCCAGGGTTACCTAGGTTTACACCGGCAAGTTTATCTTTTCTAGATCAGCATGGCACGCTATGGAGATGATTCATTATTGTTGTAAATGCATTAAGCTGACATGTTTAATTGGTTATTGCATCTAATATTATATTGTTTGTTAAAAAAATTTATTGTAATATCTTGTAGAGCCGACCTACTAAAATTGGTCTTACGTTATGGTATAAATGTAAGATCTTATTTGTAAGATCGAATGTGAAATGTGAAAAAGAATTGTGAGAAGGTATATGTGAGATTAAGCAGAGCTATACATGAAGACATCATTTGAAGGTGAAGCTAGGTTTTTGTGGAAGCACATTAGCATTACACCGGTACTAAATCCAGCATATCAAGATGCTATTTTGTGTAGTACATTCTTATTGGATTTAACCATCCAACTATAGTCAGAGTGACTCCCTTTTTGTGATTGAGCAGTGAGCTCTAGGCTATTGGCCTTTCTGCATGTGTAGACCCCATTTATGTACACTTACTATCTGCAGTAGTATCATCTGATTGTGGATAAGGTTTCCCACCATGGTTTTCCCCCTTACAGGGTTTCCATGTACAAATATTGGTGTTATGTGTTGTGGATGACTTCGTGTTTATGTTTCATGCATTAATCTTTACCGGTATAGCAATTAATTGTTAACACTGTCTATCGGCATACTTAACTGGTTTACCGGTATTAAACATTAAGTTGGTTAAGTTGTTTTTGGTTTGAATTTATTAGACAACTGATTCACCCCCCCTCTCAGTTGTCTCCAGGACCTAACAATTGGTATCAGAGCCTAGTCCTCTCTTTGTAGAAGTTTAACAACTTGAGGAGATCCAATGACTACTAATTATTTCAGGAAGTACAGTCCTAAACTTGATGGAACCAACTATGGGATATGGAAGATCATAATGGAGACACATCTAAATTGCATTGGTAAAGACATCTAGGAAGTTACAAAAAATGGTTATACTGTTGTTGTAGCTAGTCAGACCAGTCCAACTACCTTAGCTAAAAATGAGGAGAATGATTGCAAAGCAAGAGAAGCACTTTTGAGCGCTTTATCAGATCAACAAATTATGGGATTATCAGATATGTCTACTGCTAAAGCTATTTGGGATCATTTGGAAACACTGACTGAAGGTGATTCCACAGTCAAGATTGCAAAACTTGAGAGCTTCCGAGTCAAGTATGAACATTTGAAAATGGAAGAAGATGAAAGGATTTCTGCTTTTATGGAAAGAGTAAATGAAATTGTTTTGGGTATTAAATGTTGTGGAGGAACCTTGAGTGAGGATGAAATTGTTTCAAAAATCTTAAGAGGTTTGCCACCGGCATATAAAATGAAGGTTAATACTATAAATGAGTTGAGAACAATGCCTAATACATCAGTAACTAGGGATACATTGATTGGAAAACTTTCAGCTTTTTAAATTGAGGAATTTGGTCCTGCTACTACTATAAAGACAGATTTGGCCTTTAAAGCATCAACATCATCTGCTCCATCATTTGACAAATCAGATTGGAAAGCCTTTTATGCAAGAGAACATGAAGAAACTAGGAAGGAGAATGAAGAACTTGAAGAACTTGAAGCACTATTTGCAAGGGAAATGCCTAAAGGTCCAGTTGGAAGTAAGTATGAAGGTAAAGCACCCTTTAAATGTTTTAACTGCAATAAGATTGGTCATATGGCTTCGAGATACCCTAATAGACATGCTAGACTAAAAGAAGAAGCTAGAAGAACATACAATCCTAATCTTGAATATCAAAGATACAGATTTAAGAAGAACAAAGACAAATCTTGTGACAACTGATCCTTCTAGCAACCTCACAACGCCTCACTCCACATTGAAGGGTTTATCAACCAACATAGGATCAAGTGAGTCTTGATTGATAATGGAGCAGGCCTAAATATTTTGTACATTGTAATTAGTCACAGCTTTGGGATATGCAATTGAATCAGTGGATCCCCGCAAGAAGATAACAATAAGCCTATGATGATGCAGAGCATTCATCCAAAGGAGTTGTGGTGCTACCAATCCGAGTGGGCCCTGTGGTGAAACACATTATCTATCAAGTTCTAGACCTTCCTCTTCCATACAATTTATTTTTAGGAATACCTTGGATACACGCCATGCAAGCTATTCATCCACCTACCATCAGTGTATCAAGTTCTCACATAATGGTGTAGAAATTACAATCCTAGGCGATGAAAACCGCTTTGCATATTGTCATAATATAAGTCATCAACCAGAGATTACCATTCCCATCAATAGAGAAGCCATTTCATCCACATCATACATAAGTCCAACCTCCCTTTCTAGTTCAAACACCACTATTACCAAGCAAGAGAAGCTCAAGATGAAAATAGCAGAGGAAGGTCCTAAGCAATACAATCTCAGCCAACTCTTTTGTGTTGGACAAATGCCCACTTCTCCTAGAACACATGGAAAACCTCAACGATTACCTAAAATGCCATTGGACAAGCCAACATGTACTTTGATGCCACTCATCCTTGGAAAGAGTCAAGAAGAAGAGACTAGAGATGAGGACTTAGCAAAATGGATCTATAAAGATTCAATCACCACTGATATTCCGCAAGCTAAGATTCCCACATATCAGTATGGCAAAGGCCTTCTCATTATGCAAAGAATGGGTTATGATGGTCAGAGTGCTTTGGGACCTTGCAAGCAAGGATGACATGAACCGCTATAGCCAGAATTAAAGCCCAAAGATAACACAGTTGTAGGCTTTCAAAAGGAGATCTTTCCTAAACTCAGATTCAAAGGGAAACCCAGCAAACCACTATATCAGCCTATTACAAAGAAGTCACCTTTGGTTACATTAGCAGCACCACGCACCACACCAACTACTCCATTAAGGCTAAAAATTCCAACAAAACCATCTGTAACACCCTTCATCCCACCAATCAAACCAGCGATCCCATCAATAGCAGCAATAACATCAATAACACCATTAGCAGCAGCAACTGTATTATAAACCACAGCAGTATCTATGACACCAGAAGTTCTAGCAGAAGCAACAGAGTCAACACTACCAATACTTTCCGTATCGGATTCATTGATCCCCATAATCCTTCCTGTAGCACCAATCATTTCATCTACAAAACCGATCACACTTGCAGTGTTTAACTCAAAGGACATCCCAGTATGGTATAGTAATCGGATACTAGGAAGCGACTCAAAGATTGACTCACATGAATGGGAATTTGATTCCATCCAACTTAATACTTCAGATGAAGAAGACACATCACTACCTCCACCCCACAAAGACATCCCTATTTATGGAGAAGCATAGATAAAGACCTCTTAGGTTCCTGAGCTAGAAACATCTTCCATAGACCCTACATCACATCCTACACCTAATTCTGATAGGAAGACTACCATCAACAACCTTCACCACAACGTGTTAACCCTCACTGACACATCTAACAAACTTAACCTAATCGATGAGGTAATTCCCATTATCCATCCTGAACTCATCGAATGGAACCAACCTAATCCCCCATGTCTTGACCATTTCCAAAACAATGAGGCGATCATTGACATTTTGGAACTACGGGATAACATACCAAGCAGGGATCACAAAGCTAGATTTGCCATTGAACTTAATAACACAAAATACTTCGAGGCAGATGCCAAACCTTTCAGCTACAAAAATATAACAATAAAACATGGATCTTCCAATGAAAACAACACTGTGGCACTGTTTGATCCCGCAAAAGTAAAAAGAAAGAGTGTATCCAATGGTGAAAACCTCTCTAAGGCGCCTAAGGATGAAAGGTTTGACATTCTCCCCTCTAGTACACAGCAAGAATGATCAACAATTCTCATTGAAGAGACAAAAGAATACAATGTGGGGACTCCTGAAACACCTCACCACATACATCTGGCATCTCTTTTAACTCTAGAGGAACAACCTAAATTTGTAGAGTTCTTCCAGAAGTGTCAAATCAACTTTGCCTGGTCATACATAGACATGTCTGGGCTTGATCCTGATTTAGTCATGCATCACCTCATCATAGTAGAAGGAGTTAAACCTATCAAGAAGAAGCTTCGCAAGATGCATCCTCATATTGTAGTACTAGTCAAAGCAAAACTTAAGAAACTCCTAGATGTTGGTTTTATTAGACCAATTGATTATGCAGATTGGATATCCAATATTGTGCCTGTTGGCAAACCAAATGGGGGCATCTATATCTGTAATGACTTCAGAGATCTGAACAAAGCATGTCCTAAAGATGACTTCCCCCTACCAAACATTGACATAATAGTGGACCTAACAGCAGGACATGCCATGCTTTCTCTCATGGACGACTTTTCAGGGTACAACCAGATAAAGATCACACCTGAGGATCAACATAAGATGGCCTTGACATGTCCATGGGGCACATACTACTGGAATGTCATGCCTTTTGGTCTAAAGAATGCAGGAGCAAACTATCAAAGAGAAATGAACACCATATTTCATGACATGATGCATACCATAATGGAAGCTTATGTTGATGACTTATTGGCAAAATCACTAACAAGAGAAGGTCATCTAGAAATATTAGAGAAAATCTTTGATAGACTGGAAAAATATCATGTTCGACTCAACCCAAAGAAATGTGTCTTTGGAGTAACCTCAGGGAAACTTCTAGGATACATTGTCTCAAGTAAAGGTATTGAGGTTGATCTTGCAAAGGTCAAAGCAATCATGGACATGCAACCACCAAAGAATGTCAGTCAACTAAGGACATTACAAGGATGACTACAATCCATCTAAAGATTCATTGCACAACTGGTAGATAAGTGTCATCCATTTACATACCTGTTACACAAGAACATCTGCTTTCAATGGGATACTAGATGCCAACAAGCATTCCAGATGCTTAAAGAGTATCTCATGAATACACCATTGTTGATCCCACTAGATCTGAGTAAGCCTCTACTACTCTATATATCAGCAATAAATACAACATTGGGTGTACTATTGCCACAACACAATGCAGAAGGGAAAGAGTGTGTTGTTTACTACATCTCTCGCACACTAGTTGGCTATGAACTCAACTAGATACCTATTGAGCGAGCTTGCCTAGTAGTAATCTTGGTAGCCACTAAACTGGGGCACTATCTATTTACACATAAAGTACAACTCTCCTTCAATGTCTAGAACAATTTGAGAAAAAAAAGGCCTTGGAAGAGGTACATGAAGGAATTTGTGGAACTCACACAAGCAGTCCTTCCCTAGCAAACAAGATCATACACGCTGGATACTATTGGTCGTCTATGGAAAAAGACTCCTATTATTTTGTCAGAAAATGAAAAAAATGCCAAGTTCAATGAGACCTAATACATGCACTGGCACAGGAATTGCAACCAATCACAACACCATGGCCTTTTTGTCAATGTGGACTTGACCTTGTGGGTAAAATCCATCCATCTTCATCCAATGGCCACAAGTTCATCATTATTGCCACCAAATACTTCACAAAGTGGATTGAAGCTATTCCACTTACTCAAGTTATCGGCAAGCATATCACCTCATTCATCCTTAATTACATCATCTACCGCTATGGTGTACCCATGTCTATCACCACAGATAACGGACTTCCTTTCAAAAATCAAGATGTCTATGAGCTCTGTGAGAAGTTTCACATCCAACACCACTTTTCCACTCCCTATTACCCACAAGGCAATGGTCAGGCCGAAGCATCAAACAAGAACATATTAAGAATCCTCAAGAAGACAGTCAATGATGTCGGTCGTGATTGGCATGTTCAATTAAATCCAGCACTATGGGCGTATCGAACTAGCATTCGAACCCCTACAGGCGCAACTCCCTACTCACTAGTCTATGGCACAAAACCTATCTTACCTATCGAGGTTGAGATACCATCTCTACAGGTTTCCTTGCACAATCTCATTGATGATGAAGCATACAGAGTATCTCATCTCCAAGACTTAGAGCTACTTGATGAGAAACGACAAGCTGCATACAATCACCTTAAGGCCTATCAGCAGCGTACGAGCAAAAGCTATAATCATTGAGTTAGACCTCACACATTCAAGGTAGGTGATCTTGTTCTTCGAGAGAATCCTCATAACCAACCAAACGGAGAACATCAAGGGAAGTTTGAATCAAACTGGCTGGGTTTATATGTTATCACTATTGTATTTGGGTCCGGGGGATATCAATTGGCTACTTCAGAAGGAGAACCACTAGCAGATCTGATCAACAACATGCACCTTAAAAAAATTTATACATAAGCTGTACAGAGCATCAAGCTCCCATGCATATCCGGAAAAACACCAAAAACATTCAGATAAATGTCCTGAAGAAAATACAAAAACATCAAAATAATAAAGAAAAATCATGCATCCAAACGGTGAACAACCACTCCGGTGGCACCTTGGGTAAGTGCGATGGTGAAAACCTGGCAAACAGGTGCCACTCATAAAGGCTATGGCTCCATTGTCTTTTAGACTTGTTGCAATTACATTTACTACATTCACTCATCCATCAGTCCAAAACCATGGCTTGTTATTGATCTGCAATCAAAGATAGTACTTCATGCGTCTTGCATCCCGCTTTTTCATAGTCATATCTAAACTGGCGGCAATGCCCTTAATCTAGTTGATGGAAGTGGATTCTACATTATTTTGTGATTCATTGAGTTCTTCATTCAAAACTATCTCACAAAATCCAAAAACATCAAACAAACAAAAACATGGTAGCACCTTGTACATGCATTTTTCAAAGTAGATACCAAACAAACATTGTGAACTAATCAAATGATGGCCACTTATCACATCGACCAAACAATCAACATCGACACACAAACTATCTTAACAGGGATAAATCTTTCCTCACCAAAACAAAGATAAGATAACATTTTCTTTGACAAGAAAATTTTGTTTAAGCTATCAAGTACTTGGTCAATTTGTTAGTTATTTATTCATTTATATCAGGTTCCTACGCTACTCCGGGATATCCATAAGTGATTAGAGTGGCCGGGATGGTTCCTAAGCATTGTTTGTATGTCTACTACAAATTATTCCAATGAAGTTCAGGGGCATGTACTAATGGTGTCTATGTTGGAAGTTCACTAATCTACGTGATCTTATGCAAAATATAGTCATGGATCACTAGGGCTTGCTAACTACAGCGTATACCTCGACCATATGAGCATGAACCATTATGGAGGGTCCATATTCTTTATTCTTTATTTATGCTACTTGCTTGTAGGTACAATGCTCCATCCTTGGTTCCTACTGCCTCATCCAAGATTGATACTACCATGCTCAATGATGAAAAATAAAGCACTATGGATCGTCATTCCATCTCATCTATATATATTGCATTTTGTTGCATTCCATCCATCCATACATTCATAATAGATGCATATCATGCATACATAGTAATGATAATGGATACTCTATTTTCCTCTTCTTCCATAGGAATGCGTCATAGGTCCTCCATTTCTTCTATCTAACATCGAGCCCCACTCTCACCCTCCCCATCTTGGTAATCAGCATCACATACCCTACATCATCTCAGTCATCCACCCAATCAAGCAAGTTACTCTGTCTACACAGGCACATCAACTCACACACACCTAGACTATCAACAGATACTCTGATCAAGTATCTTTGGGTCTCAACAGGTAATCAATCATGGTAATCCTAAACTACATTAGGCATTTATCATAATGACCTAGTCTCAACAGGGCTACCATGATTCCCCACAACCATCCATCACACGCATACACTATCAATTGATCAACCAATCAAACACAATCCAATGGACAATTACATCAATTATCTAAGTCTCAATGAGTATTTTGCGTCAGATACCTTGACTTCATCAGGCAATTACATCAATTGTCTAAGTCACAATAGGTCACTTTGATTCACTTACTCAGACTTTATCTTGTCCAAGCAAACAACTGACATCAACTGTCATGCTTTGACCCGACCAAGGCAATTTAACCAATTGCACCAAATTGTCCAACCATTTTGATCAATTATATAGCATCATTTAAAATCACAACACCACCTTTGCACCGTATCTCCTGCATAACCTACGAGTACTCACTGGCTTGCCATTTCTTCGTATTCACTCTATTTTCTTCAATTCTTTCATCATTATTGCTAATTTCTTCTATTCTACCTTCCCTCCACTTCTCGTTCTTTTTCGAGAGATCGCCCGATTTTCAAAAAAAATCAACCCATCTCTCGAGGGGGCATACCACCCACTAAATTAGCATTTATGGGGCATATTTCCTCACACCCATTTTTCTTTCTTTGAAACGACACGATAAAACCGCACCATCTCAAACAGGGGCAAATGTAGTCACATAAATAAGTCCACTTAATTAAATGAATATTTAGTATTTATTTGATTAGTTAACCATCAATCAATAATTAATTAAATTAATATTTATTTAATTTACCTTAACCCTCTTCTCCTATTAATTAAATAAATTATTCAATTTATTTGATCTAGTTCACTTAACAAAATTCAGACCATTAATTAAATAAATAAATCATATTTGTTTAATTAAATCTTTTCTCACATTTAAATAAATTAACATTTATTTAAATCACCTTTATCCTCCACCCACTTGTATTTTCCTACAAATGCAAGTTGCACAACTATTTTAAATAAATAAATTATTTATTTAAAAACCTATTTATCCTCACCCACTTGAAACCTTTAATTGATTCCCTTAAAGTCTTCAAACTTAATGGCTTCCTTCTAGAGCCTTCTCAAGCCTTTAATGGTTTCCCTTAAAGTCTTCAAACTCAATGGCTTCCTTCTAGAGTCTTCTTAAGCCTTTAATGGTTTCCCTTAAAGTCTTCAAACTTAATGGCTTCCTTCTAGAGTCTTCTTAAGCCTTTAAAGGTTTCCCTTAAAGTCTTCAAGCATTTAATGCTTTATCTTCCTTTTTCTCATGTAAATAAATTAAGATTTATTTAAATAAAATCTAAAATTCACATTCACATTAAAACAAATTAATATTTATTTAAATATCTATCCAAATGCAAATTACACCATTTAATTGAAATAAATAATTTTATTTTAATTGAAAATCCCAAAATTCCTCCCACTTGCATTCTCCTACAAAATCCACTTGCATGCCTAAATCCCTTCTAGATTCTTCTAACTCCTTCTACTTAGCCTAATCCTATCCTAATCATTGTCACATTCCCAAATAAAAGGAAGTCACCTCTCAAAAACCTCCAAAGTTCAATAAACATTAAAGGCTTTATGTCTTCAAATGGTTAACCTCTAAAGTCTTCCAAAGCATTAAAGGCTCTTACATAACCATTTATGGTTAACTCACCTTTTACCTTTGGTTAGAGACTTTCCTCTAACTTAACCATCCTTTTGACTCATGGGTCTCTTCAAAGCATTTATTACTTTGACTAAGGTAATCATTTAACCCTTGAACATTCATTTATCCCTTGGATAAAAGGAATATCCATTAACCTAACCCTAACCCAACCCTCTAGGGTAGCCATCATGTCCCCTCAAGCATTTAATGCTCCTTATCTCTCCTCTCAAGCCTCCTCATGGTGACACTTGTCAACATGGGATTGGGTTGAAAGTCTCACATGGATTGAATATCTTTCAATCCTAACCCTTGTTAAGATTTATCAATCTTAACCCTTCATTTCCCCATTTCTTCTATAAATAGAACCCTTCTCCTCAAGCAAAGAAGGAAGCATTAGAGTATTGTTGTTATACTGGTATTAGCATAGAGCTTTTTCATAGCATCACTATCTACACTTGCATAGCATTTGTTTATCATATTCAACCATCTTGAATCTCCATATGGCATCCATGGCTAGTGCTAAAAGCTAAGAACTATGCTCATGTCGAACTTGGAGAGGAGAGGAACAAGGGAGGAGCAACTATGAGCATCCTGATTAGCATTTGGAGGAGTATAGTTTATCTATTCTATGTTTGTATGATTTCTATTTCATGCTTAATATCTCTCTTGATATGCCTGTTTAGGATAATCTTTTATTGCTAACACTAACATTTGTTTCTTGTGCTCTTGTGTGTGTTGCCATCAAACAGATTTTCTAATCCTTTTTGCAGAGCATCAATATCCAACACAAATCTATTTCCTTAAAGATGATAAAGTGTTGGGTCCATTGTGTAAAGACTAATAATAAGCTATACATGTACTTAAGACCATCCTTGAGGATGGCTTCCACACGACAAGGCTCTACAAATTGTAAAAGTGAAATTTCTTTAGTAAGGTTTTGGATTACCTCAAAATGGATACAATAAGGGACCTAGGCCTTGTTGACACATTCTTTAAGTATGATTTCAAATGAAATCCTCCCAACAAATTAAAAAACAAAAGTAAAATTTTCATGTCATTTATAATCATTATCAAGTTTTTGAATTGGAAAACCTATATCAACTAGGTTTCAAGACATCATATCAAGTGTAACACTTTCAAAAAAAAAATTGAGGATTATTTAGGGGAGTCATTATCCTACACTTTCAAGGTAGCTCACCAATGGGAATTGTTGGAAAATGCTAAAGGCTACACTTAATTGAATGCTAGAAAAATAAAAAGTGCACACAATAAATATGTTCAGGCAATAGGAAATCATCCTCAAAGGAAAAAGCAATATGAGAGGTGACAAGCTCAACAAAAACATGCAAACTATGCATAAAAGCTCACCAATAATCCTCCCTCATTTCTATCATTTGATTACTTTTTTAATTTTAATGATTACATTTAAAAATTACATACTATTTAATTACATTATTTTTGTTATGAATAGGCCTTCTCTATTAAGTATAAATATTAAAGTACATATTCACAAAAAAAGGCAAGGGGATACAAGATCACCCAGTGAGAGTCACACGGCAAGATGTCAGAGTGAAAAAACAAAGTTATTCATCAAAAAAAATCCTCAAGAAGCTAAAGCAAAGGTAGTTGAGGGAGGAGGATCTGTATCATCTTTCTTTCCCCATACATCAACAGGGTTAGGAGTCGAGTCCGTCATGAACTACCCATCTTCAGGGTCTTTTTCTTCTTCTCCTTCCTCTCACTTGGGAGGCAAAATCGCCAAAGACAAGTGGGGAAACTTGGAGGTGGTGGTAGTAGGCCACCTAATGCCACCACCAATAGCAAGAGCCAAAGTCATAGGAGTAGCAAAAGGCCACCTTGAGGTAGAGCCATGACACAGAGAGAAGTTGAGTGACACCTCTATGCATCGTCTCTCCCACCAGAGGAGTGGGAAGGATCCTGGAACCGCAGGGTCCATCAAGCAAAGGAACTGTGGCCACATCAGCAGCCATGGGGTGGAGTGCGGTCCACAAATATAGAATCCAACAACACTCTGGTAATCGCACAAGGGGCATTGCCCCAGTGCTAGAGGAGCTCCTGTAAGTGGCCCACCTCAAGAGCCCCTTTGTTAGCTTGTACCTGAATCTGCATTAATACATTATTACAAATGCAAACTTTAGCATAAAGCGAGACATTAATATCCAAAAAGCTATGAGTAAAAAGAACTACATTTTTATCTTTCCAAAGAGTAAATAGGATCTCCATTCTAAAAGCATGTCATATCTAGGAAAACTTGAAGGTGATTCTAGGAGAATCGTCTAGAAGAGCCATATGCCAAGAAAAGCTCTAAGGCCCAAAAGCCCGAAAGAAATCATGGATCCAGCTCCACTACTATTGAGCTCTTCTACAGAACCAAAAAATATGCATAAAAGTTTCTGGGTGACCACAAAAAGGGAACTGGGGATCAGGATCCCCCAAATGCTTAAGTCTAGAACACAAAGGAAGCCCTTGAAAAAGCAGACACCAAGCAAAGTGTGCAATCTTGGGTTCAATGGTGGTGGACCAGACAACAAGAAACTTGAGTCTCCAAGAATTATGAGAAGACTACAAGTGCCACCACTGGTTGAGAATATGGACCATAGGCAAACGGGGAACATACTAGAGATAACCCATTTTGGGTTTGTAGCTGGTGAAAGGAGTCCAAGTATACCACTTCCAATCTTTCCACCAAGGTCTGACATACTGAACGCCAAGCTTATGTAACAAATGTGAGGGTAAGGCTGAAACCAGAAGGTCATAAGTCTGTCAATCTGGTCGAGATAGAAGAAACTATTCCTGGAGGTCATCTCATGATCGGAGACTCATAGAAGCTCTAGAAAATAGATCCTTAGGTGTTTGAATGTTGTGTTTGTGAAAATGCAAAGCACTAACACCCCGGATCTTGGCCAGCGGTAACCCTTGCACTTAAAAAAGAGGTGACCACCAAAGATTGTGTTGATTCATGGAGATCCCATCATGAAAACCTCTACCCACCCATCGAAGCTAAGGCTTGATAGATTCCCAAGAACACCAAATTCTTTTAACAACAAAAGTACCCTAGATCTTAACAGGGTCTTTCATAATGAGCAGGGTTTGAAAACCAATCCCCTTCCAAGCCAACCTATTAGCAGGAAATCCTGAAGAAATGCAATGCTGAAGAAGGATTTTCCACACCTCATCACCAAATAAGGCTCTAATTATCCATTTAGCACATAAGGCAAGCCCTTTTTTCTGGGGAAAAAAAAGGTTGATCCCTCCGGACTCCTTGGGAAGATAACAATACTCCCGAGTGACTATGTGGAAATCTTGATGGTTGGACCCAGAGGTCCAAAGAAAATCCTACAAAAGTCTTTCCAACTCCATGTAAGAGGCCTTATAAGGAGCCCAACATGTAAGAGTAATAGACATGGGTGGTAGCCAAAACCTTCAAACAAATTTGAAATTTACAAGCCAAAGAGAGGGGCTTGGTAATCCAATAGGCCAACTTTTTCTCAATCTTGGGTGAAACAACATTCCAAAGATCCACATGCGAAGCTTGAATGGCAAAAGGAATGCCTAGAAAGGAAAAAAAATTCCATGATGAAGCCATTTCCAGTCATATTGAAGAATCCAAGGCGGGTAGGAAGAAAAGACTGCCTATAATATTGTGTCTTGTGCCATTGAATGGTCGAGCCAGAAGCCAAGCAAAAGGTGTCCAGACATTGGAGAGAAAACTATATATTATCTTCTTCCTCAATGAGAGTGAGGAAGGATTCATCCGCAAAATGGCCATTGACAAGTTGAGAAGGTGACTTAGGTAGGGAGATACCATGGACATGCCTAGCAAAGATAGAATTAACAAGTATCAAAACCCCTCCACCGCAAGAACATATAAAGCAGGAGCCAGAGGACAACCCTAGCGAATGGATCTCAAAAGGCCAAAAATCCTCAGACTAATGGCCATTAATGGTGATACAGGCCGAAGCATCCCCAAATAACATCTAGATAGACTGAATGAACCTAGGGCCGAAGCCAAGAGCTTTGAGCATAGCCAAAATAAATGGCCACTCAATGCGATTATACACCTTAGCGAAGTCAATCTTAAGGAAGACTGACCACTACTAGTAGCATCTAGCCTAGTCCATCCCTTCCCAAACAACAATAATATTATCCAGAATAAACCTGGACTTGATAAATCTAGTCTACTCTGGACAAAAAAATTGAGGAAGGAGATGATGAATCTTTAGAGCCAAGACTTTGGCAATGATCTTATACGAGACATTGAGCAAGGAAATAGGCCTCCAATTGCAAATGTCCTTTGGGTCCTTGACCTTAGGGGTAAATTTTATGCTACCCTGGTTAAGCATCGCTCCCAAGAATTGGGAGTGAAAAGCTTCAAGGTAGACCTTATGAAGGTCAGGACCAACACAAGGCTAAAGGGCTTTAAAGAACTCGCAGGGGAAACCATCACACCTAGGGGCTTTAAATTTTGCCATAGAAAAAAAGGCTTCCTTGAGATCATGAATGGTCAATAAGAGATCACAAAAGGTCTATTGAGACTCAAAAATCCATTTGGGAACAATAGCTAAGAAATCTTGCAAAGCTTGGTCTCTGGCTAGAGAGTCTCCCTGCACTATGAACACCTTCTCATAATGACAAACAAAAGCTTGCAGAATATTAGGCAGCTCGGTGAGAACAACATGCCCTTCTTTGATTTTCTTAATCCCTATAGAGGTATGACAGGTGCGCAAATCCGGGAAAAATTCTTTGGAGGCCTTATCGCCCATCTTGAGCCAATGTAACATGGCTTTCATTTGAGCTCCTCTAGCAGAATAGCTATCTGCAACTTGTTTCTGATGATAGAGTTGGGCTAATCAAAGTTGCAGGTTAGAATCAAAAGGATTCAAGGCTAGAGCTTCTATGGAAGCTCATAGATCTTTGGTAGTCACATCATATGACTATCTATGGTACATGGCAAGCTGTCTACCATAAATGCACAAAAACCTTGCAAAGCGGGTAATGGCATCACTCCACCATGCAATCCAACTAGTGTGATGATGAGGCCTTCGTTCTAAATTCCAAACCCTTTGAATGTGGGCCATCATGGCTTGATGATGCAGGAGAGACGTACTAAGGTAGAACTGCATCTTAGAAGGACGTTGCCTAGATAGTTGCCATTCAATGCTAAACTTTATGGGGAAGTGATCAAACAGTGTCACATCAATGAGAGGAGTGATGGGAAAATCTTGATCTTCAGAAAAAGAAAAACAATATTGCACAATTATCATAGCATGATCAAGCCTTTTAAATATTATGTAAAATTTAGCTTTGAAATTAGACCAAGTGTGTCAAATGCCACCAAGAGGGTGGCAGTTTGTGTTGGGGTCGAAAAGATCCAACTTATTACGCATATAGTACCAAGCTTCTCTCTCACCAACTATCAATTGAAAAGGAAAAATTTCATCCTTATCGGTCACCACCTCAACCATATTGAAGTCCCCACACATGACCCAAGTTGCAGGTGGCAGATTGTCAGCAATCTAGTGTCATAGGTGTGATCTATTAACTGTATCATTGCGAGCATAAACATTAACAATCCCAATAGAATGATTATCAATTGACAGCAAAACCCATACAACACGTTGCATGGGATCAAAACTGTGAGAAATAACTGCAGAGAGCCAACGAGGTGAAATGAGAGTAGAAACTCCACCTCAACCAGCTTCATGTTGGAAAGCAAAAACAAGGCTATCCGGCCAAATAACATGGCATGCAACAGTGAGCATGAAACCAACAATTTTAATTTCTTGAAGGCAGAGAACATCCAAGCCTACAACACGTTGACGAACATCTCGAACAGAATACTTTTTGGTGAGGTTTGTGAGACCTTGAGCATTCCATGAGATGTAATTCATGAAAATATTGCATAGCATCCTCATCCACAAGAGAGGAGAATCTATTGTGCAAAAAATATGAACTGAGACCGGGAAGAGAGTCCCCACCGGAAATAACTCGTCATTTTTCTGAACCACCATCTACAATCTTAGCACGCCCAGAAGGGCTACAAGAATGGTGCAGAGAGTGTGGAGTAGAAATCGCAGACATGGCCTGAGGAGTGAAAACCCAAGGGGGTCGAGTGACACCCTCCGAAGAATCCTTCCCCTATTGGTTAGGGTTTGAAACCAAAGCGAACGACATAGAGACCGCCTGTGCAGATGGTGTCTGTGTAGGAGGCTTCGTTGTTGGCTAGGAACTTGAACCGATGGGTGGATTTTGGGCTGAAGCCATAGATTGTTTTCCTTTGCAAACTATAGTGGTCCATTCATCCTTCTTAGCTACCTCCACTAGTTGAGAGCTGCTCTCCTTAACAGGGGGTTTTATTTTCGGAACAGCTAAGTGACAATCCCTGATTTTGTGTTCCACCGACTGGCACCGATAACAAGTGTTGGGAAGGTCCAAATAAAGCACCTTCTGGGTGAAGGTATTTCCTCCCACTTGAATATCAAAAATTTCTTTCAGGTCACATGAAAGGTCGACCTCAATGCAGACCCTCTTTTGAGGGCAAGCATTAAAAAAATAGTCTAGTTCAAGGCAAATAACTTTGAAAACAGACTGAGCAATAGTTTGCATGAAAGGCCAACAAGGCAAAGGAAGACTGGGGAACACAACCCAGACCAGGACTCACAACTTTTTGTCATCTGAGACAGAAAAGTCTTGAGACCAATGCTAAAAAAGCAGAAGGGAAGACCGAACGGTCCATGGCCCATGAGAGAGGATAGACTCAACATGGGAAGGGTTCGAAAAGTGAAATAAAAAGAAGCCCTTGGTGAGGCTTTGGATGCCATCAAGATGGAATCCATGAGGAGACCATGCTTTGGCAACCTAGTCATGAAGCATAATTTTAGGAGGGATCCTATCCACAAAATAGCCTATCAAAGTGCATTTTTCAAGCCACTCACGGGCATTATTAAAATCTTGAATAGGAATCACAACGTCAAGCGAGGACATAACTCGTGAAACACTTTCAGAAAAAAAATGTGAGGGCACTTGTTCTGAGGCACCATGAGGGTTTGTCGCATCAAGTCTAGCACCAACATCAACTATTGGGCTAAAGTTGGTCAGAGCCATAATAAACGCAAAAGTCCCACACTAAATGCGATCTAAAAAAAGCAATACGCAACCTTAAACCCTAGCAGGGTTCATTTCTTCCAAAACCCACCTGCCTCCAATGTTAAGAATTATCCCTATTTATTTAAATTATTTTTAAATAAATTACTTGAAATAAAACAATGAGAATTACCAAAGGTTTGTATCTCAATTGGTTGTATACAATTTATGAGGATGATGAAATATTATGTAATTACGTTATTCACCAAACTTGTTCAAATTCTCTAAAGGTGCAATAGATAAAGGATAAGGCTAGTATTGTGCCTTGAAAAAATTAGGGGATTCCCCCCCCCCCCATTTCTTAGCTCTAAGTCAAAAGAAGTAGGAAAAAAAATATTCATTTCCTCAAAGTGTTGTTCATTAAGTGCATTTAGATCCTATTCTTTATAAGTGGGTTATTTCATATCTCCAAGTTGTTTATTCCACAACCTACTAACATTTCATTGAGTTTTATCTATCCTTGAGATAGTATTCGAGCAAAAGCATTTTATTTTTTAGCTCTTTTGTGATGGCTAATATTTTTTCAAGCCTTCGAGCTCAGACTAGGGCACACACATGACAATTGGGTTTTGTTTTCTCTCGGTCAAGGAAGATACAGTGAGCAATTTGTAACAGTTTTGACTTGGAAGACATAGCAATGATAGTTTGACATGGCAGTGATAGGGTAGACAGTGGAAATGACATGAAGTTTGTAACAGGAAGGCGCATTCAAGTGTTTTGTTTTGTTAGTTATTTTTGCTTATCATATCTTGTAAATGTCATTATGTTTTTCTTGGATTAGTTGTATTTTTGTCTTCTTTAACTTGTTTGTTTAGGAAGAAGGGTATCTTGGTTTATAGTGTCATTGTCTCTTTATATCTCTGTTATCCTTGGTTCGGGTATGAATTTTAAAATGTTTATCTTTGTGTTTGGTTATAATCCCTAGTACGGGTTTTGTTCAAATGAGTTTCGATTTTCTATGAAGAAGTTGTCTGGTTGTTAAGGGATTGTTTAGTTTTCTATCTTTGTTAAGGCATATGAAAAAGAAAAGTGAAAGTTATTTTAACCCTAGTTAGGGTTTTGGTTGCAATGCCTTTGATTTTGTATGGGATTTTGGTCACTCATGTTTAGGAGTTTATTGTACACTATTTTATTGATTTTATCATGCATTACCTTATTAATTTTTATTGTGTTTTTGTGTTAAGGGTTTATTAATGTAACCCTAGTTCAAGTCTCGGGTTATTATTCTTTAATGAAGAACAAAGCTTAATGTGAGACTCATGATGTGACATACAAAACAGCATTATATTGTTAACTATTATAGAAAACTCTAGTATCATTATCATTTTGTTATTTCTTATAGAAAACTAAAAGTGCAATTAAGATGGAAAAAAAAATTCAGTTCAAAGTTGCATAACATTATATATGTTGCATTGAATTCATTCTTCTAAGTGTTGAGCCAAAAAGAAACATTATTCTCATATTGAAAAAAGGCATTCTATTGTTTCATATTTAGTACTTGAAAGTTTTATTGATAACACACTTAGTATTTTGTAAAATTGATCAATTATAAAAGTATCTCATATTGTTGTGTATACAAAAATATACACATTAGTATGTTGTACTTGAACTTCTACCTCTGAATCTTAAAGTGATGTGAGATCAGAGGATGTTGTAGAAATAAATAGAGATGATACTCTATGTTGAATTTCAAAAGAAATTGAAAAAGTGGTTGTAATAGCCAGTTAGGCACACTATTAGTCAGTAAGACACATTGCTAGTGAGGCATTCTAAAACATTAGTTTATCATATAAGCTAGTGAGGCAATTTCGAGTGGTTTTATTTCCCGAGAGGGTTTCCACTCAGGACATATCATTGTGTCATATTCTTGTGCATATTTTTTCTTATTTTGTTATCTATTTTGTCTTCTTCATATTGCTCAAACAAGTCAAATTTGAAAAAGCATTTAAAAAGAGAGAAATTATGTATGAATACTAATTCACCCCCCCCTCTCTTGGTGTTCATTGTATTCTAACAAGTGGTATCAGAGCCAAACCCTTGTTCAAAATCAAACTAGGGGTTTCCTGGTAGGAGTATTTATGGAAAGTCAAGAAGGTCTATCCTATGTCAGAGCACCATTATTTGATGGAACCGGCTATGCTTTTTGGAAGTTAGAATGAAAAAACATATAACTTCTCTAGGATATGAATTATGGACTACAGTTGAAACTTCATATTGTTGGCATTATGTGAACTGTATGTGAACTGGTATGAGGACATAATGACATTGTGTGTTGTCATTGATGTCAATATGATGAAGAGAAGAGAACCGGTATAATACTGTGAATCGGCATTTGTGCCAAAGTGAAGCAGTGTGTTTGTTCAAGGTGAATCGGCATATGGGTATGGGAACCAGCACATGAAAGCATTATATGTCTACCAGTTGGTAGTCTCAACTTCAGGGTTTCCGGTTGAAGTACTTCAAGCCTGTGTGGCTCAACCGGTGACTTTGTGTGGTGAGTTAGCATGGTAACAAAGAACAGATCATGTTTCCACATAAGCCTTGTGTACGCGAAGGATCTTACATGAAGGAGATTGTTCCTATCTACATCGAGAATGTGCGAAGTCTGTAAACGGTGATAACGTGTGATGGGTTATCAGCCACCATGAAATCGGTGGAAAACAAACAACGGAGAATGTTTTGAGATTGGATCAAGACTATTGCATTTTAATGCAGTGTGCTCAACGGTTAGGATTGAACCATTTGAATTCCTTAACCTAACAGGTTTAGGGTTTAGGGTTTATGCTACCGACCTATCTATTTTCCTATAAGGTCGATGTTGTGTTTCTTTCTGATGTTGTTGGCAAAAGTTGTGTATGTGTATCCAAGAGAAGAGATATGTGATCCTTGCCAGACAAGAGGAGAGAAGTGATACCTATAGAGTGTAAGTGCAGAAGGTGAAGAGGAGCTAAAGCGGATCTGCATTGGCATTGAGTGCTGTTACCAGATCATTGTAATACCTGTTGATCTCTAACCACCTCAACAGTTGGGAAATCCCTTAACAGGGTAGCTTTAACTAGCTTGTTGTAAATCATTTAACAGGGTGACTCAAAACCATTGAGTTCTTGAAATCCTCTAACAAGGTAACCTTTAACAGGGTTTAACCCTTAACCGGGTATTCTAGCCATCCCTTAACCGGGTGATCCCTAACAGGATCAGTTCCTAATAGAACCTATTGTATCAATCTTTAACCGGACAAGGCTCCTAATAGAGCGGACTTCTAAAGAGTTCAAAAACAAGCTTGTGGGTATTCATCCCCACCTGGGTTTTTCCCAATTGGGTTTCCACATAAAAAATATGGGTGTCATATGTGATGTCTTCTTCATGTGATGCTATGTTGTTCTCTATCAAGCGGTGAATCATGTTGATCTAGTTGTTTATATGTATATCTTTGATGGTAGATTACTTGTTCATGCACTAGGGTGAAATGGAAATGAAGTGTTAGATTGTATGAGAAGATAAGTGTCAACCGGTTTATGCTTGTCTCAGTTATTCTAGGTTTTGCTAGTTGTACTCTGTTTAAAGATCGGTGTTACTATTTGTTTGTCAATGCATAGTGTCTGCTGACAAACCGGTCTAAGATTGTGTTTTTGTCTGTATTGATTCACCCCCCCCCCCTCAGTACCGGTTTGGTACTATCCATTCATCATTGAGTTATCACATATTCTTCCACTAAAGCTTCTTCTACCCCTAATGAGAAAAGATCTTATGAATGTGATGCAAAGGATGAAAATGCAATTTGATGTGGCTTGACAAATGATGTACCTATCAAAATAATGGATTGTAAGAATGCAAAATTAATTTGGGGTAAACTCTCCAGTATATATGAGGGTGATGGAAAAGTCAAAGAAGAAAAACTTCAAACCTTTAGGGCTATATATGAAAGTATTAAGATGATTGAGGAAGAGAAAATAGTTGATTTATTTCTAAGAGTCTGAGAGGTTGTTAATTTAATCCGAGGACTTGGTGAAACATTGAAAGAAAAGGTAGTTGTAAAAAGGGTATTGAGATCCTTAACACCTTAATATGATTTAAAAGTATTTGCCTTAGAAGAAAGAGGTCTGAATAAGCTTACTATAGATGAGATGCATGGCATCTTAATTGCTTATGAAATGAGAATTTGTGACAATGTCTCAACTACTAAAGAAACAACCTTTAGAACTATAAAGTGGAAAATTATGGGCTTAGCAAATTCACTACTTGGAAAGGAGAATTCACTAAGCTCAATTTTTACTTGGGGAAACTTTACATTCAAAAGAGGGGCTGAATCTACTAGATCCAATCCTAAATGATGCAAGGATTGAATGCTAACTATATTGGTTGATGTTTGAAATGTTGTTGACCCTCTTTTATTAGTTGAATAAGCAAAATGCTAAAATTGAAGACAAAGTAAGCGAAAACAGTGAGCTACAAATTTGGCATTCGATCGTGCACCTGGATCTGAGAAGTTTGAGATGATTCAGAGCTTCTATGTGAAATCAAGAAAAAGTTGCAGGGACTATGTGTCTGGACAAGGGCGCCCTCCACTTGGTCCTTTGAACTTTTTGCGCGTCGAAAAGGGTTTTTCTGTCTCTGTGAATAAAGATTAATTCCAAAATTATAGCTACACACCTATTTCTTGCACATATAAAGAAGAAGAAAGGGGTTGGGAATAGGGGTTTTCCTAAGTCAAACCCCGGTTTGGAATCAACCTTGAATGAAATACTGTAAATTCTTAAAATAAATGATGGAAAGGTATATAGGTTTAGATCTACAATAGATGATAATGATTCTTTTCTTCTCAGATGTAATCACATATGTTGTATGAAATGGCATGAACATGAAAAAACCCTAACACACACACATGCTTGAAAATGAATGATGTGATGTTGCTTCAATGGATAGATGAAGAGTATGCAGCCTTGAGGAATGCTAGATGATGGATGCTTGAATGCTTGATGCTTGAATGTAGTCTCCTTGTCTTCTCCACCTTGTCATGCCCTCTCCTTATGATTCATGGAATCAAAAATGAGAAGGGAAACTCTCCTTATATACTTGCCTATTGTCAAATATTTAATTTTCCAACAAAGGCCGACATAGGGGATTTATTTCCCGCTCAAAATTGAGATAGGGCTTAGGGGCCAAGATAGGCCTCAATGGAAGACCAAGGCATGGCGCCCTAATCCTACCCCAGTTTGGGCTAGGATTAAAGGTTTATGCAAGTTGTAAGATGCAAATAAGAGGTTTAGTTGCATAGTGGGGGCATAAACAAGTCTCAATCAAGAAAGAGGATGAGATTGATAAGGTGAGGGCCCAAAATGCAGTCAAAATTGCAAGTGGTGTAATTTTAGGATGCTACATTTAGTCCCCACTTTAGTGAGAGTATGAGCTTATGCAAATATTCATGGTAAAATAGAAGAAATGGAGATAAAGATGAGGAATGCGAAGCAAAATCACAAGGAGTGTAAGATATCACTAATTTCAAGGAACTAAGCCCCCAATATTAGGATCTTAACTTACTCAAACATATGCAAGGGCACACAAAACAAGACAAAGAAAAAGACAAATAAATAAAAAAATACAAACAAAGGAAAAGACACAGAGGCACACAAGACCTAAAAGATAAAGACCAAAACAAGACCTCAAGTCAACTAGCTAAGGAGACCTCAATATCAAAATGTCTCAACAACTAATATTATTCTTGAAAATGTCATCTCACAAACACAAATGATCACATAAAAGAGAAAATCAAGCATCATCCATGAACTATCAATAGAAAAACTATGAGTTCATGAGAGGAAGAAGAGAGAATATGAATACATGCTAGATGTGTTTATCCAAGTGATCCATGAGAAGAATGATGATAGAGGGCATGGACTACTCGCCCCTGGATGTTTTTATCTAGATGATCTATGGTGAGAAAGGACATGGACAAATCTCCCCTAGATGTTTTTATCTAGGTGATCCATGTAGAGAGGACAATAAGAATAGTCTAGTTGTTTTTAGCTAGTTCCACCCATCCTTATGTGTGTATGCAAGTGATGTCTAGTTTCAAGTGTATAGCACCCTGTGTAAGAGTCTTTGCTCTGATTTTTAGCATGCTTCAACCATTTTAAGACATGTAATGTAAATGCAAATTCCAAGGGGCAATTGTGTGTGTGCAAATGTGTTAATCCCAAGTTGTGAAGACACATGCCTGGTTTCAAGGCCATCTCATTTAAGACTTTGTTGTTTTCGGTGATGTGTAACCCCGTCTAAGACATATATCAAATGTTGTGTCTAGTTTGGAGTGTGAAGCATCTCGCTCTAAGAGTTTTTACTCTGATTCTAAGAATGAACACCCCATTTAAGACATGCAAAAATGATATGCAAGAGCATAGTAAAATATAGTGCAAAAGGGTGCGATGTGGGTGCCCCCCCCCCCTTAAGATGTCAACATAGTTTTATGTTGATGTATTAATGATGCAGTCACCAGTTAGGAGGGATGATGCAACCATAACTGGTAAAACCCTCAAATAGAATTAACTGGCTTATGTAACAAGAGTAACACAACGAAGGCAACAAGAAAACATAGCAAGATTACAGCAACAAATCATGTCATTGCCTAAGAACTTTCGGCAACCAACTAGTTATCATCATACAATCATATTAGAACATCTAGTAGTTAACCGGTTACATGCAAGCTATAAGCCAGATACAATCCAACCGGGACTCTCAGAATCAACTAAATCACAAATTACCAATATCAATCCTTATTTATATTTATGCTTTATGTCCTACAAATGATTGCATAATACCATATATATACCCTTTGGAACATATTTGGGTTGGCCCTAAAAGATTACATTTACCAATGTGGGAAAATGAAACATGCAACAAGGTCAGCCCTAAGAATGAAAGAAATCCTTCTAGAAAATAACAACCAAGAAGATCAACTCAGAAAAAAGGTCAGCCACATGCCCAAGAACATTGGACAAGACCCCAAAAAGATCTGCACACCAAGAACCACTTTGATAATCAAGGAAAGTTAACCGATAAGTACAAGAACTATCCTGGAACCCAAAAATAGTCAATCAGGAGCGATAACTAGCTGGAAAAGAATCCAAAAGGACCAAAAATATGGAATTAAACATATGAACCAGCCTAGAAACCAAAAATAGGATATGCAATGAAAAGAAAGTAACTACTGGTAAGAACATAGAAAAATGCACACTGAACTAAACAAGAACTAAACTGAAAGGAAATATTTTTGGTTTATGTAAGATTGCTCATAGACCAGGGATGCTCCTGCATTAGACACCCTAGGTAGAAAGAGATGTTTTATGAGAGGCAACTCATGAAGATCTAAAAGGATTTGAGATAAAGACCCCCGTATTATTTCTGATCCAAACATCTTCCTTATCTGCCAATCTCTTCTTTAGCTCCTCTAGAATCTCAGTTGGCTCCTCTAACCCCTGAACTCTCTTTGTTTCTCTTCCTTTGCTTTAGATCTGCATATTGTCTCTATTTACTACTCTCTTTCTTCTACAACTCAGATTTGTTTCTGCCACAAGACTTCATCCGGAGTGTCACCATAATCTCTCTATCATCTAGTTCTATCTGTAGACTCATTTCATCTTCCAGTATAACCTCAACAACTAGTTTCTCAGTACTGCAACTTTTCTTGAGACTCAGATTCTTCACCTCCTTTTATTTCTCCTTCAAAGAAGTTAATGTGAACTTTTTCCCATCTTTCTCAAAAGTGATTAGGTTTCTTCTACAGTCATAAATAGCTCCTCTATCAAACTACCAAGGTCTTCCCAACAACATCATACAAGACCTCCTCCCTAAAAGGCTTGATAATGAAATTCACCAAACATTGTTCTTTTACTTCTATCTTTTGATCATCTTGTAACCAACTTACCTTGTATGGACAAGGATTCTCAAGCCTCTTCAATCCAAGCTTCACTACCATCTCTTGAGATACCAAATTATCAATACTTCCACTATCCACAATAACCTTGCAACACTCACCACATGATTTGCACACAGTCCGGAAAAGACTCTTTTTTCGAGTAGATCAGGTATACTCACTGCTCTGCTCAATCATGACTCTTTTGAACTTAAGGGATTCTCCTTTCTTCGGTGTACAGTCAGTTCTAGTAACTTCACCTTCTGGTTCCTCATTTTCCATACAACTTCTCACCATTCCCTGCTTACATTCATAAAATCTATGTCTGGTTTCTCCACACTTGAAATATTTGTCAGGAAATTCTCTATCGATACTGCCACTGCCTTTCCTTTGTGTTTTCTATCTTGGCTCTTTATTCCACTTAGGTTTTGATTCTTCTTCAACATTTTGCTTCTCTGTACTCATCTACCCCTTTAATCTCTCCTTCCCTCTAGGGTTATTTGGCTATCTTCTTCTCACCTTCTCCTTAGCCTTCAAAGAATACTGGTAGGCATCTTCAACTATGGAAATCCTCAACATACTCATCTCATCCTGAATGTTAAATGCAATTCCATTTATGTACCTTGCCACCTTTTCTCTATCCATCTCTCTATGTCCAGATCTAATGATCACCTGGTAGAATTCCTCAGTGTACTCTTTCATAGTCATGTTTCTCTATTTCAGGTTCTGCAACTTCTTGAACAATTCCAACTCATAGTCTCCATGTATGAACTTGGCCTTCAATCTTGCAACCATTTGTCTCCATCAGGTGATCTTCATTTCACCATAAGGTACCATGCCCTTCTAACTTAGTCTGTGCCAATTGGACTCTCTGCAAGTCCTTGACATCCTCAAACTCAAAGTAATCCTCCAGCTCTCTAATCCAATCAATCAAATCCTCTGGGTTCAGCATTCTAGAAAAGTTTGAAACTTCCACTTTATGAACTTTACTTGCTTGTGCCATTGCTCTCAAGAATCTTTCCTCCCTTCCATCTTCTCATCCTTTGGCCTCTTCCACTTCAAGCTCTTTATCAGCTTTTTCATACTCATCCTCAGATTCAAGGTTCCTCCACAAAACAACCAATGCATTCTAGATTTCATTCCTCACTTCATTCTTGAAGTCCTCCATCATCTTCTTTACCCTCTAGGGGTTTGTCCTTCTAGGTGATATCTCCTCTTCCACTCCGGTGAACTACCTCAACTCGGTGATCTGAATACCGGTTTCAATTGCCTCTCCTCTATGATCTATTGAACACACATGTAGCCTACCTCCAATCGACGATCCATCCACCCAAAGGAATGTTGGCATTTTTGATGTTTATGTTGTGATTGTCATTGATGGACACACACTTGTATTGAGATCCCCTTTATGTATGAGCTAGAGCTCAATCAGTATTTGTTCCAACAGGTATGTTGTATTCTAGTCTTTAGACTATTGGTGATTTTGCAGAATGTGTTTCCCGGTATGAAGCGGCATGTTGACCCCAAGCGGTTCGAAGATCTCAAGCGGTACAAGGAAGGAAAGTGGCATAACACATTCTTACCAGTCATCATTTTTGTCAAACCGACAACCGGTATTTTGCATGAACCAGTAATACTCTGTGATGAGTTGCCAATCCATCGACTGACTAATAGTGCCGACACACTGACAGTGCTTTTTATGTCATGTTACTGAATATGTCTAGATTCATTGAACCTAGGAAATTGTAATGTAATCCTATTGGACCGACATGAAATCAGATTCGTTTAAAAGGACATCATGTCTAGGGTTTTTGTTGTTGCTAAAAGGTTTATGTTGTGCTAGGGTTTAAGGTGATTATTGAGTTGTTGAAGAGCGGTCTTATCTGAGAAGATCAAGTTGTAACTAAGAGAGATAGAGAAGACTAAAGTAATGCTGGAATGCATTAGCAGTGAACTATATTGGATCTAATCAAGCAATCTATGCTATTAGATAGATCAAACACTTGTTGATTACTCCAATCTTTGACAAGTCTGTAGCCCTTAACCGGGTAGGCCTAAAAGCCTTTGTAAAATCCTCTAACAAGGTAGTTCACCACTGTGAATCTAAAATCCTCTAGCAAGGTAGTCCTTAATAGGATTTATCTCCTTACAGAGATTGAGATTCCTAACAGGATCTGTTCTGGTGAAGAACATTGTAAGACCTTAACCGATCTGACCTTAATCAGTCTGGTTTCTATTCTACGGATAGTGACTTGTGAGTTCCATCTCACTGTGGTTTTTCCCATTTGGGTTTCCCTTCCAAATATCTTGTGTTATGGTTGTATTGCTTTTGTGGGTGAATGCTTTACTTGCATTTTGGTTTGCATGTGTGGTAACCGGTCTGTCTGTTAAACTATTTTATCGGTTTGTCTTCAGACTATTTAAGTGTTTTAGTGCATTGATTTTTGGCATACGAATTCACCCCCCCCTCTTAGTATTCATCAATTGGTATCAGAGCCTACCTTTCTATAAGTTTAACCACTTGGAAAGAGATATGGGAGAATACACCTTGAGGGAACTTACTCAATGGCTCACTCAGTCTGAGCAAGCCTATGATGATCTTATGGTCAAATACAAGGCATCTCAAGCAAAAAGGAGAGAACATGCAGAGAAGATGATGGAGCTATCTGAAAGTAGTTCTGAAGATGAAGCAAATATGGAAGTCATGATTGTAGAAGTAAATAAGCTGAATGATTCAAACTCCAATATGAGAAAGGATTTGGAAGGACTGACTATTTGGTTTAGTCAAGAGCTTGAGAACCGGAGAAAAGTTGAAGATCTAGTAAAGGACAAAGATCATGAGATCTCCAAGTTGAAACAAGAGATTAGTGCACTAACTGCTCGCTTTCATGAGAGAAGAATGGAAAAGGAAGACATGCAAGGAGAACTGAACATAGCCATCTCTGAAAATGCAAGCCTAATGGAGACAAATACTGCCATTTCCAAAGAACTCTCTGAGTCAAGGGAAATACTTGCTAAGTTCAGCAAAAGTACTGTCAAACTAGAGCAAAAGCTTGAGTCATCAAGACTAGTAAAGAATACCAATGGACTTGGTTTCTCTAGACATGACGAAGGAGAATCCTCAAGAAAAAATGCTGAAGTATTAGAGAAGCAACTGGCACTCAAAGGAAAAGGTAAGCAAAAATTCAAACCTGTTTGCTTTAACTGTCTTAAAGAAGGACACACTACCAATGTATGTAGGAGAAAAGCCTACAATAATTTTCCTTATTTTATCAACAATGTACCTAGATCCAATAAGTTCAATGGTCATTGTTATGCATGCAACAAGTTTGGGCATAGAGCATTTGAATGCAGGTTTGTCATGAACAATACCGAAAGATATCCTCAGAGGACCCAAGGAGCTGGTCCAGAATCTTTTGTGAATTAGAACCCTAACTGGTTTAATGCTTATAATTATCAATCAAGCAACAATGGTTATCAACCAGCAACCGGATGGAGAGAAAACTATTGGATTTGTCATGGAAATAATCACACTGCTGCTACATGCAAACGAAAGAATGGAAACATGAACAATGGACCTTGGAGAGCACCTGGATTGGTTTGGTATCATTGCAACAAACCAGGTCACATTGCAAGATTCTGCAGAAGTAGAAAGAATATATCTGATGATATACCGGTCACTCAAAAAGGAGAAGTTGATGTTGAAAAAGTTCAAGTGGACATGAACAAAACTTGGAGGAAGAAACCAACAATGTTCGAAGAGTAACCGGTTTCTGCACCTAGTGTAGAAATATCAGAACTGGCAAACTAAGCTCCAAAGAGGCTTAAGGGGAGCAAACGACGAAATGATTGTGAACCCCCAGTTACACTGGTAAAAGACCTTAACCAGTATGTAATACCTGTTGCTTGGCAGAAGACTGGAAATGGTAAAAGAGGCAAATTAGGGTTTACGCCCTAATAGAGGAGCATTAATGGTGGTAGGTGAGAGACATGTATAAAAGCATATTTCAAATCATTTCTCACTATCTGTTTTCGAGCGAAGAAAAGTTTTTCAAAGTACAAAGCGAAGAAAAGGCGATTTGAGCTAAGATTTCAAGAAGTTGACAAGTCTTGAAGGAGATTCAAATCCAGTTTGTAAGCAGTCGTGGAGAACACAAAGCGGTGATTTGGCAACCGACGAAGAGTGGAGTGAACCTGAATCTAGAAGCCCTAAATTTGCATTGTAAAGGTATTTTTCATGTTCTTGAAATATGCAACAATGGCTTCCGCATCTCATACCAGTTCTAGTACAACCATTGAGTTAGAAAGTTTTATTCAAAGGAAGTCCAAATATAATGCCTTATCACAAGTTCTGGCTGGAGTCATAGTTGAAGAAGGAATTTCAGATTATATTGATTGCAAAATAGAAGACCTAGGGTCTTTAGCTATTCATACCCAGTTAGGTTTATTCTATCACAAGGACAAGAAAATCAAACTGGAGTTTAGTATCCTAGAGAAAAAGAAACTCCATAATGCAGTATATTTTCTAGAAGACTTCACAGAGGATCACATCAGGATCATCTTGAGCAGAGTCCATGGTGACAAAATGTACCTAGAGAGGACGCATGATATCACGCCACACACAATTCATGTAGTCACCGATTTTTGCAATACAGGGGAAGTGCCAGCCCTAAGAATGGTAAGCAAAACAGAAATGGCCAAGCTCACTAGTTCATCAAGTGACTCATGAGGAATGATAGTCAACCCTATCAAGGATGATCTAGTGAAGTATGCCTGCATGGTGATAGGCTACAAAACATTCTTAGCCAACAGGATTAATTCTGTATCTGCTGTAGTGGTAAATGCCGCTTACCGGATGATCAAAGAGGATGCATCATTTGACTTATGCATCGGTATGCAGAGGCAACTCTTGTCTAACCTGAAGTCAATTAAATAGGATAATGCACAGAGATTCAAATTCAGACAACTTTTGGTTGGGTTGTTCTTCTATTTCCAAGGCTTCTTTCCTGAAGGAGGAGATGTCTAGTGGTCCCCTGACCAACCGATAACCAAACAAATCAAGGAAAGCATACAAGCCATTGGAACTGGTTACCCTGAGGTGTTGAACAAATATTTTGATGAGTTCAGAAGAAAGATGAGTCAAAGGGTAAGGATCTTAGGTGACATCGTTAAGAAATACAAAGATGACATTTGTTTCACCATTCAGGTTGACAAATGCCTAATGGAGGTTGTTGAGCCTAGAATGGAGGAAGTAGAGCCAATGGGCTATGAGGTTATGTATGATATGCTGGAAGGGTATGCCTCAACCCTTATTGCCTCACCTCTTGTTCCTAAGGCTAAGAGGACCAGAACCTACTTGGAGAGGATCGCACTAGCCAAGGAAACATCTGTTAAGAAAGGAAAAGAACCGGCAACAAAGAAAGCAAAGGTAGTGCCTGCAACATCGGCACCGGCCACCACTGCAACCCCAAGAGTGACCAAGAGGTCACCTGCAAAGAAGAAACCAGAAGTGGCACCGGCAAAATTCTTTGAAAGAAAAAGGAAGACTAAGTCAAATTAACCAAACTCCAAAGAGACTGAGTCTGATGATAAGCCAAAGAAGGCCAGACAGACAAAGAAGATGAAGAAGAATGAACCTGCAACATCTGCACCAGTAAATATTGATATCTCCTCATACAAACCTTTGACACATTATCAAAGGACAATAAAGAATATTAGGAGAAAATTACTTCATGATTTAGTTGACTATTATGATGATTTCAGTGAAGAAGAGAAAGAAGAAGTATTACAGGAAATCATTATTTATTTGTGTAAAAATGACTAGTCACCATCAGAGATTAAAACTCAGACACCGAATTCATTATTTAAAGCATTAGATAATAAATGGTGCATTGCCATTGAAAAAGAACAGGAGATTAGGGAGAAAGTCTTTGTATAGTACTTTCCTGACCTCTCAAATTCAGAATTATTTGATGTCCTGGATCAAAATAAAGGACTCTTCTTCACAAGGAGAAGAAGACTCTGGTTGTTGGAGGGGAGAATTGATGGTGTTGAAAAAGTGACTCATCAGCATATGGATTATGCTATCAATTCTCATAAAGCACGAATGGCCAACCTCCAAGCAGAAAAAGAACTAGTTGTATCCAAACCAGATGAAGTTTTTGATGAAGAAGGAAACCTGGTTGAAGAACCAATCAACACTATTGATGTTGATGCACTAGACATAGAAGATGTCACTCAAGACATACCTTCTGAAGGAACAAAATAGGGGTAACAAGCCGAACAGGGTAGTAAGCAAGCCAAGGACACACTAGAAGTGGCTAAAGAACAGATAGAGAAGAAGAAGAGGGGTGAAGATGAGGAAGAGAAGAGAAAAGAGGAAGAAAAGAGAAAAGAGGAAGAGAAGAGAAAAGAGGAAGAGGAGAAATGGAAAGATGAAGAAAAGAAGAAGCAAGAAGACGATAAGAAAAAGAAAGAAGAAGAGGATAAGGAAGAGAAGAAAAAGAAGGAAGAGGAAGAGAAGAAAAAGAAGGAAGAGGAAGAGAGGAAGAAGAAGGAAGAGGAAGAAAAGAAGAAGAAAGAGAAAGAAAAGAAGAAGAAGGAAGAGGAAGAGAAAGAAGAAGAGAAGAGGAAGGAAACAGAGAGGAAAAAGAAAGTGGAGGAAGACAAGGCACAAGAACAGAAGAAAGAAGCAGACAAGGCAGCAGAGGCAATGAAGAGCACACAGATGGAGACTCTGAAGGCAAACCGGCTGATATCTCTAGTCCTATCGATCTCCAGTCTGCCAGTGAATCGGAGCTTATGCAGAGCATCAAGGTTGCTCAAGAGCGCCTTGAAATCATACGAAGGAAGAAGGAGCAAGATATCATTCAAGTGGCTGTAGACACCCTTACCGGTTTGATCCCTGGTACCAATCTTCCCGGCACTGAATCATCACTAGCACAACTCAAACTACTATGTATTGTAGTGGATGATCAGGTGCAGAGCCTGGAAGAAGCAGCTGAGGCAAATGTCAAGAAAGAGCATCAAAAGGCTCTTAACATTTCTCTGGTGAAAAAATTGAATGAGCTCCGGTCTGAACTTCTGAAAGACCAAAAGGATATAAGGGATGCTTTGGATGAGGAAAACTTGCTACTAAGCAAAATCTGTCAACCCCATCTATTTTGTGATGATGTGCTAACTTAGCAACAAAAGCATCAAATGGACTTACAGTCCTACTTGAGCACATTTAAGCCACCCTATGATTCCTTTGCAACTTATGGGCAAACCATTCACCGATTCCAGATCCAGTCAGCCAAGATGGAGCAAGAGATCAGCACACGATCTAGGGATTTGCAGGAGCTTCAATTGGTTTTACTTCCACGTCTGCAAATTCTTCAGAAGTGTTATCTGAACCTGGATGCCTTGACAGTCACATAGGAACTAAGCACAATTGATGCCATGGAGGAACAAGTATCCCAAATGCAAATAGAGAAAGAAGTGGCAACCTCCCTACTTGAGTCCTGGGCTCTATCCATGAAACAATGTTTGTAGGACTATAAATCGGTTTTTCACAAATATTATTCATTATTGTCATAAACTTTTATTATTTCAATATTAAATGGAAACAGGATTATTCAGTGGTACTTTTTCATTGTTGGCAAAGGGGGAGAAGTATCTGTTTTTAAAATTTTGATCTTCTGATAAAGGGGGAGAAGTACTCTATCTATTTTTGGACACAAATAGGGAGAAGACTATCTTTTTTTTTTTTAAACTCTGATATATGCTATATGCTCTGATGTTTATGCTCTGTATGCAAAATTGCTATACATTGTATTGATTAAGGGATAGTGTATATGCTTAGGGGGAGCAATTTTGTTAATGGCATGTTTTTTATTGTAAAACACTTAGACGTCCAAATTCTATTTTCCTAAGTGTTGCCATCAATGCCAAAGGGGGAGATTGTTGGTATTTTTTATGTTTATGTTGTGATTGTCATTGATGGACACACACTTGTATTGAGATCCCCTATATGTATGAGCTAGAGCTCAACCGATATTTGTTCCAACTGATATGTTGTATTCTAGTCTTTAGACTATTGGTGATTTTGTAGAATGTGTTTCCCGGTATGAAGCGGCATGTCGACCCCAAGCAGTTCAAAGATCTCAAGTGGTACGAGGAAGGAAAGTAGCATAACACATTCTTACCAGTATTCATTTTTGTCAAACCAACAACCGGTATTTTGTATGAACCGGTAATACTGTGTGATGAGTTACCAACCAACATTTTGTGATGAGTTGCCAATCCACCGATTGATTGATGGTGCTGACACACTAACAGTGCTTTTTGTGTCGTGTTACTGAGTATGTCTAGATTCATTGAACCTAGGAAATTGTAATGTAATCCTATTGGACTAACATGAAATCATATTCCTTTAAAAGGACATCATGTCTAGGGTTTTTGTTGTTACTGAAAGGTTTATGTTGTGCTAGGGTTTAAGGTGATTATTGAGTTGTTGAAGAGTGATATTATCTAAGAAGATCAAGTTGTAACTAAGAGAGATAGAGAAGACTGAAGTAATGTTGGAATGCATTAGCAGTGAACTATACTGGATCTAATCAAGCAGTCTGTGCTATTAGATAGATCAAACACTTGTTGATTACTCACATCTTTGACAAGTCTATAGCCCTTAACTGGGTAGGCCTAAAAGCCTTTGTAAAATCCTCTAACAAGGTGGTTCACCACTTTGAATCTAAAATCCTCTAGTAAGGTAGTCCTTAATCAGACTTATCTCCTTACAGAGATTGAGATTCCTATCAGGATATATTCTGGTGAAGAACATTGTAAGACCTTAACCAATCTGACCTTAACCGGTCTAGTTTCTATTCTGTAGATAGTGACTTGTGAGTTCCATCTCACCATGGTTTTTCCCATTTGTGTTTCCACGTCAAATATCTTGTGTTATGGTTGTATTGCTTTTGTGGGTGAATGCTTTACTTGCATTTTGGTTTGCATGTGTGGTAACCAGTCTGTCTGTTAAACTGTTTTACCGGTTTGTCTTCAAACTGTTTAAGTGTTTTAGTGCATTGATTTTTGGCATACTAATTCACCCCCCCCCCTCTTAGTAATCATCAAGGAATTCCTCAAGGTTCACAAACAATTCTTCCACCAACTGGTTCATAACCAGCTCTAATACCACTTGATGCAACCATAACCGGTAAAACTCTCAAAGAGATTTAATCATCTTACGCAGCAAGAGTAACACAACAAAAGCAATAAGAAAACATAGCATGATTACAACAACAGATCATGTTATTTCCTAAGAACTTCCAAAAAACAACTGGTATCATCATACAATCATCTTAGAACATCTGGTAGTTAACCAATTACATGCAGGCTACAAGCCAAATACAATCCAACTAGGACTCTCAGAATCAACCAGATCATGAATTACCAATCTCAATCCTTATTCTGATTTCTACTTTCTCTATCCTACAAATTATTATATAATACCATATATATACCCTCTGGAACATATCTGGGTTGACCATAAGAGATTACATTTACCAATGCAGGAAAATGAAATGTGTAACAAGGTCGGCCCTAAGAATGAAAGAAATCCTTTCAGAAAAAAACAACCAAGAAGATCAGATCAGCAGGAAGGTTGACCACATACCCAAGAATATCGGACAAGACCCCAAAAAGATCCACATGCCAAGAACCACTTGGGTAATGAAGGAAAGTTAGCCGATAAGAACAAGAACTATCCCGAAACCCAGAAACAGTCAACTAAGAGTGATAACTAGCCAGAAAAGAATCCAAAAGGACTGAAAATTTGGAATTAAGAACATGAACCATCCTGGAAATCAAAAATAGGATCTTCCATGAAAAGAAGGCAGCTACCGGTACCTACTAATAAGAACACACAAAACTGCACACTAAAGTGAACAAGAACTAAACTGAAAGGAAATATTTCTAGTTGATGCAAGATTGCTGATAGAGCGGGGATTCTCTTGCATCTTGGGACCTCAAAGAGATCAATTAGGACCAGTCAGCAAGAGTAAACATAATGGAAACACAAGTATATGATGGGGGCAATGTAGAATTGAATGAATTATATCATGAAAATTGATTACAATTAACCGATAACATCCAGATTACGGAAACTGACTCACTGGCCTACTAAAATATGATGAATTATAGAAAAGGTCATGACCAGAACCTCAAAAATCTTGATCTAGCTTATATATTCTATATTTTCTCTGATCAAAATTCTAATGCTCAATTATAATTATTTATATGATCCAAGGGGATCCGGATGGCCCAAAAAAGGATCAAACACCGAAGAACAAGACCTAACATTTAAAACCATCAAGGTCAGCCTCTGCCAAAGAGATTCCTCCAAAAAATCCAAAGGATGAAGTGTGGATCAAAGGGAAGGTTGGCCACACACCAAGGAACATAAGAAACAATTCTTAGGGCCCCGCAAGCTATGGAAGGGATCTGGTAGATCACTAATGCAAATAGGTCCAATCGATTTCGGTGCGAGAAAACTGTCTCAAAAACTGGAATCGATAACTTGCCGGAAAATGATCCAAATTCTTCGCGGTTTGGGAATAAGGTAGATCATCAAGTCCTCAAGAAAAATTCAACTCCTCAAGATCCAATGAGCCAATGCCAGAAAATGCATAATGCAATGTTGAAACTACAAAAACATAAAGAAAAACAGAAAGGAAATATTTTTGGTTGATGCAAGATTGCCAAGAACAGGGGATGCTCCTGCATCAGACATTCGGGCTTGTTGAAAATGAGTCTCTCACTTTGTTGGGGTTAGAGGAAAACCAAGGAGGTCTACCTCTACCTAAGAAATACAAGATGAACCTTCAACTAGTTTGTTCTTCCCCTTTACTAGATTCTCCTTATACTTATTGCTCTGGGTACTACGCCCAATCTTACTATCCAAAATGTCTTCAATCTGATCTAATTCCTTTCGGGGTAACTATTTCCCCAAGTCTGCAATATTGCCCTCACTAAATTTTGGTTCATGATACTAATGTAGATCTACAATGTTAAATATAGGTGAAATACTTAGACTATCCGGTAACTCCACTTCATATGCATTTTCGGAACTGAACTTTCTCAAAATCTTACAAGCTCCAAACTTCCTCATCTGCAACTTGTTATAGGTTCCAACTGGGAAAATTTATTTTTAAGATACACCATCACTTCATCACCAAATTCAAATTCCTTATGTCTCCTCTTCTCATCTTCTTTCTCCTTATACTTTTTGTTCATGTCCTCCAAATGTTGCTTAACTTGAATATGTAAGTCCTTTATGTGATTTGCAAATTCTTCTGCTTCTGAAACTTCTCTGGTTTTCACTACCGATATGTCTTAATTCTAATATACCTCTCGGGTGTGCTCCAATAACAATCTCAAAAGGTGTCCTTCCAGTACTCTTATTTACTAGATTATTGTAGGCAAACTCTGCTTGTGCAAGAATCAAATCCCACCTTCCGGTTTTGTCTCCAACTAATCATCTTAACAAATTTCCCAAGCTTTGATTAGCTACTTTTCTCTATCCATCAGTCTGTGGGTGAAAAGTAGAACTAAACTTCAAACCTGTCTTCATCTTCTTCCAAAGTGTTCTCCAAAAATAACCAATAAACTTGGTATCTCTATCTAAAACTATGCTCTTAGGTAATCCATGCAATCTCACTACTTCCTTGAAAAATTGGTCAGCTATATGCACTGCATCTGATGTTCTCTTACAAGGTATGAAATGACCCATCTTCAAGAATCTATCCACTACCACAAATATAGAATCATTCCCTCTTTGTGTTTTAGGCAATCCAATGTAATGGTGAAAACTGAATTATGAAGAGATCAAGAGGAAAGCTTTTCTTCCCTCCAAGGAGAGATGAAAGTTTCACTATGGATTTCCCTTCATACACTTTATCCACATTACATTTAAAAGAGGGGGGAAAATTCACTAGATCCAACCTCTTAGGAAAGAGATTGAATACTAAATGAATCGATAATGGTGTGAAATGACAAGTTAACCCCTCTTTTAGAATGAGTAATGGTCGAATTATGTGTTTTGAGACTAAGTCTAAAAGTAGAAAAGAATTGATTATAACTTGAAATAGAAGTGTGGGATGAAACTATGCACCTGGATCTGGCTATAATATGTCAAGACGAAGCTGCCCTATGAATTTGAGGAAAAGTTGTCAAGACCATGTTGAAAGTGCACGCAGTCCTTTGAAAAATCCATGAAACAAAAATGGTGTTTCCACCTCAATGAATGGAGTCCAAATCTACAAATATAGCTGTGCACCTGTAACCTACACACGAAAAAGAGAGGAAAATGGATTGGGATTGAGGGTTTGCCTTCAGGTCAAACCCCAGTTTTGGAATTAACCAAATGATGAAAGAAAGTACTTGCAAGTAAATGTAAATGAAAGACTAAAATGTAAATCACCTCAAGGGAGGTTGTAGATATAATTTCTTGTTTGAAATTGAATGTTGAAAGGGATCTCCTCTTCAATGGTTGAATCCTTGACTTGAATGCAACACCTTGCCTTGAAGGGAGACTTGTGAATGCTCAATGCTTGAAAGGGATGCTTGAATGCTCTTGAATGCTTGAAATTATGCCCACTCTTTGCTTATTGATCTTATGCCAATTTCCACCTTATCCAACTTATGCAAATGGGAGGGGAAATGAGATATATATATTCATCAATTAGGGTTAATTGACTGATTTTTTGTCATAAGTCAGCATAGGGAAATTTTTCCCACTGAAAAAGAAAAGACCAATGCAAAGATAGGATAAAGGGGGCCCCAAAATAGGGTAGTGACAGCGGCACCATGCCCCTATCCTAGAAGGAGAGGGGTGCCATGACCCTATCCTAGGGGGGACAAGGGTGCCATGCCCCTATCCCGCCCTTATCTTAGGATAGGAAGCAGGTTCAAGTAGTGCGGGGGGCAGAAAAAGAGCATTTTTTGGGGATTGAGCAAGTCTCGAGTCTTTGATCAAGATTGGGAATTCGATTTTCCAACGTGAAGACTGTAATTTGGTCAAAAGTTGCAAGGATCGCAATTTTATGACACTACATTTAGCACCCACTTTAGTAAGAGTATAAGCATATGCCAATACTGTCGGTAAAGTACAAGGAAACAAGATTGAAATACTTCTACCATGTTAAGGAGGTAAGATACACCAAGCCCCCAGTGGACTTAGGATCTTACAACATCGATTGACAAAGTAAAAGGGAAGATGAAAAGAGAGAACAATGACTGCAAGTAGCAAGATTCCCCTCACTATGAGTCATGACAAGCAAGGATACAAAAAATTACAAAGAAAAGCCCATTTCACTAAGTAACTTTAAGTATCAAGAAGGAAAATATGAGCGGAGTGTATGCCCCCACGTTAAAGCGATTGTGCATGCCTTATCAGGAATGATTTCTTTAAGGAAGAATACATCCAAGAGAAAAAGAGAGAGAGGGAGCATGTTATCACAAGGATTTAGCCCCCAATTGAGGAATAAACCCAAGGATAATGAACACAAGACATGAGGTAGTTTTTCTTTCCTTGAGGTTAGTATGTTGTATGATAACTCATGTATATGATATATGTATGTACATATAATAATCATCATTCCCCAAAGAAAGGACACTACGTTGAAGAAAGGGAATAGAGGATGTCTTTTTGAGACAACATGAAAGAGAACAAAAGATATCTCAATGCTTTGCATTGTCTTCAAGTAGACATTAAGGGAAAAATAGAAGAACAAGGATACACATAGATGAATAGTTACAAAGAGCAAGAGAGGAGAGAAGGAAAAGATCTACAGTGCTAATGTTGCTAATCTAGCACGTCATCCACCTCCCGATCTTGTTGATCACTATTTTGGGAAGGCGAGAAATATGCTAGAGGAGTGACATCAAGCATAGCAAATGGAGCAATCACAAGATCCAAACAAGGACTATGCTCATGTGCTAAGTCACTTTGTTCGATTCTAGGAGCTCCGGTTAGGGTTTTTGAAAATTCAGTTGATAAATGCTTGTCAACATCAACATGTTCATTAGGAGTTGTATTTCCATCATGAATAACATTTTCACTCATTTCTTCATCAAGATTTATAGAAAGAGGAGCGCGAACACGAATAGGAGTAAAACCATCACTTTTTTTTTGGAATTTACAATTTGGAGATGTAGGTTCAAAATATTTCTTAGGAGAAAAGGGAATCATGTCCACTATTGGAGTCTTGGGAGATTGAATGTTTTGAGGAACAACTTCATGAGCTCAAGCATAATGCCTTTTTCGGTGGTCTCTTGCACAATGACTTCGTCGAGTCTTAGTAGAAGACTGAGAAAAAGGAGGAACATTTGTTGAAGGAGGAATAGTCTCCTCTTTGATAATTGAAGGTTTAGGTTGAGGTCTTTTAGGTTGGACAAGAGGAGAGGCGGGCCTCTTCTCTCTATAAGAGGAAGGAGGTGGAACTACACCATATAAAGGAGAAATATTAGGTATAGGAAGGAGACCGGGTCCATCATTGGTAGGTGGTACATGTCTAACCTTAGAAGAAATATTCATGTTCTTTTGAGGAGAAGGCATAGTTACATCCATAGGAATAGGTTGAGGAAGATTAGTCCTATCCATTAGGGGAAGGATTTCATCTTCAAGAAGGATGGGAATGTCAATTGTTGGGGATCTATGCTGACTTAAGGATAAGATCATATCTTTCTTCCATTTTTGATAAGATTGGAAAAGAGCATCGCTCCTTTGTGGAAGAGATTGAAATTGCTTAGGCCAAAAGAAATCAATAGGAACACTAGGGATTATGTCAGATGGTCAAAATAAGCTATGGTTAACAGTTATGATTTCTCCATTGTGGGGAAATTTCAAACACTTATGGATTGGAGAAGCAATATCCTTCATGGAAGATAGCCAAGGGTAGCCCAACTTCACATGGAATTGCTTGGAGGAGGGAATGATAACAAAGTTGACATCCGTAGATTTAGTGTGAACTTAAATAGGAAGGGTGATACAACCAATTGATGCAGAGAGCACAGCAGGAAGTGTCAAATGGACTCACAGTCTCTCAGACTCAAAAGGTGACTATTCCAAATTATTCTACCTTACCCACACTTGGTAAGGAAGTGTAAGACCACCCTCACACAACCTTAAGACCTACACAAGACCAAACCCAATCCCTTATGGGTTACTCAACTTAGACTCAAAAGTAGCTTTAGGGACTCAATCTCTTAATGAGGCTCAAACAAGGAAAATGCCTCAAATCTATTGTCTGATGCTAAATAGTAGTAGGGACACCTTCTATGACCCTAACCAACTCAAAATCCAACCACTAAGTGGCTGCCCCAAACCTTACTATGCCAACTTCACCTTTTGGGCTTACTCGGCTACTAGGTCTGTCAGCAAGGAACCGATCAATACAAGACAAACTTGACAAAGGACATGGTACTATTTTTGTTGATTATGGTAAAATGTTCCCCAAGAGGACAGAGCCTCACCTTACTCTTGCACTATCAAACTCTCACTTGGTTCACAGGCCTAATTGGCCAATCCAAGCTTGGAACACCAGCAAGCACTTGATGATGGGTTCATAAGGCTTGGATAGAGTCTTAGGAAGTTTGTTCAACTTTTTTTCTTGCCTCTCAATAGCTTTTACCAGCCCCTTGGTTCTTTTTACTGATCGGCACACTTCAAACATCAAAGTGCAGGCTAAATACATGAGGATATTTAGCCTATGGCTTACACAAACACCAAGCAATCTTCTTCACCAGGTCCTGGGCATTTAGGATGTTATAGTACACCATCATACCTTGAAAATTTCAAAGGTACTTGAATTGACACCCCTATAATTGCAAGATATGTGCAATTTAGCAGTAAAACCCCAAAGCCCTAGGGTTTGCAGCAGTTTAGAGGAAAAATTCAATAACTTCCTCAATTCAACACCAAAATCTATCAGAATAGAACTAACTAAAAGGTATTTCACATGTTCATATGACCATGGGCTTGTTTCAGGCTTTCAAATCTGTATAGAACCATACAGTCATGAGTTTTCTCAGAAAAATTGGTTTTTTATCAGAATTTTGTGCAATTTTTACATCTCAATCCCTTCAAACCTTTTGGAAGTCAAATTCAAAGCCTAAATAGGCTTCCCCTAATAGGCTCAACCAAACCAAGGTGTTTGGGAACCGTTGGAGCCTTTGTTTAACTAAATTTCAAAAGTTGCACAAAACTGTCAAAAGTTGTCAACTCCAATTTTGATAGTTTTTGCATTTTTTGCAATTTCAACATTTATGACCCCTAACCATTCCAAAATGGTTTTAATATGACCATATGGATCCCAAAAAATCAAAATCAACCTCCTAATGCCAAAACTAATCACTACAAGAAAAAATGACTACTAGACCTAATAGGATCCAAGTGGACTAAGGCAACTCTAGGTTTATAGAATGACCTAAGAGTCCCTTGACCACACAAAAAAAAAAGGATCACCAAGACATGGATGGTCATCACACATCCTTATTACAAGAAAAAAATGAAAAAGAAAACAAAATGCCACAAAGAAAAGTCAAGGTTCCCTGCACCATGCTCCACAGGTTCAAAAGAACTCAAGTCCCTTGAGTTGGAATGCTCTAAAACTGAAACCCTGCCTTTTCAATGGCCTCCTTAGTCATCCATGTGGCTTCCTCCAGGGGTTGGTGTTTCCATTTGACCAAGTATTCATAGTACACCTTCCTCCTAGTTTGTTTAGTCACCCTCTTGTCAAGGATACTTTCAATCTCAAGAGTAGATGGTTGTGATATCTCCTTGAGTGATTCATCATGCTGCATCCTTTGCTCACCTACAACAAAAACATCATCTATAGATCCTTTATAAGGATAAAGGTCAGCAACATTAAAGATAGGTGACAAACCAGTAGATGAAGGTAGATCAACTCGATATGCATTATTCCCACATTTTTTGAGGATCTTACAAGGACCAAGCTTTCTCATCATCAACTTGGTGTACTTCTCCTTGGGCAATCTTTCCTTTTTCAAATGTACCATCACCAAATCACCCACTTTGAATTGCAAATCTCTTCTTTTCTTATCTGCTGCTATCTTATACTTTTCTATGGTATGGTGCAGTCGGTTCCTTACTTGATCATGCACATCCTTCATTAACTCTACAAAATCTTCAGTCAAAGCACTCTTCTTCTCCAAATGACTAACATCTTTGAGTTCCATTATCCCTCTAGGGTGTACACCATAAACAACTTGAAAAGGTGTCATACCTATACTCTTGTTAATGGAATCATTTTAAGAAAATTCAGCTTGTGCCAAAATAGAATCCCAACTTGAATCATATTCTTGTGTTAGGCATCTCAAGAGGTTTCCAAGTGACCTATTGATAACCTCAGTCTGTCCATCTGATTGAGGGTGATATGCTGAAGATAAGGCAACATTGGTGCCAAGCTTTTTCCATAAGGTCCTCCAAAAGTGACCTATAAACTTAGGATCCCTATCTGATATGATTGACATACACAATCCATGAAGTCTAACTACCTCTTTAAAGAATAAACTTGCAACATGTGAAGCATCATGAGTGGTTTTGCAAGGAATAAAGTGAGCCATCCTGGAAAATTTGTCCACAACCACATACACACTGTCATAACCAAATTTGGTTCTTGGAAGACCAAGCACAAAGTCCATACTTACTGAATCCCATAGCTTTGAAGGGATAGGTAATGGTGTATATAATCCTGCATTAGATGTTTGGCCCTTGGCCCTCTAACAAATAAAACAAGTCTCAACAAACTTTCTTACATCAGTCTGAAGTTTAGGCCAATAATAAAATCTTCTTACCAACTCCAATGTTTTATCTATCGCAAAGAGACCTGCTAGACTCCCATAATTCTTTTCCTTGATTATATTCTCCCTTACTGATCCTTTAGGTATACAAAGCAAACCACCTTTGAACAAAAATCCATCTTGTATCAGAAACTCAGAAAAATCAGTATGATACCTTGCTGTCCTATCCATGCATACCTTGTAGATTTCCATGAAATCATCATCCGTAGCATACATGTCCTTTATTATGTGTATACCTGCACTTTCCAATTGAACTTCTTGGATGGTTAAACTCCTCCTACTTAAAGCATCAGCAACCTTGTTAGCAACACCTTTCTTATGTTTTATGGTAAAAGTATAAGATTGCAAGAATTCCATCCATTTAACATGTCTATGATGACGTTTCTCCTGCCTATTTAGAAAACTCAAAGCATGATTATCTGTGAACACAATAAATTCCTTAGGGAGTAGGTAGTGCCTCCATTTTCTCAAGGCTTGGACCATAGCATAGAGTTCAAGGTCATAGGTAGAGTACTTTTGTTTAGCCTCATTCAACTTTTCACTAAAGAAGGCTACTGGCCTCCCTTCTTGGCTTAGGACTCCTCCAATAGCCCTATTGCTAGCATCACATTCTATCACAAAAACTTTATGAAAATCTGGAAGTACAAGGGTGGGAAGTTCTGCAATCTTCCTTTTCAACGTCTCAAATGACCTACTGGCTTCATTGGTCCATACAAACACACATTTCCTTCCAACTTTTATGGTATCTATGAGTGGAGCACAAATTCCACTAAAGTTTCTAATGAACTTTCTCTAGAAACTACACAAGCCATGAAAACTTTTTACCTCAGTTTCATTGGTAGGTGCTAGCCAACTCAGGATGGCTTCAACCTTGGATGGATCCATTTTCAAATTTCCTTTTGAGATGATAAATCCTAGGAAAACCAACTCTTCTTGCCTGAATGAACACTTCTCAAGGTTGATTTTCAATTGCTCTTCATGGAGTTTCTTGAGGACCATGTCTAGGTGTTTGAGGTGCTCTTCCTTGCTACTGCTAAACACCAAAATATCATCCATATAGACTACAACAAACTTGTTAATGAAAGGTGCTAGGACTTCATTCATCAAGCGCATAAAAGTGCTAGGAGCATTAGATAAACCAAAAGGCATTACAACCCACTCAAACAAACCTTCATTGGTCTTGAAAGCTATTTTCCATTCATCTCCTTGTCTGATCCTTATCTGATAGTATCCACTTTTGAGGTCAATCTTTGAGTAGTACTTAGCTCCTCCTAAACAATCCATGAGATCTTCCAATCTAGGCATAGGAAAATGGTATCTAATGGTTATCTTGTTGATTTCTCTAGAGTCAACACATAATCTCCAAGTTCCTTCTTTCTTAGGTGCAAGGACTGCTAGTACAGCACAGGGACTAACACTTTTCCTTATGAAACCCTTCTCCAACAATTCTTGAATCTTCCTTGCTATTTCTGCATTTTGTTCAGGGGTGAGTTTGTAAGCAGCCTTATTAGGCAAAGTGGCTCGTGGGATCAGATCTATACATGACTGATCATACTTTCAGGGGGTAAGGTATCATTGGTACCATCTGCAACAATTCCTTTATATTGTTCCAACAGATCAGCAATCTCCTTGGGGCCTACATTCTTCAACAAATTCTGATTTTTCTCTTGCTTGGGTATGTTGTCCCTAGGCTTCATCACAATAGCAAAACACATGGTCTGGTCCTCCTTTAGGCCTTTCATGAACTCCTTCTATCCAACCAACATCACACTGCCAGTTGAGTTCTTTTCCTGCCCATCAATCGGTAAGGAAGTCATTGTGAAATTTTCACCATTCTTCTTAATGTGATACACATTCTTCTTGCCATCATGTTGTACACTCATGTCATACTGCCAAGGTCTCCCTAGAAGAATATGGCAGGCATCCATAGTCACTACTTCACACAAAACTTTTTCTTCATAACCACCGATTGAAAAACTGACCCAACATTGCTCATTAACTAGTGTTTGTTGCTCCTTATTCAACCATGATACTTTATAGGGGTTAGGATGGGGTATTTTTTCAATCCTAACTTCTCAATCATCTCAGTAGAAGCCAAGTTCTCAGTAGAACCATAATCAACTATTACTCTACATACTTTACCATTCACCAAACATTTGGTTCAGAACAAGGACTTTCTCTGTGGTGGCTCCTTGTTGATTGATGCCAAAAGTGTTCTATTGAACATAATACATTCTCCATTTACTAGATCAGCAAGTCTTGATGAGGAGGTGTGATATGAAGTGGTACTTTGCTGGTCATCATCTTGGGCTAGCTGCACCCTTCTTTCTCCTTGCTAGCCTGAACTGTTGCTTGCTTTCTCAGGACACCTAAATGACTGCTGACCTACTTGGTTACATGAGAAACATCTCCCAGTGAATACATTAGGGCCTCTACCTCCAAATCTGCCCCTTCCATTGCCTCTTCCACCTCTAGGTTTGCTTCTATAACTAGAATCTTTCTCAACATCTTGTTGGCTACTCTCACCTTGAGGTCTTGATGATGAACTTCTGCCTTGAAATCTACCTCTGCCCCTAAAGTTCTGATTACCTCTACCACCCTTTTTTCTTTTCTCACCTCTCTTTCTTTATTTTTCTTCTATTTTCAATGCCATTTGATGACACCTATGGACTGATTCAGGGTTACACAGGCTTAATTCATCTTGAATATTGTATTTCAGTTCGTTCAAGTACCTAGCCAACTTCTGATTTTTAGTTTTGGATATTTTAGTTTTCAAGGTAAGTTTGTGAAATTCCTCTATATAGGTATTGACATCCATATCTTTTTGTTTCAGGTTATGTAGCTTCTTGTGGAGGGCAACTTCATAATCTTCTGGTACAAATTGCTTCTTTATCTCAGCCAACATCCTCTTCCATGTGGTGATGGGTGCCTTGTTGTTCTAAACCCTCTCATTCTACAGGAAGTTCCACCAACTCAATGCTGGACCCTTCATCTTTGATTTGGCTATCTTCACCTTTGAACTCTCAAGTGTATCATCACATTCAAAGTAGTTTTCAAGGGCTTCCACCCAATCCATGCATTCTTCTACATTCATCTTTCCCATGAACATAGGGACATCTGGTTTGCTATCCTTTCTTCCTACTCTTTCAAGAGCCTCCAAGAAATGTCTTTGGTCTACTGGCATGTTCAACCTCTCCAACCAAGATACAGGTCTTCTTCTTCTTCCTCATACTCCTCTTCTTCCTTTCTTCCTTCTTGTCTTTGCTTGAGTCTCTCCAACTCCATCTCCATCTTCTTGCTCTTTGCAAGGTGCTCCTTGAGAATTTTGGCTAACTCCTTATTGGTAACGTTTTGAGGGAATTCATCCCCATAATTTCCTTCATTTTCTGACATCTTCCACCACCTGGGATCTTAGTAGTGCTCTGATACCACTTGATGCAGAGAGCACAGCAGGAAGTGTCAAATGGACTCACGGTCCTCAGACTCAAAAGGTGACTATTCCAACTTAGTCTACCTTACCCACACATGGTAAGGAAGTGTAAGACCACCCTCACACAACCTTAAGACCTACATAAGGCCAAACCCAATCCCTTATGGGTTACTCAACTTAGACTCAAAAGTAGCTTCAGGGACTCAATCCCTCAATGAGGCTCAAACAAGGAAAATGCCTCAAATCTATTGTCTGATGCTAAACAGTAGTAGGGACACCTTCTATGACCCTAACCAACCCAAAATCCAACCACTAAGTGGCCACCCCAAACCTTGTTATGCCAACTTCACCTTTTGGGCTTACTCGGCTACTAGGTCTGTCAGCAAGGAACTGATCAATACAAGACAAACTTGACAAAGGACAGGGTACTATTTTTGTTGATTTGGAACCTCCAACATATGGTAAAACATTCCCCAAGAGGACAGAGCCTCACCTTACTCCTGCGCTATCAAACTCTCACTTGGTTCACAGGCCTTATTGGCCAATCCAGGCTTGGAACACTAGCAAACACTTGATGATGGGTTCATAAGGCTTGGATAGAGTCTTGGGAAGTTTTTTCAACTTGTTTTCTTGCCTCTCAATGGCTTTCACCATCCCCTTGGTTCTTTTACTGATCAACACACTTCAAACATCAAAGTGCAGGCTAAATACATGAGGATATTTAGCCTATGGCTTACACAAACACCAAGCAATCTTCTTCACCAGGTCCTAGGAATTTAGGATGTTATAGTACACCATCTCACCTTTCAAATTCAAAGGGACTTGAATTGACCCCCCTAGAATTGCAAGATATGTGCCATTTAGAAGTAAAACCTCAAAGCCCTAGGGTTTGCAGCAGTTTAGAGGAAAAATTAGATAACTTCCTCAATTAAACACCAAAATCTATCACACTAGAACCAACTGAAAGGTATTTCACATGTTCATACAACCATGGGCCTATTTCAGGCTTTCAAATCCATACAGAACCATACAGTCATGAGTTTGCTTAGAAAAACTAGTTTTTTATCAGAATTTTGTGCAATTTTTACATCTCAATCCCTTCCAACCCTTTGGAAGTTGAATTCAAAGCCTAAATAGGCTTCCCATAATAGGTTCAACTGAACCAAGGTGGTTGGGAACCATTGGAGCCTTTGTTTAACTAAATTTCAAAAGCTACAGAAAACTGTCAAAAGTTGTGAACTCCAATTTTGACAATTTTTGCATTTTTTGCAATTTCAACATTTATGACCCCTAACCATTCCAAAATGGTTCTAATATGACCATATGGACTACAACACATCAAAATCAACCTCCTAATGCCAAAACTAATCACTATAATAAAAAATGACTACTAGACCTAATAGGATCCAAGTGGACGAAGGCAACTCTAGGTTTATAGAATGACCTAAGAGTCCCTTGACCACACAAAAAAAAAAGGATCACCAAGACATGGATGGTCATCACACATCCTTATTACAAGCAAAACATGAAAAATAAAACAAAATGCCACAAAGACAAGTCAAGGTGCCCTGCACCACCAATGGTAGGACAACAAAATCCATCAAATAACTTAACAACCACATTAGAGTCATCATAAATCGGTTTATGTAATTGTAAAGTGAAAAGATACTTCACAGTGATGACATTAACCATGCAGGAGTGATCAACAAGAGCACCATGGAAAGGTATGTCCTTAACCTTCACAACTATGTATAGAGGACCATCAGGTGCTCTAATGATCTCACTAGGGTCAAATGTGATACATAAGTCCTTAGGTTTCCTTTATTTCTCTACCATATTCACCAAATTCTGAACTATACTAGTCATATCAAAAGGAGAGAGAGAGGTATGTTCAGTCTCAATCATGTTAGAGGTATGAGAAGGTAAAGGATCAGTAACAATGTTAAGATTTTGATTAGAAGGGCCTACTAATTTGTTTCCTTTATCATTAACACCTACCACAGATATAGTATTATTGTCAATCAAATCTTGAATCTTACTTTTCAATGCAAAATATTTCTCAATGTCATGACCTGGTTGACAATGAAATTGACAAAAAGAATTATTATCAAAGTAGGGTGACGTTGTCTTAGAAGAGTCAATTGGTTTTATGGATGGAAGTTTAATAACATTTCTTGGTAACAACTGAGACATAATGCTATGTAAAGATTCATTCAAAGGAGTAAATTGTCTTTCTCTTTTAAAAAATTTAGAAATAGGAGGCACACTTATTGTAGCATTCACATTGTTATTGTTGATGTTGTCGTTGAATTTGTTGAATCCTTTTCTTGGTTTGAACTTTGCAAATGGTTTTTGAGCACTGTCACCCTTATCACTCGGAGCCATAGAAGTGGATTTCTCTAGTTGACTCTAAGTCAGTTGATAATTGTGAAGTGTTGCGCACAACTGTGGAAATGAAGTAAACTTAGAAAGGAGAAGTTTGTTTCTAATATCTTTTTGCAAATTACAAATGAAAATTCTTTGAATATAATTATTAGGCACTTGAAAAGAAAATTGAGAACACAAATTCTTATATCTACCAATGAAATCAATCACTTTTTCTTTAACACCTTGTTTACAATGCATTAAATCAGTCAAAGTAATATTAGGACCTATGTTGTTTTGAGATTGTTGAATAAAAGAATTTTCTAATTGTTGAAAAGAAGTAATAGAATAGGAAGGTAAAGAGCAATACCACTGTAAAGTCTTATCTCTCAATGTTCTAGTAAATAATTTTGCAAGCAATCTCGGATCATAAGCAAAATCGGTACACAAAGTTTGGAATGTCTTGATATGTGTTAAAAGATCACCTTTTCCATTATAGAGTTCCAATTGAGGGACTTCAACATGTTTAGGAGGGATGAATCTAACAATATTAAGAGAAATTGGGCTCACAACATCGAACGTGGGCACACAAAACTTCGATTGACTCATAGAAGCGATTTGTTGTTGTAATGATAATACAGTTTGAGCAAGATTGTTAATGGTCACTTCGATAGAAGGATTGATGTTAGACATGGTTGACTGAGAAGGTGGTGTGATGTTATTGAAGGAAGGCATTGATTGAGAATAAGGTGTTGGGACATTATGATAAGTAGGCATAGGTGATGATTGAGTAGGTAATTGGACACTTAAAGGAGGAATAAAACTGTTGTATGAATTGCCCCCTTGTGTCACATTGATTGGTTTAGGGATAAAAAGAATTCTTATTGAAGACATAGGTAAAGATGGAGGATTAAATGAAGAAGAGGGATTTCCCCATGACTAATGGTTGTAGGTATGACATGTTGAGTTGATGTAGTTGTTAGGCTAACTGGTGAACAACTGAGATGGGGGGAGTGAATCAGTTGTTAACAAATTATAGCATTTAATCCATAATACAACTTCAAACCAGAGCACATGAGTATTCAAATACCAGTAAAGCATAAACAGATGTTGGTAGACACAAATACCAATAAACAATGCAACTTAACAATTAAATAGATAATCAATGCAAAGCAACCATACCACATAGTACCATGATTTGTATGTGGAAAATCTAGAAAGGGAAAAACCACAGTGGGAAGCCTACCCACAGTCAGATGATACTTTTGCAGAAAGTATGTGTTACAAAGAGGGGCATGCACATGTAGGAAGGCACACTACCTAGAGTGTACTACTCATTACAAAAGAGTCTCACTGACTACAGAGGTTAAAACCACCTCAAGATATTTGGACAATAATCCAATAGAGTGAACTGCCAGAGATAGCATCTACCATGCTTGATTATAGTCTCGGTTAAGCTCAATACCAAAGGCCTTTGACCTCTTCCTTAATTCCAATTTGATCACCTATGATTGACATGATCCTTCGCATAAGATATTATAATTCATGACCACGATACCCAATCTACAATGAGATCTTACAATCATTTATACCAACCCTAAGAGTTGAACCAACTAGGTCGGCCACCTAAAAGATATTACAATAAGATCATTACATAAATCCATTTTACAATGATATGCCATGTCAGCTTAAAACTGAAACAACAATTACAAATCCATAAATAATCCCAAAACATCATGGTAACATGTAGAGTACACATTAGTATGATACCAGTCCATAACCTAGATAGGCACTAGACCTATTCTAGGTCCACCACGCTAAAACAATGTCTTCAAGCAATTGAAACATGATCAAAGAACATCTTCAGCATCCTGAAATCAATCTAGAAGCCGCAGCAACACCACTTATGCTTCCTATCATGATTCCTCAGTGAAAGCTCTATCGATAAAGCCTTAAACCAATGTTGGTAGGGGTTTACAAGAGTATATGATAGCATCCAGTTATCAAGCCAATACCAACTGACCAAAAAATTCTCTAGAAGCACGTATCATATGTAACCAATCACATTCTATAGATCCAAACATATCGGAAGTGTCCAACAGATAATTTCTTCTGTTGACAACACTAGATCTTCTACCAGTAACCATCCATAACAGCTAGTATTGACAATAATGAAAAAACATTAAAGCAACACATAATCAATTTATCCATAATGCCAACAATCTCCCCCTTTAGCATTGATGGCAACACTAGATGTGAAAACATCTAAGTACCAAGAAGTGCCAAATAAATCTCCCCTGTGGAAGACAACCAACAATCTGAATGATGTCTTCATAAAGTTCTGAATAAATCTATCCCCCTAATGTATACAACTCCTTTTTCTTTATTTTCACATCAATATCTCTCCCCCTTTGATATCAATGCCGACAATCTAACAAAATAATCAAAGCAATAATGTAAACCTCAAAGACTACTCCCCCTAAGTAGTAGCACCACTCATCAGTGCCAGAATGAATAGTATCTGATAATGCATGTTGGACATGTGATAAAACTGCATCAATCAAGTCTTTGTCGGACAGGCAGAAACCCCTAACTTTTCTCTCGAATACTCAAATGATTCCTTAGAAAATAGTTTAGTGAATACATCTACAATCTGTTATTTAGTGTTCACATAAACCAATTTGACTTCCTTTTCTTCTACCTTGTCCTTCAGAAAGTTGTACTTTATTAATATGTGCTTAGTCTTAGAGTGAAATACCAGATTCTTAGACATGTCAATTCCTGCAGAGTTATCATAGTAGATAACTACCGGTTCACTATAATTTACCCTGATATCCTTCAACAGTTGCTTCATCCACAAGACTTGAGTGCAATTAGTTGTTGCTGCAACATACTCAGCTTTTGCAGTAAATAAAGAAATGCATGACTATTTTTGTCGATCCATGAAACCAGTTTCTTTCCAAGAAAGAAAGTTCCACCAGAAGTGATCTTTCTATCATCTGTATCACCTGCCCAATCTGAGTCAGTATATGCACATAAGGTAAAATCATCATTTTTAGAATACCATAAATCATATTTTGTTTTTCCTTGCAAATATCGGAATATCCTCTTTACTCCACATTCATGATTTTCTTTAGGATTACTTTGATATCTTGAAACAATACTTATTGCATTCATAATATCAAGTCTAGTCTGGGTTAGATATAACATACCACCAATCATAGACTTGTACCTTTTCAGATTTACCAATGTAGAATTATCCTTGATAGATAACTTATCACGTGTCACCATAGGAGTACTTATTGGTTTGGAATTATCCATACCAAACTTCTTCAACAATTCCCTCAGATACTTAGTTTGACAGATAAAAATGCCTTTGTTAGTTTGAGTAATCTGCAAACCTAAGAAAAACTTCATCTCACTAATCATGGACATTTCAAATTCATTCTTCATATTGTTAGCAAATTCCATGCACAATTTATCTTCTCCTCCAAAAATGATATCATCAACAAATACTTCAATAATCAAAATATCATTATTAGTGTTCTTATAATATAAATTACTATCAGCGCTGCCTTTAGTAAAACCAAGATTCAAAAGATATTTTTCCAACCTTGCATAACAAGCTCTAAGAGCTTGTTTCAAACCATATAAAGCTTTCTTCAATCTGAAAATCATATCTTTATCATCTATGAGTAAAAATCCATCAGACTACTCAATGTATACTTCTTCCTCAAGTTCACCATTCAAAAATGCACATTTAACATCCATTTGATAAACCTTATAGTTCTTGTAACCTGCATAGGCAAGAATTGGTCTAACAACTTTGATTCTAGCTATAGGTGCAAATGTCTCACCATAATCAATTCCTTCCATTTGAGAATATCCTTTACAAATATATCTAGCCTTGTTTCTTACAACTTGACCATCCTCATTCAGTTTATTCCTAGAAACCCATTTAGTTCCAATAACATTGTTATTTTTAGGTCGGGGAACTAGAGTCCAAGTTCCATTCTTTTCTATCTGATCTAATTCATCTTCCATAGCCTTTAACCCATATTTATCCTTACAAGCTTCAAAAACAATTGCTAGATCAACGTGAGAAATAAGACATACCTCTTCATTAGCCAGTCTCCTTCTAGTCATAACTCCCTTGTTCTTATCTCCAATGATTTGATCTTCTAAATGATTCAATCTTACATACCTTGGTGTCTTCTAAACTTCAAGTTCACTGCACTAATCATCAATCATAGTTGAATTTTCTAATTGTGCCAGTGTAACTGTCTCAATTTCTTGTACCGGTTGAGGCATTATCAGTTTAGTTATAGTCATTTTCAATGTCGGTTCCCTGTCATATGATATAGAATGATTTATGTACTGCTCATCCACTTTCACATTAGCACTCTCAATAATTTTTTGTAATCTTTTATTATAACATCTATATGCTTTGCTCTGAATTGAGTATCCAAGAAATATCCCTTCATCACATCTAGGATCAAACTTTCCAATTGAATCATCTCTTTTGATATAGCATTTACTTCCAAAAATTCTGAAATATTTAATTGTAGGTGTATGTCCAAACCATAGTTCATAAGGGGTCTCACCAGTTTCACCTTTGATGTAAACTCTGTTGAATGTGTAGACTGGTGTACTCACTGATTATCTCCAATAGATATGAGGCAATTTGGATTCCATCATCATAGATCTTGTTGCATCCAAAATGGTTTTGTTCCTTCTTTCCACTACTCCATTTTGTTGAGGAGTCCTAGGTGCAGATAGTTGTCTCCTCATTCCATTTGTTTCACAATAACTGTTAAATTTATGAGAAGTGAACTCACCTCCTTGATCTGATCTTAGACATTTGATTTTCAATCCAGTTTCAGTTTCAACCTTTGCTTTAAATATCTTGAATTTCTCAAAACCTTCAGACTTCTCCCTTCGAAAAGTCACCCACATCATTCTAGAATAGTCATCAATAATCAGCATGAAATTCGTATCACTTTGAAAGCTTCTATTCCTTGCTAGACCACATAAGTCAGTGCGAATAAAATCAAGTACATCATTAGATTTATCATGTATGCTCTTAAAATAATTTCTAACTTGCTTACCCAATTGAGATTCCTTACATACCAAATTATGAGGCTTCATAATATTAGGTATATCTCTAACTGCCTTGGTTGAACTGATCTTAACAATACAATCAAAATTAACATGACAACCTCTTATGCCATAACCAACTCTCATCAATATGAGCAATTAAGCATGTCTTATTACCAGTGTTCAAGTGGAAGATATTACTTCCCATCTAAATACTGGTTGCAATCTCCAAACCAATCTTGTTAATGATTTTGCATTTTCTATCTTTAAACTAAAGTTGAAAACCCTTATCAACCAACTGACCAACACTCAAAAGATTATGCTTTAAACCTTCTACATAATAGACATTATTAGTATTATGCTTGTCATATAGATAAATAATACCTCTACCTTTGATCATACATGCTTCATCATCTCCAAATCTAACTTTACCGCTATTGTATTCTTGCAAGGACAAAAATTTCCTTTTATCTCCAATCATATGATGTGAGAATCCACTATCAATTACCCATTCATCCTTATCTTCAAATTTTACTGCCAGAGCCTTTTCTTCATTCTTGATATCCAGTTCTGGTTCATCTTCCTTCAAATCATAGAACACCCATTCCTTTCCATTACTAGATCCACTAGCAGAGTCTTCTGTCGGTTCATCCCCAAAGTCATCAGTTACTCCTTCCTCATCTGCTATGTAGCATTGTTTACTTTTCTTGAATCTATACTTGTTCTAATTAGGCTTAAAAGATTTCTTAACTCTTTCCTCAAACCTTGCATTCCTTTCAGGACATCTAGATGCAAAATGACCAATCTTATTACATGTAAAACATTTAAAAGGTGTTTTTCCTTCATACTTACTTCATGTCAGTCCTTTAGGTACTCTTATAGCAAATAAGGCTTCAAGTTGCTCAAGTTCTTCATCTTCTTTCCTCATGTCCTCCAGTTCTTTTGCATATAGGACTTTCCAATCACTTTTGTTGGTAGATGATGATGATGATGATGATGATGCATGATGCATGAAAAGCATGTTTATACTTTACAACTCCAGAAGATCCAAATTATTCAAGCTCAAAAGTAGATAATTTCCCAATCAGAATGTCTCTGTTAACTGAAGTGTTTTCCATTGTTCTTAACTCATTAATTGTAGCTGCCTTCATCTTGTAAGCTGGTGGAAGGGCTCTCAAGACTTTGGAAAGTATTTCATCTTCACTTAGAAATCCTCCACAACATTGTATTACCATAACAATCTCATTTACTCTTTCCATAAATACAGCAATTCTTTCATTATCTTCCATTTTCAAGTTTTGATATCTTACCCGATAACCATCAAGTTTAGCAATTTTGGGTCACCTTCATTCAAAGTTTTCAATTTGTCCAACATAAATTTTACCGATGATTTATCAATCAATCCCATGATCTATTGATCAGTAAGTACACACAAGAGGGACTCTCTAGCTCTGCAATCATTTTCAATATTCTTATCCAAGTTTACAGGAGAAGGATTGCCAAATGTTGGATCATAAGGTGTGTATCCTTTCTCAGTGATCTCCCAAATATCCTTGCCAAGACATCTAAGATGAGTCTCCATTCTAATTTTCCATATCCCATAATTTGTTCCATCAAGCTTAGGGATTTCTCTTCTAAAAATAGTTGTCGGTGGATTACAAGTGTTAGCTGCCATAGGATCTACCTCCAGCGATTAAGCTTCTATAAAAGAGGACCAAAGCTTTGATACCAATTGTTAGGATAGCCGGTGAACAACTGAGAGGGGGGGTGAATCATTTGTTAGAAGATTATAGAATTTAATCCACAATACAACTTCAAACCAGAGCACATAAGTATTCAAATGTCGGTAGACACAGATACCAATAAACAATGCAACTTAACAATTAAATAAATAATCAATGCAAAGCAATCATACCACATAGCACCATGATTTGTATGTGGAAAAGCCAAAAAGGGAAAAACCACAGTGGGAAGCCTAACCACAGTCAGATGATACTTCTGCAGAAATTACATGTTACAAAGAGGGGCCTACACATGCAGGAAGGAACACTGCCTAGAGCGTACTACTCATTACAAAAGAGTCTCACTAACTACAGAGGTTAAAACCACCTCAAGATATTTGGACAACAATCCAATATAGTGAACTGCCAGAGATAGCATCTACCATGCCTGATTACAGTCTTGGTTAAGCTCAATACCAAAGGCCTTTGACCTCTTCCTTAATTCCAATTTGATCACCTATGATCGACATGATCCTTCACATAAGATATTACAATTCATGACCACGATACCCAATCTACAATGAGATCTTACAATCATTTATACCAATCCTAAGACCTAAACCAACTAGGTCGACCATCTAAAAGATATTACAATATCATAACATAAATCCATTTTACATCGATATGCCATGTCGGCTTAAGACTTAAACAAAAATTACAAATCCATAAATCATCCCGAAATATCCTTGTAACGTGTAGAGTACATGTTAGTATGATACTGGTCCATAACCTAGATAGGCACCAGACCTATTATGGGTCCACCACGCTAAAGCAATATCTTCAAGCAGTTGAAACATGATCAAAGAACATCTTCAGCATCCTAAAATCCATCTAGAAGCCGCACCAACACCACTTATGCATCATGTCACGATTCCTCATTGAAAGCTCTATCAGTAAAGCCTTAAACCAATGTTGGTAAGGGTTTACAAGAGTATATGATAGCATCTAGTTATCAAGCTAATACAAACTGACCAAAACATCCTCCAGAAGCACATATCATATGTAACCAATCACATTCCATAGATCCAAACATACTAGAATTGTCCAATAGATAATCTCTTCTACTAGTAACACTAGATCTTCTACTGGTAACCAAAACCTATATGTCAGTAACCATCCATAATAACTAGTGTTGTCATCAATGACAAAACATCAATGCAACACATAATCAATTTATCCATAATGCCAATAGTAGCCATGATATTTGAAGTGAAAGTGGGAATACTAGCCATAGGATTAGTCAAAGGAATAGAAGGATTGACTTGTGTTGAGGGTTGTGAATAACCTAGGGTTTTAGCACAACTCTTTATAGGAATAACATTGGAATCAACAATATGAGCAATGCCATGAAATATATCAATTGCATTCTTATCACTTTGAATCATGTGTTTAAGGCCTTCAATTAATGGAGGAGCTTCACTATTAGGGTACTCTTGGGAGATCAATTGTTGAAAGTTATCAAATTTATTGTCCAATTTTGAAAGTTGATCTATGGAAACTCTAGTCAAAGCTTCTTCTTGTTCATCATGGGATTCATCAATTGGATAGATAGGGACATGATTAGGATGGGAAGAATTACCATTATCCTCATTAAAGAAGTCACCCAAATAATGCTCCATCACCTCGGTAATTAAACATTGGGAAGCCTTAATTCTAATACTTCATCTAACAGTGATATTATAGGTAGGACTAATAGTGGTAAAAATCATTCACTAGAGGGAAAATTTGAAATTTTGGATTTGAATTTTGAATTATAGGAACAAAGTGCACAAAAATTGAATAATGCAAAATATGAGAAAATAATGATTAAACAATTTGAACTTTGTTGAAAGAAGAAAATGACACAATTTCCAACAATAATTTTATGATAAATGAAAGGAAATTGGAATTTAAAATTAGGGCCAATGGGATACCACTTAATTTTAAAATTCATAAAATCAGGGGTAGATTATAATTAACCCCTTAATTTAAAAAATTTCTTGAAATTTGAGATGTTGAATTTTGAAGATATTTTTTATTTTAGAGAGATAAAAAATCGACAAAACAAACCAATCTTCTATATTTAAGCTATTAAATATAGTCATAACAGTCTCCCAAAATTTCGGGAAAAAAGTCGAGGACCGTGTTGAAAGTGCACACGGTCTGACCAACTTTTTTCAAAAAAATTCAGGGATGAAAGTTACGATGATTTTAAAGCTAACCCCAAAAAATTGGTGGATTTTACGATCCCTAGATAGGCTAAATTAAGGTTTGGATGTGAAAATAGGACCCTATTAGGGTTTTGAAAAAAATGAGGAATTGAATTGCAAATTTGAAAAAGGGCAAACCTAATGGATAGGGACACATTGAAAAATGTTTAGAAAACTGAAGTTGATTTATATTTATTGAAATTGACACAAAATCCAATTAAATTTGAAAAATTAGGGTTTTAGGACCTAACCACTTAATTTTTGAAATTTTGAATTTTGAAAAACGAGGGAAAATGAAAATTTTATATTTTTAAGAAAGATGATAAGTCTGAAAACAATCACAAATCTAAAACTTAAATGGAGATTCAATTTTTGCACAATTTCAAGATGATTTTTGAAAATTAAATTTTGACAATTAACCTCTTAATTTTGTGAATTTGATTTGTAAATTGAACAAGACAATAAAGAAATTGAATTTGACAAACAAAGCAATTTTCAGATCTAAGACAATAGCAAGCAATTTTTACAAAACACAAGTTCAAGTTCAATTTGAAAAACTAAGATTTTGAATGAATTAACCACTAAGTTTGCAAAAAACTTAAATATGTAAATGAAAAATATGCAATGATTTTTAGAATAAAGCATGCAAGATGTCAGGTTCACCAAAATGTAATGGTGAAAAGTGAATGATGGAGGGATCAAGAGGAAAGCTTTTCTTCCCTCCAAGGAGAGATGAAAGTTTCACTACAGATTTCCCTTCGAACACTTTATCCACATTACATTTAAAAGTGGGGGGGAAATCCACTAGATCCAGCCTCTTAGGAAAGAGATTGAATACTAAATGAATCGATAATGGTGTGAAATGACAAGTTAACCCCTCTTTTAGAATGAGTAATGGTTGAATTATGTGTTTTGAGAATAAGTGTAAAAGTAGCAAATAACTGATTATAACTCGAAATAGAAGTGTGGGATGAAGTTGTGCACCTGGATCTAGCTATAATATGTCAAGATGAAGCTTCCCTATGAATTTGAGGAAAATTTGTCAGGACCATGTTGAAAGTGCACACGATCCTCTGAAAAAGCCGTGAAATGAAAAGGGTTTTTCTGCCTCTATGGAGTCCAAATCTACGAATACAGTTGCGCACCTACAACCTACACATAGAAAAGAGAGGAAAAGGGGCTGGGATTGGGGGTTTTTCTTCAGGTCAAACCCTAGTTTTGGAATTAACCAAATGATGAAAGAAAGTTGCAAGTAAATGTAAATGAAATACTGAAATGTAAATCACCTCAAGGGAGTTTGAAGATAGAATTGTTTGTGTGAAATTGAATGTTGAAAGGGATCTCCTCTTCAATGGTTGAATCCTTGACTTGAATGCAACACCTAGCCTTGAAGGGAGATTTGAGAATGCTCAATTCTTGAAAGGGATGCTTGAATGCTTGAATTCTCTTGAACGATTAAATGCTTGAACTTATGCCAATTGTTTGCTTATTGAACTTATGCCAATTTTCACCTTATCCAACTTATGCAAATGGGAGGGCAAATGTTACATATATATTCATCAATTAGGATTAATTGACTGATTTTTCATCATAGGCCGACATAGGGAAAGTTTTCCTACTGAAAATTCAAAGTCTAATGCAAAGATAGGATAGAGGGGGGCCCAAAATAGGGCAGGGATAGGGGCTTCATGCCCCTATCCTGCCCTTATCTCATGATAGGAAGTAGGTTCAAGTAGTGCGGGGGGCAGAAAGAGTGTAGTTTTCAGGGATTGAACAATTCTCGGGTCTCCAATCAGGCTTGGGAATTCGATTCGCCAATGTGAAGACCCTAATGCGGTCAAAAATTGCAAGGGTCACAATTTAATGACACTACACCTAGTATGAAATCCATGCTTATATCCTCCCAAGGTCTCTCTGGTACTATTAGAGGCTTATACAATCCCACATTCTAACTACTAGCTTTTGCAACTTGACAAACTCTATAACTTTGCACATATTTCCTAACATCCTTATGAATCTGAGGCCAAAAGTAACGCTCACTCACCAATGCTATTGTTTTATCAACACCAAAGTGTTTGGCTAATCCTCCACTATGTTTCTCCTTTATCAGACTCTCCCTCATAGAACTCTTAGGTATGCACAATTGAACTCCTCTGAATAACATCCCATCCTGAATGAAGTAATCCAACCACTTGCGTATGTCTACCATAACCATTTCTCTACATGCTCTTCAAGGTTCTACAAAATCTAGGTCATTATCATACAAAGTCTTCAACTCCTCAAATCCTAATACTGCCACTTGCATCTCTATCAGCAAATTCCTCCTTCTACTCAATGCATCAGCAACTTTGTTAGATTTTCCATTTCTATGCTTCAAAACAAAGGTGTAACTCTGCAAAAATTCTACCCATCTCATATGTCTCTAATTCAACTTACTCTGGCTATTAAAATACTGCAAGGCTTGATGACTAGTAGACAACACAAACTCGTTAGGAAATAGGTAATTTCTCCACTTCTTCAAGGCTTGAACTATGGCATGAAATTTTTGATCATACACTGAATATCTCCTTCGAGCATCATTCAACTTCTCACTGAAATAAGCTATTTCTCTCCCTTCCTAACTCAATACGGCTCCAATTGCAGTTCCACTTGCATCACAATCTACTTGAAATACTTTGTTGAAATCCGGTAATGCTAACATAGGCTGCTCAGTCACTTTTTGCTTCAACAATTCAAAACTTTTGTTTGCTCTCATGGTCCACTTGAACTCCTTCCTATCTCCCCTCATTGTCTCAGTCATAGGGTTACAAACTAAACTAAAATTTTTGATGAACTTCTGATAGAAACCAACCAATCCATGAAATGATCTTACCTCTCCAATGCTTTCTGGTGTAGGCCATTCAACAATTACTTTTACTTTCTCAGGGTCCATCTTCAAACCATCCTCAGCTATCAGAAATCCCAAATAGACTAGCTCTTCCTTCATGAAAGTACACTTCTTAAGATTTATCAGAAAATTTTCTTCTCAACCTCTACAAAACTTGTCTTAAATGCAACAAATGCTCCTCTTTTGTCTTACTAAAAATCAGAATATCATCCAAATATATAATAAAAAACTTACCCAATAATTTCTTCAATGCCTCATTCATCAGCCTCATGAAAGTACTTGATGCATTAGTTAACCCAAAAGGCATCACCAACCATTCATACAGTCCTTCATTTTTCTTGAACGTTGCCTTCCACTCATCTCCTTCTCTGATGATATGCACTCTTCAAGTCTATCTTTGTAAAGTATCTGGCTCCACTCAAACAGTCCATTATGTCATCCATCCTAGGAAAAGGAAACTGGTATTTCACTATGATGTTGTTTATTGCTCTGGAATCGGTACACATCCCCCATTCTCCATTCTTCTTCGGTGCTAATACTGTTGGTACTGCACAAGGACTCAGACATTCTCTAATCAAACCTTTCTTCAACAATTCCTACACTTGTATATTCAACTCTTCATTCTCTATTTGTGTCATTCAGTGTGCAACTTTGTTAGGCAAACTAGCTCCGGGAACCAGGTCCATGCAATGACTGATACTTCTCACAGGTGGTAATCCATCAAGCACATTATCTGAAATGATGTCTTCATACTCTGTCAGCAACTCTTTTATCTCTTCTGGTTTTTCTTCTTCATGCTCTGGATTCTCAGTCTTCTTAGGAACTAAGCTAAAACACACATTATCATGTCTCGTTCCATCTAGGAATTTCCTTCCATCCACCAAACAGATTCTTGCATTCATATAGACTTCACTCTTCAAAGGATCCTCCAAGGGAAACAAGGTTTTCTTCATCCCATTGGCCACAATCGTGTATGTATTCTTTCTCTCATCATGTATTGCATGTATATCAAACTACCAAGGTCTACCCAACAAAAGGTGAGAAATATCCATAGGCATAATATCACATAAGACTTCATCATAATAATTCCCAATTTTAAATTTCACCAAACATTGTTCACTTACTAACATCTTATGATCATCTCAAATCCATGCAATCTGATAAGGCTTAGAATGTTTCAATCTTTGAAACTTCAACTTATTCACCATCTCTTCAGAAACAAGATTATCTTAACTACCACTATCAATAACAACTTTACAACACTTACCAGATACCTTACATCTGGTCTTGAACAAATTTCTCCTCTCCAAGGGCTCCTCATCTTCTCTGGTATGACACAAAGCTCTCCTCATCATCAATAGTTCTCCATCTTCCAGTTTATTAGCTAATCTATTGGGGCTTTCTTCCATCACTATTATTCTCCCAACATTCTCTTCCTTCTTACACTCGAAAGCACGATGTCCTTCTCCTCCACACTTAAAGAAAGTTCCTCTGAACACTCTCTTGTCTTGTCTTCTATCATCTTTTCCAAAATTCTCATTGCGGTAACCATCAGGTTCTCTTGCCAATAGTGGCATGTTGTCATGGTTAAGTTGTTGTTTTGTTGTTCTTTCCATCATGGTTCAAGTCCCACCAGTTCATAGCTCTGGGTTAAAAGTGTTTACCCCTTAAAAAAGAACCATCAAGTTCTCTTCTCTGGTATAAATTTTTATCATCCTTCCAGTATGAATTACCTTCTTTTCTTACTTCCTTGTCCTTGTTCTAATCTATACAGGTTCCTCTTCCTCTCCTTGAAATCTTACTCCGAAAAACCTTCCACCTCTACCTCTTTGTCTTTGCTCATGTCTTTTATTCAACTTCTCTTCTACTTTCAGAGCATACTAGTAAGCTTCTTCAACACTCTACAATTTGATCAAACTAAGTTCATCTTGTATAGACATCCACAATACATTCAAACATCTTGCAACTTGTTCCACCTCGTCATCAACATGTCTGGATCTGATATTCAACTTGTAAAATTCTTCAGTGTACTCCTTCACTCTAGATTCCTTCTGCTTCAAATTTTGCAACTTCCAAACAAGATTCACTTGATAATCAGCTGGCATAAATTTTGATTTTAACTTAGAAACCATCTGATCCCATGTTTTGATCTTCTCTTTACCTCTTCTCTATCTATTAACCTACAAATTCTCCCACCAAAGAGATGCATGACCTTTCAACTAGGTATAGGCACACTTCACCTTCCTTTCCTCTAAAATGTTCTCAAAATCAAAATATTTCTCCATCTTTGAGATCCAATCCATCAATTCATTCAAATCCAACTTTCCATCATATTCCAGTGGGGTAAAATGACATCTAGTATTCACCCTACTCAAAACCCTCAAAAACCTTTCTTCATCTTAATCAATTGTCGATGGGTTTACTTATTATGTTGGGGCTTCTTCTCCTTCATCTTCACTCACATCTTCAATATATCGGCCTCTTCTCTGAGTTGTCTCAATGGCTTCCAACTAGGCTGCAATTCCTCGCAACATTTCCATCACAACAGGGTTTGTATTCCCACGTGCTCCACCATTCCTATTTCCTCTTCATAGGATCTTCACACCAGTCCTCTACAGCTGTAGGTCAAATCCATAGTCCACCACCCTACAAAAAAATTCTCAAGACAATGCAATCTCTGCAACGAAAGCTCGCTCTGATACCACCTGATGCAGTCACCAGTTAGGAGGGACCTCAAAGAGATCAATCCAGACCGGTCAACAAGAGTAAATACAAGGAAAACACAAGGATATGATGAGGGCAATGCAGAACTAAATGAATTATATCATGAAAACTAATTACAATCAACTGGTAACATCCGGGTTACAGAAACCGGCTCACTAGCCTACTAAAACATGCTCAATTACATAATAGGTCACGAACGGGACCTCAAAACTCTTGATCTAGCTTCTATGTTCTATATTTTCTCTAATCTATATTCTAATGCTCAATTACAATGATTTATACAATCCAAGGGGAACCGGTCGTCCCAAAAAAGGATCAAATGTAGAAGAGCAAGACCTAACGTGTAAAACTAACAAGGTCAACCTCCGCCAAAGAGATTCCTCTGGAAAATCCAAAGGATGAAGTGCTAATCAAAGGGATGGTCAACCACATGCCAAGGAACATTAGAATCAACACTCAGAGCTCCACAAGCTATGAAACGGATCCAGTTGATCACTAATGCAAATAGATCCAATGGGTTCCGATGCTAGAAAACTATCTCAGAAACTGGAATCGATAACTTGCCAGAAAATTATCCAAATGCTCCATGGTTTGGGAATAAGGTAGATCATCAAATCCTTAAGAAAAATCCAACTCCTCAAGATCCGATGAGCTAATGCCAGAAAATACAGAATGCAATGCTGAAACTACAAAAATAGAAAGGAAATATTTTTGGTTGATGCAAGTGTTAGTCCCAACCGGTGCTGAGAGGGAGGGGTGAATCAACACTTGATCAATTTTCATAATTAAAAAATGTTAACCCTAATCTATACTTATTTAATATTCATCAATATACTTAATCATTGAAGTAGAATATGCATGCTTGAAAAGTTGACGGAGACACCAAGATTTATCTCGTGGAAACCCCAATGGGAGAAAACCACGATGTGAGTAGGAACTCAAAAAATTTGTACTCTTTTGGAGTACACCCGATGAGGAGCCATCCTTGTTAGGAGATTACAAAGACACTTGTTACGTGCCACCCAGTTAAGGGATTTTGTTTAAGGTTGGTTAATGCCTTTACCCTATTAAAGGTGGCCCGGTTAAAGGACTTAAGAACATTAATTAAGGGATTTTGCAAAAGGGACCCGTTAAAGTCCACATGGTTAAGGGATTTAAGCTACAATGGTTAGAAAGAAACAAATGGATGATTTGTTGAATTAGCTACTGATAGCTTGATCAGATTACAATGAGAATCACACTCTATCCACACTAGTTGAGTATGCTTTGCACAACACTGGTTTTCTTCTTACACCTTCGGCTCTGCACTTAGTCGATCCTCTGTCCCTCAGCTCTGCACTCTATCAGTCCTCTAACCTTCGGCTCTGCACTCTGTCAATCCTCTGATCTTCAGCTCTGCACTTTGTTGATCCTCTGACCTTCAGCTCTGCACTCTGTTGGTCTACCTCAATCACCCTTTTCTCTGCTAAAACATTTAAGCACTTCCTCTCTCTCTCTGCTCTTCACTTTGGATTGCCTTCTACAAGATCTATTTTTTGCAAATTTTATGATCAAGTCTTTCTGAATGAACTCAAAAATACTATACATTTTCTACCAACACCTTCAGGTATTCCCTCAATCAAAGCAATCACAGATTTTAGAAGATTTAAAAATATCTCACTCTTTCTTTGTGCCCCCTGCAACAATTCTGCCAAGTGTTCAATGAATTCTGCCACCACATCTTCCAAACATAGTAACTTTTGGGTCGAGTTCAGTTAATTAGGTGCGAACCAGAGAATTCGTAGGTAATCATGCTTGACTGCATGCTAACTGAAGTTGACCTTACCAACTTATGATTTGGCGTAGACACAAGCTCACCAACTCACTTTTTGCCACCGCAACTAAATAACCAATCACCGCTCCAAGATTTATGGTAATCACCTATCTTCCTTTTGTCATACCGATGTATTGGTATACCATTGTACTTCTATATTACCAGTTCATCCTTTGATTGCCGGTTTGTTGTGCTAGCATCAGGTTTCTTCCCTTTTTTTTCCAATGAGGTTTTGGTTTGCATATAACCTCTAGTCTTCTTGCCTAAGTCATCTTTTGTGACTTCATCATCATCAGAATGACCAATCTTCTTGAATGATAGACCGGTTGGCTTAGTCTATCTTCCTTGAGCTGATTGAACTTTTGGTCATTTGTTTCCAGTGTTGTTTCCATGTGTTTGTAAGTCATCACTTTTGCTTACTGAAATATACCACACTACCGATACCACTTCACCATTCAGTGTTAGACATGAATGACAAATCTTAGCTCATATGTTGATTCTTTGGATTGACCGGTTTTGTCAATGCCAACAATCTCCCCCTTTGGCATTGATGGCAACACTTCAGAATCTGTCTTATCAGTTTCATTTCAGTACCACTCATTACATTTGCCTTGAGTAATGAATATCTTCCCCTAACACTGGTAAAACTCTATTTTCAGCAACTTTCAACTTCATCTCAACCACTGCTTACCAATTCTTAAAATATTATAGTCATATCTCCCCTTTTGACAACAATGCCAAAGATTCATTTCTGTACACTTACAAGATTGCTCCCCATAACCGAAGTAGTCCAAAATTATCAATCTAGTCTTAGAAAAGTTTTTTGAAATCATACCAGATTGATATAGAGCCCTTTTTGCTTACTTTACTACAAGTAGGGGCATCACCCCCAGCTTACCTCTGATATATTCAAAGGTTTCCTTTTGTAGTGGCTTAGTGAAGATATCAGCCACCTTCTCTTTTGTTGGGATATACTCCAACGTCACTTCCTTTTCCTAAACTTGTTCCCTTAGATAGTAATATTTGAGAGCTATATGCTTCATTTTGGAATGCATCACTGGATTCTTGGATATGTCAATGGCATTGGTGTTGTCACAATGAATCACTACCAGTCCAATCAACTTTTCTTGTATACCTTCCAACAATTTCTTGATCCAAACTATCTGTGTGCAGTTGATTACAACAGCTACATACTCAGCCTCAGCTGTAGATTGAGATATGCAATTTTGTTTCTTGCTTGTCCAAGATACAATCCTATCTCCAAGAAAGAATGCACCTCCACTGGTGCTCTTTCTATAATCAATGTTCCTTGCCCAATCTAAATCAGTGAAGACACTTAATCTGAAGTCTCCCTTATGTGGATACCAAAGACCATACTCATCAGTCCCCATGAGGTATCTAAATATTCTCTTGACTACCACCATGTGAGTCTCTTTCAGATTTATGGAGAATCTAGAAACCAAGACAACAACTTGTGCTATGTCCAATCTACTATGGACTACATATTGCAACTTACCGATCATGGACCGGTAAAGTATCTCATTTACTTCTTCAGCTTCATCATATTTAGAGAGCTTGCAACATGTAACCATTGGAGTTCCAATAGGTTTGCAATCTTCCATTCCAAAAAAATTTAGAATTTCTCTTATGTACTTAGTTTGACTAATGAAGATGCCATCTTTAGATGTTATACTTGTAGACCAATAAAAAAAATTATCTCACCAATCATGGACATCTCAAATTCTTGCTTCATTTATTCTGCAAAGCTTCTGCTCATCTCATCATCTCCCCCAAAGATAATATAATCTACAAAGATCTCAGCAATTAGATGTTTTCCTTCAGCTCCACTCTTCAGATACAGGTTACTATTATCACTAGTTGTTTTGAACCCTATGCTTAGCAGATATGAGTGCAGCCTCTCATACCAATCTCTTGGTGCTTCGTTTTAGCCCATATAGAGCCTTCTGCAACCTTCAAACCATATTTCTTCCATCTTCAGATGCAAACCCTTCTGGTTTCTTTATGTAAACTTCTTCCTCTAACACACCATTTAAGAATGTCGATTTGATATCCATTTGATAAACTTTTAAAAAAATTTAAGTAGCATAGGCCAACAAAATTCTAACCCCTTCCAGCCTAGCCACTAGTGTGAAGGTTTCTCCACAGTCCAAACCTTCTTCTTGAGCATAGCCCTTATAGACTAATCTTTCTTTGTTTCTTATCACTTTACCGGTTTCATCCATTTTATTTTTGAAAACCCACTTAATGCCTATCACATTTTTGTTTTCCAATCTGGGCACTAGAGTCCATCTATCATTTTTCTCAATTTTCTCCAGCTCTTCTTCCTTGGCTTTGACCCAGTCATCATCTTTTAGAGTATCCTTTTCTATTTTGGGCTCAAATATGGAGAGCATACAACCATTCTCTCTTGTTCTTCTTCTGGTTAGAACTCCTACATCTTTGTCACCTATGATATTTTCTGTAGAGTGATTGTTTCTAACATACTTAGCCAATACCGGTTCACTTCTTGGAGCTTCTTCAACCAGTTGTGCAGGTTCTACTTCACAGCATTCTTCATGTTCCACTTCAACAAGATCTTCTTTAGTAGGTTCTATCATTACATTGTACTCAAACCCTTTTGTCCTCTGGTTCACTCTTACTATCCTATTCATTGTTCTCAGAGTACTCATCTACTCTGACATTTGCACTTTCCACAATCTTGCCGGTTATTTTGTTCAAACACTGATATGCCTTACTTTTTGTGGAGTATCCTAATAAGATTCCTTCATCACTCTTGGGATCAAATTTTCTAGTCTACTCATCCCTCTTGATATAGCACCTGCTTCCAAATACTTTGAAATAACAAATATTAGGTGAGTATCCACACCATAATTCATATGGAGTTTTATTTGTCCCTTTCTTTACCTGTATCTGATTCAAGGTGTGTATAGAAATGCTTATTTCTTCTCTCCAAAAAATATGTGGAATGTCCTTCTGTATCATCAAAGTCCTTGCACAATCAATAAGATTTATGTTTCTTCTTTCAGCAACCCCATTCTACTGAGGGGTTTTGGGTGTAGACATTTATCTCATAATCCTATGTTCCTCACTGTAATTCATGAACTCTTGAGAGGTGAACTCTCCTCCTCTATCTGATCTCAAACACTTCAGATTATTACCAGTTCCTCTCTCTGCTAGAGTCTTAAAGACTTTAAACATGTGAAAGGCTTTAGATTTATCCTTCAAGAATATAGCCCACATCATTCTTGATAAATCATCCACAAACAACATAAAATACCGATCTCCATAGAAACTCTTGGCTCACATAGGACCGCACAGGTCTATATGAACTAAGTCCAGCACATTTTCAGATGAAAAGGATTTACTATTGAAACTAGACCTAGTCAACTTTCCTAGTTGACATGATTGCACATAGCATTTTCAGGTTTCACTATATTAGGCATACCTCTAACAGACTTTGTCTTACTGATTTTTACTATACTGTCAAAGTTAACATGACATAATATTTTGTGCCACAACCAACTGTCTTCTACCTTAGCCATTAGACAACTACCTATGGTGGTGTCTAGGTGAAACAAATTGCCTCTTGATTGTTTACTGGTAGCAATTAGACTTCCTGATTTGTCATTTATTTTGCATATTCCTTCATTGAATTCTAACTGGTAACCCTTATTGTTAAGTTGTGCAACACTTAACAAACTACATTTTAGACCTTCTACCCAATAGACATCATCACAATTTGTTTTGTCATTTGGGGCTATAGATCCCTTACCTTTTACTGTATAAGGAGCATCATTTCCAAATCTCGCAGTTCCTCCATTGCAATCCTCTATGCTGAGGAATTTGTTTCTATCACTGGTCATGTGGTGGGTGCAACCACTATCAATAACCCATTCTCCAAGCCGGTTTGTACTAGAAATCAATGCCATATCTCCTTCCTCTATGCTATCCTCCTTGACTACCACAAATGTAATTCCATCTCCATCAGATCCTTTTGATTCTTCATCAGTGACTCCTTCTTCTACAAGATAAAAATCCTTCTTGCTCTTGTCCCTATAGCCTCTGAAATTATCCTTCCTGTTGTTACCTTGTCATTCGTACCTTATAACAAGAGTAAGTCGCCTTGCAAAATTTTTAGCTGAGTCCTTGTCTTATTAAAAATTTGTTGGTTCAATCCCTAATCTACCTGTAAATCATTTCTAAATCCTTAGCATTAAGTTTCAATGGTCTGTTGAACCTCATGAACCTCATGAACCCCTTGAATCATCTTGAACAGAGTTCATAGTGTTCATTTAGGTACCATAGGTTCTAAGTTGTGTCTAAGACATTTTCGGGCTAATGTTCACTTAAGTGTTTTGCAGCAACTCTATTTCATGATTGCAAGTGATATTTCATATATTATTTCTCCAAACTATGAACCGTTTGAACCTAGTTTAAATAGTTCAGTGATGTTCAAATTGTTCAATGAAGTTCAAGGTTCAAGCTTTGCAAGTCTGATTTTATGACAGTCATATAGACCCGCACACAATAGCTCATATCATTTTTCTCAGACATTATTTTTGAAATCTCTTTGGTCAGAATGCAGAAAACTAGGTTTCAGCCAACATATCCAAAATTGAAAAAGATCCAACGGTGGAAACAAAAGTTATGGCCCTCGTACCGAAACAAACTTTGACTGTCACAAATATTTTCAGCCCACCCAGCATAATGAATATTTTCATTTTGGTTTAAAATATTCAAGTGCCACCTATCCAAATATTTTATAAACTTTAGAGAATTATATTTCTAATGTTTATAAATATTTGATGTTATAAATAGGAGTAATGGGGAAAGTGAAAAGTAAAAGTTAAAAAGTTTTTCAAGATTCGGTTATAAAAACTGAATAAAGATTTCATGTAACTATTTATTGTGAAAGGATTGAAAGAGCAAGGGTTCTTCTTCTTTTTATTTTCTTCCAGCAGCCTGTGGGTGGGGGAGAGTATATTTTTATTTGTAAGGGAGGAGTTGAAGCTTTTCTAAGCAATGCTTTGTACAGAAAATATCAATCTTTGAGTTGATTTTAAGACATGAATAGAATGCAGATGATATCTTCAATCTTTGTGTTGCTGATATTCTTCTCATGATTGTAGCTAGACTTTGAGCCTTTGCAGTTGTTTATTAATGTCTTTTCTATTATAATCAACTGTGTATGTGGATTTATTACAAGTCTGTGTGCTTGAAAGTAAGCCATATTGGAGCAACGACTTTCTCTGTTAGTTTTTAGTCCAAGTGTTATCCATAATTGCAGAAAATTAAATTTTGATTTAATGGTCTTCATTTATATCTATTTTGTAAATCTTTGGCATTCATTTTCATGGCTATGGATGAATGCTATTTTCCTTTATTGCTTTCTGGTTAAAAGCATATCAGCAATTTAATTCCTTTTAAATCTTCTAAGAGGGAGTTGTACCTCTCAATTCAGAGGAAGATTATCACTTCAATGATAATCTATCCAACTGTTAGTACTTTTTGTCCTTCATTCTGGGCATTTTTAGTTTATTTGTATAGTTATCTTCGAAGGATAAATTTGTTCACTAATGGATTTTTGGCGACTCTGCTGGGGATTCGAAATCAAAGATTAGTGCATTTTGTCTCCTTGGATTTTTATATTTATCTCTCTGCAGGAGATTAGCGACTCTGTATATAAACATCATGCTTAAGGCAAGAGCACTGAGAAAAGGGAAAAGACCAGATCCTTCGATCTTGGAAATTATTGCAATAGATGATCAAATACTACATGACTTCTTGGAGCATTACAAAGAAAGTATTTCTCGTGATGTTAGAAATAATATAAGTATGGAAGATGATCATGCATCCACTCTTCTATGGAGAATTCTTTGTGTTAGATTTCACAAGTTGAAAGAGCTGAAAGAAAAGACATGGTTGTTGCATGAATATGAAAAAAGGGTATCCCAATTGAAAGAAGAATTAAAATTTGATGATGATGAGGCTCCAATCATATTAGTTTCATCTCACTCCTACACTTGCCTTGTCATGAATGAGCGAGAAGTTCAGCAAGAAATAGTTCAGTCTCATGAAAGTCAAACAATGGTAAGTGAGAATAATCAAGACAACATTGGAGAACCTGCGAACTTGAATGAAAAAGGTTTTTTGAGATCTTTCTCTTATCCAGAAATAGAAACTTTTAGTTTTGATAGCATGGAAAGTTATCTTGTTCCAAAAAGTATAAAGGATGAAAATTTTCAGATTTACATGCAACCAGAGTATGAAGCTTTCAATCTTATACATGAAGTTGATGAAAATGATTCTTTATATTTAAAAGTTTGTGATGAGTCCTTCGTAGAATCATTTCATTTTGACAGTAAAGCAATATTATGTCTTCCTAATGAAGAGTTGCAGTCCCAAGAACTGTTGGCCGGTTTGGATAGTACTTCTTTTTGTGAAGAAGAGATCATAGAGCAATTCTTGTCATCCATAGAAGAAGGGGATTTCAAGGAGAAGGATTTAGGTATTGATTCATTTCATGCATTAAGTTTGGATAGGGAATTTGTAGATTTAATTTCAGTAAAAGATGTTGAAGTTGTTTCAGCTAAGTTGGATCCCATGCATGATGAAGTGTCTCTCTATTCTAAGATTAGTTCAAATGCTGAAAATTATTTTAAGAATGATGGTCTAAATAGTGGTGATTGTGAGAATGATGCAACCTTTTCCCTAGGAATTTATGAGCATTACTTTTTTCAGCCAGAAATAGAACATTATTTGAGAAGTACTGTGCACATGTTTCCAGAAAATTCAGAAGTTCATGATGAAACATGGATTTTTGGGTATTGTAGACACCTAAAATTGTCCAGTCTAATTAAATAAATATTTTATTTATTTAATTATCGAAGCCTAATTCTTCTATTAATTAAATCTTTATTTATTTAATTAATTCATTTATCCTCTTCTAGCCTTATTTCTCATTTAAATAAATACATTTATTTATTTAAATTATCCTTTTCCTAAATTAAATAAATAATCTTATTTATTTAATTATCCTACTTCTTCTATTAATTAAATAAATCTTTATTTATTTAATTAATTCATTAGCCTTTTCTACCTATGACACATGTCATTCATCTCTTAATTCATACACTACCTACCCCTTTCACTATTTTATTATTTCTTTTGCCTACCCTCTAATCATAGCCGACCTCCTTTTACACCTCTCAATCTTATCCCTCCATTTCATATTGTGTCTTCTATATAAGGAGATGCTTCCTTCATTATCAAACCCTAATCAATCATCCTAATGAATCAATTTATGCAATTAACTATACTACGATCCTACTTGCAACCACATTCCGTTCTTTGTTGAGCTCTTGTGCACATAAAATCTGAGAGCAAATATATCAAGCAAGATCAATGGAGATGGGAAGAATGGAGATCAAAACCCTATTGGACATGTGATGGTATAATCTTTGTGATTTCATGTGATTTTGCATTGTCTTAGGTAATCTTCATATGTTAAGGTGGATCTTTGTTGTTGTTAGGCTAGAGTTTTGTGGTTGAATTCATTTAGCCTTTCAATATTGTTATTATTGTTATCCATTTTCACCATATACAGGTATGAATGTGTATTCACAAAGTTCCTACATATTGTTAGTTTGGTGTTCAGCATTGAAGAAGTTACCAGAAGAGCATGGTTTTGGGTTGCTTCATTTGAACACAAGCCATTTTTCAGAAAAGGCTCCTTCTTCTCCCAACCGGTGGATGGTTTTGTGTAAGAAGTTCTTGGCTCTAGTTCTCATGGTAGGATTTTCCTACCTGTATATTTTTGTAAATAATATTTTTTTTTGTTGTGATCTAGGTGTAGCTTGTCTTAATTTTCAGCTTTAGTTTAGTGTGGGTTTTGGCTTGTTAGTTTTTCCTTGTTGCCTCCGCCCTCTGCAAGAAGCTCCCTATGCTTTATTTTTCTTGACTCTATTGCCCAATGGCTAGGCACTAATCTCTTCCAAAGATATTCTAGATTCTCCTAGTCCTTTACAGTTCTGGTCCCCAGTCAAAGCCAATGTTACCTTGTCATTTGTACCTTATAACAAGAGTGAGTCACCTTGCAAAATTTTTAGTTGAGTCCTTGTCTTATTAAAAATTTATTGGTTCAATCCCTAATCCGCCTGTAAATCATTTCTAAATCCTTGATGTTAAGTTTCAATGGTCTATTGAACCTCATGAACCCCTTGAACCATCTTGAACAGAGTTCATAGTATTCATTTAGGTACCACGGGTTCTAAGTTGTGTCAAAGACATTTTCAGGCTAACATTCACTTAAGTGTTTTGCAGCAACTCTATTTCATGGTCGCAAGTGATATTCATATATTCTTTCTCCAAACTATGAACCGTTTGAACCTAGTTCAAATAGTTCAGTGATGTTCAAACTGTTTGATGAAGTTCAAGGTTCAAGCTCTGCAGGTCTGATTTTATGACAGTCATATAGACCCGCACACAGTAGCTCATATCATTTTACTCAGACATTATTTTGAAATCGCTTCGGTCAGAATGCCAAAACCTAGGTTTCAACCAACATATCCAAAATTAAGAAAGATCCAATAGTGGAAACAAAAGTTATGGCCCCCTTACAGAGACAGACTTTGACTATCACAAATATTTTCAGCCCACCCAACATAATGAATATTTTCATTTTGGTTTAAAATATTCAAGTGCCGCCTGTACAAATATTTTATAAACTTTAGACAATTATATTTCTAATGTTTATAAATATTTGATGTTATAAATAAGAGTAATGGGGAAAGTGAAAAGTAGAAGTTAAAAAGTTTTTCAAGATTCGGTTATAAAAACTGAATAAAGATTTCATGTAACTATTTATTGTGAAAGGATTGAAAGAGCAAGGGTTCTTCTTCTTTTTATTTTCTTCCGGCAACCTGTGGGTGGGGGAGAGTAGATTTTTATTTGTAAGGGAGGAGTTGAAGCTTTTCTAAGCAATGCTTTGTATAGAAAATATCAATCTTTGAGTTGATTTTTAGACATGAATAGAATGTAGATGATATCTTCATTCTTTGTGTTGCTGATATTCTTCTCATGACTGTAGCTGGACTTTGAGCCTTTACAGTTGTTTATTAATTTATTTTTTGTTATAATCAATTGTGTATGTGGATTTATTACAAGTCTGTGTGCTTGAAAGTAATTCATATTGGAGCAACGACTTTCTCTGTTAGTTTTTAGTCCAAGTGCTATCCATAATTGCAGAAAATTAAACTTTGATTTAATGGTCTTCATTTATATCTGTTTTGTAAATCTTTGGCATTCATTTTCATGGCTATGGATGAATGTTATTTTCCTTTATTGCTTTCTGGTTAAAATCATATTAGCAATTTAATTCCTTGTAAATCTTCTAAGAGGGAGTTGTACCTCTCAATTTAGAGGAAGATTATCACTTCAATGATAATCTATCCAACTATTAGTACTTTTTGTCCTTCATTCTGGGCATTTTGAGTTTATTTGTATAGTTATCTTCGAAGGACAAATTTTTTCACTAACACCTATCTCTATCATTATCAGGACATCTTGAAGCAATATGACTATCTTATTATAGGAGAAGTACTTTAAGGGTAATTTACCTTTATACTTTCCTTTTCCTCTTGCCAATCTTCTTGCCAATAGAGCTTCAATTTCATCTTGCTCCTATTTCTCAGATATCAGATTGTCATTTTTATGGGAATGACCGATTCTGGTAGTTGACCTACTTCCGGTTTCTTTCCTTCTCCTTGTTGTTGCATGCATCATGGAGGCCTTGAAAGAAGCATCAATCTTTGGTATGTTTTTGTCATAATTTCTCAATTCAAAAGAAGACAACTTACCGATCAGTGAGTCAAGAGATACATTAACTGTTCTCAAGGATCTGAGTTCCTGGATAGCAGAGACCCTTATGGCATATTGTGGTAGCAAGGTTCTCAAAATTTTGCTAACCACATCATCCTCCTCAAGCTTTCCTCCAGCACTTTTAATGGAGTTTACTACATCCTTTATTCTCTTGCTATACTTCTCTGTGTTTTCTCCTTCCTGCATCCTCATCTCATCATATTTTCCTCTCAGGCTATCTACTTTAGCCTTTTGAACATGAGGATCTTCCCCATAGATTGTCTTCAACTTATTCCATATATGAAAAGTTATTTTCAAATCTTGAACCTCAGCAAATTCATTATCAGAAAGAGTGCTGACAATCAAATCCATAGAAGTAGTATTATCTTGCCTTTCCTTGATCTATTCTGGAGTGAGAGTCCTTGAAGGTTCAATGTGCTATTTGATTACATGATTCCAGTAATGTTTTCCTAGGGATATTAGATAAAGTTTCATTCTTCCACACCATAAGGTGTAATTCTCCTTAGAGAACTTCATACCCTACTTTCGCATCATCATGGATCTTTCCTTAAGTTGATTAAGCTTCCTCTAATTCTAAGGACCTGAAGCTTTGATACCAATTGTTAGTCCCAACCGGTACTGAGAGGGGAGGGGTGAATCAACACTTGATCAATTTTCACAATTAAAAAATTTTAACTATAATTTGTACTTATTTAATATTCATCAATATACTTAATCACTGAAGTAGAATATGCATGCACGAAAAGTTAACAGAGACACCAAGATTTATCTCGTGGAAACCCAAATGGGAGAAAACCACGGTGTGAGTAGGAACTCAAAAAAAAATCTCTTCCGAAGTACGCCCGGTGAAGAGCCATCCTTGTTAGGAGATTAAAAAGACACTTGTTAGGTGCCATCTAGTTAAGGGATTTTGTTTAAGTTTGGTTAGTTCCTTTACCCTGTTAAAGGTAGCTTGGTTAAAGGACTTAAGAACATCAATTAAGATGTCACCTTGTTAAGGGATTTTACAAAAGGGACCTGTTAAAGTCCACCTAGTTAAGGGATTTAAGTTGCAATGATTAGAAAGCAAAAAATGGATGATCTATTGAATTAGCTATGGATAGCTTGATTAGATCACAATAATAATCACACTCTATCCACATTGGTTGAGTCTGCTCTGCACAACACTAGTTATTTTCTTACATGTTTGGCTCTGCACTCAATCGGTCTTCTATCCCTCAGCTCTGAACTTTGTCGGTCCTCTAACCTTTGGCTCTGCACTCTATTGATCCTCTGATCCTTGGCTCTGCACTCTGTCGATCCTCTGACCTTTGGCTCTGCACTCTGTTGGTCTACCTCAAGCACCCTTTGCTCTACTAAAACTTTTTAGCACTTCCTCTCTCTCTCTGCTCTTCACTTTGGATTGCCTTCTATAAGATCTATTTTTTTGTAAATTTTATGATCAAGTCTTTCTAAATGAACTTAAAAATACTTTATACATTTTCTGCCAACACCTTCAAGTGTTCCCTCAATCAAAGCAATCACAGATTTCATAATATTTCAAATTCAAAATCTCCCTCTTTCTCTACGCACCCTGCAACAATTTCGCCAAGTATTCAATGAATTTTGCCACCACATCTTCCAAAGATAGTAAATTTTGGGTCGAGTTTAGTTAACTAAGTGTGAACCAAAGAATCTGTAGGTAATCATGCTTGACTGCATGCTAACTGAAGTTGACCTTACCAACTAATGATTTGGCATAGACACAAGCTCACCAACTCACTTTTTGCCACCGCAACTGAATAGCCGATCACTGCTCTAAGATTTATGGTGATCACCTATCATCCTTCTATATTATCGATTCATCCTTTGATTGTCGATTTGTTGTGCTAGACTCAAGTTTCTTCCCATGTTTGCCAATGAGGTTCTGGTTTGCATATAACCTCAAGTCTTCTTTCCTGGGTCATCTTTTGTGACTTCATCATCATCAAAATGACCAATCTTCTTGAATGACGAAATGACCACTGCACTTCATCATCATCAAAATGACCACTGCACTTCTATATTATCGATTCATCCTTTGATTGTCGATTTGTTGGGCTAGACTCAAGTTTCTTCCCATGTTTGCCAATGAGGTTCTGGTTTGCATATAACCTCAAGTCTTCTTTCCTGAGTCATCTTTTGTGACTTCATCATCATCAAAATGACCAATCTTCTTGAATGACGAAATGGTTGGCTTAGTCTATCTTCCTTGAGTTGATTGAACTTTTGGTCATTTGTTTCTAGTATTGTTTCCATGTGTTTGTAATTCATCACTTTTGCTTACTGAAATATACCACACTACCGATACCACTTCACCGGTCAGTGTTAGACATCAATGACAAATCTTAGCTCATATACCAGTTCTTTGGATTGATCAGTTTTTTCAATGCCAATAGCAAGATTTCCAAGAACCGGGGATGTTCCAGCATCACTTAAGGAAGCTAAAGACAAGGATACCTTACGTTCAACACCAAGGAGATATCCTTTAGGGAACAATGTCATAAATCCAAGATAGAGAGGGAATACTCTTCAAGCAAGGATAAGATAGTTGAAAAAGAGATATCTTGGAACAAGTGTAAACGAGATCCTTGGAGGAGAATAGATCTTTTTCTCAAAATACATCTACCCCCAAGAGGAGTTATCTTGAACATAACATCTTCTACCAAAAGAAAGGAAGTAGAACAAGAATTCATACTTTCCTCCTATTGCTAGGTAAAAGGGATGCTTGATGAAGGATGACACACTTTTGACCCAATGTGAGAGGTAAGTTTATGATAGATATATATTGCCCAGTGAAGAAGAGGTTGTAGCCATGGACTTACACCTCTTGTGTAAAAGAGAATCCTTGAGAAAACAATAACTTCACACAAGGAATGACATCAAATCATGAACAAACACCACTCAAAAAAATTAAAGTACATCCTTAGAGAGAGAGAGAGGGGAGGAGAAATGAATCATTGCCCCCAAAGTGTAAGGACAATGAAAAGAATTACACAATCTTTGAAGGAGAGATTAAGCATAAGGAAATGCACAATAAACTCACATGAATGAATATCCAATGCAAGAAAAGATATTAGTTTATGTAAAATGCATCTCAAAATAAGTGGTAATCTTCAAAGAGATAGAGAGGGAGAGAAATAAAGATCACATATTCCTCTAAGGATTATTCATAAGAGACATACAATTCCAAACAAAGAATAGGTCCTAATAATGGACACACATGTACTCGTGTGAAGGATAATTCTATGTAGGAAAGGACATCAAGTTATGAAGAATGCAATTCATAAAAGAAATGGTGAAAATTTAGAAAGGGGAAGGATATAATTCTTGCCCCCTAGGCATAGAGACAAGAATAAATAGACTATTATGTTGCTCACTAAGTATGGTTGCACTTCAAATTGTACCACCATGAATGATAACGAGCCCCCAATGTGTAGGCTAACAATCTCACATAGTGAGGAGCAACATAATAGGAACTTGAATGTTATTTGAAATGATTATGAGAAATATGCCATTCATTGTCAGATGTTATTTTTATGATGCCTAAATCAATAAAATGTTGTATTTTTGCTTTCAAAGCTTGACACTCATTAGTAGAATGACCATGAATTTGATGATACTTGTAAAAAAGAAGAATTTTCAAGATGTTGTCTATGTTTTATTATTATTTTAGGCCAAAGAAGAGAGATTAAATTAGCATGGAGAAGATTGGACAAAATATTTTCTTGTTGTAACATCATATTGGAATGAGAAGAAGTGGATTCGCTAAACAATGGAGGAGGGGATGTTGACAAAGGAAGAAGTTGGAACCTGGATTTTCATTAGAAGAGTGTGATTTCTCATGATTTTCAAGACTTTGTTGCACACATCCTAGAACTTGTCCATTGTACTTGCTCCTATCATTATCAAGACATGTGTTAGAAGGAGAAGTGGGAATTAGTTTAGAAGCTTGGATAGAAGACACAAAAGGCTTCGCGAAGGCTTCAATCTTAGATTGAGGGATCTTATACCCATTGGAGGAGGGTGTAAAGTATATTGTACCCCAATTCCTTTTTGTAGAAGCATCACTAGTAGGAGATGGAGCTACTGAAGGAATCATAGTACTAAAGGGGGAAATATATCCCACTTCATCATAAGTGAAATTATAAGGATTAGCATCAGCCTTTATTGTGTGAATTTCATTGTTATATATGAATTTGATTGTGCGATGAAGGGTAGAAGGGACTTATTTCATAGCATGAATCCACAGCCTACCTAGAAGATGGTTATAATTAAGATGGTTGGGCATGACATGAGTAGGAGTAGGAAAAGTCACAGGCCCTACTTTAATAGGTAATATGACTATACCAAGTGACTCTCTAGGAACATTATCAAAGCCACGTACACAAAGATGATCAAGTGGAATAGAAGATTAATCCCAATTTATCTTATCTAATAAGTCAACACAACAAATGTTAAGAGATGACCCACTATCAATTAAAGTACCTCTTATCTTTTGTTCATAAATGCAAGAAGTAATCATAAGGGAATCATCTCTATTGTTAACCTCTATAGAAGTAAATTCATCTTGTGAGAATGTGATATCATTTGGTTTAGAAGAAGGATGGGGAACCACCATTTGTAAGGCTTCTTGGATCAACTTATGATATGAAGGTGAAATTTGAATTAAATCCCAATGGGAAATCTTACCTAAGATATCATGAAGTTTTTCCACAAGATTATGTTCCCTATAAACATGTTTCTTAGAATGAGGCGGGGGGGAGGGAGGTGAAAAGATCATTGGGATCTTTCTTTTTGACACCAACATTAAATGAATGATGTAGTTCAAAACCATATTTTTTCTCTAGTTCCCTTTGCATATTACTTTGTTCACATATGTATTTTGCAGCTTGTAGGATATTAGGAGTTTTTCAGGTCTAGGATTCTCATAACTAGAAGCATGAATGGTATTTACTTGACTAGGTTGTTTTTTCTCTAAGGATACATCTTGAGAAAGAAGAGAATCAAGGAAATTGGTAATAATTTCATCTTCTTGCTCTAAGGCATCTTTGTGATTAGGAAAGGGACTATCATATTTAATGAATGCTTCATATCTAGGGGGAAGATCATGAAAAGAAGATATAGTCTCACTAGGATAAGTAGCCATAATATCATCCTATTGCACCAAATATCCTTATGAGGGAGGTACATTTTAGGAGAAGAAGGAATGCAATTCTCCAAAGATTCATCTTTATGAGGGAGATCTTTGAAAGAAGTGTCTATATTACCTTTTTGTGCTAATATGCCCTCATTAATGAGATCAATTTTGGGAGAGGATAAATAATAGCTATGAATGAAAGGGGGGACTAAATTGTCATCATACGCATGAAAGGGAACATCTTTAATGTAACTTGAAATTGAATTAGCAAAATAAGATAAGAACTCCATATGCACTTATGATCAAACAAGAAACTCATATGTCATTTAACCATAATAATGGTCACCCCATACATTCATAGAGAATTGAATAAAGGAGGAATTTGAATTGGATGTTTGAAACTTGCAAAATAATTGAATAATGCAAAATTCTAGGAAAAATGATTACTCAATTAAATGAACAAATTGATTGAAAGAATAAAGAGCAATAATGCAACCTCCTAGGAAATTTAAATTTAAAAAAAGGATTATGTAAAAATAACCTCTTAATTTAAAATTAAAATTATCCAAAAGAGATTGAATTTTAAAATTAGGCCCTTGTGAAAATGACCAGTTAATTTTAAAATTTGAAATTGAAGGAATTAATTTAAAATTTAAAATTAGGGCTCTTTTAATTAACCTCTTAATTTTAAATTGTCCACAAGAGATTAAATTCAAAATTAGGGTCTTGAAGAAAGAACCACTTAATTTTAAAATTTAAAATAGATCTGAGATTGGAATTGGGAAATGCACAAAATTAATTTAAATTTAAAAAATTGGGGTTTGTTTAATTAACCACTTAATTTTAAAATTTAAATTTGAGATTGAAATTTGATCTAAGATTGCAATTTTGAATTTGAATTGAAATTAGAAACCAAATTTGAAGAGGGAAATTCAAAATTTAAACAACCCACAAGCTCAATTTTTAAAATTAGGGTTTTTGAGATTAACCACTTAATTTTAAAAATTAATTGTCAAATATGTCTTGTAGATGAAATTTTGAATTATGAAATTGAAAAAGTGTTCAGATTTGAAATGATTGATCCAAAATAAATAATTGACAAACTCAATTTTAAAATAAAAAATTAGAGTTTTAATGAAATTAACCTCTAAATTTTTAAAATTTGCAAGGAAATCAAACTTGTAAATGAAATTTTGAATTTTCAATTGCATACACTCAGATCTGAAAAAAAAAATCAGAATTAATGGTGTAAGGAGTTGGGTTCACCAAAATGTAAAGTGCAAAATTGGGGGCTTAGCAAATTCACCACTTGGAAAGGAGAATTCACTAAACTCAATTTTCACTTGGGGAAACTTAACATTCAAAAGAGGAGTTGAATCTACTAGATCCAATTTTAAATGATGCAAGGATTGAATACTAAGTAGATTGGTTGATGTTTGAAATGTGGTTGACCCTCTTTTATAAGTTGAATAAGTAAAGTGCTGAAATTGAAGACAAAGTAAGCGAAAAAAATGAGCTACAGATTTGGGATTCAATCGTGCACCTAAATCTGAGAAGTTTGAGATGATTCAGAGCTGCTTTGTGAAATCGGGCAAAATTTGCAAGGACCGTGTGTCCGGATAGGGGCACCCTCCACTTGGTCCTTTAAAATTTATGCGCATCAAAAAGGGTTTTTCTGTCTTTGTGAATAAAGCTTAATTCCATAAATACAATTGCACACTTGTTTCCTGTACACAAAAAGAAGAAGAGTGGGGTTACGAATAGGGGTTTGCCTAATTCAAACCCCAATTTGGAATCAACATTGAATGAAATACTACAAATGCTTGAAATAAATGAGGGGGAGATTGTTGGCATTTCAATAAGGATATTGAGAATGTTGTTGATGACTATGGATATAACTGATTAAGGATGATTACTGTCTTAATATTATTATTTTGCCATTGATGTCAAGAAATTGATTTTCTAATTCAGTATGATGTTGCCATATCTTAAGAAGTATGATTTGATGAGTATAAAGATGTCGGTAAAAGACACAGAAATAATATGATGAATAAGGGGATAAGTTATTCAATGGGAAACTATTACCGAGTTAGACAATGATGAGATCATGATGTTTAGATTGTTTTGATATCCTACATATGCTATTGTTTGAAAGGTTAATACTATACTATGTTACCGAGCAAAGAACCTAGTCGGTAAACCCTAAGGAACCTAGTCGGTAAACCCTAAGGTTATCGCTATTGGTTAATAAAGGTTGAATGTCTACCGAGTGAAGTTTAGTATTCACCGAGTTGTTACCGAGTTGTAACCGAGCTATAACAGAATGCATTAAATGTTTGCATGCAGTATTTAATGAAGGAAGCTGATGAGCTGGAGTGGATTAAATGATTGGTAAGTCGTGTATGAAGATTGTTAAAGAATCTATGGTAAAGAAAGATCGACGGGAAGATCTACAACTCAGATTGAACCGCAATACCCTAACACAAGTTCCAAGGTGAAAATGCAAGTTCCAAGGCGGGGTAAAACATTTTCAGATCAAAGGATACATTGAACCTGGACAAGATTGAAGATCTGATGGCTATGATTGATCATGGGAAATGTGATCAAGGAGATTAAACGGTTGGAAGATTGTTTATAAATAGGAAACTGTTGATAAACAATGTATGTGAGCAAGTGTATGCACAGGGATGCTACATAGTGATTACCGAGCACAGAAGCTTGAAGACCTGTTTTGATAACAGAGTATAGAGCCCAGCAGAGGGACAAGATAAGTCCTATGAATTGATTATATTGAGAAAATGAGAATCTGCTTCAACATTTTTAGATGTGAAGTTGCAGACATATTTTTATTACTGTTATTTGAAAATCTCTTAACCGAGTGGACTTAACAGTCTTATTTGTAAAATCCTCTAGCAAGGTGAAATTCTTATTGAGTGTTTAAAATCCTTTAATAAGGTCACTTCTAACAAAGTGAAGATCCTAACAGATCTGAGGGAAATCCCTTGACCGGGTCACATCTAGCAATGTGTTTGTAATCTTTAACAGGATTTTCTTTTAACCGAACATACTCTAGAAGAGTATATTTCTTAGTGGGTCTGAAATCCCATAGTGGTTTTTCCCTATTTGGGTTTCCACGTTAAATTGGGTGTTATATGTTTGTGATCTTATTTATTTATGGATCTACATGCATTACTATTTTTCTGATAAGGTTACCGAGGTTGAATCTATTATTTTTATTGAAGATTAAGTTTGAATGATTCACCCCCCCCCCTCTCATATTGTTAGCTTGGCATCTGTACTAATCATATTTAGTATCAAAACTATCAAAAGGTATATAGGTTCATATCTACAATAGATGATAATGATGATTTGCTTCTTAGATGTAATCACATATGTTGTATGAAATGGCATGAACATGACAAAACCCTAACACACACACATGCTTGCAAATGAATGATGTAATGTTGCTCCAATGGATATATGAAGAGTATGCAACCTTGAGGAATGCTAGATGATGAATGCTTGAATGCTTGATGCTTGAATGTAGCATCCTTGCCTTCTCCACCTTGTCTTGCTCTCACCTTATGATTCATGGATTTGCAAATGAGAGGAGAAAATATCCTTATATACTTGCCTATTGTCAAATATTTAATTTTTCAACAAAGGCTGACATAGGGGATTTATTTCCTACTCAAAATTGAGATAGGACTTAGGGGCCGAGATAGGTCCCAATTAGGGAGGACCACGGTGTGGTGCCCTAGTCCTGATAAGGACCAGGGCACCCTGGTCCTACCCCAAGTTTGGTCATGATTAAAGGGCTATGAAAGTTATAAGATGCAAGTATGAGGTTTACTTGCATAGGGGAGGCATAAACAGGTCCCAATAAAGCATGGGGATGAGATCCATAAGGTGAGGCCCCAAAATACGGTCAAAATTACAAGGGGCACAATTTTAGGATGCTAGAAGAACACAAAAAAAGGATAATGAATCTAAGTATGAAAAGATTGATGAGAATGAGTTTGTTTTTGTAAGTGGACTAAAAAGAGGGTCAGGCAGATATAAGGGAAAATTACCCTTTAATTGTTTCAATTGTGGTAAAATTGGGCATTATGCCTCTCAATGTAAAAATAATGATTCTGATAGTGATGAAGAAAGAATTAGTAAAACAAGAAAGAAAAAACATTTTAAAAAGAAAAATGTTTTCAGAAAGAAGAAAAACTTGTATACAAATGTGACTGATAGTTGTTCAGAGGCATCTCTAAAGGAAGGAGAGGAAACTCTCTTCATGGCAATTATAACTCAATGTGAAAAACAAAAGGAAAATATTTCTGACAATTCAAAATCAGAAATAGATTATAGAAGGAGAGCTAAAATATGCTCTCAAAGATTTAAAGAAATCAAGAAAAGAAGCTATGAATCTAAGAGATCTAAATCAGAAGGATATTAAATACATTGCTGAGCTTAAACTACAAATTGAAGAAAATAAAAAGATTCTTGAGGTGACTCAAGAAAAATTGAATCTCAAATAAAAAGAATGATGCTCTTTAGAAGAAGAGATTGTTGGACTTTGAAAGAAGCATGACTCAAATAGTGAACAAGAGGGACAATCCTCAAATCATGCTGGAAAAGGAAAAACCATTGACAAAGAAAGTAAGTTTTCAAAATCTAACTCTCACTTTTTTGGTTACTGCTTTTCTTGTGGCTAATTTGGACATAAAGAAACTGAATAAAAAGTTATGTTTAGAAGAAAAACTTTGTTAATGAAAATTATTAATTCTTGAATAATCTCAAGTGTTATAAATGCAATGAACTAGGTAACATAGCAACTTTTTGCAAGTCGGGTTCATTAAAACAAAAAGACAAGACAAACAAAGATAATAAATTCAGGTTTGTGTGGAAACCAAAGAGAAGTAATGAAAAGGAAAAATCTTTGATTGTTGAAACAACATTGAAATCTGTTAAGAATCATCCTTGGATTGTTGATAGTGGTTGTTCTCACCATATGATTGGTGACAAAAGCAAGTTTGTTTATTGTGGGGATCTTCCAGGAGGATTTATCAGACTTGGTAATAATTTGTGCATCAAAATCAGAGGTAAAGGCACTGTTTTGCTTGAAAATAACATACAGGTGCATGATGTCTATTACATAAAAGGATTGTCTCATAATTTTCTTAGTGTGGGTCAAATTTGTGAAAGTGGCCTTAATGTTAACTTCAATGCACTAGGTTGTGAGATTGACAAAAAATCTAATGACACTATTTCAGTTGGTTTCAAGACAAATTGAAATATCTACAATCTTTATGAAGAAAGAAACAATGCTTGTTTGGCAAGTAATTTGGAGAAATTATCCCAGAACGATCTTTGATAGAGGAATTATTTAAAAATTGGAGAGGCGAGAATGAAGGCTCTAATCCTGTGCATATTGCACGCGGATCTTTTTAAAGTGCATAGGTAATGTTACAAAGAAAGGGGGAACTAATCATTGTTTTACATTACAAACCCCAATACGTTATGTTCTTACCAGTTTATGTTGTTGATATCTGGTATGGTATAATTCACTTTGATAAAATAAATGCATTTCAATTTGCTCTTTTGTATCTTCAAAGTTTTTTTCAGGACAACTTGTATGGTTATCATTGAGACAAGAAATATCACATCACATGGAACAATGGATAAATGTATTTGATATTACTCAGTTTGGTATTCAAAGATTCTTTCATGTTTTGATTGGGCAAAATATTGAATTGAACATTTAGATGGCACCATCAGGGATACTGCAATTGTTAAAATAATTAAAATAATATTCAACATTTGGTATGTGTGTATTCTTTTTGGTTCGGTTGCATTTGATTGCCAAGAGCTTGGTAGTGATGATTATCATGCCCAAACTTTTGAGCAAAAACGCAACAATTTTTTTTTTTTTAACAACATAAAATTACTAGATACTCTATGATAAAGATGAGATAAATAAGTTTGGCTATACTAAGGGTTATCTCATGGGTTAAAAGAATGGATTCCTAAAGTGAATTCAATTAACTCCACAAATATAATGTTTACAATTTTTTTATCTTGAATAATTCTACCCCAAGGGGTCATCACAACATTATTTACTAATTTAATTAATCTACCCCAAATAATTCTTCAATTATTAATCAAGAGATATTAATCATTCCAATTAATATTTAATTGCTTTTGGACTAATTTAAATAATGTTAACACCTATTTCATTATATTTAAAATAATTATTTGAGCAATAGTGATAATGTTTTTAACGCCATCTATTAAAATTAACTAAAGCCAATATAATAATAACCTGGTCAATAACCTCATTTAATTATCGAAATAAATTTCCCAAACATTAATATTAATTATTTAATATTCGACAGTAAACTACCTCCTTAAATTTAATCATAATACTATTTAAAATTTCCATTAGAAAACATCTTTAATAAATTTTCCCAATCATGTGAATAATATTGCTATATAAATAATTATTTACATCCCAACTAAAATTCCTAAATAGTCAACCAAATTAAATAATAACTTAAACAAATGGGGTATCCCTATTTCAAATTTTAAAAAGAACTTTCTCCCCCCCCCCCCCCTTTATAATTTTATTCTCTTTTATTATTATCTCCACTTTATTTTTCAACCCTAACTAAGGTTTATTTGAAAACCTAATACTCTCTTCTTTTCTTTTCTTTTCTATTTTATTTTATTTTACCCTAACCCGAAATTGGGTTAGGGTTTTATTGGGCAATACTTACCATTATTTTATTTTTTTGTCTGTGTGTGCAGGTGAGCATGGCGACGAAGGAGACCACGCCATGGCGGAGGAGGCATAGAGGGCCGAAGGGTTAAGTGTCGAGAGGGGGACGAAGGGGTTGCAGAGAGAGAGGCGGCGGTGGTGTTTGGTTGGGTGACACATGATGGTCTGCGGAGGGGGTGGTCTGCTGTGGTGGCCACCACCCACAGTCGCAGGGCTTGCCCCTATGGCTATGGGGATGCCTTCCCCACAAGCCATGAAGCCTCAGCCCCGTGACTGTGGGGTGGCCTTCCCATAGTAGCAAGGGTAAGCCCTGTAGCTGCGGGCAGCCATGGCCCCCGCGGTCCCTACCATAAAGGTCAAACCTCCAAAAAAGAAGTTTGAAACAAAAACAAAAAAAAATTAAATGCCAATTTTTTTTATTGTATTTTATATATGTGTGTGTGTGTGTGTGTGTGTGTGTGTGTGTGTGTGTGTGTGTGTGTGTGTGTGTGTGTGTGTGTGTGTGTGTGTGTGTGTGTGTGTGTGCATATACATATGTATATGTATATACATATACATATGTATATGTATATGTATATACATATACATATAGGTATCTCCCGCGGTTGCCGCCATAAAGGTCGAACCTCCAAAAAAGAAGTTTGAAACAAAAACAAAAAAAAAATTAAATGCCAGTTTTTTTTATTAAATTATATATATATATATATATATATATATATATATATATATATATATATATATATATATATATATATATATATATATATATATTTTAATGTTGCTATTAAAAAAAGATATAATAAAAAAAAAATGGCATTTAATTTTTTTTTTGTTTATGTGTGTGTGTGTGTGTGTGTGTGTGTGTGTGTGTGTGTGTGTGTGTGTGTGTGTGTGTGTTTATACTCTTAAATTTGCACTTTTATTTTCTGTTACACTAGCTTAGAACAGGTATGACAAATAAACAGAATGGCTCTCTTTTATTTTATTTTTTTTAAATATGAATGAATAGATTAAAATATGTCTCTAACTGTGCATTTTTAGAATATAGAATTTGACAAAAATAATCTATTTTACAGTTGTGACTAATTCTTTCCCATTTCTTTTTTATCAATAAAGCAGCAAGATGAAAATTTAAAGGAAGATTTAAACTAACACTTAAAAAGTATTTTTTTCCTACATTTCTTTTTAAAAACTATAGGCAGAAATAACTTTTCCTTTTATTTATAACTGCATTTCTAACATTTATTTTTGCACAATGATAAAAATAATAGAATGAAACAACTTAAATATTTATCTACTTTCTTTTCCATTTCCAACATGCATATCTTTTACTAAACAATAAAACAGAAAGTAGATTTTCATTTCAACTTTATTCAAGCAATAAACAGATATAAAAAAATAACTCAAATACTTTTCTTTCCTTTTATTTCTTTGAAATGAACTACTCCAAATAAATATACATTCGTTTTCCTCAATTGTTTCTTTTACACAAATAAAAATATTTCAAACTCAAGCCTCTTCATTTGTACCAATGAGGGCTTGTCAAAATACATTTCTTTTCTTGAAACTCAATATATTAAAAATAGGAACTTGCAAGTAGGACTCCACTCCATTCTTTATTCCAAAGAAAACCTGCAATAACATTTGTAGGTTGTGACCATGGAGGCTCACCTCCCAACCTAGGCTTACATGAAGTCATCCTCAAGCTAGGAGAACCAAGGTTAAACGAGATACAAATATGCAAACACAACACAATAAAGACACAACATTTGAACTCCCAACCCAAGGTTAAACAAAGTCACCAAGTGACTATTTCTTTGTGGGGTGAAGGTGGACCAAGCACCTAGAGGAGAATCTGCAATATGGAGAACACAATGTCTTTACAAGGCTTCCAAAACAGAACCACCACAAGTCACATACTTGTCCCAAAATACCCTTATGTCCCCCATGGCATACAAGCCCAAAATCTCCCCTTATAACCCCCTTTGCATAAACAACATAAAAATACAATGTAGAAAGGGTCTCATAACCCTTGTGTATCACTCTCTTCTAAGAAGAGAGTCTCTACACTCTTAGGCTGTCAAGCAACCCTTCACCCCCAAGGCTACTCAACCCTCCCAAGGGTGAGTATGGCCTTAAAACACCCAAAAACATGTATCATGCAATATGCAAGGAAAGACACAAGGAAGGACTAAAAAAACAAACTTCCCAAGTCTACAAAGAAAACAACCATAGAAAAGCACAAACAATCTTTTCACATTAACAATACAAGCATATGTAAGAAAGGATTTCCACCAACCTTAAATCTACAAAAAGGAAATGAGGATAAGTTGAAGAAGAGCTGCCCAATCCACTAATATATTTCCTCCATACTTAGAAGATCCAACCCCAAAAACTAAAAAAACTTGAAAAAAAATTCTTTGTCTCCAAAAAATATGGAGAGTGGGTGATCAAAATTCTCCCTCTCAAACCATTACTTAAGAAGACTCTCCTCACTCTTTCCAATCCTCTTGGAAAGAGTGAGAGATTTTCATAGGTTGGTATTCCCAACATCTTACAAGCTCTCTAAACAAGGCAACCCAAAAAGGTAAAAGAAAAATGGGGAAGAGAAAATATCACTCTATTGAAAGGTTGTCTAACCTAGGTAAGATCCTCAAAAGTTGAAATTCGGCCATCTTAACAAACTCAACTTTTGAGGTGACTAGACAGTCACCAAGGAGTGGACACATAGCTAAAATTGGCCTTTACCCATAGGTATAACATATGGACCTTTAAAAATGTCCCTAACCTAACCTTAGGAGTTAGTTTAACCCTCTAGAAACTCACCCAAAGTTTACCTACGGGTCAACCTTGAGTTGACCTTTCTAATGGCTCCCTATCTAAGACTTTCTTGGGACAATACTAGGATATTTTGAAAAATGCATTGGTAAAACAAATTCCATCCAAGGGACATGTCACTGCCAACTCACTTCACAACATATGTGTCAAGTGACACCACACAATTACACAATACTTTAAATACACATGGCAATGTCCCTTTTTGGAATTAAAAAATTTAACAAATTCAATTTAAACATGCATTCAAGCATAAACATTTACAAATAAAACACATTACACATGAGGTGTTGTCTCTTCAAATAGACAACCCTTTGCTTCACAAATGCACAAAGGTTTAGCTTGATTCTCTGAATAGTTTATGTGGTCACATGGATTAGTTTTCCTACACATCTCACTTTGCACATTAGTAATCCCAATACTCACATATAATATTAACATATGAAAATAATACAATTCAGACATTTGCATACAATTTCAATTATAATAATCAAGTTTCCAATTATCCAATAAAATCCACATAAAATAATCTACTCAATGGCATCATTATAATCATCATGAAATTTAATCATTTATAAACCATGCATCCATAATTTCTAGCATCAAAATAAAGTACTGCAAATCAGAAATAAATGGCATACACCATATCAATGTTATCCAATCACTAGATCATATATAATCTATGTCCATAATGCATCAAAATAAAGTATCAATAACAGTCCAAAACATGAAAAATAACTGCAATGCTATGACGGCGCGGGGTAGGGTCTCACAATGATTAACAAGATATAAGACAATGCATGGAGTATATGAAAAGGTCTATTCAATCACATATTGAACTATATTCCTATCTTTTATGATATTCAAAGGTTTCATTGATACATTTCTAACTTACTCCAATTCAAGGAGTTAGGGGGAGCATCTCATGTTTATTTTTACCCCTTAAAGAATTTTTTGGCATTATTGGTTCCATAAAGGAAATCTATGATGCATAATTATACCCTGTATTCTTATGCACCCTTTCAGTTTCTTGCAGTCTCTCAGAAAAATCTCTCTCTTGGCATTGTTGTCAAAAGGGGGAGAAATGTGATTTGAGCTTTTGAGCAGTTTCAACAATTTCAGTGATTGTTTCAATTCACTGATTCAGTGATTTGACTGCATTTGTTGACCAGTAATAGGTTTTTGTGATGACAATATTCATCTTTCAGATTTATTTGCGTTTAGTGTGAAACATTTATCTCTTACAACTTTCAGTTGGATTGATTGTATATCTTTTTGGTATTTGACATTTCTTCTTTGAGGTGACATGACAGGGGTATATACTAAAAGCAGTTATATGTGTGAAACATGTATATTGTCTTCACATCGATTAGTTTTATTGATCTCATCTTTCTAGATTTGACATCAATGCCAAAGGGGGAGTTTTGTTGAACCCCTAAAGCATTTTTGAAATTAATGTCAAATGTCCAAAGATGTTTGATAATTCTCCTTGGAATGAGACACTATAATGAAATGCAGATATGATTATATTCCTAATTTAGGTTGTTTATAATGTCGTCATACTTATACACCTTTCTTCATGCATCTTTGGTTTCATGTGATATTCTTGGCATCACTATTGAAAGACCTTCACTCTATACATTGTAAAAGTTGTGATTACATTTGTGAAGGTATTTGATTTTTGGCTTCATTCATATGTGCAAAATCTATGTGAAGATGCCTAGATGCAAAGTGTATAAGGCAAATTTGTATAAGCCTAAGATGTTGAAAAGTGTTGAATCAAGTTCAAAAGGTGATGTATTAAAGTCACTTTAAGTGACTAGGCCATGGGTATATTATATTCAATTTTTATTAAAATCTCACTAAAATACTTTTGAGTTTTAATCAGGCAAAAACATTTCATTGAGTTTTATCTTCCCTTGAGATAGTATTCAATCGAAAGCATTTTATTTTTGAGCTCTTTTGTGATGGCTGACAGTTTTTCAAGCCCTTGAGATCGAACTAGGGCACACACATGACAATTAGGTTGTGTTTTCTCTCAGTCGAGGAAGATACAATGAGCAATTTGTAATAGTTTTGACTTGGAAGACATAGAAATGACTGCATGGCATGGCAGTGACAGGGTAGATGGTGGAAATGACAGGAAGTTTGTAACAAGGAGGTGCATTAAGGTGTTTTGTTTTCTTAGTTATTTTTGTTTATCATATCTTGCAAATGTCATTATGTTTTGCTTGGATTAGTTATATTTTTGTCTTTCTTAACCAGTTTGTTTAGGAAGAAGGGGTTCCTGGTTTATAGTGTCATTGTCTCTTTATATCTCTATTAGCATTGGTTTGGGTATGAAGTTTAAAATGTTTATCTTTGTGTTTGGATATAAACCCTAGTATGGGTTTTGTTCAAAGGAGTTTCAGTTTTTTGTTAATAAGTTGTCTTGTTGATAAGCGATTGTTTAGTCTGTTATCTTTGTTAAGGAATATGAAAAGAAAAGTGAAAAAAATTTTAACACTAGTTAGGGTTTCAGTTGCAATGCCTTTGATTTCTGTTTGGGATTCTAGTCACCCATGTTTGGGATTTTATCATACACTATTTCATTGAGTTTATCATGCATTACCTTATTAAATTTTCTTGTGTTTCTATGTTAAGGATTTGTTAATGTAACCCTAGTTCAGTTCTTGGGTTACTATTCTTTTATGAAGCACAAAGCTTAATGCACGACACATGATGTGACATATAGCAGAGCGTTATATTGTTAACTATAATGGAAAATTGCAATATCATTATCATTCTATTATTTGTTATAGAAAACTAAAAGTATAGTTAAAATGACAGTTATAATTTAGTTCAAAGTTGCAGAACATTATATATGTTTCATTGAATTCATTCTTCTAAGTGTTTAGCAAAAAAGAAACTTTATTCTCAGATTGAAAAAAAAGGCATTCTATTATTTCATATTTAGTACTTGAAATTTTTATTGATAACACACTTAGTGCTTTATAAAATTGATCAATTATAGAAGTATCTAGTATTTTTGTGTATACAAAAATATACACATCAGTATGTTGTACTTGAACTTCTCCCTCTAAATCTTAAAGTGATGTGAGATAAGAGGATGATGTAGAAAGAAATAGAGGTGATACTCTGTGTTTAATTTCAAAAGTGGTTGTAATAGCCAGTTAGGCACACTATTTGTTAGTGAGACGCATTGCCAGTGATGCATTGTAAAACATTAGTTTATCAGATAAGCTAGTGAGGCAATTTCGAGTGGTTTTATTCCCTCGGAGCTTTCCACTTAGGACATATCATTGTGTCATATTCTTGTGTATGTTTTTGCTTATTCTATTGTCTATTTTGTCTGCTTCATTTTGCTCAAATAAGCCAAATTTGAAAATGTTAGGTCCCGGAGACAACTGAGAGGTGGGGAGGGGGGTGAATCAGTTGTCTAATAAATTCAAACCAAAAACAACTTAACCAACTTAAATGCTTAATATCGGTAAACCAGTTAAGTATGCCGGTAGATAGTGTTAATGGTAAATTGCTATACCGATAAAGATTAATGCATGAAACACAAACATAAAGTCATCCACAACACATAACACCAATATTTGTATGTGGAAACCCTGTAAGGGGAAAAACCATAGTGGGAAACCTTACCCACAATCAGATGATACTACTGCAGATAGTAAGTGTACATAAATGGGGTCTACACATGCAGAAAGGCCAACAGCCTAGAGCTCACTGCTCAATCACAAAAAGGGAGTCACACTGACTACAGTTGGATGGTTAAATCCAATAAGAATGTATTGCACAAAATAGCATCTTCATATGTTGGATTCAGTACCGATGTAATGCTGATATGCTTCCACAAAAACCTAGCTTCACCTTCAAATGATGTCTTCGTGTATAGCTCTTCTTAATCTCGCATATACCTTCTCATAATCCTTTTTTCTCATTCCCCACTCGATCTTACAAATAAGATCTTACATTTATACCATAACCTAAGACCAATTTTAGTAGGTCGGCTATACAAGATATTACAATAAAAACATTTTACAAACAATATAATATCTAATGCAATAATTGATTAAACATGTCATCTTAATGCATATACAACAATAATAAATCATCTCCATAGCGTGCCATGCTGATCTGGAAAAGATAAACCTACCAGTGTAACCCTGGACCTATTTACCGGTAAAAGTAAATATGCAAATATGATTATACCAATGATTAATTCTTCAAAACAAAGTGTCCACACGATGTCTTTGAAATTACCAAGTGTCTTCCATATCATTCCAAGTTCCGGTGATCATTATATCCTGTCGGTGAACCATATACCAGTAACTGTGCAATAGTTACTTGCTTGCTGGTGAATGTTGTTGGATCTCCAGAGTGCTAGTGTTTTAGTAGGTGTTGACATCAATGACAAAACCATACCAAAATACCAACAATCTCCCCCTTTGGCATTGATGGCAACACAAGATGGAAAAACCATCAAAGTGCCTAAACAGAAATGCCAAATACCAAAAACCAACAATCTCTCCCCCTGGGAGCAACATGTGTTTATCCAAAGATTTTCGATACCAATCTCTCCTTAAAAGATAATGTGTTTTTCCATAGATATCTCTCCCCCTTTGACATCAAATGCCAAAGTCATATACAAAATACCAATCAATTCAATATACCAACTACTCCCCCTGAGAAGTAGCTTCCTCATCAAAGACCGGAGTAAAAGATTTGTCTTTTAGTTCTGTCGGTTGATGACAATCATCAACTATCTAAGTCTCTACTGGTGGTGGTATGACTCCAAGCTAATCTCTGAGGTATTCAAAGGTCTCCTTAGGCAAAGGTTTTGTGAAAATGTCTGCAAGCTGTTCTTTGATATTCACATAAACTAGTTTTATCTCCTTTTCTTCAACTTTTTCCCTTAGAAAATTCAGTTTGATAGAAATATGTTTTGTTTTAGAATGTAATACTGGATTCTTAGATATATCAATTGTTGCAGTGTTATCACAATATATAGTAATAGGTTCCTTGGATTTTACCTTTATGTCTTTCAACATTTGCTTAAGCCATATTACCTATGTACAGTTAGTTGTTGCTACAACATATTCTGATTCTGTTGTTGATAAAGATGTACAACTCTGTTTCTTACTCAACCAAGAAACTAGTCTGTTTCCAAGAAAGAATGCTCTGCCAGTGGTGCTTTTTCTATCATCCACATCTCCTGCCCAATTTACATCTATGTATGCACATAGATCAAAATTTTCATCTCTAGGATACCATAATCCAAGATTTGCAGTGCCTTGTAAGTACCGGAAAATCCTTTTTACTGCTAATTCATGATTTTCTCTAGGATTACTTTGAAATCTAGAAACAATACATACTACATTCATAATATCAGGTCTGGTTTGTGTCAAATATAGTAAACCTCCTATCATAGATTTTTATCTAGTTGGATTAACAGGTGTAGATTCATCCCTTTGAGATAATTTGTCATTTGTAGTCATAGGTGTGCTTACCGGTTTAGAGTTCTCCATTCCAAATTTCTTTAGTAACTCTTTCAAGTACTTGGATTTATAAGAGTTGAGAAAATACAACACCACAGGAGCCTGAAGATCTTCTGCAAGCCGAATAACCTGTTACAAGGAGAAGCAATGAAGCAAAATTTGAAGAACATACAAAACACAGAGAATATGCTCAAAAAGAGAGAGCTCAATATTCACAAAAATATGTAATGTGATTCTTACAATGAAAAGAAAGAACTCAACTTTTAATAGGTCAAGAAACCCTAAAAAGGGAAAACCTAGGTTTGCACATAATAATTAATTAAAATAATTAATTAAAATAATTAATTATATGTACCTAAAGTTAGCTTAAGTGTAAAAGAGATAAAGGGAACTTAAATAATTAAACAAAGAATGTTTAATTAATCAAGTAAATACCCGAATACTCTAACACCTCCCCTTAAGCTAGACTTAGGGAGAAGCTAAAACCTAGAATAGCTACTGAAAGCAATAAAGATGGGTCCCGGCAACAAGGCCTGATCAGGTACCCAAATACAATGAAATCTCTATGAACTAGAGAAATAGAGAAAACCACGTGGGAACAAAACTCTACTCCAAAAAGAGATGGAAAAAATATCACTGAAGCATGAAGACCCTGCAAACTTTGTCGAAGAATAACTGCTGATCTGAAGAACATCCACTGAACTCGAACATGACCAGGTAGAGAAGACTATAATCTGCATGAGTGCCCTCAAATGACACTACTTGAATCAGGAGGCAAACAAGGCAAAATAACTGAAATCGAAGATACAGATGGCATGAGAAACCAAAGCCTGAAGAGCTGATCAATCGAACCACGGAAGCATTAGAACCAACAGGATAAACCTCCCCATAATGTGGAAGTGGGAGAGGGACAGGAACACTGAAAAGGATAGCCAAAAACAACTGCATGATGAAGAACCAATAACATCAAAGGTGTTGAGACACATCATCATGAGGTGAATGTCGTGGAAGGAACACTCACTTGACAAAGGAAGATGGCAAACAAAGGCAAACATCAACCCCCTCATGGCACTTGATCAACAGTGCATGTACAACGAGACACAAGATATGCAAGATTCCAAGTAAACAATGCATGAAGGCACTTTATTCAGTGCATTTGCATAATTACAAGCTACAATGATAAGAAGACTAGAAATAGAAATGAGAATCAAAACAGAGACACCCTACTCAGAAAAGAGATCCCAGGACCTGAAACAACCACGATATCCACCAGAGTGCTGAAAAGCAAAAAATTGAATAAAATATGCATGGAGCAGAATCTAGAAAAAAAAACTCATATTTCTAGAAAGTACACAGAACACGCTTTCCGAAAATATAAAGTTTTCGAAAAACGGAGGTCGGATGCTCATTCTACGTCTCCCGAAGTGCAAAAAAGAGACCTCACTTTGACTGCAAAAAAACACAATCAAACAGAAAAATTGGAAAAAATTACCAACACCATGAGGTCCGCCTCGAAACCAGCTTTCCGACGCCTATTTGTTCACCAAAATCTGACTCTGTATGCCCAGGATAGGGCCAAAAAACCAAACCCCCCCTTAAAAAGCCCAAAAAAGGGGTCTAGTGGCTAGGGAGCGGAGCTCCGGTGGTGCACCGGTGGCGGTCGGGTGGCAGGGGGGTAGCCGGGTGGCAGGGGGGCAGCCGGGTGGCGGCCCGGTGGCCAGCCGAAAAAAGGGATCGGGGACTGAGCGGTTTCGGAGGCGCTGCATGGAGGCTGGCGGCGGTGGGCTGCATGGAGGCCGGCGCCGGCGGTAGGCACGGCGGCCGGGAGGATTCTGGCAGCGGGGAGACCAGCGGCAGCGGGAGGATTCCGGTAGTGGGGAGACCAGAGGCGGTGGTAGGCAGGGCGGCCGGGAGGATTCCGACGGCAAGGAGACCAGTGGCGGCGGCTGGTAGGATGGGAGGGCTAGCGGGGGCCGGGAGACCAATGGTGCGGGGCTCGAGGTGACAGTGAGAGCCTGCAACAACGCAGGGGCCCCACGGTACCCTACGTACCATGGGGGCCCCCAAAAACTTTGCCACAAAAAAAAAAAATTCTTAAAAAGAAACAAATCTCTTTTTTTTTCCGCTTTTTTTGAAAGATATTTTTTTAAAAGCAAATTTCAGCTTGCATGCCGTAAAAAGGCAAAAAAATTTATTTAATTTTTTTTTCTCAATCTGCGTGCCAGGGTCGTACGGCCTGGATCTGAGAAAAAAAATGCTCCCAGAGGCTCAGGAACCAAAATAGGTCAAATTTTATATGACCATAGGGGTTTTCGGGCCTTCTGAACATGATGGTGAGGTCCGTTTAGGCCCAAAGTGCTCAGAAAAAAAGCTCAAACCCTAGGTACATAAAAAATTCCTAAAACCCTAGATCTGCTTCCAAAGCAAAAAAATTCTCAAAACAAGAACAGGTAGCTGCAGATCCAGAGCTCTGATACCATATAGGAGTTGAGAAAATACAACACCACAGGAGCCTAAAGATCTTCTACAAGCCGAATGACCTATTACAAGGAGAAGCAATGAACCAAAATCTGAAGAACATACAAAACACAGAGAATATGCTCAAAAAGAGAGAGCTCAATATTCACAAAAATATGTAATGTGATTCTTATAATGAAAAGAAAGAACTTAACCTTTAATAGGTCAAGAAACCCTAAAAAGGGAAAACCTAGGTTTGCACATAATAATTAATTAAAATAATTAATTTTATGTACCTAAAGTTAGCTTAAGTGTAAAAGAGATAAAGGGAACTTAAATAATTAAACAAAGAATGTTTAATTAATCAAGTAAATACCCGAATACTCTAACAGGATTGACTCAAAAATATACCTTTGTCAGTCTGTGAAATCTGCAATCCTAAAAAGAATTTTATTTCTCCAGTCATAGACATTTCAAATTCTTGCTGCATTTTAATAGAAAATTCTTTGCATAATCCATCTTCTCCTCCAAAGATTATATCAACAACAAATACTTCTATAATCAAGATATCATTATTAGTTATTTTGTAATATAAATTGTTGTTTGCATTTCCTTTAGTAAAACCAATCTTTAAAAGATACTTATCCAACCTTGCATACCAAGCTCTTGGGGCTTGTTTCAATCCATACAGAGCTTTTCTTAACCTGCAAACCATATCATTGTCATCTATCAAAGAAAATCCATCAGGTTGTTCAAAATAGACTTCCTCTTCAAGATCTCCATTCAAGAATGCATATTTAATATCCATTTGATAAACTTTGTAGTTCTTGTGAGCTGCAAAAGCCAAGAATAATCTGACTGCCTCAATTCTAGCTACCGGTGCAAAAGTTTCATTGTAATCAACTCCTTCTTTCTGAGAATATCCCTTACACACTAGTCTTGCTTTATTTCTAACAACCTTACCATCTTCATTAAGTTTGTTTCTGAATACCCATTTGGTTCCAATTACATTTTTATCTTTAGGTCGGGGAACTAATGTCCAAGTATTATTTTTCTCAATTTGTTCTAATTCTTCTTCCATAGCTTTAATCCAAAATTTATCTTCACATGTCTCATTAACAGATGATGGTTCAATTTGAGAAATAAGACATACCTCTTCATTTGCCAATCTTCCTCTTGTCATAAGTCCTTTAAATTTGTTTCCAATTATCTGATCTTCAGAATGATTCAATCTTACATACCGGGGTGTCTTAGTTTGTTGTTGTTCTTCAATTACTGTGGAATCCTCTAATGATACCAGGGTAACTAGATCTTCACTCTGTACCAGTGGATTTAGTGTAGGTTCATTTGTCACAATTTCTATTGCCGGTACAGAGTCTATATACCTTGAAGTTCCTCTGAATTGTTCATTAATCTTTACATTTGTACTCTCAACAATTTTTTGCATTCTCTTGTTAAAACATCTATATGCCTTGCTCTTAGATGAATAACCAAGAAATATTCCTTCATCACTTCTAGGATCAAATTTGCCAATATAGTCATCTCTTCTAATATAACATTTACTTCCAAAAATTCTGAAATACTTAAGAGTGGGAGTATTACCAAACCATAGTTCATGAGGGGTCTTATCGGTTTCACCTTTGATGTGAACTTTGTTGAATGTATAGACCATTGTGCTAACTACTTCTCTCCAATATACATGTGGTAAATTTGCTTCAGATAACATACTTCTTGCTGCATCCAAGATAGTTTTGTTTTTCCTTTCAACAACTCCATTCTGCTGTGGTGTCCGAGGTGCTGATAGCTATCTTCTGATTCCATTCACTTCACAGAATGTATTAAATTCCTTAGATGTGAATTCACCTCCTTGATCTGATCTTAAACATTTGATTTTCTTACCAGTTTCATTTTCAACCATTGCTTTGAATAATTTGAATTTACCAAGTGCTTCTGATTTTTCTCTGAGAAAAGTAACCCAACACATTCTAGAATAATCATCAATAATTAGCATGAAATATCTATCACCTTGTAAGCTTTTGGTTCTAGCTAGACCACATAAATCAATGTGAATTAAATCAAGAGCATTATTGGATTTTTCTGGAATACTTTTGAAACTAGCTCTAACTTGTTTTCCAAATTGACATTCCTTACAAATTGTATTCTGAGGTTTCACAATTTTAGGTAGATCTCTAACTGCCTTAGAAGTACTGATCTTCACCATGCAATCAAAGTTTACATGATAGAGTCTCTTATGCCATAACCAACTTTCATCTATATGTGCAATCAAGCATGCCTTTTCACTATTATTCAAATGAAAGATATTACCTCTAGTCTGATTACTGGTTGCAATTTCTAAACCAGTTCTATTCATGATTTTGCATTTTCCATTCTTAAATTGTAACTGAAATCCTTTCTCAACTAATTGACCAACACTTAAAAGATTATGCTTTAATCCTTCAACACAGTGGACATTGTCAGTGTTATGCTTACCATCAAGAGATATTGTACCCTTTCCTTTGATTGAACAGGCTTTGTCATCTCTAAATCTTACTAAACCTCCATTGTATTCTTGAAAGTACAAGAATTTACCTTTGTCTCCTGTCATATGATGTGAGCATCCTGAGTCAATGATCCATTCATCCTTTACTTCAACTTTAGCTGCTAGGGCTTGTTCTATCGGTTGAGCAATAGATGTCAGTTGATCTTTTGTTATAGCAACAAAAACCCATCCATTGTCTACTGAATCCTCATCAGAATCATTAGTCACACCTTCATCAGCAATGTAACAAGATTTTTCTTTGTTCTTCTTAAATATGTATCTCTGATATTCAGGATTAAGCTTGTATGTTCTTCTAGCTTCTTCTCTTAGTCTAGCATGTCTATCAGGGCATCTCAAAGCCATATGACCAATCTTATTGCAGTTGAAACATTTAAAGGGTGCTTTATCTTCATACTTACTTCCAATTGGACCTTTAGGCATTTTCCTTGCAAATAGTGCTTCAAGTTCTTCAAGTTCTTCATTCTCCTTCCTAGTTTCTTCATGTTCTCTTGCATAAAAGGCTTTCCAATCTGATTTGTCCAATGATGGAGTAGATGATGTTGATTCTTTAAAGGCCAAATCTATCTTTATAGTAGCAACAAGACCAAATTCCTTAATTTCAAAAGCTGAAAGTTTTCCAATCAATGTATCCTTAGTTACTGATGTATTAGGCATTGTTCTCAACTCATTTATAGCAGCAACCTTCATTTTATATGTCGGTGGCAATCCTCTTAAGATTTTTGAAACAATTTCATCCTCACTCAAGGTTCCTCCACAACATTTAATACCCAAAACAATTTCATTTACTTTTCCATAAAAGCATAAATCCTTTCATCTTCTTCCATTTTCAGATGTTCATACCTGACTTGGAATCTTTCAAGTTTTGCAGTCTTGACTATGGAATCTCCTTCATTCAGTGTTTCCAAATGATCCCAAATAGCTTTAACAGTAGACCTATCTGATAATCCCATGATTTGTTGATCTGATAAAGTGCTCAAAAGTGCTTCTCTTGCTTTGCAATCATTCTCCTCATCTTAAGCTAAGGTAGTTGGAGCAGTCTGACTAGCTACAGTAGTAGTACAACCATTCTTTGTAACTTCCCAGATGTCTTTACCAATGCAATTCAAATGTGTCTCTATTCTAATCTTCCATATCCCATAGTCGGTTCCATCAAGTTTATGATTGTCCTTCCTGAAATAATTAGTAGTCATTGGATCTCCTCAAGTTGTTAAACTTCTGCAAAAAGAGTACTAGGCTTTGATACCAATTGTTAGGTCCTGGAGACAACTGAGAGGGGGGGGTTGAATCAGTTGTCTAATAAATTCAAACCAAAAACAACTTAACCAACTTAAATGCTTAATACTGGTAAACCAGTTAAGTATGTCGGTAGATAGTGTTAACAGTAAATTGCTATACCGGTAAAGATTAATGCATGAAACACAAACATAAAGTCATCCACAACACATAACACCAATATTTGTACGTGGAAATCCTGTAAGGGGAAAAACCACAATGGGAAACCTTACCCACAATTAGATGATACTACTGCAGATAGTAAGTGTACATAAATGGGGTCTGCACATGCAGAAAGGCCAACAGCCTAGAGCTCACTGCTCAATCACAAAAAGGGAGTCACACTGACTACAGTTGGATGGTTAAATCCAATAAGAATGTACTACACAAAATAGCATCTTCATATGCTGGATTCAGTACCGGTGTAATGCTGATATGCTTCCACAAAAACCTAGCTTCACCTTCAAATGATGTCTTCATGTATAGCTCTGCTTAATCTCACATATACCTTCTCACAATCCTTTTTTCGCATTCCCTGCTCGATTTTACAAATAAGATCTTACATTTATACCATAACCTAAGACCAATTTTAGTAGGTCAGCTCTACAAGATATTACAATAAAAACATTTTACAAACAATATAATATCTGATGCAATAACTGATTAAACATGTTGGCTTAATGCATATACAACAATAATAAATCATCTCCATAGCATGCCATGCTGATCTGGAAAAGATAAACCTATCGGTGTAACCCTGGGTAACCCTGAACTTATTTACTGGTAAAAGTAAATATGCAAATATGATTAATTCTTCAAAACAAAGTGTCCACATGATGTCTTCGACATTACCAAGTGTCTTCCATATCATTCCAAGTGTCAGTGATCATTATATCCTGTCGGTGAGCCATATACTAGTAACTGTGCAATAGTTACTTGCTTGCCAATGAATGTTGTTGGATCTCCAGAGTGCTAGTGTTTTAGTAGGTGTTGACATCAATGACAAAACCATACCAAAATACCAACAGAAAAAGCATTTAAAAAGTGAGAAATTGTGTATGAACATTGATCCCCCCCCCCATTGTACTCCAACATATAGACTATAGTTATTTAGCCTTCCCCTAATCCCACCTCTCTATAGTTGATAGATTTGTGTAAAGATAGATATGATAGTTAAAAAATAATTTATATAATAAAAAATAAGTCATTACACAAAATGACAACAATATTATCTTTTATTTTCATTATCACCTTAAAATATTTGATTCAATCTTTTTTTTTATGGCTATTCATTATATTAAAATGGTAATAATATTGATTTTTTATTCTAAATATCATTATTAATTTTCTTTTTCTTTTTCTTTTCTTTTTTGATAATTATACTATTGAAATAGAAGAATAGTTATTCTTTAATTTTTAATGGTGTCTATTTTTAAGTTTTTGTATAAAGAAAGCCTCGCTTCCACCTTGAAGTGATTGTAACATGTCTCCTGACTTAAATTATAGAAATAACACTCTCAACCTAAATTATATTTGCTTTAAAAATATAAAAATAACACTTAAAATTATGAATGAAAACTTTTTTAAAATAATTTTGAATCTACTCAAAATATCAAAAACAATTAACATTTTATTATATTAATAATTATTTAAAGTTGACTTCAAATTGACTAATAATTAGAATAAAAGAGAGACCCCTTTTTAAAACATGTTATTTAGGGCTTCACTAAAGATATCAATGACAAAATTTTAAAAAGGCAATAACAAAGTAGTCATACTTACCTTTTTTTTTAAAGTAATAACAACTTTTTAATGCATGATAATTACCATAGCAATGCATTGGCTATTTTGGGCTCCATTACCAATCACAAGTTTTCCCACTAACACTCACATAAAAGAATAAATGATTTTTTAAAATACATGATAGTTATTGTTGGTTATGCATGATAGTTACAAGTTAAAATTGAGTCAATAAAAAAACAAAAAACAAAAAATAATTTTATAAATATAAAAATATCATTAAAATGGTAATAATTTGATCCGTTCATGGATTTTTAAGGGTTCATCTTTCATGTGGGGAGCATAGGCAGGAGGAGGAGTTGTGGTCTAAGCCGAAGTAGGGGTGGATTAAAATAAAGTTTGATGGGGCATCTAGGGCTAACCCGGGCATTTCTGGGGCGAGATGTGTTGCTCGTGATGAAAACTAGGTGATCCTCTTTAAGGGAGTGAAGAGACTACAAGATGGGACTAATAATGATGCAGAGGTGCAGTCTACATTATTAGCAATTGAATTGGTCATTAACATGAAGACCCCGAAGGTGCACATGGAAGGAGATTCTAAGGTTGTGGTGAATGCAATTATGAAAGGAGTAACCCCGTGTTGGTAAATAAATTCATAGCCTGATTTGTTCGAAATTGAACAATTTTCAAGATTTCTGGATATCTCACATTAGGAGTGGTGGAAATGCTTTAGTGGATGCTTTATCAAACGTGGCATGCGAACTGGACAAAGGATTGATGAGATGGTGGGATAAAGATGATGCCATAACACATTGGCATGTTTAAAATTTCTTGTACCATATAGTACCACCAAGAAAATTGAAGTGTGCGAGAGCATGTTTTCATTCTCTGCCCACAAGCCTAGGTTAGCTCGACTGACCCTGGCAATTAATGTCGATGAACTCTGCAGTGACGACGGAGGTAGAGATAAACTCATTAATAGAAATAATGACAACAAATGCCCATTCAACGCGGATGGTGGGAGCTTTCATGTGATTGAGAGAGTGGTTTATTGACAGAGAACGACGGTTTCGTGGTTGGCAAGAGTATGGAAACCAATTTCACGCTGAAACTAACAAAATAATGTTGACATTCTGTGGGCTGATTCTGGAGAGACGGTTGAAGACCATGTTTAGGTTACATGAGCCATTATTTCTAAAGGTTGTGCAGTTGGTGTTGGGAGAAGAGGTGGTGGTAATTGGCCATAGGTATAAAACAAGGGAAGATATCTATTCTCTTATAATGGCGTGGGGGTTTGAATTGGAATCCTCATGCATAGAGGTTTGAAGAGTAATGTAGGCAATAGTGTCACATGAATACCTGGAGAATATGGAGTCTTTGCTAGAGTGGGTGATGTCAGGTCGGGCGTTTGATATGTCGGAAGGAATTCTAGAGCACCATGTTGAACTTAGGGGTAGACATATGCATATTCCTTTTCTTAGACAGAGAGAAGAAGTGAAGGCCCAATTTTGAGAAATGGCGAAACGGGGATGTGAGGCTCTGAAGATGTATGTCCAAATTATGGAGCTAGAGGAAATCATCAGGTAGGCACGCACAGAAGCAAGGGACGAGGAAGTGGATGGAAGGAGGTTGCGGCCAAAGACCAGACGCTTATCTATGGAATTGGCAAAGATAAACGTGCCTTTGGCAATGCTCTCGAATGGAGGAGGAGGTGGGACAGGTGGAGAGGTAAGCGTTGTGGCTATGCAAGAGGAGGTGGTGGAACGAGAATGACCTGATCGTGGCCCTGGGTACCTCTGTTTTTCTTTTTTATTATGCTTTGTCCAAAGTCTTGTTTATTTAGTATTGGAAACTTCATGTTTTTATGCTTTTTTCAGTAGTGTCGTATGAAATTCGAATTGCCAGTTATTTTTTGTATGGCAATGTTCTAACAAGCATCGTTTTGAGCTTGATTAACTATAATTTGGGTGTGGGATGATGGTTTGGTGGGTTACTGGTTGGTGGGATTGACTTCTGATTTTTGTTGGGTGGTTTGATGGATTTAGTAGGTGGTTTTTGGATGGTTTGATGTTTAAAAACCTTTATTGCTACTGTACTGCTTTATTTTTATAATATAATAAACATACATATTACCGATTAAAAAAAAAATTAATAATTTTAATTTTCAATTTTCATTATTATCATGCAAATCTTGCATTTTCATTTTTTTACAATTACATTATTTTAATATGAAATAATAGTCATTTTTTAATTTTTAATAATATCACTTTTTTAGTTTTTGTGTATATAGAGTTTTGCTAGTGTAGTGATTATAAAAGTCTCTTGATCTAAACTAAAAAAAAATCACTCTTTATTTAAATTATATTAAATATAAAAATGACACTTTTTAAAATATTAAATCTATTCAAAATATATAAAACAGCTATCATTTTAATGTATTCACAATTATTTAGAGTTGACTTCATGTTTGTTGACTACAATTAGAATTAAAAAACACCCTTTTTAAAGCATTCGATTTTTCGACTCACTAACAATCACAAAATTGAAAAGAAAAACCAATAAAAAAAATTCTACTATCATTACATAAATAAATAAATAAACTTTTTAATGCATAATAGTTACCATAACAAGGCATGATAACCTTGGGCTCCATTATGAGTCACAAATTTACCCACTAATCATCAAATAAGAAAACAAATGACTTGTGACAGTTTTATATTTATTTATATATATATAAATAAATTGAATATAAGTTATATTATATTATATATTTAAAAAATAATAATATAATATATTAAGATATTGATTTTAAAATAATAATTTATTATTATAAATTAATAAAAAAAAATATTTATAATTATAAAATTTAATAATATTTAATATTTGTTAGTTATGTTGTGCTAATTCTTATATCAACTAAATAAATAGATAACACGTCATTTTATTACAATACTATAAATTACACCATTATATAAACTAAAAAATTATAATAAATTTTAAAAACTAAAAATAAAATAAAATATGATGAATTTTGGTGATAGAAAAATGTTTTAAAAGAGGACAAAAAAAGAATTAGTTCACCATTAACATTCTCAAACCCCGCTCTGCTTTCCTGCTCTACAACTGTTTGAATTCCTAGTATGCTCGGCGTTTCTGCTAGGGAGGACTTGTCCTCCCTGGACCTTGACCCTCCTTTGGTTGACCTGCAGATTTGTCCGGATCTGGCTCTTGTGTTGCGTGCCCAAGGAGATGGGTGGGCTCCCTCTCTGCAACTGTTTGAATTCCTTCTATGTCTAGCGTTTCTGCTGGGGAGGACCTGTCCTCCCTGGACCCTGACCCCTATCCGGTTGACCTGCAGCTTTGTCCAGATCTAGCTCTTGTGTTGCGCGCCCAAGGATATGGGTGGGCTCCCTCTATGTTTGCTTGTAACGAGATCCTACACGAGGCCCCCTGCCTTGCGAAGCTTCCTCTGGTGGCCCCCAACTTGGATTCTTCCAAAAACGACCCCAAGACTCAAGAGGTGGGTCCTTTGTCTGGGGAAGCTCAATCAACCTCTTGGAAAGGTGCCCTTTTGGGGAACTCCAAGCCAGAAAGTCCATCGTTGCAGCCAAAAGTCACTAATGGTGAGGAGGGCCCCGAGATTTGCCTCCCCGATGGTATCATGGATAATATTGCTTCATCCCTCCACCTTTGCCTAGTTGGAAGGTTCCTAGCCTTCAGACCCACTATAGATATGGTTAGAAGATGGGCGGGCTCTAGATGGAAAATCAAAGGTAGTGTCTCTGTCTTTGCCATGCCTAGCGGACTCTTCCTTTTCAGATTTACTGCTGAGGAAGACTTCATTTATGTTATGTCTGGTACATGGTCTTATGGTAAGCACTATCTTACTCTCTCCAAGTGGAAGTCAGGGTTTGACCCCAGTGCGGACCTCCTTAGACTGGCATCAGTTTGGATCAGACTCCCTAGCCTCCCCCTAGAATTTTGGGACGATACCATTTTCAGGTGGATTGGTAACTCGTTTGGCCAGTTTGTTGCTATCGACAATGTGACAATGCAGAAGTCCAGACTTGTGTATGCTCGCCTTTGTGTGAATGTGGTTGTTAACAACCCCCTCCCTAACTTCATTTCCCTCAAATCCAAATGGGGTAAATGGACACAGGCAATAGTCTATGAGGATGCCTCTTTGTATTGTCAAAGATGTGGTAAACATGGCCATGTTATTGCGGACTACCTGACCCCTCAGCCTCCTGAGGAAAAGCTAAAGGAGAAGTTGTCATCCCCGGGTATTATTGTTGGGGAGACAACTGAGAATGGTAACCCCCCTAACCCCCTAGCCTCTGACAACTCCATGGGTCAGACCGAGGATCTGATATAAAAGACGAGCCCTCAAGATACCTCTGAGGAGGGCTACCCTTTCTTTGCTGGTATTCTTAACATGATAGTTACCCTTGATTCCAAGAAGGCTCCTACCCCCTCGAGGAGATGCTTGGGGATGGAGCTAGAAGAAGGAGAGATCCCCAAAGTGAAGGTTGATCAAGAAGGTCCCAATGTGGAGGCGACTAGCATGGAGAAGATAGGACTCATTACCTCCACTTCACCAGCAATCGTGAATCTGCTACCCAACCCAAATGGAAGTTGTGGGAGGAATATTTGGAGCACTTGCACTAGGGCCTCATCCACATCTGGGCTTGGGTTGGACCTGACCTCCTCCTCGTCTACTACAAGATCCTCTGGGGATATCACTACTATTTCTTTTGGTAGTCATTCTGCCCAGTCCTCGCCGATGAATAAAGATAAGGGGGAATGGCAGGAACCAAAAAGAAAAACTAGGGGAAATAAGAAGGCGGATGTGGGAAATGACTCTAAACCAAGAAGACCCTCTGAGAGGACCCTCAGAACTAAGGTAATGGCTAGGGAAATTTCTAGTGGAAGGCACTTAATCTTGGAGACAACACAGAAGAGTGAGAAATGAAGTTCCTAAGAAATGCATGCTCACCAATAGAGTTGATATTATCCTTATCCAAGAGGTGAAAATGAGTTACCAAAATTTTGCAACACTTGTCAATAGTTTATGGTTGGGTGCGGCCTTTCATTATGGAGAGGTGGATGGTGCATCAGGAGGAATTGCTACCCTTTGGAATAAGAGCAAGCTAGACGGTTTTGCAGTTGGCTCTTCTCACAACTTTCTTTCCACCAGGTTCACTATGAATAACTTATCCTAGTTCTTTTTTAATATTTATGCTCCTAATACCAGACACGGAAGGGTTCTGATCAAGGAAGAAATCACTACCTTCTTGACTAACAATAAGGAGGAGTTGTTTATGCTAGTTAGGGACTTCAACACCCCCCTCTATCCTTCAGAGAAGATAGGAGGTCTAACGGACTACAATGAGAGCATGCTTGACTTAGCTGACTTCATCAGAAATAATGAATTACTTGATCTTGACCTCCAAGGGAACCAACTCACCTGGTCTAACAATAGAAAAGGCTCCAATATGATTCAGGTTAGGCTGGACAGGTTTCTAATCTCTGCCAAATGGAACTTTGGAATTAATTCCTCCCTCTTATCTCTCCTATGCACTATCTTTGACCACTCCCCGATCCTCTTCTCCTGGGTTGACAAGCTGACCTTCGGTCCCTCACCCTCACTAATACATTTTGGGTCAAATTCTAACGGACAAGGAGAATTGTGTGAAAATTTGATTTTTTTTTTTTAAAATGCCCGTGTTCGTTGGAATTCCGACGACCTCAAGCATTTTATTAAAAAAAAAAAAAACAACGCATTTTCATTTTGAAAGCAAACCGATCAAAGCAAGCGACGACCATCTTGCCTCCCTGCCCCCCCCACCGGAGTGATCTCTGCACAAGCAAGGTAAGGTTTTTTTTGCAATCAAAGGAACTCTTTGTTTTTCAATGAAGGGCAACTAATTTTTTTTTGCAATCAAGGGCAACTGGGATTTTTTTGCGAAATAATCCATTTTGTGCATATCCTGCGATCTTAAAATTCCATGAAATGACATCTCTTTGAGGTATTCCATCATACAGTTCACATGTCATGTGTATGCTACCCCATTTTGTGATTTTTGTTATTGGAGCATTTGCAACTAATTTCTGACAAAAAACCCCCTTCGATTATGCTTTGATGGATGTCCATACCAAAGCTCCTATTTTGGCACACGCAGGGAGGATGTTGGCAAACGTTGCATGGAGATAAACATGACTATATTTCATGAGGATTTGAACTCAAATCATTGGCACTATCACTTATGGCTATATTATCTTTTTAAGACACTTTCATAGTGCACTTCACCTGTCCTAATAATGGACTATCATGAGATTCTTAAGAATGGAAATACTCCAAACATTCAAGCCCTCTATGTTGTCATTGTGGTTTTCAATCATTGTGACTACATGCTTTTCAAGGACCAAGTAGTGCTCTTTTTTCATTGTTCTACTGTGCTTCTCAAGCTGCACCAACATAGTTTTATTTAATGGCTTTGTTTTGATAGTGATTTCTCCATGGCTTCCACTGTCTTTTTCTTGGCACGTTCAATGCATTGTCATCTATCACTACTATTTATTGTCCTTTTTACCTTTATTGAGGTTGTTCTCATACATGTCATTCACTTTGTCTATGAGTATATCTCAACCAATTCACTGTTGTAAGTAGAAATAAAAGATTAGTCTCATCTCTTTTACTATTTTAGACCTTCATAGTAATCTTTGCAATATATCATTTCCTTCCAATTATATGGAATAATGATTTTCTTTTTATGGAATGTGATGAAGGCTTGAGTGTGTCTTCTTGGACTCACTTATTATCAGCTCCTCTATGATTACCTTAGATCTTTGTGTCTAAGAATTATTCTTGATGAACTTATGCTCTTTATTGATTTCTTTTACTACCATTATATTATCCTGAAAAAGTCTTGTTCAATGCTCCCTTAGCATGCATGTGCTCTCTTTGTATTGATCTAGGGCTACTCATTAATGTATCTATGGATTTCCCTTATTCACTATGTTGTGACAGTCATTTGCAGATTTGGGACAATCATCTTTCATAATTTGATGTCTTTAAGATGTGGGTACATTGCTTGATAAGAAAAGCTCAAGCATTTGTGAAGTTCAAAGAGTTTAAACCCCTTGTTGAATGGTCATCCAATTGTTCTCTAAATGCAAAATGCTCAAGCAAATGAGAAATTCACTCAAAATGGTTTATCCACTTCTAAAAGAAAACAACTAACCACTACATATATGCATCAACAAAATAGTGTTGTATAGAGACCTAATCATGCCTTCATGGATATGTAGATCAAGTTCCTACATTTTGGACAAAAGCAATTCACACAATAATATATTTGTTGAACACACCCACCACAAAGATTTGGTTATGCAATAATATATTTGTTTTTAACTTTATCATGGAGGATTTGGTTATGCTTGTTACAATCAAGGTTTGACCAAACTAATTCTTAAATATACAAATGAAGAGTGTGGTTGGTTGGTGACTAATTACTCTTTTTAACACCATTTACAAGATCATATCTAAATCAAGTGCCTCAAGAATTAAGCTACTACTAAGAAGATAGTTTGCCTAAAGCAAATGGGTTTCTTGGGTGGCTATTTATTGTAGATAACTTAGTTCCTTCATGAGAATCAATCAATTTGGAACATGTATAACTCACATTTGTGACATGTCACTAATGCAATTCCTTAGTACTTGTTTGAGTACTATCTCCTCTATTGTTTTCTATCCACTTTTGTGTCCTTAGAACAAATAATAGATTAATGAGAAGGTGGAAAAGGTGGATTCACCTAAGAGGGAGTGGATTTTCCCAATAATATGTTAGATTCTCCCAAGGATGGATGGACTATACACTTGAAAGGTAGATGATTAAGGATGATGACAAGGTGAATTTTCCTTAGAATGATAGGGTTGATTTTCCTAAGAACAAGTAGATTCATGTAAACTAGAGGATACAAATTTGGATAAAATAATGGAAGGAGACTAAAACTAGATAGATTCACCTAAATGGGAGTGTAGTCATCTAAGGATAGGAAAAATTCACCATTTGCATAAGAAAGATGGATAAGATAAATGATTTATGTGAAATAGATTCACCTAAGAGAAAGTAGATTCACATAAGGATAGGTGGATTTTCCTAAAGATGAAGGGATAAGACTTAACAAAAAGAGGACTTGGGATGATGATGAGGAGGATTCATTTAAGGATATGGCATATTCACCTAAGGGATAGTGTATTTTCCCAAGAATATGGAAAAATTATTGATTGGTGGAATGACATACTAGATCAAGGAATGATACAAGGGTAGATTCACCTAAATATAGGGTAAATTCAGCTAAAAGGGTACCCATGAGATTGTGGTACTGAGTACCTATCTATGGATGGTGTATTTGGATACAAGTATGATGAAACCATGCTTGTGTATGATGAAACAAAGTCCAGATCTCTATTATAGGTCCAACATAATCTCTATTATTTGAGACACCATTTTATTAGCATATCCAATTAGGGTAATTTATGGGTTTAATTATGGATCATGTTGTCTATTTCCATGCACTATTGAAATTATTTGGATGTATTGTGATTATTTTAATTTTGAAGTTATAAATAAATTATGTTTGTACCTTAGAAAGGGTAACTCCAATTGATGTTTGGGCAGTTTATTTGAAAACTTATGGTGATTATTGCCCTATGTTATGTAATGGAGTTATTTTTACACTAAGTAATTAACTAGAAAAATGAATTTGTATTGTTGTACAAGTATGATGAAACCATGCTTGTGTGTTTACATGTTTGTGCATCCTATTGAGAACCAACCTCGCTATTGAGGAACTCAATAAATGTGGTGTTAAGTAGAAGACTGGAAAACTCAAGAAACTATGGTGACATATTGTGGCATTAGTAGGGATTATCTCTATTGACCACACCTTTCAAAGATAGTATCCCCTAGTTCTCCTCATAGAATGGACCATTGGATGGCTCATAGTGGTATCCTATCCTACATTTATCTTGATGGCATTGCCAATAGTTGTTATGTGGTTCTTGGTACGGGTTTCCTCTTACCCTATTATCTTGTTTCAATATGTGGAGATTGATTTTTGTCATGCTATGATGATTTACATGTTTGCATGTGTTTTGACATTATGCAAATAGATATGATGTCACACCATACTTATGTTTTGATATAGTGTAGGCGATGGTTACATGTTGTTGATGGTAGCGATTTGGGTTCAAAGACACAATTCCACACACACACACAAATATTTGAAGATGCATTTTATATTATTCCTTCTTAGTGGCGATTAGTGTTGGAAGATTTGCACACATGTAGAGAGGAACTCATGTTAGATACAATAGGTTGTGTTTGATAACATATGAATGTGCCTCATGATGTATACATATAGCTTTGATGTGTGACATGTATGCACATTTTTCCATAAGACACATTGATATGTGGCATGTGCCCTGTGCATGTCTTCTTTGTGAGGCACATTGCTATGTGCAATGTGGCCCTAGGTGTGTCTTCTCTATGAGGTGTATTTCCATGATATGTTAGGATTTGTAGTGTGCAAGCCACAAATGCATGCATGAGGGACTATTATTATAGTCATGTCTTCTCCATTAGGTACATGGCCATGCCATGTGGGAGTTTTTGTGTTCATGCCACAAATGCACACATGAGGGACTATTATTGGAGTCATGATGAATCTTCACTCTATTTAGCCACAATTTCTAGTCGTATAGTTATGTAATGTGCACTTTTAAGGATTGTGAAGTTTCCTTCAATTATTGATGATCTCTCATCTTTGTTGCATGGGCCAACAATTTTGTTTTATCTTGTTTGAATTAGTTTAATCACTATTGTGAGTTTTCTCTATTGTGTAGTTATTGTGGCTATGTTTGATTTGCTATTGGAATTGAACACATTTATTTGACTTATTATTGGTACTATTTTTTCTTTCTTTCAATATTTGTGATCTTTGGTAGTTTAGTGAAACTCTTGCTATTTTTAAATGTTGTCTTCTTTATTGTGATGTGATTCCTCACCAAGATCGACGTAGATAACCTTGGATGAGTGTATATAAGGAATCAAACATTGGGAAAATTTGAGGATAGGGGTAAGTGTTTGTTGTATGGGTAGCTACGATCCACTTGTACATTCTTAGTGATTATTGACGACTATGTCTTGGAGGCTAATCCCATTAAACAAACAAGGGGGGAGTCATACATAATCGTATGGATCCTCCCTAGTTGTGTGTGGATTCAAGACCATCATTTCATATGTTTCTTGGTTACTTTGTGAGACCATGGCATCCTCTTAGATCAATATGTGAGCCTTGTATTGTTATCCCTGCAATGTGGATGAATAAGTGTATGTTAAAATAAATGCTTTACATGCCATATAGTTTCATATGAGTTATTCACATCATCAGATCATGATTTAGAATATGTGAATTCTTTTATCCATGTGAAGTCGAATGATTGATTATGAAAATGTGTTATACATTGAAGCATAATCTATAAGATGTTCTCTTCAAGAAAAAATATTTATGCTTTCATAGTGAAATGTTGACGAAATGGGGTCCTAGTCTAGGAAAGTAAACTACAAACTTATACATTCACCATTTCAAAACATTTTATTGGGGAATAGTCATTTTGGTTCAATTTAATTCCTCTAGGAGAGACCAGCAATATGATTAATTGTTCCATTTTGATGTGATTGGATATGATTAGATATAATTTCATTGAAGATGCAAGAACTAAGTATAATTATGCAAAATTGACAAGATTAAGCATTAACAGGCAAATAATAAAGCAAAAAGCTAACATAGAGGTACATATTTGGAAATAAGACTCTAAAATGAACCTAATCAGTTACCTATAGGGAAAATGAGGTTAGAGATAATCTACCTATATGGAAAGTGGTTAAACTCTACCTCTAAGTGGCTCATCTTGAGCATTGTCGGTATATGGGCATTGATGGCATATTATATCTGGTTCTATCATTTTTGTGGGTGCAAAATTAACAAGGCAAAATAGTATTAGTGGGATCATGATCTCATCACAATGGTTTTGGCTTTGCATTTATGATAGCACATTGATCACACCTTACAAAAGGTTTCAATCTCATACATAGCATCCCAAAGTAAGGTCAATAATGATGTAACTTAATGCTTAAACTGGAGTTCTGGGTAGTCATATACCGATCATTTCCAGGATTGATGCTTAAACTAGAGTTCTGGGTAGTCATATACCCATGGCATAGGGTAGGGGTGACCTGCAAACAATGGGAGTTCTAGATGCCTGTTTGCTTGGTGTATAACTTGTCAAAATTAGATCGATTGGCTACAGGTCTGCCATAAAGTTTCCAACTTATCACTAGTGAAAATACAAGAACTAAGGCTTAGAATACTCAAAAATGTCTCTCAGAAAGTCTGCAACAGGCAAACTTTTAGTAAGAATTTGTAGACACAATGCTCAGAAATTCACACACTCAGCTACATTAAATACGTTCTCTATTAAGTTCAATGTTTTAAGATGAAAAAGAAGAGTTAAATGGTTTTGGTTCGATTTGCAATTTTTGTGAAGCTTTTGCACTGAAGTTTCCATAGCCTGATTTTTTTGCCTATGAAGAAAGACCATGTCAGATAATATCAGCGAAGAACAAAATAAGGAGACAATTGCTAGATTATGGTCCAACTTGAAAAGAAAAGGTGATGGGAAATGTTATTGTCCCTACAAAATTTGTAAGGGCTTAAAGACTAGAAGACTTCTAATCAAAATAGCTAAGAAACATTGTAGGCAGCATGGTCACATTGAAGGGGGACATGATTATCATCCATGGGTAAGTTGTCATTATATCGTTTTAACAATTTATATACATAATAAATCACTTGATAATGAGATCATGATCATGGTTTATTTATGTTGATCATTTTTATATAGGTCGAGCACCCTAGGGCACATGATATGGACCAACACAACCAGAAGAATATGGTTTTCGAAGTGGAGGAACATGGAGGTGTGAATATCGAAGCTAAAGATAATGATCCCATGGAAGATGACGATCATGCACCAGAAAACACAATTGAAGATGATAGTACAAATACATTGATCCATGACACATTTAGTACTGGCACAACTGATCATGATGATCAGGATGACCTTGATGTTCATGATTTACCTCTTCTTGAGAAGGCATATGAGCCCCTTTACAAAGGCTCCCAAACAACTCTTCTCTCTGTTGTATTGTTGTTGGTGAACTTGAAGGTTATGAATGGTTTATCCAACATAACAATCTCACGTATGTTAAGGTGTGTCATACATGTCGTTACAGTTAATAAATGGTGAATCATGTACCATTAATATTCTTTATATTAACACCTCAAACTTCTTTTTTTGTTGTAGATTAATAGGTGAGTTTTTCTTACCACCATCAAATATTCTACCTCGCTCATACCGAGAATTATCTGCCATTATGAAAGATATTGGAATGGAGTATCAAACAATAGATGCTTGTCCCAATGATCATATTATATATCATAAACAACATGAATTTGGAATAGAATGCCCTGAATGTCATATCAGTAGATATCGAACAAATCAAATAACAAAAAAGGTGCCTCGCAAGGTTCTTTGTTATATTCCCATTATTCCACGTATGCAACGATTATTCAGGTGCACTAGCTTGGCACAATTTATGGATTACCATGCACGCAATAGAAGTCGAGATGACATTATTCGAATGCCTGCAGATGGTTCAAAATTTATGGACATAGAGGAAAAGTGGCCACACTTTAAAGAAGAACCTTGCAATCTCAGGCTTTCATTGGCAACGGACGGTGTCAATCCATTTGGAGAGTTGAGATCTGTTTACTCGGTGTGGCCTATTTTTGTTATCAACAATAATATTCCTCCATGGATGTCAATAAAGAGGGAGCACATAATGTTGGCAATGATTGTTCTAGGTATTTTATCATTTAATAGTCATCTACATTTAATTATAAATATTGCAGTAAAATGGTCATAATAATTATGTAATGTTTTTGTTCATTCCACTAGGAGAGTACCAAGTTAAAGATATGAATGTATATATTGAGCCTCTTATCGACGAGTTGCTGGAGTTATGGAATGGTGTGACAATGTATGACATCTCTAGACCAATATGACAAAGACAATTTCAATTCCATGCAATGCTTGTATGGACAATACATGATGCCCCAAGGCTAACACATTTTTGTGGTACGTTATAGTGTTCAAGTTGCACATGATAATTATAATTATAAAAATTAACAGATTTAATAGAATTATACATTATCTTGTAGGTCTTCAAACAAAGGGAAAATTTGCATGTCCAGTTTGTGGTCCAAAGATGAAATCTCGTCATTCAAAAAGTTTAGGAGAGTAGGTGTTTGACAAGTATAGGCACTTCCTTCACAAAAATCATAAGTACCGGAATACTGAAAAACATCTTTTCAATGGGAAAGAAGAGACTACATCAAAGCCACGAAGAATGACTCCTCACTTATGGAAGTTGGAATATAATAGAATTAATCATCAAGGTAATGTCATTCCATCTAATGGTTTATGTTTGGAATTTGAATTTTTCTATCGTGTTTTGTTTACTAATGATGTAATTGATGATACTGAAGGTCGTCAAGGCATGGATGACCACCTTCAAAAGGGACTAAAAATTTATCCCAGACAATTTAGTAGGTTGCCTTACTACGAGCAGCTACAAATTGTGCATTTGTTTGATACAATGCATATTGGAAAGAATATAACAGAGACATTATGGAAAATATTGGATGGAAGGCATGACAAAGAAAAAATTGTCAAAATTTGTAGTGAAATTGTGGAATCCAATCATGCAATGAAAAATGTCATTCAATCAAATAGCAACGGAGATCAGATTAATATAAGTGCCCTTCCTTGGTTATTAATAGAGTAGCAAAGCAATTCTATAAAAGAAGTCATACGAAAAATTCGATTTCCCACAGGATTTGCTACGAACATAAACAATCTCATATCAAAGAAGAGTGAATTTGGGCCGGGGATGAAAATGCATGATTGGCATACCTTCATTAAGGTAATTCACATTCTTGTGTATTTACTATATATTTGTATACTGTGCATGTACTTTTCATTGTATTATGTTAGAAAATAATGAAAAGATCATTTTATGATTGTTGCAGTACGTTCTACCTCTATCTCTCCCAGACCACTTCGACAATAATATCAAGCAAGTCATATATGATCTTTGAAAATACATGAGGTAAGTAGTGATGTTTGTTCAATTTGTTGTATAGATATTATATTTGCCATTTGTTTTACTTGTTATGCAATATATTGTATATTATTTTGTAAAGTCTCGTTTATATATTTTTGCGTCTTCAATCTCTTTTAGGTGGTTGTCATCTAAAGAAATCCACAAGGAAGATATAAAATATTGGAAGAGAAAAATCCCTCATCTAATGTGTGAAATGCAAAAGTGTCTACCTTCAACTTGTTTTAATGCACAAGAACACTACCTCATACACCAAGTTGAGGAGATCGAATTGTGTGGACCTATACACAGTAGGTCAATGTGGATGGTTGAGAGGCACTTGAAATTTTTGAAGGCTTTGGTTCGACAAAGAGCACATCCTGAGGGTTCTATGGTGGAGGGATATATGGTATACCAGACTATGGTGTACATTACTGAATATCTTCCTAAGTTTCCAGCAAAAATCCACATAGATCGCATTTGGGATCCCAACCCCATTAATAAATTTGAAGGGGAGCACTTGATGGGGAAAGGTAGATTGAAGAAAGTGAGAGGTAATTATAAGATGTTATTGTAGTAAATTAATTCTTCATCTTCTAAATAAATCAGTTGTAAGTGGTCTATTAATTATTTGTACAGTTGGTCGGGAGTGGGATGCACTACATTTGTATATTGCAAACAATCTTGATTGGATGACGGTGTGGATTGAATGATGTCAACATTCTGGTTGCACATTAACATGGGATGGTATCGCTTCATTGGTTAAAGAAGCTCATCGTAATGGAGATTCCAATGTTACACAAAGGGAAATTGATTTAGCATATGTTTAAGAGATCAATAGGTACGTATAATTTTATTAATCACCCGTATGTTTATCAACTCATGATGCAATAATTTTAATATGTTAGACATATTGCAGGTCAAACACCACAAGGCTATGTGCTGCAATGGTCATAAATTTGGCATCAAACAGTTGGATGACACGAAGAAAACTTGTGATTCTGGGATAACTACAGTCTTTGAGGTGACCAATATTTCATCTAGAAATGACATACATCCTCAAGAGTCTCAAAATCGATACTATGGCATTTTGGATGATATACTTGAGTGTGACTTTAATTCCTTCAAATTAGTTTTGTTTGTCGTCAAATGGTATAGGCTACGACTGAATAAAAATGATCCTGATAGAACTGTTATCGAACATGATAATGGATTTACAATTTGGTTAATACAAGGTCGTTTGAACAAGTTGGGGATGAGCCCTATGTTCTTCCAAGTCAATGTGAGCAGGTATTTTACTCGGAGGTTCCACATAAACTAAGTTGGTCATTTGTTGTTAGACATGATCCAAGAGGAAGGCCGATAATGTATAATGTGATGGAAGAAGAAGATACCAAAGAAGTAGAAGATGATATAGATGATGATCATGATCGACAATTAGTCGATGATGTTCCTGATGGAAATGTACACGAAGAAGAAGTTGATGATGATGATGTTGCTGCTGTTGATGATGGTGGTGATGGTGATGGTGATGGTGATGGTGATGGTGATGGTGATGGTGATGGTGATGGTGATGGTGATGGTGATGGTGATGGTGATGGTGATGGTGATGATGACGGTGATCATCATCATCATCATCATCATCATGGTCATGATGATGAGTTGGATGAAGAAGAAGGTCAATGACATGAATGAAATGTATGAGATGCGATTATTATATTATCTATTTAATATTGATATCTTGATAGAAATTGATTTGACTTATATGGTTACATAAATAATTCATATGTTTTGAATTCTAATGCCATTACTTAATTAATTCATGATGCACCTCTAGCTATGTGATAGATGGTGATTTAAAATACATATGTGATGGATTACATGCTTATGATGATACATGTGACATTTTTTGAACTTTGTGTTTATTTATGGAATGTGGACTACTTATTAGCTATGTGATGGATGGTGATTTATGATACGTATGTGATGAATTACATGTTTATGATGATACATATGTGATTCTTATGATGCTCAATTACATATATGATGATACATATGTGATGCTTATGATGCTTATGATACTTCAGTATTTATTGTTTATCAAATTACAAATGTAATGCTTATGATGCTCAATTGTTGGTGCAGGAACCTAAACCCCTTTGACGAGGATCCTGCACAGTCTCATGGATCGACAGGTATAAGTCAATACACCTTATAGAAATAATATATTATAAAAAATTACAAGAAAAACAAACTTCCTCAGTTTTTCAAACCTCAACATTAGTAGCAAATCTAATATAGTTATCAACACTTGAGGCCCCAGTTGTACTTACTCAAATTTTAATCTCAACATCAACTTTATGGCCGACCTCTTCATCAATATTACCCTCATTTGCAAAATATCTCTCTCATTACCAACTAACTCTCTCATTTGATGGTGCATAGGTATCACCAAATAGGTATTTGTCAGATGTGTCTTCCTCGAGTGAGGGAAATGCAGGAATAGAAGAGGAAAGTGAGACATGTAGTAGATCTCAATAGGGAGATCAACTAGAGGTCAAAAGATTAGAAGAAAATTCAATAAACGCATGGAATTTTTTCTTGCTCAAGGGGGGTCATGTCCTTATGATGATGAGACCAAAGGCGACATTGAGGTGCCCTTGAGGTACAAACATCTACTGAAACAATGTGTACCCAAGGAACTTCCTCCAATAAACACTGATTTTTGTGTTAATGAGAGGATATATCGCATAGCACCTTCGTCGTTACATGGTTTGGGCCTATTTTCCATGGACAGCATAAAGGTCTGTTACAACAAAGTTGTTGAATTGATGGAGTTTGTTGGACCTTGTTACAATTATAATGATTGGATGCAGATTGTTCGATATAAAAAAAGTATGCATAGGTATGCACTGTCAGCCAATTATATACAACAAAAAGATAATGATCAAAGTAAACGAGTGGCTATATACATTGATGGAAGGCCAAAAGCAATAGGGAATATTGCAGGTTTTATAAATAGTACACGACCTGGGTCAACTAATAAGCAACCCAATTACATATTTGAGGCACGTGAGGGAAATTGTGTGTTTGTATGTGCGATAAAATCAATAAGTGTAGGGGAAGAGTTGCTAATCGATTACAATTTGAATCGTATAGATACAAACAAAGTTACTATCATGGGGGTGGTACGTACTATATATATACCATTTAAGCCAACTTCCAATTAATGAATCCAATAAACCATTGTATTATTAAGTTTTTTTGCTAAGTCTATTGGTTTCATTTTGCTAACATTTTTATATTTTTTCTTTGTCACGGGGCCACATGGATGCACCACATAGCACAGATAGGGGTGTAGGTCCCGACACTTCTACGGAGTAGGGAAACCTCATTGTAATTGTACAAATTAGATAGAAGCAAACTGTTACATTATGATCTTTTCTTGAGTGTTTTGAAGTAATTTTGATAGTGTTAATTCTTGTCACACATGGATGTTTGGGATAAGGGAAAGGAACCTGTAGCACCTCCATAGGGATGTGGGGCACTCGATAGTGTTATGCGTTGATGACATCGCACTTAGCGCAAACCCTATACAATTGGTACAAACGAATATTAGAAAAATTAGCCAAGAGATTGTTGTTTTGGCAACCATAAGCCCTCAGACTGATGAGATAACAGAGAGGGTGCAACTATTGTTGCGGACAGTGGATGTATGTGGGAAAAATGGATTAATAAAACTAAATATGTGAAAAATTACGATAAATATCAATCCACACACACACACAGGACTTCTTGATGCAAGCTATGGAGTAACGTGATGTTACTCAGCTTCCCAAGGAGGGTCCCATGGTTCTCTATCTCACAATGTCCCTCAAACCAATGTTTTGCTCTCAGATTACTGAGCAAAATGGTTTAGGGATGGCAAATATGAGAACGAGAGAGATTTTAACTGTTTTTAATATGAGATGTGTTATAAGCTAGATGAGATGTTAGAAATGCAACAAACTAAATGATAAGATGACAAGGTTAGTATGAATACTATCCTAGCATACTATATTTAATCTATGATTGAGCTAAAATGATAAATAAACTACTTTAGCATGCATGTTCATGATTAATTCTGATCTAAATGGTAAATAAAGTAATCTAAGCATGCATATTAGTCTAATTTATGATCTAAAAGAGGCTAAATGAGGAGCATATATAAAATGAGAAAGCTTGAAAGAATTTGAGCATAAGTGTGATGCTTCAAATTTGAAAGATGATTGTTAAGAATGGAGGAATGAGAGCTCTATTTATAGCACAAACAGGGCAATGGATGGTCAAGATTGAATGGTTTAATCAAGGGCCAAGTTTGAAAGTTGGGAATCCATGTGCACAATTGGCACCAATGAAATGGTGACAAATGTCCACACAGGATTGGGTTGAAAGAAGAGGTTGGAGGCATTAAAGGCCTGAGGAGACCTCATGGTTATCTAAATGCTAAGGGTCAAATCTAAATTAGGTTTACCCACTGAATTAGGATCTAATCCAAAGATAAACCTTTGTGCAAATGATTAAGAGATAATCATGGTCAAAGCATTAATGACCTGATGAGACCCTTGGGTTGGGTAGAGGTTGAGTCAAAACAAATGTTTTAACCATGTGGGAGGGTTTGAATTAACCATTAATGGTTATTGGAGACTTTGGGGATTAAGTGGTTGAAAGTTGGAAGCCTTCAATGGTTTTCAAAGACTTTAGGGTTTTTGGTGGTTGAAGGTTGAAAACCTTCAATGGTTATCCAAGACTTTGGGCCATTTGAGAAGTGACCTCCCTTTGCTTAGGGATGTGACAAAGTTTAGAGGGGGTTAGGTTAATTAGAATTGGTTAGAAGATTCTAGAAGGGTTTAGGAAGGGGTTTGGGATTTTGCAAGTGGATGTAGGGATAATAGGATTTAATTGAATTATTTGATTTTCATTCAATTTGGTTGCAATTAAATAAATTTGATTTATTCAATTTAGGATAACTATTTAATTAAATTTGAATTTAATTAAAAGTGGCTAGGGGGATTTAATTGAATAAAATGATTTATTCATTAAATGGTATAGTGAATTTAATCAAGTGATTTACTTAATTAAATAGAAGAATGTGAATAATTTAATTAAATTGGATTTAATTAAATATGGAAATGAACATAAAATATTCATTTAGGAATGTGGTCATTTTTATACGTCTACAGTGGAAAACTTGCAAGTAAGCAGTAATGAAAGATTTAATTATAACAAAAGTTCAATAATGGTTTATATTTTTTTCTCTTTTATGTCATTAACTAAAATATGTATGTGTTGTTTTTACAAAAATTTATAAGGGCTCATCATCCTGGTGGCAATGATCAGGGTATTGTGGGTAGTTTAGGTGATGACCATGTTCTATATATTAAAACCACTCCTTTGGACTTGTGAACTTGCTTTTTTAATGTTTTATATATTTAATGTATTACTCTTCAGGTGCTGACATGGGTCCAAAGTCGACCCCAACTGTATTGCTGACTGTAATGTCGGCAACACGTAGCATGCAGACATCATTTGTTGCATCGGCTCGTGTTGACCCACCCACTGGTGGTAGATCCCTCTTTTTCTCTCTCTTTCATTATGTGTTTATTACCCTTGAAGTGTTCTTTCTTGGAGGCATTTAATAGGAGATGCACATGAGGATGTGCCAGAGGCGACTACTGGTGATAACATACCATCATTTCCTAGATCTTCCCATATTGCTAGTACAGGAATGTTGCAGGCCACATTGGTGGTGAGCGATGAAGAATTGATTCCCTTGAAGATACAAAAGGTTCCAAGTACTTTAAAATTATTATTATATATAGTCTAATTGTAATTTACTTACTGATCACTCATTTTGGACTAATGATCCCATGTTTTTTTTGCAGGAAATGATATTTTTTATAAAAATCTTAATGACATTACATTGCAGATATTTGGGCTCACCATACGTAAAAGGTGGAACATCATACATGAACTAACCCTTATCCACTATTTTGATTTCATAACATTGCTAGAATAGTTTTTCTTTTATCCATTTCTTGAACTATATCAAAGGTAGCTTCAGTTTCTTTCTAAATCTAACAGGTTTGTTTTTGCTTTAAAGGTGGAATGACCAAGAAAAAAAGTTAAAAGATGAACTCACAAACCGTAAGGTAGGGTTGTTTGGAAATGACACATTCGACAAGACTAAGCTCCTGGAAAAAGCTGGCACATATCTAAAGTATGCGAGGGACCAATACAGGACACATTTAGAGAAGAACATAAAGTATGAGTGTCCCCCCATGATTCCAGAGAGGGAGTGGAAGGACCTGATTTTGGATGCAAAGGAGAGAATTGAAAGGAAAAAAGGAAATACACCACCAGATGCCAGAAGAAGGTATGTGATACTATTAAGAATGTGAATATGTACTAATTATTCATTATATTTATATAATCTAACATATTTCAAACTTTTCATAGATTGAGTGACACATCAAAGGCAACCGAGGCAAGACAAGAAAAGCATGGGCAACACAAACTCGGCTCTGGTGGTTATATGAAACTTGCTACATGAATTGTAAGAATCAGTAAATTAAGTATCACATCAAAATATTTATAAATTGTAAACAAATTTTTTTTTATCAAACAATACAAGCAAAATTCACAATACTAAGCAAAAATGCAGGGCTCTAAATTCAATAGAGTGCCCACAGAAGATTACAAGAGAATTGGCTACCAGCAAGGCTATATAGTCGTGGTTGAACGGCTACGAGAATTGAGTGGGCAAACACGAGATTCTGATGCATCTGTCACAATGGTAAATAAGCTAAATGAAAATTATTTCAAATTGAATACTTAACCAATAATCTATTTGATGTTAAGTTTCAACATAAAGTGACTATATTTTTTTTAAATAAGCAAGCAATGATAACACTGCGCGTGACATTGGAATGCAGCATGATAATTGTGGAACAGAACCTGTACATGAAGGTCCAAATGTGCATCCTAGTAGTGGAGGTATTCATTTGCTATATAATTTTTTTTATGTAATTATTAATACAATTAAACATCTTAAATTGAAAATTAGTGTAGTAATTAATGTAACCTTTATTGTTAATATTTTAGAGCATGTAGTCAGTGGTGACCAAGTGGAGCATGATCCGGGTAGACAACATCAGGAACGTGATGTTCCCCAATCAGGTAAAGAGGACCACTGTTATTCCTTTAAACAAATTTAATTGCAATTGGTGTATTGATTAATGTAACATTTCGTATTTCAACTCCAAAGGATCTAGAGGGTGTTCAGCATGTCGAGGTTGAGGCTAGACAAAATGATGTGGAAGATGATGTGGCCCCATCAGGTAAAGAGTGTAACGGTTGTGTTCTTTAAATTAATGAAATACTTGTAACAATAATAAAAAAATGTTTTGAATTTAACCCAATTCTTTGTTATTGCAGAGGACGCCCCTTTGGTTCAACATCCTCGTCCTTTGTATAGGACTAGGCATACATCAAGAGCACGAGAAGAGGGCAGAACATCCAAAGATGGGGGAAATGTTGAAGAAGACGATACTCCACTTAGACTTTACATAGCTTCAAAAAAAAAAAAAAAAAATGATTGTAATCTACCTTATTTGATAATGACTGATTTTTATGTGTTAATGAATGTAATTATGTGCTAATGAATGTTCCTGAATGATATGTGTTGATGATTATTGATGAATGTTACGTGTTAATGAAAGTTAATGAATTTTATGTGTTAATGAACGTTATGTGATAATGAATGAATGTTATATTTTAATAATGGATGAAAGAATGAATGAATGAATGTTAGATGTTAACGGGGAATTTGGAGTGATGTTGGGGGGGGAGGGGCCAAATGAGCTTCCACCTTCACGTGGTTGGCCCTGTTAAGTAGAGAATATTAAACTATTCTCGAAACAAAGTGAAGCTCAATAAGATAACACACTTTTCAATAATTCATTATGTTGCACAGTTAATCTTATTGAATAATGTACGTATATTGAATCTTAATTGCAGGGTCCAACAGAGCCAACACGAACAACACCATGGTGCGACTGCAAAAGTTGTGAATATGCCTCATCATGAATAAAGCTGAATTAGCGCATTCTCTGTAAAATCTCAAATTCTCTATACTTTGGAAGTTTTGAAATTTTAATGATCATATCGGTCCCTTGCCTAAAAGCTTTTTTCCTTGATTTATTTGTGTAGCATAGGAATTCGGAAATCATCAAAGCATATAAAAACTAATCTAGCTCAATCACAAAAGCTAATTGCAATGATCTATCCTAAACACATCCAATAGAGACATGAAAATGAAACATTCAAAGCTAAATACTATGCAAACCAAACACAGATATGAGTGCTTCCTTCATGTGGCTCCATTGATCTTCTTTCCTCTCCAAATAGCCTTTGTTTGTGGATCTCACCTTCAAGTGCATACACATGAGATGAAAGCAAATAGACAAGATTATGGCGCAAGAGTACTCGAAATGTGATTTGACAAAGTGATTATTTTGACAAAGTAATTACCCTTGATTGAAGAAAAATCATCCAATTTATAGAAAAATTGGAGATAGGATCAAATTAGCATGAAATGGATATTAGAAGCAATTAATTTCAAAAATGGCATAATTGAGTGGAAAGAAGAAGGTTATGACACCTTCTATGTCATGAATTATGACATATTGCCAATGCAAAGACTAGAGAACTAGAACCTTATGACATCTTGCTATGCCAAGAGTATGACACATGAGAAATTCATGCTTCCACCAAAGCACAAAAATAGGGAGAACTATAGACAAACTAATTAGGTGGAAATTAGAATTAGGAAATTAGAAAATAGGAAAATTAGAAAAAGAGGAATTAGGAAATTAGAAAAAGAGGAAATTGATGAAAATTCGGAAATTAAGTGAATTAATTAATAATTTTTCATTTATTAATTAATTCACAAAGAGAGGAATATTTAGCCAATTAAATAAACATTTAATTGTGATGAGAAGACTTAGGATAAATAATTAATTTATTAATCCTAGAGAGAGAAATGACAAACAAGGTTAAATGATTAAATCATGAAACCCTAAAAGATGAATTAGCAATGCGAGAATGACAATTAGGTCTTGATGAAAGATAATTGATATCGATTCAATTATAATCATGATTCTGACTGACACAGGATCAATGCTGATAAATGATTTGATTGATAAATGTGTCAATTGACGAGGAACAATGACAAATTGATCCAAATTGACATAATTGAGACCAACAATGATCGATGACAAATTGATCGCAAAATGACAAGATTGACAAGAGGACAAGAATTGATGACAAAATAGATTGCAAGATGACAAGATGACAACGATCGATGACAAATCGATCACAAGATGACAAGAGTGATAAGAGGACAAAACCCTAATTAGGATTGACGATGTCCAAAATGATGACAAATGAGCACGCACATTGATGCAATAAGATAAGATCGATTAAAATCATGACTGGAGAGTGTTGTCGACAAGACCAAATTCGAGAGTAAGATGAATGAAGAATGCAAAAGAAGGACTCAATGCTCGCAAATGATAAAAACCAAGTGCATGACATAGGAGAAATGTTAATGCGACGCAAAAACCTAAAATGAGGCAATGTGCAAATGTTAAAGTATGATCCCGCAAGCGTTGACCATTTTTAGGTGTCTACAATTTGTGATACACATTGAGAGATTTTTGTTTTCCTTTTATTTATGCATGTCTTAACCATTCTCCACATGCTTCCATTCTTATTTAGATTGTTGTATTTTTACATATGTTGGAATCTGTAGTTCCACATACATGTTGGAATTTAGAGACACGTTTTAGATGAAAATGGGGTCTTATGGGCCTTTTTGACACAATGGTAGGTTCTTTAGACCTGAAAATGCCCCAAAAACTAGTCGATTGCCTTAAGTTACAAACAAATCCTTGTTTGTGAGCATGCTTCTTGATCTCCAATTTTGGTGGAATGAAAGATAATATTGAATTTCTCAAGCCTTTTGGATGCTTCGAAACCACCAAAAAAAAGCTACTTTGATCATTGAAATGTTGTAGTGACTTGGATAAAAAAAGAAAACTAAGTCTAAACTTTAGAAGTTAGTTTTTTCTTGTCAAATTGTTTTCAATTTTCAAATCATCCAAGGATGCAAGAGGAGTATATTTTGTTATGACAAGATAAAAAAAAAACTTAGAATCTTTTGAAACCATTGAAACATGGGGACCCCTTCCCCCCCTCCAAAATCCCTATTTTTTCAAGATGCAATACTTAGGGGAAACATCCCCTTGCCGCACCACTTAGGGACGTCCTAGGGACTCCAAGGAGTCTCTTGACCATCTTGAGGATGCCTATGAATCTCCCATGGCCCCCAATTAGAAACTCCAATTCTAAACAAAAATGGTGAAATTATTGTAAAAATGTCATCTGTATTAAAGGTTTGGCAATGCCCCCTAACCTTGATGGGGGCTCTGCCCCAAACCCTCCACAAGGGGTACTACCCATTGACCCCAAACCTCTACCCACCATTCTTATTGTTAATGCAATCGTTTCCATTTTTTTTATGTTGACTAGTTTAAACACTTAGTATGCCAAAGTTCATCTGCAATTCTTATACTTATTCTTAGTTTGTTCCCAAAGTTCCAAAACTCTACCACCATTGTTAATGTTCAAATTTCAATGCAATCATTGACATATTTTTAATGTTTATTGTAAAATTTACATAGTGTGGCAAATTTTTATTTACAATTGTTATACTTATTCTATACACATCCTTTTATAATTAATTTTTTAAGTTGTATATATATTTGCATCCCACCCCACCCCCTTCGTCATCCCCCTGTCATCCCCAAACTTAAGCCCTTGGTATGTTAAGATATGAAAGCTCACAATATTTTCATTTGATATGTTAATCGAGGAAAAACATACAATATATAGCTTCCAAGATTCCAAATCCATGAGGATCATGAAGAGGTAGAAAACCAAAAAAAGAAATTGCTTATCCAAGTTTCCAAATTTGTGACAAGGAAAAAGTAGAATCTCAATCAAAGAAGGAGAATGTGCAACTCATTATCTTATTCTACCTAAGTAAAAATATTACCTAATTAAGCTTTTTAATAGTGGAATATCACACTTAGGATAAAACATATCCAAGGTAAATAAAATATTACATTGATAGGATTCTTTGGTTGCTCTAAAAGTGGTGCCTTATTAATTATGTTCTTGGATACTAAAGTTTCCAAATTCTGGGCACTCTTGATAGCTTCTCATAGAGATTGTGATTCGAAGGCTTTAACCAAACCTTTCAATGGTTTCTGCTGATGTGTTTTTTATGCACTATGCAACACAAAATAAAATACTAAGTATTCTATCCTCTCTTGAACAAAATCCCCAAGTGCTAAACTACGTGATCAAACGGGATGACTCCAAGATTCCAATAGTCAGGTCTTGACTTTATATTGTAGATAGACTCAATGATTGTGATGTGATATATGCTGGAATCACAAGGGGGACTTACGTTGCTTGGGTCAAGACCTATCCATTCTCATGTTTCATGATTGATTTACACTCCATGATTTAGGTCATCCTTGAGCAACATCTCGACTTAGCCAAATTTTGTTTTTTGTACCCTAGTTCTTTAATTTTGACCCCTTACTAGCATTGCCTTAAGTTTTATTGGAATTATTGCTTCTCTAGCATGGGCACATTTCTAGGGTTCATTCGCACAAATTGCTCTTGAGCAAGCTAGTATCATGACCATGACTTAAACAAAATTTTAACTTAGTCAAATTATCTCCTCCAAACTTCTATGAGTTCATCGCCTTCATTCTTCATCATTTGGATGTCTTTTGTCATTGGAAGGTAATTCTTGACCACCATACCTCAATCTTGACCTATGCTACCCGAAAACCCTAGAACCTAGTCATGTTTACAATTGAGATCTTGGTGACTTGATCACTTAATACAACTTAATCATGTAGGTCTCATCTAACTCCGACTCCAAAACTTAAGCAAATCAACCCTAGAAACCAAGTACTTTGGGAAATATCTTGCAACTTGACAACATGGGTAATGATGGAGGAATGGAAGGTGAGACCTATAGAGGTGAGAGAGAGAGAGAGGGTGAGAGGAAGAGATAATGACCTAGAGAGGGTAGAGAAAGAGAAGTAGAGAGGGAGAGAAGAAGAGAGGGATGGAGAAAGAGACCTAGAGAGGGGAGAGAGAAGATAGATAGTAAAGAGGGATAGAGAAGAGAGATAGAAGAGAGATACCAATGTCAATCTTTTTCTATAAAAAAAAAAATTCTGAAAAATCGGCCTATCATCCGAATTCTGACTCCAAGGGGTAAAATTCTAATAGAGGAGTGTCATTGGATGCACAACATCCTCGTCAGAACTCTTACGACGGCCTCTAGGAGAGTTCCGACGAGGATGTCGTGCATCCGACAACACTCCTCTATCAGAATTTTACCCTTTGGAGTCAGAATTCCAACGATAGGCCAAGATCGCGACGGTATTCTTTCGGGGTATGAGCATCCATGGCGGCCATTGAAAAGGTTGGAGGTGATGTCAGAATTATGACGACCACAAGGATAGTCAGAACTTCTGACACAAAGTTTTCGACAGATTTTTTTGTCGATAGTGAGACGAAATTGTGTCGGAATTCCGATGATTTGCCGTCAAAATTTTGACCCGAATGTACTAATGCCTTCAGGTATGAGATTACGTGGCACTCCCACCTAGATTTCAAGCAATGCATACAAAACTGGTGGAACTCCCATGTTCAAGGGATGACTATGTTCAGAATTTCTAAAAAGTTGGAAATCATCAAAAGGGAGGTGAAAGCCTGGAGCCTCTCTTCCTTTGGGGATATCTTCAAGAGAAAAAATGAGGCTAAAACCAATTTGGACGGCCTCCAGAGGACCATTGCGGAGGGGACTTCCTCTAGGATCACTCATTGGAGGAAGAGGGATGGAGACACAAATGGAAAGAGATCATGAATCTAGAAGAAATTTACTAGAAGCAAAGATCCAGGATCCAATGGTTAGCTGAGGGGGACATAAACACCTCTTTCTTTCACAGATCGGCCTCAAAACATAAAAGGAGGAACACTATCCAGTCCATCCTCAATGACAAAAATGAGGAAGTGGTGGGGAATAATGAAATTGGTCAATGGGCTTCCCTTCACTTTGCTAATGCCTACTCGAATGATAGGATTAGGGAACCTACTGAAATCAGTGATAAACTCCTTAGTCTCTTTCCTCAGGTCCTGGATGATGTTGATAATGAGTTGCTGATAAGCTGTGTGTTTGATGAGGAAGTCAAAGTTGTGGTTTTTGCTATGGCTGCATTTAAGGCCCCTGGTCCTAACGGCTTTGGCCCGTCTTTTTTCCAAAAATTTTGGGAAACTATGAAGTGTGATCTCACTAATGCTACCAAGGACTTCATTCGCACTGGTAAACTCCTGAAGAAGTTGATTAACACCTTCATTATTTTGGTGCCCAAAGTTCCTGATCCAAAACTTATTTCTGACTATCGGCCCATCAACCTATGTAACACAGTTTACAAAATTTTCTCTAAAGTTATTGTCAACAGAATCAAACCCCTCCTTGATAAATGCATCAGTCCCTCTCAAAGAGGTTTTGTTCTGGGTAGGCAAATCCTTGATGCTGTCATTACTACTCATGAGGTCATTCACTCCATGGAGAAAATTCGCAACCCAGGTATGGCTCTCAAACTTGACATCTCTAAGGCTTATGACAAGGTTAATTGGAAATTCTTGTATGTGGTCCTTTCTAAGATGGGATTCTAGGAAAGATTTATCAATATTATCAGGGTGGCGATGGAAAGTGTTCACTATTCGGTGATTGTCAATGGCACCCCCTGGGGCTTCTTCAAGGCTAGGAAGGGGCTTCGTCAAGGAGACCTTCTCTCACCTTATTTGTTCATTATGGTAGCTGAAGTCCTAAGTAATAATTTCTCCAATCTGATCAGGACCAATAGAATCTCAGGGGTAAAGGTTGCTTCCACTCTCCCCCTATGGTTATGCAACAATTTGTGGATGACACCTTCCTTTTCAGCCTTTCGTTTGTGATAGAGGGTAACGTGTGGAAGCATCTGCTAGGAGATTATGCCCATGCCTCTGGTCAACTGATTAACTATAGCAAGAGCAAGGTTTACTTCTTTAACATGGATAGAATTCTCCAGGGTAAACTTATCCAAATTTTGGGTTGTAGTGTTGCTAATCTCCATGATTCCTACCTGGGTCTCCCCCTCACTACCAAGGAGGTCACCCCCCACTTTTGGGAATCAATCCTAGAAATAATGCAAAAGAAACTCGCGAGCTGGACTGGAAAAACTCTGAGTTGTGCAGGCAAACTCCAACTTCTGGTGTCCTCCCTTCAAGGTGTCCCTGTCTACTTTCTCTCTCTTTTCAAGATTTCCAATGTTATGGCTGAGAAACGAGAGAGAATCCAAAGAAGCTTTATGTGGACGGGTTTGGAGGAGAAGACCAGAATCAACTTAGTCAACTGGGATAAGGTATGCAAACCAAAGAGCATGGGTGGCCTTGGGATCAGAAAAAACTCTGATCTGAATAAAGCCTTGTTGACTAAAATCGGATGGATCCTTATGAAGGGCAAAATGGACTAGAGCATGATTATGAGGGCCAAGTACTTCAACCACACCCCCTTCCCCTCCCTCCTCTCTTCCAATGTGCTCCCTCCTGGGTCTAAATTTGGAACTTTGTTAAGAACAAGAAACTTCTCAAGCAGGATCTAAAGTGGCAAGTTGGAAGTGGCCAGAAAATTAGATTTTGGGAGGACAACTGGATTGGGGATAGACCCCTTGCCTCCTCCTAGTTCAGTTGTCTCATGATCCCTCTGAAGGATTTGATTGGCTCCCTTGTGAGCAACTACACCTCTCCCTCCTACTGCTAGTTAAGGCTTGCTGATAGTCTGGGAAATACCCCCCAATGGATTCATCTGGCTAAAGAGCTGCAATCCCTTCTGTAGGGGATCAGGATCCCATGTTTCACTCACACTGATAAATTTGTTTGGACTGTGAATCCCTCAGGGTCTTTCAGTGTCAAATCGGCCTACAATCTCTTGGTTGCCTTCTTCAATGATTATTGCAGTTGGAAAGAAGTTTGGAGCTCTGAGCTCATCCCTAAAATTAACTTCTTTTGGTGGACGACCCTTCATGGGAAGGTCCTTACTATTGATCATCTGAAGAGGAGGAAATTTATGCTTGCCAACAAATGTGTTATGTGTAGTTGTGTGAAGGAAAGCATAAATCACCTCTTTATCCATTGCCCTTTTGCTTCTGGGGTTTAGCATAAAGTTCTTTAGAAATTCAATTTGGCTTGGACATTCTCGGAAGACTTGCAACAGTTTATCAGCAACTAGAAGTGCCCTTCTACTCACCCACCAGTCACTCTCTTTTGGAGACTCATTCCTCCCCATGTCTGTTGGCATATCTGGAAGGAAAGAAATAATAGGATTTTCTGTGACACCAGCAGCTCGGTTGACACGGTGACTGACTTAGCTGACAATTACCTTAGGGAGAACGCCATCATCAGTAAGTGGAGAACCCCCAAAGCCAACCCTATGGCTCTGGATCGGAGGTGGATTAAAAATTGGAAGTTGCTTGATAGCTTCCTTCAATATGACAATTCAACAAAGATGGAGAGGATCGATACCAAATGGTCATCACCCCCCCCCCGGCTCAAGCTCAATTTTGATGGTGTTTCTCGTAGTGGTTCAGTGGCAAGGGGAGGAATTATTAAGGATAGTCTGGGCAACCTAGTTTTGGCCTATGCAGAAAATTTTGACTCTATTTTGAGCAACATGGCAGAAGCCCTTGCTCTTTTGGGGGGGCTTAAGATGGCCCTTGGCACCAATACCAAAACACTGATCATTGAAGGGGACTCTAAACTTATTATTAAGGCCACTAAAGGTGCTTTAGGGATCTGTTGGAGAATAAAAAATGTCATCAAGGACATCTGGTCCATGATTGTCTGGCTGGAAGATTTTCAAATTCAGCATATCTACAGAGAGGGGAATGGGGTGGCAGACTCTCTGGCTAAGACAGATTTGGAGATAAAAGGAATGAGGTGCTGGAGGCACCTAGATTCTCTCACTGACAAGCAGAAGGACCTTATTGGGAATGAACAAACCGCCTCTATCAAGCAATGAAGTGCCACTTTCCTTTAATCAATAGGCTGCTATGATACACTACTGCCGAGATTTTCAAATTCAAATTGGGTGAGCTTCGCCTTGCTGGCTTCTAGTGGTCCCCACCTGCTCTACCAAATGCTAACTTGGCTAGCCACCTATTTCTATGTCGTTGATGGGTTGGAGTGCCAACTTTTGATCATTAATAACAACAAGGACCCTAATTATTACAATAAATGGAACCTTAGAACTCACCATAATGATGATCTTTGCAAGTTGGCGGAGATCTCTAGAGGTGTCCCTTCACATGCTTCCCAGAGCCGGCGGACGCAAGCCTTGGGAAACAACACCAAAAATCATTATTACACCTTGCATATTATTTTGGCTAATTACCATTTGTTTTCTCTTAACTCTAGCTCTGGTTTTCCTCTCTGCATTTTTCCTTTCAAGCTTGCGTTGTATCTCAACTTCACTCTGGAGGAAGTTAGCATGGGAGGGGATTTAGTCTGGGTTGAACCAGACATAATTGACGACTATTTTCGTAATGACCCGTGTGTCTGGATGTATGCTAAGGAAGGAGGAATCATCCCGTTCATGAAAACCATGAAGGGATTCGACGAAAACCTCTCAATGCAATTTGTCAACAGTTGGAAGGATAGGAGGGTGGTCATGGAGGATATTTCATTTGAAATCAATGAAGTTATCGCCCAGGCTATGGGTCTCTCCACTGAAGGGAGGAAATGGAAGAAAACCAGTAGGGTTGCGGATGAAAACAACATGAATCGCTTCTTCAAAAAGGGTGAGGAACCGACCAGAATGCGTGGGGCTTCAACAGTGAATGTTTACCCTACCCGTGGGATCAGGTTTGCAAAATCATAATGAAATACTTCACCATCGAGGGAAGGTATGGTGTGTTCTACTATTATCACTTCCCACTGCTAAACCACTTTTGCAACCATGACACCATTTCTTTTCCTTTTTTTCTGCTAGATGCTCTTGAGTCTACTGTCAAAGATGTCCACAATTGTATGAGCCAAGAGGGTAATTTTACCATCCTCCACCAGGGGCTGATGTTTAGGCTTTACAACTTTCATAAGTCCCTTTGCCCACCTAAACCTATCTTGGTTCAACCCGCCCCCTCCATTCTAGGTCCCCCTGAAGGCTCTAAAAAAGGCTCCAAGAAGTCTTCAAAAAAGTCGATGACTCCTTGTCAATCCCCTGACCAAGCCGCCCCCCCCCCCCCCGCCCCCTTAAAATTGGGGAAAAAAAATGCAACCCTTTTGCTATGAAACCCACCTCCAAGAAACCTAGAAAGGAGCCCAAAATCCTCCTTGTTGGGTCTGATGTTGAGGAGGGTATCACCTCGCGCAGATCCCACAGAAACAAATCCAAGATGAAGAAAATGGTCGTGAGAAAGCATTATGCCGAAGATGATGAGGAGGATTATGAGAAAGCGAAGAGTGAGAAGGGGGAGGAGGATCTGGAGGCCACGAAGGGCTCAGATTCCTCTAATTTAGGCACCAATGTCCCTGACTCGGAGACCATCAAGGAGGATACTAAGAACACCTCCCCTCATTCCAACACTCCCCTGCCCCACACCTCGGAGGAGGATGGTAGACACTCTGACGGCGGGAAGACTGTTGTTGATGAAGCAGAGAAGAAAGAGGCGGAGTAGTGTTCGGGTTGCAGGGCTATCTTTGAAGATCTTAATGGTGTTAAGAAAAAGCTGGAGCACCTGGAGTCCTATGTCAACAAGATTGGAAAATTCGTTGTCAAAGTGATGCACTCGTCTGCTACCTCTCTATGCTTGCTCCACCGGGATAAGGCGAATCCAGAAGGGCTGGGAAGCAACACCACTAAGGAACTGTTCCAGTTCCTGGCTAATGACTGGATAGGGCTCATGCTCTCTAAGCACACGGGTGCTAATAATTAGGTTGTATGGTTGGTTTCCTGCCTTCTTGCTTTAGTTTTTGTCACTAGAATGTTTGTTTCCATGGTAATTTTGCTACTTTTAACAATTGTTATAGTAATGACATTATGATGGTTTACTGCTGGTTATGGTGCTTGTTGGACGAGATTGGTGTCAATCTCAAGTTATCCAATAGCGGCAGGCAGTTTTTGTTTTTGATTATTAGAGTAGGGATTAGCTAACTGTCGCGTGTCTGCGGTGCGTGTGCTGGTAATGGTTTGTTTGTTTCTTTCAGGTCAGCCCCTGGTTTTGGCTGCTTTTTAATCAAAAACATTCCCAAAAATTTCTTCCTATAACACTCAAACCTTTTCAAGCAAAGAATACTTTTGACAATTTATAAAGTTAAAACTTTTACATTTAACTTTGAGAAGAAATAAGAGTATTTCCTTAACAATTATATAAAAGTAGACTTCAAATTGATTAACAATTAGAATTAAAGAGCAACCCCTTTTTGAAATATTAGTTATTTGGACTCCATTAACAATGATAAAATTGAAAAAATAAATAAAACAAAAAGTTCTACTAATCCTTAAAAATAATGTATTTATTAAATATAAAAAATGGTGATAATTTTGTATAATAGTTACTCTTGAGTCAATAAAAACACAAAAAATAATTTATAAATATACACATAATTAATAAATATAAAAATGGTGATAACTTTGCATGAAGGTGACTCTTGAATTAATAAAAAAACACAAAAAAATTATAATTATAAAAAAATGATCATAATTTTGATTTTTTAAATCTAAATTAAATAGAAACTTTCTATTATTATTATTTATTAAATAAAAAAAATATTTTAAAATCTACATTAAAAGAAACTTATAATTTTAAAAATTGTATTTTTAAATCTAAATTTAAAAGAAACTTTTTTTTTATGTAAATCATTTCATATTCCAAAAAAAGATTAAATTCTAAAAATTATATTTGGAAAAAGAAATGATTTCTGTGTGGCTGCTTCTAATATCAAAAACATTGATTATTTTAGACTCCATTAACATTGACAAAATTCAAAAAAAAAACAATGAATTAAAATAATTAAAAAAATCTTACTAATAGTTAAAAAAATCAATAATAACTTTTTAACGCATAATAATTACCAAACAATTAGTTATTTTAATTTCCATTACTAATCATAAATTTGCCCACTAACCATTTTAATGCACTATAATTACCATTAGAATCGCAAGTTTACCCACTAATCTTTTAAATGCATCGGCCTTAAAGGCTCCATTAACGATCACAAATTTACCCACTAACGGTCAGAATAAAAAACAAACGGATTTTTAATGCATGACAGTTATTGTGTTAAAAAAAAAAACGAGAAATCAAAAAACAATTTAATAAATATAAAAATGCCTACCGTCTTTAATAAAAAAAAATGCATAAAATAAATAAATTCCTTTCAATATTATTGGAAATAATAAATATAATAGAAAAACCAGAGATAAAAAAAACATTCCTTTCAACTTTATCGGAAATAATAAATATAATAGAAAAACTAAAGATAAAAAACAAATTCCTTTCAACTTTTTTAGGTGAAATAATAAATATAATAGAAAATTAAAGATAAAAATTGGCTATTACCTTTTCCCAACTCAGATTTGTTCACGCCAAAAATGATTATCATCCCTACAAAAAGCAAGAATGATGAAGTGCACTGACAAAACAGTATAAGACAGTGCAAAAACCAAAAACACCCAATCGATTGAAACTGTGAGAGCATCCAATGCTGCCCTAATTTAAAGTCAAAATCGCCACAGAAATTCTGCTCAATTAACAGTGCTCAGTGATCAGTTCTGAGCGCTCAGTTCACAATTTCTTTAAATTGTATTGGGCTCTGAGAAATTGAGGGAGGGGAAATGGGAGCCGCTGGAATTTTCTTGAGATGGGCATGGTGGGCCATTTTTCTTGTTTCTGTTTCGTATGCACAGAAGTGCCCAAGGGTGTTCAACATGAGCTCCGGAAGCGTGAAAATGGTTCACTGTAAACATCTTCCGCAGCTTGGCGCAACGCTTTCATGGACATATCATGCGGAAACTGGTATGATAGACCTGGCCTTCAAAGCGAAGCCACCCAGCGAGAGTGGGTGGGTGGCCTGGGGTATAAATCCCACGACCTTAGGCATGGTGGGCACTCAAGCTTTGCTTGCATTTCGGCAAAGCAATGGTAGCATGTCTGTGAACAAATATAATGTGACCTCCAAGGGCGGCGGAAGTCCTCCGCTTGTTCTTTCAAGCTTGAGTTTTTCTGTGTCCAATTTTAGCTCTGAATATCGCCGTGGGTCAATCATAATCTATGCTAGTGTTGTTCTTCCTTCCAATCAGACCCTGGTTAATCAGGTTTGGCAGGTGGGCCCTACTGTTTCGGGCACACAGCCTGGAGCTCATGCATTTGATGCTTCCAATTTGATGAGTTTGGGCCAAATTGATCTTCTCAAGGGCAAGATCCCTCAAGGTCCTGCTCCAGCACCTGCGCCTGTAGGAGGGGGTTTGAGTCCTTCTGGGTCTCCTTCTTCTGCTGCTACTGCGCCTACTGGAACAAGCGATGCCAATGCACAGCCTACTGGTTCGTGGATTTCATTGACTGCCATTGCTCTGATTGCAGCTGCTTTTACCTTTTGATAGAGATCTGAAAACCCTTTTTGTCAGTTTAGTTATAGAGAGGATCAATAAAGTTATTCAATTTGTAAGTGCTTTAGTGTGGATTTATATTCAAGAGTTAATTTATTTGTGTTTAAATCTTACAATGGCATTGTGCATGTGAAAAATTCTAGCCTCACTTGCGCACCCTGGTGTGGTGTTAGTATTTTGGCTTGGATTTGCATTTACAAGTAATTTGGGTGATAGGATTTTGACCTGGATATATATTTACAAGTAATTGGGTTTTAGTATTTTGCCCTGTATTTATATGTAATTCGGTGTTAGTATTCTGACATGAATGTTTTGGCCTGGATTTTCATCTACGTAAGTATTTTGTCCTGAGTTCACATTTACTTGCAATTTGGGTGATAGTATTTTGACCTGGATTCACATTTACATTCAATTTGGGTGATAGTATTTTGACCTGGATGCACATTTACATGCAATTTGGGTTATAGTATTTTGACCTGGATTTACATTCACAAGCAATTGGGCACTGCTTTCATCCAAATTCACACTTACATGCAATTTGGGTGATAGTATTCTGACCTGGATTCACATTTACATGCAATTTGGGTTATAGTATCTTGACCTGGATTTGCATCCACAAGCAATTGGGCGCTCCTTTCATCCAAATTCTGTTTTGCTTTTGTTTTGTGTTTGAATGTAATTTTTGATGTTGATTTGCATTTACAATTAATGGTGTTCTTCATAGAATAAAACCCACTACTTCATTTGGTTTGTCAATTGATTTACATTTATATGTAATTGTTTCATTCATATACCAAATCTGTTTAAAATCCTGATTTGAATTCATAAGCAATTGTTTCAATGCTGTATCCCATATACCAAATCGATTTTAAAATCCTCCTCTATGATTGACATTTACAAGTAATTAGGAGGTGTTTCATCCAGAATTTGTTTTGGTATTTGATTTGCATTTACTGGTAATTCGGAGTTGTTCTATCCAGAAACTGTTTTGGTGTTCAGTTACATTTCCAGGAAAACGTTCCTTGTTCTGTCCAACATTTGCTTAATATCCTCTACATTCATGAATAAGTGGTTCAATCTTTTATCCAACGTCTGTTTAGAAGTTAGGACCCTCTTCGGAATGTCTGTTTTGTTGTGTTTACAAATTATCATCTGTGTTTCATTGAAAATCTGCTAAAAAATCTCTTTTTTCAGTATGGTGTGAGTTCCCTGGACTTTTTGGATTGAAAACACCACCTTTGTTTCATGTGAATGTCTGTGCTTTTTATATAAGTTAAAAAAACTAAAAGCAATTGGTCATTCCACAGCAGGAGGAAGGCTCGATCAAATCAAATTCCCCGTTGTCTAGTGCTAGTGCTAGTGCTTTGATGTGTATTTAAAGTTACATGTAATTGGTCTGTGTTCTTTGCAAAGTCTGCTGAAAACTCTGTTCTTCATTTCATATAGATTTACATCAGCAAGCCATGCCTCTGTGTTCTATGTAAAACATACTTAAAACCCTGCTCGTTCATATCGCATAGATTTGCATTAGCAAGTGCTGGTTGGTATTCTACCTAAAATCTGGTTAAAATCCTGTAAATGGTCTCTATTCTATAGAAAATCTACTCAGACCTTTATTTGGCTTGGATTTACATTTACATCACCAACTAATTGTTCACAATCCCATCTAAATTCTTCCTAAACAATCTTCTCCGTGTGGTGTGGATTTACATATTTACAAGTGAGTGGGTTGTTTTTCCACCTAAAATCTGCATAAACTTCTTTGAAATACCAATTCTCTGTTTCGTTTTGGTGTTGATTTACAGGTGACAGAATAGTATTGTAAGAACAATCTGCATTCATCTGTTTCCTTTTGTCCCCTTACACATATGATGGGAATAAAATTTCATCAGTCACAGGAAATGCTGGATGTATTGGTTTGTAAAAATTTCACAGGTCTGCTGCATCTACGAACTTCTTCCTTTTTGTTTTAATCAACACATGCTTTTCTTTCTTTTAAATAGAAAAGAAAACTAAGGTCTAAAATATAGAGCTGGAGTTCTTGAGATTTTTAGGAATATTTTAAAGTTGGCTGGTCTGGTCTCATGAATAATTTTGTATTGCACTTCAGCCTAAAAATTTTAAGCTGTCACATCTTGAGTTTAAATTCTTAAATTTAAACAAGCTGGTTGTAAATAAATTTATTTTTCCCTCTAAAATTCAGATGATTGACAAGTGGCATAAAATATTCTTAAGCTGGTGGGGCAATTTAGAAAAATAATTTCTTCATGGGACCATCTCTCCTTAAAAATAGAGTTTAAGGGACCATCTCTTCCTTAAAAATAGAGTTTAAGCCCCTTTCATGAGACTCTGCATGAGAGGCATTGATTTTTTCATGGGACCATCTCTTCCTTAAAAATAGAGCTTAAGCCCCTTAAAGTAGACTCCTACCTATGCCTGATAGGCTATTCAATGCTTCATTCATGAGTGTCTTTTTAGGTAAAGTGTTATAAAAGATCTCATAAAAGTGCTATACAGTGGTCAATGCTTTTTTGTTATTACAATTATTAAATGGGGTCAAAAATAGAGCGGAGCTTAAGCCCCTTTCATAGACTCCTGCCTAAGAGGCTATTCTATGCTTCATTCATGAGTGCCTTTTTAGGTAAAGTGTTATAAAGGATCCCATAAAAAGTGCTATTAAGTGGTCAATGCTTTTTTGTTATTACAATTATTAAATGGAGTAAAAAATTATTATACTTAGTATGAATAAGAAATTTTGTTGGTTTTAAGTGTGATTCAGAAAAGGAGATTTGACAAATAAGCACTATTGATAAAACTTTATTTGTATTCATTCTAAATATTTTTTGTTAGGTAAAGGGGATTTGTGATAGGTTCTCAATTCTTTTACAAATCTAAGTAAAGTGGGGATATTAGAATTGAGTTTTTTAACATCATAATTTTGTAGAAAATAAAAATAAATAAAATAAATAATATCATGCCATGCTTAGATCTCTCACGCTTGTAGCCCATGTATGTGAAGTATCCAATTCTATCGAAATAAAAGGGAAGGGATAAACCTTTTGGAGAGTAACACATGAGAGGAGAAATTCACGAAATATGCCAATCATCAAGTGAGAGAAACAACATAAATCAAAGGAGGCATGATAACACCACCCATAAAGGGGGGTTGGTATCTAGAGGGGGAGTAACATGAGCATCAGGCACCATAGGAGGAGAGAGGATATGTTTTGGATTAAGGCAAAAGCAGGTTTTGAGGTTTTGAAGGGACCCCCCAAACCCAAAATAATTTTTTCATGGGACCATCTCTCCTTAAAAATAGAGTTTAAGGGACCATCTCTTCGTTAAAAATAGAGTTTAAGCCTCTTTCATGAGACTCTGCAGGGGTCCTATGGAGGGGGCTTAAGCTCTATATTTAAGGAAGAGGCGGTCCCATGAAAAAAATATTTTTTGGCTACGAGATTAATTAGAATCTTTTAGGCTTGAAAATCTAAGCTAGTGAAAATGGGGTGGGGCTAGAAATTGCCCCACCACCTTAGGAATGTATTATGCCATTTGTCAATTACATAAATTTTAGAAAAAAAACTAAATTTGTTTACTACCAATTTACTTAAATTTAGGAGTAAGTGCAAAACAAAATTCATGAGACTGCCAACTTTAAAATATTCCTGAAAAAACAAAATTCACTCAGCTCTATTTTTTAGGAAGCCCCCCTCCATGGGACCTCACCCTAAGAGGCATTGATTTCTTCATGGGACCATCTCTTCCTTAAAAATAGAGCTTAAGCCCCTTTCATAGACTCCTCCCTAAGAGGCTATTCAATGCTTCATTCATGAGTGCCTTTTTAGGTAAAGTGTTATAAAGGATCTCATAAAAAGTGCTATACATTGGTCAATGTTTTTTTGTTATTACAATTATTAAATGGAGTAAAAAATAGAGCTTAAGCCCCTTTCATAGACTCATGCCTAAGAGGCTATTCAATGCTTCATTCATAGGTAAAGTGTTATAAAGGATCTCATAAAAAGTGCTATACTGTGGTCAATGCTTTTTTGTTATTACAATTATTAAATGGAGTCAAAAATTATTATAATTAGTATGAATAAAAAAATTTGTTGGTTTTAAGTGTGATTCATAAAAGGAGATTTGACAAATAAGCATTTTTTATCAAACTTTATTTGCATTCATTCTAAATATTTTATATTAGGTAAAAGGGATTTGTGATAGGTTCTCAATTCTTTTACAAATCTAAATAAAGTGAGGATATTAGAATTGAGTTTTTGAACATCATAATTTTATAGAAAATAAAAATAAATAATATCATGCCATACTCACATCTATCACGCTAGCCCATGTATGTGAAGTAGAGTCCAAGAAATCTCATTATACAATTCTATCGAAATAAGAGGGAAGGGATAAACCTTTTCGAGAATCCAATCGAGAGTAACACATAAGAGGAGCAATTCACGAAATATGCCAATCATCAAGTGAGAGAAACAACATAAATCAAAGGAGGCACAATAACACCACCCATAAAGGGGGGTGGTATCTAGAGGGGGAGTAACATGAGCATCAGGCACCATAGGAGGAGAGAGGATATGCTTTGGATCAAGGCAAAAGCTGGTTTTGAAGGGACCCCAAAACCCTTTACAAGAGGATTCTAAAAGGTTTAGAATCAAGAAGCACTTCACCAAAATAGTTGTCGAAAGATAGAAGCATGGAAACAACAGACAACTAGAGACATTGGGTTTTATTAAAAAAGGGCTCCCATAACTCAAACAATAGCTTGAAACCAAAAAGAAACCAGAGAAAACTCTAGCCTAAACTCTTAGAACCAAAAAGCATCAAGATTTACATTTTGCATTACTCTTATGAGAACGTAGAGTCATATCAAAAGAGGGCTTCAAATGTTTTGCTTTCTAACCCTTAACCATAATCCATTCCTCTTCCACCAACGTTGCCTTACCCTACCAAACCGTAGGATCACAACCAACCTGAGAATGGAAGCCAACAGAGTGACCATCCACCAAAACAACATCATCAACACCAATCCCATAATCAGGCGAAGCAATGACATTGGAGCCACCAAGGTTGGCCATCAAGACATCATCACAGGGAGAAGTCGCTTGAGGAACAATCCGCACACTGGGCACATCAGGCAAACTAGCACCAGCAACCCCACCATTTGGAGCCAAAGCAACCAAGGAAGAAGCCAACCCGTCATTTGAAGCCTCAACATCCAGAGAGGACACTGCAAAACCTTCAACCTAAGAATCAAATTTCTTCACAACTGTATAGTGTTGTTCAGATGCACCTTTCCACCACGAGGTCGTCATTGTCTTTTTCTCTAACCCACATTGAGCCGCAACATGGACCATTTTAAAGCATCTTCTATATCTGAAGGGAATCCCTTCATAGTCCAAAGTTTGAACCCAACTGCCCAATGAAGATTTGAGTAAAATCTCAGCAGGCAACCCTTTTGAAACATCTATATCAACTAATATACGAGCATAGGTGGAATGACAAATATCAGATTATTCTTCATCCACCATCAAAAAATCTCCAAGAGCATCTCCCACTTCCTCTAAAAGAGGATCAACCCAAAGATGAAGAGGGAGATTAGGCAGCCGAACCTAGATTGGGATCTTCTTGAACGTCTCAGAGGCTGGATTAAAACCAAAATGTCAAGGTTTGATCATCAACAAATATTTGTCCTCCCAACTAAAAAAATGCTCACATAAAATCTTGTTTATGTCCTTAACATTCTCAAATTTAGCAATAAAATACCCTTTAGCCATGGGGTAAATGTAGACTTTATCAGAAACAAGAGGCTCCCAATGTTCAGAAATCCAAGAGTGCAACTGAGGGAGGGAAGGCCAAAAGCCTCTAAACCAAGAAAAAACAGAAGCCCCATGATCAACTTCTTCAACCGTCGCCTCACTAAGCTTAATAGAAATAGGGGTAGAAACAAGGATAAAACCCCTTTTAGCAGGCCGACCATATTCGATTCAACCCCTCTTAATCTCACCAGAACGAATAGCAACAGAAGCCCCAGCCCTAGCAAACACACCACCCGAAGCACCTGAAGCAGCGACTCGACTTCTTGTAGTAGCCGCAGCAAACGATTTCGACGCAGCGGACCCATGGCCGCCCACACCCGTGGACGCCACAAACCCAGATCCAACAGAGAGGTTGTGCGATCCAGCAGCATCACAAGGAGAAACCCTAGCGGCGGGGGAGAAACCATAACGGGCAGATATTCAAGTTGGCAAAGTATTTTCAAAATTCACTCAAAATCTAGGAGAGAGGATATGCTAGCTAGAGGTACAAAGCCTTTAAATTAGAGCCATTATCAACCAAATCCATAGTAACGTGACATGTAAGGCATTCTTCTACCATGACGAAGATCTTAAGAATTCAAAGCATGGGCAATCATATTCTAAATGTCATGTGTCAAAGCAATGCTGATAATGGTAGGGGGTTCCATTGTAAAGTAAATTTTGACTTAGAATGCCCTCCAACTTGACGGACTTTGAAAGATCTAATTCTACCAAGATATGAGCATAGGCGGTGTGAGAAGAATTGTAGTTGCTTGGTTCAACTTTTAGTAAAATGGCTCATAGAGCTCCTAATACCAGCATAGTAGGAGTCGCAACAAAAGTGATGAAGAGATTTTGGAGGCAAATTCAAACTGGTAGAATATTCCAGGATTTGGTGAGAGGATTAAAAGATGAAACTCGTGGTTTTAACAAGAGAGCGTGTTGGATTTAGAACCAACAATGATTGTCGCGAAGAGTATTTGGATCCAGAGACTAAATCAAAAGAAATCCCTGGCATAGTGAGTGATGTATTTATTTTCACTAGATTATATTAATTTATTTTTGTTAAGATTATTGAGATATATTTATTTTCAATCAATAATGAAAAGCTAACATGTACCACAAGAAGTAGAGTTTAATTGTATCACATTTTAACACAAACAAATACAAAATTTAAATATTAAAATAATAATAAAATAAAAAATTATTACCCAACAAACAAAACATTATCAATTAAAAAAATACATATATTTAATAAATATTTGATAATCCTCCCCTTATTCATGGGGTTGGTTGGATTGATCCTCGGGCCTCTTTTAGGACTGAGTCAATATCATGGGTTCCTCTAGATTATAAATAGGTTAAAGTCAATTTTGATGATATTTCATATAGAAACTCAAGGCCGTTGGGTATTGGTTGTGTTCTCAAAGATCATCAAGAGATAATATTGTTAATGGAAGCAAGGAAATTTATGAAAGGAACTAATAATGAAGCCGAATTTCAAGATGCCCAATTAGGGGAAGAGCACCAGTAGCCATTATAGCTAACTTCGTGCATCCACAAATCTTAAACGGTACATCGGATTTATCTTAAACAGTACATCGGATTTTGATTTTTTTTTTTTAGTTGTCTTCGTATGCGACTTAACTGCTTATAGCTATTGATCTGGCTTCTGGGTAGTAACAATGCACACTGTGGAATCACTTATGCGCACAAAGGTCAAAAAGTACATATTTCAAAGTGTCGCCCGATACCTAACTAAAGATGTTCCAATAACCGTCAACTCAAAATCGCTAGTACTTGTTGACAAATGTCCCAATAGTGGTGCACAAATGTTCCAATAGTGGTACACAAATGGGACAAATGTTCCAATAGTTGTGCACAAATGGGCCAATTAATTACAAAAAATGATCGGCTATTGGTACAAAACAAATTTATTAATGGTGTTTTCACTATGATGGCTATTGGGGGGTCAACCTGACAATAAGATGACGATTATTAGAACTATGTTATCTATTGGTGCTCTTCCCCTAGACATACAACTCTGTCTACATCACCTAAAAGATAATTTTCAAATCACATTGAATGGCATTCACTTTACAAATATCCCCAATTGGAAACTTATGAATTTAAGCTTCACCTAGAAGGTGATTTTCAAATCACATTGAATGGCACTCACTCTAAAAATATCCCCAATTGGAAACTTAAGAAACTATTGTCTTGTATTGAGAATTATCGCCAGAGTTTGAAGACATCATGATCTCCAATGTTACCAGGCTATTGACATTAGGGATAATGTTTCGACAAAAGATTTTAGTGATTTGTGGAAGGATTCCGATGAGGAGGTCGAGATGCAAAGGATGGCAACTAGCACTGACATTGATGGCGACCATGATGATCACATTAATGGGAGTTAAACAAAAGACATTCACACGTATCTGTCGGGAGAGTGGCAGGCTTTATCTGTGTTAGCCAGGGATACTACCCATTAGCTTGGATGCAATGGATCGAAAATGACCTTCAAAGGGAAAATTATTAACACCAAGCTGAGGACAGCGACATGGAGGCCCTACATGCCTCCATTATAACAATTATAACAATTTGTAGATATCTTTTCTTATTTAGGACGAGGGTGGAGATGAATTTGCAAGACATTTGCAAGCATTGAGTGGATTACAGCTGGTTAAGGAGACATCGAGTGTGTCCAATGGTTTGAGATTGTTTCAACTATTGGCTATCCAATGAGATGATGGGAGGAAGCAAGATGAGATAAGGGGTTGTAAGCCAATTATGGGTTGAATCCTTTTCTATAACAATTTGTAAATACCTTTTCTTATCTAGGATCAAGGTGGAGATGACTTTGCAAGACATCTGCAAGCATCGAGTGGACTAGAGCTACTAAAGGAGGTGTCGAGTGTGGTCAATGGTTTGAGAGCGAATAGAATGTTGGGGAGGAAGCAAGATGAGATAAGAGGTTGCAGGTTTGAACCTTTATCATGATTGGATTTTATTTGGTTTGTCTGAATTGTATGAACTTTTTTTAGATTTATAATGAAGCTAACATTTACATCTTTGATCTATATATATATGTATGGTCCCTTAGCCACTTATATATATATATATCAACACCATAAACAATTAAAAAATAAAAAATAATACAATAGAAAATGAAAAGAAGGATCACAAAATAATATGATCAAGAAAACAAAGAAAATAAATAAAGAAAAAATTGGAAAAAAATTGTTTGATAATATATAAAAAAATTATAACAAATAATACAATAAAATAAACTTGAAGAAAAAAAACGAACAAATAGAAAAAAAATGAAAAAAACCATAAAAACGTATTAAAATAATAATAAAACTTGGAGTAGAAAGAGTATAAAATATATTAAAATAGAAGAAAATAATAGAATACGAACTAAATAGGAAAAGACAAAAAGAGGTATCATAAAATAATATAATAAAAAATTAAAAAGAAGAATGTGGAACAATATAAATATAATGAAAAAAATTAAAGTAGAATAAAGAAAAATAAGAGAAAAAAATATAAAATAATATTAAAAAAAATGATTAGAGTGCAAGCATCAAAATTAAACAAAATAAAGACAAAAAAAAAGAAAACATAAAGAAGAATAATAGAATAATATAATCAAGTGTAAGAGAAAAATTGACAAAATTGATAAAATAGTATATTAAAAATAAGAGCATCAAAATAATAATTTTTATTTATATTTCTTAAGAGTTATTTAAAAAAAATTAAATAGGGCTAAACACTTTTGATTTGGACTTATGAATGGATGAGGACACAAATGGGGACCTCCGCAACATAAACACTCGAAAATAAACCCTTGTGACAAGAATACTACCATATTTAAACCATCACCTTATGCCAATATTGACTCTATTTCAAAAGTAATTAATTAATTAATATTATTATTATTAAATGTGACTAGTAAATTTTTTAGCATTACCAATGATGCTAGCATGACACACACTACAACCCCACATGAAACGCTTTTGACCTGGAGCTATGAACCGATGAGGTCACAAGCAGGGGACTTCATCCCCATTTACCAAAGCTAAGGCTCAAACCCATTGGATCAACAAAGGCACAAGCCTGCGATCACAATGGCCCAATAGGACTTTGAACTTTGGTGGCTACAACAACAACACCACCACTTAACCAACACACTATGAAAAAGACCCCAAATAATATTATTTATTTAATTATATTTACTAAAGAGTTTTTTTTTTGTTGGTAAAGTGCAGACAAGAGTTCTACTCCTTTATATTAAATAAAAAACTTATACATTGTTTTCCATGCCACCCCTAAACAAGTAATGCAAAAGAGGGGTGACTATAACTATTCCAACTTCTAGACCTGCGAGCTCCTCATATTGCAAAATGGAGCAACTTTTCTTTTGTTATATGCTAACATTTACTGAATTTTCTTTGGCTTATCCATCATATTCATAGAAGTAGAGCTATTACTATCCTAGTTGCCCTTACATATTGTCAGAGTTTAGTTCCCATTATCGTTTGCAACGAAATCTTGTAGCTAGTCGAGCCCTTCTACTAGTGCAAACCCTAGAATTCGCTTGAGAAACTACACCCACATCTCCATGTATGAATGATGGCGAGGTAGCATAGAATGCATGTTCATGAAAATGAGAGGATACTTATCTACCATCCATCCACAAATGTACACATTATGTAGAAATCATGTGGTAGATGAATACCACCTCCCTCCATAATCATTTCCAATACATCATCCTATTCACCCTGAAACTACTTTTGGAAAAGTCTAGTGTGGAGTGTCTTCACCATCTCCAATGGCTCCTCCACCTGCACCAATGCACCAAAGAACATGGGCATAATGTTCAACTTCACCCCATACTTGTGGTTTGTCTTTATGAAAGGCTCATCAAGAACCCCTCTGATTGCTTGCAAACTTAGCCCAAGATGGGTTTTAAAACTGCTTTTCAATCTCTTGTCCTTTTGGTGGGAGATTTTAATGCTAGAACTACAAGTGATTAGGCTAGCATTCTTTGCAATAATGAGATTGGCAACCCTATTTGTCTCACTAAGGTTAGCAAGCATCAATGGGCTAGAGTCTTAGAAGACACGAAAGGCTACAATCACTTTGGGGAGGAATTGATTTCTTTGTGTGGTGCTTTTGATCTAATCATTTGCAATGGTTTAACTAGATGGGTTAAATCAGGTAACTTCACTTGCAATACTTACAATGGGGCTAGTGTTGTGTATTATGCTATTTTCTCTCATAGTTTGTGTGAGAGAATAGAAGAAGTTTTGATTGGTGAGCATCATTGGGAATTGAAATAAAACCATAGATCAATTTATTTGCATCTTCATTAGACTAAAAAGCAACACCATGGGAAGAATTCTCAATGTCTTCGGCAATCTCCTTTGAAGGGTAGAATTCTTTTGACTCAAGAAAATTGTAATACCTTCAAGATTATGCTAGAGAGACTTTTCATGAAGGTGAAATTTAATATCATGGCCTCCATAGTCATGAGTTAACAAATTTAATTCATAAGGCCCTTGCAAAGTGCAAAAGAGAAAAAAAAAGAAATCTGACACAAATTGTTTTCCGGTAAATGCTTGGGTTGACGAAGAATGTAAGATAACAAGGAAATGTTTGAAAGACTAAAAAAAATGCAATTAGACATTAAAGCATACAAGCAGATTTTAAGAAGGAAAAAAGTTGATTTCATGGTCACAAGAAGGGAGGAGCTTATCTTCCTTGGCAAAAATAATCCAAAATGTTTTGGAAAGAACTTCAACCAAAAAGGAAGATAATTGAAAATAACCACTCAATGGTTTGATTATGCAAGGTAGTAAAGATTTGTGCGAGCTTCAAGCAGAGTATTTAAAGTGGGGTATGAAAGTCCTCACACCTCACATTATGAGTATATTCGATAACATCATCTTGATGGAAACCAAGAACACTGAGAGGGGGGGGGGTGAATCAATGTTCACCCAGAATGGAAATTTAACCTTATTGATACAACAACTTATCAACCGGTAAACATAAAAGCATATAACAATAAGCAACAATGCAACCACAAATATGAACACCATAACACCATAGATTTATACGTGGAAAACCTCAAAGAGGAAAAACCACGGTGGGATTGGAGACCCACAATATCTATCCACTGATCAAATAAATAAATATTACAATAAGAGGCCTTCGCTTGCAAGAAGGCCAACAACCTAGAGACCACTGCTCATCACAAAAGGAGTCTCACTGACTACATAAAGCATCGAACAACAATCCAGAATGAAGAATGAACTGCAAGAATAACATCTCCCATGCCTGAGTACAAATTCGGTTAAGCTCAATACCGAAGGCCTAAAACCTCTTCCACAAACCCAATTTGATCTCCAATGATCGACCAAAACCTCTGCTTGATGAATATTACATTATTCACTCCTTACATATCCGTATCCCTTACATCATATTCCATACCATGATCTACAATGAGATCTTACATATATTTATACCAACCTGGGACCTAAACAATTAGGTCGGCCACCTAAAAGATAATACAATAAATTCATAACATAAAACCATAATCAAATGATCAACCAAGTCTTAGGCCGAAAACAATGTAAACCAGTCCTTAAATCCTGCCGATAATGCATCGGGAACATCCTCCAACACGGTACAGATACCAGTCCATAACCTAGATAAACTGGGACCCAATTTAGGTCCACACAAGCTAAAGCATTGATCCCAATCAACCAAGTCTTGAACACAATCACCATCAGCATCCTGAATCTCCACTAGAAGTCGCACCAACACCACTTATGCATAACATCAAAGATCTTCAATAAAGCTCTGCCGATGAAACCCTCGCCAGAACAACAAACCAAGCTTACTAGCATACAGGATAGCACCCGATCACCAAATCAAAACCAACTGGCTGAACATGAATCTGAGTAGCATGAATAAGCCAATTCCATAACCCAAACATACTGGAGCATACCGAATCATCATGATCTAATCCAACCAGAAACCAAACAACCTACCGGGACCAGAAGGATACTGGTAAACAGCGAAAGCAGCTAGTGTTTCCATCAGTGACAAACATCAATGCAACACATAATCAATCCCTCCAAATTGCCAACACATCCAACATGGGTTCCCAAAAGATTGGACAACTAGCCTCCCAATTCCTCTTTTCAAGAGTGGATATGTCAACAATCCACCAATTACAAGACCATAATGATAAATCCTCTTTTTGCAAAACTATTTGGCAGTATGATAGAGAACAAAGTTAGAAAATGGGCAGAAGAAAATGATAAACGTGCAAAGGGGCAAGCTGGTTTCAGACCTAAGCATTCCACAGTTGACCATGGTATTACTTTGAAGCACATCATTGAGAAGGTTTGGGAGAAAAAAGAAGAAGTCTTTTGCTGCTTTGTTGATTTCAAGAAGGCTTTTGACACTGTTCTTAGGGATAAGCTTTGACATAGAATGGAAGAACTTGGGATTCCTTTGCATTAGTCTTTATGAAGAGGTTAAAGTCAAAATCCGAACTACGGATGGCATTTCAGAGTGTTTTAGAAGTGATATTGGGGTCAAACAAGGGTGCCCTTTTTCTCCTACTCTTTTTGGCTTGTATATTAACAAGCTTGAAGAGTGGTTGAATTGGTACGATGGTGATGACATCCACTTGGATGAGTTTGTAATTAAACTTCTCCTTTATGCAGACGATCTCATTTTGATTGCTAGGTTGGCTCTTGGTTTGCAAGAGCACTTACATTTTCTTGAGCAATTTTGCAAAGTAGTGGGGATGCAAGTCAATATCAAGAAGCGAAAATCATGGTCTTCTCAAATAGAAGAAAACAAAACCAACACAATTTCTACTTTGAAGGAAATATCCTTGAAGAAGTTCCTATTTACAAATATCTTGGGATTGACTTTAGCAAAAACTTAAGTTGGGATTATTGCAAGAAGAAGACAACTTTGGGAGGGTGGAAAGTGTTTTATGCTCTTCAAAACAGATGTAGAGAGGCTAAGTTGTGGGATTGGAAAACTACCCAAACTCTATTTGGGCTTTTAGTGCTCCTGATTGTTCTCTATGGTTGTGAATTGTGGGCCAACAACACCTCAGTTTCATAATGGAAGCAAATTGAGAAAATTAAGAAACATTTGATCACAAACAAGTTCAAAATTAAAAGCACAGTACATTATGATATCATGTTAGTTGAAACTAGGGCTGCCCCTATTGAAGCTATTTTTATGGTGTGTCTCTTATGCTATCTAAAAAGAATTAAGCAAATGAAGGAAACTAGATGGCCCAATGTTATTTTTAGGGAGACATTGTGCACTAGAAAGAAGACTTGGATACAACAAAACAAAATATGGATGAGTAAATGAAATATTTTTTAACATGTGCCCCACAAATAGAAAGGAGATAAAGACTTTTGTGATGGAATAATTCCACATGCATGTGTGGGGTAAAGGGCTTGGGAGAAAGAAGAAATATTATATTAATGAGTTCAATCCCACTTTTGATCATCCTCAAAAAGCATATATAGAGGCTAATATTTTGTGGAGAGCCAAATTTCTCATTTCTCAGTTAAGAACTAACTCTCATCAACTCCGCTGTGAGACAGGGTGATGGAAAAGACCTAAAGAAGTTTGGGAAGAAAGAATATGTATTTTTTGTAAATCCGAACACGTGGAAACCGAAAGGCATTTTATTCTAGACTATGACGCCTTCAAGGACAACAGGGACAATTATGTGGATACTTTGATAGCTAGCTCTTGGTATAGTTTATTTAATGAGGCTTTTGTCAAGAAGCTAGGGGCACTCAGCATTAATTTGCATAAAAAGAGGATAGAACTGCAAAATTCAGTCTGATCTTGTGGCTAGTCCCATAGGTTATTTTTAACCTCGTGGACGTTAAAATTTCTTCTTCTTCTTAATCTCACCCAAAAAGGCCATCTGCCTACATATGCATGAAAGTCGAATGGGTGTATCCATTTTATCAACTTTACATCAAATTTCCCAATGCTCTACCAAGTTTCCAAACTGGATAAATAAAGGAGGCTTTCAGAGTATATCACCCCTTGTAGACACCTAAAATTGTCTTGCCTAATTAAATAAATATTTTTATTTATTTAATTATTTAATTATTTAAGCCTGATTTATAATTTTTTTATTAATTAAATAAATCTTTATTTATTTAATTAATTCATTTATCCTTTTCTAGCTTTATTTCCTCATTTAAATAAATACTTTTATTTATTTAAATTATCCTTTTTCCTAAATTAAATAAATACTTTTATTTATTTAATTGATCCCACTTCTTCTATTAATTAAATAAATCTTTATTTATTTAATTAATTCATTAGCCTTTTCTACCTAATCCTAGCCAACCATTTATCTTTTACACCTCTTAATATTATCCCTTCATTTCTAAAGTGTCTTCTATATAAGGATATGCTTCTCTCATTATCAACCTCCTAAGCTCCTACACATTCTAAACTCCCAAGAATTCTATCATTCGAACTTTCATATGCGATCAAGCCTATTTGCAACCACATTTCCATTCTTTGTTGAGCTCTTGTGCACACATAAAATCTAAGAGCAAATATATCAAGCAAGATCAATGGAGATAGGAAGAATGGAGATTCAAACCCTAGTGGACATGTGATGGTATCATCTTTGTGATTTTGTTGATTTGCATTGTCTTAGGTAATCTTCATATGTTATGGTGTATCTTTGTTGTTGTTAGGCTATGGTTTTGTGGTTGAATTCATTTAGTCTTTCAATATTGTTGTTTCCATTTTTACAATAAACATTTTGGCACGCCCGATGGGACATGGATTTTTGTTAGATCTATGTTTTTTGTAGATTTTTCTAACCCTATATTGTTGTTTTGTAAAACAATTTGGAGAATAACCTTGTGCAGCTAGGGTTTTGGACACAAAATTAAGATCTTAGAGAGATCTAATCTGATTTCACAAACGGTTTGGAATTTTTGCATTAAATTTTGTTTGTAGGTTTGAGAACAGTATCAAGAGCTTTCAATCAAAAATTCAGATCTTTTGAAACATATTTGAATTTTTTATGAATTTTCATAAAAAAATAATTTTGAAAGCAAATCAACGAATTTTTCAGATTTTCTTATATTTTTGGAAATCTTTGCGATTTATACACAAGATCTGTTCTTTGTGATTTTAATTTTGATGCAAAAATATTTCCTAAAAAATCGGATCTTTAAAAATTAGGGCTTTTCATTATTTTGATCAGAACTCACAAACGACTTTGAATTTTGGTATCAAATTTGTTTTGTAGGTAAAAAAAAGTATAAAAAATGATCAGTAAAACAATCAGAATTTTTGGAGCATATTTGAATTTTTTATGAATTTTTTATGCATTTTCATAAAAAATTAATTTTGAGAGTAAATGAGTGAATCTTTTGGATTTTCTTATATTTTTGGAAATCTATCCAATTTATACACAGGATCTGTTCTTTGTGATTTTAATTTTGATGCAATTTATTTCATAAAAAATTGGATCTTTAAAAATTAGGGTTTTGCATTATTTTGGTCATATCTCACAAACTGCTTGGAATTTGTGTAGGAATTTTTTTATGCAAGTTGGAAAGTATATTAGGAGTTTCCAGTAAAATATTCAGATTTTTTGGATCAATTTTCCATTTTCTATGAATTTTTTATGATTTTTCATAAAAAAACTAATTTTTAGAGAAAATTAGAAACTTTCTTAGATTTTCTTACATTTCTGAAAATGTCTTGAAATTTTATAGGTGCTCTATTTTTCATGATGTAAAATAACTCATGGAAAATCAGAATTTTGAATTTGTCAAAAAATGCATTATCGAAGACCCCTATTTCACAGTCTTTTGGATCTAAAATTTACCTAACTTGTGTGCTTGTAGGAGGGGTACTATTTAAAAAATATTAATAATCTTGGTGCAGGAACTTTGGCAAAGATTTGATTTTAAAATTGCTTGCTTTGTCTTCTTAGTCTAGCAAACACTTCAATTGGTGCACTAAAATTGAACCAGTGTCTTTTGTGTCTTGAGTAATAGGCTCTTTTTGTTTAATCTTTAGAGAGCCTGCCTCCCCGTGTGGTCACTAGGACTACTAGTGAGGAGGGAATGACCCAAGTGGTAGTGAGACAAACCCCCCTCTTTTGAACCACTATAAATAACTGTATCCATGGTGAAAGCCATGGGTAACATGTGCTGATTAGTCCATACTGACACTATGTCTCCCCATAAACCCATTTGATCAAATTTATTTGATAAATAGTAGGGCGTAACCACTATTGGCTGGGAGCCTTCTATATTTACAAAGCTAAAAGTGTCACATGTATGGCCACATGAGCGGATGCCCTTACTAGCACCTTTTTGTTTTAGAAAGCCAAAATCCTTCTAGTTGTTGGGGCAGGAGGTCGGACCTCTAGAGCGGCCCACACACATACGGTTCTTAGTAGAGATACAAAGTTCGTCACGGGGAGTTTTCATGGGGACTGGTGCTTGGCTGCCCCAGAGAAGTGAGTGTCGAGGGTGGAGCTAGTGGGGTCAAACATCTAAGTATCCGCTTTGAATAGCGTAGCCTTGGGGGAAACCCCATGTGGGATAAACAACTATTGTCCTGGCCAACCATAAGAATTGTGTTTGTCTTCTTTTAAACATTCAAACATTCAAGATCAAACATCAAAACAATGTGTCTTTTGTGTCTTCAAGTGTATGCAAAATATTTTTACATCAAACAACACACTTTTCTTTGAGGCATTTTGAGTCTAAACACCTCCAAACATAGAGTCCTCATCAACATTGTGTCCTCTTGTGACGAAAAATGGTCAAAAACTCAGATTTGGTCACAACAAACAACTTCACAAATTGAGAAAATTGCACTCAGATTCTAGAAACGTATATGTGTCTGACAGAAACACGTCTGTGTCATGTAACCGCGTCTGTGTAGGACATAAACGCATCTGTGTGATCATAGAAAATTGCATTCGCAAAATTCTCAGAAACACGTCTGTGCAGTGTCTAATCATGTTTGTGTTGGGTAACCGCTTCTGTGAAGTATACAAGCACGTTTTGTTCAATATTGGAAAAAACTTACAATCCAATAAACAAGAGCAATCAGTTTCAGAATTCTTGAGCTTCCTAGGTTATTTCTTCGGGTTTTCATCTAGCATTTAGCATATTTTTGGGTCTCACAAAGTTCATCATTTCTTTACACCTTACATTACATTCACATTTGTCTAAACTTGAGTCAAAAGGTCACTTGCTTGTCCCCATCTTACTTTGTCAACACAGTACATACAACAACATTTTTCTAAGTGGTCCCTCATCAAGGTCTATCACCTTTGGGTCTCATTTGGTCTTACTTAGAGTCAAGGTCAACTTACCTCATCAAGAGATCTATAATCTCTTTGGAAGTCACACCTACTCTACTACATACATACTTGGCCTTACACTTTGGACACTGCAAGTACACCTCAGATTCATTTACGTTACATCCAACTTTGGTCTTCCATACTCTTTCCATTTTCATCTAGTCTCACACATCTTGGTAAAGCCCTAGTTCATGGTTGAAACTTGTTCCCAAAAATCTAGGAGGGAAGCTCAAGAGGCTCAAGAGTTTGCAAACATGAGTGGCTATGAGTATGACAATGATATCTTTTTCAATTCTGATCATACCACATTACCTGACATGGACATCTATAGAAACATTCAGAATGTTGAGAACATGGATGATACAAACAACAGTGATGCACAAAATGACAATGTTGACAACATTTCAGTACATTCAACAAAGGTGGAGGAAACTATCATGGATCCCCATTTTAATAGATTGGTTGAAGAGATCATGAGAAGAGAGATAATATTTCTTACAATTGATGGCATAGAGTGGAGCTAAGATACCTCATGATTTTGACATGTCCCAAATAGTGGAGAATCGACCTACTCAGGAAAGTCAACTCAACATCGATCAAAGGAGACCTAATAGTGGAGGCAATAGAGGACCACGTTTCGTGCCTGATTCACCATCATCCTTGTTTCAAAAACCTGAGATCCCAAATACACATGGTCAAGCTTATGATACTCAAGAAAGAACATCTCATGAACAACTTCGTCTACACAGACCTTTATGGAAGTCTTATGCAGATAAATACACTCAATCACATACCAATGCTAAGGACCAACCTCAAAAGAAATTGGATATCCAGAGGCATACTCAAAATTTGGACACAAGAAAACCCCGTGTCAAATTTGGGGGCAATACACAAGAGAAAACTCATGATATGCCTTATGACCCTATATCAAGTGGTCCCTACACGCATTATCATTATAGACCTCCTCCATATGAACATGTTTACGATCAATACCATCCATATATGCAGTAGCCTCCTCCTCCACTTCATGGCTCAGCCATGGGATATGGTCCGAGAAGTCGGTCTCCACCCAAAAATAATTTGGAACAATAGATAAAGGACTTACAAAATAAAATGGAGGACATCAATACACCAAAACCAACTTACACAATGAGATATATGTCCTTATCCATTTGATAAAAGCATTCCAATGCCTCCATTTCCTACATACTTCATAACACCAAAGTTTGAAAAGTACAGAGGCAAAGGGGACCCTGAGGCACATATAAGACAATTTTTCACAGCGTGCATTGAGGTAGCAGTAGAAGAAACATACTTGATGAGATTATTTCCATAAATATTAGGTGAACAAGCTATGGAATGGTTCTCCCAACTTCCACCTGGAATTAAGTCATGGGGTGACTTAGCTGAGGCATCTATCCAACATTTCTCCTACAACATAGAGACAGACATATCAGTCCTATCTACATATTATCGATGTGTCAAATTCCCACACAATGGAGTTGAAGTGAACATGAAAGGCAATCCAAATTCGTTCATATATTGCAACAATCTGCAACCTAGATCAGAAATAACAATCCCAATCAATCGAGAGGCTATTCCTTCATCAACATATGTTCATCTAGAATCCTTGAAAGCTTCTACATCAAAACAAGCAGAGCTCAAAGAAAAATTCAAGATTAAAGACATGGGATGTGGTGAGTATATCTTTCAAGTTGATCAACTCCCACTATCTCCTAAGGTAATCAGTCGACAAGAACACTCTACAAACAATCTACAATATCAAGGAATTGGGTGTGAACCACCTAGTGTTGTGGCTACTAAGTTTGAATGCAAATCTCCTCTAGTGGTGCAAGCAACTCTTGATATCAATAGTACTAAGAGTGGTTCCAACAAAGAATATATTGTGTATATCACCCACCCTCTTGAGAACTCACATAGCTTTACCACTCCATTTATTCATTCCATTTCCACTCCTCTCCCAGACTTGGATCAACAAGAATCAGAAAAGCTCTTACTCATTGGTGATAAAAAATCAAGCTATGAAAAGAAAAATATAAAAGTCAAAAATAAAGAAATGTCCTCTAGTCCAAATCAAAATCAAAAGCTATTGGACTTTGCAAAAATCAATGTCAAGGATAAAAATCCCATGAAAGAAAAAGAGCAAGAGATGATCTCCAGTAATATCAAAATAACCGGGGGCAAAATTTCTACAATTTTAAGTCAAAAAGCATACTTGTTGATCCTAAGTCTCCCTCATGCCATGCTACTTTCACTTCTTTTCATAATCATAAGCCTTCATAACTCATTCACTTGTTCTGCACATCCTTTCCCTTCTAGCGATACATCATGGACCTTTAATGGAACTTCCTTCAATTGGGGACTTTTGAAGATGTATGAAAGCAATATGAGATCACCGATTGAAGATTGGCTTGTACCTCTCCCTTGGGGTTTGGTATGGTTTCATGTTGTTTCCATGTCTTTGTATAAGATTCATTATATAAATTTGATTCACATTCATGCTTTAGATCAATTTGCATCATTGATTTAGGGTATTTCTATTGTCAATTACAAGCAATTAGGGTTGCTCTAGATTGTTTACTCTCATCCTAGGATCTTGCAAACACTATTGTAATTTACAAATCGGCTATTCATTGAGGTGGAAATCACCAAAACGTGGGTTTGACTAAGGCAAAACCCTACATAGCTACCCAAAACCCCATTTTTCAACTACAGGTATAGATTGAAATTTGAGTGTCGCTACAACTTTCAGGACTGATAGAGTGCATAGGGATTGTTCTGAAGGCCAAGTTTCATCAGAAACCCTTAGGATAGGGGCGTGGTGATGAATACTGATGAACTACTAAGGTCCTAACCGGTACTAAGAGGGGGGGGGGGTGGATCGGGGTGAATCAATACACACACAAAAAACTGCTTCAACACTTTATTATATTAAAACGCAGCCAATCGGTTGTCTTCACCACTTTAATTAACCATAGAAATACCGGTTAAATAGAAATACTTCAAGTAGCTAAATCGGTTAAACAAAAGTACATCAGACAACATTCAATAGATCTCAAATCTTCATGACTACTTCACTGATATAATCATGCATGAGTTGTATAAATAATACCACAACCATTTAACACTGCATGCATATCTAACTTAATCATAATCACACAATCATCACTTAAAAAACTCACAACCCATAACACACAGATTTTTCACGTGGAAACCAAAATGGGAAAAACCATGGTGGGGATGAATACCCACAAGCTTGTTTGTGAACTCTTTTGAAGTCCACTATGCTAGGAGCCTAGTCCGGTTAAAGACTTTACAATAAAGGTTCTGTTAGGAACCGATCCTATTAGGGATCACCCGATTAAGGGATGGCTATATACCCTGTTAAAGGTTGAAACCCTGTTAAGAGTTACCTTTCTAGAGGATTTAAATAACTCAATGAACTTGACCCACCTAGTTAGAGGATTTACAACAAAGCTTGTTAAAGCTACCCGGTCAAGGGATTTACCTTCTGTTGAAATGGTTAGAAGACAACAGGTAAGACACTTCGATCTGGTAACAACACTTCTTGCTAAGGCAAATCTTTTCAGGTCCTCTCTTTTGCAATCACACTCTGCAGATTCCTCACTCGGGTTTGGCAAGTATCAACTCTCCAACATGCAGACACAAACACAACTTTTGCCAACAACTACAATAACAAAATTCATTGACCTTATAGACAACAATTAGGTCAGTAGCATAAACCCTAAACCCTAAATATTTCAAGTTTACACTTGCAAGCGGTCCAATCCTAACCGTCCAAACACATTACATAGAATGAAACAATCTAAAATAGATCTCAAGACATTCTGCATCGTCCAATCTTCACCGCATCTGGAAATCAATAACCCATCACGCGCTCTTCACACACCACTAAGAAAAACGCTCATTCCCGAGGTAGGCATTCAATGCATTCAATCTTCACGCACAAGAACCACAAAGCAATCGTTCACGTGCACACAACTATCGTGGAATCTCAATCCTTATCCTTATTCCTTACCTAACTGGTCACAAAACATCATTGGCTGCACCGCACAAGCCAAATCACCAAACCGGTAACCCTAGAGTTGAGACTACCAACTGGTAGTCACACTTAGTGAACCCCAACACCGGTCCACTCCATTCCAGTTGACCATAACCGCTTCCGATCTTTATACTAGTTCATACCGGTTCACCTGCTTGACCACTTATTGACATCAATGACAACATATATTATCATCGCTTCATCATATGCCAACAATCTCCCCCTTTGGCATTGATGGCAATACTCAGTATATCATTGCTCAGTATCTGCACCATCCTCAATAACATATACCGGTTCAACTTAAAAAGATCACCACCACCACCTGGGCTGGTCAGTGTGCACTTTGCACAATCACTTCTCACACTTGCATATTGTCCTTCAAACATATATCTTCTCCCCCATATATCTTCATCATCAGATATCTTCTCCCCCTTTGACAACAATGCCAAAGTGGAGGCACAAGCTTTTGATCTCCACTATACTGCTCCCCTTGTGGAGCAACATCCTTCAACACATCAATCCTGTAAGATCTGACATGGTAGTACCTGACTGATGTGGAGCACACAACTTTAATTTACTTCATGAAGGGGTAGAACCCCTAATTCACCTCTCAAATAGGTAAATGTAGTCTTCGGTAAGGGCTTAGTGAATATGTCTGCTAGTTGCTCCTTACTGGAAACATGTTCTAATACAACCTCTTTATTCTGAACCTTTTCTCTCAAGAAATGATACTTGAGCTCAATATGCTTGGTCCTAGCTTGCAATACCGTATTTTTGGAAATATTTATTGCACTACTATTATCACAGAAAATACTCATTGGTTCAGATATAGTCACTTTGAAGCCATTCAATACATGCTTCATCTCGATTGCCTGAGTGCATTTCATAAATGTTGCCACATACTCCACTTCAGTTGTAGACTGGGAAATATAACTCTGCTTCTTGCTTGTCCACGAGACTAGTCTTCCACCAAGGAAGAACGCTCCACCGGTTGTGCTCTTCCGGTCATCCACATTACCTGCCCAATCTGCATCGGTAAACACTTTGAGATCAAAGTCGTCATTGTATAGATACCACAATCCATAATCGACTGTCCCTTTCAAGTATCTAAGAATCCTCTTTACCGCAACCAAGTGGGATTCTCTTGGACTCTTCTAAAAATGGGCCACTATGCCCACTGCATGAGCAATATCTGGTCTGTTGTGCACCACATAGTACATCTTACCGATCATTGACCGATACTCCTTCTCATCCACAAAAGTTGTATCATCCTCCTTTGTTAGTTTGCAGCCGGTCACCATTGGCGTTCCAACCGGTTTGCTCTCCTCCATGCCAAAGGTCTTCAATACCTCTTTGATATACTTGGATTGGGTAATGAAGATACCCTTTTTCATTTGTTGGATCTGTAGACCAATGAAAAACTTTATCTCTCCAATTAGAGACATCTCAAACTCCTTTTTCATCTCATCTGCAAATGCATGACTCATATCATCATCTCCACCAAAGATTATATCATCTACAAATACTTCACATATCAGAATCTGACCACCTTCAAATTTTAGGTAGATGTTGTTGTCCTCACTTGTTTTCTGAAATCCTATCTTCACAAGATGAGAGTGTAACTGTTCGTACCATGCCCTTAGTTCCTGTTTCAATCCATACAGGGCCTTGTGTAGTCTACACACCATGTCACTATCTTCTGACAAAGCAAACCCATTTGGTTGCTCAATATACACTTCTTCCTCCAAGATTCCATTCAAGAAGGCAGACTTCACATCCATCTGGTATACCTTAAATCTCTTAAATGCTGCAAATGCAAGTAGCATTCAAACACCTTCTAGTCTAGCCACTGGGGCAAAGTTTTCTCCATAGTCTTCTCCTTCTTCCTGAGCATATCCCTTGCACACAAGTCTTTCCTTGTTCCTTACCACTGTGCCTTCTTCATTCAGCTTATTCCTAAAGACCCATTTGGTACCTATGACATTCTTGTGTTCTGGTCTGGGTAGCAAGGACCATGTTGCATTCTTCTCTATCTGGTCCAACTCCTCTTCCATTGCCTTTATCTAGTCTTCATCGGTAAGTGCCTCTCTAGGGGTCAAAAGGCTCAAATTCTAAAATCATGTAAGAATTTTCTTTCACCTTTCTCCTTGTGAGTATTCTTGCATCTTTGTCCCATATGATCTGCTTTAGATCATGATGCAGTCTTACATACCTAGGAATGACCGTAGTAGGTTCTGCTTAATTTTCCTCTTCTTTTTCCGCTTCATCTTCTTCTTCACCCACTTAAGCTTCTACCGGTATAGAAACACTGAGGTCTTTGTAGTGTTGTCACTTGTTTCTTTCTTAACTAGTTCCCAAAAGGCTAAAACCAGTTCATCTTCCATTTGCTTGTTGTCGGTTTCCTCAGGCTTCTCAGGGGATTCATCAACCCTAACATTGATACTCTCAACAATCTTCTAAGTCCTACTGTTGTAGCACTTGAGAGCTTTGCTTTTAGTGGAATATCCCAAAAATAATCCTTCATCACACTTAGCATCAAACTTACTCAGGTGCTCACCTTTCATGATATAGCATTTAATCCCAAACACTTTGAAATAACTCACATTGGGAGTTCTCCCGCTCCAATACTCATAAGGGGTTTTGTCTTTACCTTTGTTAATGAGTACCCGGTTCATGGTATAGATTGCAGTGCTCATCGCTTCTCTCCAAAATGTGTGAGCAACATTTCCTTGGATCAACATAGTTCTGGCAGCTTCAACCACAGTCCCATTGTTTCTTTCTACTATGTCATTCTGTTATGGTGTCCTTGGGGAAGACAATTGCCTCTTAATCCCATTCTCCTCGCAGTACTTGTTGAATTCATTAGAAGTGAATTCACCTCCCTGATCGGTCCTTAGGCATTTTATCCTTTTACCGCTCTCCTTCTCCACCAATGCCCTAAAGACTTTGAACTTTCCAAATGCCTCAGATTTGTCTTTCAAGAATGTGACCCACATCATTCTTGAGCAATCATCGGTAAGAATAATGAAGTACCGATCTCCCTGAATGCTTCTAGTTTTCATCGGACCACAGAGATCGGTGTGTACTAAATCAAGTAAGTTCTCCATGGAAAAAGACTTACCTTTGAATGTTGAGGAAGACATCTTCCCAGGTTGGCATTCTCTGCATAAGGCATTCTCCGGTTTGTTCAGCAAAGGAAATCCTCTTACTGCCTTGATCTTACTAGCCTTTACAATATTGTCAAAATTTGTATGACAAAGTCTCCTATGCCATATCCAACTATCATCACATTTCGCCATCAAGCACTAACTAATCTTGGCATTCAGCTGAAATAGATTTCTTCTAGTCTGCTTACCGGTGGCAATAAGTTCACCACTCTTTCCAATTATTCTACATACTCCACCTTTGAATTCCAGTATGAGTCCTTTGTCGTTTAGTTGAGCAACACTCAAAAGATTATGCTTAAGGCCTTCCACTCAATAGACATCATCCACACTGCTCTTTCCATTTAGTGAGATGGATCCTTTTCCTTTCACCATGCAAGGTGCATCGTTGCCAAACCAGACAACACCACCATCATATTCTTCAAGAGACAAAAAATTTCTCCGGTCACCGGTCATGTGGTGAGAACACCCGCTATCAATGATCCACTCGTTAGAGTTGTCAATATGTGAGACAAGGGCTTTCTGGTCAGACAACTCTTCCTTGACAGCCACAAACACTATGTCCTCATTCTCTTCATCCTCAAATTCCTCATCGGCAACACCTTCATCCACTGCAACAAGACAATTTCTCCTACCTACTCCTTTATACTTCCTAAACCTCTCTGGTTTATCCTTATTGTCATTGTTAGGATAGTTAGCAACTATATGTCCTATCTTATTGCAGGAAAAACACTTCAGAGGAAGCTTACCTCTGTATTTTCTAGTGCCTTTTGGAAGTCTCTTGGCAAGAAGAGCTTAAAACTCCATCAGAATCTCCTCATCGTCCATATCTCTGCTTGGCCTGGATTCACAACTGGTACTGATCTCTTTTCCTTTCCTGGTCAGTGCAGAGGAAGAAAACGCTCTGAAGGCTGACTCAGTCTTCTGAACACTCATCATAGCCATTCAATTCATATGCAGCCAACTTTGCAATAGTAGAGTCTAAAGATACCTTGGTTTTGTCGATAGACCTTAGCTCCTGAATAGCGACAACCCTGACTGCATAGACCGGTAAAAGTGATCTCAGAACTTTACTGACAATAGTGGCATCATCAATTGTTCCACTAGTGCTCTTGATTTCACCAACCACTATCTTGATTCTTATGTCATACTGCTGAATGGTCTCTCCTTCAACCATCCTCATATCTTCAAACTTTCCTCTAAGGCTTTCTTCCTTAGCCTGCTTGACATGTTCATCACCGCCATAAATGGATTCCAGTTTGTCCCATACTTCTTTTAGATTGTCCTTATCTTGTACATCAATGAACTCTACATCGGACAGGCTGCTAATAAGGGCTTCCATGACTTGCCCATTTTCTTGTATCTCTCTTTTCTGATCATTGGTTAGAATGCCAGAGGGGATTACATAGGCATTCTCAACATAGTTCCAGTGTTGTGCACCAAAATCTTGATATATATCTTCATCCTATCCTTCCATATTTTAAATTTGTCCCTATTGAACTTAGGACTGTCCCTCTTCATCATTAAAGAAGGATCTTTTGCCTCAAGCGGTTAAGCTTATATCACTGAGGACCTGAATGTGCTCTGATACCAATTGATGAATAATGATGAACTACTAAGGTCCTAATCGGTAGTGAGAGGGGGGGGGGGGTGAATCATTACACACAAAAAAAACTGCTTCAACACTTTATCATATTAAAACATAACTAACCGGTTGTCTTCACCACTGTACTTAACCATAGCAATACCGGTTAAACAGAAATACTTCAGATAGCTAAACTGGTTAAATAAAAGTACTTTAGACAACATTCAACAGATCTCAAATCTTGATGAATACTTCATCGATATAATCATGCATGAGTTGTATCAATAATACCATAACCATTTAACACTGCATGCATATCTAACTTAATTAGAATCACACAATCATCACATGAAAAACTCACAACCCATAACACACAGATTTTTCACATGGAAACCCAAATGGGAAAAACCACGGTGGGGATGAATACCCACAAGCTTGTTTGTGAACTCTTTTGAAGTCTGCTCTGTTAGGAGCCTAGTCCGGTTAAAGACTTTACAATAAAGGTTCTTTTAGGAACCGATCCTATTAGGGATCACCCAGTTAAGGGATGGCTATATACCCTGTTAAGAGTTACCTTGCTCGAGGATTTAAATAACTCAATGAACTTGAGCCACCTGGTTAGAGGATTTACAACAGAGCCTGTTAAAGCTACACAGTCAAGGGATTTACCTTCTGTTGAAATGGTTAGAAGACAATAGGTAAGACACTCCGATATGATAACAACACTTCTTGCTAAGGCAGATCCTTTTCAGTTCCTCTCTTCTGTAATCACACTTTGCAGATTCCTCACTCTAGTTTGGCAAGTATCAACTCTCCAACACGCGGACACAAACACAACTTTTGCCAACAACTACAATAACAAAACTCATCGACCTTATAGACAACAATTAGGTCAGTAGCATAAAACCTAAACCCTAAATATTTCAAGTTTACACTTGCAAGCAATTCAATCCTGACCATCCAAACACATTACATAGAATGAAACAATCTAAAATAGATCTCAAGACATTCTACATCGTCCAATCTTCACCGCATCTGGAAATCAATAACCCATCATGTGCTCTTCACACACGGCTAGGAAAAACGCTCATTCCTGAGGTAGGCATTCAATGCATTCAATCTTCACGCGCAAGAACCACAAAGAAATCCTTCACGTGCACATAGCTATCATGGAATCTCTGTCCTTATCCTTATTCCTTACCTAACTGGTCACAAAACATCATCGGATGCACCGCACAAGCCAAATCGCTAAACCGGTAACCCTAGAGATGAGACTACCAACCGGTAGTCACACTAAGTGAACCTTGACACCAGTCCACTCCATTCCGGTTGACCATAACCGCTTCTGATCTTTATACCGATTCACCTACTTGAGCACTTATTGACATCAATGACAACATAAATTATCACCACTTCATCATATGCCAACAAGTCGCACCCTGGTCCTCCCTGTTTTCAGCAGGATTTGACAGAGCAGCAGGTTTCAGATCTTAGTTTCCAGTTCTGCAAGTATAGTTCCAGATCTGCAGAATCAGGACAGTGGGGCAACACCCTGGTCCCGGACATTTTGGCTTAGATTTTAGACACAGGCGCACTTTTGATTTTGCCTCCTAATCTGTACTTTTCAACAACATATCTGTTATTCTCAGTCTTGCATTTTTAGATTAGGGTTACTATTGTATTTTTGCATCTTTCCTATCTCTCATTTGCAACAAGGGAATGGAAACCCTAAAGGGTAATCCTTGACTCTCTCTTCCTCACAAGAAGTAGCTGAAGTTTGTTACCCTCCTAGGCTCTTTCATATTTTGTGAGTGTGTATGCAAGAGTAGGATTAGGGTTTGCTTGCCTAGTCTTACTTTTCTCCCTACACAACTTCCCACATTGTTGAAAAGAGATGTTGATAGAAGCATTAGAGATGGAATCTACACAACCTTCATAAAAGCAACTTGGATAGAACCAACATAACTATTATCAATAAAAATGCATCACTACTTGAAGCAATATAGTCATATATCTAAGGTAGATGATTTATTCCTCCCAAATACAAATTGTTTTGGTTTGAGATTTCCTTTGGGCTAAGTGTTGTATATTCTCATCAACTTCACATGTAGTTAGAGTACTTTATCTTGAGAGATTAACACAACTATAGACTTTCTATAACTGAACCAAAAACATAAGAACATATTGTATTTAAGTCTCTAATGTATTATAAGGTTTGTAAAATGTTTTATTACCTCTTTAGAGAAAAACACGACTCTCTACAAAATCTTATTCATTATGAGGACCAAAATTATATGCCTCTAGGGGAGAGGGACCTATATGTGTGCACTCTAACTTCACGCTTTTTAAAATCCTATGTGGATATTTAAAGATGTCTCAATTTTGTATAGTAGATGACTTGTCAAGTCTCCTAATTTAAAAAAATCATTTCAAGGCCACATGGCTAAATATGATGCCGCGTCAGCTTGCATTTTTGTGAAGGCATCCAAAATGGCCCCAAATTGTGATAAGACCAATATGTGTGCACTAAGTTATGTTTAATTGCGCTGATGTGGCATCACATGATTGGTTACTTTTTGAATTTTAGAAGTACTTTTTTAGGGGATAAGCACCACTATTGGTCTCATTTTGTCCAACTACAATAGCACGTATTGGTCCCCCTATCACCTATTGATCCGTCTCCCCTATTTATCAAAGAGATGACTCAATACAAAACCTACATTCTAAAGAATCATTCAATATTCACATTCATATTCCATTCTTCAATCTTAATATAATAAACACAAATATAAGTTTTTTTCTTTCATTTTCTTATAGACATTTCTATAAAATATATTTGTAAACTCAAATTCATGTTATTCCCCAAAAAAATCAAATCAATAAAATTTTTTGCCATGTCTAAAGGAATTGACCTTAATTAGCCTAATAGTGAAAAGCACACTCTTTTTGAAAACTTCACAAATTTGAAAAGACAACTTTGCAGGAACAGGACCTTAAGTTGAAGGAGAGACTTCGAGATATTGGAAGGACAGAAGTAGAAAAAATAAGATGTTTTTAGATCTTAATGATCAGAAGATCTAATCCCAATTTGGCTAAGAATGGAGCCTAAAATTGTTCAATGACAGCCACATGCAGTGGCAAACAAGCCGAGGTACACAAGTACACCATTATAGCACTGAACCGTCATATTTTTGTCAGATGACCACATTGTCACTCGGAGCTACAGGAGAAATCTCATCAAGTTTAGTTCTCCTCCAATGCAAACCCAAATCCACTCAGCCCTTACACGAGCCCATCTCAGATATCAGATCCAATGTATTCCTCTGGATTACCCCGGACATACATTTTTGTCATATTTTTTCTATTGCTTGGGAGATCAACCCATCAGAATAAGCCTAGAAATGGGGCAGCAAACCAGTTCAATAGTCCGAAAATGGACCCAAAAGAAACAGAAGCCTTATTTGAAGTGATGGAATCCATATCTACAGATGCAGTGTGGAGGAAAGCACACCCGAAACCTTGTATCAATGGAGTATGGCCTGGATTGGAGTGCAAGCTTGGTGCAGACAAGCTCATGCATGTTACAAGGCTTGACTTTGGCTACAAGCCGAATCCTTCCTGCAAAAAGAATGCCATTTTCCCCTCTTCAATCTTCAAGCTCCAGCATCTGCAGGGGCTCTTCATGTTCCAGTGTTTCATGCATACACACACCACAATTCCTACGGGTTTTCAGAATCTGGCTCCAAGTCTGCAGCAGCTGAGCCTCAGGGCAAACACAGCACTCAGTGGTGAAATCCCCAGTGAGTTGGGTAGCTTAAAAGCATTGCAAGTGCTCACTCTGTCTCAGAACAGTCTCCATGGTTTCATTCCACAGGACTTGGGGAAACTTAGTGCTCTTCTGCATTTGGACTTAAGCTATAATTCATTGAATGGTCCTATTCCAGGGAAAATAGGGAGCTTAAGGGTCTTGAAGGGCCTTGATCTGAGCTACAACAATCTGAGAGGCCCGATTTCTCCATTAGTTGGGAATCTCAAAATGTTGCAGAAGCTGGATTTGAGCTCCAATTCACTCACAGGACACATTCCTGTAGCTCTGGGAAGCCTGAAAAGCATGGAGTTCATTGCTCTCAGCAACAACAAATTTACTGGCATGTTTCCCCCTTCTTTGGTCAACTTACAGAGCCTCCAATACTTTATAATGGATAACAATCCAATGAATTTTCCATTGCCTGCTGAGTTTGGGAGTCTCAGAAGGCTTCAAGAGCTGAGGCTAGCTAATTCAGGTTATAGTGGTCCAATCCCTGTGAGTTATGGCAAGCTCTTGAATCTTAGCTCTCTTTCTTTGGAGAACAACAGGGTCTCTGGTAGCATTCCTCCCTCTCTAGGAAATCTTTCTCACATTTACCACCTCAATCTAAGTGGAAACCTGCTTTCTGGGCCTGTACCTTTCAGTACAGAGTTCTTGCATAGATTGGGGAAGAACATAGACTTAAAGGGCAATGTGGAATTGTGTATTAATGCCTCACATGCTGCGCAGAGTTATCAGTATTTGGGTGTGGGTATCTGTGGATCACCTCTTTTGAATCCCAAGCTTAAATCATCCAAGAAATCTCAAGGATTCTCTTTACATGAAATGCATTGGAGAATGGATATATACATTCTGGGAAGTTGGATTTTGTACCTTCTACTGGCCTGCAAATAAGCTATAATGTGTTATGAAAATCTCCTTGATGCTTTTGCAAGATGGATGAATCTTATGCCAAATACATGAAGACTTGCAGTTCAACACTGATGTTTTGCTGGGCAAAGTGCATCCCCATGATAATGTTTTGCAGATGTTCAGGTAAATCAGCTGGTTGGCATTATTCTTTGTGACACTCCAAATGCACAACTTGAACAAGAAACTTTTCAACTTTCAGTGGGTTTAGTTTTTATGAATAAGAAAGTCTGTAGGCATATTTCTTTTGGTTTGCATATCCATTGTGCATATTGTAGTAATGTATTCAAGTTATTATGGACTGGACTGTTCTTCCATGATCCATCCATCCATGTTATTCTTTGGAATAGATTAAACATCATATTTTTATTTGGATTCTTTGTTTTTTTTGTTAATCTATGTTAGTAGATTTCGACAATCCATCAGACTGTATATATGTTGCTTTTAGATTTGATTACGTGAATTTTTTTTTCATCAATGTTTGAGATCACACTCTGACTCATCATTAGAATGATAGTGAGCATAAGAAAATTAAAAATGACACAAGATTTTTTCAATTTTTTTTAATAGATATTTTCAAAATCAGTGACAGATATTTTCAAAATCAGTGACAGATATTTTCAATATAAATCCATGCAAAGACTATGAGAAATAAAGCAAGATAAGTATAGCTATCAAAAAGTACACCAATTGACAAAACTATATAATTGTTCTAAAACTTTGTGTTTCAGCTGATCATTACTCTCACAGTTGTGAGTTGATAAGGTTTTTCTTCAAATTAAAGTTTATAATGCATTAGTAAAATGGTTTTAGATGAGAAAATATTATTTATTTTTTACACTTTTAATTTTAAGAATAATAGGGAAAAACTTTCAATCCTCAGTAGCTGATATTTTCTGCAATTTTTTTACAGTAATGGTTCTGTCATTGACAGAGACCAATTAAAATGAATATAAATGAACAGAAATTAAATGATATTTTTAATAAGGTGACATGACATGACAATATATGGAATGAGTTTGAACAAGAAACAAGAAGCTACTCCCATTGGGACAAGTTCTGACAGTTGGGAAAGAAATCAACTGTGGAATATGTCACAATTTCACATTTGAAAAACTTAGTTGAATTAATGTGACCATTTAATATCTGACTGACCGTTGAGATTATCACAATGGGGATGCTTTAAGGATGAATGCAAATATTTCTTCATACTCTCACATTGTGAATAGTACATTATTTTGTAAAAAAAATAATTTTTTTAGATGTCTTATTTAGTATCAATTATTGTCTATGTTTCAATTATCTTTATTGGATTCTGTTTATTAAAAGTCTATTAAAAATTCATCTCATGAATAGTCATTCATTTTTTGGAAAAAAAAGTTAGTAATTATATCAATTGTGCAGCTTTATTAGTACCAATACTGCATGATTGTGCAAATTTTTTAGTTGTCAAAGCCAACAAGTAATAGGGCAATAGAGAATATGTTTCGGATGACACTTTGAAATGACCACTTTTTGACTCTTGCATGCATAATGAATCCCTTAATGTTTGTCTTTACTACCGAGAAGCCAAAACAATAGCTATGTGTAGTTAAGTTGCATACAAAGAGTAACCCAAATTTTTTTGTCAAAATCCAATGTGTTGTTTAGGATCTTGTGGTGCACAAATTTGTATACTCTAGTTTAAATTAATTTAGATTAATATTATTTGAGGGAGTTTTGTATTAAAACATTATATATTAAGTTAAAATTAAATATGATGGGAAAATCTATTTAATTTTAGGATGATAGAGAAGGAATAATTCCAATGTTAAGAAGATATTAATCATTTTGTATAGGAAAATAGGTAGTCTAGATTTACTCATTGTTTAGAATTATATGATGAGTGGCTAGTATCTTTGAGTTGAATATGTGAATCTCAATCAATTTTGTGTTCATGAATTTGTCACATGGCTCGCAAATATGATCTTTTTGGTTGTACACCTTTGTTGTCTAGTTTGCGTAATTCTCTACTTCGTTCTAATTGTCAAGAACTAGTGGTATTTAAAAATACCTTAAGGAGGCTATCAAATTGCTAGGGGACAAGTTCTATCTAGTCGACCCTTGGGAGAGATTTACTCTACAATTGTGTCAAAAATTGATAGGTGACAAAAAAGCTTGCAAATGTCCAAGATGACAACTCTAAGTAAATAATTTTTGTTTTAATACCCTATGCTTGCACCCAAGACATCAACAAATGAACAATTTTTTCATAATAAAGTGTGACATTAAATATGTGGTGCAGGAGCACCCTTCTAAGGTCTTCCTCCATTTGGATTTTGTTGGGATTTTGCTTCTTTAAGAAGCCATGTAAATGTAATAAGAGCCAAGAGCTCATTGGTCTTGTTTAGGTCCTAGTTTAGGTCCTAGGTTCACAAGTCTAGGTTGAGTTTTCTTTTGGAGTAGAGGGTATGTGTGCCCATTGATGAGTTTGGGGTCCTTTTAGCATGGTTGTGTCCATAGGATAGCCCAATGTAGGCCTAAAAGTCAAGAAAAGCAACATTGCAAAAGTTGCTCAAAAGTTGCAAAAAGTTGCATGACAACTTTTCAAAGTTGTCATGCAACTTTTCCACCTAATAGGTCATAACCTTAGCTTGGCATGGAGAACCCTAACCTTGGCACACAAACCGAGGCAAAGACATTATATATGGTTGCAAACCCTAAAATAATGGGTTGGATGTTAGATTGTACGACCAAAGGAAAAAGACCTTGATTGTGACTGTGTTTTGGTTGCTAGTCGGCACAAATGGAGCAATAAAGGATTGTTAATGGATTGTTTTGGAACTTAAATTGTATTGGGAGTCTTGTTTATTGTCGATACATTCATTTTGAGCACTTATATTAAGTATGTTTTACAAGTTTTGGTGTGTTTGTAAATACTTAGCAAATTTCTTCTTTACTGTCCAGTTTTGGACTGTTTTGTGTAAATGGGTTGACAACTCCTATCCCCATTGTGGAAAGACCATGAAACCATGGGGAATAGGAGTGCAGACCCTGTACAGTATCTCAGAGGAAGCAGGGCCCCTGAAGATGCAGGAAAGCCTTTCAAAGACCCACTCCTAGGCGAGACTAGACTGTGCCCGACTAGGAAGGGTTAAGGTTGCAAAGGTCCGTGAGAGCAAGGAAGGACAAGGAAGGAGGCACCCTTTGGAGGAGTTGTAGAGGGGTGTGTGGAGCATCATTGGTGAGAAGGAGGAGCTTCCACCAATCCAGAAAAGGTGGTGAAGACAACAAACCATCATTGTGACCCTGGCAGGCCTAAAAACCCTCATAAAAATCCTCAAAAACCCCTAAATTCACCTAGGGCAGTGTACGGACACTTGGAGGCCCAAAACTAGGAAAATATTTGAGCCTTTGCCAAATGAATAGTAGTCCCTTTGGGAAGTTTCACAAGTTTGGGCATAGTTTGCAAGAGGGAGCCCTAAAAGTTTGGAATGGAGGCCTAATTGGGGCACATTCCTTGTAGCCCTATTTTGTAGGAAAGAAGCAAAATAGTGAGATCGGTAACAAGTAGGAAGGTCAAAACCTCTTGGGAGCACATGAATGGATGGAAAACTATGTCAAAGACCTGTCCTATCCTTGCTAAGACCTGAGAAGGTGTAGGAAGAGTTAAACCCTTATTAGCCCATGTGAGGGTTATTGAAGCTTGTGAGTAGGTGAGACCTTAGGAGAGGAATCACATGTTGTTGGTGGGTGGATTGGGCAAGGTTGGGGGATTCCACAAGCAAGGGAAGTCCTAGAGACCCTAGGGTGTGGTTGGAACATCTGGTGATCCAAGGAGAGGATCAAAGAGCATAGACTAGGCTAGTCTATCCCATACCCTTTCCCATCAATATGCCACTATACACCCCTACATGCACAAGGTGTTGTGACATAACTCATGACACATTAAGCATGTGGCACCAATACATGAAGCATGGTGACAAAAATACAAGACTAACTCAATCATAAGTCAAGGCTACTTTGGCTGCTCAATATGATTTTACGGATTGTAAAGCCAACAATCTAATTAGATTGTTCTTGGTAGACTCCATTTTAATCAATATCCATGAAGAGTCCTCTGCAAAGAAACTATGGAAGAAAATTGTGAAATATATCAAGCCAAATATTGAGTGATTAAGATTTTCTTGAGGAAGAAATTGTATTCCTTGAGAATGGAAGAGGATGAGAGAACTGCAAACCACCTAGAAACATTCAATATGTTAATGGTAAGTAGTTGGCACCAGTTGGTGTAAAAATGGATGAGGAAGAGAGATGACAGATCTTGTTTTGTTCTTTGCCCGATTCATAGGATTATCTTGTTGTGGTTATTGCGAGTACTTATATAATCTTGAAGGTTTAAGATATTGTGGGTTCATTTCTTTTTAAAGGGATGAGGAGAAAGGTATCCATATGTTTCAAGGAGGGCCTAAATATTTGTAAAAGATTTAAGGAAAAAGGAAAGAAGGAAAGGTGTGATAATTTCAAGTCCAAGGGGAGATCCAAATCTCCTAGAAATTTCAGTAATTAGCAGGAATTACGATAATCATGGACTCTTCCATAAGGAGCGCAAATAAAAAAAGAAGGAAAAGAAGAAATTTAATTATGATTCTGAGTTCAATGTAAGATGGTGATACATTCATTGTAGTTTTGGCCACTCATGCAAGTAATGATGCATAGTTAATTTACTCTAGTGCATATTTCCATTCGACCTCTAATAGAGATTATTTTTTTAAATGTGAATAATTTGATGGAGGTAAGGAGTACTTGGGTGGTGATTCTAATTTAAATATTGTTGGTCATGGTAAAGTTAGAAATTTTTCTAATGGTCAAATAAAAGAGATTAAATGTGTGTTACATATCCCTAGATTAGCACATAATTTTATATATATGATAAAACTAATAGATGTGGGTGTGCAGGTAGTCTCTTCTAATGCAATATGCAAGATAACTAGAGTTGTTAAGGTGATTGCAAGAGATGTCAAATTTGGCACGTTGTATAAGCTTGATTTATATTTTGTTGAGTGCAATATTACTTTTATGAAAAATAATTCGTGCGCTAATTCATTGAAAGAGGTGATGGTTTCATCTACAATGGATGGTCATGGCTTCTAGGTACTCAAGGGTGCTCTTTATTTTGAATCAAAATTATTAGAGAAGACAATGTTATGGCACCAGAGACCTAGCCACATTGGAGAAAAAGATCTATGAAACGTGAAAAATAAAAACCTTGTTGCAGGTTTGATTGATTATAATATGAATTGTGATTTATGTGAGCATTACATTTATGGTAAACAAATACACACTCATTTTTACTTGAGTTCTCATAAATCTTGTTATGTGTTGAATCCTAAACATTCTAATGTTTTTGGTTTTATAGGGGTGAAAGTACAAAGTTGTGTCACACTTTTGTAAAGGAAATGGCTGATGTTGATTCAAATTTTTAAATTAAATCAATAGAAAGTGAAATATATGTTTTGAATTTTGAAATGATGTTAACTAATAAAATGTATATTATTTTGTGTATTTTACGTTTGTAATTAAAAAAAAATAAAAAAAATATTTTGTATATGGTGAAAAACGATGATGATAAACTATTGCAAAACCACCAAAGATCCAACTACAATAAAACCCTAGTTCTACAACAAAGCATTCACCATAAACCAATGAAGAAACCTAAGAACATGCAAATCAATAAATGAAACAATAATACCATTCACATGCCAAGTAGGGTTTGATCTCCGTTGTCTTCTATCTCCATTGATCTTGTTTGATATATTTGCTCTTAGATTTTGTTTGTGTACAAGAGCTCAACAAAGAACGGATTGTGGTTGTGAAGTTGCTTGATCACTAGAAGGCTTGATTGCATATGTCGTTAGATTGTTGGATTAGGATTGTGAAAGGAAGAGGGTATCCTCTTATATAGAAGACACTTTAGAAAATGGAGGGATAAGATTAAGAGGTGAAAGAATAAATGGTAGGCTAGGATTAAAGGGTAGGTAAAGAAATAATAAAATATGAAGGGGGTAGGTAAGATAAATGACATGTGTCATAGAGGGAAAAAGCTAATGAATTATTAAATAAATAAATATTTATTTAATTAATAGAATAAGTGAGACTGATTAAATAAATAAAATATTTATTTAAATAGGGAAGGCTAGAAGAGGAAATTAAATAAATAAATATTTATTTAATTAATAGAAGGTTTAGGATAAAATTAAATAAATAAATAAATAAATATATTTAATTAAGATAGGACAATTTTAGGTGTCTACAGTTTGCCCCTCTTTCAGACAATGCAGCTTGTCGTGTTGGCTCAAAGAAGATAAAATAAACTGATACAAATTTTTCCCCAAGATGAGAATGATACCCATACATAGAGAGTTGTGTATGATAGGGAGGGGGATGCAAATGTGCTACGATGAGTCTTTTGAGACCTAGAGCTAGAGCTGAGGACAATACACTTGAGCTGGGAGGTCATGTACACCAATGGATAGACCTTGGTGGCAATGGTGGGAGGGGTTATCAGCAGGTTCCTATGTTCAGACAGAGCTACTTGCGGGATGGGAATAAGGTGGGGGAAGGCACTAGAGATCTTGTTGACAGAGAGGACCAAGTTTGCATGGGGTCCATGCATACTAGCACACTTGTATCATGAGATCCATCAGTTTGTGTACCTTGATGGTTGTCGATTGGTGTGCAGGGTTACACTGTTACAAGTATGGGCCTATGAGCATATAGTGATGACGAGGCCTATTCATTTCAGGTTCAGAGGGCATGACCAAACATATGTACATTTGTATAGCATGATCACTTCCCAGCCACATATTGGGAAGGTAGAGTACTAGTGACGGGTTATAAATGATATAGCTAGTGTTACATGGAGGTCATATCTGGATTGTGAGGCTTGGGAGGAGGATGCGAGAGAGCTAGTACCATTTTGTTTCCGTAGCACATATCTCATTGGGAGGACTCCCTACATTTTAGACAAACATTTGATTGACAGGGTTACTTGATAGTTCGATAGAGTACAACAAATGCCCTAGGGTTCAAGAGAGTTTGCACAGATAGTTAGAGAGCAAGTCCATTAGGGACCAATTTTATCATATGATGTCGCTCTCAGACAATTTTAAGAGATGATTCCTATGCCTTGGGATCTATTACTAGATCTAGTTGATGTTGGGATGATAGAAGAGTATGCAGCCTATTTTGAGGCACATCCATTTCCACGATTGACAAGCCCAAGGGAGACAGTATCAGGGTTAGATGACGATGATGATGATAACGAGGATGGGGGTGGATGGTGGAGGTGACGAAGGAGAGGATGGTAGAGACATGGAGGGTGGGGAGAGGGAGCCTAGGGAGGAGATAGGGAGGGAGGCAAACCGTTGAGGCCACACAGAGGGAGAGAGGGACATCCATTACAGGTTGCACCTCATATATAGGCATAGGTTCAAGGTGGACAGGTAAAGAGGGGACAGGTACAGGATGAGAAGGACATGCATATGCAAGAGGAGGAAAGGGTTGGAGGGGATGAGGAGGAAGATGAGTTGCTCATGCTCAGGGAGTTCACATAGGGCCAGGACAATGAGATTGACGATCTTGAGAAAGAGGTGACTCAATTGAGGCGACATCTACAAGAGGTCATAGGAGAGAGGGACATGGCCATCCAACAATACACAGTCGTAGAGGATGCACTAAGGATAGCCAGGGCCACGCTATAGGGAGACACAAGGTCAAGCTATGCATATGACATCTGGGAAGGGGAGGAGATATTCTGCTGGCAAAGTTTGCATGAGGCAACAATGCTACCCTACCTTAGAGCAGGCAGTTATAGATGGGCATCCCTCTCTACGACAGTAGGTCGGGAGGAACATAGGGAATCTAGTTGTGGGGTTATGGGTCCTCCACCACCACTAGTGGGGTCAATAAGAGGAGGCTGATGAGATGATCCAGGGGTTGGTCCTGTTGGAAATGTGCCTCTAATTCACTTGACCTTTGTTCATACTGATCGGGTTAACTCTGGCCGATGAAACAATGTGAATAAAATTTGTGAGCTCTTTCGGCATAACCTTTGCCGATGAACTCAACATAACGAAGCTCAGAGTAGTAGGTTTGGAGTCATCTTGATGACCCGATGAAGTCGTCTTTGATCATTGGGGTAGCATCGATTATTAGATGGACAAAAGGATAAAAGGCGTGCAGGTTAGATCTAGATCCAACGGTCGTCGCTATACCGCATGGGCGAGATGAACGAATTTTATCTATCACGGCTTGGCGACTGATAAGTGAGTGGTCCAGGTGAGATAAGGGTCATGCAAATTGAAATGATTGAACGACGATCAAGGTTGATCCAACGGTGGTCATTAGGTCATGATGGGAAACTGCTCGTTAGTATATCCCTCGTGACATGGCGACCAAGTGGTGGGACCCGACAAGAGAGCGGCTAAGGCGAGTTAAAGGTCGAGCAGATCACAGATGATTGGACGACGATCGTAGAAGATCCAATGGAGGTCACTAGGTCGCGATGGGAAATTTCTCGTTAGACTTTCCATCGCGACCCAACGATAAAGAAGAATTCTAGGTGGTTAGTGAGGTCGTGCTAAGGTGTTAGGGCAAGGACCCCGGAACCAATTAGGGGGTGCCACGTGGCAGAGCGTAGAGAGAGATCGAAGTGTCATCAAAGATCAGAAGAACTGATTGTTTGCTACGCCGATGCCCAATGAGGTCGCCTTCAGCGATCGGGTTGATATCATCAAACTAGAGTCCAAAAGTTAAACACTTGGACATTAAAGATGGTCTTGTTGGTGTATGTGAATACGAACCGACCTGACTTTCTGGTGCATATGGGATATTGTATTTCTCATGAATGTAGACCGATGCAGACAGTTAGACTTCAAACCGTTGATGCAGTTGCTCAGATGAACTGTCAACAATTTGTTATATGTAGTCATTGGATAACTATGGTGTATGACTGATATCTGGTAGCCGATTGTAGTGTCCAGTTTATGAATCCGAGAATGAATACCTATAGTTGTAGGCTGAAACTTTATTGTAAATTTATTTACTGGAAAATAAAGTGTCGAGCTGTTGGTGGTGGGTTTTTTCCCGAAAGGGTTTTCCCATGTAAGTCTTGGTGTTCTGTCTCTGTGTTGATTCTATGTGTTTTGTCTATGTTGTTCTTAACGTCCTGTAAAAGTTTTAAACTGCATTTCTGTACGATTTCCCCTACTAATTGACATTCAGAAGGTGTTTCTGCATTGTTCTTTCCTTACAAGTGGTATCAGAGCTTGGCTCGTTTTGTTATTCTTGTTGGGTAGGGTTAGTTTTTTGTGTCAGTTCTGTTTTAGTGGGAGTCTTGCAGAGTGTCTACTTATTTTTTTTATTGGTTAAGATGGCGAGTACCTCAGGGCGCATAGACATGGAGAAATTTAATGGTTCCAGTTTCGAACTGTGGAAACTCAAGATGGAAGACTTGTTGGTCGACCAAGACCTTTGGATTGCTATGTATGGGCAAAAACCTACAGGCATGAAGCAAGAGGATTGGGAATTAGCCAACCAGAAAGCAAGGGGTCTAATTAGGCTATGTCTTGCTGGTTCTATTCCGTTAAAAGTCCATGAGGAGAAGACTACACATCTTCTCTGGAATAAGTTGGGAGATATTTATCAAGGCAAATCCTTGGTGAATAATCTTTTCTTGAGGAAGAAGTTGTACTCTCTGAAGATGGATGCGAGAACACCATTGATAGACCACTTGAATGCATTCAATATGGTTCTTGCACAATTGACCTCTATTGGTGTGTCCATTTAGGAAGAAGAACGTTGCATGCTACTGTTATGTTCATTGCCTGTCTCTTGGGATCACTTAGTGATGGCTATTGGTAGTACTACGACCTAGTTCAAGATGGATACTGTGGTTAATACTCTTTTGTCAGAAGAAATTAGAAAGAAGTCTTCTAAGGGGACAAAAGATGCACTCTATGTTCGAGGCAGACTGAAGGACAAAGACAAGAAGAAAGGAAAGAAGTCCAAGTCCAAGTCTCAAGAGAGATCAAAATCTCTAGGCAAGAAATCAAAGGTGAAGTGCTAGAACTGTGGGCAAAAAGGGCATATCCGAAAGGATTGCAAGGAGGAGAAGAAGAAGAAGAAGAAGTATTCTGACACTGAATCTTCTCAGAGTGATGCAGGTGCATTTGTCACAGCCCTGGCAGTGCCTACCTCAGATGACACCTGGTTAGTAGATTTTGGTACATCTTTTCACATGACCTCTCACAAGGAGTGGTTCTCAAAGTATGAACCGTATGCTGGTGGAAAGGTATACTTGGCTAGTGATTCTACGTTGGAGATTATAGGGAGAGGCAGAATTAAAATTCAATTCCCAGATGGTAGAGTGAAGGGGATCAATGGAGTTCTTCATATACCAAGTCTGGCAATAAACCTTCTCTCTGTAAGTAAACTTAATGATGCTGGAGTACAAGTTACATTTGTATCTAGTGGTTGCAAGATGACTAGGGATTTCATTGTTTTGGCAAAGGGTGATAGCATTGGTACACTGTATAAGTTAAATGTTGAACCTATATGTTGTAATGTAACCTTTGAAAAGTATGTTAAGACAACTGTAATGATGCATAATGCTAATTCATTGGAAGCTAAACTTCCTGCTGAGAAAACAATGCCCTGGCATAATAGGTTAGGCCACATAGGTGAAAAAGGTTTAAAAACCTTGAATAATAAGAATCTGGTTGAAGGTCTAGATGATTGTAGTTTTGAGTTCAATTTCTGCGAACACTGCATATATGGAAAACATAACCGTGTCCAGTTTTATTCCAGTTCTCATAAATCTTTTGACATTTTGGATTATGTTCACTCTAATGTGTTTGGTCCAATGGATATTCCTTCTCTATCTAAGTCTAAGTACTATGTATCTTTTGTAGATGATTATTCAAGAAGGACATTTGTGTACTTTCTTAAAAGTAAATCAGAAGTGTTCAGTCGGTTTAAGGAGTTTAAGAACCTTGTTGAAAATCAGACTGGGAGAAGGATTAAATGTTTAAGAACATACAACGGTGGTGAATACTATAGTGCATATTTTGACAAGTACTGTGTTGATAATGGAATTAAGAGACATAAGACTGTACCTTACACTCCACAACAAAATGGAGTTGCTGAAAGGTTGAATCGGTCTCTATTGGAGAAAACAAGAAGCATGTTGAGCGGAGCAGGGCTAGAACAAAAATTCTAGGCTGAAGCAGTTGCTACAACTTGTTACTTGCTGAATCGTTCTCCTACTTCAGCATTGGTTGACAAAACACCTATGGAAGATTGGTCTGGTAAGAAACCTTCTTTAAGGCACCTTCATGTTTCTAGTGCAAAGGCATATGCTCATATGCCTAATGTTAATAGATCTAAGTTGGATAACAAAGCTATGAAATGTATCTTCATTGGCTATGGAGTTGGTGTGAAAGGATACAAACTTTGGAATCTAGTGACTGATAAGGTTATGTATAACAGAAGTGTGATTTTTCATGAGCTGAAACCTATGTCACTAGATCACAACATAGGAAAGCAAGGAGAAGTTGAGGTTGAAATTCCTCTAGCTAAGGAAGAATCTCCAGAGATACCTGAAGATGAGGAGAGTTCAAGCAGTTCAAGTTGTTCTGAAGAAGAACATGATGATGAGCCTCTTGTTGAACCTCAAGAAGCCTCAACACCAGAGTTGAGAAGATCTACTTGAGAGAGGCGACAACCTAATAGGTATACACCTAATAAGTACAGTCACTTTATGTTGAATGTTAATTGTGCTTATGCTTTACTTGTAGATACTGATGAGCCTAGGACTATCAAAGAAGCTATTAAGATGCCTAATTCAGATTCCTAGTTGGAAGCCATGAATGATGAAATGTCATCTTTGGACAAAAATGGAACTTGGGATTTGACATCATTGCCTAAAGGCAGAAAGCCTGTGGGCTGCAAGTGGGTCTTCAAAAGGAAGTATGGTCCAGATGGCAACATTGACAAGTACAAAGCAAGATTGGTTGCAAAGGGGTATTCTCAAAAGGAAGGTATTGACTATGGAGAGATCCTTTCTCCTATGGCTAAGTTGACATCTATCAGATTTCTTTTGTCACTTGCAGCAGCATATGATAGGGAGATTGAGCAGATGGATGTGAAGACAACATTTCTTCATGGTGACCTTGAAGAATTAGATTTATATGTCTTAGCCTAAGCACTTTGTGAAAAAGGGTAAAGAACACTTGGTTTGCAGACTCAAGAAGTCTCTGTACGGTTTGAAATAGTCTCCCAGAATGTGGTATAAAAAATATGATTCATTTGTTTTGTCCTTGGGATTTGTGAGATCAAAGGTTGATCATTGTGTTTACTACAAAATTGAAGGTGATAGGATTCTTATCATAGCTTTGTATGTAGAGGATATGTTGTTCATAGGAAATACAAAAGGTATGATCTCAGATTTAAAATCTCAACTATCTGTGAAATTTGAAATGAAGGACTTAGGAGCAGCAAATTACATTCTGGGAATGGAGATCAAAAGGGATAGATCTAAGAGGAAACTTTGGCTCAGCCAGAGAAATTATATAACCAATGTTCTTGATAGATTTCATGTGTCTGATTGTAAATCATAGGTTGTTCCCATCTTGTAGGGAACTAAATTAACTGTGCATGACAGTCTGAAATATCCAAAGGAGATTGCTGACATGAAAACATCCCTTATGCAAGTGCTATTAGCAACTTGATGTATGCTATGATATGTACAAGACCTGACATTGCCCAACCAGTGGGAGTTCTTAGCAGGTTTATGTCAAATCCAGGAAGGCTGCATTGGGATGTTGTAAAAAGGGTGTTTAGATATCTGAAGGGAACTTCAGATTTTGCTTTGTGCTATCATGGTCATTTTGATGAGTCAAAGAAAACTCTAAGTGTATGTGGTTTTGTGGATTTTGATTGGGCAGGAGACATAGATAGTAGAAGATCCACCGGTGGATATGTTTTTGTCATGAATGGTGGAGCAATTAGTTGGATGAGAAAATGACAACCTTTAGTCACTTTGTCCACTACAGAGGCATAATACATGGTGGCCACACATGCTTGTAAAGAAGTTGTCTGGCTTAGGCGTTTGAGTTTAGATATTGGTTTTGATGCAGATCAGGTTGAAATTTGGAGTGATAGTCAGAGTGTCATATGATGGCAAAGAATCCTACTTTCCATGCCAGATCGAAGCATATTGATGTTCAGTATCACTTTGTTCATGAGATGGTGGAAGATGGAAAAGTTTATCTTAACAAGGTAGACACTTTGGAAAATGTTGCAGACGTCTTGATGAAACCTGTGAGCACTCACAAGTTCATGTGGTGTTCTAATTCTATGGGTCTTGATACCCATGTTTCTCTGTAACATTTGGAATGGTAATCAGTCCAGTGAATTCATCGTCAAGTGGGAGTTTGTTGGAAATGTGCCTCTAATTCACTTGACCTTTGTTCATAGTGATCGGGTTAACTCTGGCCAATGAAATAGTGTGAAGAAAATCTACGAGCTCTTTCAACACAACCTTTGTTGATGAAATCGACATAACGAAGCTCGAAGTAGCAGGTTTGGAGTCATGTCGATGACCCGACAAAGTCATCTTCGGTCATCGGGGTAGCATCGATTATTAGATGGACGAAAGGATAAAAGGTGTGCAAGTTAGATCTAGATCCAATGGTCGTCGCTATACCGCATGGGCGAGATGCACGAAGTTTATCTATCGCGGATTGGTGACTGATAAGTGAGTGGTCCAAGTGAGATAAGGGTCATGCAAATTGAAATGATTGAACGGTGATCAAGGTTGATCCAACGGTGGTCGTTAGGTCGCGATGGGAAACTTCTCGTTAGTATATCCATCATGATATGGCGACCAAGTGGTGGGACTTGAAAAAAGAGAGGCTAAGGTGAATTAAAGGTCGAGCAGATCACAGATGATCGGACGACGATTGCAGAAGATCCAATGGTGGTCGCTAGGTCACGATTGGAAATTGCTCATTAGACTTTCCATCGCGACCCAACGACAAAGAAGAATTTTGGGCAGTTAGTGAGGTCGTGCTAAGATGTTAGGGCAGGGACCTCAGAATCAATCAGGGGGTGCCACGTGGTAGAGCGCAAAGAGAGATTGGAAGAACTGGTTGTTTTCTACATCAATGCCCGATGAGGTCGCCTCATCGGGCGCCTTCGGCGATCAGGTTGATATCGTCAAATTGGAGTCCAAAAGCTAAACACTTGGACATTAAAGATGGTCTTGTTGGTGTATGTGAATATGAACCGACCCGACTTTCTAGTGCATATGGGATATTGTGTTTGTCATGCATGCATACCGATGCAGACGGTTAGACTTCAAACCATTTATGCAGTTGCTCAGATGAACTATCGACAATTTGTTATATGTAGCCATTAGATAGCTATGGTGTATGACTGATATCTGGTAGCCGATTGTAGTGTCCAGTTTGTAAATCTGAGAACGAATACCTTTTTGGCATTCTACACTCTAGTGAGAAATGATGGTGTTGTCATTGATGGCAACCTACTGACAACCTTGTGGATATCTTCAGGCACCGGCACCGGTAGGCATCGGCACCGATAGACACTTCACCGACAACGACAACAATGTATACCGACACCCCAGCCGACAGGATTTTATTTATTGTATTTAATTGTAAATATCTTTTGTAAAGCCGACGTGGCATATTGTAATAAGACTCATATATGTATGAGATCTTGAAAATCATTTTAATATAGAACATAGGATGGACACATGGTAGAAGTGATGAGCGAATATTAAGGCATATTTTGTTTAAGGTTTATGGTTATAGGATGAGCTTAAATCAGTACTGAACCTAGCATAGCAGATGCTGAATTGTAGCAGTACATTATATTGGATTCTCATAGTCCATTTGTAAGTCAGTGAGACTTCCTTTTTGTGATTGAGCAGTGAGCTCTAGGAAGTTGGCCTTCCTACATGTGCAGGCCCCTCTTGTAAGTAATATCCATTCATTGGCTAGTGAGTGAATATTGTGGGTCACAAATCCCACCGAGGTTTTTCCCACACCGGGTTTCCTCGTTAAATATCTTATGTTATGGTGTGTTTTCTATGTTGCCTTTACTGTTCTTATTTACTACATTAATTCTTGTTTACTGGTACATTGTTTTGGAATACAAAATACTTAATAAGGTTAAAGAATCTGTTAACCAGTTAGATACTGATTCACCCCCCCTCTTAGTATCTTTGGGACTATCATCAATCCTAACAATTGGTATTAGAGTCTGGTCCTCTATTTTCAAAAGTCTAACAGCTTGAGGAAGATTCTGACACCGGTATAGATGGAGAACTTAAGAAAGCAATTAGAAGGAGCTCTTGTGGACTATGATGCAGAGAAGTTGAAAAATATCAAACTTGAAGATGATCTAAGGACTGCACAGGTATTCATTCAAGGACTTCAGGAGAACCTCACTATTGCTAGAAATAAGAGAAAATAACTTCATGAGAAGATGCAGAGTGATGATGATGAAAAGGAAACTCTTAATGAGCTTTTAAGCAAGATGAGGCAAGAAAACATGACTATGAGATTTTGTAAAGACATTGAAGACAAAAAGAAGAATGAAGATTGTAGCTAGGAATTCAGAAATCATCACAAGCAAATTAAAATACTAATCTAGCTCAATCACAAAAGCTAAAATGCAGTGATCTATCCTAAACACACTCAATAAAGACATGAAAATGAAACATTCAAAAATAGAGATTATGCAAACCAAATGTAGATCTGAATGCTTCCTTCATGCGGCTCCATTGTCCTTCTTTCTTCTCCAAATAGCCTTTGTTTGTGGATCTCACCTACTAGTGCATGATCATGATATAAAAGCAAGTAGACAAGATGATTGCTCAAGAGTACTCGAAGCGTGATTGATTAGAAATTCGATAATCTGATTATTCTCATTCTGATTAGCCAAGATTGAAGAAATTCATCCAATTTATAGACAAATTGGAGAGATGATCAAATTAGCATGATTCAATTCAAATGGAAATTGCAAATCAATTATGTCAATTATGACAAATTATGACAAATTATGCACTTTCTATGCAAAATTGATTGATTGATAATTATGACAAAATTATGACAACCTTCTATGACAAAATTATGACAACCTTCTATGTCAAAATTGATTGATTCTCAATTATGACAAATTATGACAAATTGAAATGTCATTCCCATGAAATTAGGAGAAAAATAGGAGGAAATTGAAATTAAGAATTTAGAAAATTAGAAAATTAGAAAAAGAGGAATAAAGAAATTAGGAATTAAGAAATTGATGAAAATTAGAAATTAGGTAAATTAATTAATAATTTGTCATTTATTAATTAATTCACAAAAAGAGGAATAATTAGCCAATTAAATGAACATTTAATTGTGACAAGAAGACTTAGGATAAATAAATAATTTATTAATCCCAAAGGGAGAAATGACAAACAAGGTTACATGATTAAATCACGAAACCCTAGAAGATGAATTAGGTCTTGATGAAAGATAATTGACTCGATCATGATTCTGATTAACAAAGGATCAATGTGATAAATGATCTGATTGATAAATGCGCCAATTGACGAGGAAAAATGACAAATTGATCCAAATTGACATAATTGAGACAGACAACAATCGATGGCAAATTGATCGCAAAATGACAAAATTGACAAGAGGACAAGGATCGATGACAAAATAGATTGCAAGATGACAAGATTGAAAATGACCACGATCGATGATAAATCGATCGCAAAATGACAAGATTGAACATGACAACGATCAATGACAAATCGATCGTAAAACGACAATATTGAAAATGATAAGGATTGATGACAAAATGACAAGATTGATAAGAGAACAAAACCCTAATTAGGATTGACGATGTCCAAAATGATGACAAATGAGCACGCACATTGATGCGACAGGATAAGATCGATCAAAATCATGACTGGAGAGTGTTGTCGACAAGACCAAATTTGAAAGTAAGACGAATGAAGAATGCAGAAGAATGACTCAATGCTTGCAAATGATAAAGACCAAGTGCGTAACATAGGAGAAATGTTAATGCGACGCAAAACTCTAAAATGAGACAATGCGCCAATGTTAAAGTATGACTCCGCAAGCGTTGACCATTTTTAGGTGTCTACATTTTGCCCCTCTTTGAGACAATGCGATTTTAAGCATTGTTTCAAAGAACAATAATGAAAATGCCCCAGACAATGACAATGACATATGCATGCCCCTCAAGGAATTGGTCGGAAAAATCTAGAAAAGAGGCCAAGTGATCAATAAGAATGACAGAAGACGATAGGTTCGAACGGACTGCCAAGACTGACGGAAGAAATGTTAGTAAGAAGAAATTAGATAGAGGACAGTTAGAGATGAAGGAAAACTTGCTTTCACATATTCACATAAGTAGGTGAGAACCTTTATTTATTGTAGCAAAGCGGATGTAGAGCATCGTGGCATTGAAGGCCAGAGCTGAAATGCAACCCTTTTTGCAAAAGACAGACACATCGCAGACAAACAACAATCACAACCAAAAAGAAAAGGACCATGAACCATCCCGGTCTCTCTAAATCACTCAGTGACATCATCGAGCAACATAGGAACATGATCAAAGCCAAAGATAAATCAGTAAAAAGATAAGATGCACAAATGCCAACAAATCAAACAAACATCTTGATCTTCATTGTCAAAAGTTGAAAGTGTTGATAGGACGATCATGCTGTCTGGTTTCAGATCATGCGGTACCCCGTCTAAGATAGGACACAGTCTGGTTTCGAGTATACCACACCCTGTATAAGACCCATGATAGTAGAGACAAGGACAAATGATATTGATGGTGACGTTCGATTGATATGACAATTTTGATCAGTTTGAATGTTTGGTTGATTGAAAAAGTTTACCTGTTTATGCGTGATTTCAGTAAAGCATAGTGTTGGATTGCGTGTCATTGGAGGTATGTTCAACGATCTGTCTATGCACAGAGGGGTTATTCATGTTTTTGTTTTGCTTTTCAATTTTTTATAATTTTTTTGTGTTCATTTTTTTAGGACTTTATTTGACTTTTTAGGGAGTTTTTTCAGGACATTATTTGATTTTTTTAAGATATTTTTCAGGACATTATTTGATTTTTTTGAATTATTTCAGGACATTATTTGATTTTTTTTCAATTTTTTTGGATTATTTAAGGACTTTTTTCAATTTTTATGAGATTTTTTCAAGACATTTTTAAATGTTCTTTTTTGAAGATTTTTTCAAGACATTTTTCAATGCAAAAGTTCCAGTGATCGATCATGACAAGGGGAACACACCCAATGCACATCTGAAAGACATACATAGACCAGGACCAAAACATATGTACAAGAAACCGGAGTATGCAAGACAATGATGTTGACCAATAACAGGCCTGGAATAGAACATTGGGTCAAGACAAAGATAGACGTGAGAAACCAGCCGAGAGAAAGCATAGCTTAGAGGTCATGACAGATGACGAAGCAACGATCTCATTTTACACATGGCGCCTGTTTGCCAGGTTTTCACCAAGGTACTTGCCCAAAGCACCTGTTTGCCAGGTTTTCACTAGAGGGTAAATCATTTTTTCTTTACTTTTGTTTGTTTTTTTCTCTTTTTTTTTTTAATTTTTTGCTTTTTCAATTTTTTTATTTGTATTTTTTTGCTTTTTCAATTTTTTTTTGTATTTTTTCAGGATCATATTTGAAGAAATGCTGATAGAAAATTATGCCCAGTACTTGCGAAGATGCATGCTGTTGATAGGATCAGACAAAGGTTCACCTTCTAGAGTGGCAAGCTGATATGCCCCTGAGCCATAGGCTGCAGTCACTATGAAAGGCCCAATCCAATTAGGTTCAAACTTACCTTTGATGATGTCAGTAGACTGTGCGTTCTTAGGGTTTGCCTTTAAAACCGGATCTCCCACTTCGAAGTGTCACCCTTTGAGTTTCTTATTATAAGAGCGACGGAGACGGTTTTGATATGCTTGCAAATGTGTCAGGGCTGTCTGACGTTTCTCATCTAACATCTCAAGCTGATGCAACCGAGAGACTCTGTGTGTCTCATCATCAATCAGATGTTGCAAGGAAACACTCAAGGAAGGAATCTCCACCTCCAAAGGTAAAATGGCTTCCGCACCATACACCAAGGAATAAGGTGTTGTGCCAGTAGGTGTGCGGATAGAAGTGCGATAGGACCATAGTGCTGGATTCAACTGTACATGCCAATCTTGACCAACGTCATTGACAACCTTCTTCAGGATCTTGATAATGGTTTTATTTGATGCTTCGGCTTGACCATTCCCCTGTGGATAGTATGGACTGGAGAAATGGTGTTGGATATGAAACTTTTCATAGAGTTCCTTGACATCTTTATTCTTGAAGGGATGACCATTATCTGTGACTATGGCAAGGGGAACCCCATACCGGCATATGATATAATTCAGCAAGAATTTTGAAATTTGGATGCCAGTGATATAGGTCATGAGGATAGCCTCGATCCATTTTGTAAAATACTCTATGGTTGTAATGATGAAGTTGTGTCCATTTGCCGATGTTGGGTGAATCTTGCCAATAAGATCCAATCCCCATTGAGAAAAGGGCCATGGAGATATGACAGAATGAAGCTCTTGGGCTAGTGCATGAATGTAGTTTCCATGAATCTGGCATTTGTAGCACTTCTTAACAAAATCATGAACATCTTTTTCCAAAGTGGGCCATTAATACCCAGCATGAATCAACTTTTGGCTAAGCTTAGACCATTGAAATGGCCCCCACATATACCATCGTGAACCTCGTGTAAAGCCGTTTGTGCTTCGTCAGAATCCAAACACCTGAGGAGGGTATGGTCAAAGGAACGACGGTAAAGGGTGTCGGCAATGATGACATATTTGGCTATCTGTCGGATAAAGGCTCGGCGTTGGTTAGCAGAAAGGTTAGGTGGTAAGGTTTGGGATTTCAAATATTGATATACATCATTGTACCATGGGGAGTTGGGACCAACAAGAACGCACATCACATCTGCTGTCAGAATGTCAAAAGAAGGAACCAGCAATTGTTCGACTAAAAATTCACATTTGTCCATATTGTGGGGCATATTCAACATGGGAGCAATCATAGCCATCGCATCTGCTGACTTGTTTTGCATTCTTGGAACTTGACTGAAATGGATAGCCATGAATTTTGTCTTGAAGAAATCTACCATATGCTTATAAGGAATAAGCTTTTCATCTTTTGTTTCATAGTCATCATTCACTTGACGGATGACTAATTGAGAATCTCCATAAACTTGCAAATGCTTGATGTTCCAGTGGACTGCTACTCGGAGTCCTATAACCAGTGCTTCATACTCTGCAATGTTATTGGTATAAGGAAAAGTTATTCTATAGGACTTTGGAATAGCATCACCTTGAGGGGTGACAAACAAGATGCCTGCTCCGGACCCGAACTTGGTATGGGATCCATCAAAGTATAACTTCCATTCATTAGAGGGCGTGAGAGAAAAGACTGATTCATCTGGAAAATCGGTCAACATGGGATGATCATCATAAATAGGAGCCTCTGCAAGTTGATCTGCTATGACTTGTCCTTTTATCACCTTTCGCTCCATATACTCAATATCAAATTCACTGAGGATCATGACCCACTTTGCTAGGCGACCCGTCAAAGCTGCTCGGCTAAGCAAGTATTTTAAGGGATCAATTTTTGCAACCAACAATGTTTGGTGGCTTAACATATAATGTCGGAGCTTCTGTGTTGCAAATACCACCGCTAAGCATGGCCTTTCAATAGTTGAATAATTTAGCTCATAGCCTGCCAGTGTCCGGCTGATATAGTAAATAGCTCGCTCTTTGTCGTTCTCATCTTGTTGGGCCAAGAGAACTCCTAGTGCCATTTCAGTTGCAGAAATATACAATATAAAAGGCTTCCCTTCTATAGGAGGCATTAGAATAGGCGGTGACAACAAATAGTCTTTGAGAGCTTGAAAGGCTGATTGACATTGCTCAGTCCATTTGAAAGTGACACCTTTGTGTAGTAGATGTTGGAATGGATGACATTTGTCGGCCAACTGAGCTATGAAGCGGTGAATTGACTGGAGCTTTCCTTGTAGACTGCGTAATTGACGAAGATTAGAAGGAGGAGGCATATCCATTATTGCTTTAACCTTGGCAGGGTCGACCTCAATGCCTCTGTGAGAAACAATGTACCCTAGTAATTTACCAGTTGTGACACCAAAGACACACTTCTTTGGATTGAGTCTGAGCTTGTAGGTCTCCATTTGGTCAAAGATTGGGCCCAGGATGGCTAAATGACTATCTCTTGTGACAGATTTGCATAACAAGTCATCAACATAGTCCTCCATCAAAGTATGCATGAAATCATGAAAAATTGTCGTCATTGCTCTTTGATATGTTGTGCTTGCATTTTTAAGACCGAAGGGCATCACATTCCAATAGTAGGTACCCCAAGCACAGGTGAATGCTGTCTTATGCTGATCTTCAAGAGCAATGCGAATTTGGTTATAGCCGGAGAAACCATCCATCAATGAGAGCATCTCATATCTAGCAGTCATGTCCACTATGATGTCTATGTTTGGCAATGGAAAATCATCTTTAGGGCATGCTTTATTGAGATCCCTAAAATCTGTGCAGATTCTGATGCCCCCAGTTACCTTGCTAATTGGTACTAAATTTGAAATCCAGTCCGCATAATCAATGGGTCTGATAAAGCCCACATCTAGTAATTTTTTTAGTTCCACCTTGACCAAAAGAGCCACCTGGGGATGCATCTTTCTAAGTTTCTATTTGATAGGCTTGGCATATTCTTTCAATGGAAAATGATGAAGGACTAATTCTGGATCGAGGCTAGACATATCTGAATAAGACCATGCAAAGCTGATCTTCTTCTCAAGAAAGAAATTGACAAAATCTATCTTTTCCTGTTGTGATAGAGAAGCAGCAAAATGAATGACCTTAGGGTTGTCAGGTGTACCCAAATTGATTTCTTCGGTCATTTCCACAAGCAATGTTGATTTGTCCTGACTTGATAGGGGTATGTCCACTCTTCCACCTTTGGGCACGTCAGAGTGGTTTTCACCCGCAGGTACGTCTTTTATTTTTACTTTTGTATGATCAGAGAGTGCCTTACGGTTTTCACTCAGAGAACTATTCTTTTGATTTTTTACTTTTTCTTTTCTTTTTTCATTTTGATGACTGGAAGAGGGAGTTGACTCCCCAAAATATGCCGTGGAATCCAGGTCAATAGCAAATCCTACCTTATGATCACCTTGTGGTATGCCTTCCCGTAGTCCAAGGAATTCTGCAATTGCTTCGTCATTTTGAAAACAATCCAATGTGAGTGGTTCTTGTTGGTCATGTTGGATAAGTTGGGGATAGATGAGGGGCATGTCATCATTGGTTGTAAGGAGAGAGGACTGATATGGTAAAGATGTAAACATCTGTGGTGTCACTATCTAAACTGCTTGTATCTGATTGGGAGCTTGGATCCCAGAATGACTCTATCCAAGCATGAGGACATGTTTTAGGAAGAGGAGTTATTTCATGTTTGTCTTCCATAGGCAAATTATTAGGGTCAAGGAAAATATTATCAAGGGCATAGGAGCTAGAAGAAAAAGAACTCCACTCCCATTCATTGGAATCAGTTTTGGGTCGGGTATCCTCAGGTGTTATTTCATCATCAGTCATGCCCTTTTCTACATGTGGGCACTTTGGTAGATGTGGATCCAATTCACAATGGTACAAAACCTAACCCTAAAGTTGGAGGTCGCCTCTTGGGTATAACAGGTTCTAGCCTTCCATTGTTGTTCAGGCCTAAGCCAGTGCAGCCGTCATATCCTTTCTTTTGCAGCATAGTAAATCCTTTGCCATATCGTTCCACGGGCAACCTGACAGGTGGGGTCTCAGTTGGATCTTTATAAAGCCAATCTATGACATCATCATCTACAGTTTCTTTGTCAAGTTCACCCCATCTTGTAAATGTAGTGGGAGGCTGACATTGAATAATGACCTTAGGTTCCTTTTGCAATAAATGTGGTTTACCATATGATTTTGGAGATATTGGTAAATTCCCGATGAGGAATGTTTGATCCATTGAATATTCTCCGCATCCTTGGTCCTGTATCTTCAATTTTCCTTTGATAGCATCTAACAATTCATTAGGATCCACATAGCTATGTGACTTGGCCTCTCTATTGACTGGGACTTGCTGCTGAGGGGTATCCTTTAGAGTAGCACAAAATTGAAATGGATTAGGATCTCCCAGAATTGTTATCTTAGTTCCATTGTAAGGATACTTTAAACATTGATGATAGGTGGATGGAACTGCTTTCATTGCATGGATCCATGGACGGCCAAGGATCATATTATAAGGGAGATCAAGGTCTAGGACCTACAGGAAAGTGTTTTCTATCACTGGACCAACTCTGATTGGCAATGTAATTATCGATGGGCGCTCAACATCATCATATGCTTTGATTGTTATTATTTTGGAAGCATCAATGTCATTTTCTGTATATCCAAGGCCAATGACCACTCTCAAGGTACAAATATTAAGACCTGCTCCGCCATCTATCAAGACTCGTCAGATTTTGCAATTATGGACAAAGACTTCAAGGTGTAAAGGATCATTATGAGGGAGCTTATCAGGTGAGATATCATTATCAGAAAATGTGACATTTTGGGAAACGGTTAGATGTCCAATCCGAGCTTGAAACTAGTCAACATCAATATCTGTTGGGACAGTGGACTCAATTAAAGATTTATCTAGGACTGCACGATGCATGGGGGACATTTTCAACAACTCAAGGATTGATATTTGTGCAGGTGTCTTTCCTAGATGATCCAAGAGATTATACTGACTTGCAGGAGTTGGTTTGGGAGGAGTCGCAGGAGCTCCTTTCAAGACTATTTTGGATCGATGAGTGGTGACTGTGCAAGAAGGATCTTGTTCCTTTATTCTCAGGGTGGAAACATACTCATTTGACATGCGAAAACAATTGATGACATTGTTATAACCAGTATTTGCATAATTGGCCGTTTGAGTAGAGTTTGAAGAAGACACTTTACCCTTGTCATGATCAAGCAAAGGAGTTTTGAAAATGGTATGATCAGTGTTAGAGGTCGCATGGGGTGGATCTAACTCAATTACTCCTTGCTCTAACAGGTCTTGGATCATATGTTTCAATTGAAAACATGATGCAGTTTTATGTCCTTTGGACCGATGGTATTCACAGTACGCATTATCATTCCACCAATGCGGTTTTACCACTGGTTCTGCCTTGATATCTGGTAGCTTAATAAATTTTTCTTGTATCAATTGTTTCATTACTGATTCAATAGGCTCTCCCAATGGCATAAATTGCTGAGGAGGCCCATCCCGCGATCGAAAAGGTTTGTGTTATTGGTTTTGTTGTTGGCCATGTTGTTGATTATATTGTTGAGTATGTTGTTGTTGAGCATGCTGTTGGTATTGCGGCTATTGAGTAACATTGCTCACTGGTGTTTGATTTTGTTCCATAGTTGACATATTAGGAACACTCAATTTCTTGATCGTGAATGGGGGTTGATTTGTATTCACCATTCTTGCATTAACAACTCCATCATTAGTGACATTCTTGTTCTTATACCAAAATCTATTTCTGTCCCCTGAATTAGTCGTGTTGTCATTGTCTTTGTTGAGCTTAATGATTCCCTTAGCTACAAGAGCAGTTTCAATATTCATCCCTTTTTTAATGAGTTTCTCTATAGTACTGGGACTTTTCAATTTTAGCTCATACATCATTTCTGGGACCAAATTTTGGATAAACAGATTCACTTGTTGTTCTTCAGGTATATCGAGAGAAGAATGACTATACAAGCTTCGCCATCGTTGCAAAAAAGTCACTAATGGTTCACCTTGCTTTTGCTTGGTGTTGCATAGATCTGACATGGTCACGTCACTGTCGATGTTGAATGTAAAGTGAGATATAAACTTTTGAGCCAATTCAGACCAAGTCTTTATATTTCCTGGCAGATGTGAATACCAATCCATGGCTTGTCCCATGAGACTTCATGCAAATAATCGTATTAAATATGTCTCTTCATAACTTACTTCAGTACATGCCACGAAAAATGCTTGAATGTGATCCTTTGGATTGCCATTCCCTTTATATTTCTCAAAATTAGGTGCCTCAAAATGTTTAGGGAATGGAGGCATGTATAAGCTCTTATCAAATGGATTAGGACACAAATCCTGATCTGTGTACAATTTCTTTGTTCCTTTGGTTTCTAATGCGTCAACTTGTCATTGCAACTTCTCAAGCTGTTGCGCAATTGTATCAGATTTTGGAGGTCCATTATTAATCCCGGTGGGTACTCTTTGTCAATACATCGTGTTTCCGATCGGTTGTTGATGCTCTGAAATGGCCATTTTTGGTGTCTCCGGCATATAAAGTTCTTGGTACATCTCTTGTTGTTGTGGTTGTGCCATGCCTTGATACCGACTTTGTTGCTATACTTCTTGGAGCCTAGGTTGATATTGCAACTGAGTAGGTTGTTGATATTGCACAGGCGCCAATTGCGGTTGTGAAGTATGATAGCCTATTTGCCTTGGCATACATTGAGGCACATGTTGGTGTTGAGGCTGACGAATCAGAATTTGTTGACTTTGTGCCAATTGTTGTCACAGTGTATATCCCATCATTTGTAAAAAACTTTGTTTAGGTGGTTTTCGTTGCTTCTCCTTAAGATGGGGTATGTCACTTGCATTAACTTGCTGTGTTGTTTGTCCAATCCACTGTGATGGTTGCAAGTTTGCATTAACTTGTAATGGTGCCAAAGGCGCTGCAATTTGTTGTCAAATGCGATATTGTTGTTGTTGAATATTGCTTGTTTGCACATTCGATTGTACCTTTTGTGTATTGCTCAATTGTTGCAACAATTATTGTTGGTGCAAACCACTATCCGTAGCTCTTTGTGTTGCCATTATCGAGGGATTTGTCGCAATAGTGTTTGGCAAATATATTGAGCTTAATGGGACATAAGAACTTTGTTGCATCGTGGAATTGTTTTGGACATTGGTGATATTGGGCATTCCAGTCGTGAAGCTTTCTTGCATCTTAGATTTTGATCCACCTTTATGCATGCAAGGAACTATTTCTTGTTGAAGGATATTTGTTGATATTTGAGTGGTCTTCATTTGATCTTGTGTTAGAGGTGTTGTGTTGAATAATGGATTATTTATTGTCTCAAATGGTGACTTTTGGGGAATAGTCACTGTCAATGCCTTTGAAGCAGGTTTGCTCATCAAGGTAGGCTGAGTTTCTGGTTGCACATTTTCTTCATTTGGATGCGGAGAGAAACTTAACAACTCACCGCCTTGTTGTTTTTGCACATTGACTTGCTCACTTGGGGAGGTCACATTACTCATCATGTTAAGATATTTTTGTGGGAACAATTTAAAGACCTTGTTCAAGAACTTATCCATCTTTTTTGTCATCTTAGGATCTTGAAGGAACATATCAACATCATCAGAAGCATCAGAATCTGATGAAGAATCTGGTTGGACATTTGGATTCGTTTCTTGTTGAATGCCTTGATCTGAACCAAATCCTTGCAAAAGAGTTTGTTCTTCATATAATGTTTGAGTTTGAATGTCATGTTGCAGGTGTGGTTGATTCCAATTGAAAGGTGCACTTCCTCTTGAAGTTGGTGGAACACTCCCATGTCTTGGTTTCATAGGTACAAACACTAGTTCATATAATGGAGGTGGTCCAAGTTGAACCATTCCATATGGTGGTAAAGATGTATTTGATGAACCTTCAATTTGCACTGTTTGACTAGTTTGAAACTGCGAATTTGCTATGTTGTCAATGGGTTGGTACGTTGGTTCGCCCATCTTTTTAGATTTTGATCTTGTCTCAACAGGCATGTCACTTTATGCAAATGCAATATTTTTGGAATTTTTCAAAGACAATATATGATATGCAACTAAATGCAAACTTAAATAAATGAAAATTCAATCTATGGCAAGAATGCAATCTATGTTTTTGGTTGTTTTTGAAGATTTTGACAAACTTTTGGAATGCAAATCTAAAAGAGGGACCCTTAGGAAATTGGAATGATGTCTAGACCTCAAAGGACAAAAGGACCAAGTGACAAAAGGACAAGATGACAATGTCTCCCCTATATGCTTGGATACTAAGCTAGGTTTGACCAAATGACATTGATGACAAAAAGACAAAAGGTTTGATAAGGTCTAGACTTCCTAACAATGACTTAGGGTTTATCAAAGATTTGGATTACTCAAATATGACAAAACCTAGTTTTGAGACTATATGCAAAAGGACAATTAATATGCAAATGAGCCTAATATGATATGATAATGACCTAAGCTTAATGAAGAGACCTAGGGTATGCAAATATAAATGAATGAAAATGGTATGACTTTAATGCAAGAGGACACATGCAAATGGATGACCCTTATGCAAAGGAGTATGACTTAGGTGAAACCTAACCTTGGTACTTGACAATGACTTTGCAAAATGCAACCTAGGATGAACCTAAATCTAAATGACATGAATGTTGAGACAAGATTTTGAACAATGTTTGACAACCATGTTTGAAGATGTTTTTTGAGCTTTGTACTTTTGTTGGATGAATGTCTCTTGTGTCTAACCTTATTTTGAATCAATTTGCCTTGTTTTTGAAATGAGATGCAATTCAACTTTTGACAAGCAAAGAATACAAGATATTTCAACTTAGACTCAAGACAATCATGCTCATTCCCACATTTCTTATGGTAGGCAAGGACATTAGGTACTTGAGAGGTAGACTCATTATGGGATTCAAGGAGAATACATAGATGCTTGACCCCATGGGCTCCCCTCCATGACACTCACTTCTCAGGGCAGCCAAGCATCAGTCCCCATGGAAATCTCCCCATGGCGAACTTAGTATCTCTTCCAAGTATCCGAACTTGTCCTTCTCAAGCAACTAGAAGGGTTTTTTTGGCCTCTAAAAACAAGGTGTTTAGTAAGGATTTCTGTTAAGCGTTACTCCTTGATGTGATGCAAGCGTGATTGAGACATTAAGCCCACCAAGATACCAAAAAAATGTAGTCGCGCAAGCACGATTTAGACCGTGAGGTCCTACTTAGATGTTGATATGAGAAAGAGTTCAAGGGTCATCACTTCCCAAGTAACTACAATTCCCACGTAACCCTTCCTTCAAAGATTTCGCCCATCAGGTATTTGTTTATAGTGAGTTAGAATGCCAAGATATTCTAGCCGTACTCACTTTGGGTCGTTCCCTTCTCACGATTATCACTTGCTTGCAAAAGCAAATGGTCGGGAAGCCAAGCCCTCTAAAGTTGACACACAATCAAAGACATGAGCATGGTATCGAAGATCTAGATTTCTGATCACCCTAAGAAGGATGAGAGCATACTCTCCTACTCCAATGTCACACTCAACAATCAAAGCAAAAACATGTTCATTCCAACCTATTTAGAAATCATACTAGGTGCCTATAACATTAATGACAAACACCAAGTTTAGTTGTTTCTCCAAGGCAACCTGCAAAACCCAAGTTAGAAGTTTGAGGTGTTTATTCTTTGACAATCGATTCTACATAAAACATGTTAGTAGTTTCATTTGTTGTCTTTGCCATGCGTATGCCAAGATGCTTCATAGATAATTAGTACCAAAAACCAAAAAGCAGAAAATAGAATGCAAAAACAAAACAAATTTTTAAGCAAAACACTGCCTTTTTACCTCTATTCTGGACTTTACACAGGCGCAGAACTCATGACACAGGCACAGAATGCATGACACAGGTGCAGAATGTCTTCAACACAGGTGCAGGTTTCTTGACATAGGCGCAAGTTGTCTCACACAGGCGCAGAAGTCCCCAGAAAGCCCTGCACTACCCTATTTTTTGGGTTTTTGGCCTGCAAATCAACTCAAAAGCACTCAAAAACACAGTTAAGGGGTTAGATGGTTAGTGTTCATGTCAGGTTCACCAATTATTGTAGCTAGGAATTCAGAAATCATCACAAGCAAATTAAAATACTAATCTAGCTCAATCACAAAAGCTAAAATGCAGTGATCTATCCTAAACACACTCAATAAAGACATGAAAATGAAACATTCAAAAATAAAGATTATGCAAACCAAATGTAGATCTGAATGCTTCCTTCATGCGGCTCCATTGTCCTTCTTTCTTCTCCAAATAGCCTTTGTTTGTGGATCTCACCTACTAGTGCATGATCATGATATAAAAGCAAGTAGACAAGATGATTCCTCAAGAGTACTCTAAGCGTGATTGATTAGAAATTCGATAATCTGATTATTCTCATTCTGATTAGCCAAGATTGAAGAAATTCATCCAATTTATAGACAAATTGGAGAGATGATCAAATTAGCATGATTCAATTCAAATGGAAATTGCAAATCAATTATGTCAATTATGACAAATTATGCACTTTCTATGAAAAAATGTTTGATTTATAATTATGACAAAATTATGACAACCTTCTATGTCAAAATTGATTGATTGTCAATTATGACAAATTATGACAAATTGAAATGTCAATCCCATGAAATTAGGAGAAAAATAGGAGGAAATTGAAATTAAGAATTTAGAAAATTAGAAAATTAGAAAAAGAGGAATAAAGAAATTAGGAATTAAGAAATTGATGAAGATTAGAAATTAGGTAAATTAATTAATAATTTGTCATTTATTAATTAATTCACAAAAAGAGGAATAATTAGCCAATTAAATGAACATTTAATTGTGACAAGAAGACTTAGGATAAATAAATAATTTATTAATCCTAAAGGGAGAAATGACAAACAAGGTTACATGATTAAATCACGAAACCCTAGAAGATGAATTAGGTCTTGATGAAAGATAATTGACTCGATCATGATTCTGATTAACAAAGGATCAATGTGATAAATGATTTGATTAATAAATGCGCCAATTGATGAGGAACAATGACAAATTGATCCAAATTGACATAATTAAGACAGACAACAATCGATGGCAAATTGATCGCAAAATGACAAAATTGACAAGAGGACAAGGATCGATGACAAAATAGATTGCAAGACGACAAGATTGAAAATGACCACGATCGATGATAAATCGATCGCAAAATGACAAGATTGAACATGACAACGATCAATGACAAATCGATCGTAAAACGACAATATTGAAAATGATAAGGATTGATGACAAAACGACAAGATTGATAAGAGAACAAAACCCTAATTAGGATTGACGATGTCCAAAATGATGACAAATGAGCATGCACATTGATGCGACAGGATAAGATCGATCAAAATCATGACTGGAGAGTGTTGTCGACAAGACCAAATTCGAAAGTAAGACGAATGAAGAATGCAGAAGAATGACTCAATGCTTGCAAATGACAAAGACCAAGTGTGTAACATAGGAGAAATGTTAATGTGACGCAAAACTCTAAAATGAGACAATGCGCCAATGTTAAAGTATGACTCCGCAAGCGTTGACCATTTTTAGGTGTCTACAAAGATGATTTGACTAGAAGACTCAATGATGCTAGAAATGAAAATCTAAGACTCAGTCATGAAAATGATATGTTGAAGACAGATTTGATTCACATGGAACATGATAAAACTGAACTTATGAGACAAAAGGGAATTCTAGAAAATGAGTTGGCTACTGCAAATCAACATAAAGAGAAATTCAAGAAAACTTCAGAAGAACTTGATGATATGCTGAAAAGTCAGAAACCTAATGGAGATACTAATGGACTTGGATTTGAAGTTGGAGAAATTTTCGGTACTGCAAACAATCATGATCACAGTAAACCGGTAAGACAACCTAATGCTTTCAAATTTAATGGGAAATACTTTAACTGTAACAAGTATGGTCATAAAGAAAATCAGTGTAGATCTAGAAACAATCAAAACATTAATGCACCCACTGGTCAATGTTCAAAATGCAACAAAATTGGTCACAATTCAAAAAACTGCATAATGAATGTAAGATGTTATGTTTGTGGAAGATTTGGGCACTTATCTAATCAATGCAAGACACAAACCAACATAAGATATGGAAAGGCTATTCAGATGAATAATGTGACTTGTTATGCTTGTAACAAGATTGGACATATTGCAAAATTTTGTAGAAGCAAGACTTCATCAACAAACAATAAAGGAACTAGTTTGAAAGGCAAAGAGAGGGTTGATGAGGTAAAGAAAGAATTTTCAAGACAATGGACTAGAAAGATAGATCAGAATGTTGATGAGACTATTCCTTCACCAGTTGAACAGAGTATTACTCCATCGGCAGGAGACTCTTCATCCAACTGAGAACTAACCCTTTGGGGGTATTGCAACAAGTTGAAAATCATGCAAGCTTACCCTCGGTTGATGGTGAGAAGATGAAATTCTTCTATAACGGCAGATGTGTTAAGTTTCACTTAACTGGCGAGCATTTAATGCGGTTTTTGGAGGAAAAGACATTATAAATAAGTGATTTTCTCTCTTTTTCAATTCACCGAGCATTCAAACTTTCAAAGAGCGTGAAAATCTAGCGAAGGCATCCAAGGCGAAGAAGTGAAGCTAGTTCTTTCAAGCACTCAAACCTATTAGGCAGATTAAGGTATTTATCAATGGCTTCCTCCTCTGCTCCGGAATTTATTGCAAACCATACTGTTGTAGAAGTTGTGAAACGCCCTAGGCCAATTTTTAAGATCATTCCGAAGATAGCGAAACATGATGATTCCCTAGGTTCTTTTTCAAAAATTCCAAAAGGTGTTGCTTATGTTGAAGACCCTAGAATCTATATTCATTGCCATATTGAGGAATTAGGTTCTGAGCAAATATTGAAAATGTTTAAAACTATTATCTGTGATGAAAATAGAAATGTAAAACCTGAACACAAGGTAATTGAAACTTTAGGTTTTGTGGAAATCTTGGACATCGTCGATTTTCCTAAGGAGGTAGTAAGAATTGTCCTTAGCAGAGTTCATGGAGAATTCTTTTGGCTAGATTCTGTTTGTAAAATCACCAGAGAAGCAATTAGGGCAGTGACTGGTTTACCCTCCACCGATAGCAGGCCAGATAAGACCAAGAAGGTTCCTAATAACATAGTGATGACATTAATAGGAGCAACATAAGATAGTAGATCCCTGAGAGTAAATGATGTTAAAGATGAGAATGTCAGATTCATAAGCATGATCTTAGGTTATAAAACCACACATGCAAACCGACTTAACTCTGTTTCCAAGCTTTGTATTAAAAGTGCATATGATATGGTCAACAATGATGCAAAAATAGATGTATGTGAGTGGTTAAAGGATGAGTTGATAGATAATCTGAAAAAGGTCAAAGGAGACAAGAAAGGAACATTTCATTTTGGCAATCTCCTAGTATGTCTAATGTTGTATCTCACAAAAGAGGTTCCCAGTATTGGTAAAAAAGACTTTGGTTATGATATACTGGTAAGCAAACAACTATTAGAAATCTTCACCGGTATGGGCACTGATAAGGATAATAATATAACAGAGTACTTCAAAACATTTAAAGCAAAAATGAAAACAAGAGAGAGACTACCACAAAGTATCGTAGACAAGTATGAAAAGGAAATATGTTTTGTAATTAAAAAGGATGAAATCTGGATGGAGATAATTCTTCCTAGAACTGTATGGTTAACATAAATGGGGTATGAGGCAGATGTAAACATTATTGAAACTTATGCCAAAGCCTTGTTAGAAGCCCCTAGAGAACCAGAAGAAAAGGTTTTTGGAAGTGCAAAAACAATAGAAAGTGGTGTACATACATTGAAACAAAGAAAGAGGAGAAAAATACATAAGAAGTGCATCTAAACAAGTTAAGGAAATAAAAGAAAACATCATGAACATACCTAGAATAAAGGAAAGTGACTTAGAAGGATTACAACCAGAGGCACATCTCTCACCGGTTGGTACATCCTCTGATAGTGAAATTCCTATTGGGTTTAAAAGAGTTGATAGGAAGAGAAAACCATCACCGGTACCCTCTCCTCCTCCCAAGAAAACAAGGACAACTAGGTAGAAACAACAGGTAGTGAGACCACCGGCAAAGAAATTGACACCAAAGAAGAAAAAGCAACAACAGGTTATACCACCATTGGACAACTTACTGAGTGAGATAATTGATGACAACAACTTAGCTAATGTTAGCAAACTGTACAATACATTCACTAATGAAGAAAAGGAAAGTATTGAGAATAGCACAATTCTACATCTTGATATATACAAGAAAGTATTAATAGAATTTGTAGATGATTTGCCAAGTGAATTGTACAAGAGGTTAGATGCAAAAAGAATTGTAGTTATGGAGCTTGACAAGAAACTAAAGATTGAAAAACTACTAGCTATGCATCCGGTCAACTTTGTAGAAGAAATTGATGAACTTATTAGTGAAGCTAATAGATTAGTTTTTGCAAGTGGACACCGACATGTGAGCCTGATGGCTGGTAGAGTCAATGAAATTGCAGAAGAAACAACATACAAGTGGGATATCTTCTTTGTTACTGAGAATTCAATGGAAACACTAGACAATGGAATGGTTACTGGTAGTGTAGATGTTGGCACAATAAAATTGATAGAGATACCAACAGTGGATAACATAGAGATACCGACAACAGATAGTACAGAGAAACCAACTGAGAAACCAATTGATTCATAGGTACACATTGAGGTAGTGAAACCGGAAATCACAGAGAAACCAAAATCATTGCTAGTGGAAATGCAAACACAGACTGACCCACTAGAGGTCGATTCAAGCAAATTGGTTACTCCCACCGAAAGCACAAAAATTGTAAAGGTAGTTGGCCTGACATCTAGTACTTCAATAACAGAATTTAGACCTACTAATGTGACTAAAGTACTTTTGGACTCAATAAAGAAAATAACTGATTGTAATGCATTGGCCTATAAGGCGATTGATGACACAATTCCTATTCTTAAGATGATTGCACCCAAATGCAATTTAGAGCAAGTAAAGGATTCTTTAGGCTAGTTAGACACATTGTCTAAATATATTACTGGTAATATACTGACAGGTGATCAAATAAATGAGGAAACATTCAAGGAGAAAATGGAAAAGGAAAAAGGAAAATTCTTTGAGGAAACAATAAACAAGTGCACGGAACACATTAACACACATTTACTGGCACTAAATAAGACAACTTTGGAGTACAAGGAACTAGATAGGGACACATGCAAGCCACATTTGTTAACAGTGGATATTGAAAAGAAAATAAGCACAATACAAAAAGAGATAGATGATATAGCTGATAATATCATTGGTTCATCTGAACCTATATGAGTTATTGAACAAGAAATTGCTGGATTTGAAGAAAAACTAGAGAAGTTAGAAAAAGAGAAGGAAAGGATAAAGGGAAAAGCCAGAGAGCTTAAGTGCAAACTCAGTCCTAAGTTAGATAGCCTTATCTCTCTAAGGAAAGAAATCTCTGAGGCATTAATTCAAGGACAAAAGACACTGGAGGAACATATGCATCATCTCACCGGTACAATTTAGAGAATTGAGGCAGCTATGAAGGACAATAATAGGTTTATACAAAGCTTAAACTTGGTATTAGCAGACATATTCCAGATTGTAACCAACCGGTTACAAAGTTCAAGTTGAAATTTTGCACTCATTTGACAATTTTTGACAACCTTTGTATTGATGTCAAAGGGGGAGTAGTGGACAGAGAAAAATGGTTATCAGAGGAGATCATCAGCTCAGGGGGAGCATACATTTTTGGTAAAATTTGGACTTCATTTTTGGAGATAGATTTTTGGATTTTTCTCATGAGTGTTGCCATCAATGTCAAATGGGGAGATTGTTGGCATTCTACACTCTAGTGAGAAATGATGGTGTTGTCATTGATGGAAACCTACCAGTAACCTTGTGGATATCTTCAGGCACCAACACTGGCACCGACAGGCATCGGCACTGGCAGACACTTCACTGGCAGTGACAACAATGTATACCGACACCCTAGCCGACAAAATTTTTCTTATTGTATTTAATTGTAAATATCTTTTGTAAAGCCGACATAGCATATTGCAATAAGACTCATATATGTATGAGATCTTGAAAATCATTTTGATATAGAACATAGGATGGACACATGGTAGAAGTGATGAGCGAATATTAAGGTAGATTTTGTATAAGGTTTATGGTTATAGAATGAGCTTAAACCAGTACTGAACCTAGCATAGAAGATGATGAATTGTAGTAGTACATTATATTGGATTCTCATAATCCATTTGTAAGTCAGTGAGACTTCCTTTTTGTGATTGAGCAGTGAGCTCTAGGCAGTTGGCCTTCCTGCATGTGCAAGACCCTCTTGTAAGTAATATCCATTCATTGGCTAGTGAGTGAATGTTGTGGGTCACAAATCCCACCGAGGTTTTCCCACACTGGGTTTCGTTGTTAAAAATCTTGTGTTATGGTGTGTTTTCTATGTTGTCTTTACTGTTCTTATTTACTGCATTAATTCTTGTTTATTGGTACACTGTTTTGGAATGCAAAATACTTAATAAAGTTAAAAAAATTGTTAACTGGTTAGATATTGATTCACACCCCCCCTCTCAGTATCTTTGGGACTATCATCAATCCTAGCATACCTATAGTTGAAGGCTGAAACTTTATTGTAAATTTATTTACTAGAAAATAAAGTGTCGAACTATTGGTGGTGGGTTTTTTCCTGAAAGGGTTTTCCCACTTAAGTCTTGGTGTTCTGTCTTTGTGTTGATTCTATGTGTTTTGTCTATGTTGTTCTTAACATTCTGTAAAAGTTTTAAACTGCATTTCTGTATGATTTCCCCTACTAATTGACATTAGGAAGGCATTTCCGCACTGTGCTTTCCTTATAGGTCCTTCAGGAGCTCAGATTCCTTTGAGGCCTACCAGCTTCGAGGGAGGGTCTTCATCATAACTCTCTTGGATCCATCTTTGTATCAATTTTGCATATGATGATATAGACACCTTCAGGTGATTTTGTAGCCAAATGATACATTGACATCATTGTATCATGATCCATTCCTTGTGGCGATTATATGCATGTGTTCCTATATGATGCTTCTATATGCTTTACGATGCAATGCTTTTATGTGATTTCGATGTGATGATTCCATATGATAATGCAATCTATGTATGATGCATGTTTATGATGATCTATGATTACTTATATGATGCAATGATATATATATAATGTGATGCATTATTTTTATGTTTATATTTATGTCATATATGAGGATGCAAATTAATGGATGATATGAAAATGCTTATAGGAGGTACTAATAAGTGGTGTGTGTAGGATGTGATGTGAAATGTACTAACATGTGATGATGCAAATGAACACTACATGAGATGCATATATTTTTGGCGTGTCATTATACTCAGTCATGTGATAGTAGACTACATGGACTCAGGAAGGGATGATGGAGAACAAATGGAAAAAAGAGATGGAAAGTAGAAGATGTGGAGGTGAAAAGAGCTTCTTGTGCTTTATCATCATTGAGCTTTATTATGGAAAATAGGTTATGACCATCCAGGTATAGGTTCGACCTAGAAAGTCATTGTAACTATTTTCATGGAGATCACATAGTCACATACAAGGAATGCCCTAGTTCACACTTAGACTCCTAGTGTCCTCATATCCTTGGATGAGCCATAGAATTATTAAGAGATAATCCACAAGCAACAAAATACGTGAACATACCCCATCCTCGCCTTTCTAGTCAAAGACATCCTGGAGATATAATCTCTAGTTAGAGACATCCTCGAAAAGCTAAAAGATATGTCACCAAAAGATAAAATCCAAAGAAAACCAAGACTTGACACCAACATAAATTATAATCTTCAAGTTATTAGTGTTTCTTGCCACATATATTAACAAGTTTTATCTAGTCACAATGTTGTTATCCTGATAAAGGATAGATAATGTTGAAAAACCTTGTTACCAAAGTCTGCTGAAAATTTTGATTTATGAAAGCTCACTATTGATTCTGTCTCACCTGAAACTGATTAAATCTATGAAACTAATACTTTATTGTAGAGAAGAACAAAAATTTATTGCGGAACGGTGATGCAAGTGATCTTTTATAGTGGATTGTGTGTGAAAAGAGGGAGGAATTAAAAAATGATGCTCCTCAAAAAATGCAATGCTCAGGGTTCCACTTCCATCACTAGATTTAGGATTTTGCCTTCAGTTACAGAAAGGACCTGATTTATTATGTGTGAAATGGTGAAAAAGGGGTGAAAGGTTTATTAAGAATGGAAAACCAATCTTAGGTAGACCAATAACAAGCCATGATGGGAATGTGTAAGTTTATTATGGGATGGTAGGTTGTGAGTGTGTGCAAAGTGAAAGGACAAGATTGAATCTTGAAGGAGGAAAGAGAAAAGTCTCTACACATGGTGCTAGTAACCTGGGTTTTACCATGGTACTTTCCCAAGGCACCACCAAAGTGGTTTTCACTATTGGACGAATTTATTTCTCTTCACTTTTTAGTTTTTTCAATTTTTTTAATTTATTTTTATTTTTTAAGTTTCATGATTTTTTTTGTCTTTTTGATTAGGATACTTTGAAAAAATATGTATAAAACCTATGAAGGTGCATGTTTTTGATAGGATCCTCCAACGGTTCTCCATCTGGTGTTGAGAGTTGATATGCACCTGATCCATATACTGCTATGATGACTTAAGGGCCAAGCCAATTTGGTTCAAACTTACCCTTTTTCTCTCTGTCTTATTGATTCTTAGGGTTTTGTCTAAGCACTAAGCAACCCACCTCAAATGTGCAAGGTTTTACCTTATGATTATAGTTGCGAATCATTCATTGTTGATATTCTTTGAGATGATTGAAAGCAATTTGTCTACACTCATCTAATAGTTCTAAATCTTGTAAGCGAGAGACCCTATAGTCTTTATGATTGATCAGATTGGACAAAGAGACTCGTAGGGATGGTAGCTCAACCTCTATGGGCAAGATGGCTTCAACACCATAGACAAGTGAGTAAGGGGTAGTTCCAATAGGTGTGCAGACACTTGTGCAATAAGCCCAAAGTGTAGGGTCGAGTTGGATATGCTAGTTGCGGCCAACACCATTTGTTGGCAATAGACACTGCATTGTTGTTCACATGTTATCATTGATGGCAACTAGAGTTAGATATTCAGTCTACAGTTCATGATTTATTCATACCAGAAGAGAGATTGAGGTCTGGTAAGGTTTGACGAGATAGAACAGGACATCTGGTAATGTACAATAATATGGTTGGTGATTCAGTTGTGTTGAGTATTTGGTGTTGCGGATCTCAGAGAAGCATTGTGGAAGTGTTATTTACCTTGTTCTAGGTTTGTGGCCTCCAGTGTTGATTCTTGAGTGAGTTGGAGGATCCTGTAGATAGGTTTTTTAGGTAGAACAATGTTCATTAGTAGTAACGTGTGGAGATTCATTGTGTGGATTGTGTGGAGTAATTTTGGTAATTGTTTGTGTGTTCAAGGATGTTAAGCCGACATGTGGGAAGCGTGTGGATAAATTGTTCTGGTCTGCATGATTGTTTTGAATTAGATTGAGCTGACTTGGGTAACATGTTTCATTTGTGTGTTATGCATTTTTTGGCCGACAAGAAGAAGATCTAAATTGATGTTGCGGATATATAAGACCGATTGATATGATCATTTTTATATTGGTGGTTATGTGAAAAGTATTTGTGAGCGTTTGTGCATAGTTCACGTGCCCTACCAAAGGATTTGTGCTCTAGAATTTAGCAAAATAGAAGATCAGAGTAGTGTTGCAGAACAAAGTATTTTGTGCTTAACCGAAACTATACTCAGGCATTTATTGATGCTATTTGATAGTTCAAATCTTCTTGCAATCCTTTGTAATCATTTTGTAAGGCAGTGAGCCTTCTGAGGTTGTAGCCCTTATTGTAATTTGAGCAGTGAGCTCTAGGAAGTGTGTCTGAATGCATGTGTATTCCCCTCATGTAATATTATACTTCTAACAAGGTATATTAATATTGTGGGTCTCAATCTCACTGTGGTTTTTCCCTTGACCAGGTTTCCACGTAAAAATCCTAGTGTTATGGTGTTATGGTTATTTGCTTTGTGTTTATGCACTCTACTCTTATTCATTTGCATCAAGTGGTTTAAATGACAAATTAAGAATGTTAAAAATTGCAAAACATTGATCCACCCTCCCCTCTCAGTGTTCCTTGATTCCAACATCATCGATTATCTTTTTGAGGATTCTATGGATAGTTTTATTAAATGCCTTAGCTTGACTGTTACCTTGAGGGTAATATGGTGTAGAGAAGTGATGATGGATATGGAATCGGTCGCAAAGCTCATGAATATATTGATTCTTGAAAGGACACCCATTTTCTATGACAATGGAAAGGGGAACACCATATCAACAAATGACATAGTTGAGGATAAAGGTCGTGATCTGATTTTGGGCGACCTAGGTGAGAGGAATGGACTCAATCTACTTCGTGAAATATTCTGTAGCTGTAATAATGAATTTATGGCTATTGGAAGAGGGAGGGTGAATCTTGCCTATGAGATCAAGTCCCCATTGACAAAAGGGCCATGGAGTGGAAATCGGTTACAATTCCTATGCTGGTGCATGAATGAGGTCTCCATGAATCTGACACTGCCATACTTTCTGACAAATTGGTATGAGTTTTTTTTTATAATAGGCCAGTAGTATCCAATCCTTGTAAGTTTCATGGCTAAGGTTGGACCACTAGATTGAGCACTACATATACCCTCGTGAACCTCACATAATGTAATATGAGCTTCATCACTTTCTAAACATCTAAGGAGAGTACCATCTAGACCCAACAGCAAAGGGTATCTGCTAAAATGACATAGCGGGAGGATTGATGATTGAAGGTATGGCGTTGGTTGCTAGAAAGGTCAAGTGGAAGGATATTACCATGAAGGTAAGTGAAAATGGTACCGTACCAAGGAGAATAGAGACCAACAACACATATCATTTCTGCAGGAGTGATCTCATATGAGGGAACCAAAAGATTATCCACCAAGAACTCATAGCAGGTCTCATTCTGAGGCATGTAAATCAAAGAAGCAATGATAGCCATGACATCGAAAAATCAATTACTATCCCTCAAAATTTGCTCAAAGACTATCTGTGTGAAGTATTGTTTGAAGTCACCCACTATTTTCTTGTATGGCATTAACTTTTCATCTTTCGTTTGGTAGTCATAATTTGCTTGGCGAATCACAAGTTAAGAGTCCCCAAAAACATGAAGTTCCTGGATCTTCCACTAAAGTGCAATTCATAGGCCTATTATTAATGCTTCATATTATACTTTGTTGTTTGTACAAGGGAATGAAAATCGATATGGCTTAGGAATGGAATCCCCTTGAGGTGTGATGAAGAGGATACTATCTCCCACACCATGTTGCGTGTATGAACCATCCAAATATAACTGCCAAGGCTTCAAAATTGTCACCATGAAGATAGATTCATCTGGGAATTATGAGACAATAGGAGTATCGTCAATCATAGGAGCATCCACTAGCTGATTTGTAATAGCTTGTCCCTTAACGGATTTTCTATCGACATACACAATATCAAATTTTCTCAAGATCATAACCCATTTAGCTAATTTCTTAGTGAGTGTCGCCTTGTTGAGAAGGTATTCAAGTGGATCTATTCTTGCAGCGAGATGTGTTTTATGAGTTAGCATGTAGTGACGCAATTTCTATGAAGAAAAAACCACTGCCAAACATGCATGCTCAATTGGAATGTAATTAAGCTCGTAACCAACTAATGTGCGACTAATGTAGTATATAGCCCATTCTTTGCCATCATGATCTTGTTGTGCCAAGACTGCCCCTAGTGTTGTTTGTGTAGCTGATATGTAAAGTAATAGGGGTTTTCCTTGAATAGGTGACATAAATACTGGTGGATTTAAGAGATAGTCTTTGAGAGTTTGAAAGGCCTATTGACACTTATCATCCCATTTGAACTTGATATTTATGTGAAGTAGATGCTGAAAAGGATGACATTTATCTGCAAGTTGTGCAATGAATCTATGTATTGATTGAAGTCTTCCTTGTAAAGATCTAAGTTGGATAATGTTCTTCGAAGGTGGCATTTCCAATATGGCTTTGACTTTTTCTATATCTTCTTCAATTCCTCGTTGTGAGATAGTTTATCCAATGAGTATCTCGAAGGTTACCCCAAAGACACACTTTTTGGGATTTAATTTGACTTTGTATTTTTCCAAATGATAAAAAATTACTGATAAAATATCCAAATGTGTTTCCCTTGTGACTGATTTTCCCAAGAGATACAACATAGTCTTCTATAGTGACATGCATGAGATCATGAAAAATAGTTTTCATTTCTCTTTGATATGTTGCACCCACATTCTTTAATCCGAAGGGCATGAAATTCAAACAAAAGGTACCCCAAGGACATGTAAATGCTATTTTATGTTGATCTTCAGGTGCTATTTTGATCTGATTATACCCGAAGAATCCATCCATTAATGATAGAATTGCATGACCAATTATGAGATCAACTATTAAACCAATGTTTGGAAATGGAAAATCATCTTTTGGACAAGCCTTATTGATATCTCTGAAGTTTTTACATATTCTAATGCTATTGTTGATAGGTACAAGATTAGAAACCCACTTAGGGTAGTCAATTGGTCTAATGAAGCCAATGTCCAATAGTTTCTCAAGTTCTACTTTTACAAGTAGTGCCACCTGGGGGTGTATCTTGAATTTTTTTTTTTTACCAGCTTGGCGCCTAGAGTGATTGTCAAATGATGCATAACCAAGTTTGGATCCAAACTAGGCATATCGATGTACGACCATGCAAAGTTGATTTGTCACTCTGTAAAGAATGTTATAAACTTTGGTCTTTCAATTTTTGTCAAAAACCATGCCAAGAAGATGTTGTGTGGTACCTCTATTGTCCCAATATTTGTCTTGATAATTTCCTCAATCAACATTGATGATTTTTTTTCATATGATGTCATGGGAAGAGTGTCAAACCTTCCATCCTCAGATGCCTCAAAGAGGTTTTCATTGTTGGATGTGTCCTTTATTTTTACTTTTTTAGGATCAAACAGTGCCACAATGTGGTTTTCACCATAAGACCTGTGATTCTTTTTTATTTTTATACTTTTGCGACTTGAAGGTTTGGCACCCTCGCCAAAATATGCCATACTATCAAGTTCTATGATGTAGCCTACTTTGTAGTCCCCAAGTGGAACATCATCTAGTATGCCAAGGTAATCAATAAAGGCCTCATCATTGTGAAACATATCGATTCGTGGAGGTCCTTGTTGGTCCCATTCAATGAGCTGTGGATTAACGAGGGGAAGGCCATTGGTGTTTTCAAAGTCAATGGGTGTGAGGGTAAAGACGCAAGTGTCTTCGAGAATTTCAATGCAATCATCAGGGTCATCACTAGTACTCTCCTCATCATTCTTGATTGTAAACAAATCCAAATTGACATCACTAGAAGGACACTCAGCAATGGGAGTCTTCACTCTTCACGGTTTTGACCTAGAACCTCGAGTTGTAGAGGGTTCAGGAGCCCAAAATGTTTTTATCCATGATTCTCCACTATCTTTCTTTTCTTGAGATGTAGAATATGAAATAGTTGCTTGAACAACTCTGAATTATTTTCTAAACTTCTCTTCTTTAGTGAGTTCACCTAGTTCTCTGAATGTTTATGTAAGCTCATAGTCACTGGAGGACTTATCTGAACCCCATTCCCATTCATTCAAGTTTGTGGAATAGTGCTTCTCTTTTTGTTGGTCATTAGTGGAGGTAAAATATGTGATTTGTAATGATTTATTAGAACTAAGACCACCTATTATCAAGGGTGTGAAACCAAGTCCTTTGGTGCACTGCTTCAATGGTACTAGCTCTGGTTGCAACGACTCAACAATACCTTTCTTTTGTAACCCAACAGGGATTTTTCCATCATATCTAAACTTTTTTAAGAACTTAAAAACTTTGCCATAATTCTCACATGGTATTTTGATGTTGTCTTGTGTAGATTCTTCTTTAGGTTCTCTATAACGCATTTTGTAAAGATCATCTTCTTCCATCTCACCCCATTTATTGAATGTAGTGGGATCCCATTTATAGTGATTGTGGATACTTTCTTAGAAGGATGTGGTTATCCATAATCTTTAGGAGAACCCATTAATTGTCTTAAGTACATGGTTTGATTCAAGGTGTATTCTCCCATGACTTTATCTTTGTATTCTCATTTGAGCTCACCTTGTTTTGATGTAGAATCTTTCAATGATTCTGGATCAACATATGTTGAGGATGGAATTGCTTCTCTATTGATTGGGACTATTACTTTTTATCTCGGTCGTAAGTTATTGCAATATATGAATGGATTTAGATCACCTTTAACTATCATTTCAATTCCATTATGTATAAATTTGATACATTGGTGATATGTTGATGATACTGCTCTTAATTAATGTATCCAAGGATGTCCCAAAAGTATGTTGTAGGTGAGATCTAATTCAAGGACTTGACAAACCGCATCCTTGGTCACTAGTCCAATGCTTAAAGGTAAGATGATTGTTCCTTTGGATGAGCATTATTCATCATCATATGCTTTGATGGTGATCTTATTTCTTGAATCCACAGTTTGTTCAGAGTATCCCAATCATTTAATAGTATTCAATGTGCAAATGTTTAGACATACTCCTCCATCTGTCAAGACTTGTTTAATGTGGTTTTTATCAAGGAAGGATTTAATATGGATAGGTGCATTGTGTGGCTAGCATGAAGATGCATCATTAGCTTTTGTGAATGTAGGGCAATGTGGAGTGGAAAGATATCCCACTATGGCTTGAAATTGGTCCACATTCAAATTAGTGGGAACAAATTTTTCTCTCAATGATTTTTCAATAATAACCTTACATGAAGGAGAGATGCACAATAGCTCAAGGATGGAGATAAGGGTGGGTGTCTTCCCTAACTAGCCTACAAGGTCATACTCATTTTTGGTAGATGATGAAGTTGTGGTCTTAGATGGAACAAATTGCAAGGTAACTTTACCTTGTCTAGTTGTAACATTGCATTCAAGGGTTTCATCATTAGATAATGAAGAGCATGATCCAATGCCTTTCAAAACAACTTTACTCCTTCAGGTAGGACCTTTGAGAGTTTCCTCCTCGATAATAATGGTAGATACATGATTGTCCATTGAAATATGGTTGACTGTATAATCATAAGATGTGGTAGTATAATTGGCATTGTTCTTTGATTTTGCCTTTCCCTTATCATGCTTTGGGAATGGTTCCTTAAACATCGGATGTTCCTCATTAGAAGTGTGACCATCAACTTCTATGTTGCCCGTGTCAATAAGATCTTGTATGATGTTTTGATCTATGACAATTTCTAGTCTTATGTCCTTTTCTCTTATGATATTTATAAAACTCATCACCATTCCACCATGTAGGATTATGTTATCAATAAAGCTTGCACTGTCACCAAAGTTGTGAACTTCAATAACCTATTGAAACATGGGAACACTTCAAGGTTGTGGGTGACCTAAAACTGAAGTGGACCTCTAGAGCAAGCTGGTTCTTTCTAACTTGTTATCACCTAAACTTAATGATTTTTGCTGAGAAAAGAGTAAGGAGGAAAACATGAACTGAAACTACAATCTAACAAGTGATAGACCAAATGATATCTTGAGAAAGAACAAAAAATAACACACATATAACAGTAATAATACTCTCCTACACAACCCAATAAATCATAACATTTGCATTAATAGTTTATAAGAAGGCTAAAAATTGTAGTCCTAAGAGGAGAAAAACACTCCTTCTCACAACCTAAGACTGTTATTTCACTCACACAACTTATAACCTGCAAATAATTATACTCCTGCATAAGATATCCACCTGAAAACACAGTTTCAAGGACAAAGAATGTCACAAAAACATGTATTAACACTAAGGACTCACAATAACAAAATAATATGTGAAGGTATGAACTACTTATTACTGCTCAAAGGTGTTACAATGTTGTCATACTCTAAAAAAATTAAGTTACAAACCCCACTTTCTGCAAAAAGAACTCTAAAATTATAATCTGCACCAAGTGAACAAGTAAGAACCCCCTAAAAATAATGAAGTCCTGCAGTATATATGCTTTTACAAAAAGGTAGTCAAAAGGAATCCACCTCCTCCTTTCGGGTCGAGCAGACTCCAAAAGCCTATTTTTTAGGGGTCCAAACATGTCTAGAACTGGATGGGCTTGAGACAAAAGTCAAGCCTCATCAACCCTTACCATAAAAGCTATTAATTATGCATTTATGACCCCTAAAATATCACTTGACAGGCCTATAAGGCTTCATTAATGCAAAAATATCTCTTTGACCCCCTAACAAATGCAAATAAAATAAAAATCTCATAAAGTGATTTATAAAATATCACTTTAATAAGTTTTTACATTATTTTCATCTTTTTTACATTTAAGTCAAGATTTAAAAAAATAATAAAGTTATTTATTAAAGTGATAAATAAATAAATTCACTTTAACAAGTAATTTTATTATTTTATTTATTAAAATTTTATAATTAATATTTATTAAGTGATTTAAGATTTACCACTTAAAAAATATTTTTACATATCATTTTTTATAAGATAAACCATAAATCACTTAATAAATATTAATTATGAACCGTAGAGAGATGCTAAGTGATAAATAAATTAATCACTTAACAAGTATTTACATTGAGAATGGGGGCCAAAACAAAATACATCAAACTCTCCTAGGCATTTTCACGGGGCATAAAGAATGAAGAGGGAAATAAAATTGAAGGCACAAATGCCTTAACCCATTGATGAGAATATAGGGAAAAAGAAACCCTAAAAACTTATTCATTCCTCATCTCTATTTGGCATTCGATATTCTTCATTTTTCTACTATTGCGTGAAGTGGCCGCTATGATCTAGGGTTTGGAGCGTTTGAGCTGCTAATTTTGTCAATTTCTGAGCAATTTACACACAGGTTTTCTAAGGAAAATGCTTGGTAAGTGATTTTTCCAGCAAACTGAGATTTATGACCTCCAGTTTTTTGATGTTTGAAGGAAAAGACGAATTTCTGTGTGTTTTCCTTCAATATAGGTTGCGGCCATGACTATTTTTTTAATTTATTATTCTTGTTGATTCTACTATAACACCCGCTTCTCTGGCCGTCATGCTGATTTTCTATTAAAATTCAAAGTTCTGGGAGGAATGTAGATGATACCAAGCAAATTTTGACACTTTTCCATGTTTTGGGTGTTGCTATGAAAGCTTTCTCCTCATGAGGGTTTGAATTCTGGAAATAATGCAGATTTCCAGGTGCATATTTCTCTTATACAAAATAACTTGGCTTTTGATAGATTTACCCAAAAAAAAAATCTGAATAGTATCACTGTTCTCTTTACATTTTGAGGTTTTTTGAACTCGTGCTTTCTTGGCGGCCATTATTGGGCTTTCTGAAAGAATTGATTTGCTACATTTTATATCAAATCTGACCTTCATGTTGCTTGGACTGATTTTGTTGCTCGCTATATAATTTTTGGTTCTCAGAATTATGAGGATTTTGATTATAATTTCACTTTGTCAACAAAAGGTTGTAACTGTATTTTGGGTATAAAATGTAGAAAGTTGCTCCTTTGTTGATAATTGTATTTCCATTTGCCCTTGCATCTACATAGTCTTTATGGCTACTGAATTTTGAAAGTTCCCTTAGGTTATAGAACAATCACTACATCATTTATTGATTCCATATCCACATGACCCTAGGGTTGTCTTGCCTTATCTTTCTCTTCAAACCCTCCTCACAACAAGTAAATGTCAAAGCTCTGAAACCTATGTTTGTCCTTAATTTTTATTGAAAATCTTTGTGAATAGATCTTTGTTCATGGCCTACTGTAGAGCTTTGGGTAGAGTTGTTCATCATCCCTTTCCCTCTAGCATAGGTGTAATGTCTCTGTCAAGGATGTTCATCATAGCTTGACCATAAAAATCCTTGTCATAGTGATGGTTGTTGCTCTGTGTGATGAAGGATTGCAATCTCTTTGTTCTTATGTATTGAGCTCAAGTTTATAACATATAATGATAGTGTACTGAAAAATGACTCAAAAATTTGTTTATTAGCTATTCTTTTAATTGCCAAACAACCCTAATGATTGCTTGAAAGAATGTGACTGCATTTTACCTTGTTGAGGGCTTCCTTAATGCTACACATTATGTTTGACTGATATGAGGCTCTTCATCAATACTATGACAGCTCAAAACCCATTAACTGTAGAATTATGTGAAATGATCCTTTTGATAGACTGTTGTATTTCTGATTTGTGACTGTAAACACATATCTACACCCCACTATCATTTTGTATTGTACATATTGTTGAGGATGAATGAGCTTTATGGCTATCCAATTGTTGGCAATTGACACTCATCTGGGTTCTATGTGTTGTCATTGATGGCAACACACTTCATGGTAGATATGGCAATCAAGGTAACTGACATTAATATCATCTACATTCAGGGAACTGGCAGGCATGTAACCAACAGAGTTGGAACTGGTATTCTAAGGCCGACATAGGAAATTGATCTGGCAAATGTGGAAGCGGCAATGGTCATATAGTTCTATGTTTATATTTTGTCTAGGCCGACATGTCTCTTATCTTTTGGTATATGATTGTTAGCCGACATAAGGCATTTATGTTTATACATGTAAATGGGTATATAAGTTAGTTTAGTTTGGGTATATAAGTTAGTTTAGTTAGGTCATTTTGGATATATAGAGATGTGATAGGTTATGTAATGTTATGCGAGTGAGATCTTGATCAACATAATGCAAATGTAAAAATCTGTAGTCGGTCTTGGTTATTGGTCTAGAGGATTGGAGAGCAATCTAAGTTACCGGTAAGGAAGGTTACGGTACAAACCGATACAAACAGTTCTTTAATCGAATCTCATCCAGCATGTCAGATGCACATTCAGAGTTTAGATTTTGTTTGTAATTCAGTATTTCATATCTGTAGTCAGTGAGGCTCCTTTGTGATGAGCAGTGTGCTCTAGGTAGTGTTCTTTGCTGCATGTGCATGCCCCTCTTGTAATATTTATTCAGTTGGCCAGTGGATACATATTATGGGTCACCAATCCCACAGTGGTTTTTCCTCTTTGAGATTTTCCATGTATAAATCTTTGTGTTATGGTGTTGACTCTTGTGGTTTCCTTTCTTTTACTTGTTGTTACATTGTTTTATGCATACCAGTTAATAAGTGGATTTGTTAATAAGGTTAAAAATATTGTAACCGACAGAACAATGATTCACCCCCCCCCAACCTCTCAGTGTTCTTAGATCCCAACACAAATTTCCTTGGGTTCAGACTACAAATCATCTTATTGATCTCTGCTCTTTGTTATTATATCTTTCACCTTTTATCGTTACTGACTGCACCTCATTGTGGGACTGCTAAAGGATGATGACTATCTTCATAATTGTTAACAATTTCTCTTAGATGTTTACTATCATGGTCTTCTCTATGATTGTATTTTGAATGTTGAGAATTGCCTTTATAACCTACAACTATGATATCTTATGGGTCTCTTGTGCTTTGGACTGAGTGCATTCCCTTAAGTGCATCAAAACTACATATTACTTCCTTTCTAAAAAATATTATCCAAAGGCTGTTTATGTAAAATATGCTTCTTGTATGCTTAGATTTGATATCTTGACAGTGGTTGCAGTTAATCAGTGATAGTTGTCTTTGATCTTGTTCAAGGTAAGATGCCCACCTTGCCTTCTCTATACTATCTTCTTTAGCTACTTGGATCTATGGTTGCACCTCCATTATAAATATGCTCACTATTATGTTGTTTGTCAATGTTTCATACCAATGAGATTATGATGGTATTCATACCTTGTATCATTGATATATTAATATCTTATTGGCTGTAGGAGATGCTAAAGCCTTAATTTTCAATGACTGCCATACTGTGATATATTCTGACTAAGATCTATTCTTGGACTATAAGGAAATTAAATCTTGTATGGTAACCCTGTGACTCTATCATAGTGTGTTCATTGCATACACCTTTTCATATTGTCTTGAGGCTATACTCTATTTTTAGACTATTGTATTACTTCAAGTGTCTTTTCATGCATGTCCTTTGTGATAATAATGTATACCCCATCACTTTGTGCCTTTGATATTGCTCCTGATCACGCTATCTTTAACCACCCAAAGCTTGTACTCTATTTTCAATACCTATTGTTTTGAGCCTTATGACTATTGAAATGCATCTTTCTAGAATACTGTAATGGCGTCTCTTTGATATTGACACATTAAATGATGAACCTTCCTTCTTAACCAAAATTATTGTGATGATCATGCAATCTTCTTTATCTCTCTTGTACGATGGTCTTCATGAATGAGTTCCCCTCATTTATGATAGTATGTTGGTACTGACATTTAGGACCCTCATGTTCCTATCAGCTTATTTCCATGAGCGATAGGTACTCCTTTATTGTGACTGTCGTAGGAGACAGATAAAGGAAACTTGCATGTTTGTCATAATAATCGGTCCTTAGCATCACAATATGTTGAGCTCAACCCTCATGGGAGCCTATTTTCCCCATATGTTGTTATTATTACATTGAATGAAATAATAAGCAATGAAACTTTATTTGTATCTGCACATTGAACAAATTGTTAGACAAAAACTATGAGCTTTCAGAATTTTTCTTTATCTTCCTATGATACATATAATGATTGGACTAGTATATAATACAATGTAGGAGTAACTTGTGCATGTAATGATGATGTATATGCAAGGATATGGTATTCCGAGATCTAACAGAATCCTCTTATCTCTTTGCAGACACTTGGAGTATCAGGGGACCTCTGCAAAGAAGTTGGATATGAAGCTACTCAACTACAGGGGGTTCGTCATTACGAGGCAATGACGGATCCCTTATCTTTGTTTATAATTTTCTTTTATATGCATCATTTCCTTGTATAATTCATTATGGTAGTCATTCCCACAGATTGTGTGGGAGCATTTCATTTGACATCTATGAATAAAGAAAATGCCTTTTCAAATATGCAATGTTGTATGGCTCTTGTTTGTGAACACTTGCATTTATCTAAATTTCTTTAATGGAATTCTAAAGCATCTTGGTAAAAAAAAATTGAACAACAAAAATGCACCCCTTAAAATTGTAAAACTTAAATAGCTCCACTTGATTGAGCTGAAAAATAAAAAAGGGTAACAGTTTCACTTTTTGTTCATAAAGTGGATTGTTTGGTATTGTTATAAGCTTGTTTGCAACCAATGTCTTAAATGTTGTCTCAATTGGCTCTCCCAATGGAGTGTATTTTCTTGGAGGCTTTGATGACCTTTGAATATTTACTTAATTATTAGAGTTGGATGATCTTGCACCGGGAAAGGTCATCTTTAATTTTACCATATTTGCATCTACTACCCCATCATTAATGGTGTTCTTGTTTTTGTTCCAAAAGCGAGGTTTATCCTTCCCATTTGATTCATCTTTGTTATCCTTGAATAGTTTAATGGTGCCTTGTTCAATAAGGACTTTCTCAACTGCCAATTCCTTTCAATGACCTTTTTAAAGGTGGAAAAACAATCTTTTCTTAATTCATATCCAATGTACTTATTAAATTTTAGAGTAAATATTTCCACCATTTGTTTTTTAGGAATATCACAAGAACATCTACTAGAAAGACTTCTCCATTGTTGTAAGAATGAAGCAAAGGGATCTCCATTTTTCTATTTGGTATTGCATAAAGTATTTACTAGCACATATGTTTCAATATTGTATGAGAAGTGTTGTATGAAAGCTTATGCTAAATCACTCCATGACTTGATTCCAGGAGGAAGTTTGGAGAACCATTCCATAGCTTGTCCACCTAAAATTTGTGGGAACAGTCTCATCAATTATGTTTCTTCTCTTGCTACCTCAATGCAAGCTGTGAAAAATTCTCTTATGTGTGCCTTAGGATCTCCCTTGCCTCTATATTTGTCAAATTTTGGTGTCATGAAATATGGAGGAAATGGAGGCATTGGAATACTTCTATCAAATGGATAAGGACATATGCACTTCATTGTATACTCTTGTTTTGGTGCATTCATATCTACTATTTGTTTTTGCAAATCCTTGATTTATTGTTGCAAGTCATTCTTAGGTGGTGTCTTATATCCTTGAGTTAGTCACATGCCTAAGCCACCAGGTGGAGGAGGAAGGATATAATACATGTATGGATGATATTGATCATAAATGTGTTCATATGGAGGGGGAACATAGTTGTAGCTAGCATATGGACCACTTGGTATGGTGCTATAATGAGGAGCACTAGGTCTAGGTCGATTATATATGTTATGACCATGAGAATAGGAGGTATCATAAGAGTGATCTTGAGTATTGCCCCCAAATATGACATGGGGTCTCCTCGTGTCATGATTTTGAATGTTCCCTTGGGTATAATTATATGCATTGGTATGATATTAGGTGCTATCACGTGTATGGGTATTTCTCCTCCATGCAAGAGGGTGACTATGGGGTTTTTCATGAGAGTTCCCAACAAAATTGGTGTGAGTATGAGTGTTGGTGACTTCAGGTTTTTGAAATAAGGACAAGGGTAACTTAGGCATAAAACGCTCTCTTCTATTACCACCATTATTCCCTCTAAGATTTGCATTTGTTTGATTCACTTGATTTGGATAATCTAAAATTTGTGACAAATCAAAATCATGAGGTAATCTTGTTCCATTTTGTGCCATGAATTGAAAGAAATATTGAGATTTCCTCAACCATTCTATTGAATCTTGGATCAATGATAGTCTCTTCAATGTCTGCAGAGGTGATGGATGCATTGTCATTGGTTGGTATATTACTGTGATTCTCAAATGGGTTGTAAAATTTATCTCCTTCAAACTCATAGGTACGCATGTTGAGAGATCTAAGAGATTCCTCGACTTCTCTTCTAGACTTTTGGGATCGGGTTTCAACCATGAACAAAACCTTGGCTACAATGAAAGATGGAAGAAAATGTGAAGATTATGGAAGACCAAGAGGGATATGAGATGGAAAACAATAATCTGGCTTGGTTGTCTTGTAATGTCCAACAAGTGTAAGTCCAAGATATGTGATCTAAAGTAAGGTGTGGCTTCCAAAGAGATGATAGATCTCTTGATGAGGTAAGTTGACCTCGACTAAAGAGAACCAAATGGGACCCAAGATGATAGATCTGATACGAGCACCACCTAGTGATATGTTGTAGTATGTTTGCAAGATATGATTAGGACCACAAAGAAACCTTTTGAATCTAGCTTCAAAAGTGTGTATGAGGACTGCAAATGATGACTGGAAATGACTAAAAATGTGTGACTAAGCCTTGATAAAATCTGGTCGGCTAAAAATGAAACACTAGGAAGAGTTGTCGTAGAAGCTCTTTGATCTCAAAAAGCAGTGGCATTGTGAGTTCACAGACATGGTTTTAATCCTCTCAGATGCAGTTTATGAATGCACATATGTGTTTTAAACTGATAATGATATTTTACAGTTTTGTGAAACACAGACGCGATGTTGCCCTGCACAAATGCATTTTCTCCCTGTTGATAATTATTGAATTCACAGACATTGTTTTAAGAAACTCAGACATGGCAATATGTTGCGCAGACATCGTTTCAAAATACATATGCATTTTAACTAATTTATGCAATATTATCTAAGTTTTCAAAGAACCAAATATGTGATTCTTCCTAGCATAGACATGACTTTTGAACACAGTTGCAGTTTCATTTGACACAAACATGTTTTATTGGTTTTTTGACAATTTTCTTAGTTTCTGAAACATAAATGTGTTTCTGCCCTGCATAGATGCATTTTCTAATCATAGATGTGGTTTAAACTAACAAAGACATTTGTTTCTAGAAATTTTTTGTAATCTATCCCAAATTTTGCAATTGTTGAGTGTGACCAAATCTTAATGTTGAATGTCTTGTGGAAAGAAAACACAACAAAAAATGAAGACACAATGTCTGAAGGTGTTTTGTCAAGTTTTTGTGTATGTTCAAAAGATTTCCACAAATTGAAGACACTTGAAAACATGCACAACCTAGGCTGAAAAGAGAAACCATTCATTGGGGGCCCTGCGACATAGAAATACCTCAAACAAGCAGACAACTAGAGATTCTAGTAGCACTGACTCCCCCACCATGACACTCACTTCTTAGGCATATCGGATTGTCTTACCTTGAAGATCTAAAGATAATCAAGAAATTACCATCTCAACATGAAAGGGTACATGAGGGGTATCTACAAGGTACGATCCACACACCTTGAACCATCAAATGTAGGGATTTTGGCCTCTAAAACAAAAGGATTTTTAGTACAGGACTCTCTTTCGGGCATCCATATACTCTCTCTCCCTTGAGAGGCTTCCTTCCTATAGAACATAGGTACTGGGGAAGTTAGCATAGGTAGGCAATTAGTACCCATTGTGAAGACTTTCATCCCACATATTTTATATAGCAGATGAGAGGTGACTTGGCCTAAGCCCAATACTGCTTGGGTCATTCCCTCTCATAAGATGGGAGGCAGGTCCTCTAAAAAAAAAAAACAATTTCTCTTACACCCAAGGTCCAATGGAAGTTGAGGGGAGAGGATACTTTTGTTATCACCTTTAGGGTTGAACATAAAGTCTGTAAAAGACACCAAACACTTAAAACAATTTCTTTAACCCTCAACTAAACAAAGAAAAAGATCACTGAAAATGTGTGAGCCTAATTAAAATAGGAATTGAAATGCAAAGACACACACATTAAATTACCCCTACAACAAAATGATTAGTAGTTTTGATAATCACCCCCACCTGCAAGCACACTTAGGTAAATTTTAGAAAATCCAAATCGAAATGTGAAAAGGAGGTCTTCGACAATATGTTTTGTATTTTGAATCGCTGCACCACTTTTGTTAGTCCAAGCAAGGGGCTAGGACAAAGAAACCAAAATCTAAAAACCCTAAAAAGGAAGAACCAAAACCCAAAATTAAAAATTGAAAATGCAAAAAAAAGTAGAAACCCACTTATACCTTACACAAACCCAGCAATACTGAACATAGACGAAGAGATATCTAAATCCTACAATGAAATAATTATAGAACATAGATGTGAAATTTGAATGCAGACGCAAAATAGATGTCATAGACGCGAAAATATCAAAGATCCTACAAAACCAGAAACATAAAACACAAACATGAAATAAAGATGCACAAATGCAAAAAAATTCACAAACGTGAAAATAAAGATTGCAAATGTGGAAAGTCCTGGAACCTACCAAAAAAATTATAAGAGAGACATAGATGCGGAAAGATGATATCCAAACGTGGTATCACTTGTAATCGTTGCTGATTCGACCTACCACTCGACCAAAAAGACTAAAATTGCAAAAAGATGTTAGAAATTAAGGGACAAGAGTCCCACCACGCATGCCAAAATGTATACGATGAAAAATGATGCTGATAAACTATTGCAAAACCAAAAAATATCCGACAACAAAACCCTAGTTCTACAACAAAAGAATTCAACATACATCAGTGAAGAAACCTAAGAACATACAAATCAATAAATGAAACAATAATACCATTCACATGCCAAGTAGGGTTTGATCCCCATTTGTCTCCTATCTCCATTGATATTGTTTGATATATTTTCCCTCGGATTTTGTATGTGCACAAGAGCTCAACAAAGAATGGATTGTGGTTGTGAAGTCGCTTGATCGCTAGAAGGCTTGATTGCATATGTCATTAGATTATTGGATTAGGATTGTGAAAGGAAGAGAGTATCCTCTTATATAGAACACACTTTAGAAAATGGAGGGATAAGATAAAGAGGTCAAAGAATAAATGGTAGGCTAGGATTAAAGGGTAGGTAGAGAAATAGTAAAATATGAAGGGTGTAGGTAAGATAAATGGCATGTGTCATGGAGGGAAAAAGCTAATAAATTAATTAGATAAATAAATATTTATTTAATTAATATAAGAAGTGGGACCAATTAAATAAATAAAGTATTTATTTAATTGAGAGAAAGGATAATTTAAATAAATAAAAATATTTATTTAAATAAGGAAGGCTAGAAGAGGAAATTAAATAAATAAAAATTTATTTAATTAATAGAAGCCTTAAGATAAAAATAATTATTTAATTATGATAGGACAATTTTAGGTTTCTACAATTTTAATATAGTTTTTTTATAAAGTAAACACTATAATTTTTTTTTTATAGATAATATAGGTTTTTATTAAAATAGAAATTGGAAAGTTACAGCTACAAACAGGAAAAAGCAATTTCTGCCAAAACCACCCAGCAAAAACCATCCATCCAAAACTAGCCCACCCAACCATACATCACCCACCCAAAATCATCTTTACAAACCACCAAACAATGCCTACAGAATCGCTCAAAATAATTTTGCAACCAGACGATATTGTGTAGTAATGAATACATTGAGTTTGAGTTTAACACAGACCAGAGTATACAAAAACAGGGAATGAACTCCCAAACTAAAAACCACTATGAGAAAGAAAATTAAGAATAATTACCCTAGACAATTACTAGGGTCTATCCATCATCCACCTTTCACTTCCTTGGCCTCAATCACTTGCATGCCAACTTCCTCCTATTTTTCTTGGCGTAACACTACCTCAATTTCCATCAATTGAACGAAAACTTTCACCCTCTCCGCACCTCCTCTTTGTAACGATCTTTCACACCATCTTCCCACCACCTCACAAAGGGAATGTAATTCCCTTCGACCACTCAATGAAAGTCCACCATGCCCTCACAAACGTCAAATCCATCTCCCAACATTTCCCATTCCAGAAATGACTCCATGCCCTAATGAAACTTTGCAGTAACAATGACCTCCAACACCCTTTGAACTGGTTCTATGGTGTTATCCAAGTCCAACCCCCACACCATGATAAGGGAGTACACGTCCATGTTAGTCCTATATCGGTGCCCCACAACCCCCAAGTCTTCATCCAAAATAAACTGCACACTCTTCATCAAGTGTTCATCATTGTAGAGGAACATGTTCCTCAGCCTCCTTTCCAAGACAAGGCCCCAAAATGAGCACAATTGCTTCTTGGTTTTCAGTTATGTTAGCCTCTATTGCACCTTATATCACAGTAATGTCACCCTCAAATCCCCTATACCGAAAGAACTCCACAAAAAAATGAACTTTTGAGAAAGCTTATTGATGAATCCACTTGGAGTTAAACACAAAGATCAAAAATCCTCATAAATGCAATTCTCATCACTAACCGCCGCCATTTCAGGCTCGTTTGACATTAGTTACAGGCTTGAGAACATCAGGCTAAAACAAAGATATTAATAGCATGTTCTTGCAGCAATAACATAAACTTCCTCTACCAAAGTACAAGTGTGTAATCCTCGAGCTAGGTTGTCCAAGGTACTACCTCATCATCACTACCCCAACATCTAGTCACAAAAAGATCCAACTCACATGTCACATTGGACAGTAGGTTCACCACCCCATTTTTTTCCCTTTTTATATGTGAGATTTGAAAATCCTCAAAGGAGCATCACTTTTAGCAGATAATCGAAATGAATTTGTTTATATGCCAGCTTGGTGAGGAACCTTTCACAATTGCATCGACAACAACTTTTGAATCCTCTTCTAAATGTACCCTCAAGATGTTAATATTGCTAGCCAGCTCAACGACAAGTAAATTTGCCTACACCTCTGCCTCATTATTCATGCCATCTTGCAACCTTTGAGCTCCTTTAAGAAACACCTTACCATCCACATCACGGGCCACACAACCGACACCTAAAATTATCGGGTTACCTATAGTGCCACTCCCTACACCATCTATCTCTTTTGAATAACAATAGATCTCTTTGATATAGCGTAGTTTATTTAATGATGATTTGATGGTATCTTATTATGTACTAACCTTATCTATGATGATGATGATCACATTATTGCTTGATTAATTGTGAGTGTCTTCTACTATCTTCCTGATAGGGACAATTTCACATCACTCATTATGAGTAGGATGTGTCAATGCGATTCTTTATCACTTGCATGTATTATATATATTGTATATGTTGTATCATGGCTTTGTGGATGCAGGATTTGTAGGTACCAGACATCGTCTCCACATGGCTTCATAGGTACCAATGACAAGTTCATCGGAGTTGACATGAAATCCCACCCTATACTCTAGGTTTAAGTTGATTACCCTTGTCGGTTTAGTCTTGGCGCAAGTCGTGGTTAGTGTAAATGTTTTCTTGGTTTATTCTCTGGTGGTTTGCTTGTTGTAGTATGTTAATTATTTTAATTGGCTATTAATTAATTAATTAATTAATTGATTTATATAGTTTAATAATTTTAAATTAAATAAATATAGTAATTAATAATAAAGTATGATTAAATTAATATTATTATTTATTAATTATTTGTGGTATTTATTTATAACGGGCTTTTATAATTAAATAGTATTTTATTCTTCTTACCTTGGGTTTTGCAATGTTTGGTAAGAAATATATTATTTTACAATATTCTGATTGGTGGATATTTTCTATAGTTTATGCTTTGATTTTCTATTTATTGGCTTCCTGAGTATTTTGTCGGGTTAGCATTTTTAGGTATTCTTCTGCAACTTGGGATTTTTGGCTTGGATTCTTGGAGATTTTGTTCTTGGCTTGGATTTTGGAGGCTTTTGGTTTGCTAAAGATTTTCTGGAGTTTGTGTTTCTTCATTCGTTTCATTTCATAATGCAAGGTGTAGGTTGGAGTCCTTTGTCCCTTGATTTCTTAGTTTCAGATTGGTAAAGATTGTATCCACCGTGTCTGATTTGTTTTGGGAGATGGGAATATCATTTATAATATTTTTCCATGGCTTTGATTTTGGAATTATTGGGTTTTGGTTTCAATTGTTTAGTTTTGGATTTTGGGATATAGCTGTGTGTGCATTGTCGTGAATGCACAACCTGTAAAATATATTATTTTCCTTTGATCTGCTTATTGTCCTCTTAAGTAATGATATTGTTTGAATGATAATGCTTCCTTGAATCTTTTTTAGTGTATGTTTACCTTTGTGAAGTTTGGATGTAAATTTGAGCAAGAGATGTCTTTGTTTTGAGGGTTCGTGGAGGTGTTTTGCCTCTAAGTCTGAGATATGCTTTAGATCGGATCTCTTTGGTTAATTTTTGTTGTTTGGAGTATTTAGTACCTTCTTGAAGCTCATTTCAATGCATCTTTAATAACCTTGGTTTTTTCATTTATCTCCTTTTATGTTTTTGGCAAATGGGTTTCCATACTTAGACCACTTTAGTGAATGTATGCACCAAACTGTTGATTTTAGTGTTTTGATCTGTTTGGAGGTCTATTTGAAGTATGTTTGATTTGGGATTGAACTAGAGGAAATTTGAGGGAATGATCGATGTTTTCTAGTATTGATAAATTTATTTTGAAGTCCTCTTATGATTTCGTATTATGTTTTGATATCATTATTGTGCTATGGCATTGCTAGACCCTCTTTCATGTTGATGCACCTTGTTATAGAGGCGATAGTTGAGATTCTTGAGCTAGCAGGTAGATAGGCCTTGTTGTGGATTATTTTATTATTCCATGATTGATTTTTATGGCTTTATGATAGTCCTTGTTGTTTTTTTTATCATTCTAAGATTTAGGTGCATGCAAGGGGGAGAGTGGGATTCTTAGTGAGTGACTGGGATCACATGGAGTGGGCTGCCAGGTGTACCCGGGGTCTATATCACTAGGTATCTCATGGGAAGTTTTCCATTGTAACAAGTGATAAGTTAATTAATAATTATTTGGGTTTGGGTAGAATATTTAATCTTAATAAGCTAATAAAATTATGTTGGCCCCTTTGCCTTGCCCTGTGGTGGAGACCGGGATAGGACTAGGAAGGCCTTGGTAACCCCGGTAAGATAACATTCCTCACTCCATAAAGGGAGATGGATCCACATGTGATTTGGGATAGTTGGGACCAGTGCCTAGGTACCCACATGTTGCATGTGATGACACTATCTTCCCTACATATAGGTCCTATTGCCTTAAGCTTTGTTTTCATGTGTTGCCTTTGGAGGTATCGTTTTAGATTTTATGTTTTCTATCCATGTTTGTATTGGTATTCCTTTGGTTGTTAGGTGTCAGCCTAGATCTAGAGTATGAGTGGGATCTTGTGTCATCTCCTAGCATGAGGGGTGGTTCCTTCAGTTCCACATGGTCGGGTGGTTGGTGCTTTTCAACCATTGGGATGTTCTTTATTGGATGCTTTGCTTGGATGTGGATCTCTTATCTCTTCAGCTTGGGGTGGATGCTAGGAATGGATGCTTGTAGCAGATTGATTTATATAATTATGACATTTGTAGATATTGTTTCATTATTTAATTGAGAGGAGAACTATGTTCCTTGATGTAAAAGGATGTTGTATTCATTTAAAAAGGTAGATTGTAAACTAGGTGAACTTAATTGTGTATCATGTGATATTGGTTTATTAATAGAGAAATGAAAATAAAATGGAATTGGCTCTATGGTTATGGAATTAAGGTTATACATTTGGTATCAAGTGATAAGTTATATTAGAATTGGATTATGATGTTATATTATGAATAAATGATTTACATGTACTTAGATGCTTGTAATGGAATCATACTTGAAATAGAATGGATTTATGTTATTGTTGTATTAGTTTAGATTCCATAATTATCATCTAGGAGGTAGACTAATAAGTGAAATAATCTTAAATAAATGGAATGAATATAATGTAGGAATTATAGCCGATTATTAATATCATGTAGATATGATGTCATTCATGTGATTGCATTGAAAGATAGGAAAGATTTGAGATTCTTGCGTTAATGCATTTAGGATTCAAGATAACGGATAATGAACATGTAGTTAGGAAATGGATAAGGGTTTAATCACATTTGGATTTGGTTATAAAATAAGAGGGATGGTATATGTAAGCTTAGTAGCTGGATGTATTCATGAATGATCATGTATGCATAGAAAGGATAGCTAATATTGGAGTTAGTATGTTATTGGATCATGGTAGTAATTGTGTTACCATGTTTATGATTATATATTATTGACTATGGTTAGATTAGGTGATGACGTTGAGATGCCCTAGGGGAAGCTAATGTTAAGTTGTGTTTATTTCTTCTTGCATATCATATTTGGTGATTATATTCATGTTGGCAAAAGATGATATTTGGTTAATGGATGTTCATAGTGTTAGACAGTTCAGATAATTGGAAGACAGCTAAGAGGGGGGGTTGAATCAATTGTCATAGATTACCGGAAGTATTAGCAATTAAAACTTTAATACAGAACCCAAAACATTAATACCGTAATAGAAGATAAACCAATTAAGCATAAACAATAATCACAGAATAAATACCATCCACATGACACCAATATTTGTATGTGGAAAACCCGGTAAAGGGAAAAACCATAGTGGGAAGCCTACCCACAGTCAGATAATACTTCTATAGTAAGTATGTGAATTACAATGAAGGGGAATGCACTTGCAGGAAGGCCAACAACCTAGAGCACACTTCTCATCACAAAAGGAGCCTCATTGACTACATATAAATCCAGACTACAATCCAGAGAAGTGTTGATTTGCAAAAGATAGCATCTCCTATGCCAGAGTATAGTTTCAGTTAAGCTCAATATCGGAGGACTAAATCCTCTTACACAAACCCAATTCGGTCTCCAATGATTGACCAACTCCTTTGCCTGAATGATATTACATTATTCACACATTACATTCCTTGACCATGACCTCTTACATTAACCATGATGATCTACAATGAGATCTTACATCTTATTTATACAAACCCTTGACCATAAACAATCAGGTCAGCCACTAGATAATACACCAATTACATAATTACAAACCATGTTGGCCTTAGACCAAAACAAATAATATCAACACATAAGCCATCCCAGAAATACATTAATAGGTCCTATCCACACGTTACATTAATGCTGGTCCATAAACTAGATCAACCAGGACCAAGTATAGGTCCACATGCTTCAACAATGATCTCCAACTGCCAATTATTGAACATGATCACCAACAACATCCTTAAACTCCATTAGACATTGCACCAATACCACTTATGAAATTTATCAAAGATCTCCACCAAAATATCTGTCAGTGAAACCCTCACCGAAACCAAAAACCAATCTTCTAAGCAAGCAAGCTAGCATCCAATCACTAGACTAAAACCAACTAATCAAATATGAATATAAGTATCATGAAAAAGCCAATTCCATCACTAGATTATACCGGAGTTTACCAGATCATGCCGAATCCAAGTTAACTAGAAACCACTCATCCTATCGAGAATAGAAGGGTGTCGGTAAAGCATCCAAACAGCTAGTGTTGACATCAATGACAAAACATCAATGCAACACATAATCAATTCCACCAAATGGCCAACAATCTCCCCCTTTGGCATTGATGGCAACACTAGATGTGAAAAACATCTACGTACCAAGAAATGCCAAACAAATCTCCCCCTATGGAAGACAACCAACAATCATCTACATATAGGTTTGAATATCAATATCTCTCCCCCTTTGATATTTACTTTTTCACATTACTATCTCTCCCCCTTTGACATTAATGCCAGAAATCTAACAGAAATATCAAAGCAAAAAACATAAGCCTCTGAATCTCAAAGTTTACTACTCCCCCTAAGGAATAGCATCCCACATCAGTGCCAAATGAATAGTATCTCTAATAATGCATGTCGGACTGATGCCAAACCGCATCAATCAAGTCTTTGTCAGAGGGGCAGAAACCCCTAATCTGTCTCTCAGGTACTCAAATGATTCCTTGGATAAAGGTTTAGTGAAAATATCCGCAATCTATTCTTTAGTGTTCACATAAACCAGTCTAACTTCATTTAATTCCACCTTCTCCTTCAAAAAGTTATACTTGATAGATATGTGCATTGTCTTAGAATGAAATACCAGATTATTTGATATATCAATAGCAATAGAGTTATCATAGTGAATAACTACCGGTGCATCACAATCTACCTTTATATCCTTCAACATTTGCTTCATCCATAACACTTGTGTACAGTTAGTTGCAGCAACAACATACTAAGCTTCAACAGTGGATAAAGAAGTACATGATTGTTTCTTGCTGATCCATGAAAACAACTTCTTTCCAAGAAAGAAAGCTCCACCAGAAGTACTTTTCTAGTCATCAACATCTCTAGCCCAATCACCATCTATATATGCACATAAAGTAAAGTTATCATCCTTAGGGTACCACAAGCCATATTCTGATGTACCTTGCAAGTATCAAGCCTAGTATGAGTTAAATAGAGAAGACCTGCAATCATAGATTTGTATCTTGTAGGATTTACCGGTGTAGAAACATCTTTTATTGTCAATTTCTCACTTGTAACCATAGGTGTACTTACCAGTTTAGAATCTCCCATACCAAATTTATTCAAAAATTCCTTAGCATATTTAGTTTGATAGATAAAAATGCCTTTGTCAATCTGAGTAATATGCAAACCTAAGAAAAATTTCATCTCACCAATCATATACATCTCAAATTCTTTCTCCATATTCTTAGAAAATTCTATGCATAATTTATCTTCACCTCCAAAAATAATGTCATCAACAAATACTTCAACAATCAGTATATCATCATCAGTGATTTTATAATGTAAATTACTGTTAGCACTGCCCTTAGTAAAACCAAGCTTCAAAAGATATTTATCCAACCTTGCATACCAAGCTCTAGGTGCTTGTTTCAATCCATATAAAGCTTTCCTTAACCTGCAAACCATATTTGTGTTATCTGATAGTGAAAAACTATTAGGTTGCTCAATATAAACTTCCTCATCAAGATCCCCATTCAAAAATGCACATTTAACAGCCATTTGATAAACCTTGTAGTTTTTATAAGCAGCATAGGCAAGAAATAATCTTATAGCTTCAATCCTAGTTGCCGGTGCAAAAGTCTCCACATAATCAATTCCTTCCTTCTGAGAATATCCTTTACAAACCAATCTATCCTTATTCCTTATAACTTGACCCTCCTTATTCATTTTATTCCTAAAAACCCATTTAGTTCCAATAACATTTTTATTTTTAGGCCAGGGAATCAAAGTCCATGTGTTATTTTCTCAATCTGATCTATTTTTTCTTCCATAGATTTTAACCAAAATTAATCTTTACATGCCTCAGTTACTGATACTAGTTCAACTTGTGAAATTAAACATACCTCATTAGTTGTCAGTCTTCTTCTTGTCATCACTCCATTGCTCTTATCCCCAATGATTTGATCTTCAGAATGACTCAATCTCACATACCTAGGAGTCTTCTGACTCTTTGTTCCTCTTCCTTGTTCTTCAGTACTGTAGAATTATCTGATGTTGTCAGAGTGACTAGTTCAACTCTTTGTTCTGGTAAAGGTGCTACTGGTTTAGATATAATCATTTCCACTATCGGTTCCTTCTCATAAATTTTGATTTGAATTTTGTTTATCTCATCTACTTTAACATTAGCACTCTCCACAATTCTCTGTAATCTCTTGTTATAACATCTATATGCTTTTCTTTCATTAGAATAACCAAGAAATATGCCTTCATCCCTTCTAGGTTCAAATTTCCCAATAGTATCATCTCTCCTAATATCACGTTTACTACCAAAAATTCTAAAATACTTAATTATAGGTGTATTGCCAAACCATAATTCATAAGGTGTCTTATCGGTTTCTCCTTTGATATGTACTCTGTTGAATGTATAAACCACTATAATCACTGCTTCTCTCCAATAGATATGAGGTAGACTTGCTTCCATCATCATTGTTCTAGCAGCATCCAAGATAGTTTTGTTTTTCCTTTCCAAAACTCCATTCCGTTCAAGTGTCCGGGGAGCAAAAAATTGTCTTCTTATACCATACTTGTCACAAAAGTTATTAAACTCATCGGATGTGAATTCTCCACCATGATCTGATCTCAAACATTTAATCTTCAATCTTGTCTCAGTTTCCACTTTAGCCTTAAAGATTTTAAACTTTTCAAATGCTTCAGATTTTTCTCTCAAAAAAGTAACCCACATCATTCTAGAATAATCATCGATGATTAGCATGAAATGTCTATCACCATGAAAACTTTTAACTCTACCAGGGCGACACAAATCAGTATGAATAAGATCAAGAACATCATTTGATTTATCTTGTATACTCCTAAAAGAGGTTCTGACCTGTTTACCCATTTGATAATTTTTACATACTGGATTATAGGGCTTCATAATCTTAGGTATATTTCTAACAGCCTTAGTTGAACTGATCTTCACAATGCAATCAAAATTCACATGATATAGCCTTTTATGCCATAACCAACTCTCAACAATCTGTGTAATCAAACATGTCTTCTCACCAAAGTTCAAATGAAATATGTTACCTTTTATCTGTGTACCGGTTGCAATCTCCAAGCCATATCTGTTAATGATTTTACATTTCCCATCCTTGAACTGTAATTGAAATCCCTTATCTACCAATTGTCCTACACTCAAAAGATTATGCTTTAAACATTCAACATAATAAACATGTTCAGTATTGTTCTTACCATCCAATGATATAGTTCCTTTTCCTTTAACCATACATGCCTTGTCATCTCCAAATCTAATTAGTCTACCATCAAATACTTGCAAAGATAGAAACTTCCCTTTATCTCTAGTCATATGATGTGAACAACCACTGTCAATTACCCATCCATCCTTGTCCTCAATTTTAGCAACAAGTGCCTTCTCCTCAGGTACATTCTCTTCTAGTGCCAAATCGTCTTCCTTGATAGCTAGGAACACCCATTCCTTCCCATTGCCAAATCCACTAGTATATTCTTTTGTTTGTTCATCATCTAAATCAGTAATGCCTTCCTCATCTGCTATGTAGCATGATTTGTCTTTGTATTTCTTGAATCTATACTTGTTCTGATATCCAGGGTTAGGCTTAAGTGATCTTTTAACTCTTTCTTTAAATCTTGAATTTCTTTTAGGACATCTAGATGCAAAATGACCAATCTTATTGCATGTAAAACATTTAAAAGGTGCCTTTTCTTCATACTTACTTCCTACTGATACTTTCGATACTCCTCTAGCAAATAGTGCTTCAAGTTTCTCAAACTCATCATCTTCTCTCTTCATATCTTCTAATTCTTTTGCATATAAAGCTTTCCAGTCTTGCTTACCAATTGTAGATGTAGATGCATGAAAAGAAGGTTCGGTCTTCACACCTCCATAAGGTCCAAATTCCTCAAGCTCAAAAGCAGATAGTTTCCCAACCAAGGTATCTCTATTGACAGATGTATTAGCCATTGTTCTCAACTCATTAATAGTAGTAGCCTTCATTTTGTAAGTCGGTGGTAGGGCTCTCAAGATTTTAGAAACAATCTCATCTTCGCTCAGAGTTCCACCACAACATTGAATTCCCATAACAATCTGATTTACTCTTTCCATGAATGTAGTAATCCTTTCATCTTCTTCCATCTTCAAGTTTTCATAACTCACCTGGTAACCATCAAGTTTAGCAATCTTCACTATAGGGTCACCTTCATTAAGACTCTGCAACTTATCCCATATAGCCTTTCCAGATGATTTGCCTGTTAATCCATTATTTGCTGATCAAAAAGTGCACAAAAGAAGGCTTCTCTTGCTCTACAATCATTCTCAACCTCCTTATCCAGGTTTTCTAGAGGAGGATTGCCAGATCCCAGATTATAGCATGTGACACCATTCTATGTGATCTCCCAAAAATCCTTTCCAAGATATCTTAGATGAGTCTCCATATGAATCTTCCATACTATATGATTTGTTCCTTCAAGCCTCGATATATCCCTTCGAAAGATAGCTCCAAAAGAACTGGATGAACTTGAACTATTAGTCACCATAGGATCTTCCTCAAGAAGTTAAGCTTTTTGCAGAGAGGACCAAATCTCCTATACCAATTGTTAGATATTTCAGATAACTGGAAGACAATTGAGAGGGGGGGGGGGGGGGGGTTGAATCAGTTGTCACGGATTACTGAAAGTATTAGTAATTAAAACTTTAATACTGAAACCCAAAACATTAATACCAGAATAGAAGATAAACCAATACCATCCACATGACACCAAAATTTGTACATGGAAAACCTAGTAAAGGGAAAAACCACGGTGGGAAGCCTACCCACAATCAAATAATACTTCTACAGTAAGTATGTGAATTACAATGAAGGGGCTTGCAGTTGCAGGAAGGCCAATAGCCTAGAGGACACTGCTCATCACAAAAGGAGCCTCATTGACTACATATAAATCTAGACTATAATCTAGAGAAGTGTTGAGCTGCAAAAGATAGCATCTCCTATGCCGGAGTACAGTTCTGGTTAAGCTCAATACCGGAGGACTAAATCCTCTTACACAAACCCAATTCGATATCCAATGATCAACCAAATCCTTTGCCTAAATGATATTACATTATTTGCACATTAAGTTCCTTGACCATGACCTCTGACATTAACCATGATGGTCTACAATGAGATCTTACATCTTATTTATACAAACCCTCGACCATAAACAATCAGGTCGACCACTAGATAATAAACCAATTTCATAATTACAAACCATGTCAGCCTTAGACCAAAACAACTAATATCAAAACATGAGACATCCTGAAAATACATCAATAGGTCCTATCCACATGTTACATTAATTGATGCAGAGGTAGCAGTAGTAGGGTGGCAAACCCCCACACACACACCTTTTACTCCTTCAATCTCAAGCCCTCAAAGGCTTCAATTCACACCAACCTCAAATTTGAACTTTTACCTCTTACAAGGGTTAGTACACTCTTTCACAATGTTCTTATGTCCTAACAAGACCTTTCATCACCTTCTTGTTGCACAAGGGCAATAACTTTGCTCTTTACCCCCAATCACACCTACTCGGCTACTAGCCCTGTTTTCCTGCTTTTTTGGACTTTACTCCAAAAAGTGCCAAACAATGTCCCAAAAATTTTTTAGTTTGAGACACCCTTTTTGAACCTCTATCAAACTCCAAATAATCAAAACTCCAACTTGCTCCAGCACTCCTAGGCACCTACTTGGGTCACATACTTAATTGATCAAGTTAGGCCTAGGTTACAAAGAAGGTGTATGGGAATGGGATCACAAGAAGGATCCAATGCTTTAGAGGGATTTTACAATGTCTAAATACACTAATTCCTCCATCTAACTCAATTTCCCACTATTGTGCATCTTGCTATTAATCATTCTCTAACTGTTCTAATCTAAACCCTTACAAAGTTTAGACTAGGGCTTGGTGGCAAAAATACCAAACCATCTCCTCTGACCTCGCCCATTTGGAATCTCATAATACACACTCCTAACTTGCATTCTACCAATGGTCATTGAAAACCAATGGCTAGATTTCAAGTTAGGACACCATCTTTGCAATAACCCTGAAAATAGAGGGTTTCGGACCTGTAGAGAGTAAAATGACAATATCTTCCTTCAAACACCACTTCAAGGGGTCAGACTAGGTTCATCTAAAAGGTAACTCAGTGCTCTTTCCTACCAATCCAAACTTCTATGAAAAAATTCAATTCCCTGTATGAACAGTACATAAATGTAACACAGTTCTGGCAAAATCAGATTTGTTTATTGAAAATACTCCACCAAACTTCTCAAAACCATAAACAACTATCAACAACCTTTATTCTTCTATTGTACAAGCATATCTAGACTCCTCTCAATGACCACAACTAACTTTTAAATGGTTATGACCATTGGAAGAAAGTTACACTCCTACCGACAACTTTGAAAAGTTGCTTGACAATAATGACAATAATTTTGCAACCTTTTGCAACTTTGATCACTAAACACCTAGACCTTGTCAAACACATACAAGGTCACCATTAGGTTTCAAAACACCTAAGGCAACATCCTAGGTCCATCAAACACAAAAATTCATAATTCAAGCCCACATGGCCTAATAGACCTTTAGGTTTATATATGCACCTGAGAGGTTATTGACCACACAAAGGGAATTTTATTACATCAAGGGTGATCTTTAAGGTCCAACCCATTATTGCAAAAAAAGGAAACACAATACAATCACTAAACACCCCTAAGTCATGGAAACACTATGAAAAGTAGAGGTGTCCTACACCATTAATGTCGGTCAATAACCTAAATCAATCGGGACCAAGTATAGGTCCACACGCTTCAACAATGATCTCTAATTGCCTAGTCTCAAACATGATCACCAACAACATCCTAAAACTCCATTAAAAGAAGCACCAATACCACTTATGCAATTGATCAAAGATCTCCACCAAAAGCTCTACCGGTGAAACCCTTGCTGGAACCAGAAACCAATCTTCTAAGAAAGAAGGATAGTATCTAATCACCAGACCAAAACCAACTGATCAAATATGAGTATAAGTATCATGAACAAGCCAATTCCATCACCAGATTATAGCGAAGTCTACCGGATCATGTCGAATCCAAGTTAACCATAAACCACTCATCCTACCAAGACCAGAAGGGTGCCAGTAAAGCATCCAAACAGCTAGTGTTGACATCAATGCAACACATAATCAATTCTATGAAATGGCCAACACATAGAACGTGAGTTGTTATTTGTGTTAGTTGCATTAGTTGATGTTTTAAAAAAAAAATTCTCTATTTTCTTGTTAGTTAGTGTATTTTCTCTAGGGTATTTTGGCGGGAATTGCATTACCTATCGAGGCCCCATCAAAATTAATCTTAACCCACCCCTTCTCCAACTTAACCCACACATCATCTAAGACCCTTCCATCACTAGAAGAAAGATTAACCCTAGAAAGCCCATGAACTGGCCTAAATAAGCTTATCAACCATGCTAAATGGGTGTTTCATGAAGTTGTGGCTCAAATGTCAACAAGGACACTACTTATGATATAGCCCTTTCAACCCTATCACATAATACCTCACCTGATTCTTCCTTATCTTGGAAAATACATTTGTCTCTCTCTTTCTAAATCCCCCACACGATAATTGAGGGTGAAATAGACCAAATATGAGAATACATCGATTTCCTTTTCTCTTCAAACCAACTCTTAAAGAGATCAACCACCTTCAACAGTAGAGGAATCTCCCATGAAATTTTTTGTAGTAAAAATTGCTTGACATTCTAAGCCATCTCACAGTTTAATAGCAGGTGGTCTAAAGATTCATTATCTTCTTTGCACATTACACACTGGAAAGGGTCGTTAAACCCCAATCTACTAAGTTTGTCCCATGTTAAAATTTGCTCCTTCATAACCAACCAAGCAAAAACACCAGCTTTTGGTAAATAATGAGAACTCCAACAAAGTTTAATTGGCCAATCCTCAATAACCATGAACTTCTCAACCCTCTTATATCCTAACTTAACTAAGTATATCCCTGACTTTGAGCCACACCATTTCAAAATATCATCTTTGGGTGAGAGATATGGTCTATATTCACTCAGAATACCCTCAAAGATGGCATGTTGGGGGGAGATAAAGGAAGCGTATTGATATCCCTCCATCTCCACTCATCCAATCCATTCCTTTGTACTTTCTCCATGTAGTCACTAACCTTAGACCCCCAGTGTAGCTCCACCACTTGTTTGATTGCCTCCACTTCAGCTCTCAAAGAAAGGGTTGGTTTTCCTTCCCATGAGTCTTTCTAGAAATTAGCTTTCTCCCCATTCCCCAGCTGCCATGTAATGTGCTCTGTAATAACTTTCCTACAGGAGACAAGAAAATTCCAAATAGTTGAGCCTCGAGGGGGATCCTAAATAGTCAGAATCCATTCCATGTGGGGGGAATCCAAATATTTATGCATCAAGATTTGAACCCACTTTTGATTAGGTTTTAGGTACATGTGCCAGTTCAGGTTTTTAGGCCTACACCACCTGATTCTTTAGCTTGACATACTTTGTCCCAAGCCACAAGTGGAATCTTATCCTAATCACTTTTCCCATTCCAAATTTTTTTCTCATACACTGATTAATACGTTTAACTACTTTCTTAGGAATGTTCAAGCATGTCGTAGAGTAAATTAGAATTGCAAACAAAACTAATTTCAATAGTAATAATCTACTTGCCGAAGTGAGCCATTTTCCCTTCTTGTAGTGTCATAAAATTGTGACCCCTGCAATTTGCGACCATGTTAGGGTCTTCACATTGGCGATTTGAATCCCCAAGCCAGATCAGAGACTCGAGACTTGCTCATCCCTAGAAACTATACTTTTTTTGCCCTTTGCACTATCTGAACCTACTTCTTGTCCTGAGACAAGGGTAGGATAGGGGTGTGGTGCCCTTGTCCCTACCCTATTTTGGGTTCCCCTCTATCCTATCTTTGCATTGGCCTTTACATAAAGAGGGAAAACTTTCCCTATGTCAGACTATGATGAAAAATCAGTCAATTAACTCTAATTGATGAATATATAAGTCACATTTGTCTTCTCATTTGCATAAGTTCAAGAGGTGATAGGTTGGATAAGCGAAGAGTGGGCATAAGTTCAAGCAATCAAGAGCATTCAAGCATTCCTTTCCAGCATTGAGTATTCTCAAGTCTCCAATCAAGACTAGGTGTTGCATTCAAGTCAAGGATTCAACCATTGAAGAGGAGATCCCTTTCAAAATTCAATTTCACTTAAGCAATTCTATCTATAGCCTCCCTTGAGGTGAATTACATTTCATTCTTTCATTTACATTTACTTGCAAGTACTTTCTTTCATCATTTGGTAATTCCAAAATTGGGGTTTGACTTGAAGGCAAACCCCCAATCCCAACCCTTTTCCTCTCTTTTCTATGTGTAGGTTGTAGGTGCACAACTTTGTTTGCAGATTTGGACTCTATTTGCATAGGCGAAAAAACCCTTTTTGTTTCGCGGATTTTTCGGAGGACTATGTGCACTTTCAGCACGGTCCCTACAACTTTTCCTCAAGTTCATAGGGTAGCTTCGCCTCGACATATTATAGGTAGATCCAGGTGCACAACTTCATCTCACGCTTCTATTTCATGTTATAATCAGTTCTTGCTACTTTTACACTTAGTCTCACAACACATAATTCAATCATTTTCCATTCTAAAAATGGGGTTAGCTTGTCATTTCTATCTCATTATCAATTCATTTAGTATTCAAACTCTTCCCTAAGAGATTGGATCTAGTGAATTTCCCCCCTCTTTTAATGTAATATGGATAAAGTGTTTGAAGGGAAATCTACAATGAAACTTTCATCTCTCCTCGGAGGGAAGAAAAACTTTCCTCTTGATCTCTCCATCATTCACTTTTCACCACAATACATTTTGGTTAACCCGACGTGAAGCATGCTTTATTCTAAAAATAATTGCATATTTTTCATTTACAAGTTTAATTTTCTGCAAACTTGGTGGTTAATTCATTCAAAACCCTAGTTTTTAAAATTGAAATTGAACTTGTGTTTTGTAAAAATTGTTTGCTATTGTCTTAGATCTGAAAAATTGCTTTGCTTGTCAAATTCAATTTCTTCATTGTCCAAATCAATTTATAAATCAAATTCACAAAAATTAAGAGGTTAATTGTCAAAACCCTAATTTTCAAAAATCATCTTGAAATTGTGCAAAAATTGAATTTCCATTTAATTTTCAGATTTGTGACTGTTTTCAAACTTATCTTCTATCCTAAAATTCAAAATTTCAATTTCCCTCCTTTTTCAAAATTCAAAATTTCAAAAATTAAGTGGTTAGGTCCTAAAACCCTAATTTTCAAATTTAATTGGATTTTGTGCAAATTTCAATATATTTCAATCAATTTCAGTTTTCTAAACATTTTTCCAAGGTGTCCCTATCCTATCCATTAGGTTTGACCCTTTTCAAAATTGTAATTCAATTCCTCTTTTTTCTCAAAACCCTAATAGGGTCCTATTTTCGGATTCAAACCTTATTTTCGCCTATCTAGAGATCATAAAGTCCACCATTTTTTTGGAGTTAGCTTTAAAATCATCGTAACTTTCATTCCTGAAAAATTTCGAAAAAAGTTGGTCGGATCTTGTGCACTTTCAAGACGGTCCTCGAATTTTTTCCTAAAATTTTGGTAGATTGTTATGACTATATTTAATAGCTTGAATCCAAAAAATTGGTTGATTTTGTTGATTTTTCATCCCTCTAAAATTAAAAAATACCTTCAAATTTCAAGAATTTTTTTAAAATTAAGTGGTTAATTATAATCTGCTCTGATTTTAAAAATTCTAATTTTTTCAATTTTAAAATTAAGTGGTATCCCATTGGACCTAATTTTAAATTCCAATTTCCTTTCATTTATCATAAAATTATTTTTTGAAATTGTGTCATTTTCTTCTTTCAACAAAGTTCAAATTGTTTAATCATTATTTTCCCAAATTTTAGATTATTCAACTTTTGTACACTTTTTTCCTATTATTCAAAATACAAATTCAAATTTTCCCTCTAGTGCATGAGATTCACCACTATTAGCCCTACCTATACTATCCCCATTAGATGAAGCATTAGAATTAAGGCTTTCCAAGGTTTAATTACTGAGGAGATAGAGTATAATTTGGGTGACTTATTTAATGAGGATAATGCTAATTCTTTCCATCCCAATCATGTCCCTATCTATCCACTTGATAAATCCTATGATGATCATGAAGAAGATTTGACTAGAGTTTCGATAGATCAATTTTCAAAATTGGACAATCAATTTGATAACTTTCAACAATGGATGTCCCAAGAGTTCTCTAATAGTGAAGCTTTTCCATTAATTGAAGGCCTTAAATGCATGATTTAGAGTGATAAGAATGAAATTGATATATTGCGTTGCATTGCTCATATTGTTGATTCTAATGCATGCCTATCAAGAGTTGTGTTGAGAACTTAGGTTATTCACAACCTTCAAATCAAATCAATTCTTCTATTCCTTTGACCACTCCAATGGCTAGTATTCCTACTTTTACTTCAAATATCATGGCTACATCAACTCAAAATGTCATTCCTACAAGCATTAGTCATGGGGGAAATCCCTCTTCTTCATTTAATCCTCCATCTTTACCTATGTCTTCCATAAGTTTTCCTATTATCCGTCAACCAATCAGTGTGACACAAGGGGGCAATTCATTCAACAATTTTATTCCTCTTTTGAGTGTCCCAATTCCTACTCAATCATCACCTATGCCTACTTATCTTAATGTCCCACCACCTTATTCTCAATCCATGCCTTCCTTCAATAACATTACACCACCTTCTCAATCAACCATGTCTAACATCAATTCTTCTACCAAAGCGACCATTAACAATCTCTCTCAAACTGTTTCTTCCTTACAACAACAAATTGCTTCCATGAGTCAATCCAAGTTTAGTGTGCCCACATTTGATGTTGCGAGCCCACTTTCCCTTGTTATTGTTAAAGTCATCCAACCTAAGCATGTTGAGGTCCCTTAATTGGAACTCTATAATGGAAAAGGTGATCCTCTCACACATGTTAAAACATTTCAAACCTTGTGTACTGATTTTGCTTATGATCAAAGATTGCTTGAAAAACTTTTTACAAGAACATTGAGAGATAAGGCTTTACAATGGTATTGCTATTTTCCTTCTTATTCTATCACTTCTTTTCAACAATTAGAAAATTATTTCATTCAACAATTTCAAAACAACATTGGTCCTACAATCACTTTGATTGATTTAATGCATTGTAAACAAGGTGTTAAAGAAAAAGTGTTTGATTTCATTGGTAGATATAAGCATTTGTATGCTCAAAAATCTTTTCTTGTACCTAATAATTATATTAAAATAATATTCATTTCTAATTTTCAAAAAGATATTAGGGAAAAGCTTCTTTTGTCTAAGTTTACTTCCTTTCCATAGTTGTGTGCAACACTCCACAATTATCAACTGACTGTGAGTCAAATGGAGCAATCTACTCCTATGGCTCCAAGTGATAAGGGGGAGAGTGTTCAACAACCATTTGCGAATTTCAAACCAATAAAAAGATTCATCAACTTCAATGATACAATCAACAACAACAATGTGAATGCTACAACAAGTGTGCCTCCTATTTCTAAATTCTTTAAAAGAGAAAGACAATTTACTCCTTCGAATGAATCTTTACATAGTATATGTCTCAATTGTTACAAAGCAATAGTATTAAACTTTGTCCTATCAAACTATGTGAGGCCTCACCTCAACACAGTCTGACATTCAGTGGATTTTATATTTTAGACTATTATGGATACTTTATTTTGATGCATTTTGAGACTTAGAACTTATATGATTTCAGGATTTGGATAACATTGCTATGATTTGATGATTTACTTACATGCTTTATGAGATAGAACACTACATGATTATTAGATAGAATGAAATTGCAATGATAGATGTCGTTATTGAATTTGCAGGACTTTACTCTGAATATAGAACTATGATGTATGTTTAATTTATGTGAATTGGGATGAAAATTGCTTATGTGAAATTGTTTGATAAAAGATGTATTCAATCTGTGCAGATGAAAATTGTATGCAAGTAATGATGTGTATTGTTATATTATTGAATTATATTATATATGAATATTTGGAAGTACTAATGTGGAAATTGAGATGCGTAGGAAATTTACCATGTGACCATGGAAAATTACGGAGAATCAAACCTAGACTTATGTATGTTCGTAAAGCCAGGGTTTGTCTATTTGGAGAGACAACACCCCGTTTGTGTTGTATTTTATTCGTAACAGTATATGCTGCATGAGTGTTAAGTGTTAATTAAATTTAATGTGTAAAAACCACGAGAGACAATCTCATGTTTTATTTGTGTCACTTGACACGTGTGTATTTAAATTTAAATGTTTTATTTTGTCTCTTGGTGGGAAAGTGTTTAATTATAGTTTTCTTAATAAATTAATGTGTTGTCATAAATACTTTGGGAATATAATATTTGGAGTGGTCAACTTATGTTTGACCCGAAAATAAACTTCAGAGGGGTTTAAAATGGGTTAAATGAACACCTAGGGGTAGTTTAATAGGGCTTCCTAAAGCCCATAAGGTATACCTAGGGGTTAGGGGTAATTTTAGGCAAGTTTCTACTTTATAATGATCTTTTTAACGCTTTAAAAATTGGCTTTTCTGAGTTGAGCGAAAATTGAAAATTAGAAGTTAAATCTAATCAAGATTTTTCCTTTTGGAATGAGAGTCTTTTTGCATTTTTGCTTTCTTTCTTCTTTTTGGTTTTTTTTTGAGAATCCTGTGAGAACTCTGAGAGTGAGCTTCTTAAGGAAGATTTTTGGGAATAGCAGGGTAATCACCCACTCTCCATTTTTGGAGACAGAAGAAAACTTGGAAAGAAAATAATGTTATGGAATAGAGAAATTGAATAAGGGTAGAAAAAAAAAGATTTGTGGATTGGGCAGCTCTTCATCAGATATCATAATAACCTTTGTGCAGATTAAGGTTGGTTTCAATTATTATTTGTAATGTCTTCTTCTTGTTTATGTATGGAAGTTGTTTATATAAGAAATCTGTGTTCTTGAAAGTTTTATGTTTGAAAAACTCTGGGTATTTTTGCTTTATGAAAATGTTGTGTTTTGGAAGTTTTCTCAAGATCTCTTACTCTTGGGAGAGAAGAGGATCTTGAGGGTGGTAGCAGTGACAGCACTCGAGTGAGAGACTCTCTTTGAGAGCGATCACAAGGGATCTTTGTGTGACCCTTGCTACATGGCCTATTTGTGCAATGGGGGTCATAAGGAGGGATATAAGGCTAGAATGCCTTTGGGGGGCATAAGGAATAAGGGGTTGAGATTCTTGATAATTTTATTGTGCCATGAGGTGGCTTCTTGTTTATTTCATACTTGCAGTTCTCCTCAGGGTATTTGGTCCACTACCACCCATTGAAAATGTTCATCACCAAAGTGTGGTGCTGTGAAAGCCAAGTTGGGAATGTGTCTGAAAAGAATCTGTATGCAATGATTTCTATGTGTTTGCCTGTTTGTTACCCGTCTAGGAATTGGTTCTCCGAGCTCGGGGGTGGCTACCAGTTAGCCTAGGCTGGGAGGTGAGCACTCCGTGGTCATATTTGTGTCTTCTATTATGCAGGAAAATCAGAGGAAAGAGAATAGGAACCATGAAAGAGATACAGAAGATTGTTATTGAAGATACTTGAATTCAGTTGCAGATGTTTGTTTAAAGTTGTTATAGAAATATGCCTCATTCATAGAAAAGAGAAGCAAGTTGTATTTTGTGAAAGTAGACTTGAAGTTTTATTGTTGTGACTATTCAGAGAAAACATTCTGTAAATTGGTAGAATATCTTAGAGATGTTTTAAAAAAGAAAAGCTTGTTATTTCTACTTCTGGTTTATTTGAAAAAGAAAAGTTAATTTGTGTTGCATGCAAAAGCTTCTTGTATTTTGGAAAGAAATAAAAGAATTGTTTTCATTTAGATTTTACCTATATTTTTACTTGAGGCAAAATAGAAGTTTATTTATGCTGAAAGATTTTAAGTATTTTAAATGGAAAAAGTTGTTTTATGTGAATAATTTATTAGAAGAAAAAAATCAATGAATTTCTTTATTTCCAGAAAAAGTATAATGTATCTTTGAATAGTATTCTAAATTGTATTTTAGTTAGCATTGATTTAAAAGCTTATTAATTATATATATATATATCTATCTGATTTAACTTAATGCTTTTCCCTTTAATTATTTTAGTTTAAAATTTTGCATGAAAATTCTCTTTAAAAAAAAATATATATAAATTTATATTGAAATAAATTTCATCTTTTAACTATGATTATAAAAGTTATGTGTATATATATATATATATATATATATTATATTTTTTAAAAAAATATGTTTTGGGTCCTCGCGGACTCCACTGTGTGTACGCATAGTGGACGGCCGCGTGGTGCCCACTGTGTGCACACACAGTGGAGCCGCTTTCGGCTCCCACTGTGTGGGCACACATTGGACGGCCACGGCCGCCACTGTGTGGCCACACAGTGTGGAGCCGCTAGCGGTGCCCACTGTGTGGGCACACAGTGGTGCCGCAGCGCCCACTGTGCGCTCACACAGTGGCGCGCGGCCAACCCGCCTCCCTTTCCTCCGCTGCCTGCAACAAAATAAAATGCGGCCGACTTTGGGGTCTTCGGCCCAGTAAGAATTTTGGACTGTTAAAAAAAAAATATGGGTTAAACCCTAGCCTGAATGGGGCTAGGGCAAATTAGTTCTAAAAATTAAAATAAATATGTTATTTAGTTTAGATAATATATATATAAGAAATTAGAACCCTAATTAGGGTTGGGGAAAAAATATGAAAATAATATTTAGGAAGTTATAATGGTTTTTGAATTTAGAATTAAAATATTTGTCATTTATGCAAAATATAAATATATATATATGTATGCATATATATATATGGGTATATGTATATGTAGATATATGAATTTTGAGCATAATTTTGGATAAGTAATTAATTATAAATATATATATGTATATGCAAATACATATATATATATATATATTTATATATTTATATATATATATATATATTTATATATATTTATATAATCCTGATTATAATTTGGAATAATCAATAAAGAGAAATTTATAAAATGGTTGTTTAAACTATATAGTCATATTGGAGATTAAATTAATTTTTCTCTCCCTTATCCTTTAGCTCGATTGATTTAATAAACCTAAAGACTAGGTAACTCTTGAAGATAGAATTAAACCAGTTAGTCTCACGCAATTAAAATTTAACAATTTATCGATGCTTAGTTCGTTTCAGAATTAGCTCGAATTTAATAATGGAAATTTCACTAACGTTTGTTGTGAGAGTGAACTTGTTAATTAATTTAGTATGTTTTTTAAAAAAAAAATTGTTCTGTTTTTGCCCTTAAATTTTGGGCATGACAAACTAGTTGACCCATTTAAGCTTGCGTCCCCTTATTTTGATAGCAATTCCTTTTGTCAATTTCATCATCAGCCTAGTCATGATACTGAGAAATGATTTACATTGAAAAGTAAGATTCAAGATTTGATTGATAATAATACTATATCTGTGGCAGGTGTGAATGATAAGGGAAACAAATCAGTAGCTTCTCCTAATCAAAATCTTCATATTTTTACTAATTTGTTTCCTTCTCATACCTCTAACATGATTGAGACTGAACATACCTCTTTATGTCCTTCTGATATGACTACTACAGTTCAGAATTTGGTGAATATGGTAGAGAAACAAAGGAAATCTAAGGACTTATGTATAACATTTGACCCTAGTGAGACCATTAGAGGACTTGATGGGCCTTTATACATACTTGTGAAGGTTAATAACATACCTTGTCGTGGTGCTTTTGTTGATCCCTCTTGCATGGTTAATGTCATCATTCAGGAGTATCTTTTCACTTTATGATGCATAAACTAATCTATGATGACACTAATATGGTTGTGAAGTTATTTGATGTATTCTCTTGTCGTACCATTGGTTCTATCACCCTTCTTGTTGAATTTCACACTAAATCTATGGATGTCAACTTTGTTATCATTCCTTCTTCCGAGAAATTTTGTGTGAAGTTGGGATACCCTTGGCTATCTTCCATGAAGGCTATTGCTTATCCAATTTATAAGTGTTTGAAATTTCCTGACAATGGAGAAATCATAACCGTGAACCACAAATTATTTTGCCCATCCGAAAGAAGCCCAGGTGTTCCTATTGATCTCTTTTGGCCTAGGAAATTTCAATCTCTTCCACAAAGGAGAGATGCTCTTTTCCAATCTTATAAAAAATGGAAGAAAGATATAGTCAACCTAGATCCCCAACAATTGATATCCCCATCCTTCTTGAAGATGAGATCCTTCCCCTAATAGATAGGACTAATCTTCCTCCTAAGGAAGATCCTCAACCTATTCCTATGGATGTGACTATGCCTTCTCCTAAGAAGAACAACAATATTCCTCCTAAGGTTAGACCTGTACCACCTCCCCATGATGGACCCAGTCTCCTTCCTACACCTAATATTCCTCCTTTATATGGCATAGTTCCATCTCCTTGCTCTTATAGAGAGAAGAGACTTGCCTCTCCTCTTGTCCAACCTAAAAGGCCTCAACCTAAACCTTCAACTATGAAAGAGGAGACTATTCCTCCTTCAACAAAAGTTCTTCCTTTCATAAATATTCCTCCTCCTTCTCAGTCTTCCACTAAGACTCAACAAAATCATTGTGTGAGAGATTGCCGACGAAGGCATTGTGCTCGAGCTCGGGAAGTTGTTCCTCAAACTATTCAATCTCCCAAGACTCCAACAATTGATATGATTCCCTTTTCTCCTAAGCAAGAGGTTGAACCTACATCTCCAAATCATAAGTTGCAAAACACATGTGATGGTTTTACTCCTATTCATGTTCGTGCTTCTCTTTCTATAAATCTTGATGAAGAAATGAGTGAAAATGTTATTCATGATGGTGATAGACTTATAAATCACTGAGAGGGGGGGGGGTGAATTAGTGACACCAAAAGCAATACTACTTTAAACACTAACTGGTAGATATACTTAACAAGTTTACTCAACAATATGCATGCATTCCAAAATGATATTAAGGCATCCACACAAGGTAAAACATCCACCATAAAACAAGTGTTTATACATGGAAAACCCAAATGGGAAAAACCATGGTGAGATAAGAGTCACAAGTTAACTATCTGGAGTAATAGGTAACTGACCGGTTAAGGTCTGCAAAAGTGCTCTGCTAGGAGTGAATCCTATTAAAGATCCCAAAGCTCTGTTAGGAGCTATACCCTGTTAAAGGTAGTCCCATGTTAGGAGTAACCTCGGTAGAGTATTTTTGAATCCAAACTAATGGATCACCTTGTTAAAGGATTTGTACAATGAAGCTTGTCAGAGCTTACCCAGCTAGGGGATTTGACTATTGCAATGATTAGAAACCAACAGGTGGTGTGATCTAGAAGTAGCCCAACTTGCTTGAATAGATCCTCTTTTGCTCACTCAAAACTACATCACCAACATACTCTGCAATGCCCTCAACAACTTAACACTTCTATCTTCACATCAAATCATCTCATATCATCTCTCATCATGTATATAAAATAATTCATCATAATGTCATTATATAGACATTTAGATTTCATGTCAGCCTTAGAAATTATATCACAATTTCCTAGGTGTAGTGTATCTGGACAATCAAACATAACTCATCACAAATTACCGCCAAAATTTTAGTTAGGATAACTCATCACGACTGGTGATAACTCATCACACAATCAATGAATACCGATTGGAACACTGATACCTATTAGAGTTAACCACTGTCAACATGTAAACTGATTGTCCTTCATTGCTTCTTAGATAATCTCTACTAGATCTTAAGGTTGATGTCAAGTTATCTCCTACATATACCGGTTGACTCCATGTACTAGTTTGACACCATCAAAAGCTAAAATTCTAATACCGGTTACAATACAAGTAATCTTTAGTAGTACCGGTAGATAATATGAACATATGTGTGTGTACATGTTCCATCAATGACAACATATGAAGTCATTTATTACACTCATCATCAAGCCAACAAATGGCAATAAAACTCCTAATGCTTCTAATAGTGACTATGAATATGTTGATGTGGACAAGCATTTATCAACTGAATTTTTAAACACCCTAATCCTAGCTCCTAGAATAGAATAAAAGTGACTTAGCCCATGAGCATAGTCCTTGTTTTGATCTTGTGTTAGCTCCATCTTTTGTGCTCGATGTCACTCCTCTGGTGTGTTGCTCACCTTCCTAAAATAGTGATCAGCAAGATCAAGAGGCGGATGACGTGCTAGATTAGCAATATTAGCACTGTAGATCTTCTCCCTCTCTTCTCTCTTTCTCTTTGTGACTATTATTCTATGCGTATCCCTATTCTTGTATTTTTCCCTTAATGTCTACTTGAGGAAGATGCAAAGCATTGAGATCTCCTTTGGTCTCTCTTTTCATGTTGACTCAAAAGACATCCTCTATTCCCTTTCTTCCAAGGTAGTGTCCTTTCCTTGGGGAATGACGATTATTATATGTATATACATATATGATATACATGAGTTTGATGGTATGATGAATCAATAAGGATCCGGTAAACTACTAAGAGGGGAGGGTGAATCAGTAGATAGAAAACTAACATAAATTTTTCACCAAACAAAAACAACCTCTCAAGTCAAACTTAGAACTGACTTGTTCAAACATTGATCTACAAATTGCAATATCATTGTCAAGTAAACCGGTTGACTGTCATAACATAATAACAGTAAAACAACTCTGAAACTCACAAACCTATTAACCAAAACATCCAAATACTTTACTGACAAAATTAAAATCTCATTTCAGATTGTTATCGGTCATCATATCATATCTAAGTGGATTTAGCTATTAAGAAAATTAACCATATCAAACATAATCACAAAACATTCACCACTTGACATAATGATTTTGACGTGGAAACCAAAATGGGAAAAACCACGATGGGGATGAATACCCACAAGTATTCTGAACTCTTCTGAAGTTCACCCTATTAGGAGCCAAGCCTATTAAAGCTTTACAATAAGTCCTATTAAGAACAAATTCTATTAGGGACCACCCAGTTAAGGGATTGACTATAATGCCCTATACTGAGGATTTGAAATCCAAGCTAATGGATCATTTGGTTAGAGCTTACCTGGTTAAGGGATTTGACTGTTGTAATTGTTACAAAACAACAAGGGTTTGTTGATATGGTGAATAGCACTACTCTGCTTGATCAGATCCTTTTCATTCTCCTATTTTCCTTTACACGTATTGCAGATATATCATCTGGTTTGGTAACCAATCACTCTTACATTCAACCAAAATTGCCAACACTACAACAAAACAACTTATCGACCTTATAAACAAAGCAATAGGTCGGTAACACATCACAAACCTAATATCTCATAGAGATTACAAACAAATCATTTCAAGTATGACCGTTGGATTACATAGTAATTGTAGACATATAAAAATGACCACTTTCATAAGTGAATATTTAATATTCATTTTATTCTCATTCCTCTATTTAATTAAATTTAATTTAATTAAATCTTTCACATTCATCTATTTGATTAAATAAGTTATTCAATTTATTTAATTAAATTCACCTAGGCCTTTTATATCCTTTAAATTAAATAAATAACTTTATTTAATTAAATTCCCTTTATACTCTTTTTAATTAAATTTACATTTAATTAAATTGTTCACTTCAAATAAATAAATCTAATTTATTTATTTAAATACCCCACTTGTATTTATGCAAGTTGCATCTATTTTTATTGAAATAAAGCAAATTATTTTAATTAAAATTACCCTCCCATCCACTTGCATTCTCCTACATCTCCCACTTGCCTCTCTAACCCCCCTTCTAGATTCTTCTAATCACTTCTAAATTAGCCTAACCCATCCCCTAAATATTGTCACATCCCTGAGCAAAGGGAAGTCACATCTCAAACCCTTAAAAGTCTTTGGAAACTATTAAAGGCTTTATGTCCTCAACAAGTTAACCTTGAAAGTCTTCCAAACCATTAATGGTTAACTCAACCCTCTTGCATGATTAGAGACTTTATCTCTAAACTCAACCCTCATCTAACCTAAGGGTCTCATCAAGCATTCATTGCTTTGACCATGGTTATCCCTTTAACCCTTGCACAAGAGTTTATCCTTTGGGTAAAATCTTTATCCAATGGATAACCCTAACCTAACCTTAACCCTTACCTCCTAAGGTAACCATGAGGTCTTCTCAAGCATTTAATGCTTCTTACATCCCCTCTCAAGCAATCTTATGTTGACAATTGTCACCATTTCATTGGTGAGAATTGTAAACATGGATTGATAAGTTTCAATCCCGACCCTTGATAAGATCATCTAATCTGGACCCTTCATTGTCCTATTTTTCCTATAAATAGAGCTCCCATTCCTCCATTTTCATATCCAAGTCTTTAGCATCACACTTATAGGCATTTTACTAAGCATTTAGTCTCTCTTTGAATAGAAATAATCTAATAAATATTTTAGAAGCGTTTCTATTATCATTCATTATCATATTAAGCTAGTGTATCATGTTAGGATAGTTCTTTTACTAATCCTCTCATCTTATCATTATATATATGCTAGTTTAATCCATACTTCTTAATATCATGCACATTTAGGATTGCATTCATGTTCAATTGATCAAACATCACTCATTCTCATGATTGTCATCGCTAAGTCACGTTACTCAATGATCTGAGAGAAAAGGCATTAGCTTGAGGGGTCTTGTGAGATAGAGAACAATGGAACATCCCTTGGGAAGTTGAGCTATTCCATATAGCTCCATAACTTGCACCAAGAGTCCCATTGGTGTGTGGACTTGTCCTAAATTCATATTTTCTGTTTCATCGCACCACTTTTCCCATACACAGTAATCATTGCACATCATTCAAGACAACATCGACCACTCCTTGATCATCACTTCATCGAACACAATAACTCATCACGCGGTTTCCATTACATGCAATGTACTTTCTCATTCCCAAGACAAAAATGATTATCTCTACGTGCCAAAAACCATTTGAAACTATTCTCATACAATATGCATATGTAGCATAATCATTACCACTCATCATTTGATCATAAACCAATACAACCGATTCACCAAACTTCATTGGCTAGGGTTTAACATATCAACAAGTAGGGTTTACCAATTGATCTCACTCCTCTAGTAATATCGGTTCCCTTCACAATCTCACTTACCGGTTGCAAAACAACATTAATACAACATTGTTAACAGTTATAATTGACATCAATGACAATATACAAGTTCATCAATACAATCTTCATGCAAATGCCAATAGAATTATCATACAACATACTGACCCCGAGGAAAGTGAAATGACCTTGTGTTTTGTGTTCATTATCCTTGGGTTTATTCCTCGACTAGGGGATAAATCCTTGCGATAACGTGCTCCCTCTCTCCTCTCTCTCTTGAGTGTATCCTACCTTAAAGAAATTGCTCATGATAAGGCATGTATGATCACTTTAATGTGGGGGCATACACTCCACTCATATTTTCCTTCTTGATAGTTAAATTTATTTAGTGAACTCAGCTTTGCTTCATAATTTTGGTATCTTTTACGTGACTCATAGCAAGGGGAACCTTTCTACTTGTAGTTATGGTTTTCCCTTCTTGATCTTCCCTTTTACTTTGTCAATCGATGCCGTAAGATCCTTAGTCCACTAGGGGCTTGGTGCATCTTGCCTCCTTATCATGGTAGAAGTCTTTCAATCTTGGTTCCTTGTACTTTACCAAAAATATTGGTGTACGCTTATACTCCCACTAAAGTGGGGGCTAAATGTAATTTCATAAAATTGTGACCCTTGCAATTTGTGAACATATTAGGGTCTTCATGTTGGCGATTTGAATCCCCAAGCCTGATCAGAGACCTGAGACTTGCTCATCCCCCAAAACTACAATTTTTGTGCCCTCCACACTACCTAAACTTACTACTTGTCTTGTGATAAGTGTAGGACAGGGGTGTGGCACTCTTGTCCCTGTCCTATTTTAGGGCCCCCTCTATCCTATCTTTGCATTGGACTTTGCATAAAGTGGGAAAACTTTCCTTGTGTCGGCCTATGACAAAAAATCAGTCAATTAACCCTAATTGATGAATATATAAGTTGTATTTGTCCTCTCATTTGCATAGGTTCAAGAGGTGATAGGTTGGATAAGCGAAGAGTGGGCACAAGTTCAAGCAATCAAGCATTAAAGTGCATTCAAGCATTCATTTCCAGCATTGAGCATTCTCAAGTTTCCCTTCAAGGCTAGGTGTTGCATTCAAGTCAAGGATTCAACCATTAAAGAAGAGATCCCTTTCAACCTTCAATTTCACACAAGGAATTCTATCTACAACCTCCCTTGAGGTGAATTACATTTCAGTCTTTCATTTACATTTACTTGCAAGTAATTTCTTTCATCATTTGGTTAATTCCAAAACTAGGGTTTGTCCTGAAGGCAAACCCCCAATCCCAACCCCTTTTCCTCTCTTTTCTGTGTGTAGGTTGTAAGTGCGCAGCTGTGTTTGCAGATTTGGACTCTATTTATAGAGCCTGAAAAACCCTTTTCATTTCATGGATTTTTCGGATGACTATGTGCACTTTCAGCACAGTCCTGGAAACTTTTCCTCAAATTCGCAAGGTAGCTTCGTCTCAACATATTATAGCCAGATCCCAGTGCAAAGCTTCATCTCACGCTTCTATTTCAAGTTATAATCAGTTCTTTGCTACTTTTACACATAATCTCACAACACATAATTCAACCATTTTCCACTCTAAAAGAGCAATTAGTGTTGGTAATTGACACTCTATTGGTTGGTTTCACTATGTTGTCATTGATGGCAACATGATTTTGGGTTCCAGCTTCATATGGTGTACCGGCAAGCACTTCATAGACTCTACACCATCACCAACACCAGAAGGATAGAAGATTTCTTTGGTCACCGACAATGCAGGCCAACATGGTATAGTAAAGGTCATCGGTATTGGAGGCTGACACATCTTGGATCTGGCATTGGCAAACTTGTTTTAATGCTTATTCATTTATGTTATATGGCCGACATGTAAATTTAATATTGTATATATCCTTGTAAGCTGACATAAGGCATAAATTTGTATAGGGTATATAGGGGAGATTGATTAGATCATTTAGTGAGAGGAATAAGAGAATAAGGATAGACATGTGGAATGGATATATGGATGTGATGTACTGTAAAATATATCAGAGAGACTATGTATGTGAGGAATTCATTGTAAGGGTTATTCTGGTACTGAGGTTTAGGGTTTTAACCGGAACAGACAGAGCTTAAACTGAAACTATATTCTGACATAGGAGATGCTATACTAAGTAGTTCACACTTCTTTGGATTGTTGTCTAGATTATTTTGTAGTCAGTGAGGCTCCTATTGTGATCAAAAGTGTGCTCTAGGCTGTAAGCCTTCTTGCATGTGCAGGCCCATCATATATTGTAATATATCTTCATATGGCCAATGAATTGATATTGTGGGTCACAAATCCCACCTTGGTTTTTCCTCTTTGAGGTTTTCCACATATAAATCTATGTGTTATGGTTCTCATTTATGTGTTTGGCTTATTGTTTGCATTACTTCTTTCAATTTTGTTATACCGGTATATCGGTTGTTGTATGTATGTTTTGTTAAGGCTAAAATCTTGTATTCTGGTATAACACTGATTCACCCCCCCTCTAAGTGCTATTGGTTTCCAACAATTGGTATCAAAACCTTGTGCCTCGGAGGAATTTTAATAGCTTGAGGAAGATCCTGAAACCAGAATCATTGAATATGGCTTTGGAGAAGCAACTTGAGATGCCACTTGAAGATTATGATGCTGAAAGATTGAAGAACTTAAAGCTACAAGATGAGTTGAATTCTTCTAAATAATTTATTCTTGTCCTACAAGAGAGACTATCATCTGTTCAAGCTAGGAGAAAGGAACTTTTGCAAAGTCAAGATGATGAAGAGAAAAATGCACTTAAGGAACAATATCAGAAATTGAATCAGGAGAACATGGTTATGAAGAATGAAATGCAAACTATGACTATGAGGTTGTCTAAGGATATTGAGGACAAAAAGAAAAAGGAAGAAAATCTTGTTGTATCCCTGAAGAACAAATTTGAAGAATGTGGTAGGTTGACTCATGAAAATGAGATATTAAGGTCTAATTTGGTACAATCCCGGAGCAATGAGCAAGAGCTTGAGAGACAAATGACAGTGCTAAGAGATAATTTAACTATGCAAGTGAGTACAAAGAAAAATTCAAGATCATCTCAGCACAGCTTGATGAGTTACTAAAGAGACAGAGGCGGATTGGAGATTCAAGTGGACTTGGATTTGAGCAAGGAAAGAGTTTTGGTACTGCTAATGAAGATCAAAACCTTAAGGCACCGGTAAGGCAATTCAATGCTTATAAATTCAATGGTAGATGTTTTGTTTGCAATAGATTTGGTCACATGGCTAGGGAATGTAGAAACACAACAAATTAGAACCCTGATTCTGCTCCCGGTAAATATTCTAAATGCAATAAAATTGGGCATAAGATAGAATATTGCAGAATGAATGTAAAATGCTATGCTTGTGGAAAATTTGGATATATGGTTAATCAGTGCAGGTCAAGCAATTTCACCAAATTTTAGCAAGGCAATTTAGAAGAACAATGTTACATGTTATGCATGCAATGAAATTGGACGTATTGCTAAGTTTTGTAGAAACAAAAATCCACTGGTGGGCAGTGGAGGATCAAATGATAAAGGCAAAGAGAAGGTTAGTGAAATCCAGCAAGATCACACTCAGAGATGGGTTAGGATGACTGAAGAGCAATCATCAAATGGGAATGCCCCAGTTACCTATCTAGCAGAAGAGGTTGCTCCTGCACCGGCAGTGAGCTCATCTGGTAACTAAGACAGATGCCTTAGGGGTAGGCAAATTTCATGGAAGATGATGCATATGCCCCTGGAGGAGATTTTGGAAGATGTTCTAGATATTGGAGAGGATTGTCCAGCATTGATATATTCAAAATGAGATCCGGTATCTTTCACCAACAGTCATTTATGTCAATAGAAAATTAGGGTTTTCTCAATGGATTAAAGGTTGATTACACTTCATTGTTATTCACGCACCATTTTGAGTGAACTCAGAGTGATTCAGAGCAACTGAGTGCAATCAAAAGCTATTTAGAGGCAATCAGATTTCTTCTTGAGTGATCACATCGTCATCTGGAAGGATTTGTTAGAGGTTTTCACTGACAACATTCTAAAGGTATTTTTCTTGAATCATGGAATTGGGATCGTCTTATGCTCCTATTTTCATTGCAAAACCAACTGTAGTATAAGTTAAGGACCACCCCAAGCCAATTTTTAAATGATATCCACATGTGGCTACCAAGGAAGATTCAGTTGGAGCATTTTCTCGCATCCCAGAGGGAGTGGTATATGTGGAAGATGTTAGGGCCTATATTCATTTTCATAAAGAGGACTTAGGCACTTTAGAGATCAAGGGGATGTATATGGATGAACTTATGGGAGAATCTGGTAAAATCAAACCAGCATATAAACACATCGAAGATATAGGTTCACTGATATTCAAGATATTTGGGAGTTCGAGGATGAGATTGTCAAATATGTATTGATCAGAGTACATGGGGAATTCATATGACTGGACCGACCCTACAAAACCACTAAGGAAGCCATTCAGGCAATTACTAGTTTTCCATCGGTAGGGCAACATCCGGATAAGAAAATATCAAATGACTTTGTAAGGAAGATCACCGATGCTACAGAAAACAAGAGATCGATGAAGGTGAGCACCATCACCAACACCAACATCAAATTTGGCAGCATGATCATAGGCTACAAGGTAACTCAGTCTAACCCACTGAATTTGGTTTCAAGTTCATGTATTTTGGCTGCATATAGGATGATGAGAGAAAATACCAAGTTTGATCTTTATGATTGGTTTCTTGAGGAGTTATTGATCAATTTAGGGAAGATTAAAGGTGAGAAGAAGGACACTTTTTGGTATAGAAATCTGTTAGTCTCCTTAATGTTATACTTTTTGAATGATACCCCCGGTTATGGAAGGAAGCAATGGGCTTTTGACATCCTGATAGGAAGACAACTTAAGCAATCAATTGCTGCATTGGGAAGTTTTAGAGATGACAAGGTATGGGGTTACTTCAAGGCTTTTCAGAAATCTATGAGGTCTAGAATAAGGATACCTGAGCAAACAGTAGAGAAATACTCTACTGACATTTGTTTCATGGTCAAGAAGGATGTGACTCTCATGGAGGCAGTCAAGCCCCAAAAAATTTGGATAAAAGAAATGGGCTATGAGGTGGATGCATTAATTCTTGATGTATATGCCAAAATTTTGATAAATGCAGAAATAGATGAAGTAGAAAAACCTTGTGGAACAACACAACAAAACACTCTTGAGGTTGAAATCGAGTTCAACCAGAAGAAGAGGGAAAAACAAGAAGTTAAGGAAAGAAAGTTTGTATAGGAGGTTTCTAAGGACATTAAAGAACTCATTGATATTGTCTTGGAGAAAGGGAGAAAGAGGAAGGATCTGGTAGTTCACATTGAACCTATGACTGCAGATTATGAGCCTGAAGATGAGACACCATTAGAATTCAAAAGGATTGTGAGGAAGAAACCGAAAGAACCTAAAATGGAAGAAAAGAAGCAACTAGTTAGGAAGGTCACCATCAAATTACTGGCATAGAAGTAGGTACCCAAGGCTACACCATTAGCTGCATTTGGTACTACCAGAAGAAGGAAGAAGAGTGACATTGATTTGGCACTAGAGACTGGTAATGTAACAATTATTCTACCTAAGAATTGTGCTAAAATTATTAATGAAATTAATAAGGATGGGTCTTATTATGATACAATTAAAGATGATGAACTGAGAGAGATAGAGGAAGCAATTCTTCTATGTTTAGATATCTATAAGAAAGCATTAATTGAAATAGAAAATCAAATACAAACAGAGCTATACAACATGTTAGACACTAGAAGGTTATCTGCAATGCAAGAAGACAAACACATTAAGATGTAAGAACTTTTAGCTATATGTGTTGCTATAACTCTAGATGAGATGGAGAAGACAATTGAGGCTGCAGATAGGAAGGTATTCAACAACAATCATTGAATAACTAGCCTAATGTTAGGAAGAATGAATGAGATAATAAAGGAAGCACAAAACAATTAGATAAAAATTTTGGGAGAGCATAGAGGATTATTCACTTCACCGGAGACAAAGACTGATACTGTAGATACATCAGTTGAAGGGAAAGGTAAAGGAATTATGGGTACTCCACCCTTAGTTTTGAAGAAGAATATCAAGATAGCGGAAATTCAGGCACCGGTTAACACAAATGTGTTGGGTGAATATTTTGTCACTAGCGTACCAATGGAAAAATATATAATTCACACATAGCTATGTTGAGAAATTAATCTCTCCTCTCATCTAGGGGAGGTTCCCTTTGAAGTTTCTTCTCTAATTGATAGAAATCAAAATTTGTGGGTTGGTATTGGGCATATAACTCTCTCTTTTCAGAGTCTATGTATTTTCCCTCCACCTTGTTACAATTTCTATATCATTTTAGATACTTAAAGAAAACAACAATGAATCTAATAAACTACGCTAAAATTTACAATCAAGTAGCGCAAAGTCTCTCTTGAATGTAATACTAACTGAAACCGATTATTACAAATAATTAGAAATTTAACTTGCAACTCAAAGTCTTCAAATATAAATTCCTAATCCTTTAAACTACATGTAACTGCAGTAATACAAAGCCTACCACTAATCAGTTAATTACCAGAAGATTTCCCAAATATGCTAGGAGCACACAGTTTACTCGCATGATTCAAGAGCTCTTTAACCCACATAACAATATCTCCAATATAAAAGAAGTAAAGAGGATATATAAGTAATGGACATAAGAACATTAACTCATATAAACAATTTTCTTGACACAACACAAAGTTTGAGATCAAATAAAATTTCTTTCTTTATTTGCTTGATAGAATCTTCACAACAAAAGCACAAAATTTTAGTTGAGGCAAAAATTCTGCAGAGTTTTGCTTAGCATGAAAAAGATAAATATTTACAAATGAGGTCCTCCTGAAATAAGAAAAGAATGGAGAAAAATATGGGCACAGTTGACTAATTCAACTGCACAGTACCACTTTACTACAACTACAACATAAGGAAAATGTGCAGCTGCAAGAAAACTCACAGCATCTAATGATGCAACTGCATAAACAGAAAAAGCTAAAAGGGGATGTTTTATTCATCTTTCTCCTCCTCATTTGGTTTTTGGAAATCTTTGAACTTAGCCAGGATGGCTTTCATCTCTGCTTCGTTTGGCATTGGGGTAAAACTCGTGATCACTCGAACACGGGAAATTGCATCTTCAATCTTTACCTGTTTCTTTTTCCTATCCTCCAACATGGATGCAAGGACTTCAAAACTGACCTGGATCTCCAATAGGTTATCAAATGTATCAAAAGAGAAATCCTGTCCCATGTAGTGATCCATTAAGGAAATGAAATCTTGTGTGATAGCTTCACCAGTAATGAGATTTTGATTGCCATCATATAAATAACAAGGAAGATCAGCAACTTTGGCAAAAATGAGATCAATCTCATCATCACCTTCTTTCTTCTCTCGATCCAGCTCCACAATCATTAACCTTATTGTCTCTTTCTTATAAGACAATAATGACAAAATCTGGATATATTTTTCCCTCGTAGGAATTACTTCATTTTCAACAAGGACATCTATTCTAAAGTCCTCCATCTTGTTCAAAAGGGTCATACTTTTCTCAACTTCCTCTATCTCCTGCGATAATGAAGTTTTGAGTCCTTGCATTTGACTTTGGATTACTTCAAAATTTGCCAATAGTCCAACTGTTGAACTTAGAAGATGAGAGCCTTCTGACCTTAGCCATGAAATCCACTCATCCATCACTCGACCCTTGGCTTCTACCTATTCAATTTTCTTTAGAGCTTCAGTGTCCATTGAGGATCCTATGGGCTCAATTTCTTGAGAAAATTATGTGACCTTCAAAAGAACATTGGTCAATTTTTCACATTTCTGCTTCAATACGTTCTTCTCATCCTTCTCTTGATCAAATCTTCTTAACAAAGAGTTGAAAGTTGTCTGAGAATCCAACTTAACCCTCTCATGTGTTTCCACCCTGAGCTCTAAGGTTTCCATGGTATAATCCTCAGGTCGTATGTTGTCTTTGTCTTTATCTGATGATGGCACCATCACCTAAGCATTCTTTCTTTTAGAAGTAGGGTCTACTAACACCCGAGATACAGTCTTTGGCTTCGGAGGAATCAACTGCTCAAAATCAAACTCATCTGGAGAAATTATCTATTGTTTCCTCTTAGGGGCTACTACTTCCATCTAAGGTGGTAATTCTAGATTGGCCGATGGAGTAGTAGTTTCAGTTAAGATTTTGGGAGCAGGCTGACTGGAGCTCACAGCAGTTATGAGTATTGTCATTGCCATCAATGTTGAAGTATCTTGTGGGACACCTGTCGATGTTGCAATAGTTGTTGCTGCTAACATATCTTTAGTCATAGATGGGAGAATTGAAAGCGCTATGCATGCAACCTCAGTACTTACCAATGGTGGAATTTCTGTTGCGATTGTAGTAACAGGTAAGTTCACTATAGATTGTTCTTCAAATGCCCCTTCCAAGGCTTAATTAAAATCCAGCATCATAGATTCAATGGTGGATGAAGGAAAATCATCCAAATTGGAGAAATTGGTTAATGTGAAAAACTGTTGAGCAGCTTCTGATAGCCCCATGCCCATACCTAGATCCCCATCTTGAAACTCCTCATCCTCTTGATCAGAGTCAAAATCAATAGAGTGGATGATCACCTTTGAATGAGTTAGTACCTGTGAAGTGGTCGGGGCATCAACTTCACCTGGATGTGATGTTTCTTCAACCTATACTTCCTCTTGTTGAGGAATTTCACCTTCTTTAGTCCCCTTCTATTTTTCAACTTCAATGGCAGGTGGTTTTTCTCGCTCATTTGCAACTGTTCCCTATACTGTTGATTATGACTCACCCTTCATGGACCCTTTCCCCTTAGATTGTACTACGTGAGCTTAAGATAGTGCTTGTGGATTTTCCTCGCTCTTTGTTCTTGTCTCAATTGTAGCCGTCTTACCAATTGCGCTATCACTATTATCGTCATCCCCAGAAATAGCAGTCAGATGTTTCATCCTAAGATTCTTTTTTAATAGCCAAGCATTGGTGTTTGCCAGGATGGGAGCGATCCTTTGGGTGATAGATTTACTTTCCTTCTTTGACCATTGCACTAGTGGGAGCGGAGAATCAACAATCTTCTTCTCCTAATAGACAGGGTCTATTATGTCATCCGTGTCTTCCATGGTCATTGGGATTTTTGCTAAATCCAAGTTTTCAATTTGTTCCAAGGTAAGTTGACTAAAATCCATCTTTCTTATATCTTCCCCATTTTGACAGTCCGCGCATACATCTTCAAGCCCATAGACATGGGTATAACTCCTCTTGATTTTTTTCTTCATGCCACGAAAGTCAAAATTGTTTCGTGCCTTGAATCTTCTCATAGTATTCCACTGTATTTCTTCCTCCATGTTTTTGGCTTTGGGGTTGGTTAGGACTAAGTACCTGCCAATTGATTCTGGGAACTTCAACCCAGTCTTATGTGCTTGTGATTTCTTTTCATGTACATCTATTAGTTGTCGACACAACTCCATGAGAATGATCTTGTCAGAAGGATACCTTGGTAGAATAAAAGGCTCACCTGAGAAACATCCAATCCAGATGTAAGTGAATGTTGGGAATTGAAGGAAAACACATCTAAAATGAAATACCTTGTTATACGTAGCCTCTGATAATCTCTGCTTCTATAGGCTCTTATCAAACATGCACTTCCACACAGTAAAGAAGGCATCATTAACTCTTCTGAAGTGGCTACCTTGATTCTTGATGGTAAGTTGATCATAGTATTCTCAGACAGACACCAATCTCCTATCACCCTTGGTAGACAAACTTGGATATTGCCTCATAGAAGCAGCTGTATAAACCAAGTATCAGGTCATATAAAATTTCAGTGTCACTTTGACTTCCTTCAATTGAGCACAGAGTGCATCGCTGATTTGTTCACCCCAGTCAATTCTTGCAGTGCCTTTCCTAATTTTATTCATGTAGTAACACATCTAGGTTTGAAAGTAATGAGAGTCTTTTAACCCCTTCACTCTAGATAACATGGTAAGCATGTTGTTGTACTCCTCATTGAAGTCACTCCTATGAAATAACTTGGGCCATCATGTGGTAGTGGAATGTTTGGCAGCAGAGACGTACACAGTATTGATCACTTTCATACATTTAACCTCATTTTTCTCATAGTACTCTTGAGCACTTTCTTGAGAAATATTAGCTACTTCTTCAACTGGAGAGCCTTTGAAGACATTGTTAACACACTATCCAGAGTCATGATGATATTTTGATCAGTGTCCTTCACCTGTCTTGTATTCAGATCAAAGTGATCCACTACTGCAAGTACAAATTCTGGATCATGAGCTGCAACTAGGAAGGATGCATATTTATGCAACTCCAATTTGATCAGATTGGTTAGGCAAGTAGGAGCTTTCTCAACCCGGCCAATAAACTCCTGCATACTGACATGTCCAATTTCAGTATCTCTGGTCTCCTTGATGTTTGAGTCCACTGAAGTCTCTAGGTACAGATTCAAGTACTTATCATACTTGTACTTCATCTTTTTTGTTGATGTTTTACCCAGAGAAGATTCCAATTGACTCAAGGAAGGCTCAGAATTGTCGTGAGGGAGATTTGACATTTGCAATGACTACATTCAACACTGAGGATTATCTCTTTTGATATTTATCATCATCATCATAATCAATTTTTCTCAATTGGATCGAGAAATCGAACTCAAAACAAGCTTAAGAGTAAAACTACCAAAATCAGCAGGTCAGGGAAAAAAGTCCGACCTGCACTTCAGGGGATAAAATTACCACATCGGACTTTAAAGTCTGATGTGCAAATTTTGGGGAAGTCAACAACAGATTGGACTTTAAAGTCTGATGTGTGAACCAGGGAAGATCATTAGCACATCGGACTTTAAAGCCCGATGTGCGAGAGTAAAACTTTTTGACAAACTAGCACATTGGACTTTAAAGTCTGATGTGCTAATCGGGGGAAAAAGAAACTGATTGACATGTCAGGTTTTAAAACCCGATATGTCAATCCAATGTTCTCCTCTTCGCATATCAGATTTTAAAGTCCGATATGCAAAGGTTACCCTCCTGCATATCGGACTTTAAAATCCGATATGCAAAGAGGGCTCCATTGATCAGCCTACATATCGGACTTTAAAGATTAGAAGGGCAATCAGACTTTAAAGTCTGATTACCCTCCAAAAACACTATCAAGCAAAATGAAAAAACAAATAAGATGGAAAGGGAAAAAAGGAAAACACAAAACGTGAAGAAAAAGAAAAACCTGAAATGAAATGAAAAACCTACCTTTTCCACCACAATGAGTGAAAAAAAAAACTGATTTAGACGTGATGAATCTACAAGGCTAGTGAGCAAAAACAGAGGAGGGCACATGTGGAGAAGGAAAATCATAAACGAGAATGAAGAAATAAACCCCTAAATTCAATAAACAATCCCCTCAATTAGCAATAAATGTGGTATTAATTGCTAATCACGCAGTGCATGTCAGACTTTAAAGTCTGACATGCAGGAAAAAAACCCTTGCAAGTTGGACTTTAAAGTCCGACATGCACTCTTCAACCAGACAACCTGCAGGTCAAACTTTAGTCCAAACTATAGGGGAAAGATTACCTGCAGGTCGGACTTTAAAGTTTGATCTGCAAGCTGAAAATCAAACATGTGCACATCGGACATTAAAGTCCGATGTACAATTAACTTTGCAAAGAAAGAGCTCTGCAGGTCGGACTTTAAAGTCTGACCTGCAAGTAAAAGTGCAAACCTTAAAAAAAAAAACTTAGAAAACAATGAGAATGAAAAGCGAAAAGCTAAACGAGCTAACCGACGGAGTCAATCAAGCTCTCCCAGATGTCGTAAGGTATGAAACGGACCATTTTCATAGGGTTGCCTCATGATTTTGGTCGTGCTAAAATTGAGGACAACAGTTGGCTCTAACTGGGGAACAAGCTGCACCACTTGAAGCTTGTAGAAACTAGAACTTTGAGTGCCTGTATCCATTGGGCTATAGAGTCAGGCGACGAAAAGACTTATACAAATTTTACAATAAGTACAACTCCCTTTACATTGCTCTTTATTGAGTAAAGAGCTTAAAATGTTCTCCACTATGAGGTAGTGAGAATGGGGTACCATCCACATATGCAATTAAATAGCTATGCTCGCCACATATTTCATGAATAGTGAAGGGACCTCTCTATAAAGAGTCAAACTTTCCATACAAGCCCTTTGGTTCCCTCCTCTTGTCCCATAACAAGACTTGATCACCAACTGAGAACTCATGGGAAGTTGTTTTCTTATCAAACAATTCCTTCACTTGGCTTTGGTGTGCAGCAATCCTATCTACCACTTATGCTCTTATTTCTTCCACCTGAGAAAGAAACATAAGCCTCTTATCCAGTGAATCTTGATAGGTTTCATCTTCAATGGCCTTGGCGAGCTTTAATGCTGGAAGTTCCATAGTGATTGGAATCTCGGCATTTAACCCATACAGAAGTTGAAAAGGTGACATATCGATTTCTCTTTTTGAAGTTATATGATCCACCCATAGCACATCATAAAGAGCTTTATGCCAAGTCTGTTGTCTCTCGTCAACAAGCTTCCTCATAATAGTAACCAGATTCTTGTTACTTGACTTGGCCTGACCATTTCCTTGCAGATAATAGTCAGATGAGTGTGAAAGAGTAATACCATGATCAAAGAAAAATTTAATTATCTCATAAGATGAAAAACATGAAGCATTATCGGCTACTATCTTATAAGGAACGTCAAACCTTGAAACGATGTTTTCCTTCAAAAATTGACAAACCACCGCCAAGGTAGATTGCTTGGTTGGGATTGCCTCCACCCACTTGGTGAAGTAATCTATCACTGTGAGAATGTATATGTGACCTACACTAGATGTTGGATTGACAAGTCCGATGAAATCCAATCCCCACTGTTGAAAAGGCTCTTCAATTACAACTAGTTTAAGAGGAAGTGCAGCTACTTTAGGCTTACCCATAAATTGCTGACATTGCTCGCATTTGTGAACCCAACTATATGTGTCCTTAAACAATGTCGGCCAATAGTATCTAGCACACAAGATTTTGTGTGCAATAACAGGGGTAGAAAAATGTCCACCACAAGCAAGATCATGAAAAGCTTAAAGTAATCTTACTTCTTGTTGTTTGTCTACGCAGCGCAAGAAATTACTGTCTAGACCTTTCTTATACAAACCATTGTCCCATAGGACAAAATTTATCACTTTAAGCTTTAGGATTCACCTTTCATTATGTGACAGGTGTGCAAGATAGTTTCCATATGTTAAGAGATATGCCAAGTCAGAATACCACTCATCAGTGGTGCTGACAAATAGAACCTTGGGAAGATCTTGATTCATACCTTCATTTTCCAGCACCACTTCATCAATTGATTTGTTGTCGGCTATCAATTGACATAGACCTTTTCCATGAACCAGCTTAGTGGGCTTAATTTCCATATCATATTTCTGAATCTTGGCAAGCCAATTGCCCCTTTTAGTTCCAAACTCTTGTTGCGTCAGAATTGACTTGACAATAGCATCAGGAACAAGAAAGATGACATGTGAATTCAGAATATAAAACCTGAAATGTTTCACTGCTTTCACCATGGAAAAAGCATGCTTCTCCATTTCTGAGTATTTCAACTCATGAGCCTTTAGCGGATAACTCATGAATGCAATAGGTGATTCTACGCCTTCATGATTTTTCTGCATTAGAATGGCTGAGCAAGTATGATCTAATGCATAGCTATACATGCTAAACTCTTTTGTATAATCAGGGCATACCAAGACTGGGGCATTTGCCATGGCCTCCTTGATTTAATAGAAATCTTTCTTTCCTTCGGGAGTCCACTTGAAAAGAGAAATGCCTTTTATCATGTTAACTATATGACGAGTTTGCTTAGCAAAGTCTGGAATAAATCTTCGCAAGAAATTTACTTTGCCGAAGAAAGAGTGAACAATAGTTTTACTTGTTGGCATGGAAAGATCACGAATAGCTTTTACTCTTTTAGCATCATTTTTATACCTTCTTTTGAAAAAATATGCCCAAGTAACTTACCCTCGGTAACCCCAAAAATAGATTTCTTGGGATTGAGGAAATTCCATGCTAATGACACTTACTCAGAACTTGTTGCAAGTGATAGAAATGATCTTGACTTTTCTTAGAATAAACAGTCAAATCATCCAAATAGACTACAATGAACTTTCCAAGGAAACTTCAGAAGGCCAAGTCCATTGTGCGTTGGAAAGTTTCTCCTGCATTTATCAACCCAAAAGGCATTTTGTGATATGCAAAAGTGCCCCAAGGTGTGGTAAATGTAGTTTTATGTTTATCTTTTTCAAGGACCTCCACTTGATTGTAGCCCAAAAACCTGCCCAACATGGACATCATCTTTGATCTAGTAACAGCTTGTAGGACATGATCCATGACAGGGTAATTATCTTTTAAGGATGCTTGACTCAAATTCCATAAATCAACACATATTTGAATCTCACCATTCTTCTTACATACAGGTACAATATTGGCTATCCAAGAAGAATGATAAATGGGGAAGATTATCCTTGCTTTCAACATCTTTTGAACTTCAGCAAAGATAGTATTAGAGATCTTTGGGTTGTATTGCCTTTGCTTCTGACGAAAAGGTGTAATACTTGGTTTCAATGGAATGTCATGGTGGAGCTCTTCGGGACAAAAATACTTTAGATCTTCATAGGAGTATGCCAAGACGTCAACATATTGCTGCAATAATGCAACAAATTTTTACCTTTCTTCTTGTGAACAACACTTTCCAATGTTGATCATTTTTGGATTGCCTTCAGTCCCGATGTTTACGATCATGTTTGTCAAAAATATTTTCTAAAGAAACTAGACCCTTGGGGATCTTGTTCCCTTTTAATTACAGAAATTTTTCTCTCATTTCTGCATCAATACTTTCAATTGCATCCTTTGAAGGGCAATGACTACCTTCAAAGTACAAATCATCAAAATTGTCAGCCGTCTACAAAAAATTAATTACATGATGATCATCGTTAAACACTTGCCAATGATCAGAGTTGTCAGGAACACTTGGTCGAAAAACCGATTCAACAATGTATGTTGATCCTGAAAAATCTCTGTGAGGAACCAAAGAGGTTGTTGATACTGCTAATGTGTCTGCCCTGTCATTGAATTCACAGGAAACCACAGATATATCAAAAGCATCAAATGCCTCTATTAGATCCCATACAAGGTTGCGATAGTGTTGTAGCCTTTCGCTCCTTGTCTGATATATGTTTCTAACCTGTCAAACTATCAACTCGGCATCTCCTTGAGCATGTAAATTTTTAATCCCCTTCCTTTGGGAAAAATTCATCCCAAAAAGGAGAGATTCATACTCGGCAGTGTTATTTGTGTTACCAAACTGCAATTTGAAGGAGAAAGGGAAAAAAATTCCATTAGGAAAAACTAACACAACACTGACTCCTGATCCAGTAGAAGAACAATTGCCATCAAATTCTAGTGTCCAAACATCATCTGGACTACCAATGCTGACCGTATCAAAATTGAGAATTTCTTGTTGTGAAGTTGAAGATCTTTCTGATTCCGTAACACTACTTTCACAATCAACTGGAATATCATTGAGTGGAATGGCATCTTCACTCTCAGGAGCCACCTCTAAACAATCATCAAGATGCATGAAATAATTACCCATACCTGATGATTCAAAAAGAATCTATGCCCGCTAATCATCAGACTTGACAATAGTGTATTTTGATTCTTTTTCTAGAAGCAACTTTTGGATAACTCCTTTAATGGGAATACGAGCCTCAATCATATCCATGTTTAATTCACCCCCAACATCTCTACAGAAATTTCTTCCCAACAATAGACCATAGGAAGCCGACACATCAGCTACCAGTATTGTCATCTTAATCTTCTTTTCTGGGAATGAAGCAAAAGCAAACTGCGCATCCTTGATCTAACCTATCAAAGGGACTTGCTTGTTATCCATAGAGAAACATCTTCCAAAATTTTTGGTCAAAGTTAAGCCAAGGGCATTGGCAACTTTTAACGGCATAACATTATCAAATGCCCCAGAATCAATTACACAGTTACTAAGCTTATAACCATTTATCAACAAAGAAATATACAATGGTTCTATCTTCTCTACAGGAGAAGGGGAAGTTACTAATTTATTTTGAAGTAAGTTAGACTTAGGAAGATTACTAGGGGTAGTATCTTTTTCTTTAACAAACTTGACCAAACGGTCAAATTGATCTGGATTAGATCTCAAAAATTCAACCTCAGACATTTGTATTTTGGTTTTCTTAGCATGGTCTAAAATATCAAATGACTAAAAGGAATTCATCATCAAAGATTGATTTGGGTTCTCATTTTGAGAACTTGAAATATTAGGTACACTAGTCTTCGATGTAGGTGTAGAAGAATTGGCAGGTGCAGAAAAATTGACAGTAGTCGAAGAATCACTTACACTTTTATCCTTCACGACGTCCATTGAGATAGAATTGTCTTTTACAGGATTTGGTATGGGAGTCCCACGCTTCACAATAGAAATTGGAAAACATTGAGAGTCCTTGATTTGAATACGATCATCACTCTTCGCAATGACAAGTGGATTAGTTGCCTGTGCTTGCGAACGGGTGAATACTACAAAGACATCCACATCACATGTGTTTGGCGTATCATCTTCTCGATATTGCATAAACCTAATGTTAGAGTCACCAGCCAACTCTGCATCATCTTCTTGATGCAAATTGACATCATCTTTACCAAAAGGGGGAAGATCATTATGTTCAGCTTCATAATATCCTGTAGCTAAATTTTGGGGTGGTTCTTCCAATGCAAGCCTCTCTGGAGCAGGAGGTAATTTATTCTGATTACGCATGGCGTAATTGGAAGCATTGTTTGGATAAGTCCTTCTTGGAACATCATGATACGAAGTATTTCCTTGTGAGGAAATTTTCTTCTTAAGTGCCAACAACTCATTTGCTAACTTTTGTATCATGGGATCAACAGAATTTATTGAAGGAATAGGTAAATCAGCATTTTGATTATTTCTAACCTTTTTAGGATCTCTCCTTATCTTACTGGCAAGGATAAGATCATCTTTGACCGATATAGCCAATTGTTGTGCAGTGTCCAAATCTATAGGATTATTCCTTCGCAAAAGAAAGCTCACCTCTAGCAATTGAGCGTTGATGAAGAAGCATTTCAAGTTTCCAACGGTTGGTCGTGAAGCAACTGGAATGTAATTGTGCAATCTGTTGAACTTTGCTACAAATTCACACATAGCTTCCTAAGGTTCTTTCTTTATTTGAGTTAACTGAGCCAGCAGTGTGTGATCGTCTTTGGTAGACTTGAACCTTGCTTCAAACAGTGTTCTAAGAGTTTCCCAATTTGTGATACAAGCATTCAGAAGATAATAGAACCAATCAGCAATAGCTCCATGCAAAGTCTCAATGAACAATCTCACCAAAATATCTTCATGCTCAACACCTAGGACTCCACATGCGATGTAGAAGGTATAAATATGTTCATCTGGGTGCTGAGAACCATCCCCCAAAAATTTAGGTAAATTTTTTCATGTACCTTTGGGAAGTTCATGCGGTCAAGTTCAAGGGACCAAAAACAGTACCCCAAGGTCCAACAGTAGCCATCCTTAATGGATTATAGGGTGGTACTACAAAATGACTTGCAAATGGAACAAATAAAACTTGCACACTTGATGCCTCACTTGGTACGGGATATCATTATGCAGAAGGAGGAAAACTTTGTGTCCACTACAAAGGAGAATGAGTCTATGGGTGTCACAAAAAGAAAATTATGTTGCTACAAAAACTCAAAAGTAGGATCAACAACTCCCGCTAAACATTGCCCACGAGTGTAACTTCGATCAGCCAGATTATGATTTCTAATAAAATCAGCAAAAAAGATATTACAATGAAAAGAGCACTGCAACCCAAAGGGAAAATATCGATTGCACATCGCTCCCCAGCAAAGTCGCCAAAAAAATGTTGGGTGAATATTTTGTCACCAACTTACCAATGGCAAAATATATAATTCACACACAGCGATGTTGAGAAATTAATCTCTCCTCTCATCAAGAAGAGGTTCCCTTTGAAATTTCTTCTCTAATTAATAAGAAATCAAAATATGTGGGTTGTTATTGGGCATATAACTCTCTTTTTTCAGAGTCTATGTATTTTCCCTCCACCTTGTTACAATTTCTGTATCATTTTAGATACTTAAAGAAAAGAACAATGAATCTAATAAACTACGCTAAAACTTACAATCAAGTAGCGCAAAGTCTCTCTTGAATGTAATACTAACTCAAACCGATTATTACAAATAGTTAGAAATTTAACTTGCAGCTAAAAGTCTTCAAATATAAATTCCTAACCCTTTAAACTACAAGTAACTGCAGTAATACAAAGCCTACCACTAATCAATTAATTACCAGAAGATTTCCCAAATATTCTAGGAGCACAAAGTCTACTCGCATAATTCAAGAGCTCTTTTACCCACATAACAATATCTCCAATATCCAAGAAGTAAAGAACATATATAAGTAATGGACATAAGAACATTAACTCATATAAACAATTTTCTTGACACAACACAAAGTTTGAGATCAAACAAAATTGCTCTCTTTATTTGCTTGATAGAATCTTCACAACAAAAGCACAAATTCTTAGTTAAGGCAAAAATTCTGCAGAGTTTTGCTTAGCATGAAAAAGATAAATATTTATAAATGAGGTCGTCCTTAAATAGGAAAAGAATGGAGAAAAATGTGGGCACAATTGACTAATTCAATTGCACAGTCCCACTTTACTACAACTACAGCATAAGGAAAATGTGCAGCTGCAAGAAAACTAACATCATCTAATGATGCAACTGCATAAAAAGAAATAGCTAAAAGGGGATGCTTTATTCATCTTTCTCCTCCTCGTTTGGTTTTTGGAAATCTTTGAACTTAGCCAGGATGGCTTTCATCTCTGCTTTGTTTGGCATTGGGGTAGAACTCGTGATCAATCGAACACGGGAAATTGCATCTTCAATCTTTACCTGTTTCTTTTTCCTATCCTCCAACATGGATGCAAGGACTTCAAAACTGACCTGGATCTCCAATAGCTTATCAAATGTATCAAGTGAGAAATCCTGTCCCATGCAGTGATCCATTAAGGAAAGAAATTCATGTATGATAGCTTCACCAGTAACGAGATTTTGATTGCCATCATATAAATAACAAGGAAGATCGGCAACTTTGGCAAAAATGAGATCAATCTCGTCATCACCTTCTTTCTTCTCTCGATCCAGCTCCACAATCACTAACCTTATTGTCTCTTTCTTATAAGACAATAATGACAAAATCTGGATATATTTTTCCCTCGTAGGAATTACTTCATTTTCAACAAGGACATCTATTTTGAAGTCCTCCATATTGTTCCAAAAGGTCATACTTTTCTCTACTTCCTCAATCTCCTATGATAATGAAGTTTTGAGTCCTTGCATTTGACTTTGGATTACTTCAAAATCTGCCAATAGTCCAACTGTGGAACTTAGAAGATGAGATCCTTCTAACCTTAGCCATGAAATCCACTCATCCATCACTCGGCCCTTGGCTCCTACCTGTTTAATTTACCTTAGAGCTTCAATGTCCATTGAGGATCCTATGGGCTCAATTTCTTGAGAAGATTGTGTGACCTTCGGAAGAACATTGGTCAATTGTTCACATTTTTGCTTCAATTCATTCTTCTCATCCTTCTCTTGATCAAATCTTCTTAACAAAGAGTTTAAAGTTATCTGAGAATCCAACTTAACACTCTCATGTGTTTCCACCCCGAGCTCTATGGCTTTCATGGTTTAATCCTCAAGTCGTATGTTGTCTTTATCTTTATCTAATGATGGCACCATCACCTCAGCATACTTTCTTTTAGAAGTTGGATCTACTAACACCCAAGATACAGTCTTTGGCTTCTTTGTTGACTTAGGCTTTAGAGGAACCAACTGCTCAAAATCAAACTCATCTAGAGAAATTACCTATTTTTCCTCTTAGGGGCTACCACTTCCATCCAAGGTGGTAATTCTGGATTGGTTGATGGAGTAGTAGCTCCTTGTTGAGTTTCAGTTAAGATTTTAGGAGTAGGCTTACTGGAGCTCATAGTAGTTATGAGTGTTGTCATTGGCATCAATGTTGAAGTATCTTGTGGGACACCTGTCGATGTTGCAATAGTTGTTGCTGCTAACATCTCTTTAGTCACAGATGGGAGAATTGAAGGTGCTATGGATGCAACCTCAGTACTTACCAATGGTGGAATTTCTGTTGTGATTGTAGTAATAGGTAAGTTCACTATAGATTGTTCTTCAAATGCCCCTTCCAAGGCTTCATTAAAATCCAACATCGTAGATTCATTGGTGGATGAAGGAAAATCATCCAAATTGGAGAAATTGGTTAATGTGAAAAACTATTGAGCAGCTTCTGACTGCACCATGCCCATACCAAGATCCCCATCTTGAAACTTCACATCCTCTTGATTAGAGTTAGAATCAATAGAGTGGATGATTAGCTTTGAATGAGTTAGTACCTGTGAAGTGGTCGAGGCATCAACTTCACCTAGATGTGATGTTTCTTCAACCTGTGCTTCCTCTTGTTGAGGAATTTCACCTTGTTTAGTCCCCTTCTATTTTTCAACTTCAATGGCAGGCTGTTGTTCTGGCTCATTTGCAATTGTCCCCTATACTGCTAATGATGACTCACCCTTCATGGACCCTTTAATTGTTAATTTAATTTTGGGCCCTTTCCCCTTAGATTGTACTACGGGAGCTGAAGATAGTGCTTGTGGATTTGCCTTGCTCTTTGTTCTTGTCTCAGCTGTAACCATCTTACCAACTGGGCCATCACTATTAGCAGGGAGCTGTTTCATCCTAATATTCATTTTTAACAGCCAAGCATTCATGTTTTCCAAGATGGGAGCGATCCTTTGGGTGATAGATTAACTTTCCTTCTTTGACCATTGCATTAGTGGGAGCGGAGAATCGGCAATCTTCTTCTCATAATAGACAGGGTCTATTAGTTCATCTGTGTCTTCCATGGTCATTGGATTTTTGCTAAATCCAAGTTTTCAATCTATTCCAGGGTAAGTCGAATAAAATCCATCCTTCTTATATCTTCATCATTCTGACAGTTCACCCATATATCTTCAAACCTGTAGACATGGGTATAACTCCTCTTGAGTTTGTTCTTCATGCCATGAAAGTCAAAATTGTTTCGTACCTTGAATCTTCTCATAGTATTCCACTGTATTTCTTCCTCCATGTTTTTGGCTTTGGGGTTGGTTAGGACTGAGTACCTGCCAATTGATTCTGGGAACTTCAACCCAGTCTTATGTGTTTGTGATTTCTTTTCATGTACATATATTAGTTGTCAATACAACTCCATGAGAATGATCTTGTCAGAAGGATACCTTGGTAGAATAAAAGGCTCACCTGAGAAACATCCAATCCAGATGTAAGTGAATGTTGGGAATTGAAGGAAAACACATATGAAATGAGATACCCTGTTATACGCAGCCTCTGATAATCTCTACTTCTACAAGCTCTTATCAAACATGCACTTCCACACAGCAAAGAAGGCATCATTAACTCTTTTGAAGTGGCTACCTTGATTCTTGATGGTAAGTTGATCATAGTATTCCCAGACAAGCACCAATCTCCTATCACCCTTGGTAGACAAACCTGGATATTGCCTCATAGAAGTAGTTGCATAAACCAAGTATGAGGTCATATAAAATTTCAATGTCACTTTGACTTCCTTCAATTGAACACAGAGTGCATCGTTGATCTGTTCACCCCAGTCAATTCTTGCAACCCCTTTCCTGATTATATTCATGTAGTAACACATCCAGGTTTGAAAGTAATGAGAGTCTTTTAACCCTTTCACTCTTGATAACATGGTAACCATTTCATTGTACTCCTCATTTAAGTCACTCCTATGAAAGAACTTGGGCCATTGTGTGGTAGTGGAATGTCTAGCAGCAAAGAGGTACATAGTATTGATCACTTTCTTGCATTTAACCTTATTTTGCTCGTAGTACTCTTGAGCACTTTCTTGAGAAATGTCAGCTACTTCTTCAACTGGAGAGCCTTTGAAGACACTATTGAAAAACACACTATCTAGATTCATGATGACATTTTGATTAGCATCCTTCACCTGTCTTGTATTCGGATCAAAGTGATCTTCTACTGCAAGTACAAATTTTGGATCATGAGTTGCAACTGGGAAGGATGCATATTTATGCAATTTCGATTTGATCAGATTGGTTAGGCAAGTAGGAGCTTTCTCAACCCAGTCAATAAACTCCTACATACTGACATGTCCAATTTTAGTATCTTTGATCTCCTTGATGTTTGAGTCCATTGAACTCTTTGGGTACAGATTCAAGTACTTATCATACTTGTACTTCATCTTTTTTGTTGATGTTTTACCTGGAGAAGATTCCAACTGACTCGAGTAAGGCTCAGATGTATCATGAGGGAGCTTTTACATTTGCAATGACTGCATTCAACACTAAGGATTATCTCTTTTGATAGTTATCATTATCATCAAAATCAATTTTTCTCAATTGGATCGAGAAATCGGACTCAGAACAAGTTTAAGAGTAAAACTGCCAAAAACAGCAGGTTGGGGAAAAAAGTCCGACCTGCACTTCAAGGGATAAAATTAGCACATCGGGATTTAAAGTCTGATGTGCAAGGATAAACATCTTAATTCACACATCAGACTTTAAAGTCTGATGTGCAAATTTTGGGAAAGTCAACAACACATCGGACTTTAAAGTCCAATGTGCGAACCAGGGAAGATCATTAGCACATCGGACTTTAAAGCCCGATGTGCGAGAGTAAAACTTTTTGATAAACCAACACATTAGACTTTAAATTCTGATGTGCTAATTAGGGGAAAAAGCAACTAATTGACATGTCAAGTTTTAAAACCCAACATGTCAATCCAACATTCTCCTCTTCTCATATCAGATTTTAAAGGCTAATATGTGAGGGTTACCCTCCTGCATATTAGACTTTAAAATCCAATATGCAAAGAGGGCTCCATTGATCAGCTTGCATATCGGACTTTAAAGTCCCTAAGGGGAAGAAAAGATTAGAAGGGCAATTAGACTTTAAAGTCTGATTGCCCTCCAAAAACACTATCAAGCAAAATGAAAAACAAATAAAGCGGAAAGGGAAAAAGGAAAACACAAAACGCGAAGAAAAAGCATAACCTGAAATGAAATCACAAACCTATGTTTTTCCGCCACAATGAGTGAAAAAAAACCGATGTAGACACGACAAATCTAAAAGGATGGCGAGCAAAAATGGAGGAGGACACGCGCGGAGAAGGAAAATCACAAATGAGAATGATGAAATAAACCATGAAATTCAATAAATAATCCCCTCAATTAGCAATAAATGAGGTATTAATTGCTAATCACACAGTGCATGTCCGATGTGCAGGAAGAAAACCCTTGCAAGTTGGACTTTAAAGTCCAACATGCACTCTTCAACTAGATAACCTGCAGGTCAGACTTTAAAGTCCGAACTACAGGGGAAAGATTACCTGCAGGTTGGACTTTCAAGTCCAATCTATAGGCTGAAAATCAAACATGTGCACATCAAACTTTAAAGTCTGATGTGCAATTAACTTTACAAAGAAAGAGCCCTGCAAGTCAGACTTTAAAGTCCAACCTGTAGGTAAAACTACAAACCTTAAAAAAAAATGTAGAAAACAATAAAAATGAAAAGCAAAAAGCTAAAGGAGCTAACCGATGGAGTCGATCAAGCTCTCCTAGATTTTGTAAGGTACGAAATGGACCAGTTTCGTAGGGTTGCCTCATGATTTTGGCCGTGTTGAAATCGAGGACAACAAAATGAACAGACAAATACAAAAACATCAGTTAATGCAAAGAACATTGTACAGGATACCAACATTGAGGACACTTGTCCTCCAGATACTAATGTAGAGGTTTAGGATACTATTCCTATAGAGGAACCAGCAGTTGCACAGACTGCACCAAGTGGTGAAGCCACCGATGCAAGTGAGGTGGCAATAAAAGTTAAATAACCAAAGAAAAAAGAGGAATCCGGTAGGGAACCAGTTGCTGGCACATCATTATTGGCAATTGACACTTCTCTAGTGGAAAAGAAAAACATCACAAAAATGAGTCCCACTGAACTAATGATGATGGCTGCTCAGAAACTGATGAAGGAGGGAACTATAGACAAAGGGATTATAGATCAATCCATAACAGTTTTACATAGATTAGTCCCAAATTGTAAGATTGAGAATGAAGTGAGCCCTTCCGGCAAGCTTAAGGTAATAACAGAACACATCTCTAAAGATTTTCAATCATTACAATAGATCTCTAACCAGCTAGCACTTGAAAAATTCACTTTGGCTAAGAGAGCCACTTTTGATCAGATCATTGACAGAGAGAAGAAAACATTGAGGAGAAGTTAATTTTGATAGAAAATTATTTGAAACAAGGTACAAATGTATACAGGGTATGTTGCAATACAAATATTCTTACAGAAAAGGTAGATGAAAAGATAAAAGAGGTACAGGACAAGATTGCTAGTATTGCTAACCCTTTTGATGGACTAATTTCACTGACAACATCTATTGATGGACAAATTTTGACTTTGGATAATCAAGAGCCAGAAGTCTCAGAGGTTTGGTGAGTCCAAGATTGGATTCACTTGGTTTACATAAGAAGGAATGCATGGATATGCTTGGTAATCCCACACTGATAGAAGTTAATGAGAAATAATCACTTGCATATTTACTGAGTGGACATGTATCTATCTCTAGCACATTCAAAACTGGTTGGGATACTTATGTGGAGTTATTAGAGAAATATTACCCAGAAATCTTGAAATTGGTCAAGCTCTGGTAAAACATTTTTGGAGGTATTTATTGTACAGTTATCATTCTTTGACATTCTTTTTACAATTTGTGGGCATTGATGTCAAAAGGGGACTATTATACATGTGAAAAAGAATGAAGGGTTGCATACATTAGGGGGATTTACAGAGTTTTTTGAATTTTGGAGTATTGGAGCACTTTACATATTTAGCTCAGGAGGAGCAAGGGAGGATGAAAGTGATAATTGAAACTTGACCATTTTTCACATGAGTGTTGCCATCAATGCCAAAGGGGGATATTGTTGGCAATTGACACTCTATTGGTTGGTTTCACTATGTTGTCACTGATCGCAACATGATTTTGGGTTCTGACATCATATGGTGTATCGCCAGGCACTTCACAAACTCTACATCAGCACTGGCACTGGCACTGGTAGGATAGAAGATTTCTTTGGTCACCAGTAATGCAGGCTGACATGGTACAGTAAAGGTCATCGGTATTGGAGGTCAACACATCTTGGATCCAGCATCGACAAACTTTTTTTAATGCTTATTCATTTATGTGATACGGTTGACATGTAATTATAATATTGTATGTATCCTCTTAAGCCAACTTAAGGCATAAATTTGTATAGGGTATATAAGGGAGACTGATTAGATCATATTGTGAGAAGAAAAAGAGAATAAGGATAGACATGTGGAATGGATATATGGATGTGATGTAATGTGAAATATATCAGAGAGACTATGTATGTGAGGAATTCATTGTAAGGGTTATTTTGGTACTAAGGTTTAGGTTTTTAACCGGAACAAACAGAGCTTAAACTGGAATTGTATTCTGGCATAGGAGATGCTATACTAAGTAGCTCACACTTCTCTAATTATTGTCTGGATTATTTTGTAGTCAGTGAGGCTCCTATTGTGATGAGCAGTGTGCTTTAGGTTGTAAGCCTTCCTGCAAGTGCAGGCCCATCATATATTGTAATATCTCTTCATATGGCTTGTAAAATTGATATTGTGGGTCACAAATCCCACTATGGTTTTTCCTCTTTGAGGTTTTCCATGTATAAATCTATGTGTTATGGTTATCATTTATGTGTTTGGCTTATTGGTTGCATTACTTCTTTCAATTATTTTTATACTGGTATACTGGTTGGTATATGTATGTTTTGTTAAGGCTAAAATCTTTTATTCTGGTATAACACTAATTCACCCCCCCCCTCTCAGTGTTATTGGTTTCCACCAGTTAGCTTGTTATTTCTATCTCATTATCAATTCATTTAGTATTCAATCTCTTCCCTAAGAGATTGGATCTAGTGAATTTCCCCCCTCTTTTAATGTAATGTGGATAAAGTGTTTGAAGGGAAATCCACAGCAAAACTTTCATCTCTCCTCGGAGGGAAGAAAAGCTTTCCTCTTGATCTCTCCATCATTCACTTTTCACCACATCACACTTCCATCCCTCTAGTTTATTAATATGACTATCCACCAACTTGTGCGACAACTCCGCTTGGTTAACTCCTCCAAAGAAGGGTGTTCCCAAGAATCTTCCCAATAAGCTTCCCACTTTGACACCAAGTATCCTGACTATGCCTCTTTGTCTCCCTATTGAGGTATTAAAAAATAAAATATTAGATTCAGCCCAATTTACCTGTTATCTTGAGGCTTCACAAAAAGTGTCAATGGCCTTCTTTATAATGTGTGCTACTCTAAGGGTGGATTCCCCAAAGAGAATGGTATCATTAGCAAATTGTTGGTGTGATACAGGTTCCAATTCAGCTACAATACTGATACCTTTCCATTGACCATTTCTTCTAAGACTCTGAATATATCTCCCCAAAGTCTCAACCAAAATAATGAAGAGAAATGGGGAGAGAGTAACCCCCTAATGTAAACCTCTTGATGAATGGAAGAAGCCCTATGGACTACCATTGACAAGAACAGAGACCCATGGACCATCTATGCAAGCTTTCACCCAGTTCGACCAATTCTCTGCAAAACCAAAACTTTTTAAAACCTGGAGAAAAAAGGAGTGATCCATCATATCATACACTTTCTTGATATCCAACTTGATCAGCATGCGGTCAACCTTGGCTTTCCTCACTGTATGAATCACTTCATGAGCTATCATTATGCCTTCAACTATGGATCTTCTTGCAACAAACCCACTCTGATCTTCTGAGAAAATCAACTTCAAAAGAGGTTTCATGTGATTCATGATGACCTTGGCAATCACTTTATACAAAGTGTTGCATAGATAAATAGGTCGGAAGTCACTGAAGGTCTCTACTTTTTCCACTTTGGGGATTAAGGAAACAAAGGTGCAATTTAGTTCCTTAGCCACCTGATCACATTCTCTCGCCTCCTCCACAACTGCCCACACTTCAGACGCAACCACCTCCCAAATTTTTTGATAAAAGGAGGCAGGATATCCATCTGGCCCTGGGGCCTTATCCCCTACCATCGAAAAGATAGTCATTCTCACTTATTCCATTAGGACTGGTCTACAAAGAGCTCGATTTTGACTATTTGTGATGATCTTAGGGATGCTAGCAAGCAACAAATTTTGTTGCAAGGCATTTAGATCATCATTTTGTTTAAGTAATGCACTAAATAAGTCCATCGCTTCCTTATTGATGTCTTCCAACTTATCCAAGATTGAATTGTCCCTGCTCTTAATTATCGTAACCTTGTTCCAAGATTGCCTGATCTTAATAGAATTATGAAAAAACTTAGTATTTTAGTCGCCTTCTTTCAGCTAACACTCCCGAGACTTTTGCCTCCAATACACTTCCTCTCTTGCTAAAATTTTATCATATTTACTTTTCATATCCTTCTCTTTGTTAAAAATGTCAACTATAATTCCTTGATTCATAATGATCTCTTGTATCTCCCTTGATTCTGATTCAAGGGCAGCTTTATCGACAAATATATTGCCAAATTTGAGTCTATTCCATTCCTTCAACTTATCTTTTAAGAACTATAGCTTTTTCAAAAATCTGAAAGCATTTAAGCCAAAATTATCTAAAGCCTCGGCCCACCATTCTTTGATTAAGTCCTAGAGACCACCATCCCGCAACCATATTTTTTCAAACTTGAAAGGGCATCTTTCCAAAACACTATCAAGCAAAAAAAATAACTCCACTGAAAAGTGGTCAGAAGCCACAATTAACTTTATGGTAGCCTCAAAAAGGAGTGGTTTGTCTTCCCAACTCCCACCCAAGAAAAACCTATCCAACTTTTCTACAATGTGCCGCACACCACATCTTCGATTTGTCCAAGTAAAAGCTCCACTATTAGTCTTGATCTCTCTTAAACCATTATCAGAAACAAAATTTTGAAAACCTATGTGCGAACCAGAAAAACCAACTCTCCCCCCATTCTTATCTACCATTTCAAGGATCGAATTAAATTCACTACCTAGAATAACCAGCTCATCTTATAGATTTTGTAAGATCATAGATAGTTGTTGCCAAACTTCCGGTTGCGATCTAGACTTAGTAGGGTTGTAAACATTTAGGAGAAATAAGTGACAATTCAAACCAAAAGATTGCACCATACAAAGTTGTCAAGCTTGAGAGTTTACAAGTTCCTCTGCAGTGAGGGAAATAGGATTCCATAGGGTACCAAGGCTACTCATAGCCCCATTCGCACTCGAGAAAATCCTCATCCACAACCTCTAGTATCTCAACAAAACTACCGCATCCTCTGAACTCATTTTAGTTTCTTGTAAGTAAACTAAATCAGGCTTCATTTGATCCAACCCATGCTTGATCAAACGCCTCTTGTCAGGAGCATTGCATCCCTTGATATTCTAGCTTATGAGTTTCATTTCTCTTTAGGAAGGGCACCCCCCTTCCCTGCTGTTAATTTTCTTTGTCCCTTAGCATTACCCTCCAAAGAAATTCTGACTCTATTTGGTTTCCTCCCTTTTAATTTTTTCTCCCCCAGACAGGTTTTCAAAACCTGGGAATTAGTTTGATTATTAGCTCAAGTATCTACAATGTCCTCATCTTCCAACATTCCCCACTCATCCTCTTCATCCTCCCATGACAATTTGTCTGAATCAATGTTATTTGCATTCGACACCCCCCTTCCTTGTCTTCCATCCTACCATTCTTAGCCTGGTCTCTCAATACAATATTTTGATCCCTTTGTTGAACCTTCTATCAGCTTCTAAAGCTTCCATAGCTTTCTCCACTTTGTCTAGGGCCTCTTCCACTAAGTGAACCACCTCTACTTGGCTAATGACTTGGTCAATGCCTATGGCCACAGGCCTATCAACATCTATCTGATTCTCCCCGATAATCTTGTTACTCTGAAAAGGGCTTGCAGAGGGTGAATCCACGTCACTCAAAATATTCCCTTGCTAAACTATATCCCCCTCCTCTACAAACTTTGCCACAACTGCTTCCATGTTAGCCGCTACTAACTCTCCTTTAGGACCAACAAGACACGCCTCCTCTGAGTGCCCATCCTTATTATAGAGTTTGTAATGTTATATTTTCTCCTCTATTTCAACTTGTTGGATCCAACACCTTGCATTGGTATTAATCTCAATGGAAGAAGGCAAGGGAAAATACAACTTCCAACCAATACAAATGTGTGCATACATACTGAAATCCTTCATTTTGATAGCTTCATTCGACTTGATATAGAATCCCAATTTGTTACCAATCATCATAAAGGTCTCTTCATTCCAGTACTCTCACGAAGGATTTAAAGTCATAGCTAGATTGGAACCTCTTCTAAATGGGCTTTAAGAGGGTTAAAACTAGGCTTCCACTCTTTAAAAATTAGACCCTTACCTCCCATTAAAAATGCCTATTGTTAAAAACCCAGTTCTTTCTTTCACTATTTTCCGTAATCACTAAGAACAAACCATTGGGCATTGTCTTGATGTCTACTTTAAACGACGAGTTCTCTTCACACCACATCTTGACTCAATTAACAGTAGTCCATTCCCTAACCCATTTCATAAAAAACCCTCTTGCCCTCAAAAAGGAGACTGAACCATTCCATCTTTTATTATCTAGAAAAAAAAAAGTTTTTGAGTTTTCGGTTGAGACTGATTTACCTTATCTAATTCTTCCACCCTTGGAATCTTCTTCGGATGCCATTCCTTCTCATGAACCCTTTGCCAATTGGATTTCGAACCAGCCTAGTTGGAACTGAAACCAGCCAGTTAGATTTCGAACCAAATTATTTGGCTAGATCATTTATGTTTCTCCCAAAACCCTTAAATTCTACCAATGTTCTCCCTCCGTGATTGAGCAGAAGGAAACAAATATTTTGATCCTCCCAAACCCATTTTGGCTTCGACCACAACCTAAAATTTGGTTGAGCATAATACCCGGGTTGATCTCTCTGTCAAATATCACCGAAATCCCTTCATTACAAACCAAGCCTCCTTCTTGATGCCATCATCCAATAAACACTATAATTTAGTTGTTGATAAAATATTGAAATTGAAGTTACACAAGGCACCACACTTTATTTAGTAAATTTTACCTTTTCTTCTTCAATTTTTTTTGTGTATATTGATAACTTGAAACTTTAGTGCAGGAACATATTTTTACTATTTTATATAAATATATATTTTTCAATAAATTTGAAAATTTGTGTGTACTAAAATATAACTCTTTCCATTTGGCGCCACCTTTTTTCTTCATTATTTGTCCAAATTAGAAAAGAATTATATCATCTTGACATAGATTCTCTTCTCTAGTGCATCATATTTTTTTAAAAAAAATTAAATAAATTTTAGTATTTTTCCTTGACAAGATAATCAATCTTATATTTTAGTGTTGATGACCTAGTTTCAATAAAAATAAAATATAAAATTAAAAAAGTAATTAAAATAATAAAATATATATGTTTTGGAATATTCACTTGTAGATCTATAAAAGGGTATTTTTACATTTCAAAAAAAAAATTATAAGAGTAGAAGTTGTTGAAACATCGAATTTTTTTCAAAAATAAAATATAATTGGTAATTAGACCCAAAGTGATATAAAATATACATTTAGTAGACACTTCCAATTGGAAAAGTTGTAGCTCGTATATAACTTAGCTATTATGAATCTGTATAGACCATATGTTTGACTAAAATTATTTTTTAGTTAGAAATACTTAAATTCACTTGTGCTGATAAGTTGGCCTAAAACGTGACACAGTATTGTGCTTTTACCCATAGATGTTCCATCCATTGGAAAATCTACATATCATGTTTCATTTATTGATGATCATAATAGAAGGATGTAGGTATATTTTCTAAAGAGAGAATCTAATTTTTTTAAGTCACTTTAAGAATTTAAAGAAATGAATAGATTCTATTGGAAAGAAAATAATTTTTTTGATAGATTCTACAAAGACTGTCATTCATAGACATAAGTCAACTCCATATTCTCCATATTAGAATGGAGTGATAGAAAGAATGAATAGTTTAGAATAAATTTTTTGAGTTGAAGTTGCTTCAATTTCTCATTAACTAATTAATAGGTCTCTTATATCATCTCTTATTGATAAAATTTATATGGAAGTGTGGTCGAATAACAAGACTTTTATAATGGAGGAAATGTTACCCTATAGAGGGAAAACTATGTTAACTTGAGAGTCAATTTTACTTCATACATTTTGTTAGGAGTTGGAAGGACAACTCAGAGGGGGGGGGGGGGTGTGAATCAGTTGTCAGTGAATTTCAACCCAATTATAAATTAATTCAACTTAATACTTAATACCGGTAAACCAATCTTAATGTCGGTTAAATAGATTAACAATGTATATCAATACCAATGAAACCTAATGCATGAAACAGAAAGAGAAACAATATCCACAACACATAACACAAATATTTTTGACATGGAAACCTTGTAAGGGGAAAAACCACAGTGGGAAACCTTACCCACAATCAAATGATACTACTGCAGATAGTATGTGTATACAATTGGGGTATGCACATGCATAAAGGCCAACTGCCTAGAGCACACTACTCAAATGGGAGTCACAATGACTATAGTAGGATGGTTAAATCCTAGAATAATATATTGCTTCAAAGTGCATCTGCAATGTTGGATTCAATACTGGTTTAAGCTCTGATAAACACCTTCAAACCTTCCTTGAACCTTCAAATGATGTCTACTTGATTCGCTCTATGATCTGCTCATATGGTCTTCAATATTTACACATTCCATTTTACAATACCATACCATAATTCAACACTTCATCTCACAAATAAGATCTTACATTTATACAAAACCTTAGACCAAATGTGTAGGTCGGCTCACTAAGAATATTACAATTAAATCAATTACAAATAAGTCTTGATGCAATACAACATGTTAGCTCAATACATTTACAACAATATCCAGTCAATAAATCATCTCCATAACATGTCATGTTGACCTGGAATAGATAACGTATACCGGTCCATAACCTAGACCTATCTGTCGGTAACAACAAATATGTCAACCCGATTAGACCAATAACCAAAACACCAAAACCAAGTATCCAAACCATGTCTTCGACATAATCCAGTGATCTCCAGATGATAACAAGTCATCATCAGTACCGGTGAGCCATATAACCTGTCAGTGAGCATATATCGATGACTGTGCATAACTCATTGACCTTGCCGGTGAAAACAATGTGTCGGCTCAACAGTAAACCAATATAACCATAGTGTCAAATCATCAATGTAGATCTCTAGAAGGATAAGTGTTGACATGATGACAAAACCAATGCAACACATCCATAATACCAACACATTCAGATATCTCCCACTATCTAAACTAGTGAATATATCTAATTTTAGATAAATACAATAAATATTCTGAGTACAAAAATGGAAAGAGCAAACTAGAGGGAGTTTTTTAACTAAATTTGAACACCTTGGTCAAGGACGCTAGTGCAAAATGCAAACATATGTGGCACACTATATGTTAGGTCTCGGAGGCAACTAAGAGAGGTGGGGTGAATCAGTTGTCAAATAAATTCAAACCAAAGCAACTTAACCAACTTATTGCTTAATACTGGTAAACCAATCTTTTATACCGGTAGACAGTTTTATCAGTTAATTGCAATACCGGTAAATATTAATGCATGAAACAAAAGGACAAAGTCATCTACAACACTTAACACCAATATTTGTACATGGAAACCCTGTAAGGGAAAAAACCATGGTGGGAAACCTTACCCACAATCAAATGATACTACTGCAGATAGTAAGTGTATACAAATGGGGTCTACACATACAGAAAGGCCAAGCGCATAGATCTCACTGCTCAAACACAAAATAGGAGTCACACTAACTACAATTGAATGGTTAAATCCAATAAGAATGTACTGCTCAAAATAGCATCTTCATATGCTGGATTCAGTACCGGTGTAGTTCTGATATGCTTTCACAAAAACCTTGCCTCACCTTCAAATGATGTCTGCGTGTATAGCTCTACTTATTCTCGCATATACCTTCTCACAATTCTTCTTCGCATCCACACACGATCTAACAAATAAGATCTTACATTTATATCATAACCTAGGACCAATTTTAGTAGGTCGTCTCTAAAAGATATTACAATAAAATCAATTTACAAATAAATTAATGCTCGATGCTATAACCGATTCAACATGTCGGCTTAATTCATTTACAACAATAATAAATCATCTCCATAGCATGTCGTGCCGATCTAGACAAGATAAACCTACCGGTGTATAGCCTGGACCTATTTGCCAGTAATAGAAAATATGCAAATACAAATATGCCAATAATCAAATCTCCAAGACAAAGTGTCAAAATGATGTCTTAAACATAACCAAGTGTTTTCCATGCCATTCCAAGTGCCAGTGATCATTATATCCTACCAGTGTACCAGATACTGGTAACTGTGCATGAGTCATTTGCTTGCCGGTGAATGTTGTTGATTCTCCAAAGTGCCAGAATTGATATGTGTTAGTAGGTGTTGACATCAATGATGAAACAATACCAAAATACCAACAATCTCCCCCTTTGGCATTGATGGCAACACAAGATGGAAAAACCATCAAAGTGCCAAAATAGAAATGCCAAATACCAAAATACCAACAATTACCAAAATATAAGTAATCTCTCCCAAAGTAACCATCTCTCCACCTGAGAGTGACATACGTTTCCTTTTGTTTTTCCATACCAATCTCTCCCCCTTTGACACCAAACCATAGTTCATGAGGAGTCTTACTAGTTTCACCTTTGATGTGAACTTTGCTGAATGTATAGACCATTGTACTTACTACCTCTCTCCAATATACATGTGGTAGGTTTGCTTCTGATAACATACTTCTAGCAGCATCCAAGATAGTTTGGTTTTTCCTTTCAACAACTTAGTTTTGTTGTGGTGTCTGAGGTGTTGATAGCTGTCTTCTGATTCCATTCGCTTCACAGAATGCATTAAATTCCTTAGATGTAAATTCTCCTCCTTGATCTGATCTTAGACATTTGATTTTCTTACTGGTTTCATTTTCTACCATTGCTTTGACTAGTTTGAACTTCCCAAGTGCTTCTGGTTTTTCTCTCAGAAAAGTAACCCAACACATTCTAGAATAGTCACCAATGATTAGCATAAAATATCTATCACCTTGTAAACTTTTAGTTCTAGCTGGAGCACATAAATCAGTGTGAATTAAGTCAAGAGCATTATTGGATTTTTCTAGAATACTTTTGAAGGTGGCTCTAACTTGTTTTTTTGAATTGGCATTCCTTACATACTGTATTGTGAGGTTTGATAATTTTAGGTAAATCTCTAACTGCCTTAGTAGTATTGATTTTTACCATGCAATCAAAGTTTACATGATAGAGTCTCTTATGTCATAGCCAACTTTCATCAATATGTGCAATCAAGCATGTCTTTTTACTGTTATTCAAATGAAAGATATTACCTCTACTTTGATTACCGGTTGCAATTTCTAAACCAGTTCTATTCATGATTTTGCATTTTCCATTTTTGAATTGTAACTGAAATCCTTTCTCAACTAATTGACCAACACTCAAAAGATTATGCTTTAAACCTTAAACATAGTAAACATTGTTAGTATTATGTTTTCTATCAAGACATATTGTACCTTTACCTTTGATCAGACAAGATTTATCATCTCCAAATTTCACTAGACCCCCATTATATTCTTGAAAGTTCAATAATTTACCTTTATCTCCTGTCATATGATGTGAACATCCTGAATCAATGATCCATTCATCCTGTACTTCAACTTTAGCTGCCAAGGACTACTCTACCGGTTGAATGGTAGGTGTCAGTTGGTCTTCTGTTATAGCAACAAAAACCCATCCATTGTCTATCGGATCCTCATCAGAATCATCAGTCACTCCTTCATCAGCAAGATAACAAGATTTGTCTTTATTCTTCTTAAATTTGTATCTCTAATATTTAGGGTTAGGCTTGTATGTTCTTCTAGCTTCTTCTCTTAGTCTAGCATGTCTATCAGGGCATCTTGAAGCCATGTGACCAATCTTATTACAATTAAAACATTTAAAGGGTGTTTTACGTTCATACTTACTTCCAACTGGACCTTTAGGCATTTTCCTTGCAAATAGTGCTTCAAGTTCTTCATTTTCTTTCCTGCTTTCTTCAAGTTCTCTTGCATAAAAGGCTTTCCAATCAGATTTGTCAAATGATGATGCAGATGATGTTGATGCTTTAAAGGTTAAATCTGTCTTTGTAGTTGCAATAGGACCAAATTCCTCAATTTCAAAGGCTGAAAGTTTTCCAATTAATGTATCTCAAGTTACTGATGTATTAGGCATTGTTCTTAACTCATTTATGGCAGTGAATTTCATTTTATATGCCGGTGGCAATCCTCTTAAAACTTTTGAAAAAACTTCATCTTCACTTAAGGTTCCTCCACAACATTTAATACCCAAAACAATTTCATTAACTCTTTCCATAAAGCATAAATCCTTTCATCTTCTTCCATTTTCAGATTTTCATACCTTACCCGAAAGCTTTCAAGCTTTGCAATTTTGACTATGGAATCTCCTTCATTCAGTGTTTCCAAATGATCCCAAATAGCTTTAGCAGTGGACCTATCTGGTAATCCCATGATTTGCTGATCTGTTAATGCACTCAAAAGTGCTTCTCTTTCTTTGCAATCATTTTCTTCATCTTTCCCCAAGGTAGGTGGATTAGGCTGACCAGGAGTAGGAGCAGTATAGCCATTCTTTGTAACTTCCCAGATGTCCTTTCTCATGCAATTTAAATGTGTCTCCATTCTGATCTTCCATATGCCATAGTTGGTTCCATCAAGTTTAGGACTATCCTTCCTAAAATAGTTAGTAGATATTGGATCTCCTCAAGCTGTTAAACTTCTGCAAAACAAGAGTAAGCTCTGATACCAATTGTTAGGTCCCGGAGGCAACTGGGAGGGGGGGGGGTGAATCAGTTGTCAAATAAATTCAAACCAAAGCAACTTAACCAACTTATTGCTTAATACCGATAAACCAGTCTTTTATACCGGTAGATAGTTTTATCAGTTAATTGCAATACTGGTAAATATTAATGCATGAAACAAAAGGACAAAGTCATCCACAACACTTAACACCAATATTTGTATGTGGAAACCCTATAAGGGGAAAAACCATGGTGGGAAAGCTTACCCACAATCAGATGATACTACTGTAGATAGTAAGTGTATACAAATGGGGTCTGCACATGCAGAAAGGCCAAGGGCCTAAAGCTCACTGCTCAAACACAAAATAGGAGCCACACTGACTACAATTGGATGGTTAAATCCAATAAGAATGTACTACTCAAAATAGCATCTTCATATGCTGGATTCAGTACCGATGTAGTTCTGATATGCTTTCACAAAAACCTTTCTTCACCTTCAAATGATGTCTACGTGTATAGCTCTACTTATTCTGGCATATACCTTCTCACAATTCTTCTTTGCATCCACACATGATCTTACAAATAAGATCTTACATTTATATCATAACCTAGGACCAATTTTAGTAGGTCGGCTCTAAAAGATATTACAATAAAATCAATTTACAAATAAATTAATGCCCGATGCAATAACCGATTCAACATGTCGGCTTAATTCATTTACAACAATAATAAATCATCTCCATAGCGTGCCATGTTGATCTAGAAAAGATAAACCTGTCGGTGTATAACCTGGACCTATTTGTCAGTAATAGGATTTATGCAAATACGAATATGCCAATAATCAAATCTCCAAGACAAAATGTCAAAATGATGTCTTCGACATAACCAAGTGTTTTCCATGCTATTCCAAGTGCCGGTGATCATTATATCCTATCGGTGTACCATATACCGATGACTGTGCATGAGTCATTTGCTTGCCGGTGAATGTTTTTGATTCTCCAAAGTGCCAGAGTTGATAAGTGTTAGTCGATGTTGACATCAATGACAAAACCATACCAAAATACCAACACTATAATCTTGGATGAACCAAAATAGAAAACTTAGAAATGGAGAAAGCCCAAAATTGTACTTAAGATAACATGCAAAACCCAAAACTTAGAAATGTGATAGAAAGTATTAGATAATAAAGATAAAACAATGAAATAAAATAGAAAACCATAGGAAAACCTTTATGTGTTGAATTGTTTCTAATAAACTTGCACACAAGAAGAGGAAAAATATTTGGGGTTGTTTCGAGACTTTCCTTAGTTAAATCCTTATTTCAATGTTTTCACCTCCATAATAGTTAGATAGATAGATAGATCAAAAGATAATTAGATAGATACATGATAAAAGATTTAAAAGATGAGGGATGTGATAAATCCCATGATGCTCAAATAAATAAGAGATATAGAAAGATATTACCCAAGAAGTTTGAGGAATCTAAGAGAGCTATAAATTTTGATGTAGCAAGTTAGAGACTATTGTAGAAAGCAAGAGAGAGAGAGAGAGAGTTGTGAGTGCCAAAAGAATTCAAGAGAGACCAATAGAACATCCAAGAGAGATTATATAAAGTGAAAATATTGATTTAAAAGTGTGAATAGGAGGGAAATAATGAGCCCTAGATTTTTTTGAAAGATTCCAAGTCATTTCCACTGACCTGGGTGGATGAGAAGTTTCAAAATGGTCATAATTGACATTTGAATGTTAAGATGTCGCATGATGTTTTTGTCGCATGCTAGTGTCTTCACAAATCATGCAAAAAATGATGGGAGAAAAGAGAGACATGTTGTTAATATAAAATTGATGTTGAAAGATAGTTGTTGAAGAGGTGTCCTGAGCATCTGTAGACTTTCACCCACCATGCCCCTTTCATGGCAGTTGGTTTTTGTTTCCCCTCGACCGAAGTTATAAATTTTGCATCCTCGCATCTTCCATGTGGCAGCATGTCTCGCGTTGTTCGAGCTTCTCTTTTTACTTTGTCAAGAAGCTACGAGAGGCTCATGCATGGCAGGTTGTCTTTTTGCTCTCTTTTGGTGGGCCCATGTTTTAAAAGTGTTTTCAGTTGTGCCACGTTGAAATTCCTCATGAGATGCCTTATGCATTTTTGTTAAGTTCTTAGGCCGCTCCCTCCTGCTGCCATATTTTTCTTGTAGCAACCACAGAGCGACCTTGGTATGTGTTTTGAGATAATGGGGCGTTTGTCACCAATAGTATGCAGTTCAATAACAGTCATGATTTCTTCCATTTTGATCCGGTCGTTAGAAGATTTGGTGGCGGTTGTGCTAAAGGTCGAATTTGTTTTATTCAGCTTCTCATCAAGTTGTTTCATAGTTACTAACAGTGCCACCAGCGGTGCATATGGTTATTTTTGCTCTCTCTATTTTCTCCACCAGGCTGTTGGTTCTAGATTATATAAGTGATTCATTTTTCTTTTGTAAGGGTTCAAATTTTTGAGAGGAGAAATATAGACAATTGTTAAGTGAATTATGCTTTTAACTTGTGATTGTACTCCTAAAACCATGATAATCAAATTGTTCATGTGGCCTTTATGATCACTATTTTCAGTGTGCATGAATATTTTTCTATGCATTTTGTAATTTTGTATAACTTCTGGAGTATATGTTGTAAGACTCTATAGATTAAACTATGTTTTTTTAATTTATTATCTAATAGATGAATGGTATTTGTTGCATTATGTTAAATGAGATGTTGTTTATAATTCAATCTTGATTTTTTGGGCATGTAGATTGTTGAATGGGCCTTAGAGTTGCACGTATGTGAAGTTTCTCTATGCTTATAGTGTACTAAAATATTTTCAGTGCATCGCTATAGAGTAGCTTTATTTTAAGTTTTACTTCTCCCCCTTTTCTTCCCCCATGTATGAAGAGTCAGCTTCTAAAATCTCAGAGGTCACTCAGTGAACACACACAGGTTCCCCATCACTGAGTTTCCCATAAGGCTATTCTTATAGAATCATTTTTATTGATTAACAATTCTTTTTCTAGCACACCCAGTGGGGCCATTTTTTGCTTACTTTGTCTAAAGAGGGTGTATGAGCCATAAAATAGTTACTAGGAGCCAAACCACATCAAATCTGAGTTTATTGCTACCACCCCTAGTTGTGGTCTAAGCAGTATCAGGAATTGAAGTGCAAATCCCCATCTAGGCAACCCACATACCGATGACAGTCCAACCTCCAAGAAATTTCATCACTTGGAATAGTGGGAGCCCTCTTATCCCACCTGTCCCTCTTGCTCAATGGGATTCTATCCCTACCTTCGCATTAAAAGCATTACCAAAATTCACCGGAGAGATGGTTCTAAGACCCTCAAGAAGCGTTTACAAGATGTGCTCAATGTGTGCACTATACACAATATCACACAACAATATGTAGCATTAAGATTGCTTGCAGCTTCTTTCAAGGAAAAATCCCAAGATTGGTATAGATCTCTCATGCCAAATTCAATAGGAAGTTGGGACTAACTGGGAGATCATTTCTTTGAGTGATTTATAGAAAAGGGAGATAGATCTTCTCTTATGCAGCAGATGATAATGATAAGAAGGGCTCTGTAGGAGGCTGTAACTAATTTTAATACCAAATTCCATAAGACTTGGCAAAGAATACCTATATCTGCTCGTCCCCCTGTGGATATGGCTTTCGTATTCTATCTAAAAGCTTTTGATTTTGACATATTTGTTATGATCTAGTCTTTGGGAGGTAGCACTCTTCCAAATGCTTATGAGCTAGTTGTCTAGGCGAAGAACAACTCAATTGATGCAAGGAAGCTCCCACCAAGACCACCAATACCAGTCTTTCAACAAGCCAAATTCCCAAATGATCACCTCTGAGCACATCCACCCCTCAATCTATGTATGTCTATCCCAATTCTCAATAGGAAAGCACTTCTTCTCCCTCCACTCTAGTTGCAGAGGTTAACAATATTAAAAGATTTCTTAGAATCTTTTAAAATGAAATTATCAATCATAAGAGGCAACAAGCACTGTCTGCTTGCCCCCCTTTTCAAAATTACCAAAGCACGAGACCCCCTTACTAGCAAAACCAATATCAAGGTTGTGTGAAAGCTAATCAAAGTCAACCGAATAACCAACTTGTGACTGTGCCTACCCCTTTGCAAACAATACCTCCAAATAGTAGCAAAGAATTGGTTGTTGGCCAAAATAACTTTGCAAATGACACCAATTCATGGTGCTTCCCTTGCAATGAGGCTTGTATTCCATGGAATTGTTCGAATGGGAACTTGCAGCAAAAAGTGGTTGAGAAAAGGACTCAAGAAATGAGCCCTCATGTTGGAGTCTACACTTCTCTGAGTATGAATAATGCTTCACTTACTTCTCAAATGCAGGGCACATCCTTAGAGCAAGAAGTCGAGATCACTCTGGATCATGCTCTCTTTTCATGGATGGAGGAAGAGGAGATTGTCCTCACAAATGATGCTTCCACATCATCAGCCAAGATGCCGCAAGTGCAGTTTGATTATAACCTCCACTCCAAATGTTGGTTTACCAAAGAGCATGTGATACAATAGCCGAAAGTAAGTACAGAGAAGCCAGCGAAATAGCTCGTTGTGGTTGCCTATTCTCAAAAGGCAAAAGGCCTTATACCTTATAAGGCCAAATACTTGAAGGCTCTCGTTCCCACAATTCTTGACATAGTACATCAATTAAAGAAGGCTCCCGCAAATGTATCCTTGTGGGATATCCTCACCATTCTTGAACCAAAAGACCATTTATAGGAGGCACTTGGTGAAACCAAAAAGCTTTCTACCGAGTCAACAACAAATGAATCACACATAAAGAGCAATGGACCTATTTCAGGAGACCAATCGCAAACCCTAGTGGTACTTACCAATGAATGCCTTGAGGTTGCTGCTAACACGAAAGAAGGAAAGTCGAAGCCCAGTCCTTTCTTTTTGACCCTTATCATTGCAGATAAGTTACTTCACAATTCCATGATTGATTCTGGTGCTAGCACTACTGTCATGCCTAAGAAAATAGTGGAAGTTTTGAATCTCAAATATGAGCCTATAAGTAGGGGAGTTATGCAATTAGATGGAAACAGAGTCCATACTATAGGCATTATAAAAAAGTCTTCCGCTCACTTTAGTTTCTTGTCCTAGGATCAGTGTAACCCAAGAAGTAGCGGTCATTGATATCCCCCTGTTTTCGGCCTTAGTCTATCTCGGGGTTTCACCGTGAAGGTTGAGGGATACCTCTCATTAAACTAGTCTCACCTTATCCTTAGGACTAAGAATGGGGCTAAGTTGAAGATATTGTTTGAGCCTCTTCATTCAAAACATGTAGCTAATGAAGCTATGATAAAATTTGATGCTACCCACATGTCCATTTCCAGAGAAGAAATGAGATGTGAATAGAAGATGAAGAAATAATCGGAGACTGATCCATAGATAAAGAGGTTTTCCTAAATGAATTCATAGATGCAAATCCCTATGGGAATTACCACACCACTAGAATTGGGATGTATGTGATCTTTGATGAAGACCAACCCATTCCTAAAGTGTCAAAGGACCTGCAGGATAGAGAAAAAGAAAAAGAAGACCTGACCTCCAAACTCTGGACCCTTCATTTTGATGGTGCAAGATGCAAGACCAGATCTGGAGCAAGCATTTTTCTTACTTCCCCTTCCAGAGAGTAGACCTTGAGATCTTTCCATCTCCATTTTGCTTGTTCTAACAATGAAGTAGAGTACAAGGGATTAGTTCATGTCTTGAGCCTTGTAGAACGTCTCAGAGTCAAGTACTTGAGATTTTTGGGGGATTCAAAGTTAGTCATCCATCAGGTTTGAGGAATATCAGTTGTGAAGAATGTTCACATGTTTTCATACCACCATAGAGTTTGGGACCTGATTGAGAGCTTTGAGGCTTTTAATATTCAAAGGATCCTAGTTTGATCCTGCATTAGAATTATTAGAAAATAAACATTCAGTTTGAGTGATTGTCAAACCTGCTATACTCGGCAATGACACCCATTGGCAAGTTTTTGAAAGTGATGAACATATAGCTATGTTCATCAAACAATCCAAAGAGTTTGTAGACCAATTGCAGCCTAAGGCAGCTGAGGCATATGGTGACAAAGTAATCCGATTAAACACAAACAAACTCCCAAATGGCTTGATTATACTAGAAAAAAAAATTAACTGCGAAGATCCCATAAATGATAAAAGTAAATTCACAATAGATAAAGAGGATTACACTGAACTCCATGTTGGGGATGGTCAGAAGCTCAAGGTAGGGAAAGATGTTCCCCAATGTGATAAAGATAGGCTAATCCATTTCTAGGATGAATATATGGGGGTAATCACATGGTCGTATGATGAGCTCCATGGGTACAATCCAGAGGTAATCCATCATACCATTGAGTTGACTGAAGGAGCAAAGCCTATCCAAAAAAATCAACGTCCAGTCAATCCAAAGATATAATCCTTGATGTCACAAGAGTTGCAGAAATTAATTGACTCTCAGATTATCTATCCAATTATGCATAGCACCTGGGTTTCTAGCTTGGTGAAAGTCTGAAAGAAGAACGGAGACATTTGCCTTTGTGTGGATTTCTGAGACCTGAATAGGCCATCTTTGAAGGACCATTATCCTTTGCCTTCAATGGAGCAGATTCTACATATAGTGGTTAGGACTAAGATATTCTCTATGTTTGACGGCTTCTCCGGATACAACCAAGTCCTTGTCAAATCGGAGGACCAACATAAAACCATGTTCATTTATCAAAAGATGTCTTTTGGGTTGTCTAATGGTGGTGCTATGTTTCAGAGGGCCATGGATATAGCCTTCTGAGAGCTAATTAACAAGATAATTCTTATTTACTTGGATGACTTAACAGTTTGTTCAAAGCACAAAGAAGATCACTTCGACCATTTGGAGTTAGTTTTTCAGGAGTGTCTGGATTTTGGCATCTCTGAACCCTAAGAAATGCATCTTTAGAGTGCCTCAAGGGAAGTTGTTGGGACATGTAGTATCTAAGGAAGGAGTAACTATCTTTCAATGGTTCGACAGAAAAATCTTTTTCTATCGAATCATTTTTTCATGATTTGCTGGCGATTAATTCAAGTTGGCGTTAATAGTGTTTATTTCTGTATAGATTAGCCTTTAATCATCCCTCCTATGTAGTCTTTTCAGAGGATGTGCAAATCACAAGTTGTTGCCACGCATCCATCCATGATATTTCCTTTTGTGGCAGATCTTCAATAATCTCTTGCATATACATGTTCGACAGGCCTTCATAAATATGTATAGATCAGGGAGCCCTTCTACCAAGAATGTCGTACTGGCCAATACGAAAAGTTTTTGAATGACAATGGTAAAGGGCATGATGGCCTCACTATCCAATGAGCTAGCAGTAATGCGCGCAGCATGTGAATTAATTCCACACATATGTGTGAGTTGGCCACTTCATAAAGTTAACTCTCGTTTAACATACCATTCAACATGATTTTCAAGGATCTCATCCTCATGAATAGGTTTATTAAGGATAAAATGTGCATGCAACAACAAAATAAAACAAGAGCAATGCTTTCCCAACATCTAAGTGTAAATTTTGAGAAAACACAGTAGAATGGCATCATCTATAGGAGCTTCTCGTACCTCTCTCAATGACCAGTATGCGGACATTTTCTGGGATGCATCTTTTGTTGCCCATGTCATGCCTCTGAATCCTGAACGTCCATTCACTAAGGAAAAATAAAAAGGCCCTGTCAAAGACACTGTTGTGGTTGCGGATAGGTTTGAAGATGTTTTTGATCCAAATCTCCAAATTCGGTTGAAGACCCTCCGAGAGGCCACCTATCAAAGATGGAAGAAGAGTGGTTCAAGTAGGTCTGCCTTTCATCTTTGGCACTCTAGCCTCCCTCAATATATGGTTCCTATAGTGCCTCATTTCCTAGACTTCATAAATGAGTGCGTTGAAAATTTTACCCCAAACCTGCCAATAATTAAAGGAGAATTATTAAGAGTAGTGATAAGTGTAGAAACCATCAGGGATATATTGTGTATCCCTCAAATTGACAGCAATACAATGATTTTCAATAAAAAGACCCTAGAGGGTTATTGGAAGAACAGGGACATTGTTGTTGGTTTCTGTAATGACTTGATGCAAAGAGACCCAAAGACCACCAATATCCCTCGATTCCCATTGTCTTATGGTGACCTCAAACCACAAGATGTGAAAGACGTTGCATCTATGCTGGCATATATTTTTGGTCTGGATGATGATCAAAATATTTACCCATTTCATATGGGTTTCCGATTTAAGCTCCGCAAGAAGAAAGAATCCTTTTGGTTTCACTTCGCAGACATCTTGGTGTATGATATGGTGGGAGAGCTGACTAATTTCAAAAAGCAATGCAGGTTCAGGTACGCTTCTTTCCTCATTCACATGTTTCTGCACCAGAATCTTGACTTCTTTAAAGAATTCATGGAGCTTTCAATCTATGATGGTCAGAATAGAAAGAATCATGTAACAGTATGGACCCATTTTTTGTCCACCACACATGATACCTATGCATTTTTAGATGCCTTCTTAGCCCTTGCAATGTAGGATGAGTAAAATAGATACATTTTTAGTTACTCGCTTTTCAACAACGCAAATTGCCTGGATGACATCCAATGTTTTCTCGTGTGATTGGTATCTAGGGCTAGACTTTTTTTAATTAGAACTCATGGGTTCACTGAGGATCCTTTTCGCATCCCACGGTCCATTTTGGATCGCCCTTTGGCCCTAGAGATGTTCAAGTAGCTGGTCATCATTGAGCAATGCATAGGTTCAGGGAGACATGGGGTTGCCATAGTCAAAGACAACAAGATAATTAGACCCATTGTCATCTCTAAAAGACTCCATGCAGAAGGCGTTCTCACTTCAAAGTTGGTTCAGCTAGGCCTTGTTATTATTGATGACAAATGGAGTTATGACCCAGATGGATGCCTCGCCTCAAGAAAGAATCCTATAGTGCATGTATCATGTGACCTTGCCTGGGATTCATGGAGAAACCATCAAGAGGATAACTCGGCATTATACGTAAGTTTGCATCTCATCCCCAAGGAAGAAAGACCACCTTGGTTATCTTTCTATAGGGTGAAATAAAAGTACGCCCCGACCAAGAAATTGCCACTCCCTTTATACAAAAAATGGAGGAAGATAGTTGGTCTGAGGAAAAGAGGCATTACTTTTGGGTATACAGGAAAGAGATCAAACAAACCAAAGTAGGATTGGGAAATCTCCCTAGTGATGAGACTTTTGGAGAAGAATGGCAGAAATATAACGGCAACATTGAGGAAGATTATGATCCTCCTCCGAGTGTCACTAACGAAGGTGATTTTGTAGAAGAAGTTGTGGTGCCTGGAGGAAAGGGAAAACAAATCAAGATCTTTTCCCCAGGTCTTGTGCCTAAGACCACATTTCACTCTATAAAGAAGCATGTCGGAAGGCCTCAATCCCTAGCTTCAAGGAAGCAACCGAGTCAATCCCCAAAGCAGCAAGGTTCTCCAGAAGAAGTCATGGCCTCTCAAAAGAAGAAAAGTAACACTTCTAGTGTTCCCAAGAGTTCTCAGACTCAAGTCCTTGTATCAATGCAAGCCCTTCTTGCATCGATAACCTCACCAGCATAGGTATGATTTTCTCCCCCTCTTCTTTATTCTCATTCTCTAGTTTTTGTGTTGGCATCATCTTCAATCAAGCCTTCTATTGCGTTAAGTAATCTTGAGATAGTTGTGTTATCTGTGCCACTTTCGCAGACCCAATCAGTTTCAGTCTCTCCTAGTCCATTTGTGTCTTCCCCACCTAGCGTCGCCACTTTTGGCACCATAGTTAGAATGACCCACTCTTCTTAGAATGTGAGCTAGTCAAATGAGATATATTTTGTATTGCATGTCCTCGGGTTTGCAAGTCATACAATCGCCACCTCATCCAATATTGGGTCATTATACTCCTTGTTTGTTGGTGTTTTCCCTGGGATCCCTCCTTTTTCCCCAAATGCACTCTCTTTGAAAACTCCATCCCATTTGCAAGCTAACATGGCTCATGTTCCTTTCATCCTACCCCTAGGAGCTCTTTTCGCAACAAAAATGATCCCTTGCTCATCAGACTTCCTGGAGTATGCGGATTCGGCCAAGCTCGCCTGAGCTTAGAGGGCATAGAAAAGAAAGGTTAAAGATTCCCAGAAGCTCATGTTCTATTTAGTCGATTATAGACACAATGGTGGAGTCCCTAGTAGCGGATCCATATCCAGATCTAGAGGCAGTGGACCCCATTGACTCATATGCAGAGCCTTCAGTGGATTTTGGTCTATATTCAGATTGAGATGTACAGCTCATGTATTGACTATTAATATTGGTGGTAAGGCCATTGGTTTCAAAATTGGTTCCATTAGAGGTAGAGGCAACCACTAGAAAGGCAGCATACCACCTAGTTACAGAGCCAATACGAGCTTGTGGAGTCCTATATCCAGACCGTTTTCAAGGAGGATCAATAGAATTTATTGTTTGCAGCCATGATGCCAAATGTTGTCAAGCCAGCCAATCAAATGCAGCCCGAAGATTATTCTATGCATGTCATTAGCATCGATCTAAGCAAAGCCCAACCATAAGACAGGGTGGAAATCAAGGAGGAATCATAGAAGGTGGTCTCTTCAGACTATTTGAATTGTACCTATCATTTGGAGAAGCTCACAATTGATATGGAAAGAGTAAAAGTACAAATGAGCAACTATTGAAGGAAGGAAAGGCTAGAGAAATGAAGATGACTTGTCTACAATCTGTGATACCTCAAGAAAAGGGTGAGAAGGACAAGCTCCAGAATGTGTTAAAGGTCTTTGAGGGTCAACTACGAGTAGAGAAGTTTGCTAGAAACACATTAACTAAATAATTATATGATAAAATGCAGGAATTATTGTGCGTACAAGTTGCTTCTTCAGATATGCCTCAGGCTCAAGCTTAATTGTAGGAAGCTACAATAGAGAAAGAAAAAGAGCTGCGAGAATTGGTTAGCATTCAGATTCTTCTTGCAGAAGAAAGAGAAATAAAATATAAAGCTTTGCAGGACTTCTAGAGTTTGCAAGCTCAATCCGCTTAGGAGCTTCATGAGTCTAAGGTGGTCATTGAGGATCAACAGGTAGAAAACAAGTGACTTAAGGAAGAAGCATACGATAAACATACTAGAATAATAATGTTGCAGCATCAGGTAGCAGAACAAGAAAAGGATTTTAAGGAAATGCACGAGAAGTTGGAATCCAAAGAGGCTGAGGTAGAACTACTATCAAAACCATCAGATCCCCAACCTGCTCCCCCTGCAGACTTCACCTATCTAGTGTAGGAGCTTCATAATGTGTATTAGAAAAAGATAAAGCAATCCATTTCCTTCCTGGAACCAGCTTTGAGGTTCTTAACAGTTTTCCTTGGTTTGTGGGCTAAGGTTGATCCTTTTATTGAGTACACCATGTAGGCAGCATCCCCTAAAGTCTCTGAGGCTTAGAAGTTAGTCAATTTGCTTTATGTCGGCCCCTCCCAAGAGTTAATTGTAGTAAGAATCACAAATTTTGAGGAGGTAATTCAAAAGAGTAACTGTTTCATCAATTGTAGCAAGATGGCCAAGCAAGGTGCTTCTAGCTTTAAAGGACTCAATCACTTTTGTTACAGAACACCTCGAAGGTTTCATCAAGCTTGACCTACCCTCCCCTTTTCTTCTAGATGGCTTAGTCATGAAAGTTGAGAAACTCCTAAGCTTGATAATGCAGAAGCAGCAAGATCAATCATCACTACAAGCTCTGAGCAGACCCCTAGGGTGGATGATTTTGAGGCTTTATTTTATCCTTTTACCAAACTCCTCACCATGCTCGAGTTAACCCACAAAGAAACAAGTGATTCCTTTCAAGGATGTTAGTGAGCTAGATTAGAATTTTCCAAGTTGTCAATGCTCAGGATATCCCTTCTGAAGATGATTGATCTACCTCTTATTTATGCAGTTTTGTTAAGTTTCCAGGCCACTCCCTCCTTCTGCCATGTTTTTCTTGTAGCAACCACTGGGTGACCTTGGCATGTGTTTTGAGATAAGGGGGTGTTTGTCACCAATAGTATGTAGTTCAATAACAATCGCTGGTTCTTCCATTTTTCTCTGGTCATTAGAAGATTTGGTGGCAGTTGTGCTAAAGGTCGAAGTTATTTTATTCATCTTCTCATCAAGTTGTTTCACAGTTACTAATGTTGTTGTCAGTGGTGCATATGGTTATTTTTGCTCTCTCTATTTTCTCCGCCAGGCCATTGGTTCCATATTATATAAGTGATTATTTTTTCTTTTGTAAGGGTTTAGATTTTTGAGAGGAGAAATATAGACAATTGTTATGTGAATTACACCTTTAACTTGTGATTGTACTCTTGAAATTGTGATAATCAAATTGTGCATGTGGACTTTGTGATCACTATTTTTAATGTGCATGAATATTTTTTTGTGCATTTTGTAATTTTGTATAACTTTTGGAATATATGTTGTAAGACTCTAGAGATTAAACTATGTCTTTTGAACTTGTTATCTAATCGATGAATGGTATTTGTTGCATTAAGTTAAATGTCTTGTTTATATTTCAATCTTGATTTTCTGGGCATGTAGATTGTTGAATGGGCCTTAGAGCTACACATATGTGAAGTTTCTCTGTGCTTATAGTGTACTAAAATATTTTTAGTGCATCGCTATAGAGTAGCTTTGTTTTAAGTTTTCCATCTCCCCCCATGTATGAAGAGATGGTTTCTAAAATCCTGGAGGTCACTTAGTGAACACGCGCAGGTTCCCCATCACTAAGTTTCCCATAAGGTTGTTCTCATAGAAGCATTTTTATTGATCAACAACATCTTGAAAGGGAAAAGGTTGATGCAAGGGATGAAATAAGCCTACTCATATGCAAGAGAAATTGAAACTAAAGTGTCTTCAAAAGTGTAGATTAAATTGCAAAGGGGTATACAATTTTTGACTCTACACTTTCACTAAGACATTTTAGAATTTAAAGGAAATACAAGAGAAAGGAAAGAAAAATAAAATCCAGGTTTATTTTATTGATGAAGTAAATGTTACCAAGAGAAATGCAAAAACCTTGAAGCAGTCACCCAAATGTGAAGAAGGAGGCACAAGAATTTTTGAAAGGGGAAAAGCAAAGAAAAACCTCTTGTGATATTATGAATGAGGCAATGCCTAAAATGAGAGAGAGAGAGAGAGAGAAGATCTTTTACAATAACATCATTAAGAAGAAATGAGAGAGGAGACATCTCTTAAATAGAGATGAGGAGAGGAGTTACAAAGTAACTCCCAAATCTGTGAATGCCACCATTCATATAATGTGTGTGCCATGTGTCCACATCCTCTTAAGGAGGATAAACTAATATTCCTTAATAAAGGAAAATAAAAGAAATGACGTGTCCTCACAAATGTATTAGAGGACAAATTACATGTAGGGATTCTAAAGGAATATCCCAAATTAAATACAAATAAACCTAAGCCAAGTAAAGATTAAATATTCTAACAGCCCCCCTTAAGCTTTACTTGGGGAGTTTACTCAAACCCTTCAATGGGTTGCGAACCAAGATTTTTACAATGAACTTGGAACTTCTCTTTAAAAAGTGGCTTGGTCAAAATATCTACAACTTGGTCTTCCCCCTTGCAATAGAGGAGTGAAACTTTCTTGTCTTCAAGTTGTTCTCTAATAAAGTGGTGTTGGAGAGCAATGCGTTTTATCCTTGCATGGAAAACTGGATTTTTAGCCGAGGCAATGGCACTTTGGTTGTCACAATACAATGGAGTTGGTTCGTGTTGAGGTAGACCCAAATATTCAAGTAGTCTTCTAAGCCACAAGGCTTCTTTGGAAACATTAGTGCATCCTTTGTACTCAACTTCAGTGGATCCAAGAGAGGTAGATTGTTGCTTTTTACTATTCCAATAAATTGCTCCTAAACCAACAAAAAAACAATAACCACAACTTTAAAGTGTGTTTGTTGAGGTTTAGACATGAATCTTAAAACCAAACAAACAATATAAGCAATATTTGGCTTAGTAAGAGTTAAATAATTCAAACTACCAACTAATTGTCTATACAAAGTAGGATCAACAAGCGGAGTTTGCATATCAAGCATTAACTTAGTGCCTAATTCAATAGGAATTGAAACATGGTTAGCATCATTCATTTTAAACTTATATATGGGATATTGAGCATATTTACTTTGAGATAAGAAAATTCCTTTAGAGGTTTGCCAAATTTGCATTCCAAAGAAATAATGTAAAAGACCTAAATCAATCCTTTGAAATTTTTGATTAAGTTGAAACTTAATATCAAAAATCAAAGTATTGGAACTTGAGGTAAGAATCAAATCATCTACATATAAGATAATAATGATGATATCATCTTCACTATGTTTAATATACAAATTTGTGTTAGGATAACCGGTGAACAACTGAGAGGGGGGGTGAATCAGTTGCTAATAGATTATAACTTTTAATCCACAATATGACCTTAAACAAATCAAGTACCAGTAAAGCACAGATAGATGTCAATAGGAATAGATACCGGTAAACATTACTACCACATAACACGATGATTTGTACATGGAAAACCCAGAAAGGGAAAAACCAAGGTGGGAAACCTACCCATAGTCAGATGATACTTTTGTAGAAAGTGTGTTACAATGAGGGGCCTGCACTTGCAGGACACTTCCTAGAGCATATTACTCATTACAAAAGAGTCTCACTGACTACAGAGAGGCTACAACCTTCTCAAGATAAGTGGACAACAATCCAATAAAGTGAACTACTGGAAATAGCATCTACTATGCCTGATTACAGTCCCGGTTAAGCTCAATGTCCGAGGACTAAATCCTCTTCTGAATCCAATTCGATCACCAATGATCGATCAACTCCTCTACATGAATGATATTACAATATTCGCACATTACATTCCTTGACCATGACCTTTTTAATAACCATGATACTTTACAAAGAGTTTCTACCTCTTATTTATACAAACCCTAAGGCCTAAACCAATTAGGTTGGCCACCTAAAGATATTACAATAAGATCATTATATAATTCCTTATTACAATGATATGCCATGTCAGCTTAAGACTAAAACAATAATAACGAATCCATAAAACAACTCAAAACATCTAGGTAATGTGTAGAGTACATGTTAGTATGATATCGATCCATAACCTAGATAGGTACCGGACCTATTATGGGTCCACCACACCAAAGAAACATCTTCAATCAATTGAAGCACGATCAACAAACATCTTCAGCATCCTAAAATCCATCTAGAAGCTGCACCAACACCAATTATGTATCATGTCACGATTCCTCAATGAAATCTCTACCGATAAAGCCTTAAACCAGTGTCGGTAAGGGTTTACCAGAGTGTATGATCCAATTGCCAAGCCAATACCAACTGACCAAAACATGCTCATGGAGCATATAACACATGAAATCAAATATACTTCACTGATCCAAACATGTCAGAAGTGTCAATATACAATTTCTTCTGTCGGTAACACTAGATCTTCTACTGGTAACCTGTCTGTCGGTAACAATCCATAATAGCTAGTGTTGACATCAATGACAAAACATCAATGCAACACATATTCAATTCATCCACAATGCCAACAATCTCCCCCTTTGGCATTGATGGCAACACTAGATGTGAAAAACATCTAAGTACCAAGAAGTGTCAAAACAAGTCTCCCCCTGAGAATGATATCCCTGTGAGGATCCGAAAAAATCTCTCCCCCTAATGTATACAACTTCTTTTTCTTTATTTTCACATCAATATCTCTCCCCCTTTGACATCAATGCCAGAAACCTGACAAAAATATCAAAGCAATGATATAAACCTCTAAATCTCAAAGATGACTACTCACCCTGTGTAGTAACTCCATTCATCAGTGCCGGAATGAATAATGTTTTTGATAATGCATACTAGACTGATGACAAACTTCATCAATCAAGTCTCTACCGAAGGGGCATAAACCCCTAACCTATCTCTCAAATATTCAAATAATTCTTTAGACAGCGGTTTAGTGAATATGTCTACAATTTGTTCTTTAGTGTTCACATAAACCAATTTGACTTCCTTTGCCTCTACCTTGTCCTTTAGAAAATTATCCTTTATTGAAATATGCTTATTCTTAGAGTGAAATACTGGATTCTTAGACATGTCAATAGCTACAAAGTTATCAAGTAGATAACTATCGGTTCACTACAATTTACCCTGATATCCTTCAACATTTTCTTCATCCATAAAACTTGAGTGCAATTAGTTTCTGTTGCAACATACTCAGCTTCTGCAGTAGATAAAAAATGCATGATTGTTTTTTGTTGATCCAAGAAACCATTTTCTTTCCAAGAAAGAAAGCTCCACTAGAAGTGCTCTTCCTGTCATTAGTATCACCTGCCCAATCTAGGTCATTATATGCACATAAAGTGAAATCATCATCTCTAGAATACCATAAACCATAATTTGTTGTTCCTTGCAAATACCAGAATATTCTTTTTACTGCACATTCATGATTTTGTTTAGGATTACTTTGATATCTTGAAACAATACTTACTGAATTCATAATACTAGGTCTAGTCTGAGTTAGATGTAACAAACCACAAATCATAAATTTATACCTTGTCGTATTTACCAGTGTACAAGTATCCTTGGTAGATAAGTTCTCACTTGTAGCCATAGGAGTACTTACCGGTTTGAAATTCTCCATACCAAACTTTTTCAACAATTCCCTCGAATACTTAGTTTGATAGATAAAAATGCCTTTGTCAGTTTGAGTAATCTGCAAACCTAAAAAAAAATCATCTCACCAATCATGGACATTTCAAATTCATTTTTCATGTTGTTAGAAAATTCCATGCACAGTTTATCTTCTCCTCCAAAAATGATATTGTATGCGGGAAAAGTGGGCTGATAAAACTTAATATGTGAAAATTATTGTAAAATACTAGTCCACATACACACACAGGACTTCTTGGTGCAAGCTATGGAGTAACGTAGTATTACTCAGCTTCCCAAGGTGGGTCCCATGGTTCTCTATCTCACAATGTCCCTGAAACCAATGTTTTTGCTCTCAGATTACTGAGCAAAATGGTTTAGGGATGGCAAATGTAAGAATGAGGGATGCTTTGATAGATTTTAGTATGAAATGGATGTTAAGCTATGTATGATTCTAGAAATGCAATAAACTAAATGATAAGATGATAGGGTTAGTATAAATACTATCCTAGCATACTATATTTAGTCTATGATTAAGCTAAATGATAAAGAAATTACTCTAAACATGCATATTTAGTCTAATTCCTGATCTAAAAGAGGCTAAATGATGAGCATATATGGAATGAGAAAGCTTGAAAGAATTTGAGCATAAGTGTAATGCTTCAAATTTGAAAGATGATTGTTGAAAATGGAGGAATGAGAGCTCTATTTATAGCACAAACAGGGCAATGGATGGTCAAGATTGAAAGGTTTAATCAAGGGTTGAGTTTGAAAGTTGGGGATCCATGTGCACAATTTGCACCAATGAAATGGTGACAAGTGTCAACATAGGGTTGGGTTGAGAGAAGGGGTTGGAGGTATTAAAGGCCTGAGAAGACCTCATGGTTATCTAGAGGCTAAGGGTCAAGTCTAAATTAAGATTACCCACTGGATTAAGAGTTAATCCAAGGATAAACCTTTGTGCAAATGATTAAGAGATAATCATGGTCAAAGCATTAATGGCCTGATGAGACCCTTGGGTTGGATGAAGGTTGAGTCAAAACAAATGTTTTAACCATGTAGGAGGGTTTGAGTTAACCATTAATGGTTATTGGAGACTTTGGGGATTAAGTGGTTGAAGGTTGAAAGCCTTCAATGGTTATCAAAGACTTTGAGCCATTTAGTGGTTGAAGGTTGAAAGCCTTCAATGGTTATCAAAGACTTTGAGGGTTTGAGAAGTGACTTCCCTTTGCTTAGGGATGTGACAAAGTTTAGAGGAGGGGTTAGGTTAATTAGAAGTGATTAGAAGATTCTAGAAGGGATTAGAAAGGGGTTTGGGATTTTGCAAGTGGATGGAGGGATAATAGGATTTAATTGAAATAATTTAATTCATTCAATTTGGTTGCAATTAAATAAATTTGATTTATTCAATTTAGGATAACTATTTAATTAAATTTGAATTTAATTAAAAGTGGATAGGGGGGATTTAATTGAATAAAATAATTTATTCATTAAATGGGTATAGTGAATTTAATTTAAATAAATTGAGTAATTTACTTAATTAAATAGAAGAATGTGGATAATTTATTTAAATTGGAATTAATCAAATAGAGAAATGAACATAAAATATTCATTTAGGAATATGGTCATTTTTATACATCTACAGATATCATCAACAAAAACTTCAATAATTAGAATATCATTATCAGTGATCTTATAGTATAGATTACTATCAGCACTACCTTTAGTAAAACTAAGATTCAAAAGATATTTATCCAACCTTGCATACCAAGCTCTAGGAGCTTGTTTCAAACCATATATAGCTTTCTTCAATCTGCAAACCATATCTTTATCATTTGTCAATGAAAATCCACTAGGTTGCTCAATGTAAACTTATTCCTCAAGCTCACCATTCAGAAATGCACATTTGCCATCCATTTGATAAACCTTATAGTTCTTATAAGCTGCATGGGCAAGAAATAGTCTAACCGCTTCAATTCTAGCTACAGATGCAAATGTCTCACCATAATCAATTTCTTCCATTTGAGAATATCCTTTACAAACCAATCTATCCTTGTTTATTATAACTTGACCATCCTCATTCATTTAATTCCTAAAAACCCATTTAGTTCCAATAACATTCTTATTTTTAGGTCGGGGAACTAAAGACCAAGTTTCATTATTTTCTATCTGATCTAATTCATCTTCCATGGCCTTTAACCAATGTTTATCCTTACAAGCTTCAATAACAATTGCCAGTTCAACTTGAGAAATAAGAAATACCTCTTCATTTTCAAGTTTTCTTCTTGTCATAACTCCCTTGTTTCTATCTCTAATAATTTGGTCTTCAGAATGATTTAATCTTACATACCTAGGTGTCTTTTGAACTTCAGGTTCACCACTCTGATCATCAGTCACAATTGAATGTTCTTGTTGGTGTAAATAAATATTCATTTTGGATATTATTACACTTACTTAAGTTAACTTAGAATAATGCATCTCTTCATAGTTTGGATTTGAGACACTTAGGGAAGTGTGCACATAGGGATAGAGCTTGTAGGAGAAATTCCACCTTTTGTGGTCTTATTTTGCTGTTACACTCCACATTCGGTGGGTCATCCACCTCTTGTGGAATATTATATTATTTCTCCTACCTACCCTTAGTATTTCTTACCTACCCTTGTTTCTCATTGAGCCACATGTCATATTTGTGTGCTCATACATCCATATGGCCTTGCCTATATAAGCAGGCCTCTACTCATTGTATTGGTTAATCCAGTTGATCATTTTGCATATTGATGAGAATATAGTTTGTTCTTGTCATTCTATTGTCTCTTTTATGCTTTTCATTGTGCCCTTGATCTTGGCAAAATCCTACATGGTATCAGAGCCATTGGGGCTTCATTGATTGGTTATTGGAGACATCATGGAAGGCTTCTATTTTTGGATTTGGGGATCTTCATTTTTTGGGGGCGTCATATAGCAATTTGGACATCACCGTTGAATCCAGGAGGCTGTTTCCATAAATTTCGACTATAAAGTCGACCTATTTTGGTGAGAAATTTGTTTTCCCCATTTTGGCTATTATCGTACGGATTTCGAAATTTTAAAAAAAATATATATATATTTTTCAAAAAATAAAAAAATAAAAAAAATAAGGGTTTTTGTTTGGGGGTCCGCAGACCCCCCCGTACCTCGTACCTGCATGTCGCAGGTGTTGCAGGCGTCGCCCGTACCTGCCGAGTTCTCCGAATGCCGCACCGCTGCTGCAGATCCACGTACCTGCACTGTACCCACCGCCGTCGTGCTCCCTCCCGCTGGCCGCTCCGAACGTCATGCCACCACCGCAGATCACCAAGCCCGATGCTGCCGCAGACCATCGCTGCTACTATGTCTCCTCCGGCGACCGCAGCTCCCTCCCGCCGGGCCCGTCTACCCAGTGCCGCCGTCGGCCAAAGACCTCCGGTGCCGCCCAGTCAACCCCGACCACCACGCAGGAGCCCAATTAGCTTCCAGGACCCCGCCACGTGGCTCTCAAATAGCCATTCATGCGACAAGTCACCGTGCCACGTAGTCTGTCCGTACAGTGCCACGTCATCATCTGTACTACACAGTCATCTGCACAGTCAGTAGTCCGTACAATACGGACGCCCAGTCAGCAGGGAGGCGAAGTTTTTGCGATGGTCATATGGTCATCAAATTTAACATAGTGACTTGCTGATGTCAGCACCACATCAGCATTTTTTGAAAAAAATTTGACCCCTCTCCATTGGGCTTTTCAGTTTTGCAGTCCAACTTTGAAAGGCCATATCTTGCTCATTTTTGCTCCTTTTTTGGTGCAATTTTTTTTGAAATGGGCTAAAATTTCGTGATCTTCACAGTGGTGTGGTTATTTTCTGATTTTGGTGCACAATTTTTTCAGAATTTTTGGATTCTCATAGCTGTACCTATCCAATCCTCAATTCTGCAACTTCAAAGGCCTCATTTGAGCTCATACGACCTCCTTTTCAGGTGCTGTTTTTTTTTAAAGTGCTTATTTTTTCATCTACTTTCAGAATATATGATCAGATTTTAGAGATTTTGAGTGGAAATTGTACTTTCAGATATTGGTCTTATTTGGCCTATTAGGTACTTGTAAATTGCTTGGATCTTAGTTAAATCTCTTGGATTATCAGTTTGAGACTCCTTTGGCCTTATTGAGGTAGTTGTAAAATTGTAAATCAGAAGTCCACTTTGCCATTTTTTGCAAGTGGCCCATTGTATACGCACTATTTATAAAGTGCCAAAATCATCACATTTGGGGGGGTTCTTTGATTGAGTGAATTTGGGGGGGTGTCTTGTGTGATTGTGCCTCTCTTTGTGCTCTTTTCATTTTTTTTTGCAATGAGTCCTAATTGTATATGGTGAAAATGGATAACAATAATAACAATATTGAAAGGCTAAATGAATCCAACCACAAAACCCTAGCCTAACAATCAACAAAGATCCACCATAACATATGAAGATTACCTAAGACAATGCAAATCAAATGAAATCACAAAGATTATACCATCACATGTCTAATAGGGTTTGGATCTCCATTCTTCCTATCTCCATTGATCTTGCTTGATATATATTTGCTCTCAGATTTTTATATGCACAAGAGCTCAACAAAGAACGAAATGTGGTTGCAAGTAGGATCGTAGTGTAGTCGAGTCCTCCAAATTGTCGATTAGGCTGAGTGATTAGAATGCATAGAATGATTAGGATGATTGATTAGGAATGAATGATTAGGGTTTGACAATGAAGAAAGCATCTTCTTAAATAGAAGACACAATATGAAAAGGAGGGTTAAGATTGAGAGGGGTAAAAAGAGAGGTTGGCTAGGATTTGAGGGTAGGTAAAAGAAATAATAAAATAATGAAAGGGGTAGGTAGTGTATGAATTAAGAGATGAATGACATGTGTCATGGGTAGAAAAAGCTAATGAATTAATTAAATAAATAAAGATTTATTTAATAAATAGAAGAAGTAGGATAATTAAATAAATAAAAATATTTATTTAATTTAGGAAAAGGATAATTTAAATAAATAAATGTATTTATTTAAATGAGAAATAAGGCTAGAAGAGGATAAATGAATTAATTAAATAAATAAATATTTATTTAATTAATAGAAGAATTAGGCTTAGATAATTAAATAAATAAAATATTTATTTAATTAGACATGACAATTTTGGGTGTCTACACTAATAAATTTCCACCTTTAACTCCACATAATTATGCATCATGGAAAATTAAAGTATGGAGTAAACTAATGGAAAAGGGTCTCACACACTACATAGATGGAACAATAATAGCACCACCTAATCCTAAGGCTGATCCAATTGCTCAATTAGAATGGCTCACAAATAATTGCATGGCTCTTGGAACCTTGCGCAAGGATGTATCAGATGACCTCATTTTTCACATTGAGAAGTGTAAAACAATCAAGGAGGCTTGGGATATGTTTCAGAAACTGTATGGACAAGTTGATGAAATCAAAGGCTATCAGATTGACAATGAGCTCACCAACTTAGATCCCAAGAGTTTTGATACAATCCAAGATTATGTCACCAAAGCAAATGAGCTAAGAGCAAAGCTTAAGGATTGTGGAATTGACAAAAAGGATGCTCAATTGATATTCAACTTGTTGGATAAGCTTGCACCAGAATATGCAGCATTTGTATCTAACTTCCAAACTCATCGTTTGATAGTGGGGAGTTCTTATGCTATGCCTTCATTTGATGCTTTCACAGAAATGTTGATATTGGAACAATCGAAGTTGTTGAACATGGGGTTTCTCAAGTCTTCAAAGTCCAAGGCTTTGGTGGCTAATCAAGGGAATCAAGGAAGTCAAGGCAAAGATTTCAACAAGAAGAATAAGCAATCCAAGTCTAAGCCACACCAGGAAAAAGGACAATCATCCTCTCCATCACAAGGCAATTTTTCATCCTCTTCCAAGAAGGGGACACCACCTAAGAAGGATAAACCAACTTGTGCATATTGCAAAAAGTATGGTCATGATGAGCATCGATGCCACGCAAAGCAAGTTGAGTTAACCAATCTTCTTAAGAAAAATAACATCAACTTGCCATCCGCCTACACAAAGAAGGATTCATCTCCTTCCTCTTCCTCATAGTCTAAGGGAAAAGGCCAAGCATTTGTGGCTACAACAGGTTCTTCACAGCAATGGATACTTGACTCAGGTGCCTCATATCACATGGGTTCTACAAAGGAGCAATTTTCTTCATTGGAGCCATATAAGGTACCTCACATTTACATAGGTGATGACACACAAGTAGAGGTTGTAGGGAAAGGTTCAGTTGACATGGATGATGGAACATTTGAAAATGTTCTCTATGTTCCTAACTTGTCTACCAACCTTCTCTCCATCTACCAAATCACTCACTATGGGAATGGGAAAAAGGTTGAGTTTACACCAGTTTCAGTTCTGGTAAAGGAACTTGATGATGATGCCTTGGTAGCAGTGGGACAAGTCAATGACAACTCAAGGCTTTATTCATTCTCCCACTTTGTGCCAAGTTCACCTTCTAGGGCCTTGCTTACTCATTCAAATTCGGAAAGTAAGCTATGGCATGAGCGGTTTGGTCACCTCAACTACCGCTATCTTCAGCATCTAAGCACTAAAGACATGGTCACAGGTCTACCTCGAATCAGTTTTTTAGAGGGTGTATGTTCAGGTTGTTCCATGGGCAAGCATCCTGAAGAGAAGTTTGATAAAGGGAAAACTTGGAGAGCTTTGGAAGTTCTTCAACTTGTTCACAGCGATGTAGCAGGTCCATTTCTAGCACCTTCATTCAGTAAAGCCCACTATGTTCTTACCTTCATTGATGACTACTCCCGCTTCACTTGGGTCTACTTTCTCATTCATAAGAGTGAAGTATTTGACAGATTTCAAGACTTCAAGACTCGTGTGGAGAAGCAATCAGGGAAAGTGGTCAAGATTCTTTGCACAGATAATGGAAGGGAATATGTGAACAAAAGACTTGAGGATTTTTGTACATTTGAGGGGATTGATCTTCAGCATTCTATTGCATACACTCCACAGCAAAACGGGGTTGCAGAACGCAAGAATAGAACTCTCAAAGAAATGGCTAGCTGTATGATACATGCACGTTCTCTTGATCCCGCCTTTTGGGCAGAGGCTATCAGTTGTGCCACACACATCTAGAATCGGGTTCCTCACAAAGCTTTGCAAGGTATTACTCCTTTTGAAGCTTGGGCTGGTAGGAAACCGATTGTGAGACATTTCAGAGTCTTTGGGTGTCCAACAAGGGCTCGCATACCTCCACAAAAATGCAAGGTATTGGAACCTCAGAGTTGACCTTGCATATTTGTTGGATATCCTGAGGGTGTTAAGGCATACAGATTGATGGATCTAGAGACACATGAGGTATTCATTGAGAGGAGTGTTCACTTTGAGGAAAGCTCTCCTAGCTTAGCCTCTCTACCTCCTCCACCTTCCTCCATTGTGGATAGTGATGTTAGTGATTCAGATGATGAGACTCCCTCAACTCCACCTCGCAGGGTTACACCTCCGCAAGGTGCACTTGCAGTTGAGGAGCCTCATTCTCCACCTCCACCTAGACCTCGTTGGGCTCGACAGACACTTGAGTCTGCGGGTTCTCTTGTTGGGGATCCTTCAGATACACTGAGAACTTGATCACAACATCAGGATCTTCCACATGCATTCATTGTTACCACCTCTGATCCATAGACATTTAGAGAAGCATCAGGGGTTCCTAAGTGGGACCAAGCTATGGAGGAAGAGTATAGTTCCTTGATGAGGAACAACACATGGGATCTAGTCCATCTCCCTAAGGGGAGAAAGATGGTTCTATGTAAGTGGATCTATCAGACCAAGTTTGCAGTGGATGGTAGTGTAGATAAGTATAAGGCTCTGCTTGTTGTGAAAGGTTTTTCGTAGGTTGTAGGTGTTGACTATACTGAGACCTTTGCACCCATAGCCAAGATGAACTCCATTCATTTGACACTTTCTATTGTTGCAGCTCATGGTTGGGTTGTACATCAGATGGATGTGAAGAGTGCTTTTCTTCATGGTGATCTTGATGAGGAGATTTATATGGAGCAGCCACAGGGTTTCATCCAGGATACTTCCTTGGTTTGCAGACTAAGGAAATCTCTCTATGGCCTTAAGCAGGCCCCCAGGGCTTGGTATGCCAAGATGGATTCCTTTCTTCTCTCCGTAGGGTTCACCAGGTGTCATTTCGATCCGAATGTCTACATTTTGCGACAGGATGACTCTCACTTGATACTTGTGCTCTATGTTGATGACTTGATCATTACAGGGAGTACTTCATCCATCATTAGCAGGGTCAAATCTGCTTTGCATGACAGATTTGCTATGACTGACTTGGGTCTTTTGCACTACTTTCTCGGGATAGAGATTTCACAGTCACCTTCCGGGATTACTCTATCGCAGCCCAAGTATGCTCCGCATCTACTTGCACGCTTTCATATGGCTGATTGTAAGCCTGCCCCGACTCCCTTTCTTTCAGGAGTCAAGCTTGAGGCTCAGTGTTCTTCTCCACCTGTTGATGCCACTTTGTATCATCAGCTTGTGGGTAGTCTCATCTACTTGACTCATACACGCCCTGATATTTCATTTGTAGTTGGCATGGTTTCCCGCTTCATGCAAGAACCACATGAGCTTCATTGGAAAGCTATCAAACGCATCCTTCATTACATCTAGGGTACACATCACTATGGGATTCACTATGCAGCAGGCCCAGGACTTCGCTTGGTTGGTTACATAGACTCCGATTGGGCTGGCGATCTAGTTGATCGTAAGTCTACTTCTGGTTACAGTTTTCACCTTGGTTTGGGCCCCATTTGTTGGTAGAGAAAGAAGCAACATGCTATTGCTCTCTCTTTGACTGAGGCTAAGTATTGAGGCACTGTTAACGCAGCGACTGAGACCATTTGGCTCCAGCAGATTCTCATAGAGTTTGGATTCACCACTCCACGGCCCACAGTTCTACATTGTGACAATCAAAGTGCTATTGCAATCTCAAAGAACTCGGTCCAGCACCAGTGGACCAAACACATCAAGATTCATATGCACTATATCTGAGAGCTCATCCAAGAGCGGGTCATTGATTTGCAGTATTGTCCTACAGCAAAGCAGGTTGCTAACATATTCACCAAACCTTTCACCGAAAGTAAGTTCCAGCAGTTGTGAGCTCTCTTGGGGGTGCAGGATGTGTCATTAGGGGGGGTCGGCTAACTTCTCCTTCCTCTCTTGTGGGGGGGACTTTTTCCTCTTTGAGGTTTTGTCCCTCTTCTTTGAGAGTCTTTTGTACATTCATCTCTCTTTTGGGGGGGGAGTTTTTTCCCACTGGGTTTTCTCCCTTTCTCCATTTGTGAGAGATTGCATTGCATAGTTTTTCTTGCATTTGCATATTGTACATGGGTACCTATCATGGCCTCGTAGCTGGGACCCATCTTGCATTGTTAACTTGAGTCTTCATTCCCCTAAGTTGCACTAAAGGGGGGTGTTGGTGTAAATAAAATTTCATTTTGGATATTATTACACTTACTTAAGTTAACTTAGGATAATGCATCTCTTCGTAGTTTGGATTTGAGACACTTAGGGAAGTGTGCACATAGGGATAGAGCTTGTAGGAGAAATTCCACCTTTTGTGGTCTTATTTTGCTGTTACACTCCACATTCGGTGGGTCATCCACCTCTTGTGGAATATTATATTATTTCTCCTACCTACCCTTGTTTCTCATTGAGCCACATGTCATATTTGTGTGCTCATACATCCATATGGCCTTGCCTATATAAGCAGGCCTCTATTCATTGTATTGGTTAATCCAGTTGATCATTTTGCATATTGATGATAATATAGTTTGTTCTTGTCATTCTATTGTCTCTTTTATGCTTTTCATTGTGCCCTTGATCTTGGCAAAATCCTACAGTTTTGATTATGTTGGTGTAACTGTTTCAGCTTCCTGTATCGGTTGAGGTATTATCGATTCTGTTATGATCATTTCCACTATTGGTTCCCTATCATATGATATAGAATGATTTATGTATTTTTCATCTACTTTCACATTAGCACTCTCCACAATTTTCTGTAATCTTTTGTTATAGCATCTATATGCTTTAATTTGAAGTGAGTAACCAAGAAATATTCCTTCATCACATCTAGGATCAAAATTTCCAATTGAATCATCTCTTTTGATATAGCATTTACTTCCAAAAATTCTAAAATACTTAACAATAGGTGTATGTCCAAACCCTAATTCATAAAGGGTCCTACCGGTTTCACCTTTGATGTGAACTTTGTTCAATGTGTAGATTGTTGTACTCGCTGCTTCTCTCCAATAGATATGAGGTAATTTGGCTTCCATTATCATTGATCTATCTAGATCTATAATGGTTATGTTCTTCCTTTCAACTACTCCATTTTGTTTAGGAGTCCTAGGTGCAGATAGTTGTCTCCTGATTCCATTTGTCTCACAATAACTATTAAATTCATGAGAAGTGAACTCACCACCATGATCTGATCTTAGACATTTAATTTTTAATCCAATTTTTGTTTCAATCTTTGCTTTAAAGATCTTGAATTTATCAAAAGCTTCCGACTTCTCCCTCAGAAAAGTCACCCACATCATTCTAGAATAGTCATCAATAATCAGCATGAAATACCTATCACCTTGAAAGCTTCTAGTCCTTGCTAGACCACATAAGTCAGTGTGAATCAAATCAAGTACATCATTACATTTATCATGTATGTTCTTAAAAGAACTTCTAATTTTCTTACCCAATTGGCATTCCTTACATACCGGATTATGAGACTTCATAATCTTAGGTATATATGTAACTACCCTAGTTGAACTGATCTTAACAATGAAATCAAAATTAACATGATGCAATCTCTTATGTCATAGCCAACTCTCATCAATATGAGCAATCAAACATGTCTTGTTACCAGTGTTCAAGTGAAATATGTTACTTCTAGTGTGAATACCGATTGCAATTTTCATCCAAAGAAATAATACCTCTACCTTTGATCATACATGCCTTGTCATCTCCAAATCTGACTTGACCACCATTGTATTATTGCAGGGATAGAAATTTCCTTTTATCTCTAGTCATATGGTGTGAGCATCCACTATCAATTACCTATTCATCTTTATCTTCAACTTTTGCTGCCAGCGCCTTTTCTTCATTTTTGATACTCGGTTCCAGTTCATCTTCCTTCAAATCATAGAACACCCATTCTTTTCCATTCTCGGATCCACTAGCAGAGTCTTCTGTTGGTTCATCTCCAGAGTCATCAATTACTCCTTCCTTGTCTTCTATGTAGCAATGTTTGTTTTTCTTGAATCTATATCTGTTTTGGTTAGGCTTAAAAGTTTTCTTAACTCTTTTCTCAAACCTTGCATTCCTTTCAGGACATCTAGATGCAAAATGACCAATCTTATTACATGCAAAACATTAAAAGGTGTTTTTCCTTCATACTTACTTCCAGTTAGTCCTTTAGGTACTCTTCTAGCAAATAAGGCTTCAAGTTGCTCAAGCTCTTCATCTTCTTTCCTCATTTATTCCAGTTCTTTTGGATATAGGGCTCTCCAACCACTCTTCCCGGTAGATGTTGATGATGATGCACAAAAAGTAGGTTCAGACTTTACAACTCCAGAAGATCCAAATTCTTCAACCTCACAAGTAGATAATTTCTTGATTAGAATATATCTATTAACTGAGGTGTTTACCATTGTTCTTAACTCATTTATTGCAGTTACCTTCATCTTGTAAGTCAGTGGAAGGGCTCTCAAGACTTTGGAAACTTTTTCATCTTCGCTTAGAAATCCTCCACAACATTGAATTCCCATAACAATCTCATTTACTATTTCCATAAACACAACAATTCTTTCATTATCTTCCATCTTCAAGTTTTCATAGCTTACCCAATAACCATCAAGTTTAGAGATTTTGACAATAGGGTCACCTTCATTCAGAGTTTGCAATTTATCCCACATAACCTTAGCCGATGATTTGTCAGTCAATCCCATGATCTGTTGATCAGTAAGTGCACATAGGAGGGCTTCTCTAGCTCTGCAATCATTTTCAATATTCTTATCCAAGTCTACAGGAGTAGGATTGTCAGATGCCAGATCATAAGGTTTGTATCCTTTCTCAATGATATCCCAAATATCCTTTCCAAGACATCTAAGATGAGTCTCCATTTAAATTTTCCATATCCCATAATTTGTTCCATCAATCTTAGGGATTTCTCTTCTGAAAATAGCTGCTAGTGGATTAGTTGTGTTAGTTCCCATAAGATCTACCTCAAGCGGTTAAACTTTTGCAAAAGAGGACCAAAGCTTTGATACCAATTGTTAGGATAACTGGTGAACAACTCAAAGGGGGGGGGGGGGGAATCAGTTTTTAACAAATTATAACTTTTAATCCACAATATGACCTTAAACAAATCAAGTATCGGTAAAGCACAGACAGATGTCGGTAGGAACAGATACCGGTAAATAGTACACCTTAACAATTAACCAAATAATCAATGTAAAGAAACCATACCATACAACACCATGATATGTACATGGAAAACCCAGAAAGGGAAAAACCAAGGTGGGAAACCTACCCACAGTCAGATGATACTTTAGCAGAAAGTATGTGTTACAATGAGGGGCCTGCACTTGCAAGAAGGCACACTACCTAGAGTGTATTGCTCATTACAAAAGTCTCATTGACTACAGAGAGGCTACAACCTTCTCAAGATAAGTAGACAACAATCCAATAGAGAGAACTGCTGGAAATAGCATCTACTATGCCTGATTATAGTCTCGGTTAAGCTCAATGTCCGAGGACTAAATCCTCTTCTGAATCTAATTAGATCACCAATGATCGATCAACTCCTCTGCGTGAATGATATTACAATATTCTCACATTACATTCCCTGACCATGACCTTTTTAATAACCATGATACTTTACAAAGAGTTTCTACCTCTTATTTATAAAAACCCTAAGGCCTAAACCAATTAGGTCAAACACCTAAAGATATTACAATAAGATCATTACATAATTTCTTATTACAATGATATGCCATGTCGGCTTAAGAAAAAAACAATAATAATGAATCCATAAAACATCTCAAAACATCTAGGTAACGTGTAGAGTACATGTTAGTATGATATCAGTCCATAACCTAGATAGGTGCCAGACCTATTTTGGGTCCACCACACCAAAGCAACTTATTCAAGCAATTGAAGCATGATCAACGAGCATCTTCTACATCCTGAACTCCATCTAGAAGCTGCACCAACACCAATTATGCATGTTGTCATGATTCCTCAATGAAAGATCTATCAGTAAAGCCTTAAACCAGTGCCGGTAAGGGTTTACCAAAGTGTATGATAACATCTGATTGCCAAGCCAATACCAACTGACCAAAACATGCTCATGGATCATATAACACATGACATCAAGTATACTTCACTGATCCAAACATGTCGGAAGTGTCAACAGACAATTTCTTATGCTAGTAACACTAGATCTTCTATCGGTAACCATCCATAACAACTAGTGTTGACATCAATAACAAAACATCAATGCAACACATAATCAATTCATCCACAATGCCAACAATTTGGATCATTTTTACTTCTAATAGAACCTTGAGAAAGAAAGAATGCATTAATCTTAGAATACCATTCCCTAGGAGATTGCTTCAAACCATAAATTGATTTCTTTAACTTGCAAACTAAATTTTCATTACCTTCCTTAACAAAACCATGAGGTTGAGACATATAAATTTCCTCATGCAAATTGTTGGGACCTATAAAATTTTGTTAGTTTGAGAGGCCCATTTCAAACAAGACATATGCATTCTCCTTGCCCGTGGTATGGTGTGGCTATTAAAACTTTTAGGAAAATTCATTTGGCAAGTGTATCGCCAAATCCCCTGCATGGCAGATGGAAGGTAAAATAAACTTCAAAACAAATGCAATCGGTCTGTGTAAGGCATTTTCTACTTGGGCACCAAATTAGGTTTACAAAAGAAAACAAACTGCCAGGCATAAATATTTATCCCACATTCGTTGTGGGAAGGAAATTTTTGTATTTTAATACAAAGCCCCACACATATTAAGTGTCAAATCTTAAGGGATTTTGGCAAGTGGAAGCTTAGCTTCGGTGGGGCCCCCGCACATGCGCGTATCTCAAGGCATCCAAATTTTGTGGCAGGCTGGCGAGAAGAAGCTAAAGGTCGAGCAAGTCAGGCAAATCAGATTGTGATCGCAGATGATCCGATGGTGGTCACTATACTGCGATAGAAATATGTTTATCGAATACTCACCGTGACTTGGTGACAAAGCACATGTAGAAAAGGGGCGGGCTAAAGGTCATGCAGATCGTTGAGATCCAATGGTAGATCTAAGGAAGATCAACAATGGAGTGAAATTTCAAGGCTATCCATGACTGTCGTTATACCGCAGTTGTGAAGTGCCCAAAATGAATATCCTCATGACAGGTGGTAGATAGGTGGCGCCTAGATGGTGGCTAGTTGGATGCATAGACAAACCAAAGAGTGACCTATTTAACAGACATTAGCTTTGATGGATCTCTAAAAGGGCTCACCGAAGGCATAAGTTCCATCGACACAAAGTGCATTGAAGAAATCAAAACTGGTCCCGTCAATAAAATAAAGGTATTGATGATACTATGGTATCAATGAGACATACGAACAGCTCATCGAGGGAGGAAGTTTGGCTAAAAATAATAATATCAAATGAACCAAGGCAGGCCCAAGTCTAGTGGTAGGTCCAAGTGGTGAGACAGGTGGATCCACAAGCGGGCCGAAGGAGACACATGGCACGGATGGATGAAGAGGTAAAGGTCGAGCAAGTTGAACAGATTTGACGATTGGGCAAAGAGATTTGTCGCTATACCGCACGATGAAGGTGCTCGTTGGTTATCCCCTATGACATAGCGACTAGTGAGGTGGCAATTGAGGTGGTGGTCAAGGTGGGCTCAGTGCAAATCAAGAAGTGACACGTGGCGGGCCCGCTAGAAGAGTGAAAAGCCTGGGCAAATTAATGGGTGGGCAAGTCAAGGAAGATCTGACAATCAGATGGATGATCCAATGGTGGTCGCTATGTCGTGATTGAAAGTAGCTTGATGGCTAATCAATGTGACTTGGCAACCCAGTGGTGGGACCTTGCAGGAGAGAAATTCAGAGGAGAAATAAAGGCCAAGCAGGTTGGAGGTGATCGTACGGTGATCCGGGGATGATGAACGGTTGTTGCTAGACCGCAATGGGAAATGGCTTGATGAATATCCATTGCAACTTGGTGACAAGGTGGGCCCAGGTTCAGTAGAGGGTCCAGCCTAAGGTGACATGGCAGTTAAGGTGGCACCCAGATAGATCCCTAGAGCCAATCAGAGGGTGCCACATGGTGAAGCACAAAAGGAGGAAAATGGCAAAATTCAAAGTTGAATGATATAGTCTCGGCTATAGTACAGAAAATTCAAAAATTTAAATGACTGTTGTGCCTGACTAATCTACAAGAGAAATTAATGACAGACCTACAGAGGAATTGTTGGTTGAGGGGTTATTTGTTTCCCGAATATACAAGTGTTATATATCGTTGGAAATCTCTCGATCCGAGGAATCCATTCCTATAGTCAAGTGTAACCCATGGAAAATATTTTTGGGGTAGTCACCTCGAGATCTCAAAATTTATTTTTCAGTCAGAAAGAGAAGATTTTCAGCAGGCCAAGTGTGTGGGTTGTTAATGCAAAAATTGAGGGCAGTTGTCCTTGTCTGATGAAACCTAATTCTTCTCTCTTCCTTCTTATTCTAAGGTCTTCTCATTTTGAAGGGTTCCATGTGTTTTTTAGAAAGGCTCCATAATCTTGGTTTCCAATTCTGAGCTTTTCCAAAGTTTGTATAGTGTAATGTCTTCTTTCAAGTAGTGGAATATATTTTCTTGTTGTAGGTGTTTCTTCTTGCAGATTTATATGTATGTAAGGCATGCATAAATTCACACAAAGTTGTCTCTGAATGTATATTTCTTTTTTACAAATTAAATCCTCAAGGAGGCTGGAGTTTGTCATCTCAATGAGATTGTTGTGATTGTTTGCAGGCATTCTTCAAGGAAGAATTTAAACTTTGTAATCAATCATAGATAATGGGATATATTTTCAAGATTTGATGATTTTGTGAGTGACTTGAGTAATGCATTTTTGTAAGGCATCAATGCAGAGATATTTAATGATGAAGGTGGACTTGCAATGGAGGTTTTCATTTACAGTTTGATGTATGACTCTATGCCCTTAGATAAGGCACCGGTCTTGCAGATTTTGGGAATTCTCAGAGATTTTTAAAATCAAATATCCATTTACTTTTATGTTTGTAGTTTTAGTTTGTTTCACCTATCTCATGCTTCAACTTAGTTGAGATGTCAATGTAGATCTAGCCCATCTGCAGTAACCTCCTAGTTGTTTAAGCCTTATGATATCTATCTGCTTTTATTGATGTTATCATATGTGTGTAATGGGTCTGAGTCAATGCATCAAAAGTACACCCACCTAGGTTTTGCAGAGCCTAGAGAATAGAAGGATTCAAATCCTTGTTATGTTGTCCAAGTCCTGAAGTTCTTCATTGTATGAAGTTGGCTATTTCATAGATAGATTGCATGTGAACTTGGTTTGCTCATTTTTTAGAACAACATAAATCACCATTAAGAAAAGTACTTTTAACATCCATTTTGTGAATAGGCCAATTCATTCTAGAAGCTAAAGAAAACACATGTTTAATTGTAGGCATTTTAGCAACAGGAGCAAAAGTTTCAGTATAATCTAAGCCTTCAATTTGAGAAAAACCTCTAACAACTAATCTAGCTTTAAATTTACTAGCTTTATTATTAGCATTCAATTTAGTTTTATAAAGCCACTTGCAAGAAACAAGATTTTTACCATGAGGCAAGGGAACTAAATCCCAAGTTTGGTTAGAAATTAAAGTATCATATTCTTCCTTCATTACTTTTTACCAATATGGTTGATTTTTAGCTTGATCAAATGTTTTAGGATCATTAGAATTCATAATAGTAGTCATTAAAGCATAATTGCAATAATTAACTCTTCTAGCTTGAATTCTATCCATTCTAGCTAAGTATTCATCACTATCTTGAATTAAAGATTTAAACCATTTAGGTCTTCTTTTAGAAGTAATAGATTCATCACTAGAAGAAGAGTCATGAGGAGTGAGTTATTATTATCATCATCACTATCACTAGAAGGAATAGAAAGAGATGCATTAGGAGTAGGGTTAAGAGAAGGAGGTTGGTCCTCCACAAGCACAACTTTGCTTTGAGAAAGTTCATCATCCTCCACTTTAGAACTATCATGAATGCCTTTTTCTGAAATACAAAGATCTCTTACAACATTTACCTTGTTAGTAATGGGATTGTAAAGTCTATAACCTTTAGTATTTTCATCATAACCAACAAAAATAAAAGGAGAAGATTTAGCATCTAATTTTTTTCTTTTCTCTTCAAGTTTATGAACATAAGTTGTGGAACCAAAAATTCTTAAATTCTGTAAATTGGGATTTCTAGCAGACCAAGCTTCTTCAGGAGTTTTATCCTTTAAGGATTTGGTAGGCGTTCTATTAATTAAATAAGTTGCACAAGCCATAGCTTCATCCCAAAACTTGTAATCCATATTTTTTGCATCCAATAAACATCTTGTCATTTCCATAACGGTCCTATGCTTCCATTCTACCACACCATTTTGTTGTGGTGTATAAGGAATGGTAAACTCATGTTTAATTCCAAAAGATTTCAAATAAGAATTAAATGTATTGTTAACATATTCTCTTCCATTGTTAGTACGAAGAATCTTAATTTTAGAACCAGATTGTCTTTCTACAAACATATGAAATTCAGTAAACACATCAAGCACTTGATCCTTATGTTGGCATTATGTGAACCGGTATGAGGACATAATGATATTGTATGTTGTCATTGATGTCAATATGTGATATGATGTGAACCGGCATATGTGATATGTGAGAAGAGAGAACTGACATATGTGTGAACCGGCATATATGCCAAAGTGAAGTGGTATATTTGTTCAAGGTGAACCGGCATGTCAAGGTGAACCAGCATGTAGTTATGGGAGCCGGCACATGGAAGCATTGTATGACTACCGGTTGGTAGGTAGTTTCCACTTCAGGATTTCCGGTTGAAGTACCTCAAGCCTGTGTGACTCAACCGGTGACCTTTGTGTGATTAGTTAGTAGTATAACAGAGAACAGATCGTGTTGTCATGTAAGCCCTATGCACGTGAAGGATCTTACATGAAGAAGACTATCCCTATCCACCTTGGGAATGTGCGAAGTTTGTCAAATGGTGATAATGCATGATGGGTTATCAGTCGTCATGAAATTGGTGGATAATGGATGATGGAGAATGTCTTGAGATCGATTCAAGATTGTTGCATTTAATGCAGTATGATTCAACGGTCAGGATTGAACTGTTTGAATTGCTTAACCTAACATGTTTAGGGTTTAAGGTTTTTGCTACCGACCTGTTTGTTTCCTATAAGGTCGATGTTGTGTTTCTTTCTAAAGTTGTTGGAAAAAGTTGTATGTGTGTATCCAAGGGAAGTGATACGTGATTCTTGCCAGACCAAAGGAGAGAAGAGATACCTACAAAGTGAATGTGCAAAAGGTGAAGAGGAGCCAAAACAGTTGTGAAATCTTTAACCACTTCAACAATTGTGAAATCCCTTAATAGGGTAGCCTTAACTGGCTTGATACAAATCCTTTAATAGGGTAACTTGAAGTTATTGAGTTCTGGGAAGCTATAGAGCTCTAGAGATCCTTTAGCTATTGAGTTCTTGAAATCCTCTAACAAGGTAACCCTAACCAAGTTTAACCCTTAACCAGGTATTATAGCCATCCCTTAACTGAGTGATCCCTAATAGGATTGGTTCCTAGCAAAACCTATTGTAATGTCTTTAACCAGACAAGGCTCCTAACAGAGCAGACTTCTAAAGAGTTCAAAAAGCAGCTTGTGGGTATTCATCCCCACCGTGGTCTTTCCCAGTTGGGTTTCCACGTGAAAAATATGTGTGTCATGTGTGATTCTTTTATCTTGTGATGCTTTGTTATTACTTGTTAAGCATATGATGGTTCTGTGTTTTATGCCTGTCTATAAAACATATTGAACTAACTATTTTGAAGATCTAATGATAGTTTACCTGTTCATTCATGAGGGTGTAATGGTACTATAGAATTGAGCTAAGAGGAAGGCTAAGTGAGTAACCAGTTTATGATTGTTTTAGTTGTTCTGGGTCTTACCGGCTACACTATGTTTCAACTAGTGTCACTGCTTGCAAGTCATTTGGAGTATTTGTTGTCAAACCGGTTTTGGACTGTATTTTGTCTGTATTGATTCACCCCCCCCCCCTCTCAGTACCGGTTTGGTACTATTTGTTCATTATTGAGTTATCATTTGGTATCAGAGCACTCTAGGTCCTCTGTGTTGTAAGCTTAACTGATTGAGGTAAAGATCCCAGTCAAATGATGAAGAGGGAAGGTCTAAAGTTTAACAGGAAAAATTTTGGTATATGGAAAGATAGGATGAAGATATTCATCAGAAGCATGGGTGCTCAACACTGGAGTTATGTTGAGAATGTCTATGTTGTCCCTACCGGTGCTCTCACTGATGACCAAAAGAGAGAGATACAAGAAAATGGGCAAGTCATGGAAGCCCTTATTAGTAGTCTATCTGACATTGAGTTTATTGATGTTTAGGACAAGGTAAATCCCAAAGAGGTATGGGATGCTCTTGAAATTATCTATGGTGGTGATGAACATATAAAACAGGCTAAGGAAGAAAGCCTGAGAGGGAAGTTTGAAGATATGCGGATGGTTGAAGGTGAGAACATCTAGTAGTATGGAATAAGAATCAAAACAATTGTTGGAGAAATCAAGAGTGCAAGTGGTAAAATAGAAGATTCGACTGTGGTAAGCAAAGTCCTGAGATCCCTATTGCCGGTCTATGCAATAAGGGTTGTTGCTATTCAAGAGCTGAGATCAATAGACAAGACTAAGGTATCCTTGGACTCCATCATAGCCAAGTTGATAGCCTATGACCTAAATAGTTTTGATGGTAGTGTTCAAAAGACTGAATCAGCTTTTAAAGTCTCTGCTATACCACCCAGAAAAGGAAAAGAAGCTAGCACCAGTGGTGAACCTAGACAGAGCAGAAAAATGGATGATGAGGAGATTCTGATGGCATTTGAAGCTCTCCTTGCCATGAAGCTTCCTAAAGGAACTGGTAAATACAAAGGTAAGCTACCTTTGAAATGCTTTACTTGTAACTAGATAGGACATATTGCTATAAACTATCCTAATGGTGACAACAAGGACAAACCAGAAAGGTTCAGGAAATTCAAAGGAGGAAACCAGAGAAACTGTTTTGTGGCAATTGATGAAGGTGTCATAGATGAAGAATCAGAGGATGAAGAAAATGAAGATATTGTGTTTGTTGCTGTCAAAGAAGATGTGTCAGACAAGAAGGCTCTTGTCTCTTGGTTTGATAATTCCAATGAGTGGATCATTGACAGTGTCTGTTCTCACCATATGACTAGTGACCAGAGCAAGTTTCTATCCTTGGAGGAGTATGATGGAGGTGTGGTTCACTTTGGCAATAATGCACCATGCATGGTCAAAGTCAGAGGGTCCATCTCTCTGAATGGAAAGAGCAATGCTAACAATGTGTACTGGGTTGATGGTCTCAGACACAACCTTCTAAGTGTTGCCCAGCTGAATGACAGTGGCCTCACTCTGGAATTCAAGAATGGAGTTTGCAGAATCAAAGGAAAAGATGGTGAATTGGTGGCCATCGGAATGCAGACCAAAGGTAACCTATTTCATCTAAATGCAAATATAAGTACATGTCTTATGACTAAGTTTGATGATAGTTAGATATGGCATAAGAGACTCTACCATGTAAACTTTGATAACACTGTGAAGGCTAGAAAGATCAAGGCAGTTAAAGGGTTGCCGGTGCTAAGCAAACCAGATAATACCTTGTGCAGAGAGTGTCAATTGGGGAAAATGTCTTCCTCAACCTTTAAAGGTAAATCTTTCACTGCTGACAACTTGCTTGATCTTGTGCATACTGATTTGTGTGGTCCTATGAAAACTAGAAGTGTCCAGGGTGATAGGTACTTCATGATTCTCACTGATGACTGCTCAAGAATGATGTGGGTCACATTCTTGAAAGACAAGTCTGAAGCCTTTGTGAAGTTCAAAGTTTTCAGAGCATTAGTGGAGAAGGAAAGCGGTAAAAGGATCAAGTGTCTTAGAATTGATCAAGGAGGGGAATTCACTTCCTATGAATTCAACAAGTATTGTGAAGAATTTGGCATCAAGAGGCAACTGTCTGCCCCCTAGACTCCACAGCAGAATGGCCTAGCAGAGAGGAATAACCGGACTATGGTTGAAGCAGCTAGAACCATGTTGATTCAAGGAAAGGTAGCTCACACCTTTTGGAGAGAAGTGGTGAGCATTGCAGTCTACATAATGAACTGAGTACTCATCAAGAAAGGTAAGGACAAAACTCCTTATGAGTATTAGACCGGTAAGACACCTATGGTTAGCTGCTTTAGGGTATTTGGTAGCAAATGTACATCAAGAGGAGTGAACATCAAAGAAAATTTGAAGCTAAATGTGATGAGGGAATATTCCTAGGATATTTTGCCAAGAGTAAAGCTCTCAAGTGTTACAACAATAGGACTCAGAGAATTATGGAAAGTATCAATGTAAGAGTTGATGAATCCTCTGAGAAAACTGAGGAAACCGGCAGTGAGCAAGCTGTAAATGAACTGGTTGCAACCTTCTGGGAACCGGTTGTCAGTCAACCAAGTACCAATAATAGTATTCCTGAACTGATGAATGTTGATACTGATGAAGATGAGGATGAAGAGGAAAAGCAAGAAGAACTAGTCAAGACCATTCCTCGGTATGTCAAGATGAATCATGATCCTAAGCAGATCATAGGAGATAAGGATGTAGGAATCCTTACAAGATGAAAGATCAGAGAAAACTCATGTATGATCTCTGAATTTGAGCCTAAATCATTCAAAGAGGCTCATAAAGATGAAGACTGGATCAAGGCAATGGAAGAGGAACTTGACCAGATAGAGAAAAATGGTACATGGTCCTTGGTACCCAGACCAGAGCATAGAAATGTCATTGGCACCAACTGGGTGTTCAGAAACAAGCTGAATGAGGATGGCACAGTGATTAGGAATAAAGCCAGATTGGTGTGCAAAGGATATGCTTAAGAAGAAGGAGAAGACTATGGAGAAACCTTTGCTCCTGTAGCCATATTGGAAGGAGTTCGTATGCTTCTTGCATATGCAGATTTTAAAGGGTTCAAAGTATATCAAATGGATGTAAAATCTGCATTCCTAAATGGTGTACTTGAAGAGGAAGTGTATATTGAGAAACCAAATGGGTTTGCCCTATCTAAAGATAGTGACATGGTATGTAGGCTACATAAAGCCTTATATGGTCTAAAGCAAGCACCTAGGGCATGGTATGAGCGCCTACATTCCCATCTTGTGAATATTGGATTTGAGAGAACAAGTGAAGATAGCAATATCTACTTGAAGTCTGAAGGAGATCAGATCCTGATCTGTGAGGTTTTTGTTGACGACATTATCTTTGGTGGAGATGACAAGATGAGTCATGAGTTTGCTGATGAGATGAAGAAAGAGTTTGAGATGTCACTCATAGGGGAGATTAAGTTCTTCATTGGATTACAGGTCCAGTAGATGAAAGATGGAATCTTTATCACTCGGTCCAAATATGTCAAAGAGGTGTTGAAGACCTTTGGCATGGAAGATAGCAAACCGGTTGGTACACCGATGGTGACCGGATGCAAATTGTCAAAAGAGGATGATTCTACACTGGTTGATGAGAAGGAATGTCGATCAATGATTGGTAAGTTGCATTATGTAGTGCATAGCAGACCGGATATTGCACATGCAGTTGGCCTTACTACAAGGTTCTAGCAAATTCCAAGAGAATCCCACTTGGTTGCAGTCAAGCGGATTCTTAGGTATCTGAAAGGAACAGTTGACTATGGATTGTGGTACCCATACAGCAATGATTTCATTTTGAAAGTATTCATAGATGATGATTGGGTAGGTAATGTGGATGACCGGAAAAGTACAACCGGTGGTGCATTCTTTCTCAGTGGTAGACTGGTCTCATGGATGAGTAAAAAGCAGAGTTGTATCTCTTAGTCTACAGCAGAAGCAAAGTATGTTGCAGCTTTCATGAACTGCACTCAGACAATCTAGATGAAGCATGTTTTAAATGGCTTCAAAATCCCTGTATCTGAACTAGTAAGTATATTCTGTGATAACACAAGTGCTATCAATATTTCAAAGAATCCAGTTTTACATTCTAGAACCAAGCATTTTGAGCTTAAGTATCATTTCTTGAGGGAAAAGGTTTAGAATAAAGAGATTGCACTGGAACATGTTTCCAGTAAGGAGCAGTTAGCAGACATATTCACCAAGCCTCTCCCAAAGAAATATTTTTACATTTAAGAGGTGAATTGGGGGTACTGCCCCTTCAGGAGGTGAACTAAAAGTATTTGTTCCGCATCAGTCAGGTATTGCATAGTCAATTTTTTGTTGATTGATGTGTTGAAGGACGCTACTTCTCAAGGGTAGCAACATAATGGAACAGGGATGCTTGTGCCTCCACTTTGGCATTGTTGTCAAAGGAGGAAAAGGAGTGAAGCGGAAAAGATATTTGCAGAAAATGGGGGAGAAAATGTGAAGCGGAGAGATATCTTTGTATATTGCCATCAATGCCAAAGGGGGAGATTGTTGGCATTATGTGAACCGGTATGAGGACATAATGATATTGTATGTTGTCATTGATGTCAATATGTGGTATGATGTGAACCAGCATATGTGATATGTGAGAAGAGAGAACCGGCATATGTGTGAACCGACATATATGCCAAAGTGAAGCGGTATATTTGTTCAAGGTGAACCGGCATGTCAAGGTGAACCAGCATGTAGTTATGGGAACCGGCACATGGAAGCATTGTATGACTACCAGTTGGTAGGTAGTTTCCACTTCAGAATTTCCGGTTGAAGTACCTCAAGCCTGTGTGACTCGATCGGTGATCTTTGTGTGATGAGTTAGCAGTATAACAGAGAACAGATCATGTTGCCACGTAAGCCTTGTGCACGTGAAGGATCTTGCATGAAGAAGACTATCCCTATCCACCTTGGGGATTTGTGAAGTTTGTCAAACGGTGATAACGCGTGATGGGTTATCAGTCGCCATGAAATTGATGGATAATGGATGATGGAGAATGTCTTGAGATCGATTCAAGATTGTTGCATTTAATGCAGTATGATTCAATGGTTAGGATTGAACCATTTGAATTGCTTAACCTAACAGGTTTAGGGTTTAGGGTTTTTGCTACCAACTTGTCTGTTTCCTATAAGGTCGATGTTGTGTTTCTTTCTAAAGTTGTTGGCAAAAGTTGTATGTGTGTATCCAAGGGAAGTGATACGTGATTCTTGCAAGCCCAAAGGAGAGAAGAGATACCTGCAAAGTGAATGTGCAGAAGGTGAAGAGGAGACAAAACGGATCTACATTAGCATTGAGTGTTGTTACCAGATCATTGTAATTCTTGTTGATCTTTAAACAGTTGTGAAATCCCTTAATAGCGTAGCCTTAACCGGCTTGATACAAATCCTTTAGCAGGGTAAATCGAAGTTATTGAGTTCTGGGAAGCTATAGAGCTCTAGAGATCCTTTAGCTATTGAGTTCTTGAAATCCTCTAACAAGGTAGCCCTAACCGGGTTTAACCCTTAACCAGGTATTATAGCCATCCCTTAACCGGGTGATCCCTAAGAGGATCGTTTCCTAGCAGAACCTATTGTAATGTCTTTAATCGGACAAGGATCCTAACAAAGCGGACTTCTAAAGAGTTTAAAAAGTAGCTTGTGGGTATTCATCCCCACCGTGGTTTTTCCCAATTGGGTTTCCACATGAAAAATATGTGTGTCATGTGTGATGCTTTTATCTTGTGATGCTTTGTTATTACTTGTTAAGTATACGATGGTTCTATGTTTTATGCCTGTCTATAAAACATATTGAACTAACTATTGTGAAGATCTGATGATTGTTTACCACTTCATGCATGAGGGTGTAATGGTACTATAGTATTGAGCTAAGAGGAAGGCTAAGTGAGTAACCGGTTTATGATTGTTTTAGTTGTTTTGGGTCTTACTGGTTGCACTTTGTTTCAACCAGTGTCACTGCTTGCCAATCATTTGGAGTATTTGTTGTCAAACCGGTTTTAGATTGTATTTTGTCTGTACTAATTCACCCCCTCTCTCAGTACCAGTTTGGTACTATTCGTTCATCATTGAGTTATCACCTTACTATGAAGGAAATATATCCATGTTCTCCTTGAAAAATCATCAACAAAGGTAAGAGCATACCTTGAACCTTGGATGAAGGGATTCTCCATGGGACCCAAGAGATCACTATGAACTAGATGCAATTCAGTATATGCCCTCCAAGATTGACCATGAGGAAAGGGTTCCCTATGCATCTTACCACTCATGCAACCAATGCAAACAATTTGAGAAGGAACAATAGTAGGCAATCCATCAACCATATTTTCCTTTTGCATCAATGAAATATAGTAAGAATTGAGATGGACAAGTCTTTCATCCCATATAATAAAATCAATAGTAGTAAGCAAGGAATACTTTGTAGGAGAAAATTCATAGAACTTGAATAAGTTATCACTATCCATTTTAGCAGTAGCAATAACATAATTAGTTTTTGGATCTATGATAGAACACATGCCTCTATAAAATTTAATCTTATAATCTTGACAAAGTTTAGGAACTGAAAACAAATTTGATTTTAATTCAGGAACATAAAGAACATCATGCAATTTCCCATTAGGGACATTCACATCACCAATAGCTTCAACTTTTCAACTATGATTATTAGCTAATTGAACAAGAATATTGGAAGTATCAGAATGCAAAGATTCAAAACATTCTTTATGAGAAGTAACATGCTGAGATGCACCAAAATCAATAATCCACTCAAGTGGTTAAGAAACATTATAAGTACATGTAAATGCATGATGAGATGAATTACCATTATTATTACCTTTCTTATAATGAGGTTTATGTTGTTGATTATTTTGATTATTTTGGTTCATGGGATTTTTACCATTATGCTTCTTAAAACAATTATTAGTAATATGTCATCTTTCCCACAATATGTGCAATGGGGTCTTTTATGAGAATTGTTCCTTTGATTATTGTACATATTATTATGATTATTATTATGAGAATTGTTATGATAGGATTTAGAATGAGATTGATAATTAGAAGATTTGTGATTATTATTGGATCTAAAATTATTATTATTTTTTATTTTTAGACATAAAAGCATGTTCACTACTTTTAAGAGTACCAAATTGAATTAATTTAGCTTCCTCTTGATATAATAAATTACGAAAAACATCATGTTAATTGAGTAGCTAAAGTAGGAATAGCAAGTTGAGCATGAATATTCGTAATAAATTGTTGAAATTGACAAGGAAGACATTTTTTAAGAATAAGATGAATTAAACATAAATCAGCTAGTGTACCTCCTAAACTAGTTAATTGACTATTAATAGAATCAAACTTTAATAAGAATTCATCCATGGTTTTAAAATCCGTATACCTGAGATCTTCAAGTTGATCTTGAAGTTGAATTTTTTGGGATTCATTTGAGCTATCATAAGTTGTTTTTTAAATTTCCCAAGCTTCATACGCTTTTGTACAATTTCCAATTAGAACATACAAATCAAGAACCATTGAAATTCCAATCAAACCAAGTGCTTCCTCATTTTGAGCCTTCCATTTGTCTTGGTCGGCTTGAGTAGTTGAAGCAAGCTCAAAGGTTTTATCAGTAGCAACATCCAAAAGGTGTTTGAAATGAAAAATAAATGAAATATATGTTTTCCATGAATGATAATTACTGCTATTTAATTTAATTTCTGGAATTAAAGTAGACATGATAGCAAAATAAACTTAAACAATAATAGTTAGCATTTAAAAAATAAATAAATCAAAATACCCTCTTTGATGAAAATAAGCTCCTTAATTAAAATTGAACCAAAATTTTAATAATCTTTTTAAAAAATAACAATTTTTTGAAAGAATAATATTTATAAAGAAATGTTATATTCAAATCTTAATAAAAAAAAAAAATTTAAACTTTAATTTTATTTAAATAAGCTTTATATGAAAAAGTAAAATAAATCTTTATAATAACAAAATAAAACTTTTTTAAATTTAAAGCTTTTATTAAAAAACTTTAACTTTCATTTAAAGTTTATAAAACTCTAACTATAAAAAAAAAAAAATTTAAACAAAACTTTTTTTATAAACTTTTAAGAAAGACTTTGAAGAAACTTTTTTAAAAAAACTTAACTTTTACATGAGCTAAAGTAAAGTTTTAGTGAGAAGAAACTTTCATACGTTTTTTCTTTTTTTTTTTATAAAAGTGGACAAGCCACTAAACTTATATTTTATTAAATTAAAGATTTGAAAATATAGAACGGGTTCAAAGGGCATACCGGCAGGAAAGAACCCGCAAGAAAACCTCCGGTTGTGGCCCAAAAAAGAGAAAAAAAATAAAATTTAGATCCCAATATACCCAATTACATATCTGAATTTAATCACCCTCCCATTACAAAGCTTATCAGAATATACCTGACATTATCCAAAAAAACCCCATAGATCCATTACATACTTGATATTAACACCCTCCCCTTACATGATTCTTCGGAGATGTGTATCATTCTCCATAAGACCCAAAAAAGAATTTTCAGGAGTAAACTATAAAAAAGGGGGAAACACAGCCACAAAGCTTCCATGCTTGACAAGATTTTGTATCACCCACTCAACACCATAATGTCCAACAGGCGTGTAGAAAACCACCCATTATGTCCCATTAACAACAATTTTGCTTGCCAAAATGAGGAAAAAGCCAGATGAAAACATACCCCTGCTCAAAAAACCTGCGGAAAAAAAACCTGCTGCACTCAAACAAAAACCCAAGAGCATGATGTCAAGGAATTTAGAGCCATGAGCTAGGCCCTTCTAATGGCGGAGAGGAAGGAGGCACCATCTATATAGGAGGAATCTAGACTAGTGAAGCTCAAACATTAGACATTGATTCTATAAGAAAATGCAAACCTGCAAAAACATTAACCGCTGTAGCCAGACAATCTAGTGATACATAGTCTAAAAGGGCTGCCAATTCAAATAATGTGTCATCATATATGTTAGATATTAGCCCATTCCTTAAAATTGAAAGGAGTTCCCCATGCCACCCAGAGGATAATAATTGAGAACGAGTAATGAAGCCAGCATATACAAAATTACCAAAATCAAAGTGGTAATTAGAGAGAGCATTATCCAAATCAACCAAAGAGTAAAAGTGTGAGTTGAAATATGTATCACAAATTGCCCTAACCATAGAAAAATCTAGAAGCACATCCATGCATACAGTGAGAAACCAAGATGTAATATCAGCAAGGAAACAACCTTGGTTATCCACAAGCCATCGCTTTCCCAAAACTTTGTGAAAAGCCAGAGAAAAATCCACCGAATGAATTTGAAACAAACGCCCGAGCTTTTCATCGTCCAAAACAAAAGAGTCTTGAAAATCATAGTGTTTGCAGGGAAATAGAATGTGGTAACCCACTAATTCTATCAGGAAAGCAAATACAAAGCCAAGAGCCGAGGAGAATAAAAGAACCCAATGTCATCATAAGACAGTAAAAACAACCACGAGAGGACAACACACTAATCAAAAATGATGTCATTATCCAAGCCGCCACCCTAAACAAACAATGATGATATTTTCAAAAAATTCGGCACCAAGAATGTAAGACAGAAACAAAAGTTGTCATCTTACTAAAAGATGATGACAATGTCCATGCGAAGCATAAAGCTAGCCAAGCCAATTAATGACTCAAGATATCCACATGAACAAGATTACTCAAAGGATCACAAACTTTGCCACGTTATGAACATGAAGAAACCAAAACCATGCAAACAACAAGGGAGGAAACAAATAATGAATTTATGAGAAAGGATTACTCTCGTACAAGAAAACTCCCCCGTACCCCAAAAAACACGCAAACATAACTCTCAATAAAGACACCCTGTATGGAGAAAAATAGAAGTGCATTCCTATAATTAATCTTCCAGCCACCGTACATAGACAAGGTTTTTGCCAATGAGTAAGAAATGAAAAACTCTTAAAGTGGCACCAAAGAATAAAGCAAGATAAAAAACAATTTCCGTGCACCATAAGACCAACCGAATCGAGGAAGCAAAAGGCCTCGAGCCCTATTTGGGATTACACACAAGTATGTAAAAATAATGAATCAATGTCCCAAAATAGGATACCACCACTTTAAACTTTTATGTCTGAATGTGAACAATATAAGGCACAAGGGCATACTTAATAACAACATTTACAAATAATAGAACAAGCACCCATAGTTAACAAAATAAGCCAAAATGCCTAGGATAAACACCCCATCCTTCTGCTTAATCTAGGTATACCTCCAAGACATATGTAACTCATGAGTTAATAAAATAAACTGAACAAACCTCTCCAATCCTCAAGGAATACACACATTAACATCTACCCCAAGAGAAGAGATGTATAAGTACTTCAAATGCAGATAGAAATAAGAGACTCCTATCAGCACAAAAAGAACAAATACAGGTTGTACTGGGGAGAGGATAATATGTATACTTCAGTAAGAAATGAAGATAAAGAGAAGGAACTTATTAAAATGTATTGCCACCTGACTTACTGCCTCCCCAATCCTCAAGAAGTACATATATTACCATCTAACCCTATACAAAATCTGAGAAGGGGATAATCCATATACTTAAATAAGAAATGGAGGAAAAAACTCAAAACAGATGAACTTAATCTTTGGGAAGAGGCATATACCCGGGGAGGACATCTTGAGGAATGTCACCAATTTCCACATTCTTATGAAAAGCAGCCGAGTCATTTGCCAAATTAGCCAAGAAATCTGCCAGTTTATTTAACTCTCGAAAATAATGAGATAACATATAGGTATCAAAAAAAGATAATTTCTCCAAGATGTGGTCAATTAAATACTTGAAATGCCAACAATTACTTTTACAATTCAAAACGCTTTGGATAACAACCATTGAATCCTCTTGAATGTGAAGATGTTTGATCCCAAGGGAAATAGCCATGTCAATCCCAAGTGACAGAGCTTGACATTCAGCAAAGTTGTTTGAATTAAACCCAAGGGCATGACATTTAGTAGATATTAAAACTGCATTATGATCCAGAATGGCCATACCAGCCCCCGCCATACCCAGGTTCCCCCTGGAAGCACCATCAAAATGGAGTTTATAATGGCCCGGAGGAGGAGGAACCCAGGTAGCCATAATTCTCCTATTTTTAAAAGCCATACCCTTTGAAACTGACCCATGGGAGGGAAAAATAGACAGGGATTTCCATGTCCTTGTGATCATGCATCCCAATGGGAGAAGTGTTGGCATATGGACACTCCAATGAGACATTGTATATGATTGAAGGTTTTGTCATTGATGGCAACCTTGCAATCCTATGGCACCGGCAAGATAGTGCACTGGCATCAACAAGATCACTCTGCACCGGCACAGAAGAAAAGATGTATATTGGCATAGAGGCCGATAGGATTTTTGATATGTAATATTTTGTTTATTATTGTAAGTCGGCTTGGAAAATTGTAAAATGACTCTTGTATATAAAGGAGATCATTGTAGACATTTAGAGAGGTAATGTAGCGAGCATAAAGAAAATTATTAGGTAGACCTAATGTGCGAATTATAGGTCAAGGGTATATGTAAAGAACATAGCAAGAACCGGTACTGAATCTGGCATTGGAGATGCTATTGTAAAGAAGTACAAGTTATTGGATTAGTATAATCCTTATTGTAAGTCAGTGTGACTTCTCATTGAGCAGTGAGCTCTAGGCAGTTGGCCTTCCTACATGTGTAGGCCCCTATTGTAAGTAATATTCTCTTATTGGCCAGTGAATGAATATTGTGGGTCACAAATCCCACCGAGGTTTTTCCCACACTAGGTTTCCTTGTTAAACATCTTGTGTTATGGTGTTCTTTTCATGTGGATGTTTCTGATTCTGTTTATTGCATTAATTCTTGCATATCGGTATACTGTTATTTTATGTTCTGCATGTTTTAACTCAAGAAAATCTTATCACCGGTTAGATACTGATTCACCCCCCCTCAGTATCTATCAAAATCCTAACAATTGGTATCAAAGCCTGGTCCTCTATTTTCAGAAGCCTAACAGCTTGAGGAAGATCTTGACACCGGTAAAGATGGAAAATCTGATGAAGCAACTTGAAGGAGCTCTTATAGACTATGATGCAGAGAAGTTAAAAAATATCAAATTAGAAGATGATTTAAGAGCAGCTCGGGATATCATTCAGGCACTTCAAGAAAATCTTACTGTTGCAAGAAATAAAAGAAGAGAACTTTGTGAAAAATTGCAAAATGAGAATGATGAAAAGGAATCACTTAATGATATGATAAGAAAGCTGAAACAAGAGATCATGACAACAAAAAATGAAATGCAGGATATGACTATGAGATTTTGCAAAGAGATTGAGGATAGAAAGAAGAATGAAGAAGAATTGGCCAGAAGACTAAGTGATGTAGCAAATGAGAACACAAGACTTAGCTATGAAAATGACATGTTGAAGACAGATCTGATGCATACTCAGAATGACTCAAATGAACTGATGAGACAAAAAGAAATCTTGGAAAGGGAATTGGAAATTGCAAATCAACATAAAGAAAAATTCAAGAAAAGCTCAGAAGAACTTGGTACCTTATTGAAGAGTCAAAAACCTAAAGGTGACACTTCTAGAATTGGCTTTGAAGTTGGTGAAAGCTCTGGTACTCCAAATACTTAGGATCACAGCAAACTGGTAAGACCACCTAATGCTTATAAATTCAATGGAAAATGCTTTAACTGTAATAAGTATGGTCATAGGGCAAATGAATGTAGATCTAGGAATTATCAGAATATCAATACACCCACCGGTCAATGTTCCAAATGCAACAAAGTTGGTCATAACTTTGAAAACTGCAGAATGAATGTGAGATGTTATGTTTGTGGAAGATTTGGACATTTATCTAATCCATGCAGAACACAAACCGGCATAGGTTATGGGAGAGCTATTCAGAAAAATAATGTAACTTGTTATGCATGTAACAAGATTGGGCATATTGCTAAATTTTGTAGAAGTAAAGGTACACCGATAGACAACAAAAGTGCTAGCTTGAAAGGTAAAGAAAAAGTTGAAGAGGTTAAGCAAGAATTCTCAAAGCAATGGATTAGAAAAGCTGATCTAAATATTGGGAATACTCCTCCACCAATAGAACCAACAAATGCTTCACCGGCAGGACAAAGTGATGCTTCACCGGCAAGACAGAGCAGTGCTCCACCGGCAGGAAGTTCTTCATCTAATTGAAGAAAATTTCGTTGAGGGTTTGGCAATCTAATGACACATATGCTATTATTCCCTCGGTTAGAGATAAGAAGTTGAAAATTACTTATTACCGGCAAACAATGTTAAGTGAATACTTAACCGGCATGCAATTAATGTGGTAGATGGTGAAAAGACATTATAAAAATAAGGTTTTGGCTCCATTTCATTTCACCGTGATTTCAAACTTTCAGAGAGTGTGAAGATTCCGAGCTAAGGCATTTCGAGCAAGAAGCAAGCACACTCCAAGAATTCATCCATCCAAGACAGAAAAAGGTATTTAATCATGGCATCCACCTCTGCAATTGAATACATAGCAAACCCTACTATTGTGGAAGTAATTAAAAGACCTAGGCCCGTATTTCAATTAGTCCCCGAGATAGCAAAAAAGGATGATGCCTTAGGTGCATTTTCTCAAATTCCTAGAGGTGTTGTATATGTTGAAGACCCTAGAATGTACATCCACTACAACATTGAAGAGTTAGGAGACGAGGAAATCAAAACCATGTATAAAACTGATATATGTGATGATACCGGCAATGTTAAAGTTGAACACAAGATTATTGAAACCCTAGGATTCACAGAAATCCTTAGCATTCTTGAATTTCCTAAGGATGTGATTAGGATAGTGTTAAGCAGAGTTCATGGAGAATTTTTCTGGCTGGATGCAATTCATAAGATCACCAAGGGAGTGGTAAAAGTTGTCATAGGGTTAACGACCACCGGCAAGAGGCCAGACAAAAATAAGAAGGTTTCCAATGATTTAGTCATAGACCTAACAGGTGCAACATTTGATAAGAGATCTCTAAGGGTTAACGTTGTAAAAGATATCAATGTGAGATTCATAAGTATGATATTAGGTTACAAAGCCACTCATGCTAATAGACTTAACTCAATTTCAAGTTTATGCATTAAGAGTGCTTATGACATGGTAACAGACAGTGCAAAAATTGACATCTGTGAATGGTTAAAAGATGAACTGATAGACAACCTTGGAAAGATAAAGAAGGATAAGAAAGGAACTTTCAGATTTGGAAATCTGTTAGTAAGCCTAATGCTTCATATAACAAAATAGGTTCCTGGTATAGGATATAAAGAACTAGGATATGACATACTGGTAGGAAAGCAATTGACAAAACTATTTAATACCATGGGTGAGAACAAGGAGAACAACATTCATGAATTTTTCCAAGCATTAAAGACAAAAATGAAGAAAAGAATAAGGTTATCTCAAAAAATTGTAGACAAATACAAAGATGAAATATGGATGGAAGCATTCATCCCAAGGATAATTTGGGTAACCGAAATGGGCTATGAGACAGATGACCACATAGTTGAAACCTATGCTAAAGCACTTCTGGAAGCCCCCAAAGAACCTAAGGAAGAAGTATTTGGTAGTGCTGAAACCATAGAAAGCCAAATACAGTCTAAGAAAAGAGTAAAGAAGGTAGAGGCATTTGTGAGGAAAGGATCCAAACAAGCAAAGGCCATTAAGGAAGATGTATTAAAGAAAACCAGCATAACAGAAGATGAGTTGGCAGCCCCACAACTTGAAGCTCATCTATCACCGGTAGGTACCTCTTCGGAAGGTGACATGCCAGCAACTTTTAAAAGAGTTGTTAGGAAAAGAGATCCCTCACTGGAAACCACTCCTTCACCTAGGAGGACAAGGCAAAAGCAACAAGCTGTGAGATCTCTGGTTAGAAAGGTCACACCTAAGAAGGAGCTAACCCTTAAGAAAAAGAAAAAGACCAAAACTGACTTGGCACCCCTAGACATATTGCTAAATGAGATCACAGAGGAAGGAAAATTGAAAAACATAGAGAAAATTTATGACACTCTATCTGCTGATGAGAAAGGGCAAGTTGAGGAAAGTGTAATACTGCATATGGACATGTACAAAAAGTTTTTGATGGAAGTAATCAATGAAATCCCTGATGATTTGTACAAAAGACTTGAGGCCAGAAGGCAAGGAGTGATTGAATTAGACAAGAAAATAAAAATAGAAAAACTACTTGTTGTATATCTGGTAAACTCTCCAAAGGAAATTGATGATTTCATTGCTCAGGTAAATCGAACAGTATTCTCTACTACACACCGGCATATTTCACTGATGGTAGGAAGAGTTACTAAAGTAACAGAAGAAACAGAAGATGGTTTGGACATATTCCTGGTTGAAAAGAAAAAACAAGAAGAATATAGGAACCCTAAGCTTATTAAAGTATATTAGAAGGATAGGGACAAAGGGAAAGGCAAAGTTGGTGGACCTCCAAGTATAAAGGTTAAAGACAACCTACCTCCACCTATGAAAATTACAACCATTGAAGACCAACCGGCAGCAGAAAGTATGGATGTAGAGGATAGCAATCCAAATCCTGAAGTCCTATACATTGTAAATGTTGATACCCAAAGGATCAACATAACAGTTGATAAAGATACAACTGAAAAGTCAGATATGGCTAAAGAACCTCTGGTAACTAGAGATACAGAGAAACCGGTAGAGGATACAGGGAAAAAGATGGAATCTGAGACACAAACAGAGAAACCAACAGAGCTAAAGGCTCCGGAACAAGCTCACAAGGAAACAGTGCCACCGGTAAGCAGTGAAGCAGGGAAACCAGTGCTAAAAGAAATGCAAACACAAACTAACCTACTAGAGGTCAATACAAGCATGGTTATTTCCACCAGCACTCAGACTCTTGGATCATCATCAACATTCAGGTCAACTAATGTGACTGAGGTATTATTAGATTCTATTAAGAAAATAAATGACTGCAGTTCACAGGCTTACAAAGCAATAGATGATTCAATACCATTTTTTAAGTTAGTTGCTCCTGATTGTAATATAGATAATAAAGATTCTTTAGGACAATTGGATACATTATGTAAATACATTTCTAGAAATATTGAGAAAATAAAGGAAGAATCAGTAAAGGACATGGTAGAAAAGGAGAAACAGAAATTCTTTGATGAAGAAATAAAGAAGTGTAATAGAGACTTTGACACACTTCTATCAGAACTATGTAGTTTGTTGAAAGAGTATAAAAATTTGTATAAAGATACATGTAAAACAAACTTCTTGACTGTATATATTGACAAGAAAATAAGCAAGACACAGGATGAGATAAATAAGCTTGCAGATAATTTTGTCAACTCACTGGATTCATTATCTATTTTTGAAGAGAAGTTAGCAAATTTTGAGGAAAATTTGCTCAAACAGGAGAGAGAGAAAGAAAGAATAATAAACAAGGCAAAACACTTGAGATCTAAACTGAGTCCAAGATTGGACTATCTAGCATCTTTACAGAAGGAAATCTCAGAGGCATTAGCACAGGGAAGCAAAACACCGGTAGAACATTTGCAGCATCTCACCGGTACTGTGAAGAGGACTAAAATAGAAATAAAAGATAGCAAAAATTTCATGGATAGTATAAACTTAATTTTGGGCGATCTTTTTCAGATAATAACTACCCAACTACAGGGTTGAGGATATGGACAGATGTAACTACAAACTCTACTAACATCTTGACAACCTTTGTCATTGATGCCAAAGGGGGAGTAGTAGGATGAGAAAGTTCAAAGATAGGAATCATATGCTCAGGGGGAGACCTTCATATTTTTGGTAAACATTTTTTGACTACACATTTTGGACACTTTTTGAAATTTCTCATGAGTGTTGCCATCAATGCCAAAGGGGGAGATTGTTGGCATATGGACACTCTAATGAGACATTGTATGTGATTGAAGGTTTTATCATTGATGGAAACCTTGCAATCCTATGGCACCGGCAAAGCATTATACAGGCAAGATAGTGCACCAGCATCAACAAGATCACTCTACACTAGCATCGGCACCAGCACAGAAGAAAAGATGTATATCGGCATAGAGGCTGACAGGATTTTTGGTATGTAATATTTTGTTTATTAGTGTAAGCCAACTTGGAAAATTGTAAAATGACTCTTGTATATAAAGGAGATCATTGTAGACATTTAGAGAGGTAATGTAGCGAGCATAAAGAAAACTATTAGGTAGACCTAATGTGTGAATTATAGGTCAAGGGTATATGTAAAGAACAAAGCAAGAACTGGTACTGAATCTAGCATTGGAGATGCTATTGTAAAGAAATACAAGTTATTGGATTAGTATAATCCTTATTGTAAGTCAGTGTGACTTCTCATTGAGCAGTGAGCTCTAGGCAGTTGGCCTTCCTGCATGTGTAGGCCCCTATTGTAAGTAATATTTTCTTATTGGCCAGTGAGTGAATATTGTGGGTCACAAATCCCATTGAGGTTTTTCCCACACCAAGTTTCCTCATTAAACATCTTATGTTATGGTGTTCTTTTCATGTGGATGTTTCTAATTTTGTTTATTGCATTAATTTTTGCATACCAGTATACTGTTATTTTATGTTCTGCATGTTTTAACTCAAGAAAATCTTATCACCGGTTAGATACTGATTCACCCCCCCCCCCTCTCAGTATCTATGGGAATCCTAACAAGAAGGATTTCAGATGATCTAAATTCTTATGAATATATGACAAGGCCACCTCTGAGATAGAAACCTCTATCTTGACTAAGATATCAAAGAGCGACGTGGATGATTTTTTGAAAATCCTATTATTTCTCTCTAACCATATGTTCCAAACAATGATCGATGGAGCTATGATCCAAAGGCAGGCATAAAAAGAATAAGAGAACAAAAGAGGCCAAGCTTTGAAGTGTGAGAGGACATCCCCACTAGTAACAAAAGAGAGACCTAACTTCTTGAAGAACAAATTCCAACATCCTAAAGCAAAATCACAATGAAGAAAAAGATGAGATGACGATTCCAATTTCTGATTACAGAGAACACGAGGGAAGACAACAAATAAGCCCATCCTATCTAGTCTCATCCCAGTAAGAATCCTGTCTTGAATAGCAAGCCATGCAAAAGCTCCAGCCTTTGGCAGACAAGTGGGATGCCAAAATAATTTGTAAGGCCAAGAAGAGAGATCCTTGGTTGGCATAAGGGAATTATATCCATCTTTCACTGAATACTTTCCAGTAGAATTCTTGGTCCAAATTAGCTCATCATCGAGCTCAGATAAGATGATAATTCTATTTCTAAGAGTAGAATAAAAATCTACTTTTAGACTAGGACTAATAGGAAGAAACTCAATCGACTTCCATTGGGCCATCACCATATGACCATCATGAACTACAGTAAAATAGTCTGATAAATAGGCCCCCCATTTATCCAAAAGAATAGATTTCAAGGGTGACCAATCCCTAATAGAATCCATAGGACAATGACCATTCCAAGAATCATCCCAAAATCTAACTTTCAAACCATTATGCACAACCCAAGAAAGATGCGGCAGCAAGACTCTTCTACATCTTCCCATGAAATTCCAAATGGCTGACCCCTTAGGTAGAGACTCGTCCCTAAATATAGACTCCCTATCTCCATTAGAAAGATAATTGGCGAACATGATTCTAGCCCAAAGGGAGGCTGGATTATCATACAATTTCCACACTAATTTGGCCCCCAGTGCCAAATTTTGATTTTCCAAGCTACGAATTCCAGATCCCCCAAGTTCTTTAGGAAGACAAACCTTATCCCAAGCTAACAAAGGGATCCTAGATTTCCCATCCCTATTGTTGTTCCAAAGAAAAGACCTCAAAGTATCCTTTAAACTGACAATAACATCCTTTGGAGCTTTGAGAATTGACATTAAGTAAGTTGGCACCGCATTCAAGACTGACTTAATCAACATAATTTTCCCCGCCATGGTAAGCCAGTTGTGGTTCCATGCCAAAATTTTCTTAGACACCCCTGAAACTATTTTATCCCAAAAACTAACTTTAACCTTATTAGAAAAAAAAGGAACACCTAAATAAGTACAGGGAAGATCCCCAAGTTGGAAAACCCAAAACTTTTGAAGCTTATCCCGGAGCAGGGAGTGAGTATTTAAGAAGAAAACCTTAGATTTTTCATTGTTGACCTTCTAACCTGAAAAAGCTACATAATTCCTAATCACTTGATTAATAGCCCAAGCCTCCTTCAAGGTTGCACAACCAAATAGGAGGGTGTCATAAGCAAAAAGATAATGAGAGATCCTCTGATCAAAATTATGAATTTTAATGCCCTTCCATGAACCACTCTCACGAGTTAAGCCAATTGCTCGACTTAGAACTTCAGCTAGTAGAATAAATAAAAAGGGTGAGAGTGGATCCCCTTGCCTTAAACCCCTAGTAGAGTGAAAGAAACCACAGGGGGACCCATTAATAAGAGCCGAGAATCTTGTCGAGGAAATCCAAGCCATAATCCATTTTATCCAAGCCAGGGAGAAACCCAACCTTGACAGGACATTTTTTAATGCTTTCCATTCAACCCTATCATAGGCTTTCATCATGTCTAACTTAAGAATCATTGTAGGAGATTTCTGGGTAGAAATCAAATGTAGGACCTCATGTGCAACTATAGCCCCTTCAAGAGTTTCTCTTTGAGGGAAAAAACCTCCTTGCTCAAGGGATATTATTCTTGGTAATAACTTAGCCAACCTCATTGCAATTACTTTAGTGAATATCTTATAAACGGTGTTACATAAAGCTAGAGGACGGAAATCTGCAAAGGTTTTAGGATCATCCTTTTTAGGTAAAATGACAATCAAGGTAGTGTTCATTTCTTTGAGGATAGACCTATTCCTCCTAGCATCCTCTAAAGCCAAAAGGACATCCTGATCGACAAACTCCCAACATTTTTGAAAAAACAAAGGAGTAAAACCATCAGGCCCAGGAGCCTTATCCGGATTCATAGCAAAAACAGCCCCTCAAACTTCTTCTATTGAAAAAGGAGATATTAACATTCTATTATCCTCAAGAGAGACAAGAGAAGGAATAAGAGACGAGATATTGTTTGAATCCTCAATATTCTCAGAAGAAAGAAGATTCTTAAAAAACTTAACCGCTTCCTTAGAGATATCCCCATCCTCAGAAAGGATATTCCCCTGGCAATCCTGAATACAAGAAATCCTATTCCTAGCCCTTTTCAATTTAGTACTAGCATAAGAAAAATTTGTATTCTTATCACCATCAGCTAGCCATAACTCCCGAGATTTTTGTCTCCAATAAACTTCCTCTCTAGCCAAGATATCTTCTAACTCACTCCTAAGAGACCTGAGTTCATCCAACACCTTAGAACCCAAACCATGCTACAAGACATGCCTATTGAGGACCTCTAACATGTCTAAAACCCTCAATTTTTCTGCAAAAATATTCTTGAAATGAAGGGAGTTCCAACCCCTAATATTTAAGAAAGTAATCTTCTTAACCAATTGAAACATTCTGGAACCCCTATAGAAAGGAGCCTCTCCCCACCATTGTCTCAGGAGGGGAAGAAAAGAGGGGTCCCTAAACCACATTGGCTTGAATTTAAAAGGAAGCTTGTGACCAGGTTTATCCCATACAATAGTCAAAGAGACTGGGAAATGATCTGATCCAGTCATGGGGAGAATGGAAGAGAAAAACTCAATGGCTGAATCAAACCAATTGGATGAGAGTAAAAATCTATCCAACCTTTCTGCAATCTGAGAAAAAAATTTCCTCATATTTGTCCATGTGAATAGACCATTATTGGGCTTGCAATCAAAAAGGGACATGTCAACAATGAATGCATTAAAATCATCCATGGATTTCTTATTTGGGTAAATCCCCCCCGATTTTTCACTTAAATTCAAAACTGCATTAAAATCTCCCCCAAAAATGATAAAAGAATTCCTAAGGGGGGAAGACACCATAATGAGTTCCTGCCATAGCCTCTATTTAGCCAAAATACCTGAGGGGGCATAAATGTTGAACACCCATACTTTAAAACTTGAGGCTCTGAATGAGACTAATGATAACATCCAGTTAGGCTCAGATGCAACCAATTTTACATCAACTAAAAAATCATTCCATAACAGAGCCAGACCTCCCGAAGCCCCAGCAACTGGACAAGAAAAAAACTTCCATTTTTTCCAAGAAGAAAATACAAATTCTGAGTTTTCCAATGAAAGTTTAGTTTCCTGAAGTAAACCTAAATCCCACTTAACCAAATCTAACTGAGACTTGATCAAGCATCTCTTGCTAGGGGCATTTAAGCCCCTAACATTCCATGATATAATCTTCATTGGGCTTGAGGGGAGGTCGTCACTCCCCTCTTTTCACTAATGGGAGAAGAACATTTCTCCTCAAAGCTTTTGTGTAAGCTTCTCTTGACCAAAGTGGATCTATTAACCGGAGGGCTAATAACACACTTTTTTTTTGACTTGAATGACCCACTACCTTTTCCATTCCCAAAATTCAAGATGGCTGCCTTCTTGAAACTAGGGGAGGCCGACAGAACTTGTTGAACATCTGTGTCAATTTCCAACTGAGTTTTACAACTCTTTGGAGGTCTACCCCTTCCAGGAGACACTATAGTGTTAGGGAAATTCAGCTAAACCTGAGCAATAAAAGATTTAATGGGCGTTTTCACCAGAGATGACCAATGCGATAGGGTCACTTTCTAAAGAACAACTCTATTTGGATCATCCTGAGAGGTATTAATAGGGGCCTCAGAAGGATTTAAGGAAGGAGAGACAGACAAACTCTTATGAATTAAATCTAGATCATTCCCAATAGAGCATACTACCTTTTCTAAAACCTCATCTTTCACAAAGTCCTTATTGGATTTAAGCAACTGTTCAACTAGCTGAGCCATGTGATCATCTGGAAGAATATGCAGAGATTGAGGCTTAGTACTATCCCTAGGAGGCTCATTATGTAGTAACTCTTTGACTTATTTAATTAAAGCATCATCATCATGATTAACAATGTTAGACCCAACCGAAGCAATTACCCTAGTTGCAGCAATAGGATTAGATGATCGATCTAAAGCATTAATGACCTCAACCCCTATGCTACCACCCAACCCCCCCTCCTTAACAGAACAAACAAAAGACTCATGTAATGAAGGAAGAGCCGACTGTTTACCCAAATTGGGAATGCCATCTTTAACATGACCAACAGTCCCCATACCCTGAGATAAGATGTTCACCTCACTTTTAGAAATGACAGTGGCAGTTTTACTATTAGGGAGAACGATACTATTAAGTCCCTCCTTGAGATATCGGACAGACCCAGTTAATACCTGAGGAGATTCTTTAGCAGGATTATTACGATTTATTTGAGCAGCATTGTTAAGGTCTTCCTTGCCATGACAAATAGACCCTACCAAGACTTGAGAGGAGTCTTTGGCTGGAGTAGGAGTAAAACAAATATTTTGATCAACCTCATTGTTTAAACCATTTTTTACATTTCAGAAGTCAAAAAACAAAGGAGCATCCACAATTATCAGATTTTGAAACAACTCATCCTTCATTTTCACAATAGGTTGCTTCCAGATGCCTTCATTTGACTTGATATTACAAGAAATTGGGCATACTGATGTCCTGAAAATCAGAACACATATTTTTACCAGAACCTTCCCTTCCTCAAGAACTGATTTAGATGTTAAAAAACAACCAAAATTATCCCCTATTGATTTCAGCACCTCTGGATCCATAAATTCAAATGGAAGTTGAGGCAAGCCAAACCAAACCGGAAGAGAATTAGGTTTGACCCATTTCGACACAAAGAAGGGTTTCCAAATAGAAACCCTAACTAAAACATTACCAAACCAATGAAATGGGCTTTTAAGAACATCATCCTTGCAACAGGGGGTTTCAAAAACCAAAACATAGGAATTGGAGGATAACAATTGAAAACAAATCAGAGCAAGTCAACGTTTGCGTAATTTAGAATGTAATTTGGATAAGTTGGTCAGAGGACCTCAGATTTCCCCTAAAATAGCCACAGAATGCAACTTGGAAGCCCTATCGGCTACAACAGAACCAGAAAAATCAAAACAAGGTTGTGGGAACCAAACCTCCTTCGAAGGAACAGGATGATCCTTGTTACCAGTTTCCACATGATCTTTACTACTCAAGCTCCCCGCATCTTTATCATAAATAGCCACATCTGTATCCATTTGTTTAACAGACCCGGATGCCCTAGTGCCACGAGTGCCATTTGATTGTTTAATAAACCCTAATGCCCTAGACACCACTAGAATTCCCATGGCTACCACTTCAGCAAAGGAGTGGTGAATAGAAAACACTTTCCTACCCCTGTTTATGTTTCGTCTATCTGATCCTTGCCTGTTAGAGCTTTCCTTTCCACGCTGCGGAACCCTTTTGAAAAAACCCTGAAAATATTTAGAGACCGGACGAAACTCTTTGCGATGCCTTCGCAGAAACGGAGCCCTATCCACCCATCGGCCTTTGGAAAACACCCATTGCGGCACATGTGGCGGGTCATCCCACCCAACATCTACCCAAGCACCAAGTCGTCGATCGCTGTCAACCTACAGAGCCATTTTACTTATTTAAGAAAATCATAACTTTCATACATTTATTGAATGAAGTTAAGTTTGTGAATTAAAGAAAGATTTTAGTGAGAATAGAATTATTAAAATGTATGAGAAGAAACGTATGCAAAAGGAAAGTTAATTATAAATCAAACAAAATGATGGGGAATAAAATGTAGAAACATTAAAGTCACAGAGATGAAACAAAATGCAGAGGCATTACAAGAAAGATGGAATTGCAGAGGTGTAATGTGATTTGGTGCGGTTATATGTGAAGTAGTTGCTTGCAGAAGATAGAAAACAGAAATGTTGCACTCAAAGTGAAGGCATTACACGATACAAAAGGTAGATACAAAAGTGAGCAGAGGTTAAGGTGATATCAACGTGGAGATATAAACATAGAGGTTGAAGATATAGAGATTAAAATTTAAATATATTACAGAAATAAATCAGATTTTTAAATTTAATGTAAATATAAAGGAAATGTTATACTGAGATTAAATGAAGTAACAATATGAATTTTTTTTCCTATCAAAACCCTGCAAGAAGTGGAATATTGAAAACAAAGTGATTAAAGCAAAGAGAAGCTAAAATAGTTCATGAATCTGCAAACAGAAATAGTTAGAAAATATATAAACCAATAATAATTTGCAAGTGAAACAAAATGTTAGAACCTACAAGCAAATCAAAGAAGCAACTGAATAATGCAAATTGTTTTGGTGGCAAGCCTTCCAAAACTGATAAATATAAATTATAGAATGTAGGAAAAAGGGTTAGAAATAGAGTTTTGGCGGCAAGCCTTCCAAATCTTTTTTTAAAAAAAACTAGAATCTAAGAAGATTATGTTGGCATTATAATAGACAATAAGAGATTGTTGGCATTTCAATTAGGATATTGAGAAGGTTGTTGATAATTATGGATATAACTGATTAAGGATGTTTACTGTCTTCATAATATTATGTTGTCATTGATGTCAAGAAATTGATTATCTGATTTAGTATGATGTTGCCATATCTTAAGAAGTATGTTTTGAAGAGAATTAAGATGTCGGTAAAAGACACAGAAAGAATGTGATGAATAAGGGGAGGAATAAGTTATTCAATGGGAAACTATTACCGAGTTAGACAATGATGAGATCATGTTGCTTAGATTGTTTTGATATCCTACATATACTATTGTTTGTAAGGTTAATACTATACTATGTTACCGAGCAAGGAACCTAATCGATAAACCCTAAGGAACCTAGTTGGTAAACCCTAAGGTTATCGCTATCGGTTAATGAAGGCGGAATGTCTACCGAGTGAAGTTTAGTATTTACTGAGTTGCAACCAAGTAATAATAGAATGCATTGGATGAATACATGCGCTATTTAATGATGGAAGCCGATGAACTGGTTATGATTAAATGATTGATATGTGTATGAAGTTTGTTAAGGATCTATGGCAATGGAAGATCGGCGGGAAGATCTACAGCTTAGATTGAACCGCAATACCCTAGCACAAGTTCCAAGAAATGTATGCAAGTTCCAAGGTGAGGTAAAATGTTTTCAGATCGAAGTATACATTAAACCTGGTCAAGATTGAAGATCTGATGGCTATGATTGATCATGGGAAATGTGATCAAAGAGATTAAGCGGTTAGCAAATTGTTTATAAATAAGGAACTGTTGATAAACAATGTATGCAGGCAAGTGTAAGCACAAGGATGCTACATAGTGATTACCGAGCATAGAAGCTTAAAGACCTGTTTGAATAACAGAGTAAGGAGCCTAGTAGAGGGACAAGATAAGTCCTATGACTAGAATGTATTAAGCAAATAAGAATCTACTTTAGCATTTTAGATGCAAAGTTGCAGACATACTCATTACTGTTATTTATTTGTAAGTGATAGAAAATCTCTTAATCGAGTGGACTTAACAGTATTATTTGTAAATCCTCTAGCAAGGTGACATTTTGATTGAGTGTTTGAAACCCTTTAACAAGGTCACCTCTAACAAGGTGAAGATCCTAACAGATCTGAGGGAAATCCCTTAACTGGGTCACATCTAGAAATGTGTTTGTAATCTTTAATTGGATTTGCTTTTAACTGAGCATACTCTAGAAGAGTATATTTCTTAGTGGGTCCAAAATCCCACAATGGTTTTTCCCTATTTGGGTTTCCATGTTAAATCTGGTGTTATGAGTGTTGTTATGATTATGTGTTCTTAAGTTTGCATGTTTTACAATTTTGGTTACATATATCTATTAAAGCTACCGAGGTTGAATCTGTTGAATATATTGAAGATTAAGTTTGTATGATTCACCCCGCCCTCTCATCTTATTAACAATTGGCATCAAAGTTATCAAATTAAACCTACATGCAAACATGTTAACAAGTTTGAAAAAAAAAAAAACTTAAATCAAAACCTACACAACAAAACATTAAAGAACAAGCTTCTTTTCTTCTCTCAAAAAAAAAGTGCCTCCAAGAAAGGTGAGCTCCACAAAATGGTAACCTTAATCAATCTCAACTTGAAACAAGGATTAGAACCTACTCTGATACCATGAAAGGAAATACAAGAGAAAGGAAAGAAAAACAAAATCCAAGTAAGTTTATTGATGAAGTAAATGTTACCAAGAGAAATGCAAAAACCTTGGAGCAATCACCCAAATGTGAAGAAGGAGGCACAAGAACTTTTGAAAGGGGAAAAGTAAAGAAAAAACCCTTGTGATATTATGAATGAGGCAATGCCTAAAATGTGTGTGTGTGTGTGTGTGTGTGTGTGTGTGTGTGTGTGTGTGTGTGTGTGTGTGTGTGTGTGTGTGTGTGTGTGTGTGTGTGTGTGTGTGAGAGAGAGAGAGAGAGAGGCTCTTTTACAATAACATCATTAAGAAGAAATGAGAGAGGAGACATCTCTTAAATAGAGATGAGGAGAGGACTTACAAAGTAACTCCCAAATCTATGACTACCACCATTCATAAAATGTGTGTGCCATGTGTCCACATCCTCTTAAGGAGGATAAACTAATATTCCTTAATAAAGGAAAATAAAAGAAATGACTTGTCCTCACACATGTACTAGAGGACAAATTACATGTAGGGATTCCAAAGGAATATCCCAAATTAAATACAAATAAACCTAAGACAAGTAAAGATTAAATATTCTAACAATATACATTGTGACAAAGGAGAAGTGAACAAAGTTTGAGAGCATGCCTATGAAATGTATCTTCATTAGGTCTAATTATGGTGTGAAATGATACAAGCTTGAGATCCTATTGAACAAAAGATGATATATATAGTAAAAACTATTTTTAGAGAAACTAATATTTATTTTGTTACATTGTAGCTAGAACAAGTGAACAGAAAGATGTGGTTCAACTTCTTTTTATGTCTAAGAAATTTGAATCAAAGCCCCTAGATACACAAGAAATTTAGGAGAGATCATATATCTTTCAATCTTTATAAGAGGAAAAACCTCCAACTTGTCTTGTTTGAAGGTCTACAAGGTATAGAGAACCCCCTAAAAGGTATTCACTTAATCTAGATTTTTTGGTTAAAATATTAACATAGATTAATCTAGATCTATAAATAGGCATTAGGTATGAATGATATAAAATCCTAAAATATTTCTATAGATAAAGAAATAGTAGGTTTGGAAAATAATGATACATGGCATCTAGTACCATTGCCTGAAGGATGGAAAGTTATTTATTGCAAATAGATGTTAAAAAAAAAAAATTGGTTCAAATGGAGGTGTTGAGAAGTACAAAGTATGGTTGGTTGCAAAATATTAATCTCAAGTTGAGGGTGTTAATTATGGTGAGATATTTTTTCTTGTTGTAAAAATAACATCTATTAGATTTTGTATATTGATGTTGATTATGATCTAGGGGTTGAGTAAATGGATATGAAAGCAACTTTCCTTCATGGTGATTTGGAGGAGGATATTTATATGACACAACTAGAGCACTAAGTGGTGAAATGTAAAAGTAACTTAGTTTGTAAATTGAAGAAATATTTGTATGGCCTCAAATAAAGCCTTAGGATGTGGTACCAAAAATTGGATGCATATGTGTTGACTTTGAGTTTGATATTTGAATGTTCTAAATTAGAGCACTATGTTTATTACAAAATTGATGGTGATATTTTTTAATTATTGCACTAAATGTTGATGATATATTATTTATTGGTAAAGGGAAAGAAAATATTATAGAATTGAATTCTCAACTTGTGAATAAATTTTAAATGAAATATCTTGGTGCAAATAAACACTTCTTGGGATAGAAATTAGAAGAGATAAAATTAATAAAAAAGATATGTCTTGGCCAAAGTGAGTAAGTCAATTCAACTTTACAATGGTTTAGCATGCATGACTGTAGATCATTGGGTGTTCCTTTTATAGTTGGAATGAAATTATCTTCTTTAGATTGTTCAACATCCCCATTAGAGATGAAAGACATGGGAAAAGTGTCTTACAAAAGTGTGATTGGAAGTTTGATGTACGTTATGGTTTGTACTAGACCAAACATTTTGCAAATATTGGAAGTTTTTTCCAAATATATGTTTAATACTAGTAGAATTCATCACAATGTTGAACACACCCTGATGTTGAGATGGGGGGTGAATCAACATAAATTTAAGAAATTAATAACATATATGAACCTAAAGCAAGTAATTACATTAATGAGATAGAAGCAAACTTTGTGAGAATGCTGAAGAAAGGATGCAAAAAATGCAAAGGTAAGTTACCCTTCAAATGTTTCAATTGTGGAAGAATTGATCATTATGTTTCTAGAAGTATTATAAGGAATATTTTGATAGAATATATAATGATTATAATAAGGGAAAGGACAATCAAAAATGGAATAATAGAAATAAAAGAATAGATGACAGAGATAGTCCTAAGAAAAAATTATGTTCAATGGAGACCTATTCATCTGAAGATGAAGATGGTGATGACTCAAATTAAGAAACATTGTTTTTAGCTATAGAGGATAAGGATAATGAAATGTATGGAAATCTAGAAAGTGTGGAGAACAATAAGAAACCAATGAACATGAATACTGCACTGCATGTAAAAGTAGAACCTAAAGCATGGATAATTGATTCTAAATGTTACAATCGCATGATAGGTTATTATTTAAAGAATTGATTTTGAAATGTATGATGGTTGTTTTGTAAAATTTTCAAATGAATAAGTTGCACCTATTTGTGGTAAAGGTACAATTTTCATTGATGGTAAGTGTCGTGGGTAAAAGTTAGAAAACTAGCAAAGAAACATTAGGCAACCACAAAACCAAGTTTTCTACAAAACAACCTAAAAAATCAATGAAAGATAAATTCACAATGCATAAAAAGGAAAGAAATAAAATTATACCTTGCATTGAATCTATGACCTTGATTGTTCTTCTTAACCTCTTTGCATTTATGCTCTTAGAAATTTAGTGTGCACATAAGAAATTTGAAAGTGTGATGATATGATAGCATAGATATATCAAAAGAATGGTTAGATTGAAATGAGGATTCGATTGAAATTTATAGAATAATATTTTGATCAATGGCTAAGGTTGATTTGAATTTCGATAAATTAATGGATAGGATTGAATGGCATTCAAAGTTTTCATTTGGAAGTGGAGGAGAGGAAGACTTAATTGAAAAAGAAAATAGAAAATGGAAGAGATAAGTGGGAGGGAGATTAGAAAATGGAAGAGTTAAGTGGGAAGTGAATTAGAAAATGGAAGAGTTAAGTGGGGAGTGAAATTAGCAAATGGAAGAGATAAGTGGGGATAGATGGAAGAGTTGAGTGGGGAGAGAAATTAGAAAGTATAAGAGTTAAGTGGGTTTATAAATAAATAAATAAAATTTATTTATTACACCCACACATGGTAGTTAAAAAAATTAAAAATTTATATAATTAAGGAGATTTAGAATTGGAGATTAAATAATTATATTTAATCATGGAAGAAATATTAGTTAGGGTAATTTTCTTTGTATGGAAATTGCTACCTAGGGGTAGTTACCTTTCATTACTTCAAAGACATTACATTTCATTCACAAAAAGAGAAGAGAAAGGTTCTAATGGCCTCCACAACCTCCTATGATCTTTCAATTTGCTCGGATGGGAACAGGCTCTCATTTTCAGTCATCATAAATTCATAGGTTTCAATATTGTTTTTCACAATTTTTTCCCTCATGACCTTGATGTTATCCACCATATCCCATTTTTTAATGACTACCTTAACATCAAAAGAATCTGCAATAAGTCCTTTGTTAAATATTTAGGCAACAAAGAGGGGGGGTGAATTAGTTGACAACTTAAAATTTTTCTTCAATTCTTTTACACATCTGGAATAACCAACATAATTAATTAATGTGGATATAACATGAAAGCACACAAACAAAACATATCACACAATGAACACTAGATATGACGTGGAAAATCCAAGAAGGGAAAAACCCCAGAGAATGTTAGTTCTCAATATATAACACTGGTTAAGGTGATTTTTACAAAGGGTGGCTCACTGCCCAGAAGAGGCTCACTATCGAAGGAAGAAGAAAGGAAAAGTGAATCCACCACTACAACATAATATGCAATACCAAAACTACTTTTAGTGCCTTCTCAATGACAACACACTTCACATATCATGAATCATATTTTTCTTTTTCAGTCTTGCACATCTTCCATACCTCATACATTCAAATCATCCACTTATTTATACTCTCTGGGAAACATAATCTTCTAAGTCGGCCAAGACAAATACTTGAAATAGGTCAACACCAAACATTTTGGTGGTGGGAAGGAATGAGAAGTAGACCATGCCACAACACACAACATCGGTCAGATCAACACATGACATCCATCACAAATACCAGGCCCAAATCATGAGTCACATGCTACACAAATGTCATTACTCATCCTCGAATTTTGGACCTAATCCGGACCCAAAATAGCACTACCCAACTTAGAAAAAATAATAATGGAACCAATATATTCATGAATACAATCAATCAACACCAAATCTGATAAACAGAGAAATCCAAATCACCATCAAAATCAATCAACACTAAAAATCAATTGTAACACATCTTCCGAAGCACCAAAGATTTCAGGAATGTGACTTCCAGATCACCACATCTTTTGGGTCACCAACTCATATGTTGGCATCAATGACAATCATAAACATCACATTTGCAACAATCTCCCTCTTTATCATTGATGGCAACATCCGTCAACAACAAACACATAATTCTCTCTACATCATTAGATCAGCACATCTCTACATCTCTCCCCCTTTAACATCAAGGACAAAGACAAACATAACTCCCTTATGAAACTCACTCCTACTCCCCCTAAGAGGCAGCACCCAAGCATTAGTCCAGATAAGACTATGCAAGTTGTTCATTGGATCAATGCACATCCAAATGTGCACCAATTCAAATTAGAAAGGGGTAATACCCCTAACTTCTATCACAGATACTCAAAAGTATCTTTACACAACACCTTTGTGAATATATCTGCAATTTTCTCTTTTATAGATACATACTCAAGCTTTACTTCATTATCCAACACCTTTTTCCCTCAAGAAGTGATACCGAATAGATATATGCTTTGTTCTAGAATGTTGTACCAGATTCTTAGAAATGTTTATTACACTAGTGTTATCACACATAATTGAGATGGGTTCATTGAACATTATACCAATATCCTTCAAAGTCTTCTTCATCCAAAGAATATGTGTGCAACATGAATATGTTGCAATATATTCTACGTCAACTATAGATAAAGACATAGAATCTTACTTCTTTCTTGGCCAATCAACTAACTAGGAGCCAAGAAAGAATGCTCCACCACTTGTACTTTTCTTGTCATCAATACTTCTTGCCCAATATGTATTAGTATATAAGTTTTCAAAGTGAAATTTAAATTTCTAGGATACCACAAACCAAACTCTTTTGTTCCTTTTAAATATCTAAAAAATTCCTTTTACTACCACAACATGTGATTCTTTTGGTTATTACTAAAATCTAGCTGCCAAATAGACTACATGCATGATATCCAGTCTAGTAGTAGTCAAATATAACAGTCCTCCAATCATTGATCTGTATTGATTTGCATCAACTTTAGGATATTTATCCTCTTTAGTTAACTTACATCCGATGGTCATAGGTGTACACACCGGTTTAAAATTCTCCAACCCAAACTTCTTCAACAATTCTTAAATGTATTTAGACTAAGAAATGAAAATTCCTTTGCTATTCTGATTTACTTGCAAACTAAGAAAATAAATTAACTCACCGATCATGGATATCTCAAATTCCTTCTACATCTCATTAGAAAACTGTCTGCACATGCCTTCATTTCCTCCAAATATTATGTCATCAACATAAACTACAACAATTAAGGATTTACCTGAATCAATTTTGAAATATAAATTGTTGTCAAAATATCCCTTCTGAAAACTTCGATCAATCAAATACTTGTCTAGCATTTCATACCAAGATCTAGGAGCTTGTTTCAATCCATATAAATCCTTCTTCAATCTGCAAACAATGTTCAGATTATCTTTCAACTTATATCCTTCTGGTTGTTCAATGTAGAATTCTTCTTTCAGTTCTCTATTCAAAAATGTTTATTTCACATCCATCTGAAAAACCTTGAAATCCTTAAAAGTTGCAAAAGCAAGAAACATCTTGATTGACTCCATCCAAGCAACAGGTGCATGTGTCTCCTCAAAGTCAATGCATTCAACCTTAGTGTAACCTTTGCAAACCAACCTTGCTTTATTTCTCACAACTTTTCCATCCTCATCCAACTTGTTCTAGAATACCCATTTTGTTCTAGTTACATTCTTTTCTATTGGTCTGTGAACTAATTCCCATGTCTGATTCTTCTCAATTTGATCTAGCTCTTCTCTCATTGCCTTAATCCAATTTTGATCATTGCATGCTTCTTCTACTAATTTTGGTTCAATCTTGAATAGTAAACATAACTCAACTTGTTCTTGAGTTGCTTTGCTTCTTGTGATAATTCATTTGTTCTTATCTCCAACAATCTAATCTATTGAATGATTCTCTTAAACATATCTAGGCGTTTTACAAGTAGATATCGAAGCATCCTAAGTTTCCTTTTCTTCTACTCTAGTTTTCTCTTCCCTTTTTCTATCAGCGGATTCATCATATTCATATCCTACCAATTTGTTAGAGTCTTTAGAAATTTCTTCATCAACCTTCACATTTGCACTTTCAACAATCTTGTTCAGCCTTTTTTTGTAACACTGGTATGCCTTGCTCCTTGTAGAATATCCTAGGATTATGCCCTCATCTACTTTGTTGTCAAATTTTTCAAGATTATCCTCATCTCTCAAGATATAACATTTTCTTTCAAATACCTTGAAATATTTTATTGTCAAATTCCTACCATGCCATAGTTTATATGATGTTTTTCCATGTCTTTTCCAATATAGAATTTTATTAAGAGTGTACAGTGTTGTGTGAATTGCTTCTCTCCAGTAAACTTCTAGTAGATTTTCTCCTTTGATCATTGTTCTGGCTGCCTCTTGTATAGTTTGATTCATCTTTTCCACTACACCATTCTACTGTGATGTCCTAGGGGCAGACAATTGCCTTTGATTGCCATGTTTCTCACAAAAAATGTTAAACTCATCAGAAGTAAATTCTCCTCCTCTGTCAGACCTCAAACACTTAATATTTCTATCAACTTCATTTTCAACTCTAGCCTTGAATATCTTCAATTTCTCTAATGCTTATGACTTCTCTCTGAACAATGCAACCCATGACATTCTAGAATAATCATCAATTAAAAACATGAAATACTTCTCACCTTGTATACTCCTTGTTCTAGTTGGACCACATAAGTCTATTTGCACTAAGTCCAACAATCCAGTGGATGACTTCTCTTTTCCTTTGTATGCTCCTTTCATCTACTTTCCAACTTGACATTCTCTACAAATATTGTTATCTAATTTTGTCAACCTCGGTAAATATCTCACTGCACTTGATGAACTAATATTTACCAAATTATCAAAGTTGATATGACACATTATCTGGTGCTAGAGCTAGATATCATTGAACTGATAAAACAAACAATTTCTCGTATCCCCTTCTAGAAAATACATGTTCGCACCATTCATTTTCCCTACTACAATCATAAATTTGGATCCCTTCTAGATCATCTCGAAAAACAACATTGTAACCATTTTTGCATATTTTCCCAACACTCGAGATTGTGATGCAAACCCTTGACATAGTAAACATTGTCAGTATTATGTTTTCTATCAAAAGAAATAGAACCAATTCCCACGATTTGTGTTGTTTGATCATCTTTGAATCTAACTGAACTTTCATCATACTTTCAAGTTTTACAAACTTACTTTTATCACCAGTCATATGATTTGAACATACACTATAAAATAACAATTTATTCTATCTCTCCTAGCATGTAAGGCAATAGCAAGAGTCTTAGGAATATCAATATTAGGTACATCCTTTTCTACCAAGAACAAGCAATCACCATCTTCATAGTTTGATTCATCATCTAAAATACCAGCATCTTCTTTAACATAGTAGGATCTCTTATTAAACTTCCCTTTGCCTTCTCTAGACTTTTGTCTTGATCCTTTTTCCGAACATCTGGTAGCTTTAAAGGCAGTCTCAGATTTAGCTTTATCTTTCCCAAACTTTCATCTAAACTTTCATCTTCTAGATCTTCCTTAGAGGCTTTAAAGGTAGTCTCAGATTTATCTTTGTCTTTCCCAAACTTCCTTATCTCAAATGCAGACAAAGTACCATAAATTTGTTCCCTAGTAATCTTCTTTAGATCATAAGTCTATTCAATAGCAGAGATATTATCACTGAAACTTTCTGGTAGAGACATTAGAATCTTCTCAATTATGTCTTCATTTGTCAAGGTGTATCTTCTCCTTCTTCCATTTTCAAGTTCTCATATCTACGCTTAGTTGTTAGCTTCTTTGACAATTTAACTTTGTCATTCCCTTCATAGAAATCTCTCAACTTTTCCCAAACCTCATAAGTTGTATTCAATGAAATAACCTTTAATAATTCAGTCTTTGATAAAGCACTAAAGATAGCATACCTTGTCTTTTCATTTTCTTCATAGGTTTTAATTTCATCAGGAGTGGTAAGACCATTTGTCAGTTGTACATACTTAGTTTCCACTACTTTCCAAGTGTTGTAGCCCAAAGAGATTAGGTAACCTCTCATATTCACTTTCCAGAAGCTATAGTCAAATCCTTCAAAGATAGGAATGGTTAGTTTATGTTCCATCGGATCAAGATCTACCTCAAGTGGTTAAGCTCTTCTCCAAGGAACCAAAGCTCTTATACCAATTGTTAAATATCTAAGCAACTAAGAGGGGGGGTGAATTAGTTGACAACTTAAAATTTTTCTTCAATTCTTTCACACATTCAGAATAAATGATAGAATTAATTAATGCAGATATAACATAAAATCACATACACAAAATAAATCACACAATGAACACTAGATATGACATGGAAATCCCAAAAAGGGAAAAACCGCAGAGAATGTTACTTCTCAATATATAACATCAGTTAAGGTGACACCAATTAAGGTGAATTTTACAAAGGGTGGCTCACTACCAAAATGCTCACTACAGGTGGGCTCACTACCCATAAGAGGCTCATTGTAGAAGGAAGAAGAAATAAAAAGAGAATCCACCACTATAACATAATCTGCAATACCAAAACTACTTCTGGTGCCTTCTCAGCAACAACACACTTCACATATCATCAATTAAATTTTTATTTTTTAGTCTTGTAGATCTTCCATACCTCATACATTCAGATCATCCACTTATTTATATTGTCTCCAAGAAACATAATCTTCTAAGTCGGCCAACATAGAGATTTGAAATAGGTCAACACTAAACATTTTGGTGGTGGGAAGGAATAAGTAGACCATACCACAACACACATCATTGTTCTGATCAACATGTTATATCCATCACAAATACTGGACTCAAGTCATGACTCACATGCTACATAAATGCTATTACTCATCCTCGAATTCTAGACCTAATCGAGACCCAAAATAGTACTACCCAAATTAGCAAAAATAAGAATGGAACCAATATATTCATGAATACAATCGATCAACACCATATCTAATAAATAGATAAATCTATATCATCATCAACAGAATCAATCAGCGTTGAATATCAATTGTAACACATCTTCCAAATCACTAAAGATTCTGGGAATGCAAGTTTTGGATCACCACATCTTCTGGATCACCAACTCATATGTTGACATCAATCACATCCATCAACATCACATTTGCAACATCCTTCATAGGTCATGGGATTAGGGGATTTCAAATCTTTCATTGCAAGTTTGACCATCCCCAAGACAACCAATTTCCTTACTATCTTCTTCATGGCTTCAAAGTTAGTAGTGGACCTTGCTATCGTGTACATGAATCACTCCAAGAGCTCCCCTATGTGGTGATGTTCACCTTCCAACTTATGTTCTCGAATGATATCCTTGACCACCTTCTTTGCAATGTCTCCATCAAGCACAAACACTTCCTTAAGTTGAATTAGAAGGGATTCCTAGTCGCATTCACACCCACATTCGGCAATCTTAATAAATTGCTCTGCCATTTTTTTGTCTATTTTATGCTATGAAGCCTGCTCCATTTATAAAAAGATGAATCATTCTTTCCTAGTAAAACAACCACCAAACTACACCCAAAAAATATGAAAATCTCTAACTTTTTGTTAGGCAATCTCTAAACATATCTCTTTTCTACCTAGACAATCTGTCCGGACCCAATTGAGAAGCATATTCATTGTCCTTCCATTCTTGGTGGCTTCTTACGATGATCTTTCAGGATTCACCCTTAGTCCCACCCATACCTCAATATCCTTGCATATGATTATTTATTCCCTTTGATTGATGCCTATTTTGTGCACCCCACCTCCAAATTTGCTTCTCTAAAGACATGACATATTGAGGACTCAAAATCTAATAATATTCCTTTGATCATATCAATCCACACCTTCATTCTCTAGATAGGTGACATCCCTGTCACTATTTCTCTAACCATCTTAAGGGAATCACCCTCTATGTCCATATTTAGTAATGCTTCTTTCTTGCATAGGACTAATCCATGAAATAGGGTGGCAAACTCCACCTCACTATTGGTGTCATTTGGAAATTTAATAGATCCTCCGCAAACCATTTCCCCTTTGTCATTATGGATAATGAAACCAGCACCTAAGGATCCTGGATTCCCCCTTGAGGTGCCATCAAAGTTCATCTTCAATTGTCCTGAAGGGGGCAAGATCCAACGAGCCTCCCTACTTGGAGCTCCATTGCTCTTCATTACAATTTTTGAGACTATCAGATGTGGCCAATCCTTGATCATTTTATCATCCCAACTCAACAATATTTTCTTGGCTCTCGAAATAAAATATCCATTGAGATGTTCACATATTGTTATTTCAAACTTTTGAATAATGCTACCCAAACATGAGCTTTTGTCATTAAAAATTTGGCAATTTCTATCCTTCCATAGAATCCAAACAATAGAAGTCAGGCATGCAATCCATAATCATTCCCATACTGACCCCTTGTACATCATCAGCCAAGACATAATCTCCTTCAAAGAGTTCAGAAATGGACCAAATAAGCCCAATTTCCTCCTAATTTATAGCTAACATTCTTGTGTTATGCCACATTGGAGAAAAACATGGTTCGTAGTTTCCTCATAGTTTTTGCATAGTGGGCATCTAAATGGTCCTACCATTCCCAATCTCATTAGTAAATCTCTTGTAAGAACCATGTTCTCAACTGCTAGCCATGAAAAGGCCCTTGCTTTGGGGAGTACACAGGGATGCCATCATAACTCCATTTTTCAATCACACCATTCTTTGTCTAATCTCATTACTTTATATCCCATCTTGGGAGTGTAAATCATAGATTTGGTCGCACATTGGAACACCTCATCTTAATCATCACTAATCAAAATCTACCTCTTCTTGAGTTTCATTCTGAGAACGTCTCTCTTTCTCCTACCCAAAATTCCAAATTCTTTCCACTTTGTCTTAATCACATTGTGTTCTCTGGAGACTATAAGATAGTCTCTAAATTTTGTTCCTAGAATTGGAACGAGCACTTCTCCTATTTCATCCATTCTAATAAACTTTATAATGGCTTTGTACCTGTTCCATGAGTCAAGCCATAAATCTGCCTTGCAACCATCTCTAATTCACCATGATAAATGATTTGTAATCACCTCCCTATTTTTCATCATAAAAAATCTAAATTGTTGATCTGTAGGGGGGATTTGCAATAGTAAAAATCCTTTCTGATACATCCATATTCAAATATTTGTGTTGTACTAACCTTCTCCAAAGTGCTTCTAGTTCTTGATACATGCTCCAAACAAGTTTTGCAACCAAAGCTTTATTTTATGTTCTCCAATCTTTTACACTTGATCCTCTTGCCCACTTAGGCAACTTTACAATGTCCCATGCCAACAAAGGAATATTGTTTCTCTCATTGGCATCATCATCAATCTTGTTGTTCTCAAATTCTGATTACCCTTAAAAACCCTTATAATAAAATGATAAAATTTGTCTGTAGAAGAGAGATCAAAGAGAAGGAAACTTGAGAGCAACATATGACAAGGTTTTAAAACCTTCTACACTTTGAACTTATCCAAAGTTCAGGCGGGTATACCCTATGTGAATTGAATTCACACTTTTAAAAGACAAATCCACAGTAAACTAGTCCGAAAACCAATGAATCTTATCACCTCAAAACTAACTGAAACAAAGAAAGAAAGCTTATACTCATGTTCAGTATTGACCTACAAGATGTGTAAAAGATAACCACAATTGATACCAGTGCCTTATCTAGGCCACGAAGTCATCTAAGTTTTAAACAATACCCCTACAATCAAATATCTCCACACATCCCATCACCTCGGCTTCTATAAAACCCCACATATGCCTAACATACATAAGAGTTTACCCTTATCAAACTAAACTACATTCATCAAATTCAAAATCTCCCACAAGGAATTTACTAATAGAAATGCTTCATGCATATTTAATTTCCCTCCTAGAGAGAAAAGCTAAGAAATGCCTCTATTTAAGATTTCCTTACAATCCATACTCAAATGAATAACCCTAGATTACTCATATTGAAAATAGTAAATATTTGCAAGCAGACTAGAAGACAACACAAAATTTAGGCTCGAAAGTTGATAGTCTGTATATTGATATTAATTTTGAGAAAATATTACAAAACTCAGAGTATTCTCCATAAGACTAGAAAATCCAGGTATATTTTTGTAGAGTTTTCTTACAAATTCTTGAGATCTTTTTTTAAGAGGTCCTAGTATCCATTTATAATATCATGGATGCATACAAGCTTTGGACCTTTCAAAAGAAAGTTTGTTACAAACAATAGCCTTTTCCAAGAAGCGGTTATAAGTCCTTTTCAGCATTTGCAGCTTCCTCTGCTTGTTGTTCTATTGCAACCTCTTCTAACTGCTCTACATCTAGCATCATGTACTTTCTTGTCCACTCCTAGTATACATCGTCAACAGGCCACGAGAAGTTAATCACTTTTCCCTTCGTCTTGGCTAATGTTTTCCAAGAGTTTCTCATTTTGTTGACCTCTGAATTTAGAAAACCATAGTGTGATTTGATTTTCTCTATCTCCTCAATTGTTTTGACAAATAAGGAAGTATCATCTATATTAATGATTCCTTTTATTCTTAATGATAGGTTAGCTTCTAATTCATTAATCCATATTTGTTTGTCCTTCAATTGAGTTGGACTGGCAAAACCCCTTGGGAGTAATTCAAATACTTGATCAGTGTACTCTTTCTTGTACAAGTTGATCTTTCTATCTGCATTATCTACTCCTTCTGCTAACTTTGTTAGATCCTTTGTTATGTCACAAGTGGACTTGATAATGGGATCAGTCCCTGCCTCATCATAAGATACACAAATAAGTTCTAGATCTTGTTCTCTAGGTTTCCACTTGTCAAAAATAGGCATTAGAATAGCCTTGTCTCCATTGAGCTCATTCCACATGTCCAAAATTTTACTCATGTTGTTGTACATTAATGAGGACCCTATTGTGTCAGCAAAACTCAAAATTGTAGCCCTCACTCTCTCTTCATATTTCTTTGCAAACAGGGCTTGGGCCTGTTTTAGCTTCTCCAACTCATGGGGAGTGATCTCAACTGATTGGGAACTAGACGGTGCTGGAGATAGTGGGAATTCAATGATGGGGCTAGTAGGTGGAGGTCGTGCAAGAGAAGAAGCGATCATCAATGTTGAGGACTCACCTTGATGGTATTGTCCTGCCAACTGGTTTTTCAACTTGGCAATGATGCTATCTTTACTCATTACCTCCTCCTTGGCATTGTTGTAAGCTTTTAAAATTATCTCCAACTTAGCTTGGAGCTCTTCTCTTTCCCTTGCTTCTTTCTCTGCCACTGCAACATTGAACTTTGCAATCTCTAGGACTGTGCTAGCAGCCTCTACCACCCCAATGCTTTGTACTCTTTTCACTATCATACCTCCAAGGTAGCTTGATCCTAGGGTGTCCTTTTTCTTTCTATTTTCATCTCTTTTCAGAGACCACATGACTAGGGCAGCGTTATCCTTGTTGAAGGTGACTCCTTCCATAGGCTTGGTCTCCTTCCTTACTGCCTCTAAAACCAAGGCATCTGCTATATCCCATTCAGGGAGAATGAGTACACCAGCCTTTGCTACCATGTCTCTTCCTTGCTCAGGAGTGATGGTCTTGAACTCGGTGACCATTTCTTGCTTTATTTCTTCCTCCACCACAACTAGATCCTTGTGGGGTTGTTCACCTTTCCTTGTCTCACATCTAGCATTAAACTAATCAACATTCTGCTTCCACATGAATTGCATGAAATCTCCTGATGTGACAAAGTTGCTATCAGCCAAGAAATCCTCACTGGCTTGTTTGATATCAGGATCCAACTCCTGGCCTTTGAACTCATTAGTGGTTATGTTCATCTCAGCATTAAGGGGCTCTTCTGACATTCCCTCTTCTACTTCATCATAGGTGTTGGCTATCTCCCCAAGACTACCTAATTGTAACAGTTGCTCAGTTGTTGCCTATTCATCTCCTATATGAATAGGGGATTGAGATGGGGAACACAAGGGCTCATCAGATTGCACTTCCTTTCCCACCCTTTTCTTCTTTGGGGAGTCCTAAATGTCAATGACATCTTGTATTTTCCTCTTCCCTCTTGAAGTAGAAGGCTCCCTTGTTGTTGGCACTAGCACACTATATTTGGACCTTTTATTTAGCACATAATCACCTGGAGGGATTGCCTTGGCAGATGTAGACCTAGTTAAAACTAGTCTTGCCTTCTCAGGGTTATTTTTAATCACTGCCTCCCTCTTCTCTTTCAATGTCTGCATTACATCTTCAAAACAAAGAATTAAGAATTTTGTCTTTTCTTCAAAGGGGTGGAAACTAGACAAAGGGTCATAGCTGGTGTCGATTAGGTGCACAAAATCTAGGGCCTTCTTGTAGGCCACCCACTTTTCTTTCCTTAGGTCTTGCTCATCCAAATCGAACACATTCCTAATGAGGTCTTCAGGGAATTGGAATTGGTGAGCTCTGCCTCGGCATACTGCCCTCTTTCTGAACATGTCATTGAAGAAATCTTCAGGGTCAGCACACCTTGATACTGCAGTTGATAAATGGTAGGGTTGAAGGAAATATTCAAAGCATTTCCAACCCCCTTTGGTTATTACAAACTGATGTGCTATAGTTATTGTAGGGAAAATGGTCCTTTTACCTCTACCTATTAGCTCTGCCTCTTGCACACTTCCAATCTGCCTAAGGACTTCTACAATTCCTATTTTTAGTGGGATCTGATATGGCAACAAAAATGGAGTGCCTCTGAAACCAAACACTCTGAAAACTATGGAAACAGGGTATAAGTACATATCACCCCAATTATGGACAATTTTGATATCTTCAGCAAACTCCTTTGGCCTAAGGAACTCCAAAACAGCTTTAGGGACTCTCGAATTCTCTAAACATAAAAGAGTCCTGATCTTGGATGCAAAGCACTTATCAAACCTCAAGTAGTTAGCATCTTCTCTATCCCATGATAGCATTGTGCTCCATAACTGAATTGGCATCTTCTCTCCATCCTTTTCTTTTACTAGGTCCATTCCATTTGCAAAGTAATCACCACCCTTGAATAAAAACAGGTGCATGAGGAGGGAGTACCATCCAAAAGGCCTATCCACTTTTTCATTCTTTATCCCTATCAAGCCTTCATGGACGGCATTAGTAATATAGGGGGCATAATCAAATGTCACTGCTAGAGAAGGATTTAAAATTTGAGCAATCATTAACATGTAATGAGTTGGCATGTTTGCTTCAGCATCCTCTCCAAAAGTCTGGTAGAGTGACCAGTATAATCCCTTGGCTCTAAGAGTGAACATATTTAAGGATAAAAGCTCCATGTTATTAGGTCCTACAACAGTTAATCTGCCTACTTTAACAAAGTACTCTTTAAGAGGCCCATTCCTAAGATGATTCCTTTGTGCATTGTAAACCTGAGCCAATGATTTAAAATTGATGCATTCCAAGTAATTGGACACTTCACTGAGCCCAAATACATCTCTGAACACCTCATCATTTATTTCAATGAGGGTTTTTCCATTTATGTCCCTAACACTCTTTGTAATGGGGTCATAGTTGTGTGCAATCTGAGTTAGGAGATCCACATCCATGAACACTCCAGGGACCACCAATTTGCCTACATCCAACTCCCAAATACTATTCATTAGGGTTGGGGAGTGTCTCATACTTAATCCGACCTTGAATAAACCCAATCCAGATAATCCTATCTATGGGTCTCTCAGCCAATTGCCTTTGTCATACAATCCTTCTCCTATTCTCAGGTGAGGAGCTTTTGGCACTAACTCTTTAACCTTAGCTGCCACGTTAGTTGACATGGTTAACTGCTCCAGGAAATCATCACAAATTTCCCTCTCATGGTAGTTAACTTTCCTTGAGAACTCCCTTTTAGGTGCCATCTCAATAATACTATGCAAGTAACTTAATTACTAACCACAACAATTCTATAACAAAACAAAACCCCAATTCAAACAAACTGTCAAGTAATTGATAAGCAAAAATACAAGAAAACCTGTTCTTGGCTTGAAAAAATCTGCTCTGCACTCGCCTTATTGTAACAGCTCTTCAAAATAATGCTTACATTCAATTGATGTGAGACCATATACAATAATCGGGCTCTTAACTAGGACATTGATACCGCATGCTTTAGTCGTCCCTTCAGAATTGAATTCATGGAAGAATTAAAAAAATTTGCTCCAACGGGTCATAACATGTCTGTGTATTTTCTTTTTGCTCTTTCACCATTTCGCAGAGCATAACACCCTTGCATGTTCATCTAGCGAAGTCATGCCAACTGCTAGATCAAATAAAACTTGCATTGCCTTTACCCTTTTACTTTTCCTCATCTGGCAACAGGCTAGAAATCCTTTCGCTATTTTGCAAATGGTAGCCAACGTGCATTTTAACCCAGCGAACCACGCCAGCCATCCGATCGGATGGAACTTGATCGGTCCTTATTCTCCGCTTAATCTCGTTGCATTAGTGTCAGGCCCTACCTCCTTTTTGCCACTTCGCAGGCTTTAACCCTCGAACACCTTTCTTTCACAAAGCCGCACGAGCCATTAGATCAAGCTCAAATCACCCAGTCTTTAACTCCAACCGAGACTATCAATCCTTTTAACTAACCGCACCTCATCTTGATGGCTAACGGTTTTCGTCATTTCACTGAAATTAAGTTGCGGGCATCTTTGGGCCATGAAACAATGAGAAGCGTTGGATCAATCTTGAGATGAATGCCTTTTAAGTGGGCCCTTTATTTGGTAATTACTTACTCCACTTGTTCTCCAATTAATAAATGCCACATGGCAGTTGGCCATTAGCCCTAGAAACTTCTCGGGGTTCCACCTTTAATCCACCACGTATTATCTTTATTATTCCCACATAACTGCTGGTTACACCTAGGCAGTCCTTCAACCACTTTTTTAAAACCACGTGTCACTCGACACATCACTATTGAAACCTATGAAATGGACCAGCTATCATGCCACGTCATGCCTTCATGTGATTTCCACCTGTCTTTCACAATTTTGCAAACATTAATCTTCGTTCAGCTTGCGGCCATGAAACCACGAGAACCATTGGATCAAAATAGAGTTGACCAATTTTTACCTTCGTGCCTTGCCTGTCCTTTGGGCCCACCAGCCTTTTCACCATTTTGCGGGTTTTAATTCACTAGCATCTTACCTTCGCGAATCCATGCGAGCCGTTAGATCTCAATAAACTACTTGTTGTTTATTCCTTTTATGACAACCTTGCCCGGGCCTACTGCGAACCGCCAACCAGGTGCCTCATCACTGCTCTGTCATCACTAGCTGGACCAATCATCTTCACTACCACTTTTAGCGGGACCCGCCACCTTTTCGCTATTTCGCTGAAGGTAGAACTCATGCATCTCCTGGCCTCAAATCAACATGAGCCATTGATCCTTTTCCAACCTGATCACTCTTTAACCAAAGAAGACCACTTGTCTCTAGGACCCGCCAAACCCTTTCGCCATTTCACGAAACCACATTGTCCGTCTCATCAGATGAAACTTGATCGGTGTTTAGCTTCAGTCCAACCTATATGTCGGGTCCACTTTCGCCTTTTGCTACTTCGCGGAAGCTAACTTTTGAGCACTTTTTGGTCGCGAATCAACGTGGGCCGTCAGATCAACAGAAAGTTGCATGATGCTTGCAAGGCCCGACGGACATTAGAAAAGGAAGATTTAAAAGTGAATAAAAATTAAAACATTTAAAGGGACCGCCTAGGTAAATGACAAGGGGGGAACACTTTTATGATAAATGGACCCATCACTTAAGTGAATAAAGTAACACCAAATTAGAAACCAGAAGGGTTTTTCTCAGATATTGAAGCGACTTAAAACCTAAACCTTGAACCCCTTAGGATTTAAAACAATTTTTAAAAAACATGGGTGATATCACACTCAAAAATTTCAAAAACCTAGCTAATTATGGACTAAGAACATCCATTTTTTAAAATAGTGATAACAAATCTCCCAGCCAATGTTAACCATCTCCCCTTCCAAGACTATTTTTTCCACATTTGACAACTGTCACCTTCCACAAATTGTTCCTTGATGTCCCTATAAATAGAGGCATGCCCAAGTATTGGGTTGGTAGTGTATCTGCTCCAAATCCCAAAATCATGATGATTTGCCTTTGTGTCATGACCCATGTATTATTGAAAACAATCCTAGACTTATCCTTGTTTATTTCCTACCATGATGAATTGCAGTACTTGTCCATCAATTCTTTGATCATAGTAGCTTCTTCGAAGGAATTTTTTCCATATAGGATTGTGTCATCCACAAATACCTGGTGCGTGAAGGCAGGCAAACAACATACTACAGAAACCCACCGCCACCTCTTTCTATCTCTTAACCCTGAAATCTATCTGCTCAAAGCATCAGCCATTATAACAAATAAAAATAATGATAATGGATCTCCTTGATGGAGTCGACACCCACCCTCAAAAAATCCACATGGAGTGCCATTTATAATGACGAAGTATCTTGGATTCAATAAACACCCATATACCCATTTCAACCGGTTTTCAACAAAGCCAAATCTCTGCATGACTAACATTAAAAAGTTCCACTATACATGATCATACTCCTTGAATTGGCCTTCTTGATAGAATGTAGCATCTCATGGGCCACAATGATCCCATCCACTATATTTCTTTTTGGCACAAACCCACTTTGTTCTATTGAAATAATCTTAAGGAGGACTATTTTTAATCTATTAGTCATAACTTTGGACACAATATTATAAATGAGATTGCATAAATAAATAGGACAGAAATCAAAAAAGTATGTACCTCTTTCTTTTTGGGGATGAGAGCAATATTGGTATTTTTCATGTCTTTAAAAATTATCCCTTTCTTTCTTGATTCATCCACAACAAACCATATATATCTGCCCATACAATCCCAATACTTTTGGAAAATAAGAGAAGTGAATCCATCTAGTCCTAGAGCCTTGTCCAGATTCAACTGGAATGTGGTCTCTTTAACTTCTTCCAATGTGATAGCATCCAATAGCATTTGGTTATCCTCAATGGTCACCAAACTTGGGGTCTCATTCAAAAACCATTGGTGATCCTATCTACCATCCTTCTCCCCCTAGCAACTTCTTAAAAAAGGTGACCCCTTCCTGCTGAATATCTATTTATGTAGAAGTGACTTGACCATCCTCCTCAATGATTTGAGAAATTTTGTTCCAACGCCTCTTCATTTTGTGGAGTTATGGAAAAACTTCATGTTGTGATCTCCTTCCCTTAGCCATGTTTCTCTGGATTTGGCTTTCCAATAACATTCCTCTCTATCTAAAATTTCTTAATACTCTGAAAGAAATATTTTCTCCTTATGGAAATTTTTTTGTGACATAGCATGGGCTATCACAAACTCCCTCAATGCTTCTAATTTCTCCTTAAGAAATTTTAGTCTTTTGCAAAAGGTGAACATTTTCATGCCTTCCTCTTGCTTGGATTGTTCCCACCATCTCGCAATAATATCCACCAAATCTGGCCGTCGAAACCACATTTTTTTTAATTTAAATTGACTTCTCACTGGTTGTGCATATTCCATAATGTTTAATTCAATAGGATAATGATCTGAGATTGAAATTACTTTAATAATAGAATTTTCCGTGATGGACATCTTATTAGAAGCAATCAAGAAGGAAGACTGAGAGGGGGGTGAATCAGTCTTCACCGGAATAACAAACAAAATATAGATCTCATAAATTGCAGTAATAAGACAGTAAGCAAATTAATAGCACAACACACAACACCAAGATTTTGACGTGGAAAACCCGGTTAAAGGAAAAACCACGGTGGGAACCTACCCATAGTAAGATGATACTTTGCAATAGTGTGTGAAAATATTACAATGGGGAATATTCAGACACACTACCTAGAGCTCACTCCTCAAATGACAATGGCCCGAAAGGCTACAACCCTCAGGGAAGTCTCATTGACTTACAATAAGATTCGGACTACAATCTGGAAGAAGTGAACTAAAAGAATAGCATCTCCAAATGTCTGATAACAGTTCCGGTTAAGCACAAATGTCTGCCCTACAACACCAATCTCACCACAAACTCAACACCAAAGGATAAATCACTTGTTCACACATAAACCTCTCTCTGATAACGTGGACACAACATCTACACCTAAATTACATGACAATATCACCTATATACAATTCATCAACCTTGACAACAAGGTCAGCTAAACCCTCAACCCTCAATTACAAAATTACATCACACAATACAAAGATACAAATATAATAGTAAGCTCATCATAAATAACTCTGATATCCTTCAACATTTTCTTCATTTAAACTACCTGAGTGCAATTACTAGCAGCAGCAATCTACTCAGCTTCAACAGTAGATAAAGATATTGAATCTTGTTTCTTGCTAGCCCATGAAACCAATTTCTTACCCAAAAAGAATGCTCCACCAGTAGTGCTCTTTTAGTCATCAACATCACCAGCCCAATCAGCATCAGTATAGGCACAAAAAATGAAATCATCATTCCTAGGATACCATAATCCATAGTCTACAGTTCCCTTTAGGTATCTAAATATCCTCTTCACAGCAGTGACATGACTCTCTTTTGGATCAGCTTGATATCAAGCAGTGATGCACACAACATGCATAATGTTTGGCCTAGTCTGAATAAGATACAACAGTCCACCAACCAAAGATCTATACAAACTCTTATGAACATTAGGAGATTCATCATTCTTGGACAATTTACAGCTAGTCACCATAGGAATTCCAACCAGTTTGGAATCATCTAATCCAAACTTCTTCAGCAATTCCTTCACATACTTAGTTTGAGATATGAATATACCTATTCTAGTATGTGCAATCTAAAAACCTAATAATAATTTCATCTCACCAATCAAAGACATCTCAAATTCTTTTTGAATATCACCAGAAAACTTCATGCTCAAGTTATCATCACCACCAAATATTATATCATCAAAAAAGACTTCAACAATCAAAATGTTATCATTTTCTATCTTAAAGGACATATTATTGTCAGCAGCACCTTTACTAAATCCCAATTTCAACAAGTATTTATCTAGTCTAGCATACCAGGCTCTAGGAGCTTGTTTCAATCCATAAAGAGCTTTATTCAACTTACATACCATGTCTCCATCATCCAACAGTGAAAATCCATGAGGTTGTTCAATGCATACTTCTTCCTCAAGATCAGCATTCAAAAGGCATATTTGACATACATCTGATATACCTTGAAATATTTATAAGCAGTATAAGCAAGCAATAGTCTAATAGCTTCAAGTCGGGCAACCAGGGAAAAATTCTCCTCATAATAAATTATTTATTGTTGTGAGTATCCTTTGCACCAGTCTTTCTTTATTTCTGACAAATTCACCATCTTCATTGAATTTGTTTCTAAATACCCATTTAGTACCAATAACATTCTTATCCTTAGGTCTAGGCACAAGTTCCCAAGTGTTATTCTTTTCAATTTTATCTATTTCTTCTTCCATAGCTCTCATCCAACTCTCATCTTTAAAGGCTTGAGCAACATTTTTAGGTTTGACTTTGGAAATCAAACATACTTATTTAGCATCTAACCTTCATCTAGTTATCACACCTTTATTCTTATCACCAATAATCTGATTTTTAGAATGATTATCTTACATGCCTTGGAGTCTTTTGATTGTTCTATTTTCTAGGTTCTTGCACTCCTTCATCAACAACATCTGGATTCACAATCTCTACCTGATAATTCTGCTTAGGCTCTTCAGGCTGAATAGGTGTTAAAAAAATATGTTGACCATCATCATAACCACAAGCTCTGATCTCTTTCCCAAGGTTCTTATCCACCTTCACATTTGCACTTTCTAATATCTTTCTCAATCTCTTAGTGTAGTACCAATAGGCCTTGCTCTTTGTTGAATATCCCAAGAAAATACCTTCATCACTTCTAGCATCAAACTTTCCTATGTCTTCATCTCTCTTGATATAACATTTTCTACCAAATATTCTGAAGTATCTCACGATAGGAACATGATCAAACCATAACTCATAAGGGTTCTTACTGGTATCACCTTTGATGTGAACTCTATTGAATGTGTAAATAGTAGTGTTAATGGCTTCTTTCCAGTAAATCTTCTGAACATTTCCTTCAATCAACATAGTCCTTGCAGCATCCAAAACAGTTATGTTCTTCCTCTTAACAACTGCATTTTGTTGAGGGGTTCTAGGAATCCAATAATCATCATGAATATTTCATGGAATGGTTAAGTGGTTTTGATGCAGCTTCTAGAAATGGTTCTTAATGTGATAAAGGTGTTCTTTATCGTGTCCCAATTGTTTGGTGGATTTGCATTGGATAGCGTGAAGATTTGGTGATCCTATTTGGGTCCGATAGGATATTCTATGTTATTGACACTGAGAGTTTTTCCCGGTTGGTGTAACATGTTACGGTTGATCTCAGCGGGAATTACGGCGGATGTAATTGTTTGGGAATTTGAATTAGGTCCATGCTATGTAATGTAAATCATAATATTGGTTTGGTGGTCAATATTTGTATCATGTAATGTAATTTTTGTAATTATGAGTTGAGGGTTGAGGGTTTAGCTAACCTTGCTATCAAGGTTGATGATTTGTATATATAGGTATTATGCTTATGTAATTTTCATGTAGGTATTTTTGTTTGCATTATCAGAGAAAGGTAAATGTGCGAACAAGGATATATCATTCAATGAAGTGTTGTGGAGATTTTGGTGTTGCATGGCAGACAACTATGCTTAACCGGAACTATAACCAAGCATTAGGAGATGCTATTTCCATAGTTCATTTCCTCTAGATTATAGTCTGATGTTTATGATAGTCAGTGAGACTTTCCTTTTTGTTGAGGAATGTCCTCTAGGCAATTGGCCTGATTGCAAGTGCAATCCCCATTGTAATATTTTAACATACTACTGCAGAAGTATTATTTGATTTTGGGTAGGGTTTCCCACCGTGGTTTTTCTCTTCACCAAGTTTTCAACATCAAAATATTATTGTTATGTGTTGTGTACTCTCATAATTTATCTTTCATTGTGGTGTTTTCTTTTTTCTTCGGTAGAAGGTTTATAATATATAATAATTGTTTAACTTGTGGAAAACTAATTCACCCCCCCCCCTTCTCAGTTTTCCTCTAGTTCATTCTAACAATTGGTATCGAAGCATTATAACAAGTACAACTAGTGGAATCAACGGGTACAGGTCCATCTTCCTTAATGGAAAGGAATACAACTCCATCTCCTTCAGATTCTTCATCTGTAATACCTTCATCAGCAGCATAATAGCAGTTCTTATGGTTTCTAAACTTCTGGTTAGGCTTGTAAGAATTGTAATACTTCTCATTCTTGTCATATCTATCATTCCTATCATGCTTATCAAACTTATCATGCCTTTCATACTTAGCCATTCTCTCTGGGCATCTAGAAGCAAAATGTCATATCTTATTGCAAGAGAAACATTTCAAACGCAACTTTCCATCATACTTACCGGCACCTTTAGGTAATCAGAGCTTCAAGTTCCTCCAATTCCCTTTCTTTCTCTTCCATCTCTCTTCTCTCTCTTTCATATCTATATAATTTGTATCAAGATCATATTTATGCTTTCCGGATACAGATGCAAATGCTCTGAATGTTGTCTTAGACTTTCCATGTGATTCTCCAAATTCACTCATCTCAAATGCAGCAAGCTTTCCATCTAGCATATCTCTTATCACAGTATTCACACTTTGGATCTCATCAATAGCAGCAACTGTATGCTTATAGGTAGGAGGAAAACATCTCAACACCTTAGCAACAATTTCATCTTCCTCAATAGTTCCACTAGCACATCTGATACTTAGGACAAGGTCATTCACCTTAGCCATAAAAGAGTGCATGTTCTCATCATCTCTCATCTTCAATGTCTCATAATTTCCTTTTAAACTCAGCAACTTAGCAACCTTCACTTGTTTATCACTTTCATACAGTACCTCAAGATTACATAGATCGCATGTGTGGTCTGAAGTCCCATCACATTAGTCATCTCAGAATCAGTCAAGGTGCTAAACAATTCTTCCTTTGCTCTAATATTATGTTTTGCTTCCTTGACCTCATCAGAAGTAGAAGGTCCATTCTGAGGAACAACATAGACATTCTTTGTAACCTTCCAATAATCTTCACCAAGACATTTCAAGTGCACTTGCATCCGGTCCTTCCATATATCACAGTTACTTCTATCAAATCTTAGATTGTCCTTCTTAAAGATTACACCTTGAGCTGCCATCTTGGATCTCCTCAAGTGATTAATCTTCTACTAGAGGATCTAGCTCTAATACCAATTGTTAGCAGCAATCAAGAAGGAAGACTAAGAGGGTGGGGTGAATCACTCTTCACCAGAATAACAAACAAAATAAAAATTTGATAAACTATAGTAATAAGACAAATAAGAAAATTAAAGGCACAACACACAACACCAAGATTTTGATGTGGAAAACCTGATTTAGGAAAAAACCATGGTGGGAACCTACCCACAGTAAGATGATACTCTGTAGTAGTATGTAAAAATATTACAATGGGGAATGCGCATGTATTCAAGCACACTGCCTAGAGCTCACTGCTCAAATGATAATGGCTCAGAAGGCTACAACCCTTAGGGAAGTCTCACTGACTTACAATAAGATTCAAACTATAATCCAGAAGAAATGAATTGAAAGAATAGCATCTCCAAATGCCTAATAATTGTTCTGGTTAAGCACAAATGTCTGCCCTGCAACACCAATCTCACCACAAACTCAACACCAAAGGATAAATCACTTGTTTGCACATAAACCTCTCTCATATAATGTAGACACAATATCTACACCTAAATTACATGACAATATCACCTATATATACAATTCATCAACCTTGACAACAAGGTCAGCTAAACCCTCAACCCTAAATTACAAAATTACATCACACGATACAAAGATCGATCACTGTGCTAGTTCCCAAATGGGTTTACACTGCAAGAAAGTAGAAACCAAGTTGATTCTTCAAATAACTATGGAGAAGCCAACTCCAACTATTAAAATCCTCAAGAACTTGGACCAACTAACAAGGATTTTGCAAATCCTTCTACACTTTAGGCTCTGCATAACTCGGGAGGGTGATCCCTTTGTGAATTTTATGATCTTTGCACCACACTCAAAGATTCACTAAAAAAAGGAAGATGATCTCATATGTAGGCTCAACAACAAGGAGAATGCTCAAGGATGGCAAATCCTTCAATGATCCTCAACCTAATCAGAGCATGAGACAGGTAGAACACACAATAATAGACATAAAAAGAAAAATATTTTGATAATCAACCAATTTATAGCAAGGACAAATGAACAAAGCACAAAATTTTTTGTAAAGACTCAGACAAGCTAATGACTAGTGCCTTATCCATTGGGGGAGTCAAATTCATGAAGTCTAAGGTGAATTATAGCAGAAATAATCTGATAGCATATTGATCTAATAATATATTGTCTTACAATACATATCAACTATGACCCAAGCCCAACCAGCTAGTGATTAAGGCGGAGGACTTCCTGTAGGCTTTATAATTATGCAGTGGTTTCTTATGTTTTGTTGTCCTTTCTGTTTACTATTTTTATTGCCAGTCATTTTGAAAGTTGTTCTTATTTGGTCTGGATACTCTTTGAAGATGTATTTTAAACTCCTTTGCTAAAGGTTTTGGGTCCTTAAAACCTATTTTTCTTATTAATCAGAACTATGACCCAAGCCCAAAACTACTTATCAAAATCCCTGCACAAGCCCTACCACTTTGTAATTTTGTTTAAGCATTTAATTGACCCCTTGGATCAAATCATAAACACAAACCACATACATCATAACAATGCACTGAATCAAATAAACCCTTGATTTATTTCATTCATAAGATAGTAAAATCATACATTGGAGAGAAATAAGCCTCAATTCAATTTTATTTATTCAAATGTTATATCTGCCATAAAACAGTATACAATTCAGTCCTTCAAAACTTGCATAAAACATGACACAAGACTCATTCTATTTTTCTCTACAAAAGACTCTATACTTTGCACATTTGCATCTAAAACCTGCTAAAGGAACCAACAATTTGGAACCCCTTCAGGAACCAGAATTTTGAACCCTATCTCAAGGCCTTGAAATCCCTTTTATAGAAACAAGGGAGAAAACAAGCTATGGGACAAGAGAGACACATGTCATCAAAAGATTTAATCTTAGCAATTAGGCCTAAAAGGCCATATGCAATTTTGTTACAAAATATTTGTGTAACTTCCAAAAACTATCCATACGTTGGCACCCGTGATAAAACAGAATCACAATTTGTAACTGAAAAATTGGTAGAAACAAAAAGTGCTTGAGCCATACCATTATCACCCTGATACCTTTGGATGGAGTGTGAGATGCTACATTCTGCCCTACAGAGTGTTTCCCTGGGAAGGGAAGCTATATCCTGGCAAGAAGTAAAGTCACCCCCAAACTAGAGGAAGACCTCCAGCCTTTATGCCCAGGATCAGAAAAGGTGGAAGGAGGAGCTTACAGGGAAACCTAATATGTTGGGAAGGGTTCGTAGCTTCCATGTCATCTCAAAGATGACTGGTTGTCACTCCCCACTCAAACAAATCCTTCTTTCATTCCCCTGTGGTTTCCTTCCTCAAACCTCCTGCCAGCCAGTGGCAAAGTAGAAGCAGAGGATGTATCATGCATGGATTTTTCTGATAAGAAAAGGCTTTCATGCCCCCTCTAACAATCCTTCACACTTTCACAACCCCTCTGACAATAAGCAAACTCACACAGGAGAAAGAACACCCATCTGGTATCATAGAGAACACAGCAACTCCATGCACGATATTGCTCAAACATCATCTTCTTCGCTGAGGAAAAACCACTCTCAGAAAATGAAGAGGTTTATTCTCTTCTACTAATTGAATCACCACCCCATTGTATTTATAATCAAAAATCACTTCACTTGGTGGTACTCATTCATGTGAAAAATCATCATTCTGGTGCTTTCTACTCACCCCTCCAGCTATGGACTCTAGAAGTCATGCATATCAAATCCACTGCCTCCTGCTAAGGCTCATCTTATGTGAATGATTTTGTTATGATCTTATTCTTCCTTGATTGTACAAATTTTGCTTTAGAATCCCTAACAACAAGCGACCTCTGATTTTACAGAGAAGTCTATGATCTCCCATTTCTAAATCAGAAGTTATCCAAATCCCCTTATGCCTCTGAAATTGTCATCCTTGCTTGTCTAATCAACCTTGACTCAATAGAAACCTTCAAACTAGTCCCTCAAAAATGATTCTACATCCAATTTGTCCCGACTTGTTGCTATATGTTCCATATCGACAAGCCTGCACTCTGCATGTTCTAACTTTCTCGCATAGGTGACAAATAATGCCTTTAATTACCTTTTTAAATTCAGTTTAAAATTTCATTGTAGGTCTTACCCAGCCTAGTGAATAAAATGATCACCAATGGTCAATCTGACATTGACCTTCCATAGTGGCGTGTGGACCCATCAAAATATGTGGTGTAGCAACACCATGTCATATTCTAGCCTAACACTGTCAGTGGCCCCACCATCGGTCCTCTCAATCAGCCCGGGACATGTGGCATCATCTCATGATGTTGCGGTCCATAACCTTCTTGCATCTTCCTTCCCGGGGTTACGAGGATCATTGTATGTGTTCGCACTTTACCTTGCAGCCACAATTCCCACCAACCTTTGCAAATTAAATGTCGAGCACCTTTTCGCATAGATTATAACATCACCATCCATTGAAACATGTGCAAATTGATGGAACCATTAGTAGTCTGGTCTTTACCTGCTAGGAACCGGTAACATCAAAGGTTTTAAAAGTCAAACCATCGGCTTAACCTTCTCTGCCAAGGACACATGGCATCATCTCATGATGTCATGGTTCTTATCTTCTTTTCTCTTTTAACCACGGGGTTGCACAAACCACAAGATTTGCTCACTTGTTAACATAAGGTCACTGGCAAAGTATTAAAGTTTAGACTTAGGAAAATTTAATGCACTAGTAGAAAAATGTTAAATGGGACCCGCCTAGGATAACTTTACATGCAATCTTAGGAAAATATAAAAGGGTCGACAAAAGAATTAATTGCTAGGAAAATAACATGGCCTAACCCTCAGCCTAAGTGGAAAAAGGTAATGAAGTAATAAAACAAGCTTGGTTTTTTTAAACAAAAGACTTAAACAAAACGCACAAACCCTAAACCCTTAAAAGAGGGCAAAATTAAACCATAATGACCAATATTTTGACTAAGGCATGAAGATTTTTGCACAGTCATTTTTAGGACTATCACACCAGACCAATATAATGATTTACAAAGCATAGCATGGTCCTATATCAAATTCCCAAATGATCATCTCCTCTGCAAATCATGCCAAGGTCAACTGCAACATGCTACACCACCAAAAAAATCGCATAACACGCAAATCATCACCGGTTGATAGAAACCGCCAAAAACTCTCACAACAATCAATACAGATCACCAAAACAAATAGGACATGACTATGAAACACCAACAAGCATGTTAGAATCAGCAGGAATAGCTGCACCAACACCACTTATCAAATCTTCATCGGTCAACATCTGAAAGCTCAAGAACACAACCAATCAGAAACTATCACGAAGAAAGATAACTTGCAGAGTACCAAATCATGAACCATCTGAAATGAAGATATAAAAGACCATCCCAATCAATATCCCAAAATCTTGGCACCAGATATAATCACACCGAAGTATACCAGAGGATATACTGAACTCTGCAAAACAGTGATTAGCAAACCAACACTACAAACTGGATCATAAGATCCTCTCAAATAGCAATCACCGAAACAATACATAGGAATATGTTGACATCAATGACAACAACATATCCTAGCAGTAGCAATACATGACAATATCCAACACATCTCTAACCAATCATCAGACATTAAGAACCAGTCAAGTCTTTTTGCAATGTTGGAAATACCCACTCTCCTATTCATCCACATGTAGTTACCATTGCTTGGGACAATATATACCAATCTAGACATTCACACAAAATCGGCAAAGTCTACTTGTGATTGGGACATTCTCCCCACACTTCTCACCTTGTCATGTGGGGGTAAAATGGCATTGAAGTTGTCTACTACTATCGTCATACATCTATGATTTTGAAGATTAGTACTTAACACTTCCCAAAGGGCTTTACAAATTTTGATCAGTTTTGACGGGACCATATACATTATATAGGAGAAAGGAAAGTTCTGATATTTGACTTTTAAGCTCACGTCTAATCTAACTCCTATTAGATGCCAAAATGATAACAACAACCTTTATTTCCTTCCACATAATGCATAAGCCTCCCAAAGCACCCTCTACTTCATGTGCATTACTGCTCCAACCAACACATGATTTGAAGAAAAATCAGCATTTTCCTTAGTCCACTTGGTTTCCTGCAATAGGGAAATATTGATCAATTGGAAATTTATTTGGTGTTTGATCACATTCTTCCTGCTAGGGGAAATTAATCCCCTAACATTCCAAGTTAGGACCGTCATCACCCCCCAAGGGAGGAATTTCCTCCCCTAGATCTATGTAAGTAGGTTTTTATTGAAGATTGATCAGGTAATAATCCTTCCTTTGCTCTCTTCTCATTGTTTGACTTTCTCCCCACTCTAGATTTAGATGGCTCTAAATTTTTGGCTAATCAACCTAGGTTTTGTAATTTCCACTTCCCCTTCACTATCTTCCTAGTTTTGTGCTAAAATGGGCATTATTTCATCCTCCTTTTGATGTATGTCAATATCTTTTGTCGTATTCTATTTTAGAAGAGACTTCCCTTTCTCCTTTTCGACAAAAGGGTGATAGTATAAGAAGAGAATGGTCTCTTCATTCTCTACATCTCTTTCTTGGTTTTTATTTATTGGACTATGATCTCTACCCAAAACGTCCTCCCTCTTTTTCTCTTCTATCTCTTTTCTTCTCTAACACTTGTTCTCTGGAATCATATAATCAGCTTCAAAATGATTCCTTGTACGACATCTATTGGATATTCTTGGTCATTTTTGTTGCTAGGATATGTTGTTGTCATTGATGACAACATATTTATGTGATTTTCTCCAATGTTTGTTGATTGGGAAGACCTTATGATCCAGTTTGTAGTGTTGTTTTGTTGATCATTGTTTTGTAGAGTTCAGTATTTCCTTTGGTATATTCTAGTGTGATCAGATCTTGTGCTAGGATTTTGGGATATTGTTTGGGATGGTCCTTTGTATCTTTATTTCAGATGGATTGTGATTTGGTGCTTCGCAAGTTATCTTTCTTCATGGTAGTCATTGATTAGTTGTATTCTTGAGTTTCAGTTGTTGATCGATGAAGATTTGATAAGTGGTGTTGGTGCAGTTGTTGTTGATGATTCTAATGTGCTTGCTAGTGTTTCCTAGTCTTTTCCTATTTGTTTTGGTGATCTGTATTGATCGTTTGTTATTTTTTAATGGTTTCTATGAACTGGTGATAAATTTCATGTTATGCGGTTTTTCTAGTGGTGTAGCGTGTTGCGGTTGATCTTGGTGTAATTTCCGATGGAGTTGTACATTTGGAAATTTATTTTAGGTTCATGTTATGTCATGTAAATAATTGTATTGGTACGGTGGTTGATCTTTGTATCGTGTGATGTAATTGTATAATTGAGGGTTGAGGGTTTAGCTGACCTTGATGTCAAGGTTGATGAATTATATATATATATAGGTGATATATTCATGTAATTTAGGTGTCGATGTTGTGTCTACATTATCATAGAGTGGTGTATGTGTGAACAAGTGATTTATCTTCTGGTATTGTGATTGTGTGGAGATTGGTGTTGTTGAGTAGACATTTGTGCTTAACTGAAATTGTAATCAGGCATTTGGAGATGCTATTCTTTCAGTTCATTTCTTTTAGATTGTAGTCTGAATCTTGTTGTAAGTCGGTGAGACTTCCCTGAGGGTTGTAGCCTATTGGGCAATTATCTTTTGAAAAGTGAGCACTAGGAAATGTGTCTAAATGCATGTGCATTACCCATTGGAATGTTTCACATACTACTATAGAGTATCATCTTACTAAGGGTAGGTTCCCATCGTGGTTTTTCCCTTCCTTGATTTTTCCACATCAAAATATTGGTGTTGTGTGGTGTTCTTTCAATTTGCTTATCTTTATTATTGTTGCACTTTACCAGATCTATGTTTTGTGATTAAATTTGTGTATCTAGTGAAGACTAATTCACCTCCCCTCTTAGTCTTCCTCCTCTTTGTTGCTAACAATTGGTATCAAAGCAAGATCCTCGAGAAGAAGTTCAACCACCTGAGGAGATCCGAGATGGCAAATCAAGGTGTTATCTTTAAGAAGTATAGTCTGAGGTTTTATGGACGCAACTATGCTATATGGAAGAACCAGATGGAAGTGCACTTGAAATGTCTTGGAGAAGATTGCTGGAAGATTACAAAGAATGTCTAGTCTACTCCTCCAAATGGACCAACTACTCCTAATGAGGTTAAGGAAGTTGAACAAAAAATTAGAGCAAAGGAAGCATTTCTTAGTGCCCTAACTGATTTTGAGATGACAAATGTAATAGGACTTTACACTGCACATGAATTTCAGGAGAATCTTGTGATCCTATATGAAGGTGATAAGAAAGTGAAAGGTGCTAAGTTGTAGAGTGTTAAGGGAAATTATGAGATGTTGAAGATGGGAGATGATGAGAACATACACTCTTTCATGGCTAAGGTGAATGACCTTGTCCTAGGTATTGGATGTGTTGATGGAACCATTGAGGAAGATGAAGTTGTTGCTAAGGTTCTAAGATCCTTGCCTCCTTCTTATAAACATAAGGTTGTTGCTATTGATGAGATCCAGAGTGTGACTACAGTGACAAGAGATATGCTAGTTGGAAATATTGTTGCATTTGAGCTGAGTGAATTATGAGAATCACATGGAAAATCTGAGATAGCATTTAGAGCATCAACATCTGTATCTGGTAAGCAGAAGTATGATCTTGATGAGTGCAGAATATCTAGATATGAAAGAGAGAGAAGAGAGATGGAAGAGAAAGAAAGAGAGTTGGATGAGCTTGAAGCATTGATTGCCCAGAGAGTGCATAAAGGAGCCGGTAAGTATGATGGAAAATTGCATTTGAAAATTTTCTCTTGCAATAAGATAGGATATTTTTCTTCTAGATTCCCAGAGAGAATGGATAAGTATGACAAACATGATAAGTTTGACAAGCATGATAGGAATTATAGATATGAGATGCATGAGAAGTATGATAATCCCTACAAGCCTAACCAGAAGTATAGAAATCAGAAGAACTGTTATTATGTTGTTGATGAAGGTGTTACAGATCAAGAATCAGAATGAGAAGAAGTTGTGTTTATTTCCATTAAAGAAGATAGACTTGTACCTGTTGATTTCACAAGATGCACTATTGAGGAGAAAGCTTTAGCTGCTAAAGTTGAAGAGAAAGATGAATGGATAATTGGCAGTGGTTGTTCACATCATATGACTGGTGATAAAAGAAAATTTGTGAGAATGGAAAGGTATGATGGTGGAATAGTGATATTTCAAGATGACAAAGCATGTGTGATCCGTGGAAGAGGCTCTATTTCTTTTTATGGTAAACATAACACTAATGATGTCTTGTATGTTGATGGTTGGAAGCATAATCCTTTGAATGTTGGATAGATGGTTGATAAATTTTATGATCTACAATTCAAGAATGGAAAATAAAAGATCCTAAATGCCTCCGGTATAGAGATTGCATCTAGAATTAAGACTAAAGGTAACATTTTTCATTTGAATGTCAGTGAGAAAAGTTGTTTGATTGCTCAGATTGATGAGAGCTATTTGTTGCATAGGAGAATATTTCATGTGAATTTTGATTCAATGATTAAAATATGTTCTACACAAGTTGGTAGAGATCTACCTAAGATTGTTAATCCTACTAATCTGGTATGTAAGGAATGTTAGCTGGGTAAGAAAACAAGGATTTCTTTCGAAAGAAAGCAGTATACATCTGATGGATTGCTAGATGTTGTGCATACTAACCTTTTTGGACTTACAAATATGTAGGGTGATAGATATTTTATGTTGATAATTGATGATTATTCCAGGATGATGTGGGTTGTATTTTTGAAGGAGATATCAATAGCATTGGAAAAGTTCAAGATATTCAAAGCTAAGGTGGAGACGGAGTCTAGTTTGAAGGTGAAGTGTCTGAGATATGATAGAGGTGGACAATTATGTTCCTATGAGTTCAATTCATTCTGTGAGAAGCATGGGATTAGAAGACAATTATCTGCTCCTAGAACCCCTCAGCAGAATGGAGTTGTTGAAAGGAAGAACATAATTGTCTTGGATGTTGCAAGGACTATGTTGATTGAAGGGAATGTTTTGAACATCTCTTGGAGAGAATCTATTAGCACTATTGTTTACACTTTCAATAGATTTCACATCAAAGGTGATACCGGTAAGACTCCTTATGAGTTGTGGTTTGGTCATGTTCCTACTATGGGATATTTTGGAGTATTTGGTAGCAAATGTCATATCAAGAGAGATGAGGATATAGGAAAGTTTGATGCTAGAAGTGATGAAGTTATTTTCTTGGGATATTCTACAAAGAGAAAAGCCTATCAGTGCTACAATAAGAGACTGAGAAAGATAGTGGAAAGTGCAAATGTGAAGGTGGACGAGAACCTTGGGAAAGAGATCAAAACATGTGGTTATAATGATGGACAACATGTTGTTTTAGCTTATATTCAGACTGAAGAACCTAAGAAGAATCATCTGGTAGAGACAGTTAATCCGTATGTTGTTGCTACTAGTGAAAAGGTGCAGGAACTTGATAATCAGAACAATCAGAAGACTCTGAGGTATATAAAATGGGACCATTCTAAAAATTATATTATTGGTGATAAGAATAAAGGTGTAATGACTAGAAGAAGATTAGCTACTGAAGAAGTATGTTTTATTTCTAAAGTTTAACCTAAAGATATTGTTGAAGCTTGTAAAGATGAAAATTGGATGAGAGATATGGAAGAAGAACTAGATCAGATTGAAAAGAATAATACATGGGAACTTGTACCTATACCTAAAAATAAGAGTGTTATTGGTACTAAATAGGTATTTAGGAACAAATTGAATGAAGTCGATGATGTCAGAAATTAAGCTAGATTGGTTTGCAAAGGATATTCTCAGAAAGAAGGAATTTATTATGAGACTTTTGCTCTAGTGGCCAGGCTTGAAGCTATTAGATTATTGCTTGCATATGTTCCTTATAAAAATTTTAAGGTATATCAAATGGATGTCAAATCTGCCTTTTTGAATGGTGGTATTGAGGAAGAAGTCTACATTGAGCAACTTGATGGATTTTCATTATCAGATGATGGAGACATGGTACGTAAATTGAAGAAATATCTTTGTGGATTGAAGCAAGCCCCTAGAGCCTGGTATACTAGACTAGATAAATATTTGCTAAAGTTGGGATTTAGTAAAGGTGTTGCAGATAGTAATCTATACTTTAAGATAGAGAATGATAATATCTTGATTGTTGAAGTCTTTCTTGATGACATTATCTTTGGAGGTGATAATAACTTGAGCATGAAGTTTGTCAATGATATGAAAAAGTAGTTTGAGATGTCTATGATTGGTGAGATGAAATTTTTCTAGGTTTGCAGATTTCACATACTAGAAAAGGTATATTTATATCTCAAACTAAGTATGTAAAGGAACTGCTAAAGAAATTTGGATTGGATGACTCCAAACCGGTTGGAACTCCTATGGTGACTGGTTGTAAATTGTTTAAGAATGATGAATCTTTGAAAGATAATCAGATCTTGTACAGATCTATGGTTGGAGGACTGCTATATCTTACTCAGACTAGACTAGACATTATGCATAATGTGTACATGGCTGCTAAATATCAAGCTAATCCAAAATAGAGTCATGGCACTATTGTTAAGAAGATATTCAAATACCTGAAAGGGACTGTGGACTAGGTTTTGTCGTATCCGAGGAATGATGATTTCATGTTATGTGCCTACACTAATGTAGATTAGGTTGCTGATGTTGATGACCGAAAGAGCACTATTGGTGGAGCATTCTTTTTGGGAAAGAAGATGGTTTCATGGGCTAGTAAGAAACAAGATTCAGTGTCCTTATCTACTGTTGAGGGTTAGTACATTGTTTTTGCTAGTAATTTCACTCAGGTAGTTTGGATGAAGCAAATGTTGAAAGATATCAGAGTTATCTATGATGATCCTACTATCATTTACTATGATAATTCCAGTGCTATTAACAAGTCAAAGAATCTGGTGCAACATTCAAAGACTAAGAATGTGTCAATCAAATATCATTACTTGAGAGAGAAAGTTAGTGAAGAGAAGGTGAAGTTGGACTATGTATCTACAAAGGAACAAATAGTTGATATTTTCACTAAGCCTTTGCCTATAGATACATTTTTCTATTTGAGAGACAAGTTAGGGGTATCTACCCCTCCTGATGAGAACTAGATGCATTGAGTTGCATCAATCCGGTGGACTTCAGAGTTGTATCCTTTTATCTGAATTGGTGAGTTGGTGTTGCTCCTCTAATGGAGTAGTCCGTGTTTTAGGGGGAGAAATTGCTGAGATTCATGTTCTTGTTTTGGGAAAGAGGTTTTGGTATTCTATTTTGAGATCTTTGGTATTTATTTCAAAGGGGGAGAGAGATCATGTGAAAAACTTCTTTATATATCTTGATCTTAAGGGGAGTTTGTTGGAGTTTGTTGGAGATATCTTCTTTCTTTGCATTGACTACATTTCACATTCATATGTTGCCATCAATGCTAAAGGGGGAGATTGTTGGATATTGTTGGTTATTTCTGCTACTAGGATATTTTGTTGTCATTGATATCAACATAATCCTGTGAATTGCTCTAGTGTTTGTTGATTGCAAATATCTTATGATCCGGTTTGTAATGTTGTTTTGTTGATCACTATTTTGCAAAGTTCGGTATTTCCTTTGGTATATTCCAGTGTGATCAGATCTTGTGCTAATATTTTGGGATATTGTTCAGGATGGTTATGTGTATCTTCATTTAAAATAGATCATGATTTGGTTCTTTGTAAGTTCTCTTTCTTCGTGGCAGTCGTTGATTAGTTGTATTCCTGAGTTTCAGTTGTTCATTGATAAAGATTTGATAAGTGGTGTTGGTGCAGTTGTTGTTGATGGTTATAACATGCTTTCTAGGGTTTCCTAGTCATTTCGTATTTGTTTTGGTGATCTTCATTGATCACTGTGCGAGATTTTGATGGTTTCATGAATCGGTGATGATTTTCATGTTATGTAGCTTTTTTGGTGGTGTAGCGTGTTGTGGTTGATCTTCACATAATTTTTGGTGGAGTTGTGTGTTTGGGAATTTGTTTTAGGTCCATGTTATGTCATGTAAATCATTGTATTGGTCTGGTGGTCAATCTTTGTATCGTGTGATGTAATTATATGATTGAGGGTTGAGGGTTTAGTCGACCTTGTTGTCAAGGTTATGAATTGTATATATAGGTGATAAATTCATGTAATTTAGGCGTCGATCTTGTGTCTACATTATCAGAGAGTGGTGTATGTGCAAACAAGTGATTTATCATTTGGTATTGTGATTGTTAGGAAATTGGTGTTGGTGACCAAACATTTGTGCTTAATCGAAACTGTAATCAGGCATTTGGAGATGTTATTCTTTCAGTTCATTTCTTCCAGATTGTAGTCTGAATCTTGTTGTAAGTCAGTGAGACTTCCCTAAGGGTTGTAGCCTTCTGGGCCATTATCTTTTGAGCAGTGAGCTCTAAGTAGTGTGCTTGAATGCATGTGCATTTCCCATTGTAATATTTCACATACTACTGCAAAGTATCATCTTACTATGGGTAGGTTCCCACCATAGTTTTTCCCTTAACCGGGTTTTCTACGTCAAAATCTTGGTGTTGTGTGTTGTTCTTTCAATTTGCTTATCTATCTTATTGTTGTAGTTTATCATATCTATGTTTTCTAATTAAATTTGTGTATCTGGTGAAGACTGATTCACCCCCCCTCTCATTCTTCCTCCTTTTTTTTGCTAACAACATCTAACACAAAAGAGCTTGTTTTCTTCAATCTCTATCTATTGATTCTAGGTGCCACCTTTCATTCATAACTTAATAAGATTAGGAATCAAATATACAGAGATGATTTGGATCCTGGCATAATAGATTGTGTCATCATCCCCATATCAAAATTTAGTATTTGACCCAAATAGTTGCCAATCCTTCGCAGACTTTCCTCACTCTAGAATTCAAACAATAAGTTATATAATTGAATCCCAAGAGGACCATTTGAAGGAACCATCTTCTTTGGGTTTAAATTCAGGACCCATCTCACGACATACATAAAGGCCTCCCCAAATTTCTAGAAACAATCCATAATTTCTTTTCTTTTTTCCTTCATATCAAATCCAAACACAAAGAACTGGTTCTACATAAAATATATTTCCTTCGCCTTGCACTAGAAGTCTCAGATCCAACACTGAATCTCCGCTCTTCTCTTAGCTTTGCCCAAAATCCTACCCAATGTTGTTGTATGTTGGAAGGCGCATATGTCACTATCCACCATATCAAACAAATATATTTCATCCCCATCATCTCTTGTTCTGTCATTTTTGGGGTTTGAATACTCTAAAGCAATTGCAAATCTTTTCTCCCTCTCTTTCACCATTTGTATGTTAGTTAGGGTAATTAAACAATGAAAATTATTTAATTAAAATAAGGATCAAATAATTTGAATAATTATTTAATTGTAGAAGAATAATTAAGTTGAGTGATTAGTGAATTGAGATTAATTGATTAAAGAGGGACAATGATGAACGTCAATTAAATAATGAAGATTATTTAATCAATGCTTTAAAATAACAATAACTAGAAAAAAAAAAAAAATTAATTATTAGAAGAAGAATTAGTGTTAATTAAATATTAAAATTATTTAATCAATTTAGATGAAAAGTTAGTGCAAAGTGTCATATGAGACTGAGGACACATTTTAGTGTCTACATTTTGCCCCTCTTTGAGATGCAAATTTGAGCATTGTTCCAAAAAAAATTAGAAAACTCATGTCCTAGAAAACCAAGGGACAGAGGTAGGATGCCCCCTCAAGAGATTGTTTGTGTATGAAAGAAATGAATGATCTCTCGAATGGAAAATAATGTTAGAAAGAGAAAATATAATGAAATAGAAAAATGGCTACTAAGGAGTGAAGAATATTAGTTTATTGTGGATGGGGATTGATAGATTTTAGATGAATAAATTCTTGATTGATCAAATGGAAAAGATAGCATGAGATTGATTGACTGATTTATAGATAGATAGATTGAGATGATAGAATGATAGATAGATAAGATGATTGACTGATTGGTAGATAGAATGAAAGGTTGATTAAGGTGATAGATAGGATGATTGATAAATTGATAGATGGATTGATGGATTGATTGATTGGTGGATTGAATGATAGAAGAAATGCTATCTAGAATAAATATTAGTGAGAAGTGAAGAAAATTTAGTGTGTTGAATATGAGCTTTCATTAGTGCACTTTTACCATCATAGAGTGATTATTATGTGGAAAATGGATATCTTTACACCAAGGTATAGAAATACCAAGGTGATAATGTTATACCTTTGCATTTGTAGACAGTATGCAGACAAGGATTGTTTCCATCCATCTTGAAACGTTTGTATGTTAAGGGTCATGCTATTTACAATAGTCACAAGCATAAGTGAATTTGCCAACATAGACACCCAAGACACACTTGCCCCAGAACTTCACAAAACCACCCCACAAATAGGCACGATAATAAAAGACCATGAAACATATCATCCACTCTAATCACTTATGGATATCTTTGAGTAGCATAAGAACAATGATGAAGATAAATCAATGAAAGATAAGAATCTTTAGACCAAGCGAATCAACAATCATTCTAATCTTGTTGTCAAAGTTGATTATTTGTGATAGGAGGATCATGATGCTTGGTTTCAGGAATAAAGTACCTCATCTTAGATAAATTGTATCTAATTTCAAGTATATTACACCCTGTATAAGATTGATGAAGGTTGATAGGGATTGATAATGTTGTTTGATTGATAGGACTGTAACAGAGGGAATTTTCTACCTTGAGGATGATGAATCCTTAAGAACAAATCCACCCTCTGATACCTCACTCGAACTGGTGCTAAGGTGATCCGTGGGATAACATAATTATGCTAGGGTGTTAGAAAGTCAAGATGACTCCCTGGATGGCTCTTCTAAGCCTCTGTCCTTGGGATGAGCGCACAGAGCTAGGACACCAATGTGACACATAGAGTCCAAGCAGAAAACTCCAGATGAGCTGACAGAACTAAAGTAAATGCGAGAAAAAATACTAAAATAAATAGATAGCACAAAATACGAATTAAAGTGATAAAAAGTAAAACAAGGTAAAGAAGTCTTACAAAGTGTCCATGCTATGAAGCCTCCTACAAGCTGATTTCCTCCCTGTGATAATGTACCTACACACACGTGAGAAGGAAAATGTTGGGGGTTGTGTTTTGGAGTTTTCCTAAGTTAGACTCCCGTTTTGGTGTTTCCACCTCCATGGACAACCCAAGAAGCCATGGGAATAATGAAAAGATAAGAATAATTAGAAATACAATGAAAGATTGGAAAATAATTTGGTGAATGAAAGAGAGAGGGATTAAGAGAACTCCCCTTCCATAACACTTGCAAAAATGCCGATGTGAATTGCTTGATTTGTTGTAACAATGGTGTCTTTGATACAAAAAGTAGTAGAAGTTATCCAAGAGATCTCCAAAAGATTCAACCTGTAAAAGATAATCTCAAAATATCTTCAAATCGGAGAGATATAGGCTCTAGACAAAAAACCAACGTCAGTGGGCACATGCAAGAGCATTACAATTTTTTCCAGGTGTAGGTGTAACACTCAAATGGCCACGTGCAAACTATTAAATTCACGAGACACTAGCACGCCATGCAGATGTGTTCACACCACACTCTAGTTCCCAAAGGTGATAGGTTGGCGGAGTTGACAAAATACATGCTTGGAGCTGACTAGGTGATCCAAGTGAGAAAATGACAAGGGTGGTGACACCCAACCTCCAATGGCATGGAGGAAGAAACCATTTGTCACATTGAATCATGAAGTGTGAGGTTTTTTACACTACATTTTGCCCCAACTTTAGAGAGCATGTCTTTGTCGAGAGATGCGAACCTAAAGTAGAGGAAGATAGAGAGTCACGATAGGGAGGCAATTTTTTGTTGATCAGACAAGGTTGCCCCCAGCAAGAAGCAGATGACATTTAGAATAGATATTGCTAATTGATACATTGCAAACATGCTAGCTGCAGTCTAGAACATTGGATGGTGAGATAAAGGATAGATTTTGGATAAGATAACGTAACAGAAATGAGCCTCGCTTTGGAGGTAAGCACCTTAATATGAAAAGATATAAGATAAGTGATCGTTGTGATATGAGATACGTTGGTATGGATAGCAAAGTGCATTATTCTAGATAGCCATACGATAGGGTGAGATATATGCCAGTATGGATGACAATACGATAGGATGGTGAGATATGTAAGTGTGGATAACCATACGATAGGGCGATAAGATATGTTGGTATGGATAGCCATACGATAAGGTGATGAGATATATAGATTTTTCCAGCATGGTTAGAGATACACTCGATAGCCATGTGATTAGGAAATTAAAGATAGATTTGATAAGTAGTAGATTGGCCCCTACCAACGCAAACAAAAGAGATAGATCAAATGGTTTGGCCCCCATCTAGGTGACAAATATAAAGAAAAAGATCAAGTGGTTTGGCCCCCACCTAGGTAGACATGATAATAAAAAGATCAAGTGGTTTTGGCCCCCACCTAGGCAAATATGGAAAAGAAAAATATCAACAAGAAATGTTAATGCATAATTCTAAATGAGAAAAGAAAATTATGCAAAAATGTAGATATGATGTCGCCCCCCCCTTAGAATGATATGCATGAAAGGCATGCCATTCTAAGGAGAAGATAAGTTGTGGCACATCAACATAGCAAGATGTTTCCATGGAATACCATCATTAGGTGGTGACTCATAAATGTCCACGACATTAATGATGAATGCAAGAGGATAGGGGGATCCACTAGTTTGGCATCAGAACTGATAGCCGAGAAAAGAGATATGGAATACAACTACAAGATGGGTTTATCATCAGAGTGCTAAAGTTCTCAAATCTAAAGAAGATCACATGAAGACAAAGATAAAATAAAGGGTTGGGTCAACATGGAAGAAGGCTAAAGATGCCCCCAACACTTTGCATCATCCCCAAATATTGAAAAAGAAAGATACAACAAATAAAGGAAGTAGAGAGACTAATAGAAGAAGATGTACGACAGAAAATATCTTGTATCTGAGAACCTATAGAGTAACTCGAGTCCTCTAGGACAGCACAATGGATAAAGAAAGACAACCTTGCTTATACAAGTACCTACGGAGTAACTTGGGTCCTCTGGGAGGGAACAAACATAAAACGCAAGCATGAGGGAAGACAATCAAATGCACACACCTAAAAAGATGGAGGGAAGAGATAAACAGCCTAAAGGTCATCCCATAGGAGATCACCATCCTCCCAATCTTTATCATAGGGAGAAGGAGGAAGAGCTCAAAGAGTGATAATAGCAAGAGCTTCACCAAGTACCTTACCAGCAGTGAGGGTAAAGAACGAAGCAGCAACAATGTCTGCGTCCACAGGCTTAGAGGAGGTAAGAGTCAACGATTGTGTGAAGATAGTAGACAAGGTCGAAATGTCCTCCAAGGAGTAGAAAATGCAAGCCTCTATAGAAGAAGCATGTGACTCACTCAGAGAAGATGAAATAGGGACAGGACTTCCAGCCTCTAGAAGAGGGGCAGTGACAAACTCAGGAGAAGGCAAGGCCTTCTCAATCACACACATAGAAACAAGCAAACCAATGGGCACTAAAATAGGCATAGAAGAGGGTGAAGAAAATACATGCAAGGATTTCCATCATCAAAACTCTAGAACTGAACCCTAGTCAAGCTTCTGGTTAGGTCACATAGGAGAAGTGGATCTCCTATCAACCGTAGTAGGCTGAAGGACTCTAGGAAATCTTTGATGTTGGAATGGTTGTAACATAGGGGGGTAGACAAAGTTGCACTAGACACCACCTATGTATGCAGCATATTAATGGGCCGAGACCATGTCTGGTAAAGAGGTGATAAGAGACAGCTCTAGAGAAGGAGCGATGAATACCTACACCCATTTATGGGGAGGTTCATCAAGAGACCTCAAAGCAACTGGAAGCAAAACCAAATAAGATGCAAAAATAGGAATGAAAGATGAAGTAGGAGCTGATGCGATAGGGTTGGGTGTCATAGATCCAGCAGCCTACAAAGCAACATCACACTCTCTAGCCATGGCCCGTCAATAGATTTTACACTCATGCGTACGCTGATTATGATGAAGATGAGGGCCACCAACTGAATCTCGAGAGGATTTAGGAGCATCATGCTTCATAGGAGAGGCCTTTGAAACCATGTTAGGGATAGGAGAAGGCCCAACCAATGGAGCAAGAGGTACATTCGGAATAGGGACGACATTCACAGCAATGAGCGCCCTACCCTACTTCACTCAAGGAGTAATCAGGGGAACGGAGGGTGCTGACACAGACTTTGAAATAGGAGCGAGTGGTGATGAATGAGCATGAGAAGAGTGCTTCCCTTTCTCATAATGAGAGGGTTGAGGGATATCAGCCATGATTGGGAGCTCGAAGGGAGGGCAGGCTGCAAACTTTGATAGCATAGGCACCTTTCCTTTATCTACACTAGGTGTAGTCGCAGGGACAGAAGACACCATTGGAGGTTGTGTAGTCCTAGGAAGACACAGAGGTCTATTTGAAGGAGCAAGATTAGCCTCAGCCCCTAATGATGAGGGGATAGGGGCACCACCTACTCCATCACTAAAATAGATGGAGCAAAGGTTGATGCAGGGAGAGGCAATGAAAAACTAGGTTGTGCTGATTTAGGAGTTGACTCCCCTGTTTTGTATTGATAATAAGCATGATACATCAAATCACCATGAGGAAGCATGGAACCCATCAAAGCAAGCCAAAAATGGTCTAATGAAAAGTCCCCACGAGCTACCAAGCATCAATATCTAGTGTCCCGAATGACATGTACCGTACCCTAATGGGGAAACTTAAAGTATTTATGAATCACTGATGGAACTGCCTCCATAGAAATCAACTAGGGAATACCTAGCTTATCTGTGAAGAGGCTTGATTCAAGAATGATAAAAAATGTAGAAGATACAGCCTTGGGTCCTACAAGGACCATCAAGGTGATATTACCCAAAGGAGGGATGGAGAAGCCATCATGTGTTATTAGGATTTCTCAGCACTCATCATATGTAGGCCTATGCCAACCATTCATGAATAAAGTCTCATCCATATTGACATCAACTCTGCACGATGGGCCAACCATCACACCCATGATAGTTTGGCCATTTAGTTTGGTAGGGATGTACAAAGGAGTGGGCTCTCCATAATATGGTGCATCCAGAAGGGTGAATGACAAGGACAGATCAGACACATTTCTCTTTAGACTAGGAGGAGAGAAAATAGGAGTGATGGTGACCATGTTCACAAATAGACCACCATCCAAAGAAGGATCTAATGCAGAGATGAAATTTTCCAAATGCGGGGGAAAGGGGTCAGTATAGATTTTCAAATCATTGTTAGCTTGGTCAACTGATTTATTTGACTTATGTTTCTGCACATCAACTTTGATTGCACCACTATCAATGCGGTTCTGGACTATGTGTCAAAGACGGTAACATCGCTCAATGTCATGACCAAGAACATAATGGTAATGGCATAACTTGGACCCATCATACCATCATGGATAGGGTTTACTATCAGACAATGGTCTATTCTCAGTAAGGGTTATTAAGTTATCTTTTAGCAACCAGTGCATTATGCTCAAATAAGAGATTCAATTGTGTTAAGACCCTATTGTGTTGCGAGCTTTATCCAGTAGCTATCTGAGGAACGGCCATGACATTAGCTACTACTTTATTTTTCTGAGATCCTTCCACAAATGTTCCTACAAAAGACCTACGGTGAGGGTTCGGAGTGGAATCTTTGAATTGCAACATAGTGTGTTGATAGTTGATAAGCATGAAACACATGTTAGCAAAATTTTGATATCGATTAAGAGATAACTTTTCCCTAAATCCTAGCTATAGATTGTTGATAAACATCCTCTGTAGATCACTATCTAGCAAGGAAAAGGGTATTTTGGTAGAGATCGATTGTATCTGGAAATAAAATCTATGACCTTCTCATTGGGATTTTGCTTGCAATGAACAAGGTCAGTGATAGCAACCCTGCTACCAATGTTGGCTTGAAACCATCTAAGGAAAAGGTCCATGAGCTGATCAAAGGTGTGGATAGAATGATCTGGCAAAGAGATATACCATTCTAACATGGTACTCTTAAGGGACCATGAGAATAGTTTAAGCAACACAAAATCCAGACTATGATAATCGCTACACATAGTCATGAAAGAATCGATATGCACATTAGGGTCCCCATCACCATTGAACCTATCAAAATTTAGTGATTCAGCTATAGGAGGAAGGATAGTGTTCAAAATGGTGATGTCAAGGGGTTTCTTCTTATATAATGCAGGAATGGATGACTAACTAGAGGCGGAGGCCAAGTTTGTTAATTATAACTGCAACTGACCCATGTTTTGTAATATGGTGTTCAAAAGTGGATTAGCAGGTAGAGAAGGTGGAGGTGGGCCAAATCCACCACCACCTCCATTGAAACCTCTAGAAGGACCAGTGCCACTAGTAGATGTAGTGCTAGTGCTAACTGTAGACACCTGATCTGCAACAGAGGCAAAGGTTGAGCCACTAGACATACTCATATAGCCCAAGAGGGTAGATGAAGCAGTGATACTAGGAATAGTAGGTTTGGGATCAACCATGTGAATTGTCAAACCATGCATACTGACACTAAGCTGAGGTCCACAGCTAATGGACTGGCCATCCTGAGGGAGCATCAGCCAAAGGCACATGATTTTTGGCAATCATAGATAATGCCCTCAACATCTCCAGGCCTCTCTTGTCTGAGATAAACATGTCCATCAGAGTATTGATGATATTTCTAGCCTAGGGTAGGACATTCTCCCAATTTAAGAAACCCTCAAAGTCTCTCTGATTCTACTCAAGCATGTGAATTTTCTCAAAATCAACAATGAGAGCAAAGTCATGATCAACAGCGGGGGTGAGATGGAGTAGAATTTATCAGAGAATTACTCTGAGAGTTAGATTGTGAACCAGGTGGAGAAGGGCCCCCTGTCAAAATGGACTTAAGGGGACGAGAAGCAAAGAGGTCATTTGGGTCAGGAAGTTAATCATTGAACATTGTGGTAGGTAAAGGAGGACTATAACGGTCAGGAGGAAAACTCTGCCTAGATGATCTCCTGACTACGACTCATGTGGCAGTTTAGGTTGTAAAGCTCATAGATGAGTCTTATGACACTGAGACTACACTATAAGAATACGAAATGCTTTGTCTTCTAGTAAAGTTTGGCTAGAGATCAGAAAGAGAACACAAAATAAAAACTATATGCAATGAACTAGATCGTTTGTAGATGCTAGAACAAAGGTTTGATTAAAATGTTGTTTTTTTTAATTTACGTTTGATTTTAGCTAAATGAATGCAATGATCTAAAAGACAAATGCATAATACAAAAGGAAGTTGTTTCACGTCGGGTTCACCAAATGTAACGGAGGGAATTTGCTACCTTAGGGATGATGAATCCTTAAGAAAAAAATCCACCCTTCGATACCTCACTGGAACTGGCGCTAAGGTGAGTTAGGGGATAACAAAATTATGCTAGGGTGTCAGAAAGTCAAGAGGACTCACTAGATGGCTATGCTAAGCCTTTGTCCTTGGGACAAGCGCGCAAAGCTGGGACACTAGTGCGGTGCACTAACGTCCTATATAGATGGAGCACAGAGTCTGAGCATAAAGCTCCAGACGAGCTGACAAAACTTTAATAAATGCGAGAAAAAATACTGAAATAAACTGATAACATAAAATACGAATAAAAGTGATAAAAAGTAAAAGAAGGCAAAGAAATCTTACAAAGTGTCAACACTATGAAGCCTCCCACAAGATGATTTCCTCCCCGTGATAATGTACCTACACACACGCAAGAAGGAAAATGTTGGGGGTTGTGTTTTGGAGTCTGCCTAAGCCAGACCCCCATTTCAATGTTTCCACCTCCATGGACAACCCAAGAAGCCATGAGAATAGTGTAAAGATAAGAATAATTGAAAATACAATAAAAGATTAAAAAATGATATGGTGAATGAAAGAGAGAGGGATTAAGAGAAATCTCCTTCCACAACACTTGTGGAAATGTCGGTGTGAGTTGCTTGAGTTGTTGTAACAATGGTGTCTTTGATGCAAAAATATGTAGAAGTGATGCAGGAGCATCCCTGGTTCACAGCATTCTTGCAACAACCAAAAACATTTTCCTTTCTATTTCGTTTGTAGTTTCACTTTCTTTCTGTGTATCCCAGTTTTGGCTCACCAGATCCTATGGAGTTGGATTATACTTGAAAACTTGATCATTTTTCTTACTTTCAAACCGCATCTCTTTTGGATCACTTTCTAGCAAGATATCACCACTGGTTTCCATGACAGTTTCTTGTTACCGGTTGTTCCTTTGTTACTAGTTGCCTAAGACTATTCTAGTGATCTACCAGAACCCATTCCAAATCTTGTGAATCCTTGAGCATTGATCTTGATGTCTCTTGGTGGAGGTCAACCTTGTTCTTTTGCACATTAGGTCATTTTCTTTAGGTTTTAATTCCTTTTGGGCCGACTGGATCCTTTAGATCAATATATATATTTGTAATCATGCTTTAGAACAGAATAAATTTAGAATCAATTAGAATATCAAATAGATAGGCTATGCCTAGAAGATAGATCTTTCGATTCAAGGTCCTAGTTGTGACCTATTCTACCAGGCTTGTGTGCTGGTATGTTGTAACCCGGTTGGATGCAATCAAATTTCATGCAATAAGACTATATGTTATGCATTGCCTCCATCATATATGTGTGTTTCCATTTTGTTTACTCTTGTTGACCGGTCCAGACTAATCTCCTTGAGGTCCCTCCTCACCAGTGACTACTTCAAGAAGTTGTCCAAAAGATCACTAAAAGCTTCAACCTATAAAAGATAATCTCAAAATGCTAAAAAGATCCTCAAATTTCCTTCAAACTAGAGAGATATAAACTCTAGACAAATAACCGATGTCGGTGGGTGCATGTAGGGGGATTATGATTCCTTCCAGACGTAGGTGTAATACTCAAATGGCCATTTGTGAACTATCAGATTCATGGGATGCTAGCGCATCACGCCCTATGATGATATGATGAAAGAATAAGTATCTGGTAGAATACTAGGAGGGGGGGTGAATCAGTATATTGAAAAATTGATACAAAGTTCCCAAACTCAAACTCAATCACACAAAGTAAACATATCTTAGTCAAGATCAATATTCATTAGAATACTTGACATCAACTGGTTTAACTATTATGACAACTTTAATAGTAAACAACTTCAATCTTGTAAACATCAACAATGCTTAATCATAACTCAACATATTCATCTCTCAATGCTTCTACTTAGAATGCCTTATCAGAAGTTAACCAAATCAACAAATAAGATCACAACCACAAAAGTATTCACCACTTGACACAAATGTTTATACGTGGAAAACCCAAATAGGTAAAAACCATGGTGAGATGAGACTCACAAGGATAGCTATCTGAACTATTCTAAAGTTTGCCTTGTTAGGAGCCAAGCCTGATAAAGCTTTACAATAAGTCCTGTTAAGAACTAATTCCAGTTAGGAATCACCCAGTTAAGGGATTTACAAATATGCCTTGATGAAAAGCATAATACCCTATTAGGAGTAACCTCCATGAAGGATTTAAGAATCCAAGCTAATGGACCACCTTTTTAGAGGATTTAATGAGTAACCAAGCTTGTTAGAGCTTACCCGGTTAAGGGATTTCACTTTTGTTGTAATTGTTAGAAAACAACAGGTTTTCTTGATCTGTCTGAGTAGCACTACATTTGCTTGATCAGATCCTTATAAGCTTCAATCTGCCTTCACTCAAAGTGCAGATCCATTCACTGGTTGGGAAACTACACACTCAATAGGTTTCTATCAATCTTGCCAACAACCTTTACAAACAACTGCATTGACCTTAAATACAAATCAATTAGGTCAGTAACACAACAAAAACCTAATTCTCATCATCGAGATTACAAACAAGTTGGTACAATCTTGACCATTAGAAATCATGACAATCTCTTCACATTCTTCAAGAAAATTCCAACCGCTCCATGATCACCACTTCATCGGACTTTGCAACTCATCATGCATTGTGCATTAGATGTAATCTACTTTGCTCCTTCCCTAGATTAAAAAAAAGTGCCAAAACGATTTGAATATATCCTCATACAATGATCACATGTGTCTCCATCATTACCTCTTATCAGATAATAAACCAACAAACTTGATCGGTTAAAGTTTAACAGTTGATAGGTTTTACCGGTTACATTACATAGAAAGGTTTAAACCCTTTACACCGGTTCACTTACAAACTTTACATATCAGTTTACAACATCTTCCACAAAGATCTTCTTACCGGTTACTAGCCAATATCAAAAACAACAATATCAGCAATAACATGAATACCATTACCCGTTCAATTGACATCAATGACAACATATCATTAATGCAATCTCTATGCAAAATACCAACAAACTCAAAATGCCAACACCCTAGTCCCCAAAGGTGACAGGTTGGCAAAGTTGGTGAAATACCTGTTTGGAGCTGATTGGGTGATCTGAGTGGAAAAAAGGACAAGGGTGGTGATACCCAAACTCGGATGGCATGGAGGGAGACACCATTTATCGCATTCAAACACAAAGGGAGAGATTTTTGACACTACAAGGACAATTTTTGTTCTGTCTAGTTGTTGACTAGATTGATAGTTCGTCTGGTGGTGAGGGATTTGTTGAGTGCAATGTTGTACATGTTTTCCATCTGTTGTCTGCTCAAATGTATGTATTATGCAAGGGACAATTTATGATGAAATGATATGATTGTTTTTGGATTTTGATTATATTCCAACTTTTAGGTTTTTGTAGGTTTATTTAAATTTTTTTTGTTTTGTGATTTCTTCAAGACATTTTATGAATGTTTTTGGAATTTTTTTTGGAAATTTTGTGAATGTTTTTTATTCTTTTTTTAGGACAATTTCTAACTTTTAGAGATTTCTTTAGGACATTTTTTAATTTTTAGGGATTTTTTCAAGATAATTTCTAACTTTTAGAAAAATTTCAAGACATTTTCTAATTTAAGAGTATTTTTAGGATATTTTCTATGTACATGTTGCATCTTTTGATCTATTAGTGAGACTAACTCCATCTATCAACCATTTTTTAATAAGTTTTCCCCAATCAAGTTTAAAACTACTTATTGTAGCCAGTCAAAAGAAAATTGATGTATTTACAAACTAGATGTGAAAGGAAATGATGCTATATATTGACCAATATCAAGCCACTAGAGGAAAAATGGGTTTTATTAGAAATGGACAAAAGGTGTTTTATGAACATGAATGTGTTATAGATAGAGTGAAGATAGATGGCAAAGCAACAACTTGCTAACGTGGAGGCAGCTTGCCAGGTTTTCACCACGATACTTACCCAAAGTGCTTGTTTGTCAGGTTTTCACTATAGGGTGAATGATTTATCTTTACTCTTTTATTTATTTTTATTTTGTCACACAAGACATCTGTTTGCCAAGTTTTCATCAAGGTGACAATTTCTTTTTCTTTTTTTTTTAAGGATCATTTTTCAATTTATTTTTTTTTTAGGATCATCTAAAATAATTGCAGTGCATGTTATTAATAAGATCTGAAAGTGGTTATCCCTCCAGCATTATAATTTGATATGCACTTGACCCATAAGTTGCAATTACTACATATGGTCCTAGCCATTTAGGCTCAAATTTGCGTAGTTTTTTCCTAACTTGTTGCTTCTTTGGATTTACTCTAAGGACTAGGTCACCAATGTCAAAATGTCGACCTTTGACTTTCTTGTTATAGCTCCAACAAAGAGGATTTTGATAAGCCTACAAATGTACTAGAGTAGTCTGACATCTTTCATCTAACATTTCTAACTCGTGCAGCTTAGATACCCTGTAGTCTTCATCCTTTATTATGTGATGCAAGGAGACTCTTAATAATGATATCTCAAGCTCAATAGGAAGTATGGCCTCGAAACCATAGATTAGTGAATATGGAGTAGCACCAGTGGGACTACAGATATTGGTACAATATGCCCACAAGGCAAGGTTCAGTTGGATATGCCAATCTCAGCTAGTCTCATTGACAGTCTTTTTCAGTATTTTGATCATTTTTTTTTATGCCGCATCTTGTCATTTCTTTGTGGATAGTACAAAGTGGAAAAATGGTGTTGGATGTGAAATTTATCGCAGAGTTCTTTGACATCTTGGTTCTTGAAGGGACACCCATTGTTAGTAACAATTATTGGAGAAATCCCATACCATATGATATAATTTGTGATGAGCTTGGAAATTTTCTTGCTAGTAATGTAAGTCGTAGGAATGGCCTCAATCCATTTGGTGAAGTAATTAGTAGCAGTGATTATAAACTTGTGGCTAGTTGTAGAAGTGGGATGAATCTTTCCTATGAGTTCAAGTCCCCATTGAGGAATAGGCCATGGAGATATAACAAGTTGAAGCTCTTGCACAGGTACGTGAATCAAGTCTCCATGTATCTAACATTTGACATATTTCTTTCCAAAATTATAGGTATCTCTCTCCAATGTAGGCCAATAGTATCCATCTCTCATGATTTTCCTTGCCAACTTTGTATTTCTGGAATGGGATCTATATATACCATCATGTACCTCATTTAAATCCATTTGTGTCTCTTATAAATCAAGACATCTAAAGAGGGTTTAGTCTAGGGATCAATGATAAAGAGTGTCGTAGATGGTAACATATCTATAAGTTAGGCAAATGAAGGATTGGTGTTGGTTATTGGACAGGTTTAGTGTTAACATTTGAGCTTGTAGGTAATTGTAAATATCTTGGTACCAGGGACATTTGGGACCAACAATTTCAAAAATGAGCTCAAGCTATGGAACTTCAAAAGCAAGTACCAAAATTTTTTCCTCTAAAAAATCACATTTCTTAACATTTTGTGGCACATCAAGAAGTGATACAATTGTCACCATGACATAAATTGGTTTGTTTCGCACTTGTGGTACTTGGTTGAATTCAATTGTATCAAAATAAGACTTGAAGAAGTTAACTAATTTCTCGTAAGGAACAAGTTTTTCATACTAGATGGGAATCACCATACACTTGAAGGTTATTGATCTTCCATTGCACTGCAATTCTAGGTCATGTGATCAAGGCATCATACTCTAGAATGTATTGGTGCATTGAAAATTTATTCTATATAAATTAGGAATTGCATCCCCTTGTAGTGTGATAAATAAAATTCCTTCCTCTAATCCATGTCTTGTGTCTGAACCATCAAAGTAGAGCTTCCACTTAGTGGAGGGTGTAACTGTAAACACTGACTCATCTAAAAATTAAGATAATAAGTGATGATCATGTGGAATTCGAGCATTTACAATTTTATCATCTATGAAATGCCCTTTTATTGCTTTTTGATCTACATATTCAATGTCAAACTCGCTCAGGATTATCACCCATTTAGATAATCGTCCAGTGAGAGTTTCTTTGTTGAGGAGGTATTACACGGAATTTATCTTTGCTACCAGAAATGTCTTATGAATTATCATATAGTGTCTAATCTTTTGGGAGGCAAATACAACTACTAGACATGCACGCTCAATGGGAGTATAGTTCAATTAATAGCCAACAAGCGTTCAGTTGATATAATATATTGCTCTCTTTTTTCCTTCTTCATCGAGTTGTGTTAAGAGGTCTCCTAGTGTTGTTGATGTAGAAATATAAAAAATGAATTTCTTTCCTTCAATAAGAGAAATCAAAACTATTGGAGATAACAAAATGCTTGCTAACATTGATCATTCCATCCAAAGGTTACACCCTTATCAAGAAAATGTTGAAAAGGGTGGCATTTGTCAGCCAATTGTGCAATGAATCTTTGAATAGAATGCAGTTTACCCTGAAGAATTCTTAGCTATGTTAAATTAGAGGGAAAAGGTATGTCCATTATGGCTTTCACCTTTGTTGGTTCCACTTCAATGCCTTGGTGGGATACAATGTATCCTAGGAGTTTTCTAGATACCACCACAAAGACACACTTCTTAGGATTTAGACGAGCCTTGTATTCCTCCATTTTGGTGAAGATCATATCTAAGATGTCTAGATGACTATCTTTGGTAAGTGATTCGCATAGTAAGTCATCTACATAGTCTTCCATGAGCGTGCATTGAATCATGGAAAATGGTTGTCATTCCTCTTTGATAAGTGGATCTGATATTTTTAAGACTGAAAGGCATCACATTTCAATAGTATGTTCTCCAAGAACATGTGAAATTTGTTTTGTGTTGATCTTTGAGGGCTATTCTAATCTAACTATAGCCAAAAAAAATCCATTAATGATAACATCTCATAACCAATTGTCATATTTACAATGATGTCAATGTTGGGAAATGGAAAATCATCTTTGGGACATGCCTTGTGAGATCCATATCCTTATGGAAAGTCGGTGCATATCCTTATGCCCCTGAAAGGCTTGGTAATCAAGACTAAATTATAAATCCATTCTGCATAGTCAATAGGTCTAATAAAACCCACATTTAATAGTTTCTCCAATTCGGTTTGACTAGCACTAAAATCTAAGGATACATTTTCCTTAACTTTTGTTTGATTGGCTTGACACCTGACTACAACGGTAAGTGATAAAGGACCAATTCAAGATCAAGTCCTGGCATGTCAGCATAAGACCATGCAAAATTTATTTGCCTTTCTAGGGAAAATTTTATGAATTCTACTTTATCTTGTTCTAACAAAGAGGTTGCAAAGTCAATGATCTCAGGGTTGTCAGTTGTGCTCAGATTAATTTCTTGTGTCATTTCCACAAGTAGTGAAAACTTATCTTTATTTTATGGGGGTATGTCTAGTCTTCCATCTTTGGGTGCCTCAAAGAGGTTTTTACCCTCTGATACATCTTTTTTTTCTATTTTTTATGCTCCAAAGGTGCCTTGCAATTTTCACCTAGAGACCTATTTTTTTCTCTTTTTTCTTTATTTTTATTTTTATGACTAGAAGTTGAAGTTAAATCCCCAAAATATGTCATTGCATCTAGATCAATAGTGAATCTTGATTTATGATCTCCCAGTGATATGCCTTCTTGAAGCTCTAAATTCATCTATAGCTTTGTCATTTTCAAAATATTCCAAGCTCGGTGGTCCTTGTTGGTCCCAATCTATTAGTTCAAGGTACACTAAAGGCATGTTATCATTCAGTTTTGTATGAAGCTTATGTCATGGGTGTTATGGTCAAGAAAAAAGTATCATCAGGATCCCAAAAAATTTTGATCCAGGCTCGAGAACATGTTTTCATAGAAGGGGTATTGTCTACATGTTTGTCTTCTAAGGGCATATCATTTGGATCTATAAAAACGTTATCAAGGGAATGGGAACTAGATGTTCTAGGGTTATCCCACTCATATTCATTGGAATCAGTTTCGACATAGTTTTCCTTAGATACATATCATTGTTAGAGAAACTTTTTTGCACAAGGGAGACTTAGTATTGGAGGAACTAATTTGCAATTGTTCTTACGTTACATCTTAGGCAAAATGAGCTCTATGACACCTTACTTCTACGCCCCTAGACCATTGTGCCCATCAAATACTAATTTTTGTATGATTTTAAATTTAGGTCCATATCATTCCACAGGTGACTGCACAAGTGGTATATCCTCTTCATCTTTGTATATCCATGTGGACAAGTCTTCTTCAATTTTTTTTGTGTTTAGCTCACCCCATTTTGAGAATGTAGTGGGAGGATTGTACTAAATGATAACTTTATGCTCTTTCTATAGAATATGTGATTTTCCATAATATTTAGGAGAAGTAGGTAGCTTTCCAATGTGAAATGATTGTGTCATGGTATATTCTCCCCATAATTGGTCTTGTATTTGATCTTAGCTTTGGAGAATTTTGACAATGTTAGGGAGTCAACATATTGAGAGTAACTAGAGGACAATGCTTCTCTATTAGCTGGAACTTGTTGGTTAAGAGTCCCCTTTAGGTTAGTACAAAACTGAAAAGGATTAGCAACTTTGGAGATGGTAACCTTCATTTCATTATGTGGGAATTTTAGACACTAGTGATGAGTAGATGGTATTGCCTTCATTACATGTATCCACAAATGACCAAGAATCATGTCATAGGGAATATCTAAGTCCAAGACTTGCAACAATGTATTTTCTATAGTTGGACCAACCTGAATAGGTAATATGATGACCCCTTTGGAAGGGTGCTCTATGTCATCATAAGAATTTATTGTTATTTTCTTGGAAGCATCTATGGTCTCCTCAAAATATCTCAGATCTATTACAACTTTCAAGGTACAAATACTAAGTCTTTCTCTACCATCTATCAATACTCTTTTTATTTTACATTTGTGTACAAACACCTCAAGATGTAAAGGATTGTTATGTTTGGGTTTATCATTCAGAATGTCATTTTCTATAAAAGTGATAGGTTGAGTGACAAGAAAGTGACCTATCATATCCTAAATCTAATCAGCATTTGTGTCTATGGAAACTATAGAATATTGCAAGGATTTATCCAAGATAACCCTATGCATAGGGGATATGTGTAGCAACTCAAGAATGGAAATTTTTGTAGGAGTTTTGCCTAAATGATGTAGGAGATTATACTGACTAATTACTTGTGGCTTAGGAGGGGCTCCTTGTAAAGTAATTTTGGATCATTGGGTGGCTATTATGCATTGAGGACTTTTTTCCTTGATGGTTATTGTAGAAAAATGACCATTTTCTTCTTGGATATGATTTATGGTGTATTCATGAGGGGCTCTAGTATAGTTTGTGTTGCCTTTACGTTTAGAACCTAAATTTGAGGCTTTTCATTTCCCATGATCAAGTAATGGAGTCTTGAAAATAGTGTGATTAGTATTGGACAACCCTAAAGGAGTTTCCTATTGGAAATATAAGTTTGTATATTGTATAGTTGTCATTGATGTCAAACTTAGTTGTTTGGATGGATTCTAGTATGGATATGTTCATATTTTTGTCTTGTGTTTGGTGTTGGTTGTGGCAATATGCATGAAATAATTTTTAATGTATGCAAGAAACAATATTTAATGTCTCATATCAATTGGTTTTCTAGTTCATGGATTGTTGAAGTTAGTTGTTATTGTTATTTGATTATAAGGGTGTCTGTTATACTGGTCCATAAAGTCTTCAGTGGCCTCTAGATATGTTGAAGTTTATGTTGTCATTTAGTGGACATGATTATGTGGTTCACGTAATGTTTTCAGTATGTTTCTCTAATGCTATTTATATTCAACAAGTGACTTATGTTCATTTGTGTTTGGTATATTTAGTTGTGTTATGGTTTGGTGTATCCGATTGGGTTCGTACCAATGCATCCAAAGAAGCACTATCATTAAGAAGTTTACTTGAAGACTTCGGTCTACGTCAAGAGGCTCCTAGAACTTTATATTGTGATAATCAAATTATTATTACTTTGGAAAAAAAATCAATTTTTCATGTAAGGACCAAATACATTACTCTTCAACATCACTTCATTAGAGAGAAAATTGAAGACAAGGAAATTTCTCTTTTGTATTGTAAAGGTGAAGATCAAGTTGGAGATATTCTCACAAAACCACTTTGTAAAGATAAATTTCTTCATCATTTTAATAATCTAAGCTTACAAACAATTGAGGCGTTTGATGTAAACTCCCCAAGTAAATCTTAAGGGAGTGTTATGATGTTGTCATTGATGTCAACAAGGTCAAGTTGCAGGTTGCAAAAGAGATGTGTTGCCATTGAGATTATTGGCATTAGATTGTCTTTGATGTCAATAGTGGAGAAGATGCATAGGATAGAGATGCAGCAATGATAAGTTCCATAGAGAACAAGTTTAGCTTGACAGAGAATGTGTAGAATGATAGCCTCACACTCACTGGATAGAGATGCAAAGATATGCAGAGATCATTTTGGATGGAGATGCAGAATGATGAATTCCCAAGAAAAAGGTCAAATTTATAGAGATGGTGTTGTCCCAAGTTGACAAAGGCAAGCATATTTGATGGTATGTTGGGCCAACTTAGAGGTTGCAATGGCATTTAGTTCAAAGGCCATAGAGATGACTGAGATGAAAAGCATGGATGTTTTATTGGAATTGCAATTGGACAAAGAAGACATAGGTCATTGAGTTGGTAATGCCTTGATAAATCTAGTCTGACTCAAAAAAAGTCCAGTCGCAGTTGTGTATAACACTTTGTGTTAGTTATGCACGTCATGTTAGTCACGCTCCATTATAGGGATAGCATAACGCATCACATTATCACTATCACTTTGGTCTCTACACATCCATGAGGGTGGATCCCACTTCGACTCCATCGGTATTAGATCTAACAGTGGGCATGCATCCATGGGAAGATTATGCATCGGAGACTAGGAGGTCATGACACGATGGTAGCCATTGATTTGAAGAGGGGACCCCACTTCAACCAAGATTGAATCAGTTGTGTGGAAATGAATAGACCCAATCTCAGTCACACTACATGGTAACCAATACAACAGCGGATGTTCATCCATGGGAAGAATATGTGTCAGGGAGAAGGAGGCCATGATGCAACGATGGTTGTTGATTAGAGGAACGGACCCCACTTCGACTGAGCTGGCAAATGGTTGTGCGAAAGCAGGTGGACCCCATATTGGCCATGCTAGATGGTGTTAGATCTAACAGTAGGCATTCTCCTATGGGGAGATTATGTGTTAGATAAATGGAGGTTGTAGTGCTACCATAGTTATTGTTTTGATGGGTGGACCCCATTTCATCCAAACTAGCTACAGTTGGAAAGAATAGATGGACCCCATTTTGATTCCATTGCTAACAGATCCAATGGTGACCAATCTTCATGTTGGTGATTTTTCTTGCAACCCTCAGTCCTAAAAGAAATAAACCTTCTAGGTTATGGGATTAGGGACCTAGAACATTTGATTTGCAATGTCAATAGACTAAGGACAAGAAAATGCCACATAACAAGGCTTTTGTAGCCTTCTTCACTTTGAGCTCCATCATATTCAGGAGGGTGTTCCTATTTTGTGAACCTATATTGATAATAACCTCTTAACAACTACTACCTATAGGCCTAATAAAAATGGATTATTCTCATATACAGTATCCCACATGCTTTTAAACAACTAAGAGAAAATAACTTATGAATAATTTATGAAACAAGAAAGGGAAGGGGAAAATAAACATGAATTGGATTTGAAATGTTTCTTAAACAAGTTCTGAAAGATAGTAGACTAGTGTCTATCCATGGGCATTGAGTCAATTCCTAGATTAAAAATGCAAACCCAAATAGTAAATTGCTTCAGACTAGTGGGCCTTTCACACATTAATGCAACTCCTTTTGTTGTTATATAAACCATTCTTGTTAATCCATGATATATTTCCCAAATTCACTATAATTTTCACATAGAATTTAATTCCCCCCTTGAAGGAAACCCAAACACACAATCACACATTGACAGAAAAATGTCAAGACAAATCAAAACATCTTGAATATTTTGATGTATATGAAATCTGAATATACAAATGGAGACAGTTCTTGCAACAATTTGACAGTTTGCTAATGAACTAACTAAAATTACTGAGAAATTTTTGCATTCATTCCTTAAGGAATTTGTTCAAGCGTTAGACTATACACAGTCCTATTCTACTTGCCCAAAAAATGAGAAAATTCAGAACCCCTAATACGGCCTTGGTATTCCTATTATAATGGTAAGGAATGCGACAAGCCTTAGGCTATTTACATGTGTCCAGCTTGTTCTTCTAATTATCCTTTTCTTTCCAAAATTCACCAAATGGATCTGGTCGCCTCTATTTTGTCCTAAAATGTAACCGTCTAGATGGCTATGTGTCATAGCCATCATGCCCAGATCAAAGAGCATCAATGGGAACTAACCACCACACCAACCACGTCACCATTGACCATGGGTGGTTATAGATGCAGAAGATACCATTCGAGTGGCTTCCGCTACTTGTCCTGGTAGGGGATAACTTTGAGAGTGTGGGTTAATGGTGCTACCAACCCAATTCCTTGGTGTCTGCATCGCCCACTATCTCCCTACACTTCTGCATCCAAAAGGAAAATTTTACCGCCAGAGAAAATCTAGTCAAATGCAAACTACAAAATAGTATTGCATATGCACATTAATCATCTTGTTCCTCTCTAGCAATCTGGTGCATTTTCAAGCCCCCTTTGGTTGTATGATGAATTTTCCATGGGTTTTCTTTCAAGACCTCGACACCTCTTATGTAACATGATCCATTTCTCACAAGGCTTTGGCATAGTCGTAAACACATGTAAAGCTTAATCTTTAACTGAGTTAGTCATATGAATCAATGACTTATTCATTCCTACATTTATATGTATTTAAGGACATCCTTACCATCCTTACAAGCTCCATTGTATACCAATTACTGCAGCTCTGGCTTCACGCATATGATCATGATCATGAAAATCAGCCTTTCATGATTTTGATCCTTCAAACGTGTGTGAACCATCCTGCACATCCCTGATGCTCTGACATCTATTTTAAGTATAAAACTCAAACGTTCACATTTTTGGCATGTTTGACTGACCCTGGACCACATTAATGGTCATGATACATTCACATGATAGGCCTACCAACTAGTGAATCACCCACCTCACCACATTTAAACACAACTTGAGTCTCCCTGAAGATATTCTAAATATATCGTCGCATGCCAAGCTGACAACTCATATCTCCCACAGTCAGCATGTAGCCCATTTTCTTTCTTTACTCACGTCTTGGTGAAATTAACTTGGGCATCTCACTGAGTTTTGAGTCACAGTTAGATCTCTTTTTAGCACACAGCACATGTCTTCTCATCTTCTCAAGACTTGCCAAAGTGGAAAATACATTCCCACCGAGTCTCAAGTGGTCCCACACACTCACAACCACAAAACATGGAGCTCAAGCAACCAGAAAAGCGAGACCCACTAAAGGCTGAATATTGAATGTTGTGCTTTATGACTCGGGACTCGGCCAGAACAAAAAACACATTCTGTCGAGTGTTGATTTCCTTCCTGGCAGACACCTTGGAATAAAAAGTACACTAAGTGGTCCCACAATGCTCGGGACCCACTTCTAATTAAATCCTCAAAAAAGGATTTATTTTTCTTTTGTAAATTATGGTTGAACAATATAGACAAGGGTCGAGGGCCAATGACATTTCTCCTCTTCAAATAGTGATTTAAATTCATGTTGGTTGGGGTGCCAAGTTTATCAATTAAAAAGAACATTCCCACCAGTTCAATTTCAAAAATTTTACAGGACCTTAATGTTCTTTAATGGGATCAAAATTCAAGGCTAACACTTTCGTAGAGACATTTTTTGTCAGAAAGTAGGTGGCCATAGTGCAACGATAGCCATTGATTAGACAAGTGGACCCCACCTCAATTGGGCAAATGGTATGCAATGCATATAACACGCAGAGACAATGCATATAACATCTTGTGTTATTCAAACTGCTGAAAGCATAATGAAAGTGAGTAACATGCAGAGTTAGTCATGATTATGATGATGTCGCCTTGAAGTGGCTCACATGAACATTGACCAGTGAAGATCAGATGATATGGATGGTCAATCTGAAGACGTGGATATCTCAGAACAAATGAATGTGCATTTGAATGATAAATTCTTTTACGTGCAGAGATGGATAATACATTTCAATCCAATCAGAGAAGATGAGGAAGATTGAAATTGTATTTAATAGAGGATATGTTGCATATTGTTTGAGTGGCTTGAGGAGATCTTGAAGGTTTCAATCCACAAGATCTTTGATCATTGAGAAGGTAAAGATCAATAAGGACTATAATCTAAATATGAGAAGTTTCCAAAATTAATGGCGGTAGATGCAGAAGATCTAGAAGGATGTACACCATAAAGTGAATTTGTATTTTGTTTCTGGCAGGAAGATTGTTGTGGCTACCATGCATCAAGATAGAGTTAGTGGGTGTTGAAAAAGTAGTAGATGTAGGTATGTGAGGGTGTGTATATGTGTAGAGAGACAGAGGTGTGCAAAAATGCAGAACACAGAGAAGTGAGTTGCAAGCATACAGGTGAAGAAAGTCTACCAAAGACAGAGGTTAGAAAATAAAGAAGAAAAACAAGGGGTTGTAGAGAAGAAGCTTCAGCACGAGTGCATAACTCAATGCCAGAGAAGACATAACCATGAAGGATACTACATGCTAAATGATTAGAGGTCAAGAGAGGATAAATGATAGCAGATAATCAAGGCAGAGAGAAGGGTAGTAGATGACCAAGAACTATCAGGTGCACTCTTCTTGAAGGTCAAGTGAATGTGGTGAAGATAGTAAGTAGAGCTAAGGAGAGATGAAGAGGCAAAGAACTCAGAAGGAAGAAAGTTAAGGTTAAAGAGAAAAGATCAGAGAGCAATGAACAAAGGTGGAAGAGAAGAGATCAGAAACCAAAGAGGCAAGTACCAAATATTTGAGAGTTGAGGTAGATAACACAAAGGGTTATCTACACAGAGTGGGGGGAGAAACAGTGGATAGAACATAATGGAGATCATAAAGTTGTGATTGACTATAGAGACCGGATAGCAGACACCAATGAGCAGAGGATAGATATTGTGAGCAGAGAAGAGTCTAGGCAATCTCAAGACAAAACATCATTTGTAACAAGGTTCTTAATTGTTATTGAGCTTATATTCATTGTAATTCTCTAAGTGAGTGCTCACAGAAAGGGTAGGTTCTCCTTTGAGTAGGTGCTGATAAAATTAGGGGTTGGTGCTCCTTTAGGTAGGTTCCCATGAACTTCATGGGTTGGTACTATCAGTTTTTCATTGTGAGGCTAGATTAGAGCAGTAGTAATGCAGAGAATCATGGAAAACCAACCAAGGAGTTCCAATTCTAGGGTGCTTACTGACCCATTCAACCTGGAACTTTGTTAGGTTTGAGGAATCTAACAAGATTTAACTCATCTCACAAAACCAACTCATCCAATACCCAATCAGTCCTTAATCCATTCAAGACAAAATCCAACATCTTTCAACTCAATGAGCATATGTTGGCATTTGCATGAAGATTACATTAATGATATGTTATGTTGTCATTGATGTCAATTAAACCGATAATGATATTGTTGATATTATTGTAATATTGTTACTATAATTGGTAGGAAGAATTTGTGGAGTGAACCGGTAACCGGTGTAAACCTTATCTATTGTTGTAATCAGTAAACCCTGCCTGTTGTTTTTGATAAACCCTAACCGATTAAGTTTGGTGAATTGGTTATATTGGTTTATGATCTGATGATGAGCAGTAATGATGATGACACGCATGATTATTGTATGAAGACAATTCTAAGAGATTTTGGCGAGTTGTTGTAATGGTTTTTGTCTAGGAGATGAGCAAATGTATTACATCTAATGTAAAGCATGTGATGAGTTACTAAGTTCAATGAAGCGGTGATCAAGGAGCGATCAAGGTTTTCTTGATTCATGTGCAGAGATTGCTATGTAATCCAATGGTCATACTTGAACCGAATTTGTTTGTAATCTTGATGAATGTTAGGTATTTTTGTGTTACCGACCTGATTGATTTGTATTTAAGGTCGATGAATTTGTTTAGTTTTAGAGAGTTGGCAAAGAGATAGACATAGTTTAGTTGAGTGTGTGGTTGCCGAACCGGATGATGTATCTGCAGTTTGAGTAAAGGCAGATAGGAGTATGAAATGGATCTGATCAAGCAAGTGTAGTGCTATTCAGATAGATCAAAAAACTCTTGTTGTTTTCTAACAATTACAATAGAATTGAAATCCCATAACCGGGTATGCTCTAACAAGCTTGGTGCTACTCAAATCCTCTAACAAGGTGGTCCATTAGATTGGATTTTCAAATCCTCTACTGAGGTTACTCCTTACAGGGTATTGCTTCTAACAAGGCATTTGTAGTCAATCCCTTAACCGGGTAATTCCTAACAGGATTAGTTCTTAATGGGACTTTTTGTAAAGCTTTAACAGGCTAGGCACCTAACAGGGTGAACTTCAGAAGAGTTCAGATAGTTAGCTTGTGAGTCTCATCTCACTGTGGTTTTTACCTATTTGGGTTTCCACATCAAAAGATATTTGTGTCAAGTGGTGAATGTTTTTGTGGTTATGTTTTCATGGTTGATTTACTTAACTACTTAACTATTTTTGATAAGTCATGATAACCAAAAGCATTGAGATATGAAGAAGTTGTTTACTATTAATTTGTTGTAATAGACAACTGGTTTATCTTATGATTTTTTATCTTGACAGAGTTATTATTCTAAGTTTACTTTGAGAGATTGATTGGTGAAGTTTATTATCAGTTTTTCTATCTACTGATTCACCCCCCCCCCCCCCTCTCAGTAGTTGACTGGATACTTGTTCTTTCATCATACCATCAACATCAACATTATGAAGATTCACAGCATCATCTTATACACCTAATTAGAGATAACATATACAACTTGATTTCATTACAAGATTTAGGCCTCAAAGCCTATTTGGCCACAATGCCAATCAATCACAAAAACCATTACCTCTTACCTTGAAATAATCCTCCACTCTATCCTTTTATCCTTCAACCTTTTTGTCGTCATTTTATTGTCTACACACAAACTCAAGGTCCATCAATCCTCCATAAAATCTCCATGATCCTTCCATTGCCTGCAATAATGTCAACTTCTAATAGTGTGATCAGCAATATAACAATGCAATAATCCTCCAAAACCTTAAACATATCTCATTATAACAACCTCAGTACTTTCCACATCAATGAATATAATTTTAACTTCCTATATGATTCATGAGTCCAAAATCCAAACCAAAACAAACAAGAGTTTCCATTCTTTATGATTGTCCTGGTTATGATAGTTTTGATAGTACTGTACTCTGTCATCCATAAATTTCAACCTAAAAACAATTAGTCCAATCTCTCTGGTGAGTTCATGGAAAAATAAGATGAAAACAACATATCCAAAATTTACCAAGATCCAACAGTTCAATCAAAATTATTTCCTCTGTACAAAGACCATTTTTTACTGTCACAGAAGAACAAGTGAAACGTAAGTTATGCCCGCCTAGGCATCATCTTTCTCCCAGAATACAAAACCTTTTGATCTCAAACCAAATCCATATGAAATTAAATCAAGTACATTACCAAAATCTAGAAAACCATTAATTTTCAATGGTTAGAAACAAAGATATGAATAAACCCTTCACACTAACCCTGTCTATGAGGGTTTTATGATAGTTTTGAAAGAAACCATTCAAACTTTCTTTATATTTCACGGAAAGGGATAAAACTAAGTTAAAATAAAATTTAATTCATTGTATCAAAATTTCCAATTGAGTTTAGGGTCCATCCAATCCATTTGATAAGACAGATTTCCGTTAGAGCATCAAATACAATGTGACTGACAACATAACAGCAAATAGAGGGTTACACAAAATAATATTTCTTCATTCAATAGACTTTACCAGTGGAGAATAATACATCCATTCCTTCTTCCTTCTTTCAGAAAGTCTGACATGAATACATATATCAAATTAATGACCAAAACTCTGACTGCCACTTTCAAAACCTCCAGAAACCCTGTGATAGTTAGAGGGTTTAATGGTCAAATCCTTCCAAACACACCTCTAAACCTGTCCACTCTTTAAACATGACCAATACACAATATACCCTCCATGATTGGTTTTGACAGTTACAACTGGTTTAAGACCAAAATCCAGCTTTGTGCAACTTTGCAATATATGAGTTTTTGCTTGACAACATTTAATGCCACAAATGACAAATTTGATGAATATAAACTCCAAACTTGTAAGACTTCACATGAACCTTCCAAATACATCAAAATGGACTTCAAATGACCTTTTACAACCCTTTTACCCTTTCATGACTCTTTTATACAAATTTGACCATATAGACCAATTAGGACCTTAATACACAACTTGAGTAACTTTGGACAAAATGGCTCATTTAGCCTTACATATTATGATTCAATTGACTCAAATTACCTTAATACATTATGAATGACTCAAATACAATCAAATTTATCACATTATGACTTTTGACCTCCTGTAACACTTGTATGCTTAGGTGCCTCTAAACCAAGTAGACTCTAGCAGCATTTCTCACTGAGGTTTTTCCCCACTATGGGTTTTCCTCGTAGATCTTGTGTTATGAGATTGCCTCTTATGTCTGTGTGTGCAAATTGCTTTAATGTCTTTTTTCATGAATTACTTTGTCTTGCTTTTTATAGATTTAATCTTTTAGAAAGTTTCAATTTTTTGAGATTCACTGATTTACCTCCCTCTTAGTGACCTAATTGTGTTCCTTCATATGAATTAATATTTACTTAGGTAAAGGTTATATATTTTACTTAGTTACTTGCAATAATATTCCAAAGGAATATATTTGTCTTATTTTATTATTCTCACACATGTATGAGAATGGATCTTTTTGATATTCCTCTTCTATGTAATATTAAACATTAGGTGATGCCTCCTCCTTATGAGAATCTTGACATCTCGCACACACATCTAGGATGAAAGGTGGCATGCATAGAGTTGGGATTTACTTATGCAACTCCCTTATCACCTTTATTTATTTGAGATTCTTCTCTCATTCTTCTTATGAAGCATTAAATTCTTGAGCTCTCTCTCTTTCTCTCAATTATATCATTCTTAGGCTTTATGTCATCTTTATAATATTGGGGTTTTTTTCATTGGTTTTCCCCCTTTAAAAAATTTGTCTCCTCTTGCATATTTGGTGTTCTTGCTCTTGGATCTCTTGATTCTCTTCTTCAATAGTAATCTTCCCTTCAAATTATTGTTCTTGGATTAGTAATTTTCTTTATTTTATTTGATATTTATTTCAATAGAGTTATAAAAAAATACTCTAGATAGGTATTACAATGCATCTGAGTAAAGTATAAATTGAAGATAATTTTATATCTATTTTTCAATACTAATCTCAAGAAATAATAGAAATCACAAGAACCTTAGGTTTCAGAATTGGGGAACTCTCAAGATGGTTTCTTGGCCTCCCTTTATATTTTGAGAAAAATAAGACCAAATTTTAGGATAGTATACTATCAAATTGCATAAAGAAACTAGAAGCATAGAAAGGGACATGGCTAACATCAATGAGAAGAATTGTAATGCTGAAATCTGCTATTTCAACACTATCAATAGGTGTAATGTTGTGCATGATTTACCTCGAAGGTTTTATGATTAGGTGGAATTATGAATGAGAAAATTATTTTGGAATTGGATTAATAATAAAAACAAGATATCATTGATTGCATGTGAAAAGATATGCAACCTAAAAATGTCAAAGGGGTAGGATTAAGGAAGTGGCCTATTCTGAACTTAGCTCTTGGATCTAAATCAATATATAATGTGTATTTCAAATTAGATAAAATTTTGAAAAGAGTGTTACAAAATAAATACCTAGACTCCAATGGCCCAATGATAATACTTACTCTAAGATACCATCTAGCTAGCTTAAGGATATGGAATGTTTTGGTCTCATGTAGGGATCTAGTTACTAATAACATAACATTAGATTTAAAAGTGTGCAATGTGTATCCTTTTGGGAGGACTCATGGGGTGGCTATCAAGATAAAATGGAGCTCTAGGGTTAGAAAAAGAAAAAAGGGTACTCACACAAGAATGGGGGACCAAAGTAGCAAATTATGTAGAATTATCAATCAAGGATAGTTCAAAGATCAGGACATGGAATCATTTCAACATCTTTCTTTCACATGGAATAGAAGGATAATCTTAGGAGAGTTCTTAAAAAATATAATAACTTCTTTGGAGAAGGGTTTGATGATGTGTGTTGGTGTGCATCTAAATAAGGAAAATATAATGTGAGAATAGCTTATGAGCTAAATTAAGAAACAAAGGTGAAGGAGGGATATCCAATGGGCCTTTTTTGGAGTAAGGAATGCCTCCCTAATGTCTTTATTTAATTCTTAGGAATCATGATAAGCTTGAAGATAGTTTAATGAAGAATAAAATCCATATCAATTCAAATAAAAAATGTTAATTATGGGAACAATGCAATAAGAAAAAAAAATAGAATGGTATTATAGTTGGCAAGAAGTCATATAAGGCAATGCTTGAAGTCTAGGAGCCTATATTTGTTTCTTAAATTAAGCCTTCATAGCAAGGTATAGTCATTACAAGAGAGTTGAATGTGATGTCAAAGGTGAAAAATGAATGAAATAAGAGATTAATATGGTAAGAAGCATCCAAACACTAAAACGATAGTGGATAAACCTAAATAAAATATGGTCAAATTAGGGAGAAAAGAAGAAAAAAAAGTGAAAGAGATGTCATTTTTTATTTTCTTATATGAGGATTGGTATCCTCAAGAATATTTTTGATGGTTGGACAACTATAATTTGCAAGGGGTGGGTATTTATGTTTCATTACGTAAAATGATGCAACATGGTTTATTTATTATGTTTTGTAACAATTCTAATATGCAAAAGTGTTAGGATAACCGGTGAACAACTAAGAGGGGGGGTGAATCGGTTGTTGACAAATTATAACATTTAATCTACTTAATAACCCTTAAACAGATTAAGTACCGGTAGAGCAGAAACAGATACTGGTAAACAATACAACTTAACAATTAAACAGATAATCAATGCAAAGCAACCATACCACATAACACCATTATTTATATGTGGAAAACCCGAAAAGGGAAAAACCACGGTGGGAATACTACCCATAGTTAGATGATACTTCTGCAGAAAGTATGTGATATAATGAGGGGAGTGCACATGTAGGAAGGCACACTACCTAGAGCGTACTACTCATTACAAAAGAGTCACTGACTACAGAGAGGCTACAATCGTCTCGGGATAAATGGAAAACAATTCAATAGAGTGAACTGCTAGAAATAGCATCTACCATGCCTGATTACAGTCCCAGCTAAGCTCAATACCGAAGGCCTTTGACCTCTTCCTTAATCCCAATTCAATCAATTATGATCGACCAAGTCTCCTTTGCATATGATATTGCATTTCAATACCATGAACACTTATTCCATTTCCATGTCACGATCTACAATGAGATCTTACATCATTTTATACAAAACCCTAAGGCCTAAACCGATTAGGTCGGCCACCTAAAAGATATTACAATAAGATCATTACATAGATTAATATTACAATGATATTCCATGTTGGCTTAAGACCAAAACAACAATAATAAATCCATAAATCGTCCTGAAACGTCCCGGTAACATGCAGAGTACACGTTAGCATGATACGGTCCATAACCTAGATAGGTATCGGACCTATTATGGGTCCACCGCTCCAAAGAAATGTCTTCAAGAAGCATGATCAAAGAACATCTTCAGCATCCTGAAATCCATGTAGAAGTTGCACCAACACCAATTATGCATCCTATCAAGATTCCTCAGTGAGAGCTCTGCCGATAAAGCCTTAAACTAGTGTCGGTAAGGGTTTACTAGAGTGTATGATAGAATCTGATAACCAAGTCAATACCATCTAACCAAAACATGCTCCAGAAGAACATACCACATGTAACCAATCACATTCCATAGATCAAAACATGCTGAAAGTTTCCTACAGTTAGTCTCTTACGTCGATAACACTAGATCTTCTACCAGTAACCAAAACCTGTATGTCGGTAACCAACCATAACAGCTAGTGTTGACATCAATGACAAAACATCAATGCAAAACATAATCAATTCATCCAATAATACCAACAATCTCCCCCTTTGGCATTGATGGCAACACTAGATGTGAAAAACATATAAGTACCAAGAAATGCCAAACAAGTCTCCCCAACAATCTCTTGAATATCAATAACTCTCTCCCTAATGTATACAACTCATTTTTCTTATTTTTTACATCAATATCTCTCCCCCTTTGACATCAATGCCAAAAATCTGACAAAAATATCAAAGTAAGAATATAAACCTTTGTATCTCAAAGCTGACTACTCCCCCTGAGTAGTAGCACCACTCATTAGTGTCGGAATGAATAATATCTCTGATAATGCATGTCAAACTGATGAAAAACTGTATCAATCAAGTCTCTTCTGGAGGGGTAGAAACCCCTAACCTGTCCCTCAAATACTCAAATGATTCCTTAGACAGTGGTTTAGTGAGTATGTCTGCAATCTATTCTTTAGTGTTCACATAAACCAATTTGACTTCCTTTTCTTCTACCTTGTCCTTCAAAAAGTTATGCTTTATTGATATATGCTTAGTCTTAGAGTGAAATACTAGATTCTTAGACATGTCAATAGCTACAGTGTTATCACAATAGATAACTAACAGTTCACTACAATTTACCCTGATATCCTTCAACATTTTCTTCATCCACAAGACTTGAGTGCAATTAGTTGTTGTTGCAACATACTCAACTTTTGCAGTAGATAAAGAAATGCATGACTATTTTTGCTAATCCATGAAACCAGTTTCTTTCCAAGAAGGAAAGCTCCACCAGAAGTTCTCTTCCTGTCATCAGTATCTCCTGCCCAATCTAAGTCAGTATATGCACATAAAGTGAAATCATCATTTTTAGAATACCATAAACCATATTCTGTTGTTCCTGGCAAATACTGGAATATCCTCTTTACTGCACATTCATGATTTTCTTTAGGATTACTTTGATATCTTGAAACAATACTTACTGCATTCATAATATCAGGTCTAGTCTGAGTTAGATGTAACAAACCACCAATCATAGATTTATACCTTGTCGGATTTACAGGTGTAGAAGTATCCTTGATAGATAATTTCTCACTTGTCACCATAGGAGTACTTACCGGTTTGGAATTATCCATACCAAACTTCTTCAAAAATTACCTTAGATACTTAGTTTAACAGATAAAAATGTCTTTGTCAGTTTGAGTAATCTACAAACATAAGAAAAATTTCATCTCACCAATCATGGACATTTCAAATTCAATCTTCGTATTGTTAGCAAATTCCATGCACAAATTATCTTCTCCTCCAAAAATGATATATCAACAAATACTTCAAGAATTATAATATCATTATCATTGATCTTATAATATAATTTACTATCAGCACTGCCTTTAGTAAAACCAAGCTTCAAAAGATATTTATCCAATCTTGCATACCAAGCTCTAGGAACCTGTTTCAATCCATATAAAGCTTTCTTCAATCTACAAACTATATCTTTATCATATGTTAGTAAAAATCCATCAGGTTACTCAATGTATACTTCTTCTTCATTTTCACCATTCAAAAATGCACATTTAACATCCATTTGATAAACCTTATAGTTCTTATAAGCTGCATAGGCAAGAAATAGTCTAACAGCTTCAATTCTAGCTACAGGTGCAAATGTCTCACCATAATCAATTCCTCCCATTTGATAATATCCTTTACAAACCAATCTATCCTTGTTTCTTACAACTTGACCATCCTCATTCAGTTTATTCCTAAGAACCCATTTAGTTCCAGTAACATTCTTATTTTTAGGTCGGGTTATTAAAGACCAAGTCACATTCTTCTCTATCTAATCTAATTCATCTTCCATAACCTTTAACCAATTTTCATCCTTACAACCTTCAATAACAGATGTCGGTTCAACTTGAGAAATAAGGCATACCTATTCATTTGCCAGTCTTCTTCTTGTCATAACTCCCTTCTTCCTATCTCCAATGATTTGATCTTCAGAATGATTTAATCTTACATACCTTGGTGTCTTCTGAACTTCAGGTTCACTGCTTTGATCATCAGTCATAGTTGAATTTTCTGATTGTGCTGATGTATTAGTCTTAGTTTCTTGTACCAGTTGAGGTATTGTCAATTTAGTTATGATCATTTCTGCTACCAGTTCCCTATCATATGATATAGAATGATTTTTGTATTGCTCATCCACTTTCACATTAGCACTCTCCACAATTTTCTGCAATCTTTTGTTATCACATCTATATGTTTTTCTTTGAATTGAATAACCAAGAAATATCCCTTCATCACATCTAGGATCAACTTTCCAATTGAATCATCTCTTTTTATATAGCATTTACTTCCAAAAATTCTCAAATACTTAATAGTAGGTGTATGTCCAAACCTTAATTCATAAGGGGTCTTACCGGTTTCACCTTTTATGCGAACTCTATTGAATGTGTAGACCGTTGTACTCACTGCTTCTCTCCAGTAGATATGAGGCAATTTAGCTTCCATCATCATAGATCTTGCTGCATCCAAACTGGTTTTGTTCTTTCTTTCCACTACTCCATTCTGCTAAGGAGTCCTAGGTGCAGATAATTGTCTCCTGATTCCATTTGTCTCACAATAACTATTAAATTCGTGAGAAGTGAACTCACCACCATGATCCAATCTTAGACATTTGATTTTCAATCCAATTTTTGTTTCAACCTTTTCTCTAAAGATCTTGAATTTCTCAAAAGATTCAAACTTATCCTTAAGAAAAGTCACCCACATCATCCTAGAATAGTCATCAATAATCATCATGAAATACCTATCACCTTGAAATATTTAGTCCTTGTTGGACCACATAAGTCAGTGTGAATCAAATCAAGTACATCATTATATTTATCATGTATGCTCTTAAAAGAAGTTCTAACTTGCTTTCCCAATTGACATATCTTACATACCAGATTATGAGGCTTCATAATCTTAGGTATATCTCTAACTTCTTTAGTTGAACTAATCTTAACAATACAATCAAAATTAACATGACACAGCCTCTTATGCCATAACCAACTATCATCAATATGAGCAATCAAACATGTCTTATTACTAGTGTTCAAGTGAAAGATATTACCTCTAGTCTGAATACCGGTTGCAATCTCCAAACCAGTCTTGTTAATTATTTTGCATTTTATATCTTTAAACTGAAGTTGGAAAACCTTGTCCACCAATTGACCAACACTCAAAATATTGTGCTTTAAACCTTCTACATAATAGACATTATCAGTGTTATTCTTATCATCCAAAGATGTGAGATTTTGCCAAGATCTAGAGGCAATGGAAAACACAAATAAGAGAGAAAAAATATATGATAGGAATAAACTGTATTCTATCAAGATGCAAAATATGATCAACTAGATCATTACAAGATGTTCAATGATTGCTCGTACAAACAATGTAGATGAGCCTGCTTATATAGGCAAGGTTATATGCATATGTGAGCACACAAACATGACATGTGGCTCAATAAGAAACAAGGGTAGGTAGGAGAAACAATATAATAGTCCACATGAGGTGGATCACCCACTGAATGTGGAGTGTAACAACAAGATCAACACCATAAAGGGTGGAAATTCTCCTACACACACTATCCCAATGTGGCATAAACACCCAAGTGTCTCACACCCAAACTACTATGAAATGCATGTACCTAAGTAAACTTAAGTAAGGTGTAATAATATCCAAGATGAATAATTATTTACACCAATACCCCCCCTTAAGTCCAACTTAGGGGAATGCACTAAAGTCTACAATGCAACTAAGAAATGCAAGATGGGTCCCGGCTACGAGGCTATGTTAGGTACCCATGTACAAATGCAAATGCAATCTCCCATAAACGGAGAAAGAGAGAAAAGCCCAATGGGAAAAAATCCTCCCCAAAAAGAGAGATGATGAAAGCACACAATGCTCTCAATGATGAATGAGAAGAATAAAAAATATGTCCCCCCCATAAGAGAGAAGAGAGTCCATGAAGCCCCCCCTCAATGTTGAATCTCCTGCAAGGATGGTCCAATGATGATGACCAAAATACCTCCCCATAAGGAAGAAAGAGAGCCAATGCTGGACAAATAATGTCAAATTGTGACATAACCAAGTACCAAGTCGATGACGATGAATTACTCGTTGCAACAAAAAGAAGATAAGGCATAGAGACAACCTTCCTTGAGAATCATCTGGATACTCGTAAATGGCAGAAAATACTGGTACAATCCAAGTCTCACGAGAGCCATGCACAAATGTGTACAATCTAAGTCTCAACTGGAGCCATGCACCAAGTCTCACAAAATATTCCTAATCTACATGTACAAGAGGATTAGATCTAATGCTCTGCAAAATGGGCAATGTTAGACAAAAGTCTGTGGTCGTATAACACACAAAACACAAGAAACAAAAAACAACATTAGTGTTAATCAACCAAAAACTAGTCTAAGCAGGCATACCAAAAGATATGATAAAATATTTAACTATGGAAGCAAATACAACAAGGCATCTCCAAATGCCTTCTAACATGCTTTTAGCTCCTTCTCCCTTGTTCCTCTCCTCTCCAAGTTCCAAATTAGTGTAGCTCTCAGTAGCTTTTTACACTATGGATGTCTTATGGAGGTTCAAGATTGTAGATGATTATAAAAAGTATGCAAATGCAAGCTTAATAACCAAAGAAAGATGAGTTATCTAAATGCTATTTGTTAATTTTAACCAAAAGAGTGAATATGACTAATTATGCTAAATTCTCTCTTAAATTCTCTATAACTTAGATGCATACAAGTTTTTAGCATCTGGATTATGAAGAAATGGGCTCTATTTATAAGAAAAATGGAGCAATGGATGGTTGAGATTGAGTAATCTCAACAAGGGTCAGGATTGAATGATATTCAATCTATGTGAGGACTTTCAACCCAATCCTAGGATGACAAGTGTCAATATGAGATAGGTTGAGAGGAGAGGGAAGAAGCATTAAATGCTTAACATGACCTGAGAGTTAACTTGGGAGTTAAGTTCAAGGTTGGGTTGAGTGAATAAATTCATTATTCAAAGAATAATGCTTTTATCCAATGGATAAACTCTTGTGCAAAGGTTAAAGGGATAACCATGGTCAAAGCAATAAGTGCTTGAGAAGACACATGGGTCACATGAGGGTTCAGTCAGGGATTAACTATAAATGGTCATGTAAGACCCATTAATGGTCATGTAAGAGCCATTAGTGGTTTGGAAGACTTTAGAGGTTAAATTGTTATACACGCAAAGCATTAAATGCTTTTCAAAGACTTTGAAGTCTTTGAGAAGTGACTCCAAGTTGCTTAGGAATGTGACAATAAGTAGGGGATGGATTAGGCTAATTAGGAAGGGTTTAGAAGAATCTAAAAGGGGGTTAGGATTGCAAGTGGGTTTGGTGGGTGAGGGAAAATAGGAATTTAATTAAAATAAAATTAATTTATTTCAACTTGTGGTTGCAACTTGCATTTGTAGGAAAATGCAAGTGGGGGGGAATAAATGATTTAAATAAATGTTTTATATAATTTATTTAAAAGTGGAAAGGGGGATTAAATGAAATAAACAAGATTTATTCATTTAATTGATTGTGAATTTGGTATAATGAATTAATTAAAATAAATTGAATAATTTATTTAATTAATAGGAGAATGTTTTGAAGATAAATTAATTAAATATTAATTTAATTAACTGATGGCTAGTGGGTTTTTAATCAAATAAATAGCAAATATTCATTTAATTAAAATGGACATATTTATGTGACTCATTTGCCCCTCTTTGAGATGGTGCGGTTTATCACGTCGTTTCAAAGAAAGAAAACTAGGTGTGAAGAAATATGCCCCATAAAATGTTAATTTAATGGGTGGTATGCCCCCTCGAGAGATGGGCCGAAAATTTGAAAAATCGGACGATCTCTCGAAAAAGAATGAAAATTGGCGAGGAGGTAGAAGAGAAGAAATAAATAATATCAGTGAAAGAATAGAAGAAATCGGAGTGAATATGGACAAACATCAAGCCAGTGAGTACCCTTAGGTCATGCAGGAGATACAGTGAAAATGTGGTGGTTGTGCTTTCGAGTGATGCTATATAATTGATCAAAATTGGTTGAACAATCTAGTACAATTGGTTTAATTGCCCCGGGCAAGTCAAAGCATGATAGTTGATGCCAGTTGTTTGCCTGGACAAGATAAAGTCTGAGTAAGTGAATCAAAGTGACCTCATGTGAGTTAGACAATTGATGTGATTGCATGATGAACTCAAGGTATATGAAGCAAAATACTCGTTGAGACTTAGACAATTGGTGTAATTGTTTGTTGGATTGTGTTTGATTGGTTGATCAATTGATAGTGTGTGTGTGTGATGGATGGTTGTGGTGAATCATAGCAACCCCCTTGAGACTAGGTCATTATGATAAATGTATGATGTAGTCTAGTATTACCATGATCGATTACCTGTTGAGACCCGAAGATACTTGATCAAAGTATCTGTTGATAGTCTAGGTGTGTGTGAGTCGATGTACCTATGCAGACAGAGTAACTTGCTTGGATTATAGGATGACTTAGGATAGAAAACGCAACCCCTCCTATTAGAGATGGATGGTGAGGAACATGGCTTGATTTATTTGATGGGGCACGATGTAGGGTATGTGATGTTGATTATCAAGATGGGGAGGGTGGGAGCGGAGGGGGTTCGATGTTAGATAGAAGAAATGGAGGACCTATGACTCATTCCTATGGAAGAAGAGGAAAATAGAGTATGCACCCATTGTCATTACTATGTATGAATGATATGAAGCTATTTATGAATGTATGGATAGATGGAATGCAACGGAATGCAATATATACAGATGAGGTAAAATGACGATCCATAGTGCTTTTCTTTCATCATTGAGCATGGTAATATCAATCTTGGATGAGGCAGTAGGAACCAAGGATGGAGCATTGTACCTGCAAACAAGTAGCATAAATAAAGAATAAAGGATATGGACCCTCCATAATGGTTCATGCTCATATGGTCGAGGTATATGTTGTAGTCAACAAGCCATAGTGATCTATGACTGTATTTTGCATATGATCAGGTAACTTAGTGAACTTCCCATGTAGACACCATTAGTGCATACCCCATAACTTCATCGGAATAATTTGTAGAAGACATGCAAACAATGTTGTAGGAACCATCTCAGCTACTCTAATCACCTGTGGATATCCTGGAGTAGCGTAGGAACCTGATATATATAAATGAATGAATAACCTACAAATCAACCAAGTATTTGATAGCTTAAATAGAATTTCCTTGTCAAAGAAAAATGTCCTTTTGTCTTTGTTTTGGTAAGGAAGGATGCATCCTTACTAAGACAGTTAGTGTGTCGATGTTGATTGTTGGGTTGATGTGATAAGTGGTCATCGTTTGAGTATTTCACAATGTTTGTTTGGTATCTGCTTTGAAAAAAAATGTATGTACAATGTGTTGCCATGTTTTTGATTGATTTTTGATGTTTTCAAAATGTTTTTGGATTTTGTGAGATATTTTTCCAAAAATTTTGGTATTTTGATGATTGTTTTTCAATGTTTTTGGTATTTTGATGATTGTTTTGAATGTTTTTGGATTTTGTGAGATAGTTTTGAATGTTTTTGGATTTTGTGAGATAGTTTTGAATGAAGAACTCAATGAATCAAAAAATAATGTAGAATCCACTTCCATCGACTAGATTAAGGGCATTGCCCCCAGTTTAGACATGACCATGACAAAGTGGGATGTGAAACGCATGAAATACTATCTTGGATTGTAGATCAATAACAAGCCATGGTTTGGACGAATGGATGCATGGATGAAATGAATGTGATCACAACAAGTCTGAAATAAAATGGAGCCATAGCCTTTACAAGTGGTGCCTATTTGCCAGGTTTTCACCATTGTACTTACCCAAGGTGCCACTCGAGTGGTTGTTCACCGTTTGGATGCATGATTTTTCTTTACTATTTTGATTTTTTTGCATTTTCTTCAGGATATTTATCTGAATGTTTTTAGTGTTTTGGCGGTATGTAGGGGAGCCTGATGCTTTGTGCAGCTTATGTATAAAAAATTTTAAGGTGCATGTTGTTGATTGGATATGCTAGTGGTTCTCCTTCTGAAGTAGCCAACTGATATGCCCCAGACCCAAATACAGCAGTGACAACATATGGACACAGCCAGTTTGATTCAAACTTTCCCTGATGTTCTCTATTTGGTTGGTTATGAAGATTCTCTCGAAGAACAATATCACCTACCTCAAATGTATGAGGTCTAACCCAATGATTATAGCTTCTGCTCATGCACTACTGATAGGCCTTGAGGTGATTGTATGCAGCTTTTCATTTCTCATCAAGTAGCTCTAAGTCTCGAAGATGTGATACTCTGTAGGCTTCATCATCTATGAGATTATGCAAGGAAACCCATAGAGATGGTATCTCGACCTCAATAGGAAGGATAGCTTCTGCACCATAGACTAGTGAGTAGGGAGTTGCGTCTGTAGGGGTTTGAATGCTAGTTCGATATGCCCATAGCGCTGGATTCAATTGAACATGCCAATCATGGTCGGCATCATTGACTGTCTTCTTGAGGATTCTCAATATGTTCTTGTTTGATGCTTCGGCCTAACCATTTCCTTGTGGGTAATAGGGAGTGGAAAAGTGATGTTGGATGTGAAACTTCTCACAAAGTTCACGGACATCCTGATTTTTGAAAGGAAGCCCGTTATATGTGATGATGGACATGGGTACACCTTACCAACAGATGATGTAATTAAGGATGAATGAGGTGATCTGCTTGTCGGTGACTTGGGTAAGTGGAATAGCTTCGATCCACTTTGTGAAGTATTCGGTAGCGGTAATGATGAACTTATGGCCGTTGGATGAAGATGGATGAATTTTTCCCATAAGGTTGAGTCCCCATTGACAAAAGGGCCATGGTGTTGTGATTGGTTGTAATTCCTATGCCGATGCATGTATCAGGTCTCCGTGAACTTGGCATTTTTTACACTTTCTGACAAAGTAGTAGGAGTCTTTTTCCATGCATGCCAATAGTATCCAGTGCGCATCAGTTTCTTGGTTAGTGACGGACCGCTTGCATGAGTTCCACAAATTCCTTCATGTACCTCTTCCAAGGCCTTTGTTATCTCATCTTGTTCCAGACATCAAAGGAGGCTACCATCAAGACTGCGCTGTTATAGGATTTCAGCAATAATGGTATATCGAGCGGTTTGGTGAATGAAGGTTTTATGTTGGTTATTCTATTGGTTAGGAGGAAGGGTGTGATCATGGAGGTAGGTGTTGAACTCACCATACCATGGGGATTTAGAACCGACAAGGTGACATATCATCTCAGATTCAGGGATATCATAAGCGGGAATCCAAAGCTATTCTACCAAGAACTCATAGTGTGTTGAATTTTGTGGAAGATCTAGGAGAGATGCAATGGTAGCCATAGTGTCAGCAGCTCAATTATGGTCCCTGGGTATCTATTCAAAGGTGATAGTAGTAAATGATGTCTTTAATTTATCCACCATTTGTTTGTATGGCATGAGTTTATCATCCTTGGTCTGATATTCATTTGTTTCTTGTCGAATGACTAGTTGGGAGTCTCCATATACTTGTAGTTCTTGTAACTTCTATTGTACAGCTAGCCTGAGTCCTGTGATCAAGGCCTCATATTCAGCTATGTTGTTTGTGCAGGGAAATGTGAGCCTGTAAGACTTTGGGATGATGTCACCTTGAGGTGTGATAAACAGAATGCCTGCCCCCGAGCCATGCCCAGTGTATGAACCATCAAAGTATAGTTTCCATGGTTGTGTTGTTGTGATCATGAATATCTCTTCATCTAGAAAATTAGAAATGAGAGGATGATTGCCTATGAGGGGAGCATCGGTCAATTGATCTGCAATAACTTGGCCTTTGATAGCCTTATGATCCACATACTCGATGTCAAATTCACTTAGAATCATCACCCATTTGGCCAAGCGGACTGTCAATGCCACTTTGTTCAGTAAGTACTTGAGTGGATCAATCTTTGCAATGAGTTGTATTTTATGTGTCAACAGATAGTGCCTCAGTTTAGTGGTTGCCAAGATTACTGCTAGGCAAGCTCACTCAATGGGTGAGTAATTGAGTTCATAGCTAACCAGTGTGCGAGAGATGTAATAAATATCACATTCTTTCCCTTCTGTATTGTGTTGGGCCAATAGATTTCCCAATGTTGTATTTGTTGTTGAGATATAGAGTAATAAAGGCCTACTTGGATCTGGTGGGATCAGCAATGGTGTATTTATGAGATAGTCTTTAAGCATCTGGAATGCTTGCTGGCATCTGGTATCCCATTGAAAGCAGATGTTCTTGTGTAACAGGTGTATAAAGGGGTGACACTTATCTGCCAGTTGTGCACTGAATCTCTGAATTGACTGTAGTCATCCTTGTAATGTCCTTAGCTGATTGATGTTCTTTGGAGGTGGCATGTCCATGATTTCTTTGACCTTTGTAGGATCAACCTCAATGCCTTTGCTTGAGACAATGTATCCTAGAAGCTTCCTGGAGGTTACTCCAAAGACACATTTCTTTGGGTTGAGTCGAACATGATATTGTTCCAGTCTGTCAAATATTTTCTCTAATATGTCTAGATGACCTTCTCTTGTGAGTGATTTTGCCAGTAAGTCATCAACATAATCTTCTATTATAGTATGCATCATGTCATGAAAGATGGTGGTCATTGCTCTTTGATAGGTCGCTCCTACATTCTTGAGACCGAAAGGCATTACATTCTAGTAGTATGTTCCCCATGGACATGTGAAGGTTGTTTTATGTTGATCCTCTGGTGCGATCTTTATCTGGTTGTGCCTTGAAAAACCATCCATGAGAGAAAGCATGGCATGTCCTACTGTTAGGTCCACTATTATGTCGATGTTTGGTAGGGGAAAGTCATCTTTAGGACATGCCTTGTTCAGATCTCTGAAGTCAGTACAGATACGGATGCCCCCATTTTTTTTGCCAACAGGTACAATATTGGATATCCAATCTTCATAATCAATTGGTCTAATAAAACCAACATCTAGGAGTTTCTTAAGTTCTGCTTTGACTAGTACTGCAATCTGAGAATGCATCTTACGAAGCTTCTGCTTGACAGCTTGGCTCCTTCTACTACGGTGAGGTGATGCATGACTAAATCAGGATCAAGACCAAGCATGTCTACATATGACCGTGCAAAGTTGATTTGATGCTTCTGGAAGAATTCGACAAACTTAGGTTGTTCCTCTGGAGTTAAAAAAGATGCCAGATGTATGTGGTGAGGAGTTTCAGGAGTCCCCACGTTGTATTCTTTTGTTTCCTCGATGAGAATTGTTGATCGTTCCTGTTGTGTACTAGAAGGGAGAATGTCAAACCTTTCATCCTCCGGCGTCTCAGAGAGGTTTTCACCATTGGATAAGCTTTTTCCTTTTACTTTTGTGGGATCAAACAGTGCCACAATGTGGTTTTCACTGGAAGATCCATGTTTTATTGTTATATTTTTGCAACTGAAAGGTTTGGCATCCACCCCAAAATATGTTGCGCTATTAAGTTCTATGGTGAATCCAGCTTTGTGATCCCCTCTTGGCATGTTATCCCGTAGTTCCAAAAAGTCAATGATCACCTCATCATTTTGGAAATGGTCAAGACATGGGGGATTAGGTTGGTTCCATTCGATGAGTTTAGGATGGATAATGGGCATTACCTCATTGATTAGGTTAAGTTTGTTAGATGTGTCAGTGAGGGTTAAGACATTGTGGTGAAGGTCGTTGATGCTACTCTCCCTGTTAGAATCAAGCGTAGGATGTGACGTAGGGTCTGTGGAAGATGTTTCCAGTTTAGGAACCCAAGAGGTCTTTATCTGTGCTTCTCCATAAACAGGGATGTCTTTGCGGGGTGCAGGTAGTGATGTGTCTTCCTCATCTGAAGTATTAAGCTAGACGGAATCAAATTCCCATTCATGTGAGTCAGTCTCTGAGTCACTTTCCAGTATCTGATTACTATACCATATTGGGATGTCCTTTGATTTAAACATTGTAGGTGTGATTGGTTTTGTAGATGAAATGATTGGTGCTGCAGGAAGGATTATGGGGATCAATGAATCCGATACGGGGAGTATTGGTAGTGTTGACTCTGTTGCTTTTGTTGGAATTGCTGGTGTCGTAGATACTATTGTGGGTTCTGATACAGTTGCTACTGCTAATGGTGTTATTGATGTTATTGTTGTTGCTGATGAGATCGTTGGTTTGATTGGTGCGATGATGGGTGTTGTAGATGGTTTTGCTGGGATTTTTAGACTTAATGAGGTAGTTGGTGTGGTGTGTGGTGTTGCTGATATAACCAAAGGTGACCTCTTTGTAATAGGCTAATATAGTGGTTTGTTGGGTTTCCCTTTGAATCTAAGTTTAGGAAAGATCTCCTTTTGAAATCCTAGTCCTGTGTTATCTTTGGGCTTTAATTCCGGCTGTAGCGGTTCATGTCGTCCTTGCTTGCAAGGTCCCAAAGCACTTTGACCATCATAACCCATTCTTTGCATAATGAGAAGGCCTTTTCCATACTAATCTGTGGGAAGCTTAGCTTGCAGAATGTCAGTGGTGATGGGATCTTTATAGATCCATTCTGCTAAGTCCTCATCTCTGGTCTCTTCTTCTTGACTCTTTCCAAGGATGAATGGTGTCAAAGTACATGTTGGTTTGACCAGTGGCATTTGAAGTAACCGTTGAGGTTTGCCATGTATTCTAGGAGAAGTGGGTATTTGTCCAACACAAAAGAGTTGGTTGAGATTGTATTCCCTAGGACCTTCCTCTACTATTTTCATCTTGAGCTTCTCTTGCTTGGGTATAGTGGTGTTTGAACTAGAAAGAGAGGTTGGACTTACATATGATGTGGATGAGATGGATTCTCTATTGTTGGGAATGGTAATCTCTGGTTGATGACTTATATTATGATAATATGCAAAGGGGTTTGCATCACCCAGGATTGTGATTTCTACACCATTATGTGGGAACTTGATACACTGATGGTAGGTGGATGGAATGGCTTGCATGGCGTGTATCCAAGGTCTTCCTAACAATAAATTCTATGGCAGAGGAATGTCCAGAACTTGACAGATGATGTGTTTCACCATGGGCCCACTTGGATTGGTAGCACCACAGCTCCTTTGGATGAATGCTCTGCATCATCATAGGCTTTGATTGTTATATTCTTGCAGGGATCCACTTATTCAATTGCATATCCCAATGTCATGGCCAATTGTAGTGTACATATATTTAGGTCTGCTCCATTATCGATCAAGACATGCTTGATCTTATGTTGGTTGATAAACCCTTCAATGTGGAGTGAGGCGTTGTGAGGTTTTTGGAAGGATGTGTTGTCACTTTTAGAGAAAGTGAGACAAGGTGATGATCTTACATTTCCAACCATAGCTTGGAACTAATCTGTATTTAGGTTTGCAGGGACTGACACCTCTTGGAGAGCTTGATCCAAGATTGTTTTATGGAATGGAGATAGGCACAATAGCTTTAAGATAGATATTAGTGTGGTCATTTTGTCTAACTGTTCCACAAGGTTATATTGCTTTGGGATAGAAGGGGTGCCTTGTGGAGCTTATTTTATGGTAATCTTGTCGCGACGTGTAACAACATTGCAAGTGGAGCTGGGAATTTTGATGGTAATAGTTGCAATTTGTTCATTGGCATCATATAGGTGATTCACAGTGTAATTATACATGGCTTGCGTATAATTGGTGGTATCTGTATTTCTCCCTAGAGTGGAAGCACCCCTTTGATCTTGTGATGGAAGTGGATTTTTAAACATGAGATGATCATTGTTTGTTGTCTTTGGGTCATGTCCTTCGATTTCGATTTCACCTCAGTCAATAAGATCTTGAATAAGATCTTCCAATCTGTGACAATTGCTTGTCTTATGCCCTTTCCCTTGATGGAAATCACAATGTTCAGTATCCCTCCACCATGAAGGTTTGACTTGAGGTTTATAATTTGATGTTTTGGGTAAGGTAACCAGATTTTGAGAAACCAACTGACGTAACACTGTTTCGATGGGTTCCCCTAAGGGAATGTATGTTCATTTTGGTTTGAAATTTTGTTGACGTTGTCTGGGTTCCTCTTGAGATGTATTGCATCCTTGATTTGGAGGAGCAACTATGTTATTCTTGGGTGGGGGGTTTTGTCCTACAAATCGAACCACAAGTTGTGCACTTTTGATAGTTCTTGCATCCACAACCCCGTCGTTGACGATGTTTTTTTTTTTGTTCCAGAAGTTAGGTTTGTCACTATTGAAGCATGGGCGAGGGCTATCCTTTGGCTCATTATATATCTTGATAAGCCCTTTTTTTATGAGAGCCCGCTCACATTTTAAGCCTTTGGTGATCATGTCATTGAAAGAGTCTGTGTCCTTTACGTCTAGGTGAAGTTTCATTTTGTCATTTAAGTTGGAAATAAATATTTCCATTAATTCTTGTTTGGGTAATTGAATGGAACGTTTGCTAGACATTTGACGCCATCGTTGCAAAAAGACTGAAAATAGCTCACCTGGTTTTTGCTTAGTGTTACATAAATCAGCCATTGTGATATCACGTTCAATGTTTTGTGAGTAGTGTGCTAGGAACTTCTGGATAAGTTCTTCAAATGTCCTAATGCCACCTGGTAATCAGGAAAACCATGATGTGGTTGTTCCTCCCAAGCTTTGGGGAAAAAGTCGCATTAGCTATGTGTCCTCGTATGCCACTTCGAGGCAAGCTGAATGGAATTCTCTAACATGATCATGAGGATCTCCTTTTCATTGGTACTTTTTAAACTTGGGTGTTTCAAACCCTCACAGAAAAGGTGGCATATGAAGATTCCTATCAAAGGGATAGGGACAAATGTCATTGAGTGAAAATTGATTGGTTTTTACACCACTATGAAGTTGTTGGGCGAGATTTTTGACTTGTTTCCGCAACATGTCTATTTCATTTGGAGGAGGAGGAGGTGGGGGATTACCTTGATGAAGGTTATATCTGATGTGATCTCGACCTCTTTCATCCTCATTGTGACTTTGGCGTTCTGATGCTTGCCTTAGTTGTGCAACATTAAAGTCAAAGGGTAGTTTAGCCCCCTCTTGAGCAAGTCTTAAGAAGTGAGCATCAGCATTTCTCTTGAGTATTTCGTCAAAAAGTCTATTAAAGAGAGGGTTGTGTTGTGCCCTTTCTATTGTTGCAGCAGTAGAAATACTTGGATTTTCATCATTTGTGTTTCCTCCAAGGGATTCTTGGAATTCATTGATATTTTCCTCCTCTTCCTCAATTTCTTGTTGTCTAGACGTGGATCTGGTATGAGCCATTTTGTTTACAAGTTTTTGTTGAAGTTTGATGAAAATGATGATGAGTTGGTGATGAAATGAAAGATTGATGTTTGGTGAAGTGTTTTGCATATGGATCTCTAGCACTAAAGGTAGATGCTAAAAAAGTTATTCCTTGAATTGCTTGTTGTGTTTTAATTGACAAAGTTTGATGTGATAAGGTTTAGAGAAATCTGAGATGTATTACAGATTCAACTACCTAGTAATGAGAGGATTCACTCATAGACTAGTTTTAACCTGCGTAGAAAATGTCTCTTAGGATGAGTTTATCCTAGATGTAGAGACACTCTAAAAGTGATGTATTGTGTTTGATTCAAGCAATATCGAAATAGAACTTAGAGAAAAAACCTTTTCATGTTTTGAGAGTTGGAATGGATTTGATGAGATGTGAATATGATAATGGATGAGATGTGAACTTCAATAGAAACTTTGTGTTACAAAAGGAACAAACTCTTCCTCTTCTTGTTCAGGGGTTGGTGGTTCTTCCCTAGCTAAGTTATATTTGATACAAATATCTGGAAAGAAGGTAGGATTGATCTTGCCTCCCTTATTTTCATGATAACTCAAAGCTCTATATTGAGTAAAAGCTCTGTGGTTTAATGATTCTTGATCAAACTCGTTTGATTTCCCTTGAAGGTAAAGATGCATGTGACATAAGAAGGTTCTATGAGAGAAAGATTTGTCTATTAATATAGAAGAATTTACTCCTTTTGGTAAAAGCCTTTGAGCTCAATGGTCTTTTCTTCAAGTTGATGTGTTGATGAAGATTCTTCTTTCTCAAGATGTGAAGAATGGTCATATAGTTTGATACTTTTTGTTATTGCTCTTTGTTTTTGATCTTTTGTGTTTTTGAAAATGTTTGTGCTGGATGAGTACTTGTTTTTTATTTGGGTTTATGATGTTTCTTTGACAATAAAACAAAGCAAGCACACAAACACAAGAATGTTGCCTCAAAAAGGCACAAGTATGGGTCTAGATCAACCCAATCTTTTTGAGCTTTTTTATGACCCTTTCCTTCAAATGTATTTTAGGTGTTTCCAAAGCCTGAAGTCGGCTCAATTTGCAGTGGTCTTGACTCAAAAATGAAAATACTTTAAACACTCTTTATCCCTAAGGTCAAATGGTCAGTTGCAATAATTTCAGCCCACATCTTGATATTTCTTCGACTTTGGTACTACATACCTTATGAATCTCATTGTGGCAGGTAAGGATGTGATATACTAAGTCTTGTGCGAGCATAACAAATAGATGATCCCTGTGATGGGGGAGTCACCACTTTTATCGGGCTACAAGTAACTTTTCAAAAAGCTATGTTTCTACTCAAGGAAATATGTATGGTGAGGATCTTGGGAGCAAAACCAGCTATGCTCTTACACTGAACTTCTCACAAATATCCTCAATCAATAGAATGGGTGGACTACTACTTAAAGGTGTTTAGTAATTTTTGATGTATTTGGACATAAGTTCATTCTGCAGTGACTCGCTTAAGAGCCTTGTAACTTGTAGTGGGGCCCATTTGTCCTTTTAGCAAGTTACATTGTAGGAACAGCTATACCCAAGGCTATAGCTTTTGCTCTCACTTGATTTATATAGCGGCTTGAAGGATTTACTGCACGAGGTCGTTCCCAAGAGTGATGTGTCTCTTGGCAAACCTCTCTTAAAAAGATAAAATTTTGAGTGTTACTAACACTTTTCTCTTGCACCTAGGACCATGAAAGCCAAGGGAGAAGATAGTGTGTGTTAGAAGTGGGACCACTCGACAAACTCTTTTGCACAAGTGTGCCAAACACAAAATACACTTGTTCTTTTTAACTTGTCATTGCAATGATGTTCTATCTAATTGGAGATGTTTCTCCAACAACCATAATGTTCTTTTTAACTTCAAAGGCAATATGTTTTAGTAAACTAGAATTAGAAATCTTAGTCAACTGAAATTGAAACACGTATGCATGAAGTAAAATCATTTTGCAAAAAATGAGACAAGTTGATTGTTCTTTTTACTTGCACGACAAGTTGAAGTGTTGATTGTGAATTTTCTTAAATTTGATGCAAAAAATGAGATTTTGCCTTGTCTTGTTTTAAGCACCAAAATAGAGATTTGTTTCCTAACTTGCAAGTAAACAAAATTGTGTTGTGATTTTTTAGAGCATCAAATGAAGATTTGTTTCCTAACTTGCAAGTAAACAAAATTGTGTTGTGATTTTTAGAGCACCAAATGAAAGTTTGTTTTTGATTTTAAGCAAAAAAAAAGAGGGGTTAGTTTTAAACCTGCACATGAAGCGAAAAGCTAGTAAAATCTGAACCTATGGTGGGCTTCCACAAGCCTAAGAAAAATTATTTTATCGGTTACATGGCCTTTTTTACAACGTTTTTTTACAATAGTGCTACTTAACACAAACGCACTAAACTATAGACAAAAGCACTAAAGTAAAATATTTAAACAGCAATACAAGTGCGCTAAAATATGGACAAAAGTGCTACTTAAGAGTCAAAAGTGCTAATATATGGACAATAGCGCTAAATTTGAGACAGTCATGCTAAAATATCAAATTGCAATAGTGCTAAAGCGCGAACAAAAGTGCCAAAGCGTGACCTGTGTGTCAAGCTAAACAGTCAAAAAGTTAGTTTGTTTTTAAAAAATGTTGGATTCACGTCGGGTTTACCAAATGATGCTCTGCAAAATGGGCAATGTTAGACAAAATCTTGTGGTCGTATAACACACAAAAACACAAGAAACAAAAATAAACATTAGTGTTAATCAACCAAAAACTAGTCTAAGCAGGCATACCAAAAGAGACACTAAAAACATGATAAAATATTTAACTATGGAAGCAAATACAACAAGGCATCTTCAAATGCCTTCTAACATGCTTTTAGCTCCTTCTCCCTTGTTCCTCTCCTCTCCAAGTTCCAAATTAGTGTAGCTCTCAGTAGCTTTTGACACTATGGATGTCTTATGGAGGTTCAAGATTGTAGATGATTATAAAAAGTATGCAAATGCAAGCTTAATAACTAGAGAAAGATGAGTTATCTAAATGCTAATTGTTAATTTTAACCAAAAGAGTGAATATGACTAATTATGCTAAATGCTCTCTAAAATTCTCTATAACTTAGATGCATACAAGTTTTCAGGATCTGGATTATGAAGAAATGGGCTCTATTTATAGGAAAAATGGAGCAATGGATAGTTGAGGTTGAGTAATCTCAACAAGGGTCGGGATTGAATGATATTCAATCCATGTGAGGACTTTCAACCCAATCCCAGGATGACAAGTGTCAATATAAGATAGGTTGAGAGGAGAGGGAAGAAGCATTAAATGTTTGACATGAACTGAGAGTTAACTTGGGAGTTAAGGTCAAGGTTGGGTTGAGCGAATAAATTCATTATTCAAAGAATAATGCTTTTATCCAATGGATAAACTCTTGTGCAAAGGTTAAAGGAAACCATGGTCAAAGCAATAAATGTTTGAGAAGACACATGGGTCACATGAGGGTTGAGTTAGGGGTTAACCATAAATGGTCATATAAGAGCCATTAATGGTCATGTAAGAGCCATTAGTGGTTTGGAAGACTTTAGAGGTTAAATTGTTGAACACACAAAGCATTAAATGCTTTTCAAAGACTTTGAAGTCTTTGAGAAGTAACTCCAAATTGCTTAAGAATGTGACAATAATTAGGGGATGGATTAGGCTAATTAGGAAGGGTTTAGAAGAATCTAGAAGGGGGTTAGGATTGCAAGTGGGTTTGGTGGGTGAGGGAAAATAGGATTTTAATTAAAATAAAATTAATTTATTTCAGCTTGTGGTTGCAACTTGCATTTGTAGGAAAATGCAAGTGGAGGGGAATAAATGTTTTATTTAATTTATTTAAAAGAGGAAAGGGGGATTAAATGAAATAAACAAGATTTATTCATTTAATTGATTGTGAATTTGGTATAATGAATTAATTAAAATAAATTGAATAATTTATTTAATTAATAGGAGAATGTTTTGAAGATCAATTAATTAAATATTAATTTAATTAACTAATGGCTAGTGGGTTTTTAATCAAATAAATAGCAAATACTCATTTAATTAAAATGGACAGATTTATGTGACTACAACATCAAATAGTCAACAATGACAAGATACAAAGAGGTGTGGCACTTTATGATAGTGTGAGTACAACATTGTTCAAGCAAGAGCATACATCATGATAAAATATTCAAATGTGGAAACATGAAAATGATGCCACCAACAAAGAAGCCCTGTAGAATACTGCAAATGAAGATGCCTCTGAATGGAATTTCACCAAGAGATATAAATGAACAATTGACCCCCCATAAAAAGATCATATTGGCACTTGCAAATAATGGCAAAGTGGACTTCTAATTTCAATGATTACAACTTCACAAAATGAGATATAAGAGACTTCAACAAATATTGTTAGTGATCTAGACTGAGATCCAAGCAAAATACAAGTACCAAATAGGCCAAAAAATGACCAAATACTGAAAGTACAAATTCTACTCAAAATCACTACAAACTAATGGTAGATTATGAAAGTAGACAAAAAATTATGCACTCTAAAAAAAATGGCACCTGAAAAGGAGTCCATATGAGCCCAAATGAAGCCTCCAAAGTTGTAAAAATCAGGATTTCATGATTACCAAAAAACCTTTATCCGAAAATTAGAAAACTCCTACACCATTGTACAGATCATGAAATTGCTCGAAAAAAGGAGTTCGGATGAGTGAGATATCACTATTTGAAAATTGTCTGCAAAATTATAAATTCTGGAAAATTTTCGTCGCAGCTTCAAACTTCAAATGCCTCTAGATTTGGCCTCCGAAGTCCAATTTTGATGAAACAAAAGGCAAAATTGACTTTCTTGGACCTCCTCAATCCAATGGTGACCTCAAATTTGACCCATCAAGATTAAATAATAACATGCAATAGAAAGCTCCAAAATATACAACCCCAAATAACATCAAATTTCTCTCAATTGACAAACCAATGACACTCTAATGGCTCTGATACCATGTGAGATTTTGCCAAGATCTAGAGGCAATGGAAAACACAAATAAGAGAGACAAAATATATGATAAGAATAAACTGTATTCTATCAAGATGCAAAATATGATCAACTGGATCATTACAAGATGTTCAATGATTGCTCGTACAAACAATGTAGATGAGCCTGCTTATATAGGCAAGGCTATATGGATATGTGAGCACACAAACATGACATGTGGCTCAATAAGAAACAAGGGTAGGTAGGAAATAGGTGTGGGTAGGTAGGAGAAACATTATAATAGTCCACATGAGGTGGATCACCCACTGAATGTGGAGTGTAACAACAAGATCAACACCATAAAGGGTGGAAATTCTCCTACACACACTATCCCAATGTGGCACAAACACCCAAGTGTCTCATACCCAAACTAATATGAAATGCATGTACCTAAGTAAACTTAAGTAAGGTGTAATAATATCCAAGATGAATAATTATTTACACCAACAAAAGAAATAATACCTCTACCTTTGATCATACATATTTTGTCATCTCCAAATCTGACTTGACCACCATTGTATTCTTCCAGGGACAAAAATTTCCCTTTATCTCCATTCATATGATGTGATCATCCACTATCAATTACCCATTCATCCTTATCTTCAACTTTTGTTGCCAAGGCCTTTTCTTCATTTATGATAGCCGGTTTCGATTCATCTTCCTTTAAAGCATAGAACACCCATTCCTTTCCATTGTCGGATCCACTAGTAGGGTCTTATGTCGATTCATCTCTAGAGTCATCAATTACTCCTTCCTCATCCGCTATGTAGCATTGTTTACTTTTCTTAAATCCATATCTGTTATGGTTAGGCTTAAATGATTTCTTAACTCTAACCTTGCATTCCTTTCAAGACATCTAGATGCAAAATGACCAATCTTGTTAGATGAAAAACATTTAAAAGGTGTTTTTCCTTCATACTTACTTCCTGTCGGACCTTTAGGTACTCTTCTAGCAAATAAGGCTTCAAGTTGCTCAAATTCTTCATCTTCTTTCCTCATGTCTTCCAATTCTTTTGCATATAAGACTTTCCAATCACTTTTGCCGATAGATGATGATGATGATGCATGAAAAGTAGGTTCAGACTTTACAGCTCCAAAGGATCCAAATTCTTCAAGCTCAAAAGAAGATAATTTCCCAATTAGAATGTCTCTGTTAACTGAAGAGTTTGTCATTGTTCTCAACTCATTAATTGCAGTTTCCTTCATCTTGTAAGTCGATGGAAGGGCTCTCAAGACTTTGGAAACTATTTCATCTTCACTCAGAAAACCTCCACAACATTGAATTCCCATAACAATCTCATTTACTCTTTCCATAAACACAACATTTCTTTCTTTATCTTCCATCTTCAAGTTTTCATATCTTACACGGTAGCCATCAAGTTTAGCAATTTTGACAGTAGGATCACCTTCATTCAGAGTTTGCAATTTGTCCCACATAACCTTTGCCGATGATTTATTAGTAAATCCCATGATCTGTTGATCAGTAAGTGCACACAAGAGGGCTTCTCTAGCTCTGCAATCATTTTCAATATTCTTGTCCAAGTCTACAGGAGCAAGATTGCCAGATGTCGGATTATAAGGTATGTATCCTTTCTCAGTGATCTCCCAAATATCCTTCCCAAGACATCTAAGATGAGTCTCCATTCAAATTTTCCATATCTTATAATTTGTTCCATCAAGCTTAGGGATTTCTCTTCTGAAAATAGTTGTCGCTAGATTAGAAGTGTTAGCTGCCATAGGATCTACCTCAAGTGATTAAGCTTCTACAAAAGAGGACCAAAGATCTGATACCAATTGTTAGGATAATCGGTGAACAAGTGAGAGGGGGGGTGAATTAGTTGTTAACAGGTTATAACATTTAATCTACTTAATAACCCTTAAACAGATTAAGTACTGGTAGAGAAGAAACAGATACCAGTAAACAATACAACTTAACAATTAAGCAGATAATCAATGCAAAGCAACCATACCACATAACACCATGATTTGTACGTGAAAAACTCGTATAGGGAAAAACCACAGTGGGAAGACTACCCACAGTTAGATGATACTTCTGCAGAAAGTATGTGATACAATGAGGGGCCTGCACATGCAGGAAGGCACACTGCCTAGAGTGTACTACTCATTACAAAAGAGTCTCACTGACTACAGAGAGGCTACAACCATCTTGGGATAAATGGACAACAATCCAATAGAGTGAATTGCCAGAAATAGCATCTACCATGCCTGATTATAGTCATGGTTAAGCTCAATACCGGAGGCCTTTGACCTCTTCCTTAATCCCAATTCGATCACCTATGATCAACCAAGTCTCCTTCGCCTATGATATTGCATTTCAAGGACCATGAACACTTATTCCATTCCCATGTCACAATATACAATGAGATCTTACATCATTTTATACAAACCCTAAGGCCTAAACCAATTAGGTCAACCACCTAAAAGATATTACAATAAGATCATTACATAGATTAATATTACAATGATATGCCATGTTGGCTTAAGACCAAAACAACAATACTAAATCTATAAATCATCCTGAAACATCCCAGTAACGTGTAGAGTACACGTTAGCATGATATCGGTCCATAACCTAGATAGGTACCGGACCTATTTTGGGTCCACCACGCCAAAGCAATATCTTCAAGCAATTGAAGCACGATCAAAGAACATCTTCAGCATCCTAAAATCCATGTAGAAGCTGCACCAACACCAATTATGCATCTTGTCAAGATTCCTCAGTGAGAGCTCTGTCGGTAAAGCCTTAAACTAGTGTCGGTAAGGGTTTACCAGAGTGTATGATAGCATCTGATAACCAAGCCAATACCATCTGACCAAAACATGCTCCAGAAGCACATACCACATGTAACAAATCACATTCCATAGATCCAAACATGTTGGAAGTGTCCAACAGATAGTATCTTCTGCCAGTAACACTAGATCTTCTACCGATAACCAAAACCTGCCTGTCGGTAACCAACCATAACAGCTAGTGTTGACATCAATGACAAAACATCAATGAAACACATAATCAGTTCATCCAATAATGCCAACAAAAAGAGGGTTTTTTTTTTAAATGGATCATAGAAATTTTTGTTTTAAGGGTTACCTTGTGGAACCTTGAAATAACCCTCTATGGTCTTCTATCTAATTTAACTGCAAAATGACTTAAAATTAAAAATTTACACCCCCCCCCCCCCCCCCACAATTTGGGCATTGATTTTCTATACCCTCAAGCTTTTAACTAATGTTTCGTAGGTGGAGGATACAAGGTTCACATAGCCACATATGAAGGATAAGGTTTTAATTTCTATTAACCTCGATGTGGTTATACATTATATTATAAGATTTTAATTGAATAACATTGTGATTCAATATGCTGTGGATTTTTTAGGGAGTAAAATTCTTTTTTTAATGTAAAGGGGATAATTTCCAAACCAGAATTTGTCCTAAAATCCTTAGGAATATCAATAAACATGTGGTTTATAAAAGCCCTACTCACAAGTAAATTATTAACTTAGAGAATATGAAGGGAGGATCAAATGATAATACTACCCATTCCCTAGAAAGGTTGGAAATATATGAGCTTATACCTCTAAAAAATATGTTGTAATTCTTTGAGAACTTCCTTTTGTGAAAAAAAAACCTAAGAATTATGAATTTGTGGAAAAAATTAATCCCCAAAAAAGAAAAAAATCCTAGGAATTAGTATTAGAGGCTCTTAGAGGGAGAAATAATTAGTCATATATGCCCTATATTGCCCAATCCTCCCTATAATTTAATATATTGGAGTTTTTGTGGTAGCTAATGACCAAAACCACTCAATTGTCCTAGGGAATTTTGAAAGAAATAAACAATTAAGAATAACTATCTTTTCTAGAGAGAAGAATCAAAAATTGGACAACTAGAACCTAACTTAATTGTATCTAGTAATAAAGAAAGGGAGAAAAGAAAATAAGTTTAATCTACTTCAACCAACCCTAAATTTAGGAAAAGGGAGAAAGGGGAAAATTCTCGATTGCTTTCACAAGTTGTATAAAGGTTAGAAGGCCTCCCCACTCCTAGTTCTAAATGAACTTAAAGTATTTTAGTTGCAATATCAAGGGTCTAGAAACCCCTAATCGAAAAAATATTTTTGAGAATATTTTGCAATTCCAAGGACAATCTTGATGTTTGTTCCTTCAATAAATTAAGGTTGTTGGATTTATGTTGGATTATAACTTAAACTTTGCTTGGAGAAAATCACCTTTTTTCTCTACCAATCATGAAACGGAAGGGTGTAGTTTCAAATTTATTGGCCTACATGTATTGTTAATTCTAGTTACTCACCTTATAGCAAAGTGATTTGGGTCTTTTATCGATAAACTTTATGTTCAATTCAAAATGTGTTCCTTAGATGCCCAAATGATTATAGAGAAATATGTGAGTTGTAGAGTTGGTTATCTATTAAGCTTCCAAATGTAACATACCTCATTGGGGGGGATTTTAATATGATTAAACATAAAGATGGTAAGCTAGGAGATAACACAATATCTTGGAGAGGTAATCAAATAGTTTGGAAAGGTGGGGAATTATACTATTGGTTCAAGGCAAAAGGATCCCTAAATTTGACTAACTCTTTAAGAAAGAAGCAAAATAGTAGATGCATTTATTTTTCTTTGTGTAATAACCAAGTTAGGAAAAGAGTCTACTCTAAATTAAATAGATTTTATGCATATAATATTTTTAGCGTCTAGATGTACAAGATAAGAATTATGTTCAACTAATCCCATCCACTAAGTTTTGTTAATCTTAGAGGATCCGATTAATACTAACAGGGGGTGAATCAATAATAACAACAATTTCAAACTTATAAAACTTCACCAAATCAATCATAAACCAGTATAAACTCTTTATTATTACCAGTAATCACTGATAACCAACTGTTAAACTGATTTAATAAAACTGCTCATTAAGTGTTCATCAACATGCATAAACTCAAAGTAAATCAAATCAACACATCAGAAACATTCACCACATGAGCACCATGTTTTTCACGTGGAAACCCAAATAGGGAAAAACCACAGTGGGAATTAGTACCCACAAAAATTGTGGACTCTTTCGGAATGCACTCTATTAGGAGCCTAGCCTGATTAGGAGCTTACAAAGATTCCCTATTAGGAGCAAACCCTGTTAGGAGTCACCCGGTTAAGGGATTTAGATGATGAGCCTTGTTAGGAGCTTTGACTCGTTAGGATCAACTTCACAAGAGGATTTAACACTCAGATGTTGAGCTACCCTGTTAGGGGATTTACAATGTAAGGCAAATTAGGACCTACCCGGTTAACGGATTTTGACTGTTGCAACTGTTAGGGAATGATAGTGAATGATCTGGGTATAGCACTTAACTGCTTGCTTGATCAGATCCAATTTTGCTCCAAATCTGCTACACTCTGACAAATCTCTCACACTCTAGTTCAACTTCACACTCTTCTCAAAAACCACCGATACAACAAACATCAACTGTACCAACCTAAATAACCTTTACAACTTAGTCGGTTACAAAACCCTAAGACTTACAACATAGATCATCATAGATCTTCACAACTCATTACGGATCATCATATGGATCATTACAATCAATTACAAATCAATTACAGTCGTTGAATGATCACCGCACCTCGATCTAATACACTTTCAAACCCTTAGCTCCTTTTGCTAAGCACTTCGCACATTCCCAAGAAATTCCATCTTCAAACGTGCCAAAACAGCAATTCATCCATCTACACGGGTTGTACCACGTCACCTCCAACATTTGAACTTGATGTAGATCACCTCAAAACCAAAAATCATTACCGATTAAGAGAATTCTTTATCAGTCCTTAAACCCTATAGAAAATATAACAGAAATCATAAACATGACTTTCGGTAACCAAAACATGATGCAGTTCCGGTCAAATACATATTACAATGATACAAACTCACATTCCAAACCGAAACACTTCAATCATCGCCAATCACCAGATCTAATCAAAACATTTCCTCGTTTACCAGTTAAGGTCCTAATTCCCAGTTTCCGATTTCTTTACCGGTAAGATCTTTCCGGTAGACCAAAAAAGACTAAGATGACAAAATACAACATAGTAAACATCAGTGCCATCAATGACAACACAAATAACTAATCAAATTCATCCAATCATGCAATCTCAATCTCTTCATCACAATGTCATCACAAACAGTCATTTACCGGTTCAGTCATCATTCTTCATCTACATCAGTTATGCCAATCATGCCAACATAGACGCCCAAATGATTATAGAGATATCTATGAGTTGTAGAGTTGGTTATCTATTAAACTTCCAAATGTAACATACCTCATTGGGGAGAATTTCAATATGATTAAACATAAAGATGGTAAGCTAGGAGATATCACAATATCTTGGAGAGGTAATCGAATAGTCTGGAAAGGTGGGGGATTATACTATTGGTTCAAGGCAAAAGGATCCCTAAATTTGACTAACCCTTTAGGAAAGAAGCAAAATAGTAGGTGCATTTTTTTTCTTTGTGTAATAACCAAGTTAGGAAAAGAGTCTACTCTAAATTAAATAGATTTTATGCATATAATATTTTTAGTGTCTAGATGTACAAGATAAGAATTGTTTTCAACTAATCCCATCCACTATGTTTCACTATTATATTATTCAAATGACTATTCAAGTCAAGTTGAACAATAATTAGGATATTAATTATAAATGGGGCCTCTACAAGATGAATGCCAACCCTCTAGTTGACAAAGACTCAATAATGGGATTATCTTTATTAGAAAAATTAATAAAACTATTTTCCACTCTTAGTTTTCCATTGACTTCTAGAATAAGTTTAGCCTTAGCTAGAAAAAATTCTTAGTACTATGGGAGAAAAGGAAGCAATCAACAGAAGGAAAAGTAAGGTCCTTGGAAAGCTTCTAATATATTTCAATGATGTCTTGCAAAAGACTTCTAAGAATGCTCCCTTCTAGCATGAACTGATAGCCACTAAACATAAATTGAGATGTCTACATAATTTTATTACTTGAGGGGGACAAGGTTAGAGCCAAGATGAATTTGTTAAAAAGGGTAATAAAGGGATTAAATATTTCTTTAATATTTTAAAATAAAAAATCACTAGATAGATTATTAGACTTATTTAGATTAGGGGTGGTCTATCAAGCAATTCTAAGTGAGAGACAGTTTTATTTGAATCATTATTAAGAAATCAAAAAAGGAGTATGTGAATGACTTTCGGAAGGATATCATTAAATATTAGCTTTGTAAGGTTAATAGTTCTTTTCAAAATGGAAAATTCCCCAGTATTGTTGGCCTACTTATTGAATTTTGTAATCTAATATTTGATTAGATTGGTTCAGATTTAGTATAAGCATATAAGAAAACCCTCAAAAAGGTGTCCATAGGAAAAGAAATTAATAAGGGAGTTATAAATCGATTCCTATGGAAAGGGATAAAACTTTTATAAAAAAATGGAGGCATATTATCCTTCTCAATGTCTCATATAAGACTCTAACTCACTATCCTCCCTAAGATGATCTATGTCAACCAAATTTTGTTAAAGGCAAGTGCATATTGAAAAAAATTATGACTTGCTAGAAAGGATTAGATAAAATTATAGTTATAAATCAAGATTATTATCCTTCTACACTTTGAAAAGGCACTTGACAAGATTGAGTGACACTTTATTATCATGGTAATGGAAGCTTTACATTTTTTTGAAAATTTGTGTAGTATGGTGAAAATGCACTTTAAATATGCTTATACTAAAAATAAGGAAAAGCTTACTAATCATTTTCCCTTTAGAGATTCATAAAAAAAGAGAATATTGGCCCCTATTTATTCGTCATTGCTTTTGAGGCACAAACATTTCTTATAAGTAGAGACCTCTTAGACCCTATTGATGTGTTTTTTATGCACTTCAAACACAAAATAAAATACTAAGTATTGTATCCTCTCTTGAACAAGGAAACCTTATATACTAAACAATGTGATCAAATAAGATAACCCCAAGGTTTCTATAGTTAGGTCTTGACATTGCAATGAGTAGACTCAATGTATATGATGTGATATGTTGGTTCACACAAAGGGACTTACATTTATGAATAAGAGTTGTAACTTGATCATTTGATGTAGTCATTTAGTGATACTTTCTTCCTACATCAACTTGAACTCAAACAAATGGCAAAAGGGAAAGGGTTTAGAAAGACTACTATATGCTAACACCTAAGGACAATGATGATTATAAATAATGCTTTGATAGAAAAACTCCTTCAAACTAATCTTTGCTTCATCGTGATAAGAACAACTACACAAAACTAATGTAATCTCCCAAGGAAATGGAAGATTTTCATATTGTGAACCATTCACTCAAATACCCAATGCTAGCACAACTTAAATAAATACCCACAATTGAACTTAGCAACAATGAGGTTCAGACTAACTTTACACTGTAGCTTACAATCGGCAAAGCACAAAATATATTTATCAAGGAATTCATCACATATCATTGCATTTCTCTATTATAATCAATGAACTTCATCTAATTTTGAGAAGTAACAAAAAACCATGCAAAGTGTAGAAACAACACATAAAGATTCACAATGCTTAAATGAAAATTATGTATTAGCTTCAACAATCTTGGCAACAACTTCATGCTTCCTCCCCCTACTCTACTGCTATCTACTATCTATCAACTATTCTTCAACTACTGAACTATTTCTCCCATTAACCTTTACAAATGAGAAGGCTAAGTCTCTTATAGCTCTTCCATTACAAATGAACTGCTCTGATTGATTCTCAAATCAATGGTCAAGATTTAACAATAAAACCCTAATTAGGGTTTGTTACAATTAACTCCCTCTTAATCAATGAGATCATTACAACAATTTGGATCAATGTCTTATATTGAATGTGGACCAATGAGAAAATAGAATTTGCTACATCATTTTTTGTGCTTTTCACATGTGTAGTTCTCATCTTGGGATGGGTCAGGTTCAATTAATTTGGGCGCTTTGACTTGGAATCATTTGATTGTCTTGATGATGATTAGATGCCACCTCAACTACTTGCATGCCATATAAACTTGATGTCCTATTGCAAGCAATATCTCTTGATACTCAACATTATCCAATCCGTTGATGAATGTGATGAGTCATATTCCCAAATTGCACATCTTCTAACTTTGATCAACCCTTTTGAAACTATTGGCTTGAGAGATGCATTCCTTATGCATTTCACTTCTAAGCCACATACCCATATTTGAGAATCTTTCCTCTTGTCATGCTTTGCATTTCATCCTCTTGTTTGGGAACTCACCTTGTGATGAAATTCGCCTTCTTAACGCTCTTTCATGTAGACGATGTATAACTTTCCATGTTTCAAGTATTCCTTTCATGTTGATGAAGTAGTATTCTTCTTGTTTTGCCTTTCCATTGTTGAGTCCTCATCTTTGATCTTGTAATACATGGAGGAGATAACATGTGGTTGTGTATAACATGGTAGGATTTTCCCCTACCCTTGTAAGGTGAAAACTACATGACCTCGTGCATCACAAGGTGGAAATTTCATGTACAAATGTGTAACATGTTAAATGAAAAGCGAAACTTGAAGGTACTTGTGCATTTTTTAGTAGAGTTAGCACTTATGCATGCATTTCAAAGGCGAGAATGCAAGGTAGTCTTTAAGCTTGCGGTGGAGATTTATGTGCCCATGCAATGCAAAAGAGAAATTCACCTCTCCCTTGCATTGTTGTCTTAAAAGTTGCCTCTTCATTCCTCTTTATGTCTTTTCTTTGTATTTCTTGATGTGGTGATGTCCTTCTTCATGTTGTGATATCACCTCCTTGCATATTGAGATGTCCTTGTTGTGGTTGAAACACCTTCATTTGCATCGTGAAGTCCATCCTTGCATGATTTAACCTCCTTTAATGTCTTGATTTCCTTGATCTTTAACATCTCCACATTGTGATATCCTTCTCTCACATTATTTGTCATCACTGACACATTCATTCCTAACATCATCTTTGCATCACTCCTTGCATCAAAACCCTAAAAAAGAAAAAATATTGAATCATGTTGATGTTGTGAATAAAACCTTTAAAATGCAAGAGGATTTTGATAATAGAAACCTAAGTCCAAACCCTTGCATCATCAATTCATGATAAATCACCCTTCACAATATTTCTGAATGAGTTAAAACCACCCTAACAATTCTCAAACTTCTGAAATAACACCTTCACCAATCAATGAATTCTAAAAAAATCACTTTATATCAGACCTGGGATTCACAAATTAACCTCCCACTTCGCCCCCTTGATCTAGAAAATCAAATGCTTGCACTCAGGTCTGACCTGCCCTTAATTCGCTCTTCTTGTTGTTGAAGCAATTCTTATTTGTTTTGAAGTGTTGAAAATTCGCATCTACTTCTCTATAATTTGCTCCTTGAACTGCTATGATTCACCTCTGCTCAAATTTACATTTGAATTGCCTTAATTCTGCTACAAATTCACTATAAACCTGATATAGTTCGCATTAGTTGGTCTGTTATGCCTTTGAAAGAATTTTTTTTTAATGGTGAAATGAACAATTGCCACCTTGCATTTATATGTGTTGAAGAGGTAATTGAAAGGAAGTCCGCCATATTCAAGGTTTTGCAAAATTTTAATTAAATTAATTTTTTTTAACACCTTCACCCCTTTTCAAGGTCTATTGACTCCACCAATCTAAGGGCTCACACTTTTTCTTTAAGTCTAATGTCAACTATCTTGCATTTCACACAATTTCACCTTATCCCCCAGCCGACTTAGCCTCATAACATACGCTTTTCTATGAAATCACCACGTTTTGTGAAAACATCAAAGTTGACTTCTTACTTTTTATACTTTTAGAGGGGTTTTTTTTATTGTTAATCAGGTCAGTTGACTAAATTTACAAATTCTCATGCTTGAGGAGGGTATACATAGAGGATTGAGTGCTTATCCTCATCATCCTTCAAATTGCATTTAATATTAGCTCTGCATTGTGCATTAGCATCTGCATTTAGGTCTGATTTCCATCATTTTAAGTCTGATTTTCATTTCTTTTAAAGTTTGTCCTGCTTTTTGTTCTTTAGCTTTTTTTTTTTTTTAATTTTACAGTCTGATGCGAAATATGATTGCTCTGACCTTAAGATCTTGTTGGGCAAAAATTACTTATGCACATGCATTGATTAGCGGATTTTTACTATGCCTATGCATTAGGAGGTGAAGATTTCCTATGCATATGCAATACATGGCAGAGATTTGAGGTAACCATGCAATGCAAGGAGTAATTCCAACTTATGCACTCATTGCCAATCCAATACAAGGACGAGTTTCATGTTGTGTATGCATTGAAGTATGGAACTTCTCCATGGTTGTGCATAAGTTATCAAGGATGGACATTAGCATAAGTCTTGCATTGAAAAGGGCGGAGATAAGTGATGTTCATGCATAGAACAAATAAAATTTTCACTTGCCCTTGCATTCTTCATTTCACCTTTGGCGGAATTCCTCATCACTCATGCATAAATCACCTTATACAAGGCAGAAATTCATCATGTTATTATTGTTAGCAGCAAAGAGGAGGAAAACTGAGAGGGGGGGGTGAATCAGTTTTCACCTGATCTACAAACTTAACTACAAAAACATATCTGATAAACTGCAGCAATAATATAGATAAGAAAATTAATAGCACAACACACAACACCAAGATTTTGATGTGGAAAACCCGGTTAAGGGAAAAACCATGGTGGGAACCTACCCATAGTAAGATGATACTCTGCAATACTATGTGAAATATTACAATGGGGAATGCACATGCATTTAGGCACACTGCCTAGAGCTCACTACTCAAATATAATGACCTGGAAAGCTACAACCCTCGGGGAAGTCTCACTGACTTACAACAACATTCGGCCTACAATCAAAAAGAAATGAACTGAAAGAATAGCATCTCCAAATGCCTGATTACAATTTTGGTTAAGCACAGTTGTCTTCTCAGCAACACCAATCTCTCCTCAATCACAACACCAAAGGATGAATCACTTGTTCGCACATACACCACTCTTTGATAATGTAGACACAACCTCGACACCTAAATTACATGAATATATCACCCATTTATATAATTCATCAACCTTTATAACAAGGTCGGCTAAACCCCCAACTCACAATTTTAAAATTACATCACATGATACATAAATCGACCACTGGACCAATATAATGATTTACATGACATAACATGGACCTAATTCAAATTTCCAAATGCTTAACTCCACCAAAAATCACGCCAAGATCAACTGCAACACGCTACACCACCAGAAATACCGCATGACGCAAAAATCATCACCGGTTCATAGAAACCATCAAAAGCTCGCATAACGATCAATACGGATCATCAAAACAAATAGGACACGACTAGGAAACACCAAAAAGTATGTTAGAATCATCAGAAATAGCTGCACCAACACCACTTATCAAATCTTCATCTGTCAACGTCTAAAAGCTTAAGAACACATCCAATCAGCAACTGTCACAAAGAAATATAACTTGCGGAGCACCAAATCATGATCCATCTGAAATAAAGATACACAAGACCATCCCAAACAATATCCCAAAATCTCAGCTCAAGAACTAATCACACCGGAATATACCAGAGGAAATATTGAACTCTGCAAAGCACCAATACAGCAAAAACAAAACTACAAACCGAATCATAAGATCTTCCCAATCTGCACACGCCGGAGCAAATCATAGGAATATGTTGACATCAATGACAACAACATATCCTAGCAGCAGCAATGACCAAAAATCTCCAACAATCTCCCCCTTTGGCATTGATGGCAACATATGAATGTGAAAAACAATCAATGCAAAGAATGAAGATATCTCCGGTAAACTCCCCCTAAGATCAAGAATTGTTCACATGATCTCTCTCCCCCTTTGACAGCAATGCCAAAGATCTCAAAGCAGATAATCAAACTTACTTTCCCCCTTTGAATATCAAACATGAATCTCTCTCCCCTAAAATACATAACCAGACTACTCCACCAAAGGAGCAGCACCAACTCATCAATCTGAATAAAAGATAAGACTGTGAAGTCCATCGGATTGATGCAATTCAATGCATCTAGATCTCATCGGGAGGGGTGGATACCCCTAACTTGTTTCTCAAATAGACAAATGTATCTGCAAGCAAAGGCTTAGTGAAAATATCAGCTATTTGTTCCTTTGTAGATACATACTCCAGCTTCACCTTCTCTTCACTGACTTGCTCTCTCAAGTAATGATATTTGATTGACACATGCTTAGTCTTTTAATGTTGCACCAGATACTTTGACATGTTAATAGAACTCAAATTGTCACAGTAAATGCCAGTAGGCTCATCATAAATAACTTTGATATCCTTCAACATTTGCTTCATCCAAACTACCTAAGCGCAGTTACTAGTAGCAATAAATGTACTCAACTTCAACAGTAGATAAGGACATCGAATCGTGTTTCTTACTAGCCCATGAAACCAGTTTCCTACCCCAAAAGAATGATCCACCGGTAGTGCTCTTTCGGTCATCAATATCACCAGCCCAATCGGCATCAATGTAAGCACATAGCATGAAATCATCATTCATCGAATACCACAAGCCATAATCCACAGTTCCCTTCAGACATCTGAATATCCTTTTAACAGCAGTCACATGACTCTCTTTCGAATCAAATTGATATCTGGCAGCCATGCACACAACATGCATAATGTTCGGTCTAGTCTATGTAAGATATAGCAGTCCACCAACTATAGATCTGTACAAACTCTGATTAGCTTTCGAAGATTCATCATTCTTAGACAATTTACAGCCAATCACCATAGGAGTTCCAACTGGTTTGGAGTCATCTAACCCAAACTTCTTTAGCAAATCATTCACATACTTAGTTTGAGATATAAATATACCTTTTCCAGTCTGTGAAATCTACAAACCTAAGAAAAATTTCATCTCACCAATCATAGACATCTCAAATTATTTTTGCATATCACAGGCAAACTTCATGCTCAAGTCATCATTACCTCCAAATATAATATCATCAACAAAGACTTCAACAATCAAGATGTTATCATTCTCTATCTTAAAGTACAGATTAGTGTTAGCAGCACCTTTATTGAATCTCATTTTCAACAAATATTTATCTAGTCTAGCATACCAAGCTCTAGGGGCTTGCTTCAATCCATAAAGAGGATTATTCAGTTTACATACCATGTCTCCATCATCTGATAATGAAAATCCATCAGGTTTCTCAATGTACACTTCTTCCTCAAGATCACCATTCAAAAAGGTAGATTTGACATCCATCTGATATACTTTGAAATCTTTATAAGGAACATAAGCAAGCAATAGTCTAACAGGTTCAAGTCTGGCCACCAAAGCAAAAGTCTCCTCATAATAAATTCCTTCTTTCTGAGAATATCCTTTGCAAACCAGTCTAGCTTTATTTCTGACAACTTCACCGGCTTCATTCAATTTGTTCCTGAATACCCATTTAGTACCTATAACATTCTTATCCTTAGGTCTAGGCACAAGCTCCCATGTATTATTCTTTTCAATCTGATCTAATTCTTCTTCCATAGCTCTCATCCAATTTTTATATTTGAAAGCTTCAGCAACATCTTTAGGTTCAACTTTAGAAATAAAACATACTTCTTCAGCAGCTAACCTTCTTCTAGTCATCACACCTTTATTTTTATCATCGATAATATGGTTTTCATAATGATTCAGTCTTACATACCTTGGAGTCTTTTGATTGTTCTGATTTTGAGGTTCCTACACCTCTTCACCGGCAACAGAAACATTCGGGTTAATTGTCTCTACTGGATCATTCTACTTAGGTTCTTCAGTCTAAACAGGGGCTAAAATAACATGTTGTCCATCATCATAACCACATGCTCTAATCTCTTTCCCAAGGTTCTCATCCACCTTCACATTTGCTCTTTCTACTATCTTTCTTAGTCTCTAATTGTAGCACCGATAGGCTTTGCTCTTTGTAGAATATCCCAAGAAAATTCTTTTATGACTTCTAGCATCAAACTTTCCTATATCCTCATCTCTCTTGATATAACATTTGCTACCAAATACTCTTAAATATCTCACAATAGGAACATGACCAAACCATAGCTCATAAGGTGTCTTACCAATATCACCTTTAATATGAACTCTGTTGAATGTGTAAACAGCAGTGCTTATAGCTTCTCTCCAGTAAATCTTCAGAATATTCCCTTTAATCAGCATAGTCCTTGCAGCATCCAAGATAGTTATGTTCTTCCTTTCAACAACTCCATTCTGCTGAGGGGTTCTAGGAGCGGATAATTGTCTTCTAATTCCATGATTCTCATAGAATGAATTGAACTCACCAAAACAGAATTCTCCACCTCTGTCAAATCTCAAACATTTCACTTTCAATCCAGACTCAGTCTCAACCTTTGCTTTGAATATCTTGAACTTGACCAATGCTTCTGATTTCTCCTTCAAAAAGACAACCCACATCATCCTGGAACAATCATTAATTAGCAACATAAAATATCTATCACCCTGCACACTTCTAACATTTGTAGGTCCACATAGGTCAACATGCACAAGATCTACCAATCCTTCATATGTATACCGCTTGCTCTTAAAAGAAATTCTTGTTTGCTTACCCAACTGAACATTCCTTACATACCGGATTAGCAGGCTTAACAATCTTAGGCAAATCTCTAACAGCTTGTGTAGAACTAATCTTAATCATTGAATCAAAGTTAACATGACACATTCTCCTATGCCACAACCAACTTTCATCAATTTGAGCAATCAAACAACTTTTCTCACCAGCATTCAAATGAAAAATGATACCTTCAGTCTTAGTTCCATATGCAACCTCTATACCTGAGGCATTTAGGATTTTGCATTTTTCATTCTTGAATTGTAGATCATAACCTTTATAAACCATTTGTCCAACACTCAAAAGATTATGCTTCAAACCTTCAACATACAAGGCATCATCAGTGTTATGCTTACCATCAAAAGCAATAGAACCTCTCCCATGGATCACACTGGCTTTATCATCTCCAAATATTACTATTCCACCATCATACCTTTCCATACTCACAAATTTACTTTTATCACCGGTCATATGATGTGAACAACCACTGTCAATCGCCCATTCATCTTTCTCTTCAACTTTAGCAGCTAAAGCTTTCTCCTCAATAGTGCAGCTTGTGGAATCAACAGGTACCGATCCATCTTCTTTAATGGCAAAAATACAACTTCATCTCCTTCTGACTCTTCATCTGTAACTCCTTCATCAACAGCATAATAATAGTTCTTTTGATTCCTATACTTCTGGTTAGACTTGTAAGGCTTATCATACTTGTCATGCTTCTCATATCTATCATTCCTGTCATGCTTATCAAAATTACATGCATGTCATACTTAGCCATTCTCTTTGGGCATCTAGAAGCAAAATGTCCTATCTTATTGCAAGAGAAACATTTCAGAGGCAGTTTTCCATCATACTTACCAGCTCCTTTAGGCAATCTTCGAGCAATCAATGCTTCAAGCTCATCCAGCTCTCTTTCTTTCTCTTCCATCTCTCTTCTCTCTCTTTTATATCTGGATATTTTGCACTCATCAAGATCATACTTCTACTTTCCGGATACAGATGTTGATGCTCTGAATGTTGTCTCAGGCTTTCCATGTGACTCTCCAAATTTGCTTACTCAAATGCAGCAATCTTTACAACTAACATATCTCTTATCACTATAGTCACACTTTGGATCTCATCAATAGCAGCAACCTTATGTTTATAAGCAAGAGGCAAATATCTCAGCACCTTAGCAACAATTTCATCTTCTTCAAGGGTTCCACCGGCACATCTGATACCTAGGACAAGGTCATTCACCTTATCCATAAAGGAGTGTATGTTCTCATCTTCTCCCTGTTGGTGTTGGAAATAAGCCACACCCGGACCAATGATGGACTAGTCCAAGAGGGGCCAGTAGCTCAGTGGTAGAGAACTCCAGCAGCATATGGAAGGTCCTAGGTTCGAGTCCTAGTTGGTCCATGTCTCAACATGGTATCAGAGCCAGGTCCAAGCTAGGAGCCCCAAGCACACGAGAGGTGTGGCTTAAGGGGGGGTGTTGATGTTGGAAATAAGCCACACCCAGACCGACGATGGACTGGTCCAAGAGGGGCCAGTAGCTGAGTGGTAGAGCACTCCAGCAGCATATGGAAGGTCCTAGGTTCAAGTCCTAGTTGGTCCATGTCTCAACACTCCCATCTTCAGCATCTCATACTTCCCTTTCAAACTCTGAAACTTAGCAACTTTCACTTGTTTATCTCCTTCATACAGGATTTCAAGCTTCTCCCAGATCTCATGTGCAGTTCGGATACCAATTGTTAGTAGCAAAGAGGAGGAAAACTGGGAGTGGGGGGTGAATCAGTTTTCACCTGATCTACAAACTTAACTACAAAAATAGATCTGATAAACTGCAGCAATAATATAGATAAGAAAATTAATAGCACAACACACAACACCAAGATTTTGATGTGGAAAACTCGGTTAAGGGAAAAAACATGGTGGGAACCTACCCACAGTAAGATGATACTCTGCAATACTATGTGAAATATTACAATGGGGAATGCACATGCATTCAGGCACACTACCTAGAGCTCACTACTCAAATATAATGACCCGGAAGGCTACAACCCTCGGGGAAGTCTCACTGGCTTACAACAAGATTCGGACTACAATCCGGAAGAAATAAACTGAAAGAATAGCATCTCCAAATGCCTGATTATAGTTCCGGTTAAGCACAGTTGTCTGCTCAGCAACACCAAACTCTCCTCAATCACAACACCAAAGGATAAATCACTTGTTCGCACATACACCACTCTCTGATAATGCAGATACAACCTCACCTAAATTACATGAATATATCACCCATTTATATAATTTCATCAACCTTGATAACAAGGTCGGCTAAACCCCCAACTCACAATTACAAAATTACATCACACGATACATAAATCAACCACCAGACCAATATAATGGTTTACATGACATAACATGGACCTAATTCAAATTCCCAAACACTTAACTCCACCAAAAATCACACCAAGATCAACCGCAACTCACTACACCAGAAATACCGCATAACACAAAAATCATCACCGGTTCATAGAAACCATTAAAAGCTCGCAAAACGATCAAAGTGGATCATCAAAACAAATAGGACACGACTAGGAAACACCAGAAAGTATGTTAGAATCATCAGAAACAGCTGCACCAACACCACTTATCCAATCTTCATCTGTCAGCGTCTGAAAGCTCAAGAACACACCCAATCAGCAACTGTCAAGAAGAAAGATAAATTGCGGAGCACCAAATCACGATCCATCTGAAATGAAGATACACTAGACCATCCCAAACAATATCCCAAAATCTCAACTCAAGAACTGATCACACCAGAATATACCGGAGGAAATACTGAACTTTGCAAAGCACCAATACAACAAAAACAAAACTGCAAACCAAATCATAAGATCTTCCCACTCTGCACACACTAGAGCAAATCACAAGAATATGTTGACATCAATGACAACAACATATCCTAGTAGCAGCAATGACCAACAATATCCAACAATTATTGCACTTGACAACTTTTCAACAATATTGACATTATTTGAAAGCACTTTTGCAAGAAATGCAATTTCATGTTTTGATTGATTTGATGCTCGTTGGAATTGCAAGCAATCTTGAATTTTGACCTCTACACAAGATATATTTCGCAATTTCAATCCTCAATCATCATCAAAATCAAACCCTCATGTCTCCTCTAGGACAAGAAACTTCAAAACTATTGCCAAGCTAAAAACAACTAAGCTAAAACACCAAAGTTGCCAAGCAAAAAAAGTTGGGGGTCCCCATTTGCAATGGGGCAATGTATGAAAACGTCACAACAAGCCTCCTATCAAAAGTATATCTCTTCTTGATAATAATGAATTGATTATCATTCAATTTGTAGTTGATACAACATCGTTTCCTAAATTAGAGAAAAACTTTGTTAATGTAATCAATAGACTTGATAAATATTGCATTACCTCGAGATTTTATATTTCTAATAATAAATTAATTATATTAAGTTATCATAATTTTACTCTTAAAAGCTTTAACCAATGTAGTTGAAAGTGGGATGACCAAAATAAGACTAAGATATTTGAAGAACCCCTTTGTTGTTCATCCCTCCTCCCTTAAAGATATGAACATGCATTTAAAATTTTGAAAGAAAAAAAATCCAAAAAATGTATAAAGTACACATTCTTTCATTCCCTAACATATTACAAGTTCGTAAAAAAAAAATATCTTCTCAGCCAATACTATTGCCTCTACTTGTCTCTTAAGAGCTGTCAAGTTAATAATCTAAAACATCTAAGTATTATCCCAGCAACTAAGTGGATCTTAAAGTCTTTAGCAAGATCTAAGCCTTACAAGGTTCTAATCTGAAATAACATCTCACTTAAACCATCTAGGCTTGTAGTGTTTCTTAGTATATAGAGAGCTTGGGATTCCATAAGACACCTAATTTCTAGGTGAGTTTTTTTTTAAGGAATGGAATCATACCAACATTAGGCCTATCTGATGGAACTTAAATTGGAAGAATGCACCTCTCTCTATTACAAGGATAGAAGAATAGATATCTCTCCATTACAAGTATTTTCTAATAAACTATGGGCACCTTAAAGTATAAAAGATTTTGAAGATACATTCAATTATGGTAAATTGATTGGATGTGATGATATACAAGCTAGATATTCGATCCCAAACTCTTAAGAAAAAACAAACAATTTATATTCTTAGCATAGACTTATACAATGTTAAAAGTTCTAGCCAAAATAAGCTTCAATACTGAAATCTTGGCCTATATAAGATGGACTGGTGGCCCGTCTCTATCCAAGATTTTCCCTACTAGGAGATACCGTATGCTGTCTTACATTGAGGAAGCTTTTTCTATCTCCAAGTGTAACTGAAATGTCAAGTTTCAGATGATTGATTGTTTTGAAAACAGATGGCTCTCGAGTCTATCCTCTGTTATGTTAGACATGTTCCTTATGTGTGTCAATTCTATAACGCTCTTGAATCTTTTGAACATTTGTTTTTTTTAACTCTCAAGATGCTAAAAACTAATAGTCCATGATTTCTATTGATATTTTGAGATAGAATAAAAAAAATATAGTCCATGATTTCTATTGATATCTTGAGATAGAATAATAAATGTAATATTACTTGGCAAGAAATTCTATTTTGTTTTGTGAAGAAATTTGATAAAGACCTAAATAAGTCTTGGCTTACGTTATCATTCAAAACCCTTCAGCATATAAGAAAACCTAGGAGCTTGCAAAAGTGTTTCATAGGAGCTTGCTATGAATTCATTTCTCCATTATTGTACAGCTTGCAATGGTTTTTCAAAATAGAATTTATACATAATAAACAATGGCATTATGGTGATCTTTAAATCAGCAATAAAAGGGGAATTGTGGTAAGATATTGAAAGATATTCATATTGATGAAAATGATAGGTGAAAAATATTTTTAAGTTAAATGTATTTACGAATTGAATTTCCTAGATTTCATTGTTGACAGCTCAAGAACTATTTTCCAAAAAAGAAAGGATGATGCAGAGTTTAAGCTCGATCTTCAATTCAACCAAGAAACTCAAGATGCGTTGCTATGTTATAGGTTGTAATAAAAAGGAAAATGCAATATTAGCAATAACAACGATATTTGTTGGATATATAATTGTTTAAATAAGTTACATATAGTTAGTAATGGTTATATCAATTACGGTGCTATATAGTTTAATAATGGTTATGTTAACTAATCCAATATGGTTTTTGTGAGATTTTGCCAAGATCAAGGGCACAATGAAAAGCACACAAAAGAGAGACAATAGTTTGACAAGAACAAATTGTATTCTCATCAATATGCAAAAGTGATCCACTGGATTAACCAATACAATGAATATGGGTCTACTTATATAGGCAAGGCCAAATGGATATGTGAGCACACAATCATGACATGTGGCCCAACAAGAAACAAGGGTAGGTAAGAAAATGTAGGGGTAGGTAGGAGAAATAATATAATATTCCACAAGAGGTGGATCACCCACCGAATGTGGAATGTAACAACAAGATAAGACCACAAAAGATGGAATATCTCCTACAAGCATCATCCCTATGTGCAAACTTCCCTAAGTGTCTCATATCCAAACTATGATGAGATGCATTATCCTAAGTCAACTTAAGTAAAGTGTAATTATATCCTATAAGAATAAATAATTACACCAACACCACCCCTTAAGTGCAACTTAGGGGAATTAAGACTCAAGTAAACAATGCAAGATGGGTCACGGCTGCGAGGCCATGATAGTAGCCATGTACAATATGCAAATGCAAGCAAACCTATGCAATGCAATCTCTCACAAACGGAGAAAGGGAGAAAACCCAGTGGGAAAAAACTACCCCCCAAAATAGAGATATATGTACAAAGAGACCCTCAAAGAAGAAGGACAAAACCTCAAGGAGGAAAAATTCCCCCCCCCCCCCCCCCAAATGAAACATCCTGCACCTCCAAGAGAGTTCGCAACTGCTGGTACTTACTCTTAGTGAAGGGTTTGGTGAATATGTCTGCAATCTGCTCCGTTGTAGGACAATACTGCAAGTCAATGACCTACTCCTGAATCATCTCCCGAATGTAGTGCATATGAATCTCAATGTGTTTGGTTAACTGATGTTGAACCGGATTCCTCGAGATTGCAATAGCGCTCTGATTGTCACAATGCAGAACTGTTGGTCGTGGAGTGGAGAAACCAAACTCTGTGAGAATATGTTGAAGCCAAATAGCCTCAGTCGTTGCGTTAACAGCCCCGCGATACTCAGCCTCAGTCGAAGAGAGAGCAATAGCAAGTTGCTTCTTGCTCTACCAACAAATGGGGCCTGAACCAAGATGGAAGTTGTAACCGGAAGTAGTCTTACGATCATCAAGATCGCCAGCCCAATTGGAGTCTGTGTATCCAACGAAGCGAAGTCATGTGCCTGCTGCATAGTGAATCTCATAATGATGTGTACCCTGGATGTAGTGTAAGATGCATTTGGTTGCTTTCCAATGAAGCTCATGTGGTTCCTGCATAAAGTGGGAAACCATGCCAACCGCAAATGAAATGTCAGGGCATGTGTGAGTCAAGTAGATGAGACTACCCACAAGCTAACGATACAATATGGCATCAATTAGTGGAGAAGAGCACTTAGCCTCAAGCTTGACTCTTGAAAGAAAAGGAGTTGATGCAGGCTTCCAATCAGCCATACGAAAGCGTGCAAGTAGATCAAGAGCATACTTGGGCTGCGAAAGTGTGATCTCGGAAGGTGACTATGAAATCTGTATCCCAAGAAAGTAGTGCAAAAAACCCAAGTCAGTCATAGCAAATTTGTCGTGCAAAGAAGATTTGACACTGCTAATGATGGATGAGGTGCTCCTTGTAATGATCAAGTCATCAACATAGAGCATAAGTATCAAGTGTGAGTCATCCTGTCACAAAATGTAGACATTCGGATCAGAATGACACCTGGTGAACCCTGCTGAGAGAAGGAAGGATTCCATCTTGGCGTACCAATCCCTAAGGGTCTGCTTAGGGCCATAGATAGATTTCCTCAGTCGACAAACCAATGAAGAATCCTGGATGAAATCCTATGGTTGCTCCATATATATCTCCTGATCAAGATCCCCATGAAGAAAAGCACTCTTCACATCCATCTAATGGACAGCCCAACCATGAGTTGCGGCAATAGCAAGTGTCAAGCAAATGGAGTTTATCTTGGCTACAGGCGCAAAGGTCTCGGTATAGTCAACACTTGGAACCTGTGAGAAACCTTTCGCAACAAATCGAGCCTTATACTTATCCACACTACCATCCACTGCAAACTTGGTCTGATAGATCCACTTGCATCGAACCATCTTTCTTCCCTTAGGGAGAGGGACTAACTCCCAAGTGTTGTTCCTCATCAAGGAACTATACTCTTCCTCCATAGCTTGGTCCCACTTGAGAACCCCTGATGCTTCCTGAAATGTTTGTGGATTGGAAGCAGTAGCAATGTATGCATGTGGAAGGTCCTGATGTTGTGATCGAGTCCTCCGTGTATCTAAAGGATCCCCAACAAGAGAACCCGCTGACTCAAGTGTTTGTCGAGCCCAACAAGGTATAGGTGGAGGTGGAGGACAAGGCTCCTCAATTGTTAGTGGACCCTGCGGAGGTGTAACCCTGCGAGTCGGAGTTGAAGGACTCTCATCATCTAAATCACTCTCATCACTATCCACAATGGAGGAAGGAGGAGGAGGAATTGAGGCTAAGCTAGGAGAGTTTTCCTCAAAATGAACACTCCTCTCAATAAACACCTCATGTGTCTTTGGATCCATCAATCGATATGCCTTAACACCCTCGGGATATCCAACAAAAATACAAGGCCTACTCTGAGGTTTCAATGCCTTGTGTTTCTGCGGAGGAATGCAAGCCCACGCTGGACACCCAAAGACTCTGAAATGTCTCACAATCAATTTCCTACCAACCCAAGCCTCGAAAGGAGTGATACCCATCAAAGCTTTGTGAGGAACCCGATTTTGGATGTGTGTGGCACAACTAATAACCTCTGCCCAAAAGGCGAGATCAAGAGAACGTGCATGTATCATACAACTAGCCATCTCCTTGAGAGTTCTTTTCTTTCTTTCTATGACTCCATTCTGTTGTGGAAAGTAGGCAACTGAATGCTGAAGATCAATCCCATCAAATGTACAAAAATCCTCAAGTCTTTTGTTTACATATTCCCTTCCATTATCTGTGTGAAGGATCTTGACCACTTTCCCTGATTGCTTCTCCACATGAGCCTTGAAGGCTAAAAATTTGTCAAACACTTCACTCTTATGAACAAGAAAATAGACCCAAGTGAAGCGGGAGTAGTCATCGATGAAGGTGAGGACATAGCAGGCCCTACTAAATGAAAGTGATGGAAATGGACCTGCTACATCATTGTGAACAAGTTGAAGAACTTCCAAAGCTCTCCAAGCTTTCCCCTTATCAAACTTCTCTTCGGGATTCTTGCCCATGGAACATCCTGAACATACACCCTTTGAAAAAATAATTCGAGGTAGACTTGTGACCATGTCTTTAGTGCTAAGCTGCTGAAGATAGCGGTAGTTGAGGTGACCAAACCACTCATGCCATAACTTACTTTCTGAATTTAAATGAGCAAGCAAGGCCATAGAAAGAGATCTTGGCACAAAGTGGGAGAATGAATAAAGCCTTGAATTGTCATTGACTTGTCCCATTGCTACCAAGGCATCATTATCAAGTTCTTTTACCACAACTGAATCAGGTGTAAACTCAACCTTTTTCCCATTCCCATAGTGAGTGACTTGGTAGATAGAGAGAAGATTGGTAGACAAGTTAGGAACATAAAGAACATTCTCAAATGTTTCATCATCCATGGCAACTGAACATTTCCCTTCTACCTCAACTTGTGTATCATCACCTATGTAAATGTGAGGTACCTTAGATGGCTCCAATGAAGAAAATTGCTCATTTATAGAACCCATGTGATAAGAGGCACCTGAGTCAAGTATCCACTGTTGTGAAGAACCTGTTGTAGCCACAAATGTTTGCCCTTTCCCCTTAGACTATGAGGAAGTGTAAGGAGATGATTCCTTTTTGTTGTAGTCGGATGGCAAATTGATGTTGTTCTTCTTAAAGAGATTTGTCAACTCATCAACTTGCTTAGTGTGGCATCGATGCTCATCATGACCATACTTCTTGCAATAAGCACAAGTTGGTTTTTCCTTCTTAGGTGTATTCCCCTTCTTGGAAGAGGATGAAAAATCGCCTTGTGATGGAGAGGATGATTGTCCTTTTTCCTGTTGTGGCTTTCACTTAGATTGCTTATTCTTCTTATTGGAATCTTTGCCTTGACTCCCTTAATTCTCTTGATTAGCCACCGAAGCCTTGGACTTTGAAGACTTGAAAATCCCCATGTTCAACAACTTAGATTGTTCCAGCATCAACATTTATGTGAAAGCATCAAATGTAGGCATAGTGTAAGAACTCCCCACTATCAAGCGATGGGTTTGGAAGCTAGAAACAAATGTTGCATATTCAGATGGAAGCTTGTCCAACAAGTTGAATATCAATTGAGCATTTTTTTGTCAATACCACAATCCTTAAGCTTTGCTCTTAACTCATTTGCCTTGGTGACATAATCTTGGATTGTATCAAAACTCTTGGGATCCAAGTTGGTGAGCTCATTGTCAATCTTGTAGCCTCTGATTTTATCAACTTGACCATACAATTTCTGAAAATATCTCAAGTCTCTTTGATTGTAGTACACTTCTCTATGTGAAAAATGAGGTCATCTAATACATATTTCCACAAAGTTCCAAGAGCCATGCAATTTTTAGTGAGTCATTCTAATTGAGCATTAGGATCAACCTTAGTATTTGCTGGTGGTGTTATTGTTCCATCTATGTAATGCGTGAGTCTTTTTTCCATTAGTTTGCTCCATGCTTTTATTTTCCAAGATACATAGTTATGTGGAGTTAAAGATGGAAATTTATGAGGACCCATAGTAGCAAAAATAAAAGAGCACAAGAAAAGAGAGGCACAATCACACAAGACACCCCCCCAAATTCACTCAATCAAAGAACCTCCCCCCAAATGATGATTTGACACTTTATACTTAGTGTGTGTACAATATGCCACTTGCAAAAAATGGCAAAGTGGACTTTTGATTTCAACTTTACAACCGCCTCAAATAAGCCAAAAGAGACTCAAACTGATAATGCAAGAAATCTAAACTAAGATCCAAGTAAATTACAAGTACCAAGTAGGCCAAAAATGACCAATTTTTGAAAGTACAATATCCACTCAAAATCACTGCAAACTGATGACAGATTATGAAAGTAGACGAAAAATTATACACTTTCAAAAAAACCAGTACCTGAAAAGGAAGTCGTATGAACCCAATCGAAACCTTTGAAGTTGCAAAATTGAAGATTGGACAGGTACAACTGCGAAAATCTGAAATTTTTGAAAAACTTGGCCACCGGAATCAGAAAATAACCACACCACTACAAAGAGCGGGAAAAATTAACCCAATTCAAAAAACATTGCACCCAAAAAGGAGCAAAATATGGGTTTTCAAAGTTGACCCAAAAAATCAAACTGCTCAATGGTGAGGGGTCTAAAATTTTCAAAAAAGTGTTGACGCAGGCTTCACTATGTTAAATTTGACGATCGTACGACCGTCAAAAAATCGTCACAACCCCTTTGCTGATCATATGGATAGGATGACATGACAGGCTGACAGATCTGTTGACTGTGTAGTATGTATTGTACAGTCACTTACATGTTTGTTGACTGGGCGTTGCTGATGTGGCCAGTGACGTGGTCGATCGGTAGGGCCTGTGTGGCGACGAGATGGCAGGGCCTGCGTGGTGGTCGCAAGAGGTTAACGGAGTCAGAGCGACTGTCGGAGGTCATCAAAGTCGGAGCTGACGGCGATGGTCGTCGAAGCCGAAGGACGATTGGCGGGGGTTGGCGAAAGCTGTGGGCCAGCGGCAAGTACGGTTCACGACGGGAGAATAGGCAGTGCACAGTACACAGCAACTCCCTATAGACTGTGCAAGGTACAAGGGGTGGGGTAACCGTACCCCCCCGAATATAAAATAAAATTTATACAATAGTTTTTCGATGCCCCTACAAAAAATTATTCTACGATTTAATAAATAATGAAATTAAAAAAAACGATATATATATATATATATATATATAATCAAAATCGTACAACGCAATGGTAAAGTCGAAAATGCTCTAAAACGCCTCAAAAAAGAGTTGCACCTCAAATCCGAAATTAGAAATCTTCCAAGATATCTCCCAAAACCAATCAATGAAGCTCCAATGGCTCTTATATCATGTGAGATTTTGCCAAAATCAAAGGCACAATTAAAAGCACACAAAAAAAAGACAATAATTTGACAAGAACAAACTATATTCTCATCAATATGCAAAAATGATCCACTGGATTAACCAATGCAATAAATATGAGCATGCTTATATAGGCAAAGCCAAATGGATATGTGAGCACACAATCATGACATGTGGCCCAATGAAAAACAAGGGTAGGTAAGAAAATGTATAGGTAGGTAGAAGAAATAATATATTATTCCACAAGAGGTGGATCACCCACCGAACGAAGAATGTAACAATAAGATAAAACCACAAAAAATGGAATATCTCCTACAAGCATCATCCCTATGTGCACACTTCCCTAAATGTCTCATATCCAAACTACGATGAGATGCATTATCCTAAGTCAACTTAAGTAAAGTGTAATTATATCCTATAAGAATAAATAATTACACCAACAGTTTGAAAGATAGTGGCCGTGAACCACCTGGGGTTATATTGATGTCCTACTTTGTTTTGTTTCATTAGATATACGGTCTATACTGGTCTGATAGGCCCAACTATATTGTAGACTTTCTATTAGATTATTTCCATTATAAAAAAAGTGTTGCCGTGTAGCATTTTCCAACTATGCCCACTTAAACTGAATTGTTGGCTGCTTGAGATCCGACAAGAGGGCCATCTTTAGAAACAAATGAAGTGTTGAAGAATTTCATGCAAAATACAAAACCGAGAGAATGCAAAGAGAAAAAGATTGATTCATGACGAGAATTTACCAATCCCATTGCATCACAAATTCAACTGAATGCCTGCTAACGCTTAAAAACTACAAATACAATAATAATACTAACCAGCTTAAAAGATATTATACAGTCAGAGATTCCATATCTGTGGAATAATATTGAAATTCCTCTTCATGCACCAAATCCAATTAAGATAAACTGCATGACATAAAAGAACAGTATACAACTGACAAAAAAATAAAAGAATAAGATACAAACCTCACTCCTTGTGGCCTTATTTTCTACACTAGTACTTTAAATGTATCTGGCTCATTATCAGAGAGATCAGGACAAGTGAGCTAAACAAATCCTAGAATATCGATGCAGTGGTGTAAGAATCTTACAGATACAGTAACAGATGTGAGTCGCACTATTCTTGAAAATGCATACAATGACAATGGAACAAACAAATTGGTTTACAAAAATTTCCCACCTTGACATGCTTCCAAATTAATATAGATTTGCCTTGGATATAACCAAACACACAGAACTACTAGCTTGCTGTAAGGTATAGTATGTGTTTTGGTTCACATTATTCTCAGAAATGCATCCAATTACAAAGGAACAAATAAATTTTATTTACAATAATTTCCCACCTTATTTTCCTATCCTCATGCAAACATGTTTCAAAATTGCTGTAGATTTGGACGGATTTTATGGGGTATAACCCGAGGTACAAGCAGCACAAGTAGCTTTCTGTAAAATAGGGTGTACTTATTTATAAAAGACAAACCATGAATTTTGCTTCCACAAGTTCCATTGACTCGCATCTACAAAACTATACATTCCAATTAAACAAAGCATTGCGAGGACTGTTGCAAACATATACTATTTGGAGTTTTGTCAGTCTCTAAACTCCTGAAGTAAATATTGCCAAATAAGGTAGGAACATCATTGCAGATGCCAACTTTTTAAAAAGTAGTGGGGAACATCATTGCAGATGCCAACTTTTTAAAAAGTAGTGGGGTTCTGATATGTATTCCCACGATTTTTCTTGTCATTCAGGTTTACTTTGATACCAGGCTGGATGAACATCCAGTGAACCAAATAAACATTATTGATGAAACTGTAGGCTGTTTTGTTTTGCAATGTTATAATTTAGATGTTTATTCTAAAACATGAAGAAATAAAAAATTACATAGTTCACTTTAGTTTATTAATTAAAAGCCTTCAGATATTAACATGGAGATATGTTTGATACAGAGCCTTCCATATGGTTCAAAAGGCAAATTAGACCAAAATTTATTATTTAAAAAAAAAAGCATTATACAGATCAATAACTTCTGCTCATCAAAACGAACATTATTTACCTTTCTGCTTCAAATTATAACTCCACAAAAATACATTTACAGCATGGAAAATAGCTGCCATTCAAATAATTTTGCTAGCATCATCAGTACAGATAATGTAATCCTTTCAAATGAAACACACAACTGCAGATTGCCACAGATATGTATGAAAAATAAATAACAGAATATGAATGGCATGGCCTTCCACATTTTAATTTCCAATTATGTTCAAAGCAAGGAATCATGAAGATGGGATGGCCTTTAAACTGCAAATAAAGCAAGGAAGCTGCCGAAAGATTGCAGAAGAATTGGACGCGGGCAATCATGTATGATATGCAGATGATCCACCTCCTGATACTCCACCCACAAACGTGTTTACATATGTAGCCTGATTGCTGTGTGAGGGCATAGAGAATGCAGCAGCAACATTAGGAGCCTGCCCGCCCTGCAGTGGCATGCCAAAATTCGCATGGTTTTCATGAGGTGATGCATTCTTTAAAGGGGGAGGGCCGGGAAAAAATGTAGAGTATGGTGGCACAGGCAAGGAAGTCTGTCGCGGAGTTGCATCTAAAGGAGGTTGGGGTGTTACAGGAGAGGAATTATATATTTGATTTGGTATAGATCCAGGCATGGGTGAACTTGCCACTTGCGATGCAGGATGCAACTGTTCAAACTCCCAATTTTGAACTGGTCGAGGACCCAAGACACCCGGTTGTGGTGGTGGATGCACACCTGACACAAGCTGATTTCCTGAATATACAGGCATTGCAGATGATACCTGTCCAACAATACCAGCAGGAAGAACTGAAGGTTGCTGACCGAAAACTGGAGGTTGGTTTTGTAAAATACCAACTTGTGGAAGTGTGTAGTCTCTGCTACGGTCGTTATTACCCTGTATATAAGATTGTGAGATACTGACAAAAACAATCCAGAATCATAAGTAGCTGATTTTAAGCACAAAGAATGTCATACAATTCATAACAAAGCTTGATCCTTAAAATACCATAAAGAAAAGATTGTCACCTTCACATTGAGGTCTCTGTGGCGAGAATAAGAAAGATGGAGCTTGCAGTAGCCTCCATCATAGATGCAATGTCCTTCTAATGCTTCTTTTGCAATCACTGCAGTCGGCACATCTGACATACAAATGGTAAAATTAGTCTGACCTGATAAGAGTAGAACTGTGCATAATTGGACTACAAATAAAGGTTTAGTCATATAGTATATTAATTGCGTATATATCAATGCAAAAGTGCACATTTTAGTTAATAAACATTTGATCAGTTGGAAATGAGGAAGTTAACATTGCCTCCACAGAGAAAACAAAACAATGACACTTTTCTGCTTTAAGAAGTCCACTAAGTTGCCAATATGGTTTGGGTTTCCCAAAGAGGTAATTTTGTTTTCTCAAGTTCCGTAAAGTTATTTTAGTTTTAATAACCTTGATAGCAAAAAAAACCTGTGGTGTAAATATGCTTCTTTGTTGGTGTTCTAAACATTTAAGTCACATGATAGAAGGCCTCTTCCACTTTATATTCCTCATGTTGTCTAATTTACATTGTCTTGGCTGACTTCTATGATTAAACCATGCAATTTTGATCATTCTGCCCTCCCAAGCGTGATTTAATAACCTCTGCTAGTAACAAACAGCTATTTGCACAATTCCATCTGCTCTACCACTAACTTAAAATGCTAATGTCTTTAAAGTTGATTTATGGCAGGGTACTTAATGAAAGCTTTAAATCTTTAAAAATCTTTATATTTTATGGTTTTCTCAATTTGCAGGGTCTGAGCGGTGAGTCCAAGTCGTGTAACAATGATGAATACCATCAATAGTCATGTTCCAAGTATCAGAAATGGAACTGGTTCACTAATTAAGGCCAATGACTTGGGTCCACTGTGGATTGAAAACTTACGAAACATCCACTAGAAATCAAGTTATAACATTAAAAAAAGGAAAAAATAGATGAACCTTCAACAGATCAAAAAGAAAAAGAAGAACACTCACCCTCATTAAAAACTAGGTAATTTTTCTTTTCTTTTCCCTCCATGTTCCTGTTGGTTTTGTTTCTAATGAGTTTTAAATTTTTAATAGATTCCCACAAAAATAATACTCAGATTACGTATAATAAATATTATGAGTAATTTCTTAATTGATTTGAATGTGCTAAATTGCTTACCTATATCTAAGTTATAGTCAAAGCTCACTGATCAAAACAAAAATTAAAATTCTTAAAGCCAGTTTCTAGAGTTCCTACCTTCAGCAGTACTAGCTATAGCTTTTAATTATTCCAAAGTTCAGCATTAAAAAATTGTTGGTTAATTAATTGATAAAACAATAAACAAGCTAACAACAAATATAACAAACAAAAAAATAGATTGGGGTATAGTTATGTGGCACAAATACACAATACAAATCAACTAAGCTTGTAAAGAACAACATTGTACCCCATCCATTACAGCTAAACCTAAAACATTCAAAAACTAACATTGTAAAAGCGATAATTTATTACAACACCTGCATACTGTATCAAAGCTTGAGTTCCTGCATTCTTCTCAAATATTGCAATCTTCTGAACTGTGCCAAATGCAGAAAAAACCTGTTTCCCAGATTGTCACATCAATGATTATCAAAAAACCAGTACATTTCAAACTTGTCAAGGGAACATTCAAATTGTAGGCTTTATTCATACCATGTGCAGAATATCAACATTCACTGCATATAGCATGTTCTCAAAGGCTGCAAGAAGCACATTACTTTCTGGCTCTCTTCTTTGTCCGTCAGGACCTATGCCAAACTGCATGGTACAAGTCCATCAGAAAAAGCATTGACAAGGAACTTCTACTTACAAACAAATATCATGATATGCTTCTCTGATCACGTATAAGATGATATAACAAGCTCACCTGCCCAGTTCCATCTATAGCAGAAGGGGCAACAGGTAAATTTGGATTTGTGTAGTCCCTACACAACAAATGAAATGAACCATAATTATAAAGAATGACTGTTAAAAGAAAATTGTTCATTATAAAAACATCATTACAAATAGAAAAATCAGTTTCAGAAAGCATGAAAACAGAATAAAATTTAAGGCAAAGGAAACACAGAAATTGGAAGGAAAGCTGAGAAGTTTGATTCTTTCATAAAATTTCAGTTTTTTTTTGTGTGGGGGGGTGGGGACTATAACTTCTACAAGTAATATGAACTCATCGTGCATTCACTGTAAGATCATAAAATTGATACAATGCATAGCTTAATGTATCTAAATTCTTGCGATAATGTGATAAGGACTTGTCACCATGTCAAGTAACTGGCAAAATCCATGATAAAATATATCAAATCTTTGGGATAATACATGTGAAGCCATGCTATGGCAAAGAACTAGTGAACAGAGGCTGCAGATTTTGTCAGCAGTCAAGAATCTACAAAAATTCAAACCAAAAAACAAATTTAAAAGAGTGAAGTTGACTGATGATGTATATACGAGTCATACAGTTCAAAACATTCTGACTTTATGGTAACATTGAATAACAATTACCAGAGTGTATGTTATATTGTTAAAATGAGAATTGCAATTCCAATTATTTCAACTTTTCATTGATATAATGTGTTAAATCAATTAATATGCTAATTAAATTATAATAATTAAGTATTATTATACTGATTACAATATAATTATATTTATGTTGATTTATTAAATATATTCAATTATTTAATATAAATATATATATTAATTACATTATTCATATTTAGTATACTCGTATTAATGAATCTACAACTATCATGTTTGAAATCTATTCTCTAATTGTTCCAAGGAATCCACGACAAAAATAATTTCACAATATTTTATTATGGCCACACAATTGATTGTCCTGGGAACCTTTAGTATGCTTATTGATGAACATGACTAGAAAACTGTCAATGTATGATCAAAATAATATTCACTAGGCACAGAATTCTTGTTTCCTTCTTCCATGGATCTGTTTTATGCTTGAACCATTGCATTTAAGTTGGCAAGTGGCAAGTCAATTCTGTATGCTTGGAGATCAAGCTTTACCCAAACAAGTTGTGGTGTGCTAATATTTGAAACGGTAGATCCAATGGGCCTTTTTGACATCGAAATAACTTTTATAAACTTATCATACTTTCCAATTCAAGGCTTTATTATTAATCTTTGAGATTGGAAATTGTACATTTGAGCTCTCCATATTCAGGAGAATCATGAATAATATGTTGTAAAATTTCATTTCATGAGAACAGGTTGAAGCAACTACAAATCAAATATCTCAAAAAATATAATTTATCATGAGTTCATGAATGATGTCACCAAAGCCTACAAAATAAACTTCAGATTTTTACATAGACTAATCAACGGAAGACTGTACAAGCTAAAGCCTAAAATTTGCTTGGTCATTTGGCATATAATACTTTTGGATTGGTTATTTTCACTTTTATTAGTAAGAAATGTGCAATCACAGTATGTTAACAAAGTACATGAACATCAACTCTCTTGTAGGTATAATAAAAGCTAAAAAAGCACTTTTCCCAGGGATCAAAATGTGGCACCTGGACAATGCCTTATAGCACACATGCTTACATAACAATGATTGTTTGTTTGTTTTTATATGGATAGCAATGTTTGTGTTTGTATCGTGATAATTCTCAATTTAAGTAAGGTTAGAATAAGAGGTAAAATATATTAGCCAATCAGATTGCTAATAATTCATTTTTAAAACATTTTCAGTTAAAAGGTTTGCAACTTAACTTTGCAAAAGATAAGCATTTAATTTGGGTAGAAAAAATTCTAGCATATGATTTGTTGGCAGATACAAAAAAAAATACTGAATTAAGAAATCCTACATGCAAATAGTATTTTCAGAAAGGCAAGTACTAATAATGGGTCCCAGGATATAACCCTTTGTTTTACTACTAGGAATATTTCTGATACAACAAAAATCACATATATGGAACAATTCAAAAGAGGAGAACTGTCACATCCCCTTTCTCTATAATTCATCTGATGGACCAAAATGCCCATTTCCTGACTCCAACACTTCTCCTAATACCATTTTGTGTATATGCTCTACCGCATTATCCCCCATGGTCTGCTTATGACCCCCAAAGTTTCAAGTATACTAATTTAGAGTTCGAGGGATTCTGAAGGAACAATGGATCACTATACTCATTTTCACTCGTACTACTCATAATTTATAGATGAGGGTCTAGTGGTAAAAACAGGGTCTCAAAACATAAGACTTTGAGGGCTTTAATGTGATGGTCATCGATGGCTTCTCCATTCAATGCACCAACGGCTTTAATATGATAGCCATCAATTGCTTCTCCATTCAATGCACCAAAGCAACCTCCCAACTGAACCTTACTCTGTTAGAGCATCTTTACCTGTTAGTGACTTTTTACGACTAGTTATTCTTTTTTGCTTAAGTTCACTTTAGGAGTGCTTATTTTAGTCGTGCACCTAGTTTAGCTTTCTAGTTTATAGCTAGAATTGAGCTTTATTTAGCTCCTCATGCTTGCACTTTAGTTCTCCTAAATTAAGCTATGTGCTTTCTTTATAAGCACTTCATTGTACAATTGTAACTCATTCTCTATTCTTTGTTTTTGAATAATAAGGCATTCATTTGTGCAGCTCTCGTTTGTGGAAGGTGTTTTGTTTGTCGTTTGATCTTGCAGGCTTGAGTTGCAAAATTCAACATACTCTAGGGGGGTATGATACAAAGAATGACTTCTATCTTGTCACTATTGGAGACATATAATTTTGGGAATTTGATGACTCCACTCATTGGGAGAAATCATACAGAATTTATAGATCATGGAACTAAAGTTCCAATCCAAAGGAATGGTGACAGTACTACGGGGAATGACAAATGGAACACCATGGATTGTATTAGGAAAAAATATGTAAAGAATTGTTAGCCATAGCCAAGTAGATTTGGCAGTGCAATTTTTGGTGTCAATCACAAACTATTTCCAAAGAAAAGGAGCATACCACACAAGTAGAAGGTCTTGGACAAGCACTACAAGATTTTCAGCAACATCCCTCCTTGGAGGCTGCCTAACAAAGGCTTTGAGCATATTTTTGATTTAGGAAGGCTCTAAGCCTATCATAACCACCCCTTCCTGCCAGCCCACTGCAATAAAGGAACTGTTGGAGATGGGACGCATTTGACCCAACTTGAGCCCTTCTGCTTCCTTTGTAGTCCTTGTGAAGAAGAAGGATGGCACGATGAGAATGTGCATTGACTACAGAGCACTAAACAAGAATACCATCAAAAATCAATACTCAATTCTCAAGATCGATAAATTGATTGATGAACTCCATCAGGCGGTATATTAGGGTTTGCTATTATTTGTGTGAACATAATGAGAAATTCTTGGGTTTGCTAGAGTTGATGTAGAATCAAATAGGTTTTGTCATTAAGGATAAACTAATTAAGTTTAATGCATAAAATGAGTCATTAATGCTACCGTGTTTACATTAGTATAGTTAAGGGTTTATAAGGCTTTGATTTTAATTATTTAAGGGCTGGAATTTAAATAACCAAAATATTTGCAGAACTACTTGTCTGGGACATTATAGATAAAATAAGTAAACATTCTGCCACATGAATTCTGTAATTTTAAAGTCTAGACTCCATAACCGAGGAGTCATTAAGTTGAAAAGACTTTTCTTTCAATAAAGGTTTATGTTATTTTGTGAAAATGTTTGTTGATACATGTAAATTTCTCTGAAAAAGATAAAAAATCCATAATATCTTTTCTTTGAAGCGAATAAGAAGTCAACATGATTATATTATTTCAAATTTTCATGAACCTGTTTGTACATATATATTGATTCTAGGGCAACAATTTTAAGAAAAGGTAATTTCTGAGCTTTTCCCATCACGCATGTGAAAGTCACAATTAGTTCCTGTGTAAGATGCTACAATTTGAGATTTATGTCAGCATAAACAGAAATGACACAATTCTGCTATGACATATTAGCATATCTGGTGCAGTTGAACAGAGAACATTCCTAGGACAAGTAATTTCAGTGCCACGGTGCCGCATCAATTCTGTAAACATAGAATCTAATGAAGGATCAGAGTTAAGTTATAAAGACTTTCCGTAAAACAAAGGTTTTTACTATTGTTGTGAACATGTTTGTAAATTCGTACACATTTCTCCCACAAAATCCATACAAATTTTTTCTATCAAGGGAATCAGAAATCAACATATTTATCTTATTTTCAAGACATGTTTGTGCATGCATATTGAATAAAATGCAGAACTACGAGGACTCCAAAAAGGTGATTTCTGAATTTCCATATCAAAATTCATGTGGCTAATACCTGCTTCGGTGACTCTGGAATTTGACATTCAAATCAGTATGTGCAGAAAATGACATGCGCAAGTGACAAGGGCCCACATGCTCTGCTAGCAAATACCTAGAATTATTACAGCAGAAAGTTAGCTACCTGTTCATAAGAAAAAACAAGTATAATTTGACAATGACGATTATTTGTTTCAACTGATGTACAGTATGCATATCATTCAGATTCAATCTCAAATACCTAGAATTATTACAGCAGAAAGTTAGCTACATGTTCATAAGAAAAAACAAGATTAATTTGACAACGACGATTATTTATTTCAGCTGATGCACAGTATGCATATCATTCAGATTCAATCTATATTATATCAACTTATCAATAATAAAACTGAGTCCAAACTTACCTCGGAATGCTTCTACCATCTAGAGCAGACCTTGCTGAAGCAGCTGTGTTTGCATCACTAAATTGGACCAGTGCCTGCTCATATTAAATGATAGATATGTATTAAGCTTATGAAAGTCTTGCAAAACAAAAACGTCTCAAGTTGTCCATGCTCAAAATCAAATATTTAACAGTGGTAGTAGACAACTAACCTGAAAACCAGCACTTTTTTCGAAGGTTGCAATTTTATGCACAAAACCGAAAGCTGAAAACACCTGAGGATGAGCAACAGACAAGTTTTTACAATCATTAACACTCAACTCACAGAAAAAACAAACATGAAAATTACTCTGACCAGAAATGTTGCACCCAGCTGTGTTTGATTCGATGCAACAAACATAGAAATTTACAGTACATTGCTCAAACACCACAATGTGCAGATTGGCAAAGGTACAGGAACGTAACTAATAATAAACAGTAACCTTCAAGCATCATAGTATAAAGACAACAATAAGAGGAATAAATAACACACCAGATTGAGGATAATTCAAAGAAATTTTCCTTTTACATTGCCAGAAATAATTTACAGAACTATTTTTAAATTTTAGCACTAAGGACACAGATCTGCTCCACTCAAGTGAGCGCAGACTTAAAATACAGTTTCGAAATCTTTCATCTCCAGCTTATATGGAACCTAAAAAGGGTTTAAGGCTGAGGAGTAAAGAGATTAGAGAGACCAATACACAACAATCTAAAGTTTAAGGCATTAGGGTTAGGAATAAGAATAGGGTCCAGAGGTGGTGTTAAGCAAAGGGAAAGAAACAAACGCACATGCGCTTTCTCCCAATGCTGTAGGCTGCCATCGAAGATGTGTCCATGACATTAACCTGCTGACCCATGTACATTTATGTCAAACACAAGCAATACTTTAAGTGTAACCCACTTTTTCTAAACTGAAATTGACAAAACAACCCACCTGATATATATTCTATTTCTATTACTCCTTCAAGGAAGGATACATTCAGCCTATTGCTCAATTTGATATGACAGTCGCTGAATTTCAATAACATCTTTCTTTCCATGCACCTACCAGAATGCATTTGAAAGTTATTAATACTTACCAAATGTAAAACATCAATGCTGACATCACCAGCTTCTACCCCTTCAATTGTCACCAGCAGTACATTGCTTGGTTCATCCCCAGCTCTTTTACTGTTGACAATTTCATGTCTGTTTGAGTATTGCAGGTATACAGTTTTGCCTCGCACCTGAGCAGGTTCTGATGATGAAGCATAATATGAAACCATTGAAATAGCTTGATTGAGGTCCTCCTAAATTAAACCACAGACAGAAAAAAAATTAAGCATTTTATTGCATGAAAAGTTGAAAACATATAAAAAGCTCTTTAAACATTCCAAACCTAAAATACAGTGACTGACAAAGTATAAACATTTCTAAAGTAAATAAGCAGTTAAAGTCAATCTAAAAGGATTATGAATTTATGACACATTCAAATTTTGTCCTACAGTATTTCACCCCCTGACTAGTTTAGAAATCAATGTTTTGATATAATTCCAGTTCCAGATGAATACCCATGTTATTGGAAATGAGAATACCCATCCCAAACAGAAACAGGTCCCAGCCCATGTATGCCCAGGGTTTGGCCAAGGTTTGTACTGGCAAACTAGGGTTCAAAAGAGAACGAAATTTTGGAGAAAAAAACCTCCTTTTTTTTTGAGGGGGGGATGCGTGGGAACCATTCCTTGGGCCTAAAAAGAGGCCTATATATAATCTTAACTGTTTCCCTTGTTCTGCAAAGGGGCAGTTTGCTCAGTTTCCTAAATGGCTTCTTTTGAGATAACGGCATTCTCTGTGCAGAGTGGACTGGTATGCCGGCAGATAGCTTGGACAGTGTTCAAAAATTATTCCTCACTCATCCCACATGCACATACTCAAGAAAAATTATTCCTCATCCCATATTCACATACTCATAGTTGATAATGGAAAAGAGTACAACTAACTGGATAGTAAAAGGTGTAGGATTCATTAGACAGAGCTTGGAGTCCATGAACACCATCCTGTACAAAACTTATTTGAGCCACTTTAGGCAAATCTGTTAACTTTATATATAATATATATAGGCAATTTCTGCACACAATGGAATGGTACACCTGCAGATAGTTTGGACCTTGGTGTTCAAATATTATTCCTCACCCACATCCCACATGCACATTTTCATAGTTTATATAACTGGACAGTATAAGGCATAGGATTCATTAGACAGCTTGGAGTCCATGAAAACTGTCCTGCACAAAAAATTATTTGCCAGTCTAGGCAACTCCGTTATATATAGAGGCATTTTCAGCACAAAATGGATTGATACGCCTGCAAATAGTGTGGAAATCAGTGTGAGAAAATTATTCCTCACACTCACCCCACACACTCCTTATTTACTAAGTTACCGGTTCTTTGGGTTTTGGCTTGGGTCCGGGTCCTGGTTCGTGCCCGATCCGATCCTGGTCCGGCCCGGGTTCGACCTGGGTTCCACCCGGGTCCTTCCCAGGCAGGGAACCCGACCACCTGGGAAGGACCCGGGTGGAACCCAGGTCGAACCCAGGAGGACCCAAGCCCGTGGGTTCCCAAAAACGGGGCCCACAGGTCAAAAAAACAATAAAAACCAATAAAAAAGTACTTTAAAAAATAGTTAATTAATAATTAAACCCTAATTCGCCCCTTTATGATGCTTTTCATGCATCAAAACATTCATTCAACTCATTCTATTTGCATTTTTGAAGATTTTTTCTATAAAGCCAGGTTTTTTAGTTTTTGCATTTTTCTTCGAAGGTAGAGACTATGAAGATGTGAGACACGCATAAATGGCATAGGAATCACTGGAGAAGGAAGATTTAGCCATCAAAGGTGAGTGAATCTGAATTTTTTACAAATTTTCAAGAATTTTTTTTAAGTTTTTTTCAAATTTTTTTTTTTTTTTTTAAGTTTTTCTAAAAAATTCTAAATAAGTTTTGTATATTTTTTTACACTTTGTATGCATAGTATGGGGTTATAATGCCGAAATTTTTTCAATTTTTTCAATAATGTTGTGTTTTCTCTTTTTATTTTAGGTGCATTAATCATATAATCATACATAATGGCTGAAATTGGAAGTGCAAGTGCAAGCTCTAGTTCAATTGCCCATGCCCGAACTGAAAATAAAGCCTTTAAAATTGATCAAGATTCACCACTTTGGCATTATACAACAATGATCAAGCAAGTGTCTGGTAGTGGGGGTTTTGTTTGGAAGTGTAACCATTGTGGCACTGAGTATACCAGCTCATACTATCGAGTGAAAGGCCACCTTTGTTTCATCCCCGGGCGTGGAATAAAATTTTGTAAGGGATCAGATGGCAAGGGGCTGCCAAAAGCTCTAGTTTTGGAATATATTAGAGAACAAGAGGAAGCTGATAGGAGAAGCGGCAAAGCAAAGACTGATCATCCTCTTGTCCAGTCAAGCTCAAAGACTACGAGGCCTTCTAGTAGTATTGGCTCCACAAGACCAGCCGGATCGCATCCTTTCATGCCAAAACCACCAGTTGCTCCACTAGAGAATCAAAATGTTGTGGCTTCACGGAAAAGAGGCCCATTGGATACTGCCTTCAAAAATGAAATGAGAGATATTGCAGATCAGAGCATTGGGCGTTGCATCTATGGCAATGGGCTTCCTTTCAACCTTGTTAGATCACCTTACTTTCGGGACATGGTACATACCCTTTGCAACACACCTTCTGATTATGTTTGTCCAGGGTATGAAAAGGTGAGAACCACCTTATTAGCAAAGAAGAAAGCATTCGTAGAGTCACAGTTGAAAGTCATCAAAGATACATGGCCGGAAACAGGTTTGACCATCGTTTCTGATGGATGGAAAGATTGTAAAAATAGGCCATTGATCAATGTTATAGCAGTGTGCCCTAAAGGGGCAATGTTTTTGAAAGCGGTGGATTGTGAGGGGCAAGTGAAAGATGCAAGTGTCATTGCCAATACCCTCATAGAATGCATTGACATGGTGGGGCCTCAAAATTTTGTCCAAGTCATAACGGACAATGCTAAAAATTGTAGGGCAGCGGGGACTATAGTGGAGGCTACATACGGTCACATCTTTTGGACACCATGTGCAGTCCACTCACACAATTTAATCATGCAAAAGATTGGCACACAAATTGATTGGGTAAAAAAACTGTACGAGGAGGGCGAGGAGATTCAAATGTTTGCAACTAATCATCATATGTCACAAGCCATTTTTAGGACCTTCTCCAAGTTGGAGTTGTTGAAGGTAATTACTAATTTTAATTTTTAATTTTAATTTTTAATTTTTTATAATTGATATATGTTGTGTATTTTTTTATGTCATGTTAGGTAGCTGAAACACGATTTGCATCTCACACACTCGTCTTAAGACAACTTGTGAAGGTGCGAGAGGCCTTGAGTTCTATGGTCATCAACGGATTGTGGAGTGTATGGAAGCAGGCCTAGACAGAAAGAGCTCTAAAAGTAAGAGCATTGATCCTCGATGAGAAATGGTGGGATACTGTGGAATATGTTTTGAATTTCACTGAGCCCATCATGAGCATGATTAGGTATGCTGATATTGATCGCCCATGTTTGGGTGAGATTTATGATGGCATGGATTGCATGGTGGAGAAAATAAGAGAAGTAATAAAAAGAAAAGTAAATGACCCAACAGAAACATTTTTCAAGGTTGTGCAGAATATTATTGTTGACCGCTCGAACAACATGACCAATCCCTTACATCTCTTAGCATTTGCTTTGACACCAAAATTTTATAGTGCAGAGATGCTTGCAACACCAAGGAGGGTACCACCATATAGAGATGCAGAGGTTGCTTCTGGCTATAGAGCTGCCTTTAAAAAGATATATCAAGATGAAGAGACAAGAAATGTTGTCATGAAGGAGTTTGGCCAATTTGTATCCACAAAAAATCATGATGTTGTAGCTCTCAATGCTAGATATGGGATGGATGCTGATGAGTGGTGGTATGTACATGGTCAAGGCTTCGTTTACTTGCAGCCTCTTGCAATTAAACTTCTCTCCCAAGTATGTATCTTTTTATTTTTTATAGTTTTCCAATTCCATTTGATGCTATCATATTTTTATTTTATAATTTATAAATTTCTAATAATGTTTTAACTTTTAACAGGTTGCAAGTTCTTCTTCAGCTGAGCGGAATTGGAGTACATACTCCTTCATCCACTCAGTCAAACGTAATCGTTTGGGTGCAAAGAGAGCTGAGGATTTGGTCTACGTACACTCCAACCTTCGTTTGTTGTCACATAAGGACCTTGAATATAATGTGGGTGAAACAAGGAATTGGGATCTAGCCCCTGAGTGTGCTGATTTAGATGCTACAATTGCACAACTTGCCCAAGTCTCTATAGACGAGGCAGCTATGGAACTTGAGAGAGACTTGGCTAGTGGGTGTGACATTCCATTCGATAGTGGTTCAATTGATGTTGGATTTGAACCACTTGATGACCTTGGGCTTGGGTTGGATGGTTCAAATGAAGATGAATATGGAATTTAAATCCCATAGATGGCTTGTAATTTGAATTTTTATTGTGTCATGACATATTCACATTTTGAAACTTGAAACTTGAATATTATCTTTTTTGCAAATTATGAATATGATATTAGACTTTAGTTATTAGTTTACTGATAACATTTGCGATATATGGATATTTATTGGCATTGGCAATTATGGATTTATCATTTATCATTTATGATTTATGTATGGAAAGTCACATTGTATATTTTATTTTTGTATGGATATATATAATATATATGTATATATATAAATCTATAATTAATATATGTATAAATGTATGGACGAACCCATACCCGTACCTAAGAAAAAAAAAAATTGCCGAACCCGCAAATCCGTACCCGAACCCGAACCGGTAACTTAGCTTATTTATAATGAAAAATAAGCTTAAATAACTAGACAGTGTAATGTGTAGGATTCATTAGATAGATATTGGAATACATTAACACTTTCCTGTACAAAAGTTATTTGAGACACTTCACACAATTCTGTTATATATATATAGTAAAGAGGCAAGCAGAGGACATTGAGGAAAATGTAGGAAATAAGGCGCAAGAATTTGTGAAAGATTTAGAGTTGGAGGGAGTCAATTAGCAAAGACCAGAGTTTGTAATGGCATTCACTAAAAAAGCTCAAATAACTGGAAAGTGTAATGTTGGTGTTGGAAATAAGCCACACCCGGACCGACGATGGACTGGTCCAAGAGGGGCCAGTAGCTCAGTGGTAGAGCACTCCAACAGCATTATGGAAGGTCCTAGGTTCGAGTCCTACCTGGTCCATGTCTCAACATGGTATCAAAGCCAGGTCCAGGCTAGGAGCCTCAAGCACACGAGAGGTGTGGCTTAAGGGGGGGTGTTGGTGTTGGAAATAAGCCACACCCAGACCGACAATGGACTAGTCCAAGAGGGGCCAGTAGCTTAGTGGTAGAGCACTCCAACAACGCAATCATCACTCATGAATTCATCAACGCAATCATCAATTATCAAATCAAGCAAACAATCAATCAGCAAACCATCATCACAAATTCTCAATTCATTCAATCAATCAAACATACAAACATCCATCATTCAAACATCAACTATTCACGCATCATCTAAGACATCAATTAGAAACTGATACCAAGCTGAGTGAGAAAATCTAGGGAAAGGCATTAGATCTCACTGCTTGAAGAATAGTATAAGGCCTGTATCTGTTGTGATTTGTTTTTGTTTAACCATGAGAAGCGAATTACAATTATCAACTTGATAAGAATTAGGTACTTGAAGTCAGTTCTGAAGTGTCTTGAATTTGGCTTTATGTTTGCTAGAGAATGTCCTTAATTCTGAAACTTGACGAAATTGAACATAAGCAAAGAACTTTGTCTTGCTCATTGTGAAGGTCAGTGTGGTTATTTCTTGTAGCTATGTTGAATGACTTGCAGAATGTTATTCCACTGCTTACTCTCTTTTGATGAAAAATGCAAAAAGGATGAGTCAGCCATAGTAGCAAACACCAGGAAAAAATTTATATGTAATCATGGCTTGCAAATTTTCCCATACTGATTCAAATGATCATGCAGCTTTACAGTCAAAGCCCCAAAAAAAATCGTAAATCTATTTTTTTCCCAAAAAATGTTGTTTTCTGTGCTTACTGCCAGATATTCCCTATTCTTAGTTTGCCAAGTTTATCTCAATCTAAAACTGGGTAATGGATCACATCGCATCAATTCCACATAAATAGAATGTTTGTTACAGTTCAAAGACTAGCATGTGATTAATAGCCTCTTTCTAGCAATTAGTGCAAGAGAAGTGAAGTGAAGCCAAACAATCACCAAATTGGAAAGAATGAAGCACTCAAAGTCAGTTATAAAGTGCCTTGAATTTTGGCTCAAGTTTGCTAACGATTGTCATAAGCTTTTTGATGTTTGGCTGATTATTGCACAAACAAAGAAACTTTGCCATCTCACTTCTACCCGCAAGAATGTAATTGAAGTTAAAAGAGCAACTATAATCCATTGAATTCTATATCCATAGAGAATTATCATTTCATTGTATATCTATATGGGAAATTGCCCGTTATAATAAAAAATTTGCAAGAAGCTTCAAACTCAAACAACTGATTTGATTTTTATACATATATTTCTCTATTTCTAATAAAGAGTGTCCTTCACTAAGAAGAATGTAAGGAATTTTATAGTTCTACATCTTTTAAACCATCTACTGTAATGCATTGGTAAAGTTGTTCAAGTGTGCGATCCAAAGAGCAGCTCTTTCTGAATTACTAATGCTCACAAAAACCATCTCTTTCAGAATAATATCATAGTATTTGCTGATGTCCACAATAATACAATATAGTGACAACGAAAGAAATAATATGCTACAAACACTCACTCTGGTTTAAAAAAAACCCACTAAACTATCATGCTCGCAGAAGTATTCGTTCATGAGAAAACTTTGTGGGCTAATAAAGTTACTACGAACACAAGTTTTTCGTTGACTCGCAAGAGTACGTCTCAAACCCCACGTATAGCATTGCCTGAGAAAACCATACAACCTACGAGGCCTACAAAGCGACGAATATTAACAACATTTTTTTAAACACGTGAATTCAAAAAAATGGATCAAATAATAAAACATATGACGATGGACTATCGGACACCACTCTGTTTACTATATAAATTTTCGCGCGGTAATAAAAACATGTTTCTCAAATTCAGCTTCAATAGACTGTAATTTTAAGGTAAAATTGAATTAAATGATATCAACTGGCTCGGTGTATTTGAGGTTTTCATAATTGCACCTACAGGAAAACAAACTCACACCAAAAACTGCAATTTGGACTCCCTTCCAATGGAAGACGCATTAGAAAATCCAAATACAATAATGTATTTGGAGAATAGAATAAAACCAAATAGATAAAATATCTAAGGTTTCGGAACTTACAAATTCCATAAACCCCTGATTGCGATTCGGTCCAACATTGAGCATCGTGTTGACAATTTTCCCAAATGGCCTCCCCAATTCAATAAGCTCCTCCTCCGTGCATTCCCACGGCAAATTTCTAAGGTGCAGAACCTTGACTGGTGGCTGAGTGTTCCGGAACTGCGGCTGCCCTGCAGTCGATCCCATGTTCTCGAAATCTAAAGTCCTTCAGAAAAAACGCCCTCTATAATTTCAAACCTTCGATTACCAAACCCTCTAAAAATCAAACCCTATATCATCCCCCTAAAAATTCGGAAAATGAATCATCAAATAGTGTTATAATTCGAGACAAAATGTTGGCAAAAGCGCTATAATAATTCAAATCCCAAAACCATGCCCTTGGTGATCGTATGTAAATACTGTAAAAATTAAAACCCTACTAAAAAAAATACACAGCTCTTCCAAACCCTAAAAATTCCCAACCTCGAACATTCTAAAGCAGATAGTTTTTGCTTAGAAATAGATAAACCTAAGCTCTTGAATGGAAGCCCGATTTCGACGTGGAAATAATTATGAGATAAGTGAAAACCGGAGTTCTTACACTTAAATTTTAATAAAAAAAAATTGTTTTTTTTTTTCAATTGCACTATATCTACTATTTTTTCATAAAGTTTGCTGAATCTCTTCTTTTTCTTTGAAATTATTATATTTTTTATAGACACATATTTAGTCGATAGGCTTAAGCGTGGGCTTTTAAGTCTCAAAAAGTGTCAATGCTCTTCAAAAAAACAATAAGTGGCACCATTTCTTAGGCACGATGTTTTTGTTGGCGACAAAAAATAAAATCACATTTTCAAAAACAAAATTCTTAATTTTAATTTTACACAAACGGTTTACATAGTTTGGCTATCTTGCATGATAATTTATCATCGTACCAAGAAACTATATTATGTCAACTCTTATTGCGGCCACATCGAGCAATTGTTTCTACTTGTCGAGTGTGGGATTCATTGTTTTGGAATAATGAATAGTCTCTATTATCGATTGTAACCACAAAATACGAGGAAGCTTTGTGCAGTGTAACCATAATATGTGGAAGGATAAATCAATAATTATTTCATAGCATTCTCTGTGCAAGGTTAACGTGGAGTTTGGGTTGTAGTCGTGTCTATTTGTGAAGTGTGGGATTTATGGTTCTAGATGAAGGAACACAATGGACCACTAAGAGGGGGGTGAATCAGTGGTACTCAGTAAAAACTTGAGCTTTTTAAAAGATCTAATCTTTAATAACAACAATCATAAAGCTATGAGCAGAGGTATCAAACACATGAACACACACAAACAAGAGGCAACCCATAACACAAGAGCATACGAGGAAAACCCACGGTGGGGAAAAACCTCAGTGAGAAATGTTGCTAGAGTCTACTACTCCACTCCAGCCTCATGGGTAAAATTGATTACAATATTTAGGGCACCAACCCAAGGAGCACCAACCCCTACAATTTTATGGGCACCAACCCAAAGGAGCACCAACCCCTAGCTTTAGGGCACCAACCTAAGGAGCGCCAACCCCTGTTGGCAATTGACACTCTATTGGTTGGTTTTACTATGTTGTCATTGATGGCAACATGATTTTGGGTTCCGGCTTCATATGGTGTACCAGCAGGCACTTAACGAATTCTACACCAGCACCGGCACTGGCAGGTCAGGAAGATTTCTTTAGTCACCGACAATGCAGGTCGACATGGTATAGTAAAGGTTATCAGTATTGGAGGTCAACTTATCTTGGATCCAGCATCGGCAACTTGTTTTAATGTTTATTCGTTTATGTTATATGGTCGACATGTAATCTGATATTGTGTATATCTTTGTAAGCCGACATAAGGCATAAATTTGTATAGGGTATATAGGACAGATTGATTAGATCATTTTTGTAAAGCGGAAAATCGTGATCAAACCCTAGTTGCTCTCCCCTCTTCCAACTCCAAGGAGAGAGAAGGGAGGTTCACTAGGATTCGATGGTTTTCACTTAGGGGAGAGACTTTACATTCAAAAGAGGGGTTGAAACCCACAAGATCCAATCCCACGCAATGCAAGATTGGATGCTAAATGTGTTTCAAGGGTTAAGAAAGCAAGGCTACCCTCTTTTGTAAAGAATGTGCATAGAAGAATTAAGCTAGGAATGCATAGAAAGTGAGAAAGATTCGCTTATAAACTGAGATATGGATATAGGATGAAGCTACGGACCTGGAATTAGCAGTGAAATGTCGATACGGCGCTGTCCTGCAAATTTGAGCAAAAGTTGTCGGGACGATGGCGCCCGGCGCCACGGTCCTCCGAAAAATCCGCAGAACGAAAGGGGATCTGTTCGTCTCTGCACAAGGATTCCAGATCTTCAATTTCAACCGTGTACCTGCAACCTACACACAGAAAAGCGAAGACGATTGGGGGGTTAGGGATTAGGGGTTTGCCTTTAGGTCAAACCCCGGTTTTGGAATTAACCAAGAAATGAGCAAGTGTTGTAAATGTAAATGACTGTAAAACAAGTACTAATACCTTGTTCTAAGGATGTTGGTATCCTTATGTGCGAAGGTTTAGATGTTGTTGTTTGTTGTAGTAGTATGTTGTATGTAGCATGTAGTAAGTGATCTCCTCTTCAATGGTTGAATCCTTGTCTTGAATGCAACACTTAGCCTTGAATGGAGACTTGGAATGAATGCTTGAATGTTTGAATGCTTGAATGCTTGAGTATAGTTTCCACGCTTTGTACACATATCCTCCTCATGCCAAATGAGAGAGAAAAATGTAGTTTATATACTTGTCAATTAGGGCTGATAGACTGATTTTCCCGACCTTAGGCCGACCAGGAAATGTAATTTCCAAATTGCAAACAAAAAGACCCGCAATCTCCTTAGGAGACCGGGCCCAAAATAGGACCCAGGGACCAGGGCGCTGGGCGCCCTGGTCCTGAGGGACCAGGGTGCTGGGCGCTCTGGTCCCACCTCCTGGGACAGTAGGGTGCAAGGAGGTTCAGGCCAGGGTACTTGAAAAATGCAGTTTTTGGTGTCGTGAGCAAGTTTCGGGGTCTCCATTCAGGTTGCGTGTTGCGTCACCATCGTGAAGACCGAAATGCAGTCGAAATTGCAAGTGTCGCAATTTTAGGACGCTACATTTAGCCCCCACTTTAGCGGGAGTATGTATGCTCATACTTCCGGTAAAGTACAAGGAAACAACATTGAAAGACTTTCACCACGTCAAGGAGGCAAGATACACTAAGCCCCCAGTGGCCTAAGGATCTTACGGCTTCAATTGACAAAGTAAAAGGGAAGATCACGAGGGAGAACCATGACTGTCAGTAGTAAGGTTCCCTCACTATGAGTCATGCGAGAAGGATATCAAAAATTTTCAAGGCAAGGTTAAATTTGCCAAGAAATTCTCAAGTATCTTGAAAAGATATGAACGGGATGTATGCCCCCCTACGTTAAAGCGATCGCACACGCCTCACCGGGGGTGATTGTTTTAACGTAGTGATACACATAAGAAATGAGAAAGGAAAGGAGCACGTTATCGCAAGGATTTAGCCCCCAAGTGTGAGATAAGCCCAAGGATAATAGACACAAAACACAAAGCACGAGGTGACTTCGCTTTCCTTGGGGTCAGTATGCTGTATGATAATTCATGTATATATATCATATGTATGTATGCATAATTGTTCTTCATTCCCCAATCAAGGAAGGTCACCTAGAAGAAGGGAACACATGTGTCTTTTGAGTCAACATGAGAGAGATCGAGAGATCTTCAATGCTTTGCATCATCCTCAAGTAGACAATACTAAGGACAACAAATAGAAGAATGAGAGTAACATATAGAAGAAGTAACGCAAGAGAGGAGGAGAGAATCTGCTATGCTAATGAAACTAGTCTAGCACGTCATCTACCCCCCGATCTTGCTGATCAATGTTTCGGGAAGGTAGGGAACACGCTAGAGGAGGAACATCCAACACAGCAGATGGAGCTATCACAAGATCCAAACAAGGGCTATGTTCATGTTCCGAGCCACATTGTTCTTGTCTAGGAGCTAGGATAAGTGCTTTAGAAAATTTATTAGATAAATGGTTATCAATATCAACAAGTTCATATTCACTATCAGAAGCAAGAGAAATAACATTTTCATCATGAATAACATTTTCATCTATATCATCATCAAGATTTATAAAAATAGGATCTTTAACTCGCACAGGATCAAGACCATCATGCATCATATGTTTAGGAGATTTAGGCTCAATGTCCGGCTGAGGAGAAAATGGAATAATGCTTGTTGAAGGTGTTTTTGGAGATGGCAAAGTTTGAGAAGCAGCTGCTTGAGCTCTAAGACGACGCTTTCGTCGACGTTCGCGTGCAGAACGATTTCGTTTAGTCTTAGTAGGAAGTGAAGAAGATTGAGGAGGAGGGATGTTCTCATCCTTATCACTTGGGTGTTTAGGTTGTGGTCTCTTAGGCTGGATAATAGGAGAAGAAGAAGGTCTCTTCTCTCTATAAAAGGACGGAGGAGGAACTGCTCCATATAAAGGAGGAATTTTTGGTTTAGGAAGGAGACCAAGTCCATCATGACGAGGAGGGATAGGTCTACTTTTAGGAGGTTTATTAGGCATAGACATAGTTACATCCATAGGGATGGGTTGGGAATCTTCTTGAGGAAAGACATTAGTTTTATCTTTCAAAGGAAGAACTTCCTTCTCAAGAATGATAGGAATATCAAGTTTAGGTGTTCTAGGTTCACTTAGAGATAGGATCATATCTGTTTTCCACTTTTGATAAGATTTGAAAAGATGATCACTTCGCGGAGGAAGAGATTGGAATTGTTTAGGCCAAAAGTAATCAATAGGAACGCTAGAGGTTCTTTCAGCTGGTTTAAAGAGACTATGATTGACAGTAACAACTTCACCATTATGGGGAAATTTTAAACACTTGTGGATAGGAGAAGCAATAGCTTTCATGGAAGATAGCCAAGGATAGCCAAGCTTCACACGAAATTGTTCGGATGAAGGAATAATAGCAAAGTTCACATCAAGAGATTTGTTATGGACCTCAATAGGCAATGTAATAGAACCAATTGCAGGAGAAGAAAATGCATCAAATAGTTTCACAATCACATCTGTTTTGTCATAGATCACTTGATTCAATTGCAAAGTAAAAAGAAATTCTTCAGTAATAACATTAACCATGCACGAAGGATCAATAAGTACTCCACGGCAAGGTGTATTCTTGACTTTTGCAACTATGTATAAAGGACCATCAGGTGCTCTAATGGTTTCACTGGAATCAAATGTGATGGAAGGTTCTTTAGGGATTTCTTGCTGCTCTACAAAGTTAATCACATTCGGAGCCATAGACACAAGACCATCAGATGAAAAAGAGGAATCATTAGTCTCAATCGCATTAGAGGTATGAGAAGGTAATGGATCAGTGAAAATCTGAAGATTTTGATTAGGAGGAGCTACAGATGTATTGCCTTTATCATTCACTCCAGAAACAGAAATAGTATTATTATCAATCCAATCTTGAATTTTACCCTTTAAAGAAAAACATTTTTCAGTATCATGCCCAGGCTGACGATGAAATTGACAAAAGGCTTTGTTATCAAAATAAGGTGAAGTAATCTTTGCAGGATCAATTTGCCTTATAGGAGGAAGAGTAAGCACATTTTGTTCCAATAACTTATTCATAATACTATGTAATGATTCATTCAAAGGAGTATACTTTCTTTCTTTCTTGAAAAATTTAGAAATAGGAGGCACACCTGATGCTGCATTCACATTGTTGTTGATGATGTTCTCATTGAATTTGATGGAATCTCTGTTCGGTTTAAACTTCCCAAATGGTTGTTGACTGCTATCACCCTTATCACTCGGAGCCATAGGATGTGATTGTTCCATTTGACTCACAGTCAGTTGATAATTGTGAAGAGTGGCACACAACTGTTGGAAAGAAGTAAACTCAGAAAATAGAAGTTTGTCTCGAATATCTTTTTGTAAATTAGAAATAAAGATTCTTTGAATATCATTGTCAGGCACTGGAAAAGAAATTTGAGCATACAAATGCTTATATCTACCAATGAAATCAGTCACTTTTTCTTTAACACCTTGTTTACAATGCATTAAATCAATCAAAGTAACCTTAGGACTTATATTGTTTTGAAATTGTTGAATGAAAGCATTTGCAAGTTGTTCGAAAGAAGTAATAGAATAAGAAGGCAACGAGCAATACCATTGTAGGGCTTTGTCTCTTAATGTTCTAGTAAACAGTTTTGCAAGCAACCTTTGGTCATAAGCAAAATCAGTACATATTGTTTGAAAAGTCTTAACATGTGTTAGAGGATCACCTTTACCATTACAAAGTTCCAAATGCGGGATTTCAACATGTTTAGGAGGGATAGCTCGAACAATGTCAAGAGAAAGTGGGCTCGCAACATCAAATGTGGGCACACTAAACTTAGATTGATTCATAGAGGCAATTTGTTGCTGTAAAGAAGAGACAGTTTGTGCAAGATTGTTAATGGTCGCTTCAGTCGAAGAATTCATATTAGACGTGTTAGATTGAGATGGAGGTGTTATGTTATTGAAAGAAGGTAGAGAGTAAGGTGGTGGGACTCTATGATAGTCAATCATAGGGGATGATTGGACAGGAGGAACACTACAAGGAGGAATAGAATGGTTAAATGAATTGCCCCCTTGCGTCATGTTCATTTGTGAAGATGTAATAGAAACACTCATTGAAGGAATGAATGAAGAAGTCGGATTAAATGAAGGAAGAGGATTAATTGAAGAAGGAGGATTGCCCCCATGACTGGTGATCACAGGAGGAATGTCTTGTGTAGAAGTAGCCATTATGTTTGATGTAAAAGTAGGTATGCTAGCAATAGAAGTCATCAAAGGAATAGAATGATTGACTTGAGTAGGAGGTTGTGTATAACCTAATGTTTCGGCACAACTTTTCATAGGCATCACATTCGAATCCACAATGTGTGCAATACCACGCAAAATATCAATTCCATTCTTATCACTTTGAAGCATACGTTTTAGACCCTCAATTAAAGGAAGAGCTTGACTATCAGGGTATTCTTGAGACATCCATTGTCGAAAATCGTCAAATTGGTTATCCAATTTCGAAAGTTGTTCTACAGAAACCTCATGGAGAGCTTCTTCATCATTAGGAGGATTAGAGGAATTACCCATGTCCTCGTTAAAAAGGCTATTCAAATTAGGTTCCATCTCCTCAGTAGTTAAACCTTGGAAAGACTTAATTCTACGGCTTCGTCTAACGGGAATAGTGTAAGTAGGGCTTATTGTTGTAAAACTCATGCACTAGAGAAAGAGAGAAAGTTTTGAATTTAGAGGTAGCAATTTTCAGTAAAATCAGCCAATCTTCTGGATTTAAGCTATTAAATGCAATCACGACAGTCTCCCGAAATTTCAAAAAAAATGTCCGGGACCGTGGCGCTCGGAGTGCAACACGGTCCTTGCAACTTTTTTCAAAATTTGCAGGGATGAAAGGTATGATGATTTTAAAGCCAATCTGAAAAAATTGAGTAATTTTACGATCTGTAGATAGGCCAAATTAAAGTTGCAATCTCGAAATTGAACCCTACCAAGATTGTCGAAAAATGCAAAAATTTGAATTTTGAAAAAGAGAGGGAAACTGAAATTTTAAATTTTATGATTTTAGAGGGAATGCCAAAAGCAATGCAAGTTTTGAAATTCAAAAGTTGACTCAATTTCACGCAAAATTCAATTTTGAAAGCGGAAATCCAAGTTGTTGTAATTAAGCACTTAATTTCAAAAGTCACAAATTGCAAGAATTTGAATAAAGCACTGAAATTTTGAATGAATGCAAACACACTTTTCAGATTTAGGACAGTAAGAACACAATTTTGACACAGAATTTCAATTTCAATGATTTTTGAATGTTTAGAAGCCTTAATCCAAGCAATCGCAAGACCAACTTTGACTGTAATTTTGAAGGTGTTAAAATTGATAAAATCAGCCAAAATTCTGGATTTTAGCAGGAAAATACAGTAAGATCTCGATCCCGAAATTTCGGAAAAAATGTCGGGGACGATGGCGCTCGGCGCCACGGTCCTCGCAACTTTTTTCCAAATTTTCAGGGATGAAAGATATTGTGATTTTATTGCGGAATCCAAAGTTACAGCTGATTTGGAGATGTTTTGATCAGTGAAATTGTCGGACAAAGGTTGAATCAAGAGGGTTTCAAAAATTAGGGTTTTGACACTTAACCACTTAATTTTCAAAATTAAAGCATAGATATGAATTGATAATTTGTAATAGAAGGGCAGATCTGAAACAAGCATTAACATTTAGACATTTCGCAAGTTCAATTACTAAAAAGAAATTTTAGGGTTTTAATGCAATCACCTCTAAAATTTTGCAAAAGATCAAACATGGAAATGTAATCAATTTTTTCAGATCTAAGCATGAAAAATCAGAAAGGATGTTCACGTCGGGTTCACCAAAATGTAAAGCGGAAAATCGCGATCGAACCCTAGTTGCTCTCCCCTCTTCCAACTCCAAGGAGAGAGAAGGGAGGTTCGCTAGGATTCGATGGTTTTCACTTAGGGGAGAGACTTTACATTCAAAAGAGGGGTTGAAACCCACAAGATCCAATCCCACGCAATGCAAGATTGGATGCTAAATGTGTTTCAAGGGTTAAGAAAGCAAGGCTACCCTCTTTTGTAAAGAATGTGCATAGAAGAATTAAGCTAGGAATGCATAGAAAGTGAGAAAGATTCGCTTATAAACTGAGATATGGATATAGGATGAAGCTGCGGACCTGGAATTAGCAGTGAAATGTCGATACGGCGTTGTCCTGCAAATTTGAGCAAAAGTTGTCGAGACGATGGCGCCCGGCGCCACGGTCCTCCAAAAAATCCGCAGAACGAAGGGGGATCTGTTCGTCTCTGCACAAGGATTCCAGATCTTCAATTTCAGCCGCGTACCTGCAACCTACACACAGAAAAGTGAAGACGATTGGGGGGTTAGGGATTAGGGGTTTGCCTTTAGGTCAAACCCCAGTTTTGGAATTAACCAAGAAATGAGCAAGTGCTGTAAATGTAAATAACTGTAAAACAAGTACTAATACCTTGTTCTAAGGATGTTGGTATCCTTATGTGCGAAGGTTTAGATGTTGTTGTTTGTTGTAGTAGTATGTTGTATGTAGCATGTAGTAAGTGATCTCCTCTTCAATGGTTGAATCCTTGTCTTGAATGCAACACTTAGAATTGAATGGAGACTTGGAATGAATGCTTGAATGTTTGAATGCTTGAATGCTTGAGTATAGTTTCCACGCTTTGTACACATATCCTCCTCATGCCAAATGAGAGAGAAAAATGTAGTTTATATACTTGTCAATTAGGGTTGATAGACTGATTTTCCCGACCTTAGGCCGACCAGGAAATGTAATTTCCAAATTGCAAACAAAAAGACCCGCAATCTCCTTAGGAGACCGGGCCCAAAATAGGACCCAGGGACAAGGGCACTGGGCGCTCTGGTCCCACCTCCCGGGACAGCAGGGTGCAAGGAGGTTCAGGCCAGGGTACTTGAAAAATGCAGTTTTTGGTGTCGTGAGCAAGTTTCGGGGTCTCCATTCAGGTTGCGTGTTGCGTCGCCATCGTGAAGACCGAAATGCAGTCGAAATTGCAAGTGTTGCAATTTTAGGACGCTACAATTTTATAATAAGAAAATAGGAATATGGTGATGGATATGCGAATGTAATTATTCAGAGAGATTATGTATGTGAGGAATTTATTGTAAGGGTTATTCTGGTAAAGGGGTTTAGGGTTTCAACCAGAACAGACAGAGCTTAAATTGGAACTGTATTATGGCATAGAAGATGTTATCTTAGCAGTTCGCACTTCTCCGAATTGTTGTCTGGAATTTTATATAGTCAATGAGGCTCCTATTGTGATTGAGTAGTGTGCTCTAGGATGTAAGCCTTCCTGAAAGTGCAGGCCCATCATATATTGTAATATCTCTTCATATGGCCAATGGATTGATATTGTGGGTCACAAATCTCACCGTGGTTTTTCCTCATTGAGGTTTTCCACATATAAATCTGTGTGTTATGGTTCTCATTTATGTGTTTGGCTTATTGGTTGCTTTACTTCTTTCAATTTTGTTTATACCAGTATACCAGTTGGTGCATGAATGTATTGTTAAGGCTAAAATATACTATTTTGATATAACATTGATTCACCCCCCACCTCTCAGTGTTATTGGTTTCCAACAATTGGTATTAGAGCCTTGTGCCTCGAAGAAAGTTTAACAGCTTGAGGAAGATCCTGAAACCAGAATCATTGAATATGGCTTTGGAGAAGCAGCTTGAGATGGCACTTGAAGATTATGATGTTGAAAGATTGAAGAACCTAAAACTACAAGATGAGTTGAATTCTGCTAAGGAATTCATTCTTGTCCTACAAGAGAGGCTATCATCTGTTCAAGCTAGGAGGAAGGAACTTTTGAAAAATCAGGATGATGAAGAGAAAAATGCACTTAAGGAACAATGTCATAAATTGAGTCAAGAGAACATGGTTATGAAGAATGAAATGCAAGCTATAACTACGAGGATATCTAAGTAGATTAAGGACAGAAAGAAAAAGGAAGAAAATCTTGTTGTATCCCTGAAGAACAAATTTGAAGAATGTGGTAGGTTGGTTCATGAAAATGATGTGTTGAGAACTAATTTAGTACAATCCCAGAGTAATGAGCAAGATCTTGAGAGACAAATGACAATACTAAGAGAAGATTTAACTGCTACAAGTGAATACAAAGAAAAATTCAAGATCAGCTCAGCACAACTTGATGAGTTACTGAAGAGACAAAGGCAGATTGGAGATTCCAGTGGACTTGGATTTGAGCAAGGACAAAGTTCTGGTACTGCTAATGAAGATCAAAACCATAAGGCACCTGTAAGACAATTCAATGCTTGTAAATTCAATGGCAGATGTTTTATTTGCAATAGATTTGGTCACATGGCTAGGCAATTTAGAAACAGAGCAAATCAGAACCCTGATTTTGCTCCTAGCAAATGTTCTAAATGCAATAAAATTGGTCATAAGACGGAAGATTGCAGAATGAATGTAAAATGCTATGCTTGTGGAAAATTTGGACATATGGCTAATAAGTGCAGGTCAAGCAATTTCACCGGTTTTAGCAAGGCAATTCAGAAGAACAACGTTACATGTTATGCATGCAATGAAATTGGACATATTGTTAAGTTATGTAGAAGCATAAATCCATCGGTTAGTAATGGAGGCTCAAATGAAAAAGGGAAAGAGAAGGTTAGTGAAATCTGGCATGATCATACTCAGAGATGGGTTAGGAAGACTGAAGAGAAATCATCAGATGGGAATGTCCCGGTTACCTATCCGGCAGAAGAGGTTGCTCCTGCACCGGCAGTGAGCTCATCCAGTAACTAAGGCATATGCCTTAGGGGTAGGCAAAATTCATGAAGATGATGCATATGCCCTAGGAAGAGGTTCTGGAAGATGTTCCAGATATTGGAGAGGATTATCTAGCATGGATATATTCTGAGCGAGATCCATTATCTTTCACCGGTAATCATTTATGTCAATGGAATATTAGGGTTTTTGTCGAAGGATAAAAGGTCGAATACACTTCATTGTTAATCACCCTGCATTCAGAGCGATTCCAGAGCGACTAAGTGCGATCAGAGGCAATCAGATTTCTTCTTAAGTGATCACACCGGCGTCTGGAAGAAATTATTGAAGGTTTTCACCGAGAGAGATCTAAAGGTATTTATCTTGAAACATGGAAGTGAGATCATCTTTTGTTCCTATTTTTGTTGCAAATCCAACTATAGTGGAGGTTAAGGACCGCCCAGGCCAATTTTCAACCGGTATCCACATGTGGCTACCAAGGAAGATTTGGTTGGAGCATTCTCTCGCAATCCGGAGGGAGTGGTGTATGTAGAAGATATTAGGGCATACATTCACTGTCATATAGAGGACTTAGGAACTTCAGAGATCAAGGGAATGTATATGAATGAACTAATGGGAGAATTTGGAAAGAATAAACTGGCATATAAACACATTGAAGATCTAGGGTTTACAGATATTCTTGATATTCCGGAGTTTGAGGATGAAATAATTAGATATGTACTAAGCAAAGTACATGGGGAACTCATATGGCTGGACAAACCTTATAAAATCACTAAGGAAGCCATCCGGGCAATTACTTGCTTACCATCGGTAGGGCAACATCCGGATAAGAAAGTGTCAAACAACTTCGTGAGGCAGATCATCGGTGCCACATCTGACAAGAGATTGATGAAGGTGAGCACTATCACCAACACCGACATCAAGTTTGGCAGCATGGTTATATGATACAAGGTAACTCAGTCAAACCGACTGAATTTTGTTTCTAGTTCATGTATTTTGGTTGTATATAAGATGATGAGAGAAAATCTAAAGTTAGATCTTTGTGGTTGGATGCTTGAAGAGTTATTGATAAACTTAGGAAAGATTAAAGGTGAGAAGAAGGGCACCTTCTAGTATGGGAATTTGTTAGTCTACTTGATGTTATTCTTTTTGAATGATACACCTGGTTCTAGTAGGAAGCAATGGGCTTTTGACATTCCGATAGGAAGACAGTTAAAACAATCAATTGTTGCATTAGGAAGTCAAAGAGATGATAAGATATGGGGTTATTTCAAGGCTTTTCAAAAATATATGAGGTCTAGGATAATAATACCTGAGCATATAGTAGAGAAATACTCTACTGACATATGTTTCATGGTTAAGAAGGATGTGACTCTCATGGAGGTAGTCAAGCCTCAGAAGATTTGGATAGAGGAAATGGGATATGAGGTAGATGCACAGATTCTTGATGCCTATGCGAAAATGCTAATTGATGCAGAAATAGATGAGGCAGAGAAACCCCATGGAACTGCACAACAGAAGACTCTAAAGGTTGAAACAGAGTTCAACCGGAAGAGAAAGGAAAAACAAGAAGGAAAAGCAAGTAAATTTGTATAGGAGGTCTTAAAGGACATAAAGGCATTTATTGATACTATCCCAGAGAAAGGGAGAAAGAGGAAGGATCCGGTAGTTCACATTGAACTTGTAACTGCAGATTCAGAGTCAGAGGATGACACACCATTAGCCTTCAAAAGGGTTGTTAGGAAGAAACTGGAAGAACCTAAGGTAGAAGCAAGGAAGCAACATGTTAGAAAGGTACCAATCAAGTTATCAGCACAAAAGCAAGCACCTAAGGCTACACCTACAAATGCGTCTAGTACTGGAAAGAGGAGGAAGAAGAGTGACATTGATTTGGCAATTGAAACTGGTAATGTTACTATTATACCACCCAAAACTTGTGCAGAAATTGTTGATGAAATTACAAAAGATGGCATGCTGAAGAATGTTAAGTTTTATTATGACAAATTTGAGGTTGATGAGCGGAGAGAGGTAGAGGAAGCAATTCTATTGTACTTAGATATTTATAAGAAAGCCTTAATAGAGATAGAAAATCAAATACTAGCTAAGTTATATAACATGTTAGATGCTAGAAGGTTATCCACTATGCAAGAAGATAAACACATTAAAATGCAAGAACTTTTAGCTATTCATGTTACTATAGCTTCAGATAAGATGGAAAAGACAATGGAGGCTGCAGACAGAAAGGTCTTTAATAGCAAACATAGGATAACAAGTCTGATGTTAGGGAGAGTGAATGAAGTAATAAAGGAAACACAGAAGGTATGGATCAAATTTTTGGGAGAACACAGAGGATTCTTTACTTCACCGGAGACCAAGACCGACGTTGTAGATACCCCAGTTGAAGGGAAAGGAAAAGGGATTATGAGTATTCCACCCTCAATTTTGAAGAATATCAAGATAGTGGAAATTGAGCCACCGGTAAACACAAATATACAGACAAATACTGAAACACCGGTTAATACTGAGAATGTTGTACAGGATACTAACATTGAAGACAATTGTCCTCCAGATACTAATGTATAGGTTGAGGATATTGTTCCTAGAGAGGAATCTACAGTTGCACAGACTGCACCAAGTGGTGAAGCCACCAATGCAAGTGAGGAGGTAATAAAGGTTAAAACATCAAAGGAGAAAACAGGGGAATCTGGTAAGGAACCAGTTGTTGGCACATAATTATTGATAATTGACACTCTTTAGAGGAAAAGAAAACCATCCCAGAGATGAGTCCCATTGAACTAATGATGATGGTTGCTCAGAAACTGATGAAGAAGGGAGCCACAGACAAGGGGATTATAGATCAATCAATCACTGTTCTACACAGATTGGTCCCGGAGTGTAAGATTGAAAATGAAGTGAGCCCTTTCGGAAAGCTTAAGGTAATAACTAAGCACATATCAAAAGACTTTCAATCCTTACAGCAGATCTCTAACCAACAAGCACTTGAAAAATTCACTCAGGCCAAGAGAGTTGCTTTTGATCAAATCATTAAGAGAGAGAAGAAAAAGATTGAGGAGAAGCTATTTTTGATAGAAAATTCTTTGAAACAATGTACTAATATTGTTAGAGTAATTGGGTATTTACTTGATTAATTAAACAATATTTGTTTAATTCTTTAAGTTCCCTTTTATCTTTTTACACTTAAGCTAACATTAGGTGCACAATAATTAATTCTTTTATTAATTATTATGTGCAAGCCTAGGTTTTCCCTTTTAGGGTTTCTTGACCTATTAGAGGTTATTTTTCTTTTCTTTGTATCATTATGACACTACACTTTTTTGGTGACTATTGAGCTCTCCTCTTTTGAGCATATTTTCCTTTTTTTTTGTTCTGCAAATTGTTCTTGCTTCATTGTTTCTCCTTGTGATAGATTGTTTTAACTTGCAGAAGATCTTTAGGCTCCTGTGGTGTTGTGTTTCTCAACTCCAACATGGTATCAGAGCTCAGATCTGCAGCAATATGTTCCTATTTTTTGAGATTTTTTGCATTGGAAGCAGATCTGGGGTTTCATGCAATTTTTTTATGTGCTTAGGGATAGGCCTTTTTTTTTCTAAGCACTTTGGGCCTAAACGGACCTCACCATCGTGCTCAGAAGGCTCAAAAACCCCTATAGTCATATAAGATTTATCTAAATTTGACTCCTGAGCATCTGGGTGATTTTTTTTCCAACTCTAGGCCGTATAACTCTGGCACACAAATCGAAAAAAAATCAATTTTTTTTTTTGCCTTTTTATGGCATACAAAATTCAAAAAAAATAAAAAATCCAAAGGGCACGAAAAAGTTTCTTTTTGGCTTATTGGGGGTGGGAAATTTCACACGGTACTAGACTTGATAGTTCGGTCGCCGTATGGCCTGCCGGACCTGTCAATCCGGCCCCTACGGCCACCGCCGACCACCGCCCAGCTCTGCGCCCACCGTCGGCTACCGCCTGCAGAACTCGCCAGCCACCGTGTTCCAGCCCTGTCGGCCCTCCGGTGCCGCCAACGACCTCCGGTCTCCGCTCCAGCAACCACCGCCACCTCCGCCCGACCCAATCTCGCCACCGCTGCCTAGCCTGTCCACCACCGTCGCTGCCCTTCGGCCACCTCCTCCTGCCTTCTCCTCTCTCTAGTCTTTTTTGAGAGGGGGTTGGTTTTTTGGCTTTATCTTGCACATCTGGGGTCGGATTTTCGAAAACGAATAGGCGTCAGAAAGCTAGTTCTGCGCCAAACGTCGTGGAGTTAGATTTTTTTCTCGAATCTGTTGTTTGACTGCACTTTTTTCCAGTCAAAGTCGGGCTTCTTTTCTGCACTTCTGGGGCCATAGAATGGAAAACGAACTCTGTTTTTCAAAAACGAATAGGCGTTGGAAAGATCTCAGCATGCTCTATTCAGATTTGTGATATTTTTTTCTCAGACTTTTCATTAGGTACATGAGATATACGTTTGAAGTTTTTTTGCTTATGCACTACTTCCTTCTCATCAATATGTACTAGGGTTTGGGTTTATCTATTGTGGGTGGGGGGGTGTTTTTTCTTGTTTTTTGTCATTTATATCAGAAATCACAAACACTAAAACTCTCAAAACAAACAAACCCTTCTACATCTTATGTCTAGTCTGAAAGATCACATAATTTAAAAAAAATCAACAAGTAAGTGCAAGTACAGGTTTTTCTTCTCATGGTCGATCCTTTAGTTGAGTTGTTGACTTCACACAACTATCACACCTGGAAGCCCTGCATCATGAGGCTCCTCAGGGCACGAGGGTTGTGGTCTTGCTTGGATGAGGTTCAGTCAGTATTGCAGTGTCCTTATGAGCTTCTTCAGCACAGGAACAAGATGGATGAGGCTATGGGTTTGCTCTCCTTGCATGTTTCTGACAGTCTTCTATTTCACCTTGATGAGTTGCTCACTCCTCGGGCTATGTGGTTGAAGTTTGAGTCTCTCTTCGGGTGGGTCAATGAGATTCAGGCATTGTAGATTGAGGCAAAGTTGGTTTCTTTGTCACCCGATTCCTTTCCCACCATTGAGGATTTCTTGAACAAGTTCAAGACTACCCGATCTGTCCTTAAGGGATGTGGCAAGAACAAGACAGACACAGAGTGCATTCATTTGATTTTTTTGAAGCTTCGGGGTCATTTTCAGTTTTTTGCCTCTGCTTTCTACTCCACCGTGGATGGCTTGGGTGCTCGTTTCACCATGCCTACCTTTGATGTCTTTTGTGAGTGTTTGTCTCACAAGCAGTCTCATCTTTCTCAACTGGATATGCTTGCAAGATCCAAGAACAAAGCATTGGTTGTTTAGTCCTCTAAGGAGAAACAAAATCAGAAACCAAAGTTGAAGAAGCCTTCTACAGGTAGTGAAAATCCCTCCAAGCCTGCTCACAAGTCTGAATCTAAACCACCCTTTCCTCCCAAGCATGGGAAATCTTCACAGTCTAGTGAGTCTTCCTCCAAGACTAAGAAGAAATCAGGCGATACTTGCAGTTTTTGTGGCAAGGAAGGACATCCCGTTTGCCGTTTTTGGAAACGTTTAGAGGCTTTAGAGGAAGCCATGTAGCAACATCACATCTCCTCACCTCAGGCATCTTCTCCTTCCACAGGGAAAGGTCATGCTCTCACTGCTCGAGCTTCAACCTATAGGTCCACATGGATACTTGATTCTGGTGCTTCTCACCATATGACTCACCCTCAGCAGTTGGTTACTTCTCTTGCCTCTTGTGGTACTTTACAGATTGCAGTGGGTGACTCAGTTCGGCTTTCAGTCTTGGGTTCAGGTTCTGTCTCATTGGATGGGGGTACTCTACAGGATGTTCTGGTTGTTCTTGACATCTCAACGAACCTTCTATCCATTTATCAGATTTGCCACTCTGGCTCTGGTAAGATAGTTGAGTTCTCACCACATGATGTGGTTATTCGAGACCTCCATGACTCTGATTTGGTTGTGGCTATTGGGAGTGTGGATACTGCATCTCGTCTGTACAAATTTGATGGATTTGAGCCCTTTGTGGGTGTTGGTTCATCTCTTATAGCACATGCAGATTCAGTGAGTAAGCTTTGGCATGAGCGCTTGGGCCATGTCAATTACAGATATCTTCAGCAGATGAGTACACAGGCACTTGTTATTGGGCTCCCACAAATTTCCTGCACTGATGGTGTTTGTCATGGTTGTGTACTTGGCAAGCATCACAAAGATCCCTTTCCGAAGGGAAGAGCCCCTTGTGCTTTGGCACCCTTCGAGTTGATTCACAGTGATCTCGTGTCATTTCCCACTCCTTTTTCTGGGGCCAAGTATGTGCTCACTTTTATTGATGACTTCTCCAGACGCAGTCTGATGTCTTTGATTCATTTCGAATCTTCAAGATATTTGTTGAGAAGCAATCGAGTTGTTCTATTCGGTGGATACGTACAGATAATGGGGGGGAGTATGTGAATCAAGATTTCAAAGATTTTTGCACTAAGCATGGTTTGCAGCATCAGTTTACTGTTCCCTACACCCCTCAACAGAATGGTGTCATTGAGCGCAAGAATAGAACCTTATGGGAGATGGTGAATTGTATGATCCAGTCCAGGTCCATAGATTCATTTTTTTGGGCTGAGGCAGTCAATTGTGCCAACTATCTTCAGAATTGGATGCCTCACAAGGCTATTCGACATATGACTCCTGAGGAGGCTTGTTCTCATAACAAGCCTGATGTTTCCTTTTTCCGAGTGTTTGGCAGTGAGGCATGGGATTTTATTCCTGATTCTCAAAGGAAAGCTATGGAGCGGAAGAGCTGACCATTCATTTTTGTTGGCTACTGTGAGGATGTTAAGGCGTACAGGTTGTTTGATCCTCATTCCAGAGAGGTCTTATTTCAACGGGATGTTCAATTTGATGAGCGCTTTCCCACAGTGGATACCTCGACTCCAATGTCTACTCCTCTACCTACTCCTTCCACTGCATCTCTTTAGGATCTTTTTGAGGATGATTCTGATGATGGTGATGATGATCCACCATCCCCACATCCACCTGCTCCACCTCAGATGCCCAAGTGGGCTCGCTTTACTGTTGAGGCGGCCGGTCCTCTGGCCAATGATCCTTTAGATACTCGTCGACCCCGTTCTCATACTGTGGGTTCTAGTCTTTTGAGTCATGCTATTTCAGATGATCCTCAAAAGTTTTCAGAGGCTACTGGCTATCCTGAGTGGGATTGTGCTATGGAGGAGGAGTATTCTTCTTTGATGAGGAATCATACTTGGGATCTTTGTCCTCTTCCCAAGGACAGAAAGATGGTTAGGTGTCGTTGGTTGTATCGCACCAAGTATGCTGCTGATGGTTTAATTGATAAGTACAAAGCACATCTTGTTGTGAAGGGTTTCTCATAGGTTGAGGGTATTGATTACTTCGAGACCTTTGCCCCTGTCACCAAGATGAACTCCATTCGCTTTGTACTATCTCTTGCAACTTCTCAGGGTTGGCCTATTTTTTAGATGGATGTGAAGAGTGCCTTCTTGCATGGGGATCTATAGGAGGAAATCTACATGGAGCAGCCTTAGGGATTTGTGCAGGATAGTTCTTTGGTTTGCAGACTTCGGCGTTCCTTGTATGGTCTCAAACAGGCCCCTCGGGCTTGGTATGAGAAGATGGATTCTTTCTTGCTCTCCACTAGGTTCACCCGCAGTCATTTTGATCACACAGTGTAGATTCAGCTTCTTGAGGGTGAGATCCTGATTCTTGTGCTATATGTTGATGATCTCCTCATCACCGGTAGCTCATCCTCTATGATTCAGCATACTCAGCGAGCCTTGATGGATCAGTTTGATATGATAGATCTTGGTCTTCTGCACTATTTCCTTGGTCTTCAGGTGATTCAGTCTTCTGATGGGATCTACATTTACCAGTAGAAGTATGCTCTTGACATGCTTTGATGCTTCGGCATGCTTGATTACAAGCCTTCTCCCACTCCCTTTCAGTCAGGGGTTGTTTTGACCGCCGCTTGCCCCACTCCTTCAGTAGATTCTACACTTTACAGGCAGTTGGTTGGCAGTTTGTTGTACTTGACTCACACCCATCCTGATGTTTCCTTTGCGGTTGGCCTTGTCTCTCGATTCTCCCATGATCCTTATGAGAGTCATTGGCAAGCAACCAAACATATTCTACGATACATTTAGGGCTCTAGTTCTCATGACATTCACTATACATCAAGGGACCCTCACATTGTTGGCTACACTGACTCAGATTGGGTTGGTGATGTCACTGATCGAAAGTCTACTTCTGGCTTTGTTTTTTGTCTTGGCTCTGGTCCTATCACATGGTCTTGCAGTAAGCAGACTGCTCATGCATTATCATCTATAGAGGTTGAGTACCGAGCTGTTGTGCTCGCCAGTTAGGAGATCTTATGGCTTCGACAGTTGATGAGTGAGTTTGGTTTTCCTCTTGATAGTCCCACTGTTCTTTAGTGTGACAATCAGAGTGCTATTCATATTTCCCACAACCCAGTAGAGCATCAACGGATAAAGCACATTGAGCTTCACATGCATTTCATCTGCCAGTTGATTCGGGATGGTGTTCTCATTCTAGAGTACATTCCCACTACCGAGCAAGTTGCAGACATCTTCACGAAACCTTTTGCATCGTTGCGCTATCTTCAATTGCGCTCTATGCTTGGGGTGAAGGAAGTTGTCCTTGGGGGGTCTTTATGAGGCCTTCCTTCCTTCTTCTTTCAGCATGTTCTTTTATCTCTTTTTGGAGAGGAGTTTTTTCCCACTAGGTTTTCTCCTTTTCTCCGTTTCATAGAGATTTCATTGTATTTGGGTACCTGATCAGGCCTTGTTTCTGGGACCCATCTTTCCTGCTTTTAGTAGTTGTTCTAGGCTTTATCTTCTCCCTAAGTCTAGCTTAAGGGGGGGTGTTAGAGTAATTGGGTATTTACTTGATTAATTAAACAATATTTGTTTAATTCTTTAAGTTCCCTATTATCTTTTTACACTTAAGCTAACATTAGGTGCACAATAATTAATTCTTTTATTAATTATTATGTGCAAGCCTAGGTTTTCTCTTTTAGGGTTTCTTGATCTATTAGAGGTTTTTTTTCTTTTCTTTGTATCATTATGACACTACATTTTTTTGGTGAATATTGAGCTCTCCTCTTTTGAGCATATTTTCCTTTTTTTTTGTTCAGCAGATTGTTCTTGCTTCATTGCTTCTCCTTGTGATAGATTATTTTAGCTTGCAGAAGATCTTTAGGCTCCTGTGGTGTTGTGTTTCTCAACTCCAACAAATATATACAGGGTATGTTGCAATACTGAGATACTTACAACAAATGTAGAGAAAAAGATAAAAGAGAGACAAGAGAAAATTTCTAGTATTGCTAACCCTTTTGATGGACTAATTTCATTGACAATATCGATTGATGGACAAATTTTGACTTTGGAGAACCAAAATTCTGCTCTTGAAAAGGAAAGAGACAAAATCATTCAGAGAGCCAAAAGTTTGAGAGGTTTGGTGAGTCCAAGATTGGATTCACTCTGTGTACATAAGAAGGAATGCATGGATATGCTAGGAAAGGCCACATCAGCAGAGGTCAATGAGAAAGAATCTTTTGCATATTTATTGAGTGGACTTGTATCTATCTCCAACACATTCAAAACTGGCTAGGATACTTATGTGGAATTACTGGAGAAAGCTTATCCGGAAATATTGAAACTAGTCAAGCTTTGGTAAGACATTTTTAGAGGTATTCATTGTACAGTTCTTATTCTTTGACATATTTTTTTTTGGGCATTGATGTCAAAGGGGGAGTAGTATAGATGTGAAAAAGGACAAAATGTTGCATACATTAGGGGGAGTTACAGAGTTTTTGGAATTTTGGAGATATGGAGTATTTTGCATATTCAGCGTAGAGGGAGCAGGGCATGATGAAACCGACAGATGAAACCATGACCACTTTTCCACATGAGTGTTGCCATCAATGCCAAAGGGGGAGATTTTTGGCAATTGACACTCTATTGGTTGGTTTTACTATGTTGTCATTGATGGAAACATGATTTTGGGTTCCGGCTTCATATGGTGTACCAGCAGGCACTTCACATATTCTACACCAGCACCGGCACCGACAGCTCGGGAAGATTTCTTTGGTCACCGATAATGCAGGCCGACATGGTATAGTAAAGGTTATTGGTATTGGAGGCCAACTTATCTTGGATCCGGCATCGACAACTTGTTTTAATGTTTATTCATTTATGTTATATGGACGACATGTAATCTGATATTGTGTATATCTTTGTAAGCCAACATAAGGCATAAATTTGTATATGGTATATAGGGCAGATTGATTAGATCATTTTATAATAAGAAAATAGGAATATGGTGATGGATATGCAAATGTAATTATTCAGAGAGATTATGTATGTATGGAATTTATTGTAAGGGTTATTTCGGTAAAGGGGTCAACCGGAATAGACATAGCTTAAACCAAAATGGTATTATGGCATAGAAGATGCCATCTTAGCAGTTCACACTTCTCTGGATTGTTGTATGGAATTTTATGTAGTTAGTGAGGCTCCTATTGTGATTAAGCAGTGTGCTCTTGGCTGTAAGCCTTCCTGTAAGTGCAGGCCCATCATATATTGTAACATCTCTTCACATGGCCAGTGGATTGATATTGTGGGTCACAAAGCCCACCGTGGTTTTTTCTCTTTGAAGTTTTCCACGTATAAATCTGTGTGTTATGGTTCTCATTTATGTGTTTGGCTTATTGGTTACTTTACTTCTTTCAATTCTGTTTATACCTGTAGCGTCCTAAAATTGCGACACTTGCAATTTCGACTACATTTGGCTCTTCACGATGGCGATGCAACACGAAACCTGAATGGAGACCCCGAAACTTGTTCATGACATCAAAAACTGCATTTCTTAGCACCCTGGCCTGATCCTCCTTGCACCCCACTGTCCCTGGAGGTGGGACCATGGCGCCCAGCGCCCTGGTCCTTCAGGACTAGGGCGCCTAGCGCCCTGGTCCCCTAGGACCATGGCGCCCAGCGCCCTGGTCCTTCAGGACTAGGGCGCCCAGCGCCCTGGTCCCCCAGGACCATGGCGCCCAGCGCCCTAGTCCCTGGCCCTATTTTTGGGCCCGGTCTCTTTTGGGTCTCGGGTCTTTATGATTGCAAATTAGAAAATAACATTTCCTGGTCGGCCTAAGGTCGGGAAAATTAGTCTATCAGCCCTAATTGACAAGTATATAAACTACATTTCCTCTCTCAAAAAAGGAGGAGGACATATGTAGAAAAAGGCGAAAGCGATATTCAAACATTCAAGCATTCAAGCATTCAAACATTCTTTCAAGCAATTGATCATTCTAAGTCTCCATTCAAGGCAAAGTGTTGCATTCAAGACAAGGATTCAACCATTGAAGAAGAGATCACATACAACATACAACATACTACATACATTACACCTTCGCATGTAAGAATACAAACATTCTTACAACAAGGTATCAGTACTTGTTTACATTACAAACATTTACATTTACAGCATTCTCATTTCTTGGTTAATTCCAAAACTGGGGTTTGACCTAAAGGCAAACCCCTCATCCCTAACCCCCCAATCGTCCTCTCTTTTCTATGTGTAGGTTGCAGGTACGCGGCTGTAATTGAAGATCTGGAATCCTTGTGCAGAGACGAACAGATCCACCTTCGTTTCACGGATTTTTCGGAGGACCGTGTGCACGCCGGGCGCCATCGTCCCGTCAACTTTCGCTCAAATTTGCAGAACAGCACCGTCTCGACATTTTACTACTAATTCCAGGTTCCTAGCTTCATCCCATATCCCTATCTCTGTTTACACGCGAATCTTTCTTACTTTACATACATTCCTAGCTTAATCTTTCTATCCACATTTCTTTACAAAAGAGGGTATCCTTGATGTCTTAACCCTTGAAACTCATGTAGAATCCAATCTTGCATTGCGTGGGATTGGATCTTGTGGGTTTCAACCCCTCTTTTGAATGTAAAGTCTCCCCTAAGTGAAAAACCATCAACCCTAGTGACCCTCCCTTCTCTCTCCTTGGAGTTGGGGAGGGGAGAACGACTAGGGTTCGATTTTTCCGCTTTACATTTTGGTGAACCCGACGTGAACATCCTCATTCTGATTATTCATGGTTAGATCTGAAAATTTTGCCTTCCTGAATTTCCATGTTTGATCTTTTGCAAATTTTAGAGGTTGATTGCATAAAAAACCCTAAAATTTTCTTTTAGTAATTAAACTTGTGAAATGTTTAATTGTTAATGCTTGTTTCAGATCTACCCTTCTATTGCAAATTGTCAATTCATATTTGTGCTTTAATTCTGAAAATTAAGTGGTTAAATGTCAAAACCCTAATTTTTAAGACCTCTTTGATTCAACCTTTGACTGATAATCTTACTAATCAAAACACCTCCAAATCGGCTGTAACTTTGGATTCCGCAATAAAATCACAATATCTTTCATCCCTGAAAATTTGGAAAAAAGTTGCGAGGACCGTGTGCACCCCGAGCGCCATCGTCCCCAACATTTTTTCCGAAATTTCGGGAGCTAGATCTTACTGTATTTTTCTGCTAAAATCCAGAATTTTGGCTGATTTTATCAATTTTAACACTTTCAAAATTACAGTCAAAGTTGGTCTAGTGATTGCTTGGATTAAGGCTTCTAATCATTCAAAAATTGTTGAAATTGAAATCTGTATCAAAATTGTGTTTCTTACAGTCCTAAATCTAAAAAGTGTGTTGGCATTCATTCAAAATTTCAGTGCTTTATTCAAATTTGTGCAGTTTGTGGCTTTTGAAATTAAGTGTTTAATTGCAACAACTTTGATTTCCACTTTCCAAATTCGAATTTTGCATGAAATCGAGTCAACTTTTAAATTTCAAAACTTGCATTGCTTTTAGTATTCCCTCTAAAATCATAAAATTCAAAATTTCAGTTTCCCTCTCTTTTTCAAAATTCAAAATTTGCATTTTTCAACAATCTTGGTAGGGTTCAATTTTGAGATTGCAACTTTAATTTGGCCTATCTACAGATCGTAAAATCACTCAATTTTTTCAGATTAGCTCTAAAATCATCATAACTTTCATCCCTGCAAATTTTGAAAAAAGTTGCGAGGACCGTGTGCACTCCGTTCGCCACGGTGCTGGACATTTTTTCCGAAATTTCGGGAGATTGTCCTGATTGTATTTAACAGCTTAAATCTAGGAGATTGGCTGATTTTATTGAAATTTGCTACCTCTAAAATTCAAAATCTTCTCTCTCTCTTTAGTGCATGAGTTTTACAACAATAAGCCCTACATACACTATTCCCGTTAGACGAAGCCTTAGAATTAACTCCTTCCAAGGTTTAATTACCGAGGAGATGGAACCTAATTTGAATGGCCTTTTTAACAAGGACATGGGTAATTCCTCTAATCCTCTTAATGATGAAGAAGCTCTCCATGAGGTTTCTGTAGAACAACTTTCGAAATTGGATAACCGATTTGATGATTTTCGACAATGGATGTCTCAAGAATACCTCGATAGCGAAGCTCTTTCATTAATTGAGGGTCTAAAACGTATGGTTCAAAGTGATAAGAATGGAATTGATATTTTGCGTGGTATTGCACACATTGTGGATTCGAATGTGATGCCTATGAAAAGTTGTGCCGAAACCTTAGGTTATACACAACCTCCTACTCAAGTCAATCATTCTATTCCTTTGACGACTCCTATTGCTAGTATACCTACTTTTACATCAAACATAATGACTACTTCAACTCAAGACATTCCTCCTATGATCACCAGTCATGGGGGCAATCCCTCTTCTTCAATCAACCCTCTTCCTTCATTCAATCCGACTTCTTCATTCATTCCTTCAATGAGTGTTCCTATTATATCTCCACAAATAAACATGACGCAAGGGGGCAATTCATTTAACCCTTCCATTCCTCCTTGTAGTGTTCCTCCTGTCCAATCATCTCCTATGACTAACTATCATAGTGTCCCACCACCTTACTCTCTACCTTCTTTCAATAACATAACACCTCCATCACAATCTAACACGTCTAATATGAACTCTTCGACTGAAGCGACCATTAACAATCTTGCACAAACTGTCTCTTCTTTACAAAAACAAATTGCCTCTATGAATCAATCTAAGTTTAGTGTGCCCACATTTGATGTTGCGAGCCCACTTTCTCTTGACATTGTTCGAGCTATCCCCCCTAAACATGTTGAAATTCCGCATTTGGAGCTTTATAATGGTAAGGGTGATCCTCTAACACATGTTAAGACCTTTCAAACAATATGTACTGATTTTGCTTATGACCAAAGGTTGCTTGCAAAACTGTTTACTAGAACATTAAGAGACAAGGCCCTACAATGGTATTGCTCGTTGCCTTCTTATTCTATTACTTCTTTTGAACAACTTGCAAATGCTTTTATTCAACAATTTCAAAACAATATAAGTCCTAAAGTTACTTTGATTGATTTAATGCATTGCAAACAAGGTGTTAAAGAAAAAGTGACTGATTTCATTGGTAGATATAAGCATTTGTATGCTCAAATTTCTTTTCCAGTGCCTAACAATGATATTCAAAGAATCTTTATTTCTAATTTACAAAAAGATATTAGAGAAAAACTCCTGTTTTCTGAGTTTACTTCTTTCCAACAGTTGTGCGCAACTCTTCACCATTATCAATTGACTGTGAGTCAAATGGAACAAGCAAATCCTATGGCTCCGAGTGATAAGGGTGATAGTAGTCAACAACCATTTGGGAAGTTTAAACTGAACAAAGAGTCCATTAAATTCAATGAAAACATCATTAACAACAATGTAAATGCAGCATCAGGTGTGCCTCCTATTTCTAAGTTTTTCAAGAAAGAAAGAAAGTTTACTCCTTTGAATGAATCATTGCATAGTATTATGAATAAGTTATTGGAACAAAATGTGCTTACTCTTCCTCCTATAAGACAAATAGATCCTGCAAAGATTAACTCACCCTATTTCGATAACAAATCTTTTTGTCAATTTCATCGTCATCCTGGGCATGATACTGAAAAATGTTTTGCTTTAAAGGGTGAAATTCAAGATTTGATTGATAATAATACTATCTCTGTTTCTGGTGTGAATGATAAAGGCAATACATCTGTAGCTCCTCCTAACCAAAATCTTCAGATTTTTACTGATCCATTACCTTCTCATACCTCTAATGCGATTGATACTACTGATTCCTCTGTCTCACCTGATGATCTTGTGTCTATGACTCCTAATGTGATTAACTTTGTGGAGCAGTAGAAAATCCCTAAAGAACCTTCCATCACCTTTGATTCCAGTGAAACTATCAGGGCACCTGATGGTCCTTTATATATAGTTGCAAAAGTCAAAAATACACCTTGTCGTGGAGTGCTTATTGATCCTTCTTGCATGGTTAATGTCATTACCGAAGAATTTCTTTTTACTTTGCAATTGAATCAAGTGATCTATGATGAAACAAAGGTGGTTGTGAAATTATTTGATGCATTTTCTTCTCCTGTAGTTGGTTCTATTACATTACCTATTGAGGTCCATAACAAATCCCTTGATGTGGACTTTGCTATTATTCCATCATCTGAACAATTTTGTGTGAAGCTAGGTTATCCTTGGCTATCTTCCATGAAAGCTATTGCTTCTCCTATTCATAAGTGTTTGAAATTTCCCCACAATGGTGAAGTTGTTACTGTCAATCATAGTCTCTTTAAACCAGCTGAAAGAACTTCTAGCGTTCCTATTGATTACTTTTGGCCTAAACAATTCCAATCTCTTCCTCCGCGAAGTGATCATCTTTTCAAATCTTATCAAAAGTGGAAGAAAGATATGATCCTATCTCTAAGTGAACCTAGAACACCCAAACTTGACATTCCTATCGTTCTTGAGAAGGAAGTTTTTCCTTTGAAAGATAAAACCAATGTCTTTCCTCAAGAAGATTCCCAACCCATCCCTATGAATGTGACTATGCCTATATCTAATAAACTTCCTAAAGGTAGACCTATACCTCCTCGTCATGATGGACTTGGTCTCCTTCCTAAACCAAATATTCCTCCCTTATATGGAGCAGTTCCTCCTCCTTCCTCTTATGGAGAGAAGAGACCTTCCTCTTCTCCTATTATTCAACCTAAGAGACCACAACCTAAACACTCAAGTGATAAGGATGAGAACATTCCTCCTCCTCAATCTTCGCAACTTCCTACTAAGACTAGATGAAATCGTTCCGCACGTGAACGCCGACGAAAGCATCGTTTTAGAGCTTAGGCAGCTGCTTCTCAAACTTTGCAATCCCCAAAAACACCTTCAGTCAATATTATTCCATTTTCTCCTCAGCCAACGATTGAGCCAAAATCTCCTAAACATAAGATGCATGATGGTCTTGATCCTGTGCGAGTTAAAGATCCTATTTTTATAAATCTTGATGATGATATAGATGAAAATGTTATTCATGATGAAAATGTTACTCCTGTTCATTCTGATAGTGAATATGAATATGTTGATGTTGATAACCATCTATCTAACGAATTTTCTAAAGCACTTATCCTAGCTCCTAGACAAGAACATTGTGGCTTGGGGTATGAACATAGCCCTTATTTGGATCTTGTGATAGCTCCATCTGCTGTGTTGGATGTTCCTCCTCTAGCGTGTTTCCTACCTTCCCGAAATATTGATCAGCAAGATCGGGGGGTAGATGACGTGCTAGACTAGTTCATTAGCATAGCAGATTCTCTCCTCCTCTCTTTTGTTACTTCTTCTATGTGTTACTCTCATTCTTCTATTTGTTGTCCTTAGTGTTGTCTACTTGAGGACGATGCAAAGCATTGAGATCTCTTTTGGTCTCTCTCATGTTGACTCAAAAGACACATGTGTTCCCTTCTTCTAGGTGACCTTCCTTGATTGGGGAATGAAGAACAATTATGCATACATACATATGATATACATGAATTATCATACAGCATACTGACCCCGAGGAAAGCGAAGTCACCTTGTGCTTTGTGTTTTGTGTCTATTATCCTTGGGCTTATCTCACACTTGGGGGCTAAATCCTTGTGATAACGTGCTCCTTTCTCATTTCTTATATGTATCACTACCTTAAAGCAATCACCCCCGATGAGGCATGTGCGATCGCTTTAACGTAGGGGGGCATACATCCCTGTTCATATCTCTTCAAGATACTTGAAAATTTCTTGACAAATTTAGCTTTGCCTTGAAAATTTTTGATATCTTTCTTGCATGATGCATAGTGAGGGAACCTTACTAATGACAGTCATGGTTCTTCCTCGTGATCTTCCCTTTTACTTTGTCAATCAAAGTCGTAAGATCCTTAGTCCACTGGTGGCTTGGTGTATCTTGCCTCCTTGACGTGGTGAAAGTCTTTCAATGTTGTTTCCTTGTACTTTACCGGAAGTATGAGCGTACGCTTATACTCCCGCTAAAGTGGGGGCTAAATGTAGCGTCCTAAAATTGCGACACTTGCAATTTCGACTGCATTTGGGTCTTCACGATGGCGATGCAACACGGAACCTGAATGGAGACCCCGAAACTTGTTCATGACATCAAAAACTGCATTTCTCAGCAACCTGGCCTAATCCTCCTTGCACCCCGCTGTCCCTAGAGGTGGGACCATGGCGCCCAGCGCCCTGGTCCCTGGCCCTATTTTTGGGCCCGGTCTCTTTTGGGTCTCGGGTCTTTATGATTGCAAATTGGAAAATAACATTTCCTGGTCAGCCTAAGTTCGGGAAAATCAGTCTGTCAGCCCTAATTGACAAGTATATAAACTACATTTCCTCTCTCAAAAAAGGAGGAGGACATATGTAGAAAAAGGCGAAAGCGATATTCAAACATTCAAGCATTCAAGCATTCAAACATTCTTTCAAGCAATTGATCATTCTAAGTCTCCATTAAAGGCAAAGTGTTGCATTCAAGACAAGGATTCAACCATTGAAGAGGAGATCACATACAACATACAACATACTACATACATTACACCTTCGCATGTAAGAATACAAACATTCTTACAACAAGGTATCAATACTTGTTTACATTACAAACATTTACATTTACAGCATTCTCATTTCTTGGTTAATTCTAAAACCGGGGTTTGACCTAAAGGCAAACCCCTCATCCCTAACCCCCCAATCATCCTCTCTTTTCTGTGTGTAGGTTGCAGGTACGCGGCTGTAATTGAAGATCTGGAATCCTTGTGCAGAGACGAACAGATCCACCTTCGTTTCGCGGATTTTTTGGAGGACCGTGTGCACGCCGGGCGCCATCGTCCTGTCAACTTTCGCTCAAATTTGCAACAACACCGTGTCGACATTTTACTGCTAATTCCAGGTTCCTAGCTTCATCCCATATCCCTATCTCTGTTTACACGCGAATCTTTCTTACTTTACATACATTCCTAGCTTAATCTTTCTATCCACATTTCTTTACAAAAGAGGGTATCCTTGATGTCACAACCCTTGAAAATCATATAGAATCCAATCTTGCATTGCGTGGGATTGGATCTTGTGGGTTTCAACCCCTCTTTTGAATGTAAAGTCCCTCCTAAGTGAAAACCATCAACCCTAGTGACTCTCCCTTCTCTCTCCTTGGAGTTGGGGAGGGGAGAACAACTAGGGTTTGATTTTTCCGCTTTACAATACCAATATACCATTTGGTGCATGAATGTATTGTTAAGGCTAAAATATACTATTCTGGTATAACACTGATTCACCCCCCCTCTTAGTGTTATTGGTTTCCAACAACCCCTAGCTCTGAGCACCCACTCAAAGATTACAATGAGTATATATTGAATACAATTTAAGTACATTGTTGCAAATGAGGTTTCGCAACTCACAAATATTCTTCTCTTGAGATTGAATTGACTCGCTTCAGCTCTCTGATCTTGGGCTTCAATCTCATCTCTCTGCTCTCTATCTGTCTCTTCTCTCTACTCTTTGTCTTCTGATCAGATCACTTCTCCTCCTCTGCCTTTCTGCCTTGGCTCTACACACTCTAGTTTCTGATGCTCTCTCTTGGTCTTTGTTTCTTTCTTTTCTATGTTTATCTCTACTCTATTCTGGTCACTTGTCTATGTTGCACTCTATCTCTCATGCACTGCTTTGCACACACTTCTGACCCTTTCTCTTTACTCTACTTTGTTCTGCCCTCTACATTTGTACTCTTTGCGACCACACTCTCACAACTTTTTTGTTGTTTCCTTCTCTTTTTCTCACACAATCACACTTAACGTGCACCCCTCTTTCTTGGTCGCAGATCACTATTCTACTATGCTCTCAACCCCAGCTCTCTGTCTTATACTATGTTCTCTGCCCTCTTGTCTTTTTCAAATGAGTTTTTTGTTTCTACTCTATTTTCTACCTCTTTCCTCTGCATTTACTTTCTTCTCATCCCTCCAACAATCGGTTGGATCATTAACTCATCACACACATGACAACCATTATTCTTCCTCATTGTCATACCCCATAATCTATACAATTACCAATGTGGCTTACAAATCATTCACTTAGTCAGTTTATATTCTCCCAGTTGGCAATTCAAGTTCCCAGACGTGTCAAACTATGTTCATGATCAACTTTGAATCTAACCCTTTGATCTGATGGATTCAACTAAGAAGCCTTGATCTCAGTCCTCATTGTGGTAGTTCCATGTGCCACATCATCATACACCTCAGCTAGAATGTTAGACCACTCTCTATCAGTTCTGCCACTTGTCCTCACAGCTCTTCCAACTCAGCTGCCTCATAGCTATCCTTTCTCTACACGATCATCTGTGTATCTGCTCTACTTGCTTTGCCATTTATCCACACAACTCTCCCATCTCAGCTACCTCAACTACCATTGTCAAACCTTATCAAATGCCTCTTCATTCGATTAGCTCTGTATCAACAAGATCAGTTGCTTCACCTACAACTATTTGATCTCATCGCTTGTCCGTAAGATTTGATTTCTTGCATGTTGATCATCTTGAGCCGTGCACCTGTATGCTACTAGATCGTCGTTAATAAAATCACCATCCTCCTGTTCAGATTGGATTGCCAACACTGTCTTCAGTACTTCATCTCTCCTGTCTGACCACTTGGATTACACATGTCATCACATTCGACATCCAGATCACTTAGTCAAGTCTGGTCAAACGCCATGTAGATCTCTGCATCTGTTGGCATGCAAATATGTCCTCAAAGTCTTCTTAATCTCCTCAATCTGCATCTAGGTCAAACATCCACGTGGACTATTGGACTGCAGTCGTGGCATGTTTTGCAAACATGTTGCACATATCAGGTTGACTCATTCTGATATGATTCCTTAAGACTCTATCGGAATAGCTTTAACTATCGGGATGACATCTCGCATCTACTTCGCCTTCACAACTAATCCTGATGACCATGTGATGCCTTTGTTCCCTTTCATTGGCATGAGTTACTCTGATGAGAACCTCACCTTTGATTTCCCTTATCGCCATAGGCTATCCCGAACGAAGAATCTCCAAGCCAAATGACCACATAGCGGAATTGCCATAACTGTCGACATAGGAAAAAACATGTTAGAATGACTGAACAACTTATGTCGATAACATACTGTCAACCTCCCTTATAAAACTCATCAGAACAACCAACAATATCGGATTAACATCTGGACACTAACCCATCAATACAACTTTATTCTGATGACCCAATATGAATAAGAATTGGCATGGCTATTCTGAAATCGCAACTCCACAGTTCTTCAACATATCAACATATGTTATTCTGATGAACTTACCAAGGGTTCTTCTCTTCATTCTCCTCTATCGGAATAGCTTACACTATCGGCATAATGGGAATCTATCATTCTGCCTTCAATAACTACTTTGATACACATCCTCGGTCTCCTATTCAGTATAGCTATTCTGATGTAATGGTGTCGGAGTAGTTTTTTCTATCGGTATTACACAATATTGCTACTCTGCCTCTGTTCAACTATTCTGATGTGTAGCACATACTTTATTTTCGACATAGGATACTCCAATAGACAAAACATGATAGAACCTCCACACGACTCGACATAGGCCTGACTTACACCGATAGCAATTTCCTCCACACGACTCAGTATCGGCCTAGCTATTCTGATTAAACCACCAGAGCAGATATCACCTACACAACACTTGATCGACAAAGTTATCCCGATATGATCACTTCTGATGTTTATTTATCAGACCATAATGTGATCGGTATAACATGGTGTGGTCTTGCCGATATAAATGATTTATTGTTTTCACAACCCCAACTTGCTTCAGGACATCCAACAAGAACTTCATAGACTTCATAGGCATTGTGGGAGTCTGCAACAACATTGCCATCTTCATCAACCCGATCCATCAACCTAATCACTGTGATATCTGCAAGTCTCTCCAACTTATGACATCAATCAACCTGATCTCAACAACTCTTCTACTTAATCTGCAGCCTGCAAGTTGACCTACCTGCAAACTTCCTTAAATCAGCCTTGCACACATACATGTTGACATCAATGACAACTTCAATGCCAACACTAGAAACGGTTTCATGAGATTGCCATGGATTTAGGGTTTTGGATTCCTTTTGCAATAAATATAGTGTGTTTTTTGTTGTTCATGTCATTTAGTGATTTTTTTTTGTCAACAATCAAGTTTTGTTTTAAGATTAATAAATGTTGTTTTCCATTGGAAGATTGCAGTTTTGAAAGGATTACTTGAGAGGGTTCTACAAGCTTTACCGTGTTGGTAATTTGCCTCTAAGAGGTCACTTTTTTATATTGGAAGCTTGCAGTTTTGAATAAATATAGTATGTTTTGTATTGTTCATGTAATTCATTGATAATTTTCTAGATTGTAGTTTTGAAAGGATTACTTAAGAGGGTTTTAGAAGCTTTTATCTGGGTACATCTCGTCTCACTGTGCAGGTAATTTCCCCCTAAGAGGTCATTGTTTCGCATTTGAAGCTTGCAGGTTTGAAAGAATATAGTAGTTTTGTGTTGTTCATGCCATTCACTAATATTTTTTGTCCACAGTCAGATTTTGTTTGAAATTCTCATTGGAAGCTTGTAGTTTTGAAAGAATATAATATGCTTTATGTTGTTCATGTCATTCACTAATAATTGTTTTGTCCATTCTCAGATTTTGTTTGAAAATTAGATTGTAGTTTTGAAAGGATTACTTCAAAGGGTTCTACAACCTTCTATCTAGGCACAACTCATCTCATTATGGGCATGTCTTGTCTCACTATGGCACATCTCATCTCACTGTGTAGGTAAGCCATATTCTTATTGGAAGCTTGTAGTTTTCATTATGTCTCCATATTTGTTCAAAATTAGACCTACAATAGATGAAAACCTTTTGATAAAAACACAAATTTACATCTTCTATTGTTTATGAGAAGGATTCCTCTGTTTACCACCCTTGCTTCTTGGGAAGTGTCAAGACTTGTTGGTAAATTAGAGTGCAATACACTATAAGGTATAAATAGGTATAAACATACTTGGAATTATTACCAATATGTCTCCAAATTTGTTAAGATATACACTTGTAATAGATGAGAAACCATCTGATAAAAAACACAAGCCATAAAGAAAACACAAAGTTATGTCTTTTGTTGTTTATGAGAAGGATTTCTTTGTATTCCAATCTTGCTTCTTAGGAAGTGTTAAGACATTTTGGTAAATTAGAGTGCAATACACTATAAATTATGCACAGGTATAAACATACTTGGAGTTATTACCAATATGTCTCCACATTTGTTAAGAAACAAGTTTGTTATAGATGAGAAACCCTCTGATAGAAAATACAAGTGGGTAAGTGCACAAAGATGGTGGTAAAAAAGGGGGGTATAAGTGGACACTTTTTTTCTGAAATCAGGTGAACCTAAACTTGGAGGCAAAATTTGAAAGTCATCCACTCAAGATATGAAGATAATCAAAGAACAAATATTGTAGTACTCTAAATCTAGTTTCCAAACTACTAAACTTTTTTCAAAATTGGATAAGATTAAGGGGTCAAATCTTTCGCGCACAAAAAATAGACCCTGATTTTTTTTTCTGAAAAACATAACATAGTGTCTAACGTGCGCATCAAAAAAGTCATAGTTAGATTTAGTATTTTGACAAATCTTTTGGCAGAAAGATAGTTAAGAGTGAGCACTAGAAGATGTGTATTTTTTTGTTGAGTATTTTTTTTTTTATGATTTTTCCAATCGAGCACATCCTGAAAATTAGGTACCTATTCGTACGCAAAGCATAAGTTGCACTAAACAAATCTAAAATACAATTTATTTTTTTTAATTTGTAAAGAATCAAGTGCACTACAATAATATATAAAGTTTTTTAAATTTGGATAAGTATATCAAAAGATATGCACCTATGTCTGTGAGAACTATGGAGACACTGGTAAAAGAAATTCAATAATAATATGTTATTGTTGTTCAAATTGAAAAAAAATTATATGGTTAGAAAGCTCAGAAGATAGGTGAAAATATGGTGGCAATTTTAGAAATACCCACTTGATGAAATGTAAACCCGATGATGGCAAAGTTGATAAAATAAAACATGTCAAAAATGAGAGAAATGGAGGGAAATCAAACTTCCAAACCGTAGCTTTGTCATCCAGGCCTATTTCCAAGCCTAAACAATCAAAAGCGCGTACATGGTGCTTATGGTATAGAAAGCGTGTACGGGGTACTTATGGTGTAAGAAGCACGTATGCGCTCTTTTTACTATAAACAACGTGTACACGCTATTGTATAATATGATATTGTATATATAATGTGTATATACATATAATACATAATATTTATATATATATATATATGTGTGTGTGTATATAATAATATATAATATATTAAGTATATATATACACATATAAGTGTATTGTCTCCTCCTCTCAAATGCACACAAGGTGCCTCTCTCTCTCTCTCTCTCTCTCTCTCTCTCTCTCTCTCTCTCTCTCTCTCTCTCTCTCTCTCTCTCCCTTCTCCCTTCCTCCATACCACATCCCTCTCTCTCTCTCTCTCTCTCTCTCTCCCTCCCTCTCTCCCCTTCTCCCTTCCTCCATACCCCATCCCTCTCTCTCTCTCTCTCTCTCTCTCTCTCTCTCTCCCCTTCTCCCTTCCTTGATACCCCATCCCTCTCTCTCTCTCGCTCTCTCCCCTTCTCCCTTCCTTGATACCCCATCCCTCTTTCTCTTCTTCTCTCCCTCCCTCCCTCCATACCCCACTACAACCGTGTCTGCATTTCTATATAAGTAAGTGAATTTATTTCTTGTCTACAACTTCCTCTTTGATTTTTATCATGTATGCTCTCCTAAGAAAATTGACTGATGGATTTGTGTGTGTATTGAATAGGAGGAATAGGGTTTGAAATTGAACCATGGGTGCATTACCGTGACAAACAAGGAAACATGCAACAATATTATTCTCGAATGTATTTTTAATGAGCAGAGCAGATGTGGAAAATAGTGTCAATAAAGCAACATGATGAGTCAGAGCACCTACAATATGTTTTTCAGAAGGAAACAACCGGTAGGAAGAGAAAGAGGGAGAGTAACACATATGATGTCCTAGAGAATGATAGTGGTGGGTATGCGAGAGTTCCCATGTTGTTACACAATGCCTATCACCTAAAGAAATTAAAGTTTGTTGTATGCATGGCAATGGTAGTATATGATGATCATCACTTGTCAAATGGCTTGGAACAGTACATACCCATGAAAGAAATCAAGTGTGTAATTCCTATAGTCACAATCAAGATCAGTCCTATAATCTTGCAAATTTAATAGTATCATATGTTTCAGAACTTAGACAATACTCTTAGGGTTAGGTCAAGCTCTTATACGTGCTTTTTAGAGAAGCCTCGTTGTTTGTTTGCTTGGAGTCTCTCTTATGCTGACAATGGTCTAACTTAGCTATATCAAAACTAAACTACTAATGTTCTATTGTATGATATTCTATTCATAACTTTAAATTTAATATATCATTTCATTAGCCCACCATATGACCCCTTAGGTGTCATTAGAGGTCGTATTGTTTCCTAAGAGGTCATATGGTGTCATGTGACCCCTTAGGACACCATATGACCCCTTAAGACACCATATGACCCATAACAACACCATATGGTGTCCTAAGGGGTCATAGGATGCCATATGATCCCTCAGGACACCAATGACCCATAATAACACCATATGGTGTTCTAAAGGGTCATATGGTGTGCTAAGGGATAATATAGTGTCATATGACCCCTTAGGACACCCTATGACCCCTTAGATGTTGTTAGGGGTCATATTGTGTTCTAAGAGTCATATTGTGTCCTGGATTCGATCTCTCTTCCTCTCCCTTCCCCCCTCCTCTCTCTCTCTCTCTCTCTCTCTCTCGCTCTCTCCCCTTCTCCCTTCCTCTATACCTCATCCCTCTTTCTCTTCTTCTCTCCCTCCCTCTTTCTCTTCTTCTGTAATTCCTATAGTCCCAATCGATAACAGTCCTATAACCTTGCAAATTCAATAGCATCATATGTTTTAGAACTTAGGCAATACTCTTAGGGTTAGGTCAAGCTCTTACACTTTCTTTTTAGCGAAGCCTCATTGTTTTTTTGCTTGGAGTCTCTCTTATGCTGACAATGGTCTAACTTAGCTATATCAAAACTAAACTACTGATGTTCTATTCATAACTTTAAACTTAATATATCATTTTATTAGCCCACCATATGACCCCTTAGGTGTCATTAGAGGTCGTATTGTTTCCTAAGAGGTCATATGGTGTCCTGTGACCCCTTAGGACACCATATGACCCCTTAAGACACCATACAACCCATAACAACACCATATGGTATCCTAAGGGGTCATAGGATGCCATATGACCTCTCGGGACACTAATGACCCATAACAACACCATATGGTGTTCTATGACCCCTTAGGACACTATTTGGTGTCGTTATAGGTCCTATGGTGTGCTAAGGGATAATACAGTGTCATATGACCCCTTAGGACACCCAATGACCCCTTAGATGTTGTTAGGGGTCATATTGTGTTCTAATGGTCATATTGTGTCCTGGATTCGATCTCTCTTCCTCTCCCTCTCCCCCCCCTCTCTCTCTCTCTCCATACCCCATCCCTCTTTCTCTTCTTCTCTTCCTCCCTCTTTCTCTTCCTTAGTAATTCCTATAGTCACAATCGAGATCAATCCTATAACCTTGCAAATTTAATAGCATCATATGTTTTAGAACTTAGGCAGTACTCTTAGGGTTAGGTCAAGCTCTTTCACTTGATTTTTAGCGAAGCCTCATAGTTTGTTCGCTTGGAGTCTCTCTTATGCTGACAATGGTCTAACTTAACTATATCAAAACTAAACTACTAATGTTCTATTGTATGATGTTTTATTCATAACTTTAAATTTAATATATCATTTTATTAGCCCACCATATGACCCCTTAGGTGTCATTAGAGGTCGTATTGTTTCCTAAGAGGTCATATGGTGTCCTGTGACCCCTTAGGACACCATATGACCCCTTGGGACACCAATGACCCATAACAACACCATATGGTGTTCTATGACCCCTTAGGACACTATTTGGTGTTGTTATAGGTCCTATGGTGTGCTATTTGGTGTCATTATAGGTCCCTCCCTTCTTCTCTCCCTCCCTCTCCCCTCTTCTCTCCCTCTACCTATTTCCCTCTCTCTCTCTCTCTCTCTCTCTCTCTCTCTCTCTCTCTCTCTCTCTCCATACCCCTTCTTCTCTCCCTCCCTCCCCCTCTCTCTCTCTCTCTCTCCCTCTCTCCCTCTCCCTCCTTCCCTCCTCCTCTCTCCCTCCCCTACTCTCCCTCTCCCTTCCTCCATACCCCTTCTTCTCTCCCACCCCCCTCTTCTCTCCCTCTCTCCCTCCCTCTACCTCTCTCCCTCTCTCTACCTTCCCCCCCTCTCTCTCTCTCCCTCGCTCTCCCTCTCCCTCATTCCCTCTGTCTCTCTCTTCCTCTCCCTCCTCCCCTCCTTTCTCTCTCCCTCTCCCTCCTTCCCTCTCTCTCTCTCTCTCTCTCTCTCTCTCTCTCTCTCTCTCTCTCTCTCTCTTCCTCTCCCTCCCTCCCTTCCCCCTCTCCTCTCCCTCCCCCCCTCCTTCTTCTCTCCCTCTCTCCCTCCTTCCCTTCCGCCCCCTCCTCTCTCCCTCCCCCTACTCTCCCCCCTCCCCCCCCTCCTTCTCTCTCTCCCTCTCCCTCTCCCTCCCTTTTCATTCACATTTTTTCTACTACCAATAACACATATGAGGTATTGAACCTATTAGTTCACTGCCCTACCATAACTTTTTAAAGGCGTAGGAGCGCGTACACGGTACTTATTACTTGTAAGCATGTATGGGGTACTGAGCCCATTATTCGCTACCCTGCAATAACTTTTTTTAGGCTTAGGAGCATGTACATGCTACTTATTAGTATATAATGGGGAAAAAAATACCGTTGGGGTTGCCAACATTTTATGGACTAACAACGCGTGTGCGGTTATTAATGTAGCATGTATGCGGTACATAGACATAGTTTTAGTTGCCCAAGAGCCTCAACGGCCTCAAAAGAAGTTTTTGAGGTCGTTGAAGGCCCCACTGGAACTGTGTCTGCACTGTTTTATACATATAAGTAAGTGATTTTTTTGTTTTTGCATGATTTCAAATAATTGAATTGTTGTTCTTATTAGTTTTGTCAATAGTATTGTGATTGTTTAATAGTTTGATTCCAAAAAAAGTGATAAGATACATATTTATGGTTATTTGTTTGTTTATGAATTTTTGTTTACATATATATGTAATATGATTCTAATTAGGACAACCAATATCAACCATGGGAAAGAACAAGCGAGGAACGATGGAACAACAAGAGGTTGAAAAGGAAAGAGAAAGGCAACGCATGAAGAAATTACGTGACATAAGAACAATGGGAGAAGAAGGTATGTCATCCTCAACATCTCAATTCGATTTACCAAACAAACATAATGCACCTAATGCAATTCAAGAAGAGACATTTGATTTACCGTATGAACCTAATGCAATTGAAGAAGATACCGCATTGAATAATCAATTAAATGATGAACATACACCTTCTCTATTTGATGAATTGAATGTACATAATGCACCAATGTTAACACCTCCTAGAATCATTCGTAGGAAACCAAAGTATCTAATTGACAATGATGAGAATATATTGAAGCCAATGCCCAATAAAATGAATGAATGAACTTGTAGGAGAATGGTTAAAAGAATATGGCAAAACTATTTTTAAAACTTAAATCAAACCGCAAGATGTCAATTAATTGTTCAAATGATTAAAAATTTGAATTTTAGAGAGACAATGAAAATTCTAGGCCCAAGATCATCTGAAAGTAACAGTGAAAGAACTATTGTGAGAAATCTATTTGATGCATATCAAGCTATTGGTTCAAAATCACATACTAAAGATTCTAATTCTACTCGACGTGTCATTACATCAACCATAATGAGCAAGAAAATAAAAAAAGATCATTTGATAAGCAAAACAAGTAAGTCATTAAACGTTAGTAGAACAACATTAAGTAAAGCATTAAAGAGATGGGAAAAAATAGAGGAACCTAACAATAAATCTCCTTTGGGCATTCTCGGGTAGACTACCACGTAAAGACAAGGTTGTTGTTGATGCACTAAGAACATTAATTGAATTTTTTTGGCATGACAACACAAGAGTTTCACCCAACCAAAGAGATGTTGTTAGAAGGCGATTTGGGTCTAAAAATCATGAGCCACATGCCAAACACTATTTGGATATGACTCAAACTAAATTTTATGAAAGATTCCTTCAAAATTTTCCTCAAATAAGAATTTCTCAAAGATTTTTTGAAATGATAAAACCTTTTTATATTAAGATTAATCATGTATGCACCACATGTTGTTGTAGGATGTATATTGAATTTTCCATGCACTATGTTATTTTTCATCATATTTGTTCTACTTTGCACACTAACGATGTTTTGTAGGAATGCAATATACAAGCACCTCCTAAGTCGGTAAGAGAATTTATTTCAAGTGTGCTATGTAATAGACATGATGGTTGCATTTATTATAAGATGCCTTGTTTGGAAGGTTCTTGTGCTATATGTGGTGGTTTGCAACATTTACCAAGATGCATACATTTGGAGAGCACACATGAAATTGGTACGAAACTAGTTTCTTTTAGAAAATACAAGACAGTCACATATGGAGTTAAAGATGGAAAAGATTTGAAGATATGTGAGCTAGTGAAAAATGATATATGTGTAGCTGAATTTATGAAAATGTTTCAAGAGAAACTAGTTTATGAGTACATTATGCATACACATAGAGCTCGATGGTTAGATGAGAAATTCAAGTTATGTAAGGACACATTTCTTCTTGGCACCATTGTCTCTATCGTTGATTTCGCTGAAAATTATACACTACAACCTCAAAATGAAGTGCAATCTATGTATTATCACTCTACACAAGTTTTTATTTTTGTACACATAGCATTCATGCATGCAGATGATAGCACAAAGGAGGATAGAAAGGTTGTAAGAGAGTATCACTTCTACATAAGTGATGATCATACTCATTCATCGAAGTTTGTACAAGGATGCTTTAAAGTTTTCTATGATAGTTTAAGGGAAAGGAACATACGATACAACCGACACTTAATATGGTCAGATAATTATACCGCACAATTCAAGAATGCAAGGATGTTTTATTGGTTGACAAGGATGCATATGACAAGTGGTGTACAACATTTTTGGAATTCCACTGAAGCTGGACATGGTAAGGGAGAGTACGATAGTGCAGGAGCATGTGTGAAAAGAGCCCTAGCTAGAGAAGAATTGAAGTACGAAGGTGGTGCTGAGTTGATAGATGCAAAAACAATTGTGCGATGGTGTAAGTCTACGATGGGTCCAGGTAATCCAAGTACGTCAATGGTTCATAGATATTTTTGGTTGATCACTGAATCTAACATTGAAAACTATCTAGATTGTTGTATAGTTGCAGGATCGAGTGACATGCACTCCTTTATGAGTTCAAATTCAAGTTCACTGGTAATTTATACGAGATAGATGGTATGTTTTTGCTCTTCATGCATGTATTGTTTGTGGGAAGAATGTGAATCACAAGAGTGGGTTGACAAACGGTCTTGTAGACCGTTGGTTCCCATTGATTCATATCAAATTACCAAAGCACTACAATTGAGCCAGATGGAGACATCAATGTATTTTGACCATGTATCCGACCTAGTGGATTCAAGTGATTTTTTGAGTTAATGTTTTTGCAAGTATTCTTTTTGGTTCATTTTGTTGTACATCATACTTTATTTTTGGTATCAATTAAAACTTTATAAAATGTAGGTAATGTGTATGTAGTTGTTGTAGAAGAGAACAATGAAGAAGGAACACATTACTATTTGTGTTGTTGTGTTGAGCCAAAAGGAAAATTGACAACCACAATCATTGATGGAGAGGGTATTGAGTACCCAATAGGGTCTGTTGTTGTGACAGGAACATGGCTTCGAAGATACCCTATCAAGAATTCTGATGTTTGGTTGTTTGAGGACTTTGAAACACACAGACATATTCTTCATTTCTCTAACCTTCTTGTTGCAACAAATATTCATTTGATGAAGTATCATGGTAGACCTCATAACAAGATTTTATGGAAAGTTCGTGAATCTGACCACAAGGCAATACTTGACACAATACGGGTTAGAGTCGATCTTGAAGGCTCACTTGATTGATTCTACGGTTCAGAGTAGAATGATTTTGAGAATTTTGTGTATCGTCGACGAATTGTTCTATATTCATTTTTTGTATATATAAATGCCCATGAGCTGATTTTTACATGTTTAGGGGCATAATTTTGTATATTTAAATGGCAATGAGCTGATTTGTACATATGTACATGCCAAATTTTGTATACTAAAATGGCGATGAGCTGAATCGCACATATTGTAATGCCAAATTTTGTATAAAAGCCCATGAGATGATTTGTATATTAAAATGGCGATGAGTTGAATCGCACATATTGTAATGCCAAATTTTGTATAAAATCCCATGAGATGATTTGTAAGACATTTTTTTGTATTATCAAATAGCCAAGAGCTGATTTGACCATATTTAGAGGCAAATTTTTGAATAATATGTGATTATTTTGTGTGTCAATATTTTGTGACTATGTTTTGAGTATATGTGATATGTCCTTGGTCAATCATGAGCATTCTTGACTCTTGTATAATCATGAAGAATTATTTGAGTCATTATCGGGTCATAGGGGTCATAGATTGAGACTAGATACAATTTGAGCAAAAATTGTCATTGTTGAAAAAAAAGTCAAAAAAGTTGTCAAACAACTTCTACATTGCATTGGTAGGGTATGACTCTCGACGTTCCAACTCTTTGGGATGCATGACAGGGGCATGCCTAGCGTAAAACTGCCCACCTGAATGCGCTCGTGATGTCGGTTTGTGCACACGACGAACCAAATCAATTATAGCCAATCCTGCAACTTTGCATTGCATGCAATTGATGGCTTTTGTAGCAGGTGAAAAATACTACCAATTGAAAATGGCTTTGAGTCGTAAAAAATGGAGATAGGAAATTGTAGAGGAGCCTCACATGATCCCACAGGTTCAAACGGATCAACCATATATGTCCTGGACTTGAAGAAACAGTCCATCAAATTTGGACAATTTTTTGGACTTAGGGCACTTGAGAGATCGCCCCGATACGGTATGACTCTCGATGTTTTGACGCTTTGGGATGCACAAGAGGAGAATGCATAGCGTAAAACTATCCACTTGGATGCGCTCGTGACGTCGGATTGTGCACACAACGAACCAAATCAATTCTAGCCAATCCTACAACTTTGCATTGCATGCAACTGACAATTTTTGTAGTAGGCAAAAAAATGCTACCAATTGAAAATGGCTCTGATTCGTCAAAAACCGAGATAGGAAATTGTAGAGGAGCCTCATACAACCCCACAGGTTTAAACAAATAGACCATATGTAGCCTAGATTTGAAGAAACAATCCGTCAAATTTTGACAATTTTTTTGACTCATGACACTTGAGAGATCACCCCGGTACGGTATGACTCTCAATGTTCCGACGCTTTGGGATGTACGAGAGGGGCATGCCTAGCGTAAACCTTCCCACCCAGATATTCTCGTGACATCAGTTTGTGCACACGATGAACCGAATCAATTCTAGCCAATCTTGCAACTTTGCATTGCATGCAATTGACGGTTTTTGCAGCAAGCAAAAAAATGCTACCAATTGAAAATGGCTCCGAGTCATCAAAAACTGAGATAGGCTATTATAGAGGAGCCTCGTGTGACCCCACGGGTTTAAACGGATCGACCATATGTCTCCTGGATTGGAAGAAACAGTCCGTCAAATTTTGACAATTTTTTGGACTCAAGGCACTTGAGAGATCGCCCCGGTACGATATGAATCTCGACGTTCTGATGCTTTGGGATGCATGACAGGGGCATGTCTAGCATAAACCTGCCCACTCAGATGTGCTCGTGATGTCAGTTTGTGCACATGATGAACCGAATCAATTCTAGCCAATCTTGTGTTAGGTCCCGGAGACAACTGAGAAGGGGGGTGTGAATCAGTTGTCAAATAAATTCAAACCAAAAACTTATTAATCAACTTAATGCTTAATACCGGTAAACCAGTTAAGTATGCCGGTAGACAGTTTTAACAGTAAATTGCTATATCGGTAAGGATTAATGCATGAAACATAAACATAAAGTCATCCACAACACATGACACTAGTATTTGTACGTGGAAACCCTATAAGGGGAAAAACCACGGTGGGAAACCTTACCCACAATCAGATAATACTACTGCAGATAGTAAGTGTACATAAATGGGGTCTGCACATGCAAAAAGGCCAACAGCCTAGAGCTCACTGCTCAATCACAAAATGGGAGTCACACTGACTACACTTGGATGGTTAAATCCAATAAGAATGTACTGCACAAGATAGCATCTTCATATGTTGGATTCAGTACCGGTGTAATGCTGATATGCTTCTACAAAAACCTAACTTCACCTTCAAATGATGACTTCGTGTATATCCCTGTTTGATCTCGCATATACCTTCACTTAATTCTTTTTTGCATTCCACACTTGATCTTACAAATAAGAGCTTACATTTATACCATACCCTAAGACCAATTTTAGTAGGTTGGCTCTACAAGATATTACAATAAAACATTTTACATACAATACACTATCTGATGCAATAATCGATTGAACGTGTTGGCTTAATGCATTTACAACAATAATAAATCATCTCCATAGTGTGCCATGCTGATCTGGAAAAGATAAACCTGCCGGTGTAACCCTAGATAACCTGGACCTATTTGCCGGTGAAAGCAAATATGCAAATATGAATATACCAATGATTATTTCTTCAAAATAAAGTGTTGACATGATGTCTTTGATATTACCAAGTGTCTTCCATATCATTCCAGGTATCGGTGAACAATATATCCTGCTGGTGAACTATATACCAGTAACTGTTGCACAGTTTACTGCTTGCCGATGAATGTTGCTGGATCTCCAAAGTAGGTGTATTAGTAGGTGCTGACATCAATGACAAAACCATACCAAAATACCAACATCTTGCAACTTTGCATTGCATGCAACTGACAATTTTGCAGCAGGCGAAAAAATGCTACCAATTGAAAATGGCTCTGAGTCATCAAAAACCGAGATAGGCCATTGTAGAGGAGCCTCATGCAACCCCACAGGTTCAAACGGATCGACCATATGTGTCCTGGATTTAAAGAAACAATCTGTCAAATTTTAAGAATTTTTTGGACTCGGGGCACTTGAGAGATCACATCGGTATGGTATGACTCTCGATGTTCTGACGCTTTGGGATGCACAAAAGAGGCATGCCTAGCATAAAACTGCCCACCCATATGTTCTCATGATGTTGGTTTGTACACACGACGAACCGAATCAATTCTAGCCAATCTTGCAACTTTGCATTGCATGCAATTGACGATTTTTGCACCAGGTGAAAAAATGCTACCAATTGAAAACGACTTTGAGTCATAAAAAACCGAGATAGGCCTTTTTAGAGGAGCCTCACCTGACCCCACGGGTTCAAACAAATCGATCATATGATTCCTGGATTTGAAGAAACAGTCTGTCAAATTTTGACAATTTTTTGGAATCAAGGCACTTGAGAGATCACATTAGTATGGTATGACTCTCGACGTTCCGACACTTTGGGATGCACGACAGGGGCATGCCTAGTGTAAACCTGCCCACCGGACACTCTCACGACGTCGGTTTGTGCACACAACAAACAAAATTTGACCATTACGAGCGTGAGGGTGCTCTCGCACCAAATACATATTGTTGTTTATATTCATATTGTCGATTTTTGTTGTTTATATTCATATTGTTGATTACATATGCAAATATTCATTTAAATTTATAAAAGGGAAGCCACCAAATACAACGAATACACAATAATGAATTGAATACAAGGAGTTTTGTAGGGTTAATTCAACATTTTAGAAATTTTATCAAATCATATTCCATGATTGCAATGTTTTATATCATATATTTTTGATGTTTATATTCATATTGTTGATTACATAGGCAAATGATCAATTAAATTTATAAAAGGACAATTAAAAAATACAACGAATACAAAATAATGAACTCAGTACACATTTATTGGATCGAATATCGACATTTATATATCTATATATAAAAGGCATGTCTGCCAAGTCAATACAAGTATTACAAAAATGTGGCATATGCCATGTCCAAATCTATATACAATAAAAATGTAGAATATATCTACATGTATTGGTCATTCTATGACAAAAAATAACACTATATGATCCTAAAATTGTGGTGGATCATCAAAATCAAGCCTCTTCGATGCAGTACACAGCTCTATAGATGGTTGCAAAACCACAATTCAAAAGCCAAGTTAGAACTCTTTTGTAGAAAATAGTTCACAATTAACAACATAACTATGCATTTAACTATAATTCCTTTGCAATTGAAATGTAGATTACCTCATCAGCTGATATAGGATCTAATGTCTTCGCTCTCCTCTCCTTGTCACTCTTAGGAGTTTTCTTGAAGACATACTTAAATGGATCCACGTTATGGTCGTACCGCGAAGGGGTCTATTGTAGATTAAATGTACAATTAATACAATGTACTAACATAAATATATCAAAAACGCTTAAAAGCTATAATATAGAGAACAATGGCATACCTGTGCCTGAGATGCTTCTCCAACAGACTGAGGATGTCTCAACATCGATGGAGAAATATCACTATTACCTATACAAAAAATGTTCAGAGATTAAATACAATTAATATAATGATAAGTATTGTAGGTTAAAAACAATTAATTTTACATATCAAACAAAAGTGTACTGGATCCTGAGATGCTTCTCCAGTGCACAGAGGAGGGTTCACCATTGATGAAATAGGTATGGATATTTCCTGTATGAAAAAATTATAAGATTATAATATATCACAAGTTCACATGTACGCGTGCATATAATCATGAAATCAAGAAAATAAAGTAGAGATACATACCCTCACCCTCTCTTTATCCATGGGCGAATCAGGTGCATTCAACAAATCCACATAGCTCAATGGCCGCTGTACATGTAAAATAGACAAAAAACACTAATCAATCTACAAACCCCAACTAATACTTGATTTCAACATTTTCAAACAATTGTACAACTAAAAATATGTTCAATTACCTTCTTCCCACATTTTGGCGTCTTAGAGGAATTCTTTTTCTTAGGACGAGCCCTAGATGCGGAGGGGGTACCCTAAAAAAACAAAATTAACATGAGATATTAGTACAAATAATAAATTAAACATAATTTTAAAAATCTAAAATGAAATGGCTTGCATATTCCATCAAAACAATACATAAAAAGGGTTGTACAAAATATGATACCGTATAGCCTTGTAGGCCAAAATCGATCGCTGAGAGCATGATGTCATCAATCTGGTACATTTGGTCCCCTGTCAACACCTACAAACCAAAAATTGGACCAAGCATTAAAGATAGTTAGTATATCTTGTATTTTTTTGAATTCAAAGTGTACTATTCTATTTTAACATGTTACAAAATTTATACCTTAGGCATCGAAGTTGCAACTGTAGTAACTGGGGGAGGAGTATGGGATACCGCTATTGCATCCTGAAATGCATATTATTTGTCTCAATTTAAATTGATGTATAAATGAAAATTCATTTATGTAATTACGAATTGAAAGTGACTGATAAATAAAATTATATGAATTCAAATCAACACACCTGTGTCTGTCGCTCATGGGCAAACACCATGTCCATCAACTCATCTGTTAGCGCGAAATCCTCAGCCGCGTAGGCCTGACATCTACTCCCACAAATCGTGCACAGATGAGATGAGGATCCATCTGCACTGGCTGCATCATCTATCTCCCGAGCATATCCCCGAGCAACTGACACACATATGTTGGATGGGCTCTCTGTCACCACCTGGAGAAACTAATGGCTCATCATCCAATACAATAGGGTGTGCTAACGACGTCCCATGCTGGATGATGGCACCAGTCAACGTTGTGGCTGCCTGAAAAGTCTGTAGCTCCATTGACTCTTTCATCTCTACTAAGATAGCTTCATGCACCTTAGGTTTGGGTGCTAGGGGGTGGCGACTCTCCGCAGGTAATTGCCTACGGGCTCCAAGTCTATCTTGGGCAGAGCCACCACCTCTACCATGGAACTCTCTCATGTCAAAATAGTTTGGGAGCACATTGAGCACAAACTCACAATATACTTTTCTCAAAAAATATAATGGCACCTCATAATTATTACAAGGTGGATCATCAAAGACCATCCACCACCTCTGCCAAAAAAGATTCTTCATCTACACATTGGTACACCAATGTATGGGAAACCTCTTTGCATTAAGAGGTAATGACTGACCAGTTTTTGGATCAATGAAAAGGGCACATATTTGTTGTTTACTAATATTTTTGTTTTTTACTCCCTCGTATGATAGGCCATCGGCATAGAATTGACGACACCTATCCCTAAAGCTTCCCCATTTGGTAATTTATGTGGAAACAACTATGGCATCACTAGCTAATGTTTCTAGGCTAGTGGCGAGGGATTGATGATGCTCAAGTTTGGATGTTTTCAATTTAACAATCAGTCTATTGATTTTAGACGTATTTTGTCCTAACTGATTAATTAATTGCTCCCATGTTTCGGGTGTGCAGTCAAAAGGAGGAATTGGGGGTGTATCTTCTGGGTTTTCAAGAGGTGCATTTGGTTGTTCTTGTTGTGGATTAGAAGAATATGGTTTTTGAAACAAAAAATGAAAAAACCTAATCAAAATTAATGAAATTAAATTCAAAATGTAAAACAAATTGAACAAACGGGAAAGAAAGACAAAAATAAACAAAAACTAACCTTGATCCATAGTCTGGAGGAGAAATCTAGCACCCCGTTCGCGATTTAGGAGAGAAAATGAAGAAAAATCAAACTAAAAACACGCTATTCACGGGAAAATAAGACCCAGTTTTATTTTTAAAACTTTTTTTGACAGGCACCGCATACGCAGTTCTTTTGGGATTATTAGCGCGTACGCGCTTATTTTCCTATAAGTAGTGCGTACACGCTCATTTTCCTCGAGGTAGCACATACGCGCTACCTTCCCTAAAAGCAGCACGTACGCGCTACCTTCTCTAGGCTTCGGAACAACACACCTAAGCGCGTATGCGGTCATTTCAAATTTTAGAACCGTGTACGCGCTACTTGTTTTTCCATGTTTTTTTTGGCTGGTGTCCACTTTTCTGACCACCATCTTTGTGCACATACCCAAGTCATAACTCAATGCACAGGTATAAACATACTTGGATTATGACTAATAATTCTCTGTGAAATAAGCCTAATCTACCAATATGTCTTCACATTTGTTAAGAATCAAGCCTACACCTACACAGTGAGACAAGATTGCCTAGATACAAGCTTGTAGAACCCTATGAAGTTATCCTTTCAAAATTACAATCTTCTAATAAAAACCAATATTTATTAACATTCAAACAAAATTTGAGTGTGGACAAATTTTTTATCGGTGAATGACATGAACAACACAAAACATACTATATCTCTTGTAGGAGGTATATAGTGAGAAAAAACAATAAGTTGTGTCTTGTACTTTGTATCAGAAGGTCTCCCATGTATTCCAACCTTGCATCTTAGCAAGTGTAAAGACTTATTGGTAAATTAGACTGCAATACACTATAAAGTATGCACACATATAAACATACTTGGATTACATGACTAATAATTCTCTATGGAATAAACCTAATCAGCCAATATGTATCCAGATTGTTGAGAATTAGGCCTACGATAGATAAGAAACCCTCTTATAGAAGAAATGAATATCCAAAAGATTTGTGTATGGACACTAAAATCAGTTTCTAATGTCTTGGATTCTTTATGGGGAACAACATGTTCTTTCTTACCAAGTGTCAAGACTTATTGGTGAATTATATTGCAATACACTATAAAGTATACATTCTTCATACTTGTTAACAATTAGACCTGCACTGCACCAAGGTTGGTCATATTTCATGGTTAGAATTGGTGGTAGGGACCATTCACTATTTCTTAAATAATAAATCTCACACTTGACAATAGGTACCACTGCTCGATGTGGTCGTGGGAAGAGTTGGCATAGTATAGTTTCTTGGTCTCACAATAAATGTTCAGTAAGACAACTAAACCATATAAATTGTATTGTCCATGGAAAAGTTGAATATTGTGAAAAAAAATTGAATATAGTGACAAGACTAGTAATTTATGTCCTGCATTTTTATGAAGGATCGGTAACAATAACGTGCAAAAGTTGTATATAGTGACAAAATTAGTAAGTTATGTCTTCTATTTTTTATAAGAAGGTTTCCTCTATATTGCAATCTTGCTTCTTAGCAAGTGTCGAGACTTATTGGTAACTTAGATTGCAATAAACTCTAAAGTATGCATGAGTTTAAGCATACTTGGATTGTGCATAGCTATAAGCATACTTGGATTATGACTAATAATTGTCTATGAAGTAAGTCTAATATACCAATATATCTTCACACTTGTCAATAATCAAGCCTACAATAACATGAAAAAGTTGTATATAGTGGCAAAATCAATGATTTATGTCTTGGATTCTTTATGGATTATCAAACCTGCAATAAAATGAAAAAAATTGTATATAGTGCCAAAATCAATGATATATGTCTTGCATTATTTATGGATCATGATTGTTAATTCTCTACGAAATAAGTTTAATCTACCAATATGTCTCGACATTTGTTAAGAATCAAACCTACAATAGATGAGAAACCCTTTAACTAAAAACACAAGTCATAACTCTTTTTATTAAGAAGATGGGAAGTGACCTATATGTTAAGTTTTATTCAACATATGTTCCATTTTATACAAATAGAACCCATGAAATGAACAATAACATGTGGCAAAATCAGTAAGTTATGTAACCTTCCTTATTATAAAGTGTCAAGACTTATTAGTAAATTACACTCCAATATAGTATAAAGTATACATAGGGACGATGGTTATTAGTTAGTGTTAAGTTAACAAATTATGTGAGTATTCTCCAACCCATTTATAGTATACTTGGTAATGACAAACCAAAGGCCCTGCTAGTCTCGTTTGAACTTCATATTACGATTTTTGCTTTTGTGTACGGAGATTTCCATTTATAGGATTATTTAATGTATTGATTCTTTGTATGGACCTATAGTCACTATCAATTATATGATAAATGGTTTCTATAATACTCATATAATTTCTTAACCTATCACTAAATAAGTTTTGGTTTTGTAGGATGTCTGAGGAAATAGTGTGAGATTTTGCCAAGATCTAGAGGCAATGGAAAGCACAAATAAGAGAGACAAAATAGATGATAGGAATAAATTGCATTCTATCAGGATGCAAAATATGATCAACTGGATCATTAATCATTGATTGATTGTCGTTACAAACAATGTAGATGAGCCTGCTTATATAGGCAAGGGCATATGGATATGTGAGCACACAAACATGACATGTGGCTTAATAAGAAACAAGGGTAGGTAGGAAATAGGTGTGGTAGGTAGGAGAAATAATAAAATATTCCACATGAGGTGGATCACCCACCGAAGGTGGAATTATTACTCCATAATAAGTGGATATGATAGACTAGTAACAAGATCACACCATAAAAGGTGGAAATTATCCTACACACACTATCCCAATGTGGCACAAACACCCAAGTGTCTCATACCCAAACTACTATGAAATGCATGTACCTAAGTAAACTTAAGTATAGTGTAATAATATCCATGATGAATAATTATTTACACCAACACCCCCCCTTAAGTGCAACTTAGGGGAATGCACTAAAGTCTACAACGCAACTAAGCAATGCAAGATGGGTCTTGACTACAAGGCCATGTTAGGTACCCATGTACAAATGCAAATGCAATCTCCCACAAATGGAGAAAGAGATAAAAACCCAATGGGAAAAAACTCCCCCCCCCCAAAAGAGAGATGATGAAAGCACACAATGCTCTCAATGATGAATGAGAAGAACAAAACCTCATGTGAGGAAAAAGTCCCCCCCCCATAAGAGAGAAGAAGAGACCATGAAGCCCCCCCTCAATGTCGAATCTCTTGCAAGGATGGTCCAATAATGTTGACCAAAATACCTCCCCATAAGGAAGAAAGAGAGCCAATGCTGCACCAATAATGTCATAGTGTGACAAAACCAGGTACCAAGTCGATGACGATAAATCACTCGCTGCAACATGATAAAGATCAGGCATGGAGACAACCTACTTTGAGCATCATCTGGATACTCGTAAATGGCAGAAATACTAGTACAATCTAAGTCTCATAGGAGCTATGCACAAATGTGTACAATCTAAGTCTCAACTGGAGCCATGCACCAAGTCTCACAAGATATTCCTAATCTACATGTACAAGAGGATTACATCAAATATGTCAACAATGACAAGATACAAAGAGGTGTGGCACTTTATGATAGTGCGAGTACAACATTGTTCATGCAAGAGCATACAACATGATAGTGCAAATCTGGAAACATGAAAATGATGCCATCAAGAAGCTCTATAGAATACTACAGAAAACGACGCCTCCGATTGGGATGTGACCAAGAGATATAAAGGAGCAAATCGACCCCCCCCCCCCCTTGACTGTCGATTGGAAGCACTGCAAGACAGGTATGAAGTGACAAGAAAACACCGTGTTCCCAATTTGTCCATGATATTTTTGTTTTTAAAAGATTTAAAAAATCTAAGTAAAAACAATTTATTATAAGCCCATAAAAAAACTTTATTAAAAAATAAAGAAAAAATTAAAAAAGGCGATAGTCATTTTAAAAAAAAAAATTGAAAAAAAAACTTTAATAAAAATTTATTAAAGAGAAAAAAAACTTATTAAAAAAAAGTTTATTTATTTTTTATTAAAAAAAACTTATTAGAAAATAAGAAAAAGTTTATATTTTTTTTAATTTAAAAAAAACTTAAAAAAAAAAGGTGTACCCCCCCACACGGGAAGGGGATTGTAGAGTACTGTGGTCACCCGCAAGTACACTACGGGGCCGCAGTGCCTGTGAACACTCGCAAGTACACTGTGGGGCCACAGTGCCTGCAGTTACCCGCAGGTACATTGCGGTTACTCGTAGTGCCTGCGGGACCGTAGGTACACCGCGGTTACCCGCAGTGCCTGCGGGACTGTAGGTACACTGCAGTGAACAAAAAATAAAATGAAACAAAAAAAAACGCCCCCTCTAATAAATCAAAATTTAATTTCGATTTTTTAATTTTTTTTTTTTTTTTAGATTTTCCAAAAAAATTAATAAACAAAAAAAAAAAAAAAAATTCAGATTTGAACCTCGTACGGCAGACTTGGAGGGGAAATTTTTTCTACTCGGGCTAACGGAGGCTGATTTCGATGAATTGACAGTCGATCTTGGGGTTTTTGGTCCTTCTAAGCGCAATGGCGATGGCGATGACGAATTTGGCCAAAAATGCTCCAAAGTTGCAGATCGCTGCTAGGACAAGTCACCACCCTCCACCTTCAAACGACTCTAGATTTGGCCTCGGATGTCGGATTTGGATGAAACAAAAGGAAATTCTTACTTTCTTGAACCTTGTCAATCCAATGGAGACTTCATATTTGACCCAACAAGCTCCAATAATAACCTGCAATAGAAAGCTCCAAAATACAAAACCCCAAATTTCTCTCAATTGGCAAACCAATGGCACTCTAATGGCTCTGATACCATGTGAGATTTTGCCAAGATCTAGAGGCAATGGAAAGCACAAATAAGAGAGACAAAATAGATGATAGGAATAAAATGTAGTCTATCAAGATGCAAAATATGATCAACTGGATCATTAATTGTTGATTGATTGTCGTTACAAACAATGTAGATGAGCCTGCTTATATAGGCAAGGCCATATGGATATGTGAGAACACAAAAATGACATGTGGCTCAATAAGAAATAAGGGTAGATAGGAAATAGGTGTGGTAGGTAGGAGAAACAATAAAATATTCCACATGAGGTGGATCACCCACCGAAGGTGGAATTATCACTCCACAATAAGTAGATATGATAGACTAGTAACAAGATCACACCATAAAAGGTGGAAATTATCCTACACACACTATCCCAATGTGGCACAAACACCCAAGTGTCTCATACCCAAACTACTATGAAATGCATGTACCTAAGTAAACTTAAGTATAGTGTAATAATATCCATGATGGATAATTATTTACACCAACAAATAGTGTGGCCAAGAAATTTGACTATTGTTTCCATTTGATGAGAGAAATCCTAGTATGGTTATATCTATCCATATTTTATAATATGTTATACTTATTTTATAGCTATTATATTACATGTTCCAATTTCAACATTTTTATATAATGTATTCTTCTTACAAAGTTGTTAGCCTTTTTATGGATGGGTAAACTACTTAGAATAACACCCTTGGGAATCCAAATTGCACATTAGATACATTCTAAAAGAATTACTTGGATTTCAAAAATACTAAATTATTCCCCAGTATATATAGAGAATAGTGATTCGAAATAAATGAAAAAGTCTACTATTGTTAAACCAATGGATATGTTCTTCAACATATGTTCCATTTTATACAAATAGAGCCCATGAAATGAACAATAACATCTGACAAAGTCAGTAAGTTATGTTTTGTGTTCCTTACGAGAAGGTTATTGCTTATTTCCTCTGAAAATGGTTATACCCTATTATAATATGGATATGTTCTTCAATATATGTTCCATTTTATACAAATAGAACCCATGAAATGAACAATAACATGTGACAAAATTGATAACTTATGTCTCGTGTTCCTTGTGAGAAGGTTACCCGTATATTGCAACCTTCCTTATTATAAAATGTCAAGACTTATTGGTACATTGAATTGTAGTATAGTATAAAGTATGTTGGAAACTTGAGTTGTTGTTCTTTGTTGTCATTCATATCAACCTATCTTGTGTTCTCATTGATGTCAACCTATTTCGTGTTATCATTGATGTCACTAGTATTATTGAGTTGTCTGGTGAAGATGTTGAAAGAATGGTGTAGTGGAAGTTTCAATATGAAAGAAAGAGTATTTATGCGTTCTGGTATTGTGAAGATGTTGAAGTATTTTTGGAAGTATGATGCAGTGGAAGTTTCAATACAAGGGAAATCATATTTATGTAGGAAAGAGTTTTTAATGCTTCAGTCGAAGAATACCTCATGTTACTTTGGTATGTAAAGATTATGTTTATGGTCCTATATATAATGTCTATATTTTATGTATATTGCACTATCAAATTTGTAGGTCCTCTATTGTTTGGATGACATAGTTGGTTGTTAATTTTTCCGATAGTGAGGTTGTTTGTCAAAATAGGTCTCGAGAATGCATGGTGGCTTCTAGATATGTGGATTTAAGTGTTACGGTTTGGAGGACATGTTCATGTGGTTTGTGCAGCGTTCTAGTTTAGTTTTTAGATGATGATCTGATTAGCAAGTGGAGTTATAATGTTTTGAGTTCCGTGTTGTCATTTGGTCTGGTTTTTGGTTGACTGTGGTGGTGTATCCTACTTGGATCATATTCTTTTGGTCTAGGTTTTCTTTGGAGGATGATTTTGATTAGTGTCTTGAGTCTGACCATGGCATGTGTAGATCTGCATCGTGCACTTTGCATTGGATATTTGTTTTTGGGTCGACTAGTTAACGTGCTTTAATATTTATCTACACATTTCATTTGATGCAGACTTTGGAAGATGTATTAGTGTGTGTGGTTCATTAGAATCATTTGAAAGGGACGTGTTATGATGTTTTTAGGTCCTCTTTATCTCCTGGGGTGGACCGCAATGGTTGTTATTGGTCTGCGTGGCTAAATTTATGTAATATTGTTCATTCTCTTAGTGATTGACTTAGTTAAGGGTTTTAATGATTAATCTTGTATATAAAGGAGTGTGGTTGTATGAGTGATGGTATGGAAGGAGTGTGAATTGACAAGTAATAGATATTGGTGGTTTCCCAAGCAAATTTGATATTGAGGTTGTGTGAAGGTTAGTTGTGAAGAGCTTTGATGATAATATCTTTTGTATGATAGAATTTTGAGATAGAGCTTGAAGTTAGATATGTTAGTTGTGAAGAGCTTTAATGATAATATCTTTTGTATGATAGAGTTATGAGATAAATTAGTGGTTCAAGGAAAGTTTTATCATTAGGAGATCTTGTTTCTTTCAATTCAACTATTCTTTTTGTCGTACATGTAAAATTCATCTTAAAAACAAGTAATCAATTAGAGGCAAAAGGGAAACCACGAATCCCTCCTAACCAAAGAATTTAACAAATAAGACAATGGAATAACACAATCAAGCAAATAGGAATTAAAATAATCAAATGAAATCAAAACTCCCTATCCCAAGACCACATATTGCTTCCATTGTTCTTCTCCTCTTCGTGGTATGATGGCTCTCAGATATTGCATTGGTAACCTGCAAGTGATACAAATATTCAAAGTTTGTGATTGTTGAAAATGGAGATTGGATGCTCAATTTATAGATTTTTGGAGAAGATTGGTGGAACAGATTGATCAAGAGGTGGAACTCAGGTGAGCTCACATGAAAATTGATAGTCGAACTGCTGATTGTAGCAATGAAACTCAATAGATTAAATAGATTAATTAAGTCAACTGATTGAGAAAAAGCTGATTGAAGGAAGAAAAAGAATGATTGGAGGAAATAAAGAAGATGACAAAGAAAGCTTAATTTAGAAAAAGCTAACTGGAAGATGGAAATAGAAATTGAAGAGATAAATGATTTAATAATTAATTGATTTAATTAATTTATTGATTTAATTAATTAATTTAGCATGTGCTTGCATTTAGATTTAGATTTTCAATTTAATCTTTGCATGATATTTAATTCAAATAATTGAATTTATTTAAATTCAATTTAGTATTTGAATATATTTAGAACTTGACTTTGATTTTCAATTTGGTTTTTGAAATCATGCACATGTGATTGAATTTGGAAGAAATTAGAAGAATATGAAATTAAATGAAAATAGAATTTGGAGAACTAGAAGAATCAATAAGTTAATTAAATAATTTAAAGAAACTATTTAATTATGCTAGAAATGGACTTTAATTAAATAATAAAGATTATTTAATTTAAAGGATTAAATCATAATTAATTAAATAATAAATATTTAATTAATATTTAGAAAAGGGTTGAATGATTAGATGATTAGAGGTAGAAATTGAGAATTAATTAATTTAAATTGGGGAATTAATTAAAATTAATTAAATAATAAATATTTAATAAATATTTAGAAAATGATTAAAATGACTAGATGATTAGAGATAGAAATTGAGAATTTATTTATTTAAATAATAAAGATTATTTAAATTGGGGAATTAATCAGAATTAATTAAATAATAAATATTTAATTAATATTTAGAAAATGATTAAAATGATTAAATGATTAAAATGATTAAATGATGATAGAATATGAAATAGAAATTGAGAATTAATTTATTTAAATAATAAAGAGTATTTAAATTGGGGAATTAACCATAATTAATTAAATAATAAATATTTAATTAATATTGAGAAAATGATTAAAATGATTAAATGATGATAGAAATAGAAAATAGAATAATTAGTAAGATTATGAGGAAATATGAAATTAGAAGAATAAGATTAATTAACTTAATTAAATAATTAAATAATTATTTAACTAATTAGACGAATAATTAGTACATGATCAATAAGACATTTTTAGGTGTCTACATTTGCCCCTCTTTGAGACAAAGTCGGAACGACATTGTTTCAAAGAAAACAAATTTTTTTTGCCCCAGTATGCCCCGGTGATACTTAGGGTGTAATGCCCCCTTGAGAGATTGTTTGTGCATTAAAGATATGAATGATCTCTCGAAAAAAAGAAGAAAGTGAGATGAAAGATAGAAAAATGGTTAACGGATTAGACATAAGTGATATGAAGATGACATTGAGATAGAATATGGGAGAGTAGATTGATGAAAGAATAATGTTAGATGATGGAAAATGATTTAGAAAGAGACAATGAGAAAAGAATCAGCAAACTAGCAATAAGCAAATGAGATGAAATGATAATGAAATTGAGTGAATCACGAACCTGTGTCATTATTTATTGCGCAAAATATATTCATCACTGAGCCTTATTATTGAACAATGAAGCTTAACACATTAGGGTATAAGGAACCAAGATGTAAAGATATCTCATTGAAGAAACAAACACGTAGTAGACAAGGAGCAAACAAAGAAAAAGATAATGCCCATCATGGCTCCTCTAGTCACTTGTGGACATCCTTGAGTAGCATAGGAACATAATCTGTCGCCAAATGATAAAAGATAAAGATTGACCCAGACAAAATTCAGCAGCTATACTGACCTTGTGCCTTCGTTCTCAGTTGCTTGATGTGATGGTTGATAATGTCTGATCTCAGAAAGTTGCAGACCCCGTTTAAGATTGACCTGTCTGATTTCGAGTGTATCCTCTTCTATTTAAGACAAGATAATGATCACGTTGATATGGATGATTGATAAGATAGTTTGATCAGTTGATTGTAGATGTTTGACTGGATAGTCGTATCCTTTGTTAACTTCGTGCGATGTGTTTGCTGGATAACTGCTAGGGTATTTGTTTCTCACAAGATATTTTATTGCAAGTTTTTCTGATTGTTTGATTTTCGATTTTTAGTTATTTTCCAAGAGCTTTTTCGATGTTTTTGGATTATGTGGATCGATATTTGAATGTTTTTGAATGATTTTTTCAGGATCGTATATGGATGTTTTTGGATTTTATGGTTTTCACTGCTTTTGAATTTTGAGTTTTTCATTGTTTTTGAATTTTGAGTTTTTCAATGTTTTTGGATTTTTTCAGGACTTTATATGATTTTTTGGACTTTATATGATTTTTTGAATTTTATACGATTTTTTGGATTTTTTCAGGACTTTATATGATTTTTTGGATTTTTTCAGTTATGCCCCCAGTGTGCAGACCTGTATGACATGATGTTCTGCAGAGTTTATGTGGAGACAAATGAATTTTTGACATGACCTATGTGAATGCAATATGCAGGATGAAGACATGTTTCCTATTCGAACAAGGTTGACTGTGTTTGTTTTTGCATTTGTAATAAACCAATTGAAATGGAGGTGCAAAACATTTCATAGATAAGCGGTCAATCGATCCCTAAGGTCCCTTGGAACATTCAAATCAACACACTTAGTGACTAGGATTTACAAATGGAGACGCGGAAAAATTCCCCATTGGTTCTTGAAATCTTGATCTTCTTTTGCACATGTGTGTGCAAATGAGTTAATTCCTGCTCTTGTGTTCACTAAAAATCCTTAGCATCCTATATGACTAGCCGCATGGATTATTCTAACTTCAAAAGCATCCCGAATAGAGCCTCGCTGCCAACAAGCCTTTAGAGCTCCGACGAGGATATAGACTATAATTTCTCAAATATTGCTCCATTGCCAGTAGGTGTTCATAGCTCTAATGGGGTTACTTGTATGTTCCCACAGTCAAGATTTTTATCGCATTTGTATGCATGATATTTTAGTTATATATCATTGCTTTTTTGCCTTAAGATGGATATTTGGAATAGCTCTTTTTCTTTTTATTTTCTTGCCTTGACTTGTAAGTAATGAAACCTACTTGGGTATGACAATTACAGTGGTGATGAAGTAGAATTTTAGATTTTTCACTAGTCATATGATCAACTAGGTGTCTCGAGTGAATTAGAGATTTATTGTGTTTGAGATATAGCAATTGATAGATTGTGGGTTAACAAGTCTCAAATAGTGAAATCACTACCCAACCATAAGTAAAGTGTCATCATAGGGTAATGTTAAAAATGAATGACCTTAGGACCTCAAGACTTCATGTCCGAATATCTAAGAAATGAAATGACCCTTGTTTCCCTTAGATGCAAACGAATGATAAACGTGGATAGTTGCCTTGTTTTATTGATGTTGCTATATGAAAATGCAGAAATTTTGAGAATGCGATGCCTTTGAAAAAGAAACTATATGTAATGTCGTGTTTTGAATGATATGATATGCAATGCGGAAAGTAAAACCTAAACTACACAACCCTTAAGTATAATATCGTTTACGGTGCATGTTGTTCATAGGGTCAGAGAGCTTTGTGTAGGTAGTTCATTGGTCTTTGTTTGAAGAGTCAGATAAAGATGTCTTTTTCAATAGGATATAAGGACTCAGTTGGGTATACATTTTCAAAATCTCCAATGTTGATTTTATTAGTTTTTGGATTTTGTGAATGATCAGAAGGAAATCTAGCTGTGGAACCCATGAATTCAGCTATAGCCTTATCATTTTCAAAGAAATCCAATTGTGGTAAATCCTCTTGCCCCCAGTCTTCCAGGTGTGGGTGTGTGTGACAAATAGACTCTAGTTCTGAAGTTGTGACATGCGTGGGTGTTATGTTTTCTCTATTGATGCACTTGAAGAGGATGATGAGGTCAACCATGTGTTGATCTCATTAGCTGGTGTTATGCTTGTGCATGAAGAAGATGATGAAACAATTTGAGTGTCGATTTTATTAGCTGGTGCCATGCTTGTTTCTGTCACCACTTTGGCATTTGATGATGGTACACATACAATTGTTGATAAGTTGCTTGGTGTAGTATGATCTCGATTGGTGATTTCATTGATAAGGGGTTCATGAACAACTTGTGTAGAGGGATTGGGATCATGAGGATGACTAGGAGAAATGGTAAGTTCATTCGAGAGGGAACCTTGTGAAGAACATGGAGGATTATGACATGGAGTTGAAGGGATAAAGGGACCTTGATAAAAAAATTGGAGAAAAAATGGGATCTTGTTTAGGACATGAAGGTAAAGGTATGCTTTGATATTGTCTTGGAAAAGGATTATTATGAAGGATGGAAGAGATGTTCTAATCTTGTTTAGGAGGTGGATGTTGGATGGGACTTGAAATGACACTTTGTTCTTGAGATGGAAGGGTTTGATTATGAATGGAATAGAAAAGAGCGAGGGGATCATAATAGGACTCTTGGTTGGTGGGATCTTGATAAAAAATTGGGTAAGATGAAAGTGGTTGTTCTTGATCTTATTTGTTTCAGGACTCATTTCTTCCGATTTTGGATCATCATCTTGACACAGGGAAGGCGTTTGGATATTCGTGGGAGACTCTTGGAATGTTTCAACATTTTGGCCCGATGAAGAAGGATTTTAAATGAGATGCTCTGAATCATGACTTGAATTAGATTGGATTTGTACGATGGATAGCGATTGGGAGGTTGTGCTATTAGATAAAGATGGTGTGGACTGCTCTTGTGTGACTTCAGGGGATGATGAAATAATGGATTTATATGGTTGATTTGGGATTTGGTTGAAAGGGATTTGATTTTGGTTGAAATGGGTTTGATTTTGGTTGAAAGAGGTTTGATTTTGGTTGAATGAATTTTGATTTGGACATTGGTTGAATGGGGTGTGATTTTGGTTGAAAGAAGTTTGAATGTTGGGTTGGTGTGAATTTTGATTTGAACTTTGGTTGAAAGGGGTATAATTCTGGTTGAAAGAGGTTTGAATGTGGTTGAATGAATTTTGATTTGGACTTTGGTTGAATGGGGTTTGATTTTGGTTGAAAGAGGTTTGAATGTTAGGTTGATATAAATTTTGATTTGGACATTGGTTGAATAGGGTTTGATTTTGGTTGAAAGGGGTTTGAATGTTGGGTTGATGTGATTGGTATGATTGATATAGTGGGTTGAAAAAAAAAGAAGGTTTACATGACTCTAATGTTGATTGAATTGAGGTAGGAATGATTTTGTTGAAGAATGAAGGTTGGCATGCTTGAATGGTCTCACAAGAATCATAATGTTGGTCTGATACTGATCCCCTCATGGTCATCACTTCTCTCATCATGTTTTCTAACCAGCCCCTATGGTTGTCAGGACTAGCCAGGTCTGTCACTTGTTGTTGCAAAGTTTTGATTTGTTGAGCTAATATTTCTATTGATGGCGATGGAATAGGAATGGAAGGGATGAATCCTCCACCTTCCCTACGAAATGTATAATTCCAATCCATGATGTTTGCTTGTTTGGTTTGGGCCTAGGATCACAACATGTAAGATGTTTTCTCCTTTTCTCTGGATGTGACAATGTTTGATTGAACTTGACCAACTTGTTTGAGTTGAGGTTGAGTTTGATTGATCCTCTGATTGTGATTTGGACGTTTAGGGTATGAATTTCTAGGATGATTATGCAAATGATGATGAACTAAGACATACGTATATGAGGTCTAGATAAGGACGTATATGATAATGTGGACTAAAAATTAGGACTATGCAATGACTATGGATGATAATGAAGACGTGAATGAGGACTATGCAAATGATGATGAACTAAGACATACATATATGAGGTCTAGAGAAGGACGTATATAAGGATGATAATGAGGACTATGCAAAGACTAAGGATGATAATGAAGATGTGAATGAGGACTATGCAAATGATGATGAACTAAGACATACGTATATGAGGTCTAGATGACGATGTATATGGATGATAATGCAAAAGACATAGGACGATAATGAGGATGTAAGTGGGACTAAGCAAAAGACATAGGATGATAATGAGGACGTAAGTGGGACTTATGCAAAAGACGTAGGACGATAATGAGGATGTAAGTGGGAGTATGCAAAAGACGTAGGACGATAATAAGGACGTAAGTGGGACTATGCAAAAGTCTGCCTAGGGTCACAAGTATGTAAGGACTTTTGAGTTTTGGTTTCAAAATGGACTTTGTTTTCTGTAACTTCGTGTGTGGGACAATGTTTTGTAGTTTTCCAAATCTGAGAACAATTGCTAGTAGGTACATATAGCTGACTGACTCAATTTTCATACAATCTCAGAAAATTCAGAGATACATGGGATAGGGCTTGAAATAGCCCAAGGGACTGACTCAATACTGGTCTAGCACAACAATACATAAAAAAACATAGAATACAATCTTAGGCTGGATAATGGACACCATTCAACAAGGCCCTTATGAAATACCGAGACAAAACAAACAGATAGAGAGTTCGGTAGCACTGGCTCCACTCCACGACACACACTTCTCGGGCATGCCAATCTCTCTTACCCTGAAGATCTGAAGATCTTATAGCTGAGGGATTTCTGTATCATAGTGTAAGGTACTGAGTATCTATGGGGTACAATCTGCACTCCCGGAACCACTGAATGTAGGATTTTTGGCAACTAAATTGGTTCTTAGTATTAGGTTTTGAGGGGTCTCGATCCAATGACAGATTCTCAGAGCAAGCCACTTAAGACTTTAGTTGAGCTTATCAGTGCAAGGAAGGCCCCCACCGACATCAAATTCACTCAACACTCTAGTCGCCTGACCAGTATATTTATATAGCGGCTCAAAAAACCCGCTCGAGAGTACGTTGTGAGAGATGATATCCCCAACGCATCCCAATTTGAAGTATCTCTATGGGGTGATGAAATCCCCAGTCAAAGATACCCCTCACTACGTAGAATAAAAGAAAATTTGGATGTTGTTGTCACCTTCTTTCTTTCTTCCAAGACCCCGATGGCAGGTAGAAAGTCAATTAGTGCAATAGTAGGTCCACCCTAGACACAATAAAAAGTTCTTTACCTTAAGAAAATGAAAAAATGATTTAATCTAATGCAACTTGATTCACGTTCATTTTATAGCCCAAATTTAGGTGTTAGATATGCATGTGCATGTCCATTGTAAACACCAAATCCAAGTATGAAGGCATACATGTCAATTTTAACCATTTGTTGATTTTAAGCACCAAAAACCAAGTGTGAGATGCATGCATGTCAATTTTAGCCCATGTTCATTTTAAGCACCAACAACGAAATGTGAGATTATCCATGCATGTCCATTTTAACTGTTGTTGATTTTAAGCACTAAAAATGAAGTGTGAAGTGTGCATGCAAAAATACTAATCTAATCCTCTCTGAAAATCCACCACAAGCTATAAACAAAAGATTAGTAGTACAATCAAACTAACATAAAATAGAAACTCAAAACTTGATAGAGGTGAATGCGTAAATCTGATAGATCGAATGCATGACGATATCTAGTCGATTGTGTAGCACTAACAGGTCGATTGCGTAACACTAACAGGTCGATTGCGTGACAGTAGGTAGACAACAACAAAAGTTAAAAACTAAAAAAAATAAGAAAACTAAACCTGATCAGGAACCTGTGGAACCAATTGTGAAGCCCTAGCCAAATCCCTCATCATCCATTCAATATTGATTAGATCATATTTAACTGTATAAGAAAGAACTAGGCTATTATATCTATCTAAGGCCAGTTGTTCTTCCGAATCCTGTATCAATTTTTCTGCTTGGAGAACCTTTTGATAGCGTTTGGCTTCTCTCCTTTGTTGTTTCGTCCTTCTTGCACCTGAAATCTTGAACTGAACTTTTCTTCCCATAAAGTATGTTAATCAAATCATAAAAATAAAAGTAATTTGATCCCGGATTAACCAAATTTAAGACAAAATTAAATAGAACAGATAACAGATGGAAGAAAAAATTAAACAGCAAAGCTTCCTGCGAATGCATGATCTAGAAAGGGCAATTGCGTGATTTGAACAAGGCGATTGCGTGACCCTGTCAGAACGAATGTGTGACCCCGAAGGGTCAAATGCATGATGCTATCTATGCGATTGCGTGACGATGAATGCTCGATTGCGTGACCCTGTCAGAACGAATGTGTGACCCCGAAGGGTCAAATGCATGATGCTGTCTATGCGATTGCGTGACGATGAATGCTCGATTGCGTGACGGAAAAATCTTTTCTCAAAATTCGTGCAACTTGCAAAAAAAATGATAAATCCGCACAATCTGCAAAAATCACACAGAAAAATAAAGAAGGTTAAATTGCTGTTAGTTCACGTTGGGTTCACCAAAATGTCGTACATGTAAAATTCATCTTAAAAACAAGTAATCAATTAGAAGCAAAAGGGAAATCATGAATCCCTCCTAACCAAAGTTTTTAACAAATAAGACAATGGAATAACACAATCAAGCAAATAGGAATTAAAATAATCAAATGAAATCAAAACTCCCTATCCCAAGATCGCATATTGCTTCCATTGCTCTTCTCCTCTTCGTGGTATGATGGCTCTCAGATATTGCGCTGGTAACCTACAAGTGACACAAAGATTCAAAGTTCATGATTGTTGAAAATGGAGATTGGATGCTCAATTTATAGAAAATTGGATGAGATTGATTGAAAGGTGGAACAAAATGATCAAGAGGTGGAACTCAGGTGAGCTCAAATGAAAATTGATAGTTGAACTGTTGATTGTAGGAGTGAAACTCAATAGATTGAATAATTAATTGAGTCAACTGATTGAGAAAAAGCTGACTGAAGGAAGAAAAAGAATGATTGGAGGAAATAAAGAAGATGACAAAGAAAGCTTAATTTAGAAAAAGCTAACTAGAAGATGGAAATAGAAGTTGAAGAGATAAATGATTTAATTAATTAATTTAGCATGTGCTTGCATTTAGATTTAGATTTTCAATTTAATCTTTGCATGATATTTAATTCAAATAATTGAATTTATTTAAATTCAATTTAGTATTTGAATATATTTAGAACTTGACTTTGATTTTCAATTTGGTTTTTGAAATCATGCACATGTGATTGAATTTGGAAGAAATTAGAAGAATATGAAATTAAATGAAAATAGAATTTGGAGAACTAGAAGAATCAATTAGTTAATTAAATAATTTAAAGAAACTATTTAATTATGCTAGAAATGGACTTTAATTAAATAATAAAGATTATTTAATTTAAAGGATTAAATCATAATTAATTAAATAATAAATATTTAATTAATATTTAGAAAAGGGTTGAATGATTAGATGATTAGAGGTAGAAATTGAGAATTAATTAATTTAAATTGGGGAATTAATTAAAATTAATTAAATAATAAATATTTAATAAATATTTAGAAAATGATTAAAATGACTAGATGATTAGAGATAGAAATTGAGAATTTATTTATTTAAATAATAAAGATTATTTAAATTGACGAATTAATCAGAATTAATTAAATAATAAATATTTAATTAATATTTAGAAAATGATTAAAATGATTAAATGATGATAGAATATGAAATAGAAATTGAGAATTAATTTATTTAAATAATAAAGAGTATTTAAATTGGGGAATTAACCATAATTAATTAAATAATAAATATTTAATTAATATTGAGAAAAAGATTAAAATGATTAAATGATGATAGAAATAGAAAATAGAATAATTAGTAAGATTATGAGGAAATATGAAATTAGAAGAATAAGATTAATTAACTTAATTAAATAATTAAATAATTATTTAACTAATTAGACGAATAATTAGTACATGATCAATGAGACATTTTTAGGTGTCTACATTTGCCCCTCTTTGAGACAAAGTCGGAACGACATTGTTTCAAAGAAAACAAAAAATTTCTGCCCCAGTATGCCCCGATGATACTTAGGGTGTTACTTGCATGTTCCCATAGTCAAGCTTTTTATCGCATTTGTATGCGTGATATTTTAGTTATAGATCGTTTCTCTTTTTGCCTTTAGATGGATATTTGACATAGCTCTTTTTTCTTTTTCTTTTCTTTCCTTGACTTGTAAGTAATGAAACCTACTTGGGTGTGACAATTACAGCGGCGCTGAAGTAGAATTTTAGATTTTTCACTAGTCATATGATCAACTAGGTTTCTAGAATGAATTAGAGATTTATTGTGTTTGAGATATAGCAATTGATAGATTATGGGTTAACAAGTCTCAAATAGTGAAATCACTACCCAACCATAAGTAAAGCATCCTCACAGGGTAATGTTGAGAATGAATGACCTTAGACCCTCAAAGACTTCATGTCCGAATATCTAAGAAAGGAGATGATCTTTGCTTCTCTTGGATGCAAACAGATGATAAACTTGGATGGTTGCCTTGTTTTATTGATGCTGCTATATGTAATTGCTGAAACTTTTGAGAATGCAATGCATTTAAAAAAGAAACTATATGTAATGCAAATGTTTTTAAATGATATGATATGCAATGCGGAAAGTAAAACCTAAACTACACATCCCTTAGGTATAATATCGCTTGAGGTGCACGTTGTTCATAGGGTCAGAGAGTGGATCTCCCTCCATGGTAGCCAAATTATATGCTCCATTGCATATGACCCTTGTTATAATGAAAGGACCTAGCCAGTTAGGTTCGAATTTCCCTGGCCTTTCTCATTCCGTTAGGTTCCTTTGATTCTCTTTAAGTACCAGATCTCCCACTTGAAAAGTTCATGGGTGGACCCGTTTATTATAACTTCATCTCAGTCTGTTTTGATATCCTTGTAGATGGTTAAACGGTGTTTGTCTTTTTTCATCAAGGGTTTTGAGTTCTTGTAACCTTGCTACCCTGTAGTCTTCCTTTGATATGATGTTCTGCAAGGAGACTCTTAGAGATGATATTTCTATTAATAACACAATCAAGCAAATACGAATTAAAATAATCAAAACAGATAAGACAATGGAATAACACAATCAAGCAAATAGGAATTAAAATAATCAAATGAAATCAAAACTCCCTATCCCAAGATCGCATATTGCTTCCATTGCTCTTCTCCTCTTCGTGGGCGGACCCATTTATTATAACTTCATCTCAGTCTGTTTTGATATCCTTGTAGATGGTTAAACGTTGTTTGTCTTTTTTCATCAAGGGTTTTGAGTTCTTGTAACCTTGCTACCCTGTAGTCTTCCTCTGATATGATGTTCTGTAAGGAGACTCTTAGAGATAGTATTTCTATTAATAACACAATCAAGCAAATAGAAATTAAAATAATCAAAACAAATAAGACAATGGAATAACACAATCAAGCAAATAGGAATTAAAATAATCAAATGAAATCAAAACTCCCTATCCCAAGATCGCATATTGCTTCCATTGTTCTTCTCCTCTTTGTGGTATGATTTCATTTGATTATTGGTGATGAGATTGATTGAAAGGTGGAATAGAATGATCAAGAGGTGGAACTCAGGTGAGCTCAAATGAAAATTGATAGTTGAATTGCTGATTGTAGGTGTGAAACTCAATAGATTGAATAGATTAATTGAGTCAATTGAATGAGAAAAAATAGATTGAAGGGAGAAAAAGAATGATTGGAGGAAATAAAGAAGATGACACAGAAAACTTAATTTAGAAAAAGCTAATTGAAAGATGGAAATATAAGTTGAAGAGATAAATGATTTAATTAATTAATTGATTTAATTAATTAATTTATCATGTGCTTGCATTTAGATTTAGATTTTCAATTTAATCTTTGCATGATATTTAATTCAAATAATTGAATTTATTTAAATTCAATTTAGTATTTGAATATATTTAGAACTTGACTTTGATTTTCAATTTGGTTTTTGAAATCATGCACATGTACTTGAATTTGGAAGAAATAATGAAATTAAATGAAATTAGAATTTGGGGATTTGGAAATGGAAGAAGTAATTAGTTAATTAAATAATTTAAAGAAACTATTTAATTATGTAGAAATGGAATTTAATTAAATAATAAAGATTATTTAAATTAAAGGAATTAAATCATAATTAATTAAATAATAAATATTTAATTAATATTTAGAAGAGAGTTGAATGATTAGTTGATTAGAGAGAAATTGAGAATAATTAGTTTATTTAAATAATAAAGATTATTTAAATTGGGGAATTAACCATAATTAATTAAATAATAAATATTTAATTAATATTGAGAAAATGATTAAAATGATTAAATGATGATAGAAATAGAAAATAGAATAATTAGTAAGATTATGAGGAAATATGAAATTAGAAGAATAAGATTAATTAACTTAATTAAATAATTAAAGAATTATTTAACTAATTAGATGAATAATTAGTACATGATCAATGAGACATTTTTAGGTGTCTACACTTTTCTCTCTCGAAAGATAGTGAGTCTCTTGGTATCTTTCTATATCTTGCCCTGAGGCAGTTGTATCTTGTCCTAAGGTTGTGTACCTTAGTTCTAGAAGTCCTCTCATATGGTGTCCATGTGTTTGTTGAGCTTTATGCTTTCATTATTTATTACTATTGTGATTATACGATTGTGGTTTAAAGTTTGAAGATCATAAATTAAGTACTTTTTAGGTCTAGATTGGTTCACCCCCCCCCCTCTCAGTCTTGTGGTGTGTTCAACAAAGTATACATAGGGACTGATAATTCTCTATGAAATAAATCTAATTTGCCAATATGGCTCCACAATTGTTAAAAATCAAACTTGCAATAAATGAGAAACCCTCTAACTAAAAACACAAGTCATAACTCTTTTTATTAAGAGGCTAGGAAGTGACCTATATGTTAAGTTTTGAGCATTTCCCCACCTCGCCTAAAAAACATGGATACAATTCTACATTTGCATCCCAGTTAAAACTATATTAGGCAATAAATCTAATAGAAAGAGAGTAATTTTATCATTCAATTGAAGCTTTAGTGTAATATTAGCTTTAAACTTTAATTGTTGAAACTCCACTGTAAAATTGGTATCAGAGCATATTGTTGTATTATTGTAATATATATATATATATATATATATATAGAGAGAGAGAGAGAGAGAGAGAGAGAGAGAGAGAGAGAGAGAGAGAGAGAGAGAGAGAGAGAGAGAGAGAGAGAGAGAGAGAGAGAGAGAGAGAGAGAGAGAGATGAAACTCTATCTAAAAAATTCATGGTCGACCATGCTAAGCCTTAAACAATAGGATGCAAACCTGTGTAAAAAAGCAAGAATCATGTAGCCATTTACAAGTGTTAAGTGGACCGTTATCACTTTTTGGGTATAACAAAAGTGATAGTAAATAATTAGTAAGTAATAGGTCTTTAAGAAAATATTAGAAATTATTAAATAAATAAAAGGGGTCTGCGTGAGCTTACAAATTCCAAAATATGTACTCCACTACGACAAGACTCAAAAGTACGTACCACCACCTACCTCTCCACTTTCACTATCTTCCAAAAATTCCTCATACTTTTCCATCTACTTTTATTATCTACCACTCATATCTACTAGTACTACCATCTACCACTCACATCTACCAGTACCTCCATCTACCACTCATATCTATTAGTAATCCAAAACTACCACTCATGTCTACCAATAATTTTCATATACTTCTTGACCTCCAAATGTTATAAATATAAGCCTTGTGAGCTCATTTGAGGCATTGGGTGCTAGATTCTAAGTATGAAGTCTAGTGTGAACTATCATAAAGAGTCAAATAGGAGAAAATTAAGAGTATCCTCTACCCTTGCGCTCCCATGTGATTTGGGGATCATGATGAATTAACTTGCACATGTTATTCAGTTTGTCATATCATATGAAGCTTTAATGTAATATTGGCTCTAAACTTTCATTGTTTGTACTTATTGTAAAATTGGTATCAACGTATATTGTTGTTGTATTATTGTAAAAGTTGGTATCAGAGCCTTGTAAACATGCATGCTCATCAAGGAAAATAGGAGTCTATCATATTTTTATGTTATGTTCCTTTGTGAGACTCTAGACTGGAGTATTTGTATTATGTGTTGTTTGTTATTTTGTTCACATCTTATTGAGAGAGTGTAAAGTTTGAAAGATTGGGGGTAGGTCTTAAAAGTAATTGTGGACACCACAAAAGTAAGACCCACTTTGAAGCTAGGGAGATATTGTTGAGGGCAATCGTAAGATGGGAAATTGTAGGAGTGAAAAAGGACTGAAATTTCAAGTAAGATCTAAAATTTTTCTCAATAGTATTTGCTCAAAATGATAAGATACAAAAATATGAATGCTTCTAGTTCAAGATCCATGTTAGGACATAAAACTGATGATAAAAAATCATTTGTTGGTGAAAATGGATGCTCTAAAATCTCAAGGCATATATTTAAAGAATGAAATTAAAGCTTATGTGCAAAAGGATGTTACACAAATGGAGTTAAAGCTACAAGTCCAAGGTCAAGATATAATGACAGCTAGAATATAAAATTATAAGAAGTTTTGAAAGAAAATCTTGAGGCAATTGAATGAGATCTAGATAAAGAAGAAGAAAGAAAAACTTACAAAAATGTAAAAACTTTAATAGCTAGAAGAATTCAGAAAGAAAGGTATTTGCAAAAGATAGAAAGCCTCAACAATGGGAATGATAAAATTGAAAAGGAAATAGAAACATGGATAATGAAAACAAGGGGTCTTTTGTAGCAAAAAGAAGTTATAGAAAGAAGATGAAATCTCTCGGACATAAAAAATTTCTACAAAAAATGCTAAGAAGATTCTAAAGACGAGGATAAAAAAATACTATTGATTCTTCAAAGATAAGAAGTTTTTCTAATGAAAAAAACCTAGAACTAATATATGTACAGCAGGAAGATTCTTATCTAGTATGCCACACATATCTTTTTAGTAAAAGTATATCTGAATAATGATGCAAGTTCTTCGCAAAATAATGAATCTAAATCTCTTAAAAATGAAGAGATTTTTGACAAAGAAATGGTTTTAGATGAGGATCATGATAAAACAAAAAAAAAATTCTCAAGGAAAAGATGTCTACAAGGAATTTTATGTAGATACGGGAAAATGAAATTCTAAAGAAGATAGTTCAAATAATGAAAGAGTGGTTGTAGACAAAGAAAGGATAGTGAATCTATCTTTAGAAAAATCTAAAAAATATAGTTCTTCAGAAGGAAAAAGAAGAAATTATTCAGAGACAAAAAGCCAATGATTTGATGCTCCTTATAGATGAGAATCACAGTCTTAGTAAAGAATACATTCTTGAAGGAGAAGATGTCCTTTCTAGTCAAAATCATTTTCATTATACTAAAAATATTTTCTTTGAGAATTGCTTTGAAAAGATTAGTGAAATGAATAGCAATGCAAAACAAATTACAAAGCAAAAAGATAGTAGAAGAGAAATCCAAGATAAATTCTTGAAAGAATCTTCATTATATGTAGTATAGAGAAAAAAGGGAAATAAAAGATTTTGCATTTATCACAAACCCTTCATTGAAGTTGGTTACAAGAAAATCTTCTCTAAAGGCAATGGAAAATCAAAGCACAATAAGATCAAAATGAATAGAGATATTGAAGAAACTCTAGTTAAAAACAAGAAGCTAATTCAGTTCAGGAAAAGTATAACAAAAGGGGAAGGAATAAAATATTAGAACTTGTCATCATACTTGCTAGTTCAAAAGAATAGGATGTTTTGGTATATCTTGGATAAATGGATTAAAATATAGGAAATACATTATTATAAAATGGAGTTTGTCAATAACTATGAAAAGGAATAGACTTTTCAATAGTATTATTTTTTTTTTGCAAAAATAGATTTATTTCCTCAAGATGCTATTGAGAAGTACAATAATCTTGGTCTTTAGTTGTCATTCAATATAGCAAGAAGATAAAATGAAGAATGGTAACAACAATTGATAGGGAAAGAAGGGGAAAATATTGCAACTCCAAAACTCCTAAAATTTGGATCTTTAATGCAAGCTTCTCCTAATAGAAGTTATGCTATACCACAAGTTGGAAGAATGACTAAGTCCTCTAACTAGTCCACTTAGAATCTTGCATCATGCCATCAATCTACTTCAATTCATGCATTATGTGATCAACCCTATATCCAGTCCAATCCAAATCCTACATCGTATCATGATATTCCAAAAAACCCAATAATAAATGTCAAATTAGAAGGATCAAGTCAAAGTTTTTTTGCTATTACAGATACAGGGTCAAATATTAGCATTGCTAAGCATCATGTATTGCCTTCTATATACCAAAAACCTTAGAAAATCTTAATCAAGGGTCTTGTAGTCATGAAAATTGTGAATGAAAAAACATATGACATTCTTGTAAACCTAGGAGATCTTAGTTTTCTTTGCTCCTTTTGACAAAATGATAATATAAACATTGATATTCCTCTTAGGTTCAAACTTTTTGAGTCAATTCCAGACTTTTTCTTTTTCTCATAGTGGGATAATCCTGAGCAATAAGGAGATAAAATTTATCCATCTTCCTCATAACATAAATTTTATTGATATGATCAAAAGATTGGATGCAAATGTTCATATAGAGACAGAGGATCCACAATTTTCAACAATACAAAGAATCAAAGAGCTTCCAAAAGGATTCCAAAGATATATCTTAGAAATATATTTCTTTCATAATTCATCTCTTATATTTCAAAATGATGGATGGGGAGATATCTAGACAATCTCAAAGAGAAAGCATATTCATGTTCTATCTCCAGTCTTGATAGAAGGAAAATTGGTTGTGATAAAACATTTGGTAAGACAATATAAAAAAACTCACATCATTCTTCGATGTAGAGATATTATGAGAAATTTTCCATATGGTTTCCACAGTCTTCCAAACCTTTTAAATATTGGTAGTCCTTCTTGCAAGATATTATTATCCTAGCTAACACCTTTCAAGGATGACACTTACACAAATACTTTATTGCATATTCTCAATCTATGTGTACATTTAACTAGTAGTCAGCTAGAATGGTATATTGAACATTCAGATTCCAAAATAATGGGAGAAGGATACTCACTTGATGGACAACTAGCTGTTAAGAAATTAAAGTATTTTTATCACTACAAATATATTATGGAGTTTAATAATCTAGATAATATTAATGATCTATTGCTTATACTTGATAGTGGCAGATGATACACTCTAAACTAGGATAATGGTTAGTAGGAGATCATGGTATTGCAAATAATTAATGTGTATAAAATTAGGCTTATAATAAAGTAAGGACTAACACTATCAATCATTTGGTTTGATAGTACTCCTCGCAATTCAGATAAATATGTTTTAAGCTTATGAATCTTATGCCTTGCATATAACCAACACAAGGGTTTGTTTGTGTCATGATGTCAGCCATGTTATGATTTGAGAGCAGGATGCAATCCTATCTAAAAAAGCCATGATGCCAACCATGTTAAGCCTTGACAATAGGGTGTAAACCTATGTAAAAAGCAAGATCCCTATAGCCACTTGTGGGTGTTAAGTGGAGCATTCTCACTTTTTGAGTTCTAATATCATAATTTGTACTCTCACAATCTCATCCTCACCTAGGCCTCACTTTGGCATTTTGAGTAACTGTGCTAATTCTGTTCACACCCCCTATCAGACTTACATTTTCATCATTTCCCCTATCCCCCCCTCATGTTGAGTCCTGACTTTTTAGGACCAGGGCAATGGGCACCTTGGTCCTAAATTAGAACCAAGGCACCAAGAACCCTAGTCCTCCTAATTAGGACCCATTTTTGGGCCCTATAATGGTCATCTCAAATGAGCAAGAAATTGGATCCCGTGTCAGCCTACTTTGGATATTTAATTTGTTTTCGGGCATTCAAGTATAAAAGGAGGTCTACCCCTCTCATTTGAAGCCTATTCAATCTTCTAAGTCATCCGAATTACACTCTAGAAAATTCAAGTGAGCAATCAATCAGTCATTCATCAAATGTTGGAGTAGAAGTGAAGTCAAGTTCAAGTATTAAAGATGGCATCCATGATCAATGTTTTATGAATACATTTTATGTCAAACCCTAAAAACTTTGTATGAAGGTTAAACAAAAATTCATGAAGGTATACATTATTGTTTCAAGCATTTCATTTCAGATTTAGTCTTTCCCTCAAAGGGAAAGTATTTTATTGTAGTATTTCACTACATTAATCATTTCACTTTCATGGTTGATTTCAAAACTGGGGTTTGACCTAAGGAAAACCCCTATTCCCAACATATTTTCTATCTTTTTGTGTGTGGGGAAGAGATGCAGGAGTTGTACTTGGGAATTTTGGTAGAGTTGACAATGATGAACAAGTTCAACTTTCGATGACAAAAAATTTGGAGGACCAAGGCAAATTTGTGCTACCTAGTCTCGAAAAATTTGGCTGAACTTTTAAGAACATCTTCTTCTACCTAGATCTCAATTTGTGGCTCCATGAGATATATGTAGCAGTCTATTTGCAATGATTTACTTTAATTATTCTTTGATTTTCCCTAATTTACAATTATCAATAAACTTCAACCTAGTAAAGAGGAAAACCCTAATCTAGGTGAATCTAATTAGACTTTCAACCCTCCCTTAGGTGGATTGAAACTAGATCTATTAGGTTCACCCCTTTTTCCACCATTGTTATGGTTAATTTGGGATTACTAGTGGTTTTATGATCTTAATTGACCCTAATTCCAAATTACACCATTACATGGGTATATCAAAAGTGATAGTAAATAAATTAGTAAGTAATAAGTCTATAGAAAATATTATAAATTATTAAATAAATAAAGGGGCCTACATGAGCTTACCTATCCCAATGTACGTACTCCACTACAACAATATTCTAAAGTACATATCGGGTACCACCACCTACCTCTCCACTTTCACTATCTTCCAAAAATTCCTCCTACTTTTCCATCTACTTTAATTTTCTACCGCTCATATTCTTTGGTATTGCCATCTACCACTCATATCTACCAGTACCTTTATCTACCACCCACATTTATCGGTAATCAAAAACTACCACTCACATCTATTGGAAATTTTCATCTACCCCTTGGCCTCCGAATGTTATAAATAGAGGCCTTGTGAACTCATTTGAGGCATCGGGTGTTAGATTTTGAGTATCAAGTCTTGTGTGAAGTGTCATAGAGAGTCACATAGGAGCAAGTTAAGAGTATCCTCTACCCTTGTGCTCCTATGAGACCTAGAGATCATGAGAAATTAACTTGCACAATTTATTTAGTTGGTCATATCATATGAAACTTTAATGCATACATATATATGTCAGGATCCAAGAACACTGAGAGAGGGGGGGGGGGGTGAATTAGCGTTCTTCCGCTATGATTAATTTTAACCTTATCAACACAACAACTCAACAATCGGTAAATGTAAAAGAATATAACAATAAGCAACAATGTAACCACAAAGATGAACACCATAACACCACAGATTTATATGAAACCTCAATGAGGAAAAACCACGATGGGATTTGAGACCCACAATATCTATCCACTGATCAGATGAATAAATATTACAATAAGGGGCATGCACATGCAGGAAGGCCAACAGCCTAGAGCGCACTGCTCATCACAAAAGGAGTCTCACTGAATACATAAAACTTCGGACTACAATCCAGAATGAAGATTGAATTGCTGGAATAACATCTCCTATGCCTGAGTATAGTTCCGGTTTAAGCTCAATACCAGAGGTCTTAAACCTCTTACACAAATCCAACTTGATCACCTATGATTGATCAAATCCTCTGCATATGATTACAAATTTATTCGTACATAGATAATCACATCACCATACATCCCATGATCTACAAAGAGATCTTACATCATATTTATACCAACTCGGGACCTAAACAATTCGGTCAACCACCTAAAAGATAATACAATAAATCCATTACATAAATGCGCAAACCAATGATAAACCAAGTCGGCCTAAGACCAAAACAACATTAACCAAACAATAAATCCAATTGGTAATGCATCGGGAGCATCCACCAACACGTTACATAAACCGGTCCATAACCTAGCAGAATAAGACCAGAGCTAAAATAAGTCACCATAAGCAAAATGAAATACCACCAATTAGCTGGAACATGAACACGATAACCATCAACATCTTGAAAACCTTCTAGAAGTCGCACCAACACCACTTATCGAATTCATCAAAAGATCTTCAATAAAGCACTACCGGTAGAACCCTTACTAATAACCAAAAGGCTTACTAGAACATATGATAGCTTTCAGATCACCAAATCCTGAACCAACTGAATGTGACACGCATCTGAATAACATGAATGACCAAACCAAACCAATTCCACCAATTAGAATATATTAGAGACAAGTCTCCTGATCATCATCAAAGTCCAACCACTTTACTGGAACCCAGTAGACAACCAAAGAAGATAGCACATTGACATTAATGCAACACGTAATCAATTCCTCCAAATTGCCAACAATCTCCCCCTTTGGCATTGATGAAAACACTAGATGTGAAAAACATCCAAGTGCCAAGAAGTGCCAAACAAGTCTCCCCCAATGGAAGACATCCAATAAATGGTATGAAAATGAAGTGCTAAACCAAATAACCAAACCATAGACCAAGTTCCCCCTGTGACTGATATCTCTGTTAAGCTCTATTTTTCACATGTATACCTCTCCCTCTTTGACATCAATGCCAAAAATATGATATAAACATCAAAGAAAAATCATAAAACCTCTGAACCACACAGCTGACTACTCCCCCAGAGTGGTAGCACCATCTCATCAATCCAGAATGAATAATAGTTTTGATAAATGCATATCGGACTGATGCCAATCAACATCACTCAAGTCTTTACCGGAGGGGTAGAGACCCCCAATCTGTCTCTAAAATACTCAAATGATTCCTTGGGCAAAGGTTTAGTGAAGATATCTGCAATCTACTCTTTAGTGTTCACATAAACCAATCTTACTTCATTTGCTTCCACCTTTTCCTTTAGAAAGTTATACTTGATTAATATGTGCTTTGTCTGAGAATAAAAATACCAGATTCTTTGATATGTCAATAGCAGTAGAGTTATCATAGTGAATAACTACCGGTTCATTACAATCTACCCTTATATCCTTCAACATTTTCTTCATCCATAGAACTTGTGTACAATTAGTAGAAGCAACAACATACTCAGCTTCAACAGTAGATAAAGAAGTACATGACTGTTTCTTGCTGATCCATGAAACATGTTTCTTTCCAAGAAAGAAAGCTCCATCAGATGTGCTTTTCAGATCATCTATATCTCCAACCTAATCTGCATTTGTATATGTACATAGTGTAAAGTCATCATAAACCATAAACCATACCTTAAAATCCTTGAAAATATCTGAAAATCCTAGCTACTAGAGCAAGGATTCAACATAATCAATTCCTTCCTTTTGAGAATATCCTTTGCAAACCAATCTATCCTTTTTACTCACAACTTGACCATCCAATTTATTCCTAAAAACCCATGTGTGGTTCTTTTCTATATGATCCAATTCCTCTTCCATAGCTTTCATCCAACATTCATCCTTACAAGCTTCATCTACTAATGTTGGTTCAATTTGAGAAATTAAACATACCTCTTCAACTACCAACCTTCTTCTTGTCATTACTCCTTTGGTCTTGTCTCCAATGAAATGATCTTCTGAATGATTCAACCTTACATACCTAGGAGTCTTCTAACTTTCTATTTTGACTGCTCTAATCTTTAGTTACTGTTGAATTTTCTGATACTGCCGGAGTAACTGGTTCAACATTCTATTCTGGTATAGCTGTTACCAGTATAGTTATGATCATTTCCACTTCTGGTTCTCTCTCATAAGTTTTGGTTTGACCTCTATACTGCTCATTCACTTTGACATTAACACTCCACAATTTTTTGCAATCTTTTGTTATAATATCCATATGCTTTGCTTTCATTTGAATAGCCAAGAAATATCCCTTCACCACATCTAGGATCAAACTTTCCAATTCACTACCAAGGATTCTAAAACACTTAATTGTAGATCTATGACCTAACCATAACTCATAAGATGACTTACCAGTAAACCAAACCAGATCCAAGATCCAATCAAATCTTCGCCAGTTAACCTTCAAACTGACTTCTCCAAGATCTGAAATAGGCTTTCAGACCACTTACCAGGGTCAATGCAAGATCGGTCATCAATTTGCCTCCCCCAAGGCAAATTCCTTAGTTACCGGATGAGTCTCCTGTCAGTGCAAAAACATTCTACTTTGTCAATTGAGTAACTAGGGTATGTGCTTCAGCTGGATGAACATCTGGGGTATTTGATTATGTTGGTTGATCCTCAGACTTCATAACCCACTTCTTCTCATGCTCCTTCTGAATATCATCAACCTTTTGTTTTCCCTTCTCATTAGATTTGTCTGTTGGTAGGTTCTTGCTTCTACAAAATTTAGCAATATGTCCTACTTTGTTGCGTCCATAACAAGTGACATTGTTCTTTTGAATTGCCTTGTTGTAACCTTGACTATTCCTTGACCTACATTGATTAGCCATATGCCCAAAATTTCCACATGCATGACATTTCATATTCATTCTACAATCTGTTGTCCTATGACCATACTTTTTGCAATTGAAACACTAACCGGTACCTGAATTATTATTCTGGTTGACTCTATTTCTGTACTGACTTTCCATATGACCAAACTTATTACAAACAAAGCCACTACCATTAAATTTAAGTGCATTTGGTTTCCTTACCGATGACCTCTAATTCTGGTTGACTAGTGAATTCTCTTGATTGTTCTTCTAACCGGATGTATCATCCCGATTTGCAGTACTAGAGCTTCCTCCATGCTCAAATCCAAGACCTCTAGTATCTCCACTGTCCCTTTGATTCTTCAATAACTCATCAAGCTTAGAAGAACTAACCTTGAACTTATCTTTGTATTCATTTGCAGCATCCAGATCACCTCTTAGGACTGTCACCGTTCTTTCCAACTCTTGCTTATTATTCCATGATTGCACCAATTCAGTGCTCAACACATCGTTCTCATGCACCAACCTAATGCATTCCTCATATTTGTCTTTTAGAGATATGGAAAGATTTTCTTCATTCTTTTTTCAGTCTTCAATCTCCTTGGACATCGTCATGGTTAGGGCTTGCATCTCATTCTTCATGACATTATTCTCCTGACTCAGCTTTTGACATAGTTCCTTAAGGGCATTCTTTTCTTCATCATCCTGATTTTGTAAGAGTTCATTTCTTTTAGCTTAAGCAGATGATAACTCTCCTGTAGGGTAAGGATGAATTCTTTTGCGAAATTCAACTCATCTTGCAGCTTCAAGTTCTTCAATCTTTCAAAATCATAGTTGGGATCTTCCTCAAGCTGTTAGACTTATTCCGAGGCACCGAGCTCTAATACCAATTGTTGGGATCCAAGAACACTGAGAGGGGTGAATCAGTGTTTTGTTAGAATGATTAATTTTAACCTTATTAACACAACAACTTAGCAACTGGTAAACATAAAAGCAGATAACAATAAGTAACAATGCAACCACAAATATGAACACCATAACACCACAAATTTATACATAGAAAACCTCAATGAGGAGAAACCACGGTGGGATTGGAGACCCACAATATCTATCCACTAATTAGATGAATAAATATTACAATAAGGGGCCTACACATGCAGGAAGGCTAACAACCTAGACCACATTGCTCATCACAAAAGGAGTCTCATTGACTATAGAAAACTTCAGACTACAATCCAGAATGAAGATTGAACTGCTGGAATAACATCTCCTATTTCTGAGTATAGTTTTGGTTTAAGCTCAATACCAAAGGTCTTAAACCTCTTACACAAACCCAACTCGATCACTTATGATCAATCATATTCTCTGCATATGATTACAAATTTATTCGCACACAGATAACCGCATCACCATACATCCCATGATCTACAAAGAGATCTTACATCATATTTATACCAACCCGGGACCTAAACAATTAGGTCAGCTACCTAAAAGATAATACAATAAATCCATTACATAAACGCACAAACCAATGATAAACCAAGTCGGCCTAAGACCAAAACAACATTAACCAAACAATAAATCCAACCGGTAATGCATTGGGATAATCCACCAACATGTTACATAAACCGGTCCATAACCTAGTAGAATAAGGCCAGACCTAAAATAGGTTGCCATAAGACAAATGAAGTACCACCATTCAACTGGAACACGAACACGATAACCATCAGCATCTTGAAAACCTTCTAGAAGCCACACCAACACCACTTATCAAATTCATCAAAAGATCTTCAATAAAGCATTGTCGGTAGAACCATTACTGGTAACCAAAAGGCTTACTAGAACATATGATAGCTTCCGAATCACCAAATCCTGAACCAATTTAATGTGACACGCATCTGAATAACATGAATGACCGAACCAAACCAATTTGACCAATTAGAATATACCGGAGACAAATCTCCTGATCATCATCAAAGTCCAACCACTCTACTGGAACCTGGTAGACAACCAAAGAAGCTAGTGTTGGCATCAATGCAACACATAATCAATTCCTACAATATATATATATATATACACACACACACACACACACACACACACACACACACACACACACACACACACACACACACACACACACACACACACACACACACACACACACAAACTAGTAGATGTGAGTGTTAGATAAGAAAAATAGACGGAATTTTCGGAAGATAATGAAAGTGAAGTGGTAGGTGGTAGTACATAGTTTGGAATCTTGTTATAGTGGAGTACATACTTTTCATAATGGAGTAAATACTTTGAGATTTGTAAATTTATGTAGACCCCTTTTATTTATTTAATAATTCTTATTATTCTCTTAAAGACCTATTACTTTACTAATTTATTTACTATCACTTTTGGTATACCTGAAAAGTGAGAACGGTCCATTTAACACCTAAAAGTGGCTACAAGGATCTTTCTTTTTACATAGGTTTGCATCTTATTGTCAGGGCTTCACATGGTTGATATCATGGCTTTTTTTATAGGGTTGCTTCCTGCTGTCAAATCTTAACGCGGCTGACATCATGGCATAGACAAACCCTTGTGCATGTTAAAGACATGTCATGCAAGTTAATAAATTCTAAAGCTGGAAATATATTAAACTAGATTGTAAGGAGGAATATCACACCAAATGGCTGACATTATCAATCCTTCCTTTATTAAAATCTTAAATACTTATTTGCAATACCATGACCTCCCGCTATCCATTATCTAGAATACTCCATTTGCCAATATCAAATAAGCAAGAGACCATTGAAATTATCTAGATGATTAAACTTCATAATATATATAGTGATAAAGTTCTTTATTTATAACACTCATTATATCCTATTATTGTTTTATACATTTATATACAACAAATTCCACTATGTTATTGTATTATCATCCTAGGTCCAATGTCTAGTCAGACCACCATTCTAGGACATGCCATCACCCAATGTCAGATATAAGATGAAGTTCTGATAGGTTGAAGACATTGTCAAATTCCATAACATACTTATACTTGTAAGTATGTTTCCATCTTTTTTGTGAAAGCAATCTTGTCCCAGGATGATACCAATCACCTTTGATTTGGGTGTATTTATGCTCAATGATCCATTCCAACTCGCTTCTAGGAAAATGTACAACAAAATAGATAATATCTAGGAGGATAGTATTGCATTTTTATGGAGTTATGGGATAATAATATTTTACACGACAAACTAAATATTGTAGTCAAATCATCAAAATTATGATATCCCAAAGGGAAATGGCTTGTAATATCTCTACATTTGAATATTATATGAGCTTTCTTATATTGCCTTACTAGTGCTTTTAAGACAACTTGTAATGTGGTGAAAATTGGAAATTAGAGTTTTACCAAGTAAATCCACTAAATAACCCAATTAACACGAATACATTGAAAGAGGATTGAACCTGATAGATCTAGGCTCAATCCCCAATGGGGAAATGCCTAATATTATGATTGGGTTCACTAGTTGGGGTTGATTATCCTCTTTCTTAATTGAATTTGGAATGTAGTTGTGAAATTAAGGTAAAATGAGGGATAATTAAGGTAAATTGATAGAAACAGTAAACTACAGATGTCCCATGGAGCCACCAATTGAGATCTAGGCAACATAAGATGTTTAGAACTTGTTCCTAGAAGCTAGACCCAATTTTTCAAGACTAGGTAGTATAGTTCTGCCTTGGTCCTCTAAATTTCCATCATCGAAAGTTGAACCCATTCATCATTATCGATAATGCCGAAATTCTTGAGTACAACTCATGCACCCATTTTTTGTACACAAAAAGAAAGGGAAATATGTTGGAGATAGAGGTTTGCCTAGTCAAACCCCAGTTTAAGAAATAAACCTTGAATCAAATAATGCAAATACTGAAATAAATGTTAGGGATATATACCTTAGATTTGCAATTATTGATGATGATGCAATGCTCTTTTAACATAATCACAAATATTGAATGTAATGGTATGACAAACACATGGACATGAAAAACCCTAATCACATACACATGCTTGCATGAAGGTTAATGTAACTTTGCTCCACAATGCTTGAATGATGAATATGCAACCTTGAATCTCTGAAAATGCTTGATGAATACTTCATGGATGCATCAATAATAGGGTATATGATTAATGCCAAGATGAATTGATACGATGTATTTATATTGGATTCCCTAGGTAAATTACCAATTAGGCCAACCTCCAATGGTCATGTGTGGCCCCGAGGATCAAATGCCATTGGGGAGATATATAACCTACCCCATTTCAAATTGGGGCCCATTTGAGAGGGATCGAGGCATTTTGGGGCACCCTAGTCCTTCTACAAACATGACCAAAACAAAGAGAAAGGGGGGAGGGGATCCCATGATGGGACCCACCAAAGGGTGTTCATTACATCAAAGTTGGAGAATAGGGTCAAACCATACCTAGAGAGGGGATGAAGATAGGACATTCTAAAGTAAGAGCACAAACATGAGGTGTAAATTGGACCAATTACAATTTACTATGCTACACAACCAACTGTCCTTTCATAATATTTGGAGATAAGATATGCATTTCTCTTATTCCTAGGTCTGTCTACAAATCACCCCATCCATCATTTTGGAATATTAAAATAGGATTATAAAAGAAATATATTTCCAATATCTTTCTTTGACATTCTTTGGGAAGCTCTCTGAAATTTTTGGATGGCGAAAGATTCTAGAGTTAGAGGAAGAAGATTTTCATCTGCATCAAATCTTCCAATGACATTGATAGAAACCATCTCTTGATTATTGATAAATTTAGTTTTCAAATTATTTCCCAAAGTAACACTTGTTAAGAAAAGGAAACCTTTTGAATTTGGCTCAAAAAATCCCACCCTAAGAGAATGTCATTTTTTATCCTATTATCTTGCCAAAATGAACAAAAATAATTGATCTCTCTTATATTTACTAGAACACCACATGCTTTTCTTCCAATTTTTTTTGGCTCTAATTCCTTGAATTAAAATATTATGAGAATTTCAATAATGAGATGGTAAAACATAATCTTGGCAATGTTGATTGCAAATCCTATATCTAGAAGATCAGAAAATTGTTTTTTATATTCTCCTATTGTGACAAAATTATGGGTTTCCTACGATTTGACTTATATTTGGGCCAATCATCCTTTACCACATCATATTTATCTATACCCATTTTGTAGAATTGTTCCTCATGTCCTGAAAGAGTTTGCCAATTATTAGTTTGATAAAAAGTTCCATATATTTGTGTTGTAGGATCCATTTTAGGAGCATAGTGTGATATGACTTCTTTCTTCTCAATAGTCATTGCAAAATTCTCTTCAAGGAAATCTTTTGCATAATCAAGAAGAGTTTGATCAAACTTAGCAAGAACTTCTTTATTATCTAGCATCCATCCATTTTGATTTTGATTTATGTCTTATGTGTATAATTTTTGAGAAGAATAGATTGATCTATTATATCCATTATCCTTTCTTCATCTTCAATAATTCTTGCTAGATTTTCTAAACTATTTGTATTATCCATTATCATGTTGAATTGCTCTCTAGCGTGTTGAGATAGTGTATCATAATCTTCTTTTTCTTGAGAAAAAATTTCTTCATGATCTTGAATATTTTGATTATAATCTACTTCTAGAAGCATCACTTGAGAATGATTATTAGCCTCATCTAAAATCATTTCTTCATAAATGTCTTTATCTCCATTATATTGTGAAGAACTTGCATCAGTATGCTTAGAAGGTGAATTGCACAGAGATGCAAGACACATTGAAACTTCTTGCTTTGTGTATATTGGTTCAACTAGTACATTTCTACTCTTATTTACGATGATCTTAGACTTTTAAAAATTTTCCTCCTTATCATTCATATGTAGAAGAATTGCGTTTGATATTTCATCTTGAGAGCTTTTACATTTTCCATTTATCTCATCCAAAATCTTCCTAACTTTTCTTGGAGTATGAGAAATTTCTTCTTCTTTAAGACCTATTTTTTTATTTCATTATCCATTTATTTATTTATTTTTCAATACGATCTTTTCCTTTGTTGAGGTCCTCTATCTTTTGCAAATACTTTTTTGGGATTTTTCTAGCTATTATGTTTTCTTATTTCTGTAGGATTTTTTATTTTTTTCCTTTCAAGCTCCCATTATACCTTTTCAAGATCTTCTTTCAAAACCTTTATATAGTCTACTACATTGTTGGAATCAGGGATCACTGAGAGTGGGGGGTAAATCAGTGATCTACCGGTTTTTCAGATTTTTAAACTTATTTTTTAACCACCAGAAGCATACACTTAAAACTGAAATGCATAAATAAATAGCAAACAACCACAAGATCATAACACCGATATTTTTATGTGGAAACCCAAATGGGAAAAACCATGGTGAGATTTGAACCCACAATATTATTCCACTATGGCCATTAGTAAAACAATATTACAAATGGGGAATGCATAGGCATTCAGGCACACTGCCTAGAGCTCACTTCTCAATTACAATAACCCAGAAGGCTACAACCCTCAGGGAAGTCTCACTGAATTACACAGTTGTTACAGTGATGAATTACAATGTATGAACTCATAAATAACAATTATTATGCTTGGATGAGTTCCGGTTAAGTGCAAAAACACTGATCGGATCACCTTCTCTATTATGCTTTATTCTGCCCTATACACTGTCTCATTCAACTATCGGATCAAGAATGCACACATGAAACTACACCAAAAATTATTCTTGATCACCTCTCACTCGTATTCATTTGCATTATTACTAAAAAAGGATCACCCACATCAAACTTATAAACTAGCACCCAAAACTAGATCATATATAATGTCAGGCTAAAGGTGTAACGTGTAGATACATGTCGGCTTGGCTGGATCCAAAAAGATAAATGTGGATCACCAAAATGATGATAAGATGATATATATAAGTTGGCCCAATCAATAGGAACACAATTCAATGCACCGCAATCACCGAAAAGCATCCAGACCCAAAAATGATCTGTTCTTCCTGGAATACCAGTTAGCACGCTACTGGTTAACACATACTTCCAGATAGGAAGAATAACGACCACCATATTGAATCTCCATGAAGGGTTGCCATCAATGACAACCCTAAACCAAAAATCAGTCACCAGAAACCACCAGAAATCATCGGATGAGTGTCAATTGCCAACAATTTCCCCCTTTGGCATTGATGGCAACACTCATGAAAAATTACTAAGTGTTGAGCACTGAACACTGGTTCAAAAGAATCATAAGAATCTCTAAGGATCCCCCTTATACTAAGAATTCCACTCTCCAATACTATACATTTTTCATCATTCCTCTCCCCCTTTGACAACAATGCCAAAGATGGGGTGTTGTCCAAAATTTATATACAGATGACAAGCATTTTACAAATACTTGAAGATGCTAGCATAAACAGTCTTAAAAAATCCTAGGTGAGTATCCCACCCACTCTTCAAGTTGTCCAAAATTGTGATAAATACATTAAATATAGTAGCATGAATTTTTAGCTCTCTTAAATATGATGATATAGGTCGGGCCATCTCCTTCATACAATCCACCTTATTACTTAGCATAGTGTCTAACAGGGTGGCAAGCAGGTTTCAGAGTTCACCTACTTTCCTCAAAATTTTCTCCTTATCCGCTTGAAGGCTTGAGATCTGATCATTTAAGGCTATAATATGTCCTTCAATACTTTTGGTTAGTGTTGCATTATGATCAAATGACTAAGAGTTGCCAACAAGCTTGCCCTGGCAAACACTTATCTGCTTATCAATATCAACAATGAACTTAGGCAAAATGAGACAAGATTTATACAATTTACTGGCTTCAGATAACGTGTCAGAAATAATCTACAATCTTTTATTCAGTGTCACCCTATCATCTTCAATCATCTTCAGGATTGTTTTCTTTCTAACCTCCTGAAACTTATCCAAAACTTTATGTGTAGTCATCTTCTCCAAGGAATCAAAAATGGTATTTACACTGTTAATTAATTGCAATAATTTACCGAGGGGCTACTATTTGAATCTAATTGTACACTAGGGGCCACCTTTTGCAAAACATCTATAGACATCAAAATTAGCTTTTTTATCTTCAATCTCTAATTTCACCAAATCTTGACTGGCTTGGGCTTGCACAATAGCTACGAGCATAAGCTTCTCAGTAGGAGACATCTTCCCAAGATCAACAAAACCATCAAGATTAATTGAAATTTGAGGCGGAGTCCCTGTAACTGGAGGAGTGGCAATTGCTAAATCAACTATGCCTTTGCCTTTATCATCCTCAACAACCTTAGCCTTTGTTGTCTCAGCATCCTTATTCTCTCCCTTATCCCCTTTATTTGTTGGACTAGTGTCGCCACTTGGTGCAATATCAACCTGTTGAATCGCAGGGGCTACAAAGCTATCTAACACCGAAGGGGCATCATCGGTCTCAGCATCAAGTGTGGTATTACCTTGGTATTTCGGTTGATCTTTAGACTGAGTCTCAACCTTCTGTCTTCCAGAAACACCTTGCTTATCTTCCCGCTGAGATGGTTTAAATGCATCTTTGTATAGAGAGTCATTTGCAATTATCTTCCTCCATATCTCCTTTGTCTCTTTTCTCACCTCCTCCACATTTCCAATCATTAATCTGTTGATCCTGTTTTTACTTCTAAATTCCCTTTTATTTGCCTCTTCAATCAATCTTTTAGCTTCACTTTGTGTAACACAGGTGCAAACATTTATCAATTCTCTCTCCTTCATCTCCCTATCAATATTTCTTGCAATCATCCTTCTAGCATCTATCAAACTATACAAATCCTTTGGAATGGTCTTTTCTAATTCAATCAATGTTTTACTAAAATTATGTAAATATAATACAACAACTTCCTCAACTTTCCTCTTATCTCCTTCATCTAAATTTTCATAATAAACTCCAATATTCTTCAAATTGCCATCAACTATTATTTCATCTATCAACTGATCTGCTATCAATGAGGGAATAGATTTAGATTTACCTTTTTGTGCACCGGACTTAGGTTGAGTCTTGACTTGCCTTCTTCTTTTGGGCCTTGCAATAGGAGCAGGATCTGATTTTGCCTTTTTGCTTTGCTGGGCTCTATCAGATTGTGACTTCCTTACCACTCTGACAAACTCTCCCTTATTCTTTTCTCTTCCTGCCTCCTCCTCAGACTCAGTTTTTGAGGCCACCGAAGATACTGCAACATAGGTTCTTTTTGGCTTTTCTTTTTGCTTCAACACACCTTTTTCGGATGGGCTAGGTTTTGCAGGTTGTGCCACTGGAGCAGGAGAAGACTTAGTCTCCTTTTGCACATATTTCTCCCTTGATTTATTCACTTCCTCCTTGGTGAAATCCATCTAAGCAGCTACTTCCTCTTCCATCTTAGTGACTTTTCTCTTCCAGACAGGAGCAGTGAATTGCATATGCAGACTAGGGTCTTTTTCCTTGAATGTACCAAATCTCCCTTCTTTGGGATCCACTAGTTGACTCAAAAGGTGTTGGGCATACGCCTCAAGTATAACAAGTTCAACTTCATACCCCATGGGCATGATCCATACTATCTGGAGCTCTACTGCTTCCATCAGATACTGATCCTTGTCTACCATGAAGCAAATGGTTTGCTCATATTTTCCACTAGCTCCTTAGGAATCCTTTCCCGACTCTTCATTGCACCTTAGAAGGTTTTGAAGTATCCCCAGAGGGCTAATATCCTCATGGTTTCATCACCAACTCCCCATAGTCCTTCCTTGATCTGCATGGCCACCGGTCTATCATAGGGCCATTGGACCTTACCTTTGATACTGGGTATCTCATTCAGGAAGTACAATGCTAGGAAAATAAGGAGTGTACCATATTTAAATGTGTGCTTCTTATCCTACTTGATCTTCTTCGGATTACTCAATAATTAATTCAGAAGAGTAGTGCACAGATCATACCTTTTATCTTCCTTGAGTATCTAGTACGCAGAGTAAATAGCAGTACCAGAGAGAGAGTTGTACCGACTGGATTGGTAAACCTTGTATATGACTACCATTGAAGCAAACTTCACATAATTCTCCAAAATATCATTAACAATCATGGCTCTACTATCAAATTTGGATCCTATGGTGGCTATGGCAGTGTCGTTTGACACTTTCCTCAAATTGGGCACATCACTGGTTTCTGCTAAGCCAGTTACAACACAAATCACCTGCTTGGTGATTTTGTGTGGTCTGTCAAGCCATATGAACTCATCATGCACATGGCTAAGAATGTAATGGATCCATTTAGCCTCGTCAAACAATGAAAAATGTATGAATTGTGAGAAACCCTTGTCCTGAAGCACCTTGAATTCAACTTTGAGATTTCCCAAACCATCAGCAAAATGTTTGGTGTATAAGTCCATGAACATGTCTACATTTCCAAGCTCTTCAAGGTCACAGTGAATGTAGGCCCTAATATCCTTGTTATGCAACACGTCGTAGGGCACTGATGAAAATGCACCTTCTTAATCATCCTCAACTGATTTAAAAGGGCGTTTCTTGAAGATTGGACAAGCCCTATCCTTAATATCAACCAACAGAGGAGTCACAATACTAGAAATTGAAGCCATTTCAAATCCTAGGGTTTGTGAAAATTGAAAGTTTGAATAGATAAATACCTTGCTTCACAACAGGGCATTGAAAAATTGTTGTATAAATTGCCAAATTGGTTTGCTCTCTTCTCTTCTCTATTCGTTTGATCGCATTGTGACAAATGAGACTTCAAAATGCACTTTTATCTTTCGAAAACCTAATTTACCACTGTAATAAATGCAACAACCAGTTACCATGATCTTCATGAAATTGCATACCGGAGCACCAGATCTTTCTGAAGCTTTCGAATATCATCTATATATGTGATTCAATCCTTTTGCAACCTTTAATAATTGATTGTAGACCACCAAATAGGGGGTTCTTAGAATCTACATGAAAAGCTCCCCCTAAGGCACAAAGCCCTAGTTACCAGATGAAGATCTTGCACCGAATTTGGGTGCAGACCCATTGTCAGCTCTGGATTCATCCTTTCTTACCCACATCTTCTCATGCTTCTCCTTGATCTCTTCTACTTTCGCTTTTCCTTTCTCATCTAAGTTACTCTTGTTTACCAGAGCACTATTTTTGCTTCTGCAGTACTTTGTAATGTGACCGGTTTTGTTGCATGCTCGACAAACAACATTATTCTACTTAGGTCTGAAGTTCATTTGATTTGGTCTCATCCTACATTGATTAGATATATGTCCAAACATCCCACAAGCATAGCATCTTTTGTTTTGGAAGTTATTCATTACTGCTCTACACACATTTGACTTGTGAACAAAATTATTGCATATGAAACACTGATCGGTAAAGGTAGGAACATTATTCATCCTACTTCTGCATTGATTTGCCATATGACCAAACTTATTGCAATTAAATCATCTACCATTGAATTTATGAGCATTAGGTTATCTTACCGAAGGATTCTTGCTTTTCTTTTGATCAGGTTTTGTATTTCCTTGTTCAGATCCGGAGGATTAACCTTTCTTAAATCCAAGTCCTCTCATGTCCTTTCCATGTCTCCGACTCTTCAACATCTCATCAAGCCTTATTGAGCTATCTTTGAATTTTTCTTTGTACTCATTACCAGTAGCAAGTTCATCCCTAAACGTAGAAACCTATCTTTCTAGTTCTTAATCATTGTTCCTTGACTGTATTAGCTCAAGCTTCAATTGATCATTCACATAGGTAAGCCTGAAGCATGCATTTGCCCTTTCCTTCAATGATTATGCAAAGTTCTCTTCATTCTTCTTCCAATCTTCAATATCCTTAGTTAGCCTCATCACAATGGATTGCATCTCATTCTTTAGAGCAACATTCTCTCTTTCAAGCTTGTTAACTTCATCAGCTTTATCCTGGTATTCCATGATCTGATCTTCTTTCTCCTTCAACTTGTCCATTAATTCCTTCCTCTTCTCTCTAGAGACATTTTCTTGATCCATCGAGTAATTAATGAAATCATCAGCAACATTTAGGTTCTTCTTCAAGGTACATATCTTATTTCTAGTTGCATCAAGATCCTCAAGTGCCACACTGAGTTGTCTCTGAAAACTAGAATCCATTGAATCAATCTCTCGGATCTTCCTCAAGTGGTTAGGCTTCTTTAGAGGTACTAGGCTCTGATACCAATTGTTGGAATCAGGATCATTGAGAGGGGGGGAGGGGTGAATCAGTGATCTACCAGTTTTCAGATTTTCAAACTTAACTTTTAACCACCGGAAGCATATACTTAAAATTGAAATGCAAAAACAAATAACAAACAACCACAAGATCATAACACTGGTTTTTTTACGTGGAAATCCAAATGGGAAAAACCATGGTGGGATTTGAACTCACAATATTATTCCACTATGGCCAGTAGAAAAACAATATTACAAATGGGGAATGCACATGCATTTAGGTACACTACCTAGAGCTCACTGCTTAATTACAATAACTCAAAAGGCTACAACCCTCAGGGAAGTCTCAATGACTTACACAATTATTACAGTGATGAATTACAATGTATGAACTTAGAAATAACAACTATTATGCTTGGATGAGTTCCGATTAAGTGTAAAAACACTGACTAGATCACCTTCTCTGTTCTGCTCTGTTCTGCCCTATACACTATCTTAGTTAGCTATCGGATCAAGAATGTGCATGTGAAACTGTGCCAAAATTGATTCTTGATCCCCTCCCGCTCACATTCATTTGCATCGTTACTCAAAAAGGATCACCCACATCAAACTTATATGCCGACACCCAAAAATAGATCATAATGTCGACCTGAAGGTGTAATGTGTAGATACATGTCGGCTTAACCAGATCTAAAAAGATAAATGCAAATCACCAAAATGATGCTAAAAAGATATATCTAAGTTGGCCCAATCAATAGGAACGCGATTCAATGCACCACAAACATCGAAAAGCATCCAGACCCTAAAATGCTCTATTCTTCTTGGAATACTGGTTAGCACACTATTGGTTAACACCTACTTCTGAATAGGAAGAATCACGACCACCAAAACAAATCTCCATGAAGAGTTGTCATCAATGACAACCCTAAACCAAAAATCAGTCACCGAAAACCACCAGAAATCACCGATGAGTGTCAATTGCGAACATACATATTTATCATATTCTCTATCTATACATTTTTTTTACGAAGACTATTTGAGCCATTTGTAATCTTGACATCTTTAGTCATATCATTCTGTACATAAGATTTACTTTCTTTCCTATTTCTTGGAACTTGCAAGTTGTTATCCTCGATTTTCATTTTACAAGAATCTGAGGGTACCTCACAAATTTTATGCTCATTTATGATTTTGATGCTCAATTCACGCTTTACGAGATGTTATGTCATCATAAGTACTTTTTTCCCCCTTTCCATTTTCACTTAAGTATGACATTGTGATGCAAATCGGGTTTGTAAACCCGATTTACACCAATTATACCTTTTAGGTGTAAACTCGATTTACATCAATTATACCTTTTAGGTGTAAACCTGATTTACACCTCATTTGCCATGTTTAGCTCCTCTAGGTGCAAATCGAGTTTGTAAACTCTATAGGTGCAAATTGGGTTTACAAACTTGATTTGCATGTATTTAATACACTTCAGTTATTAATTGCTCCATTGAGTAATTCGAATAGGAGTCTTTTTGTTTGATTTATAAGTCTCCCTTTATCATTTCAATTAGCATTCATTTCATTTTTTATCTTGTTTAAAGGTGGGAGAGGAAGACTTCATTGAATTCTTATCCGTGTATGTATTTTTCTTGACATCTTTCTTGAGGTGTCATCCGGGTCAAGGATCCCGGGTGATATCCCTCTTTATTACTAGTTTATGTCAGACCAAATATGGTGTTGGATGGGGCCGTAGGCCCATCACACACCACATTGTGGTGTGTGACGGGTCTGTGACCTTGACCACCACCACTTTTATTCCTTGTTTACTTTGTATTACCACATTGTGGTGTGTGGTGGGTCTGCAACCTTGACCACCACCACTGTTTTCGTTTTGTCTTTTGCAAGTATTGCCAAACTTGGTGTTTGGCGGGGTTAGAAACCTGCCATACACCAAACATGGTGTTTGGTAGGTCTATAACCTTTCCAAGCATTGATTGGTCTTCCTTTTTCTTTTAGGTGTTTGGTAGGTTTCTATACCCACTCTCCACTTCATTTGCATTGTTTTTCTTCCCTAATGTCTTCGACGAGTTTGTAACCCCACCCAACACCTACTTTGCAATTACACTTTTTCAAGTGTAATTTGGGTTTATAAACCTGGATTACACCTAAGTTTGTTCTTCTCAAGTGTAACTTGGGTTTCTAAACTCGAATTACACCTTGATCCACACTTTTTCTTAGGTGAATTTTTTAAAGTTTAAAAACTTGAAATTCATTTATTGCACACACATAAATTGAGATTTTATATCTAATTTGCCTCGGAGATTTCAAGAGTTCAAGAGGGTTTTGAAAACCCTAATGGCCTAAATTACACCATTTTCTGAAGTTTGTTCAAATCAGATGAACAAAAAGATTTATCAAATGTATCATTGTAATACTGATGATTTTTCTTATCTTAGTGTTATTATCATATCAGCAAAAGAAGGTTTTCCAAGTAAAAGGGCTATGAAATTCAAGAAACAGGACCCCCGTCCGGTCTTTCCACCTTCTTCAGTCACATCCAATATTGATCATATTAGAGATATGGAAATAGGTCATGTGGACATCTGAATTTATAAAGAGGATTGGGTAGTCTTCTTCATATCGTTAGATGGAATCCATGATCAACAATGGTATCCACTTAGTGTGGCTTTCCCCATGTCTTCTCAAGACCCTGAGTTCATGGTGGTAGTTGCAAATCACTTTGATCCAGTTAGTAAAAGTGTGAAGGATGAAGTCATAAAAAAATTGATCAGACTTGATGAGGAATTCTTTGATTCAATCTTCAAGTGTCCCATTATTGACAAGTATTTTGATATCACAATGCAATCAACTATAGCCTATTTTGATTGAAATTTTGACAAGTGAAAAAAGAACATGAATGATAATTGGTTGAAAACCCCAAGAACTACCATTGCAAGATGGCCAAAAAATCTTCCTAGATGTGACTTCATTGAAGAAGTCAATGATTTGATAACTCTCTTGATAGGGTGAAGGGTCTTCATGTTGGCTTGATGTTGATGTTTTGATGTAAACAGTTGATTGGTGACTTGTTTTATGTTGTCATTCATGGAAACTATGTTTTTATAGTCACATAAGTCTTGTAAGACAACCAATAAAGCTTAATAGGTTGAGAAGATAGTTTAATAGTGAACTGGCAGATAGGTCTTCAACTGGTTAACAGGAACAGAGTTGCATTCAAGCAATCGGTATAGGCAATTGATGAAGAGTTGGATGATGCAATTTTATAAGAGTGATGGAGACAGGTATTTGGTGCTATATTCATGACCATATTAACAAATTCAATAGGATGATTGAGATTTGATGTACAGAGCAGGCTATCTAGAAGAACACTTAACCGGTAGTGATAAAGTCACTAAGATTGGTAAACTGGTACAATTTTGTTTTATTTTTGGTTTGTTATATCGGTGGCCGACATAAGTAAGGCATGTAATATAAGTTTTCTAGATTCATTAAACCTAGGAAATTGTTCCAAGGTTATGAGCCAACTAAGTTGATGTCTATAAAAAAAATGTGATGAGTTATGAGATAAGTATGAGTGGGATCATTAGCGAAGGATGCAAATTTGATTGTCTGGTGATTAGTGAAGCTCTGTATTGATGTGCTGTTGAAGTTTTGGAGGAACTGAAGTAGATCTTATCAGACACAATGTTGTTATATGAAGATCATTAAACTATTGTTATCCTAACAGTTGCAACAATCAAAACCCTTAATTGGGTAGGTCCTAATAGGCCTTAATTTATAAATCCCCTAATAGGGTAGCTCAACATCTGAGTTTAAATCCTCTTGCGAGGTTTCTCCTAATATAACATAGCTCCTAACATGGCTCATCATAGAAAATCCCTTCACCGGGTGACTACTAACAGGGTTTGCTCCTAACAGAGCACATTTGTAAGACCTTAACCGGTCAGAGATTTCTATTCTGCAGATAGTGAATCTTGTGGGTACTAACTCCCACCGTGGTTTTTCCCTTTTGGGTTTCCATGTATAAATCATTGTGTTATGGTTGGCATATTTTATATAGTGTTTGCTTATGTGATTATTTTCCTTGCATGCCTATTGATTTTAAAGTTGTTAAGAGGTGTAATCATATTCTTAAGGTTTTGCTTTCATTGATTCACCCGCCCTCTCAGTGCCTTATACATTTATCAATTGGTATCAGAGCCAAACTTCCTTGAGGCTTAATCGCTTGGGAAGGATCCTTAAGGTAGACATGGGGGAAGGAATGAACTATAGAGATATGTCTAATAAACTTGCAGAAACTGAGGAAGCCCTAGAAACATTGAAAGGCAAGTATAAAACCTCACTTGCTAAGAGAACAAAGCTAACCGAACAACTGTTGGAGGTTTCTGAGAGCAGTTATTTTGATGAAGCAAACATAGATTTGGTTGATGAAGTGGAGAAACTGAATGATTAGAAGGCTAACTTGAGGAGAGATCTAGAAGCCCTAACCATTAGAATGAGTCAAGAACTTGAAGCAAGGAGGACAACATAAGACAAGATCAAAGAGAAAGAACACGAGATCTTGAATTTGAATTAGGAAGTTGGTACCTTGTATTCTCATTGGCATGAGTAAAAAGAAGAATAAGAACAAATAAAGGTAGATCTGGATATGGTAATGTCTCTTAGAGAGACTCTTATGAAAAGGAATGAAGATCTTACAAAGGAACTTGTTGATGCTAATGAAAAACTTGCTAAGTTTAACAAAAGTTCTACCATGCTTGATGAACAGATTCAATCATAAAGGATGAAAGGTGACATAACTAGATTGGGTTATATTGTTAGACAATTCAAATAACTAGAAGACAATTGAGAGGGGGGGGGGGTGAATCAGTTGTCACCAGATTACTAGAACCTTAAGTAATTTAAACTTTAATACCAAAATGCATCAACCAAATACCAAAATAGTAGATAAACCAATTAAGCATAAGCAATAATCAAAGAATAAATACCATCCACATGAGACCAAGATTTATACTTGGAAAACTCGGTAAAGGGGAAAACCACGGTGGTAAGCCTACCCACAATCAGATAATACTTCTGTAGTAAGTATGTGAATTATAATTGAGGGACTTGCACTTGCAGGAAGGCCAACAACCTAGAGTGCACTACTCATCACAAAAGGAGAATCACTGACTACATAGAAATCTAAACTACAATTGAAAGAAATGAATGAACTGCAAAGATAACATCTCCTATCTGAATATAGTTTTGGTTAAGTTCAATACTGGAGGACTAAATCATCTTACATAAACCCAATTTGATCACCAATGATCGACCAAATCCTCTACCTAAATGATTATTACATTATTCGCTCCTTATATATCCATATCGCATACCATGATGATCTACGATGAGATCTTATATCATATATATACAAACCCTCGACCATAAACAATCAGGTCAACCACCAGACAACAAAACAATTACATAATTACAAAACATATCAGCCTAAGACCAAACAAATAATATCCAACCCATAAGACATCCTAGAGACACATCGAGAGGTCCAATCCACATGTTGCATTAAGCCGGTCCATAACCTAGATACACCGGGACCCAATATAGGTCCATACACACCAAAACAACAATTCCAATCAACCAAGTCTCAAACACGATCACCATCAACACCCTGAATCTCCACTAGAAGCTGCACCAACACCACTTATGTGTATCATCAAAGATCTTCATCAAAGCTCTGTTGGTGAAACCCTCGCCGGAACAACAAACCAAGCTTGCTAGCAAACAGGATAGCATCCGATCACCAGAACAAAACCAATTGACTGAACATGAATCAGAGTAGCATGAATAAGCCAATTCCATAACCCAAACATATCAGAGCATACCAGATCATACCAGATCATACCAGATCTAAACCAACCAGAAACCAAACATCCTACTTGAACTAGAAGAGTGCTGGTAAAGCATCCCAAATAGCTAGTGTTGACATCAATGATAAAACATCAATGCAACACATAATCAATTCCTCCAAATGGCCAACAATATCCCCCTTTGGCATTGATGGCAACACTAGATGTGAAAAACATCCAAGTACCAAGAAATGCTAAACAAGTCTCCCCCCAATGGAAGACAACCAACAATCTCCCATACCAAGATATAGCAATGAAGTTCTGAAACAAAGACCAAAATCCCCCTGTGAATGATATCTTTGTAAAGCTCTATTTTTCACATATATCTCTCCCCCTTTGACACGAATGCCAAAAATCTGACAAAAATATCAAAGCAAAAACAAAAACCACTGAAACACAAGGCTAACTACTCCCCCTGAGTAGTAGCATCCCCACATCAATGCCGTAATGAATAATATCTTTGATAATGCATACCGGACTGATGTCAAATAACATCAATCAATTCTCTAACAAAGGGGCACAAACCCCTAATTTATCTCTCAGGTACTCAAATGATTCTTTAGGCAAAGGTTTAGTGAAAATATCTGCAATCTGTTCTTTAGTGTTCACATAAACCAGTCTAACTTCATTTTCTTCCACCTTCTCCTTCAAAAAGTTATACTTGATAGATATGTGCTTTGTCTTAGAGTGAAATACCATATTCTTTGATATGTCAATAGCAGCAGAGTTATCACAATAATAACTACCAGTCCAGTGCAATGCACTTTAATATCCTTCAACATTTGCTTCATCCATAGAACCTGTGTACAGTTAGTAGCAGCAACATCATACTTAGCTTCAATAGTAGATAAAGAAGTACATGATTGTTTCTTGCTAATCCATGAAACCAACTTCTTTCCAAGAAAGAAAGCTCCACCAGAAGTACTTTTTTGGTCATCAACATCACCAGCCCAATCTGCATCTGTATATACACATAAAGTAAAGTCATCTTCCTTAGGGTACCACAAACCATATTCAGATGTACCTTGCAAGTATCTAAAAATTCCGTTCACCGCACTCTCATGATTTTCTCTAGGATCACTATGAAATCTAGATGCATTACAAACAACATTCATTATGTCAGGCCTAGTCTAAGTCAAATAAAGTAGACCTCCAATCATAGATTTGTATTTTGTAGGATTTACCGGTACAGAAACATCTTTCCTTGTCAATTTATCACTTGTAACCATAGGAGTACTTACCAGTTTAGAATCTACCATACCAAATTTCTTCAACAATTCCCTAGCATACTTAGTTTGACAGATGAAAATACCTTTATCAGTCCGAGTAATCTGCAAACCTAAGAAAAATTTAATTTCCCCAATCATAGACATTTCAAATTATTTCTCCATATTCTTAGATAATTCCATGCACAACTTATCTTCACCTCCAAAAATGATGTCATCAACAAATACTTCAATAATCAATATATCATCATCAATGACCTTATAATATAGATTATTGTTAGCATTACCTTTAGTGAATCCAAGCTTCAAAAGATATTTATCTAACCTTGCATACCAAGCTCTAGGTGCATGTTTCAATCCATATAAAGCTTTCCTTAACCTACAAACCATGTATTTATCATCTTAAAGTGAAAAGCCATTAGGTTGCTCAATATAAACTTCCTCATCAAGATCCCCATTCAAAAATGCACACTTGGCATCCATCTGATAAACCTTGTAGTTTTTATGTGTAACATAGGCAAGAAATAATCTTACAGCTTCAATCCTAGCTACAGGTGCAAAAGTTTCACCATAATCAATTCCTTCCTTTTGAAAATATCTTTACAAACCAATCTAGATTTATTCCTTACAACTTGTCCATCTTCATTCAATTTATTCCTAAAAATCCATTTAGTTCCAATAACATTCTTATTTTTTAGGCTGGGGAACTAAAGTCCATGTGTTATTCTTCTCAATCTAATCTAATTCTTCTTCCATAGCTTTCATCCAACATTCATCTTTGCATGCTTCAATTACTGATACCAGTTCAACTTGAGAAATTAAACATACCTCATTAGTTTCCAATATCCTTCTTGCCATCACTCCATTGTTCTTGTCCCCAATGATTTGATCTTCATACCTAGGAGTCTTCTGACTCTCTGTTTGTCTTCCCGGTTCTTCAGTTACTATTGAATTGTTTGATACTGCCGGAGTAACTGGCTCAACATTCTGTTCCGGTAAAGGTGCCACCGGTTCAGATATAATCATTTCCACTACTGATTCTTGCTCATAAACTCTGATTTGACTTCTATTCAGCTCATCCACCTTAACATTAGCACTCTCCACAATTCTCTGCAATCTCTTGTTATAACATCTATATGCTTTGCTTAATTAGAATAACCAAGAAAAATTCCTTCATCACATCTAGGATCAAATTTGCCAATGATATCATCTCTCCCGATATAACATTTACTACCAAAAATTATGAAATACTTAACTGTAGGTGTATTGCCAAACCATAATTCATAAGGTGTCTTACCAGTTTCTCCTTTGATATGTACTCTATTGAAAGTATAAACCACTTTGCTCATTGCTTCTCTCTAGTAGATATGTGGTAGACTAGCTTCCATCATCATTGTTCTAGCAGCATCCAAGATAGTTTTGTTCTTCCTTTCCACAACTCCATTCTACTGAGGTGTTCGCGGAGCAGAAAATTGTCTCCTTATACCATGATTTTCACAAAAGTTATTAAACTCACCGGATGTGAATTCTCCACCATGATCTGACCTTAAACATTTAATCTTCAATCCTGTCTCTGTCTAAACTTTATCTTTAAAGATTTTAAACTTTTCAAAAGCCTCAGATTTCTCCCTTAGAAAAGTAACCCACATCATTCTAGAATAATCATCAATGATTAGCATAAAATATCTATCACCTTGAAATTTTTTAACTCTAGCAGGGCCATTGTTCTCAATTCATTAATTGTAGTAGCCTTCATCTTGTAAGCCGGTGGTAAAGCTCTCAAAACTTTAGAAACTATTTCATCTTCACTTAGAGTTCCACCACAACATTGAATTCCCATAACAATCTCATTTGCCTTTTTCATGAATGTAGTAATCCTTTCATCTTCTTCCATTTTCAAGTTTTCATATCTCACCTAGTAACCATCAAGTTTAGAAATGTTCACAGTAGGGTCACCTTCATTAAGAGTCTCCAAATTGTCCCATATAGCCTTTGCAGATGATTTTTCAGTTAATCCCATTATTTGCTGATCAGAAAGTGCACACAAGAGGGCTTCTCTTGCTCTACAATCATTCTCAAGCTCCTTATCCAAGTTTTTTGAAGGAGGATTGCTAGATTCCAGATTATGAGGTGTAACACCATTTTGTGTGATCTTCCAAATCTCTTTACCGAGACATCTCAGATGAGTCTCCATCTGAATCTTCCATACTGTGTAATTTGTTCCATCAAGCCTAGGAATATCTCTCCGAAAGATAGCTCCAGATGAACTAGATGAACTTGAACTGTTAGTCACCATAGGATCTTCCTCAAGTGGTTAATATTTCTGCAGAGAGGACAATAGCTCTAATACCAATTGTTAGATAGTTCAAATAACCAAAAGACAACTGAGAGGGGGGTGGTGAATCAATTGTCACCAGATTATCAGAACCTTACGCAATTTAAAATATCAATACCGGAACCCAAAAGATCAATACCGGAATGCATCAACCAAATACTGAAATAATAGATTAACCAATTAAGAATAAGCAATAATCAAAGAATAAATACAATCCACATGACACCAAGATTTATACGTGGAAAACCTAGTAAAGGGAAAAACCACGGTGGGAAGCCTACCCATAGTTAGATAATACTTTTGTAGGTAAGTATGTGAATTACAATTGAGGGGTCTGCACTTGCAAGAAGGCAAACAACCTAGAGCACACTACTCATCACAAAAGGAATCTCACTGACTACATAGAAATCCAAACTACAATCCGAAGAAATGAATGAACTGCAAAGGTAGCATCTCCTATGCCTGAATATGATGCAGAGTCCTAACACACACACCTAAGGACAAGTCCAATAGGGTTAGGCTTTGACCCTTCAAATTACCACAAGGGCCCTACAAGGAAGGACTCCACACCTTTGGGTAGAACTACTCACAAATCCACTAGGCTAACACCTCCTCAAGATGAGTAAAAGGCCTCAACACCTTCAATACACCATTCCATAATTCTTTCTCTTAGGGGCTTTGGAATTGGTCCATTCATGACTTTTGAGGACTATTCAAAGCATTGGTTTAAGGTTTTGTCTTCAAATCCTTATACCTCCTTTGGAAACCTACTCCCTAGGCTAGTAGCCCTATTTAGCGATAGAATTGACCTTAACTCCAAAATATTCCACACTCTTTGACAAAATAATCACCATTCCAAATACCCTTTTGGGAGTTACACTCATCCCCAAAATGGGTTGGCAAGACTTTCACTTTCAGGGTCTGAACCCCTTAGAGGCCTAGAGACCTAATTAGGGCGATTAGGCCTATTTTACAAAGTAACTACCATTTCTTGAATCCAAACTAAAAAATAAACTTCATGAGAATGTGGGGGATGGTGAATAACCTCTAATTCTAGGGTTGAACACCTGGAATCCACTGTTACAAAGTCTTATGCTGATTGTCCTAATTTTTCTTAAGGTAGTCACATGGAGATGCCTACCTAGATTTACCTCTTTCTCCTCACAACCAAGTCTCCCCTGAAAAAACCCATGAAAAACCTAGAATAAATATGTCAATCTTGAACTCCACAAAACGAAGAAGCTTCTAGATGGAAAGAATGCAAGACATGGCCATTTTTGGCTAAAACTCTAGCCAAACCCTTACTTTTCGGGTTACAGTCAGAAAAATGAAGGTTTCTCCCTACTCAGAAATGATCAAATCCTCAAACCACCACAAAAATAAATCTGTTTCAACCCTCCAACTAATACATGAATGGTTTTTCTCAATTCAATCCGTACAAGGACGTACAATCTCTGCAAACTCATAATTTCTGGGAAAACTCAGTTTTTATTTGTGTCTTATTGCATCAAAACTTCAAACCACAGCCTCTCCCACCTTGGGAATCATTTCCAAGAGGCTTATAGTCTTATCAAATGGTTACCAACCTAATTTGAATGAGGTTGGAGTTTTTTAAAGGCTTACATCAACTACATTTTGAAAAGTTGCACTTTTGCTCTCAAAAGTTGCATTTTTGCATAAAAGTTGTCAAACACTACAAGTTTGGGATCCACACAACTTGGATCAACAAAACACCACTAAGACATCCTAAAAACCTATCAAACACAAAAAAAAACATCCTACTACCACTATTGACCACATTGTCCCAATTGGCTTATCAAGTTGCCTAATCAGTGACATTGGTTTACATGGTGGGGTCTTTATTGAATACATGAAACTTGCATAAACACAAGGCACTAAGACAAACACTATGATCCTAGTCTTCATCCTCAGATCCATGATTTTTTTGTTGAAGAGGTGCCCCTACACCATGCTCCCCGGGAGAAGAGATCTCAAGCCCACTTGAGATCAGAGTTTGGAGGTCTGCACCATGGTTAGAAATTTGTTTATCTGTCATCCAAACTACCTCAGAGTCTAGTTTGTCCTACCAAGACACTAAATACTCAATGTAATCCTTGTTCCTTGTCCTCTTTGTGATTCCAGTGTCTAGAATCTTGCTCAAATTTGGTGATTCATGCCTTGGAATATCATTGTCTGCTGCAACCTGCATTGGTTCCTCCAGTTCATTGCCATCACCTTTGAAAAGTGTAATATCACACACATTGAAAATGGGTGACAATCCAAGATCAGGAGGAAGTTGGATTTCATAGGCATTCTGTCTACATTTCTTCAAAATTTGTCATGGTCCAAACTTCCTCTGCATGAGCTTGGTGTGCTTACCCTTTGGGAGTCTCTCCTTCTTCAAATGTACCCATACCAAGTCCCCAACACTAAACTGCACATCCCTCTTTTTCTTATCAACATAAGCCTTGTACTTCACTACAGATTGTTGGAGATGAGACTTCACTTGGTCATGGACCTCCTTGATGGCTAATGCAAAAGCTTCACCATCTACACTAATGGGCTCTTCCTTGGGCAAATCCATCAACTCCAATACACCCCTTGGGTGGATGCCATACACAATTTGGAAAGGAGACCTCCCTATGCTCCTATTTATGGTGTCATTGTATGAGAACTCTGCATGTGATAGTATGTTGTCCCATTTTTCTCCATGTTGTCTTGTCAAACATCTTAATAGGTTCCCCAAGGACCTATTGACAACTTTAGTTTGTCCATCTATTTGGGGATAGTAGGCTAATGAGAAAGCTAGGTTAGTTCCCAACTTCTTCCAAAGGATCCTCCAAAAGTGACCTATGAACTTCACATCCCTGTCTGAAACTATGTTTAGAGGCAACCCATGTATCCAGACTATTTCTTTGAAGAACAAGTCTGCAACATATGAGGCATCACAAGAGGTTTTACATGGCAAGAAATGAGCCATTTTGCTAAATCTGTCCACCACTACAAAAACACTGTCAAATCCTCTCCTTGTCCTAGGCAGACCCAACACAAAATCCATGCTTATGCTTTCCCATGGCCTAGAAGGAATGGGCAAGGGTTGGTACAAGCCTGCATTGGTGGATTTTCCTTTGGCTTTTTGACAGATCACACATGTTTACATAAACTTCCTAACATCTTCATGCAACTTAGGCCAGTAGTAGTATCTTTTCACAAGATCTAGGGTCTTGTCAAGGTCAAAATGACTTGCCATTGCTCCATAATGTTTCTCGCTAATGATATTCAACCTCATAGAACACTTAGGAATACACAACTGTCCACCTTTGAATAGCAATCCATCTTGTATCAAAAATTCAGAAAATTTAACATGATACCTCTCACCAAAAGTTTCACATACCTTGTAGATCTCTCTAAAGTCTTCATTAGCATCATACATGTTCTTCAAGGAGTCACTGCCAACACTTTCCATCTTGATTTGATTGATAGTTAAGACCCTCCTGCTCAAGGCATTTGAAACTTTTCTTGACCCCCTTTTTGTGCTTGAGGGTGAAGGTGAAGGCTTGTAGGGTCTCTACCCACTTCATGTGCTTGTGGTTTAACTTCTCCTAATTGTTTATGAAACTGAGTGCCTGACTATCAGGAAAAATTATGAACTCCTTAGGCAATAAATAGTGCCTCCATTTCTTCAATGACTAAAGAAAAGCATACATCTCCAAGTCATAGGATGAGTATCTGCTCTTGGCATCATTTAGCTTTTCACTAAAAAAGGCAATTGGTCTTCCTTCCTGACTGAGCACTGCCCCAATAGCCATGTGGCTTGCATCACATTCCACCTAAAATATCTTTTTGAAGTCTGGTAAGGCAAGTACTGGTTGTTCTGTAACTTTCTTCTTCAAGGTTTCAAATGAGTCATCTGCCTCCTTGGTCCAACTAAACCTGCACTTTTGTCCTCCTTTTATGGTGTCAAGCATTGGTGCACAAACATGACTAAATCCCCTTATAAAATTCCTATAAAAAGTTGCTAAACCATGGAAACTCAAGACATCATTCATGGTTTTAGGTGTTGGCCAAGATAGTATAGCACTTACCTTCTCTTGGTCCATTTTTAACTCACCCTGTGAGATTACAAATCCCAAGTAGATGATCTCCTCCTGCATGAATAAACACTTATCCAAATTTATCATTAGCTGCTCTTCATGTAACCTTTTTAGGACCATATCTATATGTTTGAGATGCTCTTCTGTTGAGTGGCTAAAGATCAAGATATCATCAAGGTATACTATCACAAACTTGCCTATGAACTCCACCAAGACCTCATTCATCAACCTCATAAAGGTACTAGGGGTGTTGGACAACCCAAATGTCATGACTTTCCATTCATACAACCCCTCATTGGTTTTAAAATTTGTTTTCCATTCATCCCTTGGCCTTATTCTAATCTGATGGTATCCACTCTTTAGATCCATTTTGGTAAAATATTTTGCACTCCCCAAGCAATCAAGTAAATCCTCTATCATAGGGATTGGGAACCTATACCTTATAGTTATCTTTTTAATGGCCCTTGAGTCTGTACATAGCCTCCAAGTGCCTTCTTTCTTGGGTGCAAGGACAACAGGTACTGCACATGGGCTTAAGCTTTTGCTAGTTAGCCTTGATTCTAGCAACTCCTCAATTTGTCTTGCCATCTCTACATTATGATCTGGAGTAAATTTATATGCTGCTTTGTTTGGTAAGGTAGACCCAGGGATCAGATCTATGCAATGGCTTATGTCTCTTATTGGTGGCAGGGATCTTGGCATTCCATCTAAGATGATGCCTTTGTATTTTTCAAGCAACTATCTGACCGTAGGGACTATGTGCCTCTGTCCTTCTTCTTTCCTTTCTGCAAACTGCTCCTTCTTTGTCACCTTGGGACTAGGCATGAGGGCATTGCAAATTGCACCTTTCTCTGCAATCTCCTTCATGAACTGCTTTCCTTCTACCATCAACACTTTGGCATCTTTCCCCTTTGGTTCCATCTCTTCCTCTATTACAGTTAAGAGTTCTATCACCTTACCATCCTTGGTGATTGAATAGGTGTTTCTAACCCCATCACGATGAGCCTTCAAGTCAAACTGCCATGGTCTTCCAAACAAGAGATGACATGCATCCATCTTGGCTATGTCGAATAGCAATCTATCTTTATATGATCCAATCTAAAACTCTACCCAAGCCTACTCTTCTACCACTGCTTGCTGACCTTGGGTGAGCCATGAGACCTTATAGGGGTAAGGATGAGGCAACCTTCTTAGTTTAAGCTTCTCTACCATTTCATGTGATACAAATTTTTCAGTAGACCCGGAGTCTATCAAGACCTTGCATACCTTTCCTCCTGCCTTACAGGTAGTCTTGAAAAGAGACTTTCTTTGTGTAGGCTCCTTGTCAGGTACCTTCATGGTGGTTACTACTCTCCTCATCATCAAAGCCTCTCCTCTTTCGGGGTAGCCATAGCTATTAGGAGCATTAACACTTTGATAGGTGTTTGCACTTGCCACACTTTGGCAATCAGATTCCTGCACCAAATTGCTCCTCCTTTCTCCCATGGAGCTTGTAGCCTTCTTCGGACATCTATTGGCCATATGCCCTTCTTTGTTGCAGTTGTAGCATCTAGGAAGTCCTCTACCTTGGGATCTTCCTCTAGAATGGTCTTTTGCCCCTAAAGTTCCCTCTTTGATTGTAGCCTCCTCCTTGGTTGTAACTGCTCTCTCCTCTGGTGCCTTCTTGATTAGAGTCACCTTGGTATCCAAAACCACTTCCTTTGCCTCTGAAAGGACTTCTTCCCCCTCTTTGCTTTCTCCCTTTACCTCTGCTATTTTGTTCCTACCTTCTCTTTAGCTTCTCCTCCACCTTGAGTGCCAACTGAAAGCATTTTTGGATGGTCTCCGAGGTGTGGAGGTTCAAATCTTCTTGGATTACAAATCTCAATCCATTGAGATATCTCACCACCTTCTCATCTTCACTCTCCTTTACCTTAGTCTTCACACACAACTTCATGAACTCCTCTGTATAGGAACTCACTTCCATCTCCTTTTGCTTCAAATTTTGTCTTCTCTTATGCAGTTGGACATTATAGTCCACTGGAACATAGGCTTCCTTCACCAAAGCCACCATCTTCTTCCAAGTAGCCACTTTTCTCTTTCCCTCTTTCACCCTCTCATCTTGGATGAAAGTCCACCAAGTCAGTGCAGCCCCTTTCATTTTGGATTGGGCCATCTTCACCCTTTTGTGCTCTAGTATGTCTTCACTCTCAAATAAATTATCTAAGGAGTCTATCCACTCCATCATTGTATTAGGCTCCATCTTGACTACAAACACTGGAAGATCCAACTACACATCCATTGTTCTTCTTTCCATGGACTTGAGGACACTCATCAGGGGTCCATGGTCTCTAGGAACCTCTAGTTCTTCTTGCATAGGGATCTCCTCTTCATCCCCTTCTTCATCTCCTCTAGAGTGTCTCTCTCCCCTCTCCACTTTGCCCTTAAACTGGTCCATTTCATTCGTCAAGGCCTAATTCTCAGCCCCAACTTCTCTGCTCTCTGCCATCTGCTTCTTCACCAAGACAACCAACTGGATCCCTCTTCCTCTAACATCTTGTCTTCTTCTCCGATCCAAAGTACACTCCTAAGCTCTGATACCACTTGATGCAGAGTCCTAACACACACACCTAAGGACAAGTCCAATAGGGTTAGGCTTTGACCCTTCAAATGAACATAAGGGCCCTACAAGGAAGGACTCCACACCTTTGGGTAGAACTACTCACAAATCCACTAGGCTAACACCTCCTCAAGATGAGTAAAAGGCCTCAACACCTTCAATACACCATTCCATGATTCCTGCTCTTAAGGGCTTTGGAATTGGTCCATTCATGACTGCTAAGGACTGTTCCAAGCATTGGTTTAAGGTTTTGTCATAAAATCCTTATACCTCCTTTGGAAACCTACTCCTTAGGCTAGTAGCCCTATTTAGTGAGAGAATTGACCTTAACTCCAAAATATTCCACACTCTAAAAAAATACTCACCTTTGTAGATACCCTTTTGGGAGTTACACTCATCCCCAAAATGGGTTGGCAAGATCTGCACTTTCAGGGTCTGAACCCCTTAGAGGCCTAGAGACCTAATTAGAGCGATTAGGCCTATTTTACAAAACAAATACCATTTCTTGAATCCAAATTGCAAAATAAAATTCATGAGAATGTGGGGGATGGTGAATAACCTCTAATTCCAGGGTTGCACTCTTGGAATCCATCGTTACAAAGTCTTATGATGACTGTCCTAATTTTGCTTAAGGTAGTCACATGGAGATGCCTACCTAGATTTACCTCTTTCTCCTTACAACCAAGTCTCCCCTACAAAAACCCATGAAAAACCTATAATACATAGGCCAATCCTGTACTCCACCAAAGGAAGAATCTTCTAGATGGAAAGATTGCAAGACATGACCATTTTTGGCTAAAACCCTAGCCAAACCCTTACTTTCCGGGTTACAGTAAGAAAAATGAAGGGTTATCCCTACTCATAAATGATCAAAGCCTCATATAACCACAAAAAGAAAGCTAATTCAACCCTCCAACTACTCGATGAATGGTTTTTCTCAATTCAATTGTACAAGGATGTACAATCTTTGCAAACTCATAATTTCTGGGAAAACTTAGTTTTTGTTTGTGTCTAATTGCATCAAACCTTCAAACCACAACCTCTCCCAACTTTAGAATTGTGTCCATAAGGATTATATCCCTCTCCAACAGTTACCAACTAAATTTGGAGGAGGTTGGAGCTGTTGAAAGGCTTATATCAACCACATTTTGAAAAGTTGCACTTTTGCTCTCAAAAGTTGCATTTTTGCATAAAAGTTGTCAAACACAACATGTTTGGGATCCACACAACTTGGATCAACCAAACACCACTAAGACATCCTAAAAACTTATCAAACACAAAAACAAACATCCTACTACCCCTATTGACCATATTGTCCCAATTGGCTTATCAAGTTGCCTAATCAGTGACATTGGTTTACATGGTGGGGTCTTTATTGAATACATGAAACTTCCATAAACACAAGGCACTAAGACAAACACTATGATCCTAGTCTTCATCCTCAGATCCATGATTTTCTTGTTGAAGAGGTGCCCCTGCACCAGAATACAGTTCCCGTTAAGCTCAATACTGGAGGACTAAATCCTCTTACATAAACCTAATTTTATCACCAATGATCGACCGAATCCTCTTATTCGCTCCTTATATATCCATATCCCATACCATGATGATCTACAGTGAGATCTTACATCATATATATACAAACCCTCAAGGATAAACAATCAGGTAGATCACCAGACAATAAAACAATTACACAATTACAAAACATGTCAGCCTAAGACCAAACAAATAATATCCAACCCATAAGACATCCCAGAGAAACATCGAGAGGTCCAAACCACACGTTACATTAAGCTGGTCCATAACCTAGATACACCGGGACCCAATATAGGTCCATACACACCAAAGAAGCAATCCTAATCAACCAAGTCTCGAACATGATCACCATCAGTATCTTGAATATCCACCAGAAGCATGAATAAGCCAATTCCATAACCCAAACATACTAGAGCATACCAGATCATACCAGATCTAAACCAACAAGAAACCAAACATCCTACCAGGACCAGAAGGGTGTTGGTAAAGCATCCCAAATAACTAGTGTTGACATCAATGAAAAAACATCAATGCAACACATAATCAGTTCTTCCAAATGGCCAACATATACTACATTTGAGAAAGGTGAGTCTTCTGGTAAAGAGGAAAACATGGAAGAAGGTAAATCTACACCTAAAATTCAAAAATCCACTGGTAAGAAACCTTATAAACCTGTATGTTTCAATTGTCATAAGCCAAGATATACTGCTAATGTTTGTAAAAGCATATCTAATGTTACTAATGGTTATAGACTTAATACATATCAAAGATACAAGCCTATAAGTTTTAATGGATATTGTTACACTTGGAACATGCATGGGCATAGAGCTATTGAGTGTAGGTATGGAGAAAATAATCCGATACCTCACATGAGTCAGAGGTCTGGTGGTGCTTGGCAAAGAACCTTTGATGACCGAAGAAGTCCTAATTGGTAGAGACCCTATGCTAACTGGTCTAGCCCCTATGAGATGGAAAAGAGGATGAATGTGGTTTGCACAATCTGTCATAACTACGGTCATGTAGCTATGAACTGGAGAAGAAGGACTGGTAGAGGCAATGCTAGACCTTGGAGAGCATCTGGTATGACTTTTTATCATTATCATCAATCTGGACATATTGCAAAGTTTTGCAGAGCAAAGGTGAATCAACCGGTAAATAAATCTGCTGATCGAAAAGGGAAGATGAAAATTGATGTGGAGGAGACCAGAGCTGAAATGAACAAAATATGGAGAAAGAAGGATGATGCGAAACCATAAGAAGATCCTAACTCTTCACTTAGTGTGGAGAACCCTTCACCGGTAAACTAAGTTGTTAAAAATCTTAGGGGGAGCTTAATGCTAGATCCATTTAAGAACCCCTTGAAGGACTATGAGGTAAGTTAAATCTACATACTTTTATCCATTATGATATTGAGAAGTGATTTTATGACCAAACCGGTAGGTTTGATGTGTTATGAGAACCGATAGTATGTTAAAATATGTTTTAGGGTTTGACCAGTAATAACATTTAATGTGGTAGATAATGGGCAAATAAAAGGAACTTTGTGAATGTCATTTGTCACTTTGGATTCTTGTGAGCACTTGGAGAGTGAAAAGAGCAGAGAAAAGTTTGTGTTTGCATCATCTAATTGGATTGACAGAGTTTTGTGGAGATTTGAGGTGATCCACGATTGGTAATCAGCGAGAGAACATTGTCGGTGTCGAAACCCTAGTTGTGAAAGCCGTAAAAGGTATTTACCTGACAAATCCTATTTTTTGTATTTGAAGTCTAAATCTTTGAGAATGGATACCCTGCATCTAGTAGATGTTACAGATAGACCTCGTCCTGAATTTAAAAGGCACCCATTTAAGTCTGTTGAAACTGATCCCACTGGAGCCCTATTCGGAGTTCCCTATGGAGTGTTACATGTAGAAGATGTTAGATCTTTTTATCATTGAAAATTGGAGGATCTTTGTATTTTTGCGATCTTTGACCAATATAAACTACTGTGTGATAAGAACGGAGTGTTGAAGGAACAATTTAAGAAGGTTACCGAGAAAGGTTCTCAAGATGTAGTAAATTCCATTGATAATTTTGATGGTGAACATGTTAGATATGTTCTTAGCAGGATTCACAACCAATCTACGTGGCTCGACAGACCACATAATATTACAAAAGAAGCTATTCATGCAGTCACCAGACTTTGTGCCACTGATGAGGTTCCAGTATTGAGTCCTGTTCCTAAGAATGATGTAGCTAAATTGATTGATTCAAGATAGGATGGAAGAGAAATGACAGTGAATGATATTAGCAATCCAATAGTTAAATATGCTTCAATGGTTATTGGTTACCGGATATATCATTCTAGCAAGATGAACAACATCCCTACTGTAGCCATTCATACCGCATACTGGATGATAAAGACAGATGTTGATTATGATTTGTCTGAGGCATTGCGAATTGAACTGATACTAAATCTTGAGTCCATCAAGAAGGATAAGAGATTGAAGTTTAAATTTGGATAGTTGGTCATTGGTTTATTTTTCTACTTTCAGAACTGTTTTCTTGATATCGGTGATGTTTAGTGGTCTAAGGACACACCGACACTATTACAAATTGTTGGATTTTGCCAAGATCAAGGGCACAATGAAAAGCATAAAAGAGACAATAGAATGACAAGAACAAACTGTATTCTCATCAATATAAAAATGATCAACTGGATTAACCAATACAATGAATAGAGGCCTGCTTATATAGGCAAGGCAATATGGATGTATGAGCACACAAATATGACATGTGGCTCAATGAGAAACAAGGGTAGGTAAGAAATACTAAGGGTAGGTAGGAGAAATAATATAATATTCCACAAGAGGTGGATGACCCACCGAATGTGGAGTGTAACAGCAAAATAAGACCACAAAAGGTGGAATTTCTCCTACAAGCTCTATCCCTAAGTGCAAACTTCCCTAAGTGTCTCAAATCCAAACTACGAAGAGATGCATTATCCTAAGTTAACTTAAGTAAGTGTAATAATATCCAAAATGAATATTTATTTACACCAACACCCCCCCTTAAGTGCAACTTAGGGGAATGAAGACTCAAGTCAACAATGCAAGATGGGTCCCGACTACTAGGCCATGATAGGTGTAGTCACATAAATCTGTCCACTTAATTAAATGAATACTTAGTATTTATTTGATTATTTAACCATCAATTAATAATTAATTAAATTAATATTTAATTAATTCATCTTAACCCTCTTCTCCTATTAATTAAATAAATTATTCAATTTATTTGATTTAATTCACTTAACCAAATTCATACCATTAATTAAATAAATAAATCATATTTGTTTAATTAAATCTTCTCTCACATTTAAATAAATTAATATTTATTTAAATCCCCCAAAATCCCACCTCTCACATTTAAATAAATTAATATTTATTTAAATCCCCCAAAATCCCACCTCTCACATTTAAATAAATAAATCATTTATTTAAATCACCTTTATCCTCCACCCACTTGTATTTTCCTACAAAAGCAAGTTGCACAATTATTTTAAATAAATAATTTATTTAAATCACCTTTATCCTCCACCCACTTGTATTTTCCTACAATAGAAAGTTGCACAACTATTTTAAATAAATTATTTATTTAAAATCCTATTTATCCTCACCCACTTGAAACCTTTAATGGTTTCCCTTAAAGTATTCAAACTTGATGGCTTCCTTCTATAGTCTTCTTAAGACTTTAATGGTTTTCCTTAAAGTCTTCAAGCCTTTAATGGTTCCCCTCAAAGTCTTCAAGCATTTTAATGCTTTATCTTCCTTTTTTTCATTTAAATAAATTAATATTTATTTGAATATTTATCCAAATACAACTTGCACACATTTATTGAAATAAATGAATTTTTATTTTAAATAAAATCCTATTTTCCCTCACCCACCAAATCCACTTGCAAAATCTAATCCCCTTCTAGATTCTTCTAACCCCTTCCTAATTAACTTAATCCATCCCCTAATTATTGTCACATTCCTAAGCAAAATGGAGTCACTTCTCAAAGCCTAAAAGTCTTGGATAACCTTTGAAAGCTTCCAACCTTCAACCACTAAATGGCTCAAAGTCTTTGATAACCATTGAAGGCTTTCAACCTTCAACCACTTAATCCCCAAAGTCTCCAATAACCATTAATGGTTAATTCAACCCTCCCACATGGTTAAAACATTTGTTTTGACTCAACCTCTACCCAACCCAAGGGTCTCATCAAGCCTTTAATGCTTTGACCATGATTATCTCTTAATCATTTGCACAAAGGTTTATCCTTGCATTAACTCCTAATCCAGTGGGTAATCCTAATTTAGGCTTGACCCTTACCTTCTAGATAACCATGAGGTCTCCTCAGACATTTAATGCCTCCAACCTCTTCTCTCAACCCAATCTTATGTTGACACTCGTCACCATTTCATTGGTGCAAATTGTGCACATGGATCCCCAACTTTCAAGCTTGACCCTTGATTAAACCTTTCAATCCTGGCCATCCATTGCTCCATTTTTCCTATAAATAGAGCCCATTCCTTCATAATCCAGATCCTGAAAACTTGTATGCATTTAGGCTATAGACATTTTTAGAGAGCATTTAGCATAGCATAACTAAAATCTTGTCTTTTTGGTAAAATCAATCATTTTAGCATCAATAGAATAGTATTTAGCTTTTCATTTCATATTTGAAGCTTAATATTAAATCTCAATCCTCCATAAGCATCCATAGTGCAAAAAGCTGCTGAGAGCTACACTCATTTGGGACTTGGAGAGGAGAGGAACAAGGGAGGAGCAACTATGAGCATCTTGATTAGCTATTTCATTCTATGTTTATATGCTTTCTATTTCATGCTTAATATCTCTCTTGATATGCCTGTTTAGGATAATCTTTTGTTGCTAACACTAACGTTTGTTTCTTGTGCTCTTGTGTGTGTTGCCATCAAACAGATTTTCTAATCCTTTTTTGCAGAGCATCAATAGGTACCCATGTACAACATGCAAATGCAAGCAAAACAATGCAATGCAATCTCTCACAAACGGAGAAAGGGAGAAAACCCAGTGGGAAAAAACTCCCCACCAAAAGAGAGATGAATGTACAAAAGACTCTCAAAGAAGAAGGACAAAACCTCAAAGAGGAAAAAGTCCCGCCCATAAGAGAGGAAGGAGAAGTTAGCTGACCCCCCCTAATGACACATCCCACACCCCCAAGAGAGCTCGCAACAGCTAGAACTTACTCTCGGTGAAAGGTTTGGTGAATATGTCAGCAACCTGCTCTGCTGTAGGACAATATTGCAAATCAATGACCTGCTCCTGGATGAGCTCTCGGATATAGTGCATATGAATCTCAATGTGTTTGGTCCGCTGGTGCTGGGCCGGGTTCTTCGAGATTGCAATAGCACTCTGATTGTCGCAATGTAGAACTGTCGGCCGTGGAGTGGTGAAACCAAACTCTGTGAGAATCTGCTGGAGCCAAATGGTCTCAGTCGCTGCGTTAACAGCACCTCGATACTCAGCCTCAGTCGAAGAGAGAGAGCAATAGCATGTTGCTTCTTGCTCTGCCAACAAATGGGGCCCGAACCAAGGTGAAAACTGTAACCAGAAGTAGACTTACGATCAACTAGATCGCTAGCCCAATCGGAGTCTGTGTAACCAACCAAGCGAAGTCCTGTGCCTGCTGCATAGTGAATCCCATAGTGATGTGTACCCTGGATGTAATGTAGAATGCATTTGGCGGCTTTCCAATGAAGCTCATGTGGTTCCTGCATGAAGCGGGAAACCATGCCAACTGCAAATGAAATATCAGGGCATGTATGAGTCAAGTAGATGAGACTACCCACAAGCTGATGATACAAAGTGGCATCAACTGGTGGAGAAGAACACTGAGCCTCAAGCTTGACTCCTGAAAGAAAGGGAGTCGGGGCAGGCTTACAATCAGTGATATGAAAGCGTGCAAGTAGATCAAGAGCATACTTGGGCTGCGATAGTGTGATCCTGGAAGGTGACTGTGAAATCTCTATCTCGAGAAAGTAGTGCAAAAGACCCAAGTCAGTCATAGCAAATCTGTCATGCAAAGCAGATTTGACCCTGCTAATGATGGATGAAGTACTCCCTGTAATGATCAAGTCATCAACATAGAGCACAAGTATCAAGTGAGAGTCATCCTGTCGCAAAATGTAAACATTCGGATCGGAATGACACCTGGTGAACCCGACGGAGAGAAGAAAGGAATCCATCTTGGCGTACCAAGCCCTGGGGGCCTGCTTAAGGCCATAGAGAGATTTCCTTAGTCTGCAAACCAAGGAAGTATCCTGGATGAAACCTTGTGGCTGCTCCATATAAATCTCCTCATCAAGATCACCATGAAGAAAAGCACTCTTCACATCCATCTGATGTACAACCCAACCATGAGCTGCAGCAATAGCAAGTGTCAAATGAATGGAGTTCATCTTGGCTACGGGTGCAAAGGTCTCAATATAGTCAACACCTGCAACCTGCGAGAAAACTTTTGCAACAAGTCGAGCCTTATACTTATCCACACTACCATCCGCTGCAAACTTGGTCCAATAGATCCACTTACATCGAACCATCTTTCTCCCCTTAGGGCGATGGACTAAATCCCATGTGTTGTTCCTCATCAAGGAACTATACTCTTCCTCCATAGCTTGGTCCCACTCAGGAACCCCTGATGCTTCCCTAAATGTCTGTGGATCGGAAGCGGTAGCAATGAATGCATGTGGAAGATCCTAATGTTGTGATCGAGTTCTCCGTGTATCTGAAGGATCCCCAACAAGAAAACCTGTGGACTCAAGTGTCTGTCGAGCCCAACGAGGTCTAGGTGGAAGTGGAGAACGAGGCTTCTCAACTGCAAGTGGACCCTGCGGAGGTGTAACCCCGCGAGTCAGAGTTGAGGGAGTCTCATCATCTGAATCACTAACATCACTATCCACAATGGAGGAAGGTGGAGGAGGTAGAGAGGCTAAGCTTGGAGAGCTTTCCTCAAAGTGAACACTCCTCTCAATGAATACCTCATGTGTCTCTGGATCCATCAATCCGTATGCCTTAACACCCTCAGGATATCCAACAAATATGCAAGGTCGACTCTGAGGTTCCAATGCCTTGCATTTTTGTGGAGGTATGCGAGCCCATGCTGGACACCCAAAGACTCTGAAATGTCTCACAATCGGTTTCCTACCAGCCCAAACTTCAAAAGGAGTAATACCTTGCAAAGCTTTGTGAGGAACCCGATTCTGGATGTGTGTGGCACAACTGATAGCCTCTGCCCAAAAGGCGGGATCAAGAGAACATGCATGTATCATACAGCTAGCCATTTCTTTGAGAGTTCTATTCTTGCGTTCTGCAACCCCATTCTGTTGTGGAGTGTATGCAACAGAATGTTGAAGATCAATCCCCTCAAATGTACAAAAATCCTCAAGTCTTTTGTTCACATATTCCCTTCCATTATCTGTGCGAAGAATCTTGACCACTTTCCCTGATTACTTCTCCACACGAGTCTTGAAGTCTTGAAATCTATCAAATACTTCACTCTTATGAATGAGAAAGTAGACCCAAGTGAAGCGGGAGTAGTCATCAATGAAGGTAAGAACATAGCGGGCCTTACTGAATGAAGGTGCTGGAAATGGTCCTGCTACATCACTGTGAACAAGTTGAAGAACTTCCAAAGCTCTCCAATTTTTCTCTTTATCAAACTTCTCTTCAAGATGCTTGCCCATGGAACAACCTGAACATACACCCTCTGAAAAACTGGTTCGAGGAAGACCTGTGACCATGTCTTTAATGCTTAGCTGCTGAAGATAGTGGTAGTTGAGGTGACCAAACCGCTCATGCCATAGCTTACTTTCTGAATTTGAATGAGTAAGCAAGGCCCTAGAAGGTGAACTTGGCACAAAGTGGGAGAATGAATAAAGTCTAGAGTTGTCATTGACTTGTCCCACTGCTACCAAGGCATCATCATCAAGTTCCTTTACCACAACTGAATCTGGGGTAAACTCAACCTTTTTCCCATTCCCATAGTGAGTGATTTGGTAGATGGAGAGAAGGTTGGTAGACAAGTTAGGAACATAGAGAACATTCTCAAATGTTCCATCATCCATGTCAACTGAACCTTTCCCTTCAACCTCTACTTGTGTGTCATCACCTATGTAAATGTGAGGTACCTTAGATGGCTCCAATGAAGAAAACTGCTCCTTTGTAGAACCCATGTGATATGAGGCACCTGAGTCAAGTATCCATTGCTGTGAAGAACCTGTTGTAGCCACAAATGCTTGCCCTTTTCCCTTAGACTATGAGGAAGAGGAAGGAGTTGAATCCTTCTTTGTGTAGGCAGATGGCAAGTTGATGTTGTTTTTCTTGAGAAGATTGGTTAACTCATCAACTTGCTTTGCATGGCATCGATGCTCATCATGACCATACTTTTTGCAATATGCACAAGTTGGTTTATCCTTCTTAGGTGGTGTCCCCTTCTTGGAAGAGGATGAAAAATCGCCTTGTGATGGAGAGGATGATTGTCCTTTTTCCTGGTGTGGTTTAGACTTGGATTGCCTCTTCTTCTTGTTGGAATCTTTGCCTTGACTTCCTTGATTTCCTTGATTTGCTACCAAAGCCTTGGACTTTGAAGACTTGAGAAACCCCATGTTCAACAACTTAGATTGTTCCAATATCAACATTTCTGTGAAAGCATCAAATGAAGGCATAACATAAGAACTCCCCATTGTCAAACGATGAGTTTGGAAGCTAGATACAAATGCTACATATTCTGGTGCAAGCTTATCCAACAAGTTGAATATCAATTGAGCATCCTTTTTGTCAATTCCACAATCCTTTAGCTTTGCTCTTAGCTCATTTGCTTTGGTTACATAATCTTGGATTGTATCAAAACTCTTGGGATCTAAGTTGGTGAGCTCATTATCAATCTGATAGCCTCTGATTTCATCAACTTGTCCATACAATTTTTGAAACATATCCCAAGCCTCTTTAATTGTTTTACACTTCTCAATGTGGAAAATGAGGTCATCTGATACATACTTGCGTAAGGTTCCAAGAGCCATGCAATTCTTTGTGAGCCATTCTAATTGAGCATTTGGATCAGCCTTAGGATAAGGTGGTGTTGTTATTGTTCCATCTATGTAGTGTGTGAGACCCTTTTCCATTAGTTTACTCCATACTTTAATTTTCCATGATGCATAATTATGTGGAGTTAATGGTGGAAACTTATTAGGACTCATTGCAAAAAGAATGGAAAGAGCACAAAGAGAGGCACAATCACACAAAACACCCCCCTAAATTCTCTCAATCAAAGAACCCCCCCCAAATGTGATGATTTGACACTTTATAAGTAGTGCATATACAATGGGCCACTTGCAAAAGATGGCAAAGTGGACTTCTGATTTACAATTTTACAACTACCTCAATAAGGCCAAAAGAGTCTCAAACTGATAATGCAAGAGATCTAACTAAGATCCAAGCAATTTACAAGTACCTAATAGGCCAAATAAGACCAATATCTGAAAGTACAATTTTCACTCAAAATATCTAAAATCTGATCATAGATTCTGAAAGTAGACAAAAAAATAAGCACTTTAAAAAAAACAGCACCTGAAAAGGAGGTCGTATGAGCTCAAACGAGGCCTTTGAAGTTGCAGAATTGAGGATTGGACAGGTACAGCTGAGAGAATCCAAAAATTCCAAAAAATATGTTCACCAAAATCAGAAAATAACCACACCACTACGAAGATCATGAAATTTTAGCCCATTTCAAAAAAAATTGCACCAAAAAAGGAGCAAAAATGAGCAAGATATGGCCTTCCAAAGTTGGACTGCAAAACTGAAAAGCCCAATGGAGAGGGGTTAAGAAATTTCCAAAAAGTGCTGATGTGGTGCTGACGGACTGGCTGTGTGGCACAGTGACTAGGCAGGCTGTACTGTCGGCGTGGGGCTGTACGTGGCGGGTTCGGGTTGCTGACTAGACGTCAGCGTGGCGTTGCCGGAAGTATTTTGGCCGGCGGCGGGAGTCTGTGCGTCGCCAGGGCGGTGGAGATGGATGGAGCCGTGGAGCGGTGGCGGCTGGCATTGGATGCAGAGCTGCCGGCGGGGGGCGGAGGCCGGCGTCAGGTCGGTGCGGTTGGAGCGGCCGGTGGCGTCGGTGATGGTGGCGCGAGGAACATGGCAGGCTCGGGTGGCGGCAGCGGAACCTGCAGGTACGGGCGGCCTGCGGTGGGTACACCTGCGTTTGGCACTGCAAAACTTGCGACACGCAGGGACAGAGTACGGGGGGGGTCTGCGGACCCCCAAACAAAAGTTTTTTTTTTTTTTTTTTTTGATTTTTCAATTTTTTTTTTCGAAATGTTTCGAAATTTTTTTTTTGAAAAATGATTTTTTTTTTTTTGTAAAAAAATTTCGAAATCCGTACGAAAATAGCCAAAATGGGGAAAAAAAATTTCTCACCAAAATAGGTCGACTTTATAGTCGAAATTTATGGAAATGGCCTCCCGGATTCAACGGTGATGTCCAAATCGCTGTATGAAGCCCCCAAAAATGAAGATCCCCAAATCCGAAAGTAGAAGCCTTCCACGATGTCTCCAAAAACTGATCAACGAAGCCCCAATAGCTTTGATACCATGTTGAGACATGGACCAGCTAGGACTCGAACCTAGGACCTTCCATACGCTGTTGGAGTGCTCTATCACTGAGCTACTGGCCCCTCTTGGACCAGTCCAACGTCGGTCCGGGTGTAGCTTATTTCCAACACCAACACCCCCCCTTAAGCGACACCTCTTGTGTGCTTGGGTCTCCTAGCCTGGACTTGGCTCTGATACCATGTTGGATTTTGCCAAGATCAAGGGCACAATGAAAAGCATAAAAGAGACAATAGAATGACAAGAACAAACTGTATTTTCATCAATAAATGACAAGAACAAACTGTATTCTCATCAATATAAAAATGATCAACTGGATTAACCAATACAATGAATAGAGGCCTGCTTATATAGGCAAGGCCATATGGATGTATGAGCACACAAATATGACATGTGGCTCAATGAGAAACAAGGGTAGGTAAGAAATACTAAGGGTAGGTAGGAGAAATAATATAATATTCCATAAGAGGTGGATGACCCACTGAATGTGGAGTGTAACAGCAAAATAAGACCACAAAAGGTGGAATTTCTCCTACAAGCTCTATCCCTAAGTGCACACTTCCCTAAGTGTCTCAAATCCAAACTACGAAGAAGTGCATTATCCTAAGTTAACTTAAGTAAGTGTAATAATATCCAAAATGAATATTTATTTACACCAACACAGATGAAGAACAACATTAGAATGTTGGGTAATGGTTTTGATAAGATTGCATAGGGATATTTTAAGGATTTTCAGAAGAAGATGCATGGAAGAGAAAGGTTATCAGAGAGTATTGTCCAGAGATATGCAGATATAATTTGTTTCATGGTTGATACAGATACCTGTATGATGGAGGCAGTTGATCCCAGGACAATTTGGGTGATGCCTATGGGTTATGAAGTCAAGGTAGATCTTTTCATGGCATATGTAGATCACTTGTTAGCTCAATCGTTAGATACGACTGTAGAAATATTTGGCACCTACAAGGAGAAATCTCTATAGGTGCACTTTGAATTAAATAAACTGGTAAATGCTAAGAAAGTGAGAAAGGAAGTTGAGGTATTTGTTGAACAATAAGGTTTTACAAAGAAAGCCATTACAAAAGCAAGAGAAAAACATGTACCACAATAGGCAGGTGCATCAAGTGCCCTAACTGGTACCTCCACTGGTATGAGAATAAGAAGTGAAGATGCATAGATTAAGAAAGAGGAACTTGCTGTAGAAAGAAGGAGAAGCCTTCCAAGATACAATTCAAGAGAAAAGGTAAAATCATTGAGCCCCCTACACCTAAAGCACCAGTAACTATAGGGAAAAGGAAAAAGGAACAAGCAAAGAAACCGATAGCTGCTGATGAAGAAGAAACTGAGAGGGGGGGGGGGTGAATCAGTATCTAACCAGTTAATGAATTTTCCAAACTTATTAAATGAATTGCATTCCAAAATAGTCTACCGGTAAACCATAAATAATGCAGTAAATAAGATCAATAACCACAACATAGAAAGCACACCATAACACAATATTTTTAACAAGGAAACATAGTGTGGGAAAAACCTCGGTGGGATTTGTGACCCACAATATTCGCTCACTGGCCAATAAGTGAATATTACTTACAATAGGGGCCTGCACATGCAGGAAGGCCAACTGCCTAAAGCTCACTGCTTAAATACAAAAGGGAAGTCTCACTGACTTACAAAAATGGATTATGCAAATCCAATATCATGTACTGCTTCGGTTCAACATCTGCTATGCTAGGTTCAGTACCAGTTTAAGCTCATACAACTTCCATAAACCTTATTCCACAATCTACCTTAATATTCGCATCTGCCTATTATATTTCATACATCCATTACATTCTTAAATGATCTACAAGATCTCATACTTATATGAGTCCTATTACAATTTGCCTTGTCGGCTTTACAAAAAGATTTTACATTTAAATACAAAATAAAATCCTATCGGCTGGGGTGCCGGTAAACATCTTTGCCGGTGCCTGTGCCTGTGCCGATGTCTGCCGGTGCCATAGGATTGTAAGGTTGCCATCAATGACAATACCTTCAATCACCTAAAATTTCTCATTGGAGTGTGCATTTGCCAACAATCTCCCCCTTTGGAATTGATGGCAACACTCATGAGAAAAAGCCAAAATTGTATCCAAAAAGTGTTGTCCAAAAATCTTACCAAAACTGCGTGCTCCCCTTGAGCAGATGATCTCTTCTGTCATACTCCTTACTCTTTTTCTCATCCTCTACTACTCCCCCTTTGGCATCAATGACAAAGGCTGTCATTCAATGTCAATTGAGTGTAGTTCTTGTCTAGATCCCTGTAACCAGTTGGTTACAATCTGATATAGATCCGCTAATGCAAAATTTAGGCTGTTATAGAACCTCTCACTATCCTTTAGTGCTTCTTCTGTCCTTTGGATTGTACCTGTGACTATGTGCATTTGCTCTTCTGGTGTCTTAAGTCCTGGAACAAGAGCCTCAGAAATCTCTTTTCTCAAAGAGATGAGGATATCTAGTTTAGGACCTAGTCCCTTTACCTTCGACTTTAATCTCTCCTTATCTTTTTCAAGTTTTTCAATTTTCTCTTCATAGCCGGTAATTTAATGTTCTACTACCGATATGGAGTCTGATGAACCTATTAAATTATCAGCAATATTATTGATTTCTTTCTGTGCTTTGCTGATCTCTGTATCTATATCCTCTGTCAAAATGTTTGTCTTACATGTATCTCTGTATAATTTCTTGAAGTCCAAAATTGTCTTTCCTAGTGCCAGTAATAATGTATCAATATGTTCCTTACTCTTCTTTACTGTCTTCTCAAAGAATTTTTCCTTCTCTTTATTTATTTTCTCTCTAAAAGTCTCCTCATTGATTTGATCAATTGTTAGTAGGTTGCCGGTTATGTACTTAGACAATGTGTCTAATTGGCTTAAAGAATCTTTGTTTTCTATGTTACACTTGGGTGCAATCATCTTCAAAATTGGTATGGTGTCATCAATTGCCTTATATGCAAGTGCATTGCAGTCAGTTATTTTCTTAATTGAATCAAGCAATACCTCTGTTACATTGATTGGCTATAATTCTATCAGTGAAGAACCAGATGATTGACCAACTGCCTTAACAATCTATAATCTGCTAGTGTGAGGAACCTCTTTGCTTATGGTGACCTCTGGTAGGTCAGTTTGAGTCTGCATTTCTACTAGCAAGGGTTTAGGTTTCTCAGCTGATGTCGGTGGTACAGTCTTTGCATTAACCTTTACCTCATCCTTCTTCCCTTCTAATTTCTCAGTGTGTACCTTAGTCTGTTTCTCAGAACTTTCCACTACCGATTTATCTGATTATGACTCTTAGTTTTCTACCCGTTTCTCTATGTTTACCTCTGAATTGTCGACAACCGGTATCTTAATAGATTTGTCAGTACTATCAGTTGTCATTTTCTCAGTAGATACATCAGTATGTACACCAGTGGTATCTGCCTTTCCTGTATCCAGGGAATCAGTTGCCTGTTCAGTTTGTTGCTCAGCCCCAATTTCAATATTGCCAACTATGTCCTCAACATTTGTCTCAACTGTAATGTCTTCTACCAGTGGCTCAGTTGCCACATCTCTCTTCTCACTTGTCTCCTTATCAACCACAATGTTGACTTCTTGTGTGTCAATATTCATTGTATACAACACCTCAGAATCAAGATTTGTGTCCTCATGTGTTGTCTCCATACTCTCATCATTATCTGTTACCGGTGGTGTATCAACAGTTTATGCCGGTGGAGTATCAAAAGGAGGTGGGGTTTAGTTATCTATTATCTTTATGCTCGGAGGTCCACCTACCTTACCTTTACCTTTATCTTTTTCCTTTTGATAAACTTTAAAAGTCTTTGGTCATTTAAGCTCTTCTTGTTTTTCCTTCTCAACAAAGAATATATCGCACTTGTCTGTTGTTTCTTCTAATATCTCATTAACTCTTCCAGCCATTAATGCTACATGTCGGTGACCAGTTGAAAATACTATTCGATTTGCCTCACTTATTAATTCATCAATCTCTTGTGTTGAATTCACTGGGTGAACTGCAAGTAGTTTTTCTATCTTCATCTTTTTATCTAGTTCAACAATTGCTACTCTTCTTGCTTCTAACCTTCTATACAAGTCATTGGGTAAACCATTTACAACCTCAATCAAAATTTCTTGTAGATATCCAAGTGTAGGATAACACTATTTTCTATGCTTTCTTTTTCTTCATTTGAAAATGTGTTATACAACTTGCTAATGTTTGATAAGTTACCATCTTCAGTTATTTCATGTAGAAGATTGTCAAGTGGAGGAACAACTTGTTTTTCTTTCTTCCTTCTTGAAGTCATCTTCTTTGTCGGAGGCCTAACTGCCTGTTGTTTTTGTCTTGTTCTTTTAGGTGTAGGAGCGGGTACCGATGAGGGTTTTCTTTTTCTTACTACCCTTTTGAACTGTCGGTATTTCACTGTCAGAGGAGGTACCAACCGGTGAAAGATGTGTTTCCGGTTGTAATCCTTCTAAGTCGCTCTCCTTAATACCAGTTTTGTTCAATATGTCTTCCTTGATTGCTTTTGCCTGCCTTGTTCCTTTTCTAACTATTTGTTCAGTTTTCTTTATTCTTTTCTGTGATTGAACTTAGCTTTCAATTGTTTTCGCATTTCCAAATACTTCCTCTATTGGTTCTTTAGGGGCTTCTAGAAGTGCTTTTGCATAAGTTTCTATTATGCTCTCATCTACCTCATATCCCATTTCTGTAACCCAAACTGTCCTCAAAACCACTGCCTCCATCCAAATTTCATCTTTCTTTATCACAAAGCATATCTCCTTTTGATACTTATCAACTATAGCTTGAGATAGCCTTATCCTAGTTTTCATCCTAGCCTTTAGTGCCTGAAAATGTTTATTTATGTTCTTCTCTCTATCATCTCCCATGTTGTTTAGAATATCCAGAAGTTGTTTTCCTACCGGTATGTCAAATCCAGAATCCTTTCTACCAATACCAGGAACTTCCTTGGTGATATATAGAAATAATCATACAAGTAAGTTGCCAAATCCGAGTGTCCCTTTCTTATCTCCTTTGATTTTCTTCAGATTGTCTATTAGCTCATCTTCTAACCATTCGCATATGTCAATCTTTGCATTTTTGTTTACCATGTCATAAGAACTTTTGATACATAAGCTAGAAACAAAGTTTAATCTGTTGGCATGTGTAACCTTGTATCCAAGAATCATGCTAATGAATTTTACATTGATATCCTTTACATCATTTACTCTCAGGGATCTTTTGTCAAAGGTTGCACCGGTTAGGGTCATCATAGTGTCATTTGGAACCTTTTTAGTTTTGTTAGGCCTGCTACCGGTGGAAGGTAAGCCTGTCACTACCCTAACTGCTTCTTTTGTTATCTTGTGAATGAAATCCAACCAAAAGAACTCCCCATGTACTCTGCTTAACACAATCCTTATAACATCCTTTGGAAAATCAGGGACACTAAGAATCTCCACAAAACCTAGGGTTTCAACTATCTTATGTTTCAGTTTCACATTTCCATTAACATCACAAATTACTATTCTATACATGTTCATTATCTCTTCAGCTCCTAGTTCTTCAATATGACAATGTATGCAAATTCTAGGATCCTCAGCATAAGCAACTCCTTTGGGTATTTTTGAAAATGCTCTTAGGGTATCATCTTTCTTCGCAATTTCAGGAATAATTTAAAATACGAGTCTAGGGCATTTAATCACTTCAATTATAGTAGGGTTTGCAATGAATTCAGGTGCAAAGGAGGAAGCGATTGTATAAATACCTTAATCTACCTTTTAGGTATGAATGCTTGAATGATTTGCTTCACTTCTCGCTATGGATGCCTTCACTTGGGATTTTCACGCTCTAAGGAAATTTGAATGCTTGGTGAATGAAAAAGAGCCAAAACACTTGCTTTATAATGTCATTTCCTTCAACTACCACATTAAATGTCTACTGGTTAAGTGAAACTTAATACATTTGCCGGTAAAGAAATAATTCAACTTCTCACCATCAACTAAGGGTAAATTAGCATGTTTTTCAATTTGTTGCCATACCCCCAAAATGTTTCTTTTCAGTTAGATGAAGAATCTTCTGCTGGTGGAGTGATACTCTGTTCTACTGGTGAAGGAATAGCTTCATTAACATTTTGATCTAACTTTCTATTCCATTGTTTTAAGAATTCTTATTTTACCTCTTCAACCTTCTCTTTACCTTTCAATCTAGGTCCTTTGTTATTTGCTAGTGATGCCTTACTTCTACAAAATTTTGCAATATGTCCAATCTTGTTACAAACATAACAAGTCACATTGTTTTTCTGAATAGCTTTTCCATATCCTATGCTGGTATGTGTTATGTATTGGTTAGATAAGTGTCCAAATCTTCCACAAACATAACATCTTACTTTCATTCTACAATTTTCTGAATTATGACCAACTTTGTTGCATTTAGAACATTGACTGGTGGGTGCATTAGTGTTCTGATAATTTCCAGATCTACAATGATTTGCTCTATGACCATACTTGTTACAATAAAGCATTTTCCATTGAATTTGTAGGCATTAGGTTGTCTTACCGGTTTATTGTGATCATGATTGTTTGCAGTACCGGAGCTTTGACCAATTTCAAAGCCAAGGCCATTTGTATCTCCATTAGGTTTCTGATTTTTCAACATGTCATCAAGTTCCTCTAAACTTTTCTTGAATTTCTCTTTGTGTTGATTTGCATTACCCAACTCATTTTCTAAGAAATCTTTTTGTCTCATGAGTTCAGTTTTATCATGCTCCAAGTGAATTATATCTGTCTTCAACATATCATTTTCATGACTGAATCTTAGATTTTCATTTCTAACATCATTGATTCTCCTAGTTAAGTCATCTTTATTCTTCTTTCGGTCTTCAGTGTCTTTACAAAACCTCATAGTCATATCTTGCATCTCATTCCTTAAGGCCATATTTTCCTGCTTCATCTTGCTTACAAGATCATTAAGAGTTTCTTTTTCATTATCATCACTCTATATCTTCTCATGAAGTTCTCTTCTTTTGTTCCTAGCAATAGTGAGATTTTCCTGAAGTCCTTGAATGATTTCTTGTGCAGCCTTCAGATCATCTTCAAGTTTCATATTCTTCAACTTTTCTGCATCATAATCTGCAAGAGTTGTTTCCAGTTGCTTTCTCAAGTTTTCTATCTGTATCGGTGTCAGAATATTTCTCAAGCTATTAGGATTTTGAAAATAGAGGACCAGGCTCTGATACCAATTTTTAGGATTCCCAAAGATACTGAGAGGAGGGGGGGGGGTGAATCAGTATCTAACCAGTTAATGGATTTTCCAAACTTATTAAATGAATTGCATTCCAAAACAGTGTATCGGTAAACCATAAATAATGCAGTAAATAAGATCAATAACCACAACATAGAAAGCACACCATAACACAATATTTTTAATGAGGAAACCAGGTGTGGGAAAAACCTCGGTGGGATTTGTGACCCACAATATTCACTCACTGGCCAATAAGTGAATATTACTTACAATAGGGGCCTGCACATGCAGGAAGGCCAACTGCCTAAATCTCACTGCTTAAATACAAAAAGGAAGTCTCACTGACTTACAAAAATGGATTATGCAAATCCAATATCATGTATTGCTTCGATTCAGCATCTGCTATGCCAGGTTCAGTACTGGTTTAAGCTCATACAACTTCCATAAACCTTATTCTACAATCTACCTTAATATTCACATCTACCTATTACATTTCATACATCCATTACATTCTTAAATGATTTACAAGATCTCATACTTATATGAGTCCTATTACAATTCACCTTGTCGGCTTTACAAAAATATTTTACAATTAAATACAAAATAAAATCCTATCGGCTGGGGTACCGGTAAACATCTTTGTCAGTGCGGTGTCTGTGCCGGTGTCTACCGGTGCCATAGGATTGTAAGGTTGCCATCAATGACAATACCTTCAATCATCTACAATTTCTCATTGGAGTGTGCATTTGCCAACACTTCCAAGATACAATTCAAGAGAAAAGGTAAAATCATTGAGCCCCCTACACCTAAAGCACCAGTAACTATAGGGAAAAGGAAAAAGGAACAAACAAAGAAACTGATAGTTGTTGATGAAGAAGAAACCGAATTAGAAGGTGAGAAGAAAGCCTTAAGAGCTAGTGGTAAGAGATCAAAAGATGCTGGAACTTCCACTGTCAAGACTGTAAAGAAACCAACAACAATACTTACATCTTTTGAAAAGTTAATAATGCATGTTAAGGACTATGGTTTATTATTTGCTATGAAGAAACTTTATGATAGTTTTGGTGAAGATGAACAAAAATAGATAGAGGATGTAGTTGTTTTCATGATAAATAAATAAACAAAGCCCTAATTGAATTGCAAGGGCTAATTTTAAATTCTTTATATAATAAGATTGATGCAAGATGGCAGGCAACCATGAAACAAGACATAGAATTTATTGAATTCATTCTTAAAAATCTACAACCTGAAGCTACAAGAGAGGAGATAGATGAAATTCTTGCAAAGGTAAAATCATCTTTTAGATCTAAGAATAGGTTGACAAGAATGTTAATTGGTGAGACCCAATCAGTTCATATGGAACCTGAACAAATTTTAAAGAAGTTACTAGGTTTGTTACCATATGAGGAGATTGAGCAACCGAAGAAGCTTAAGGCAAAAGATATTCCAGACAATGTTGATATAAGTGACTTTCAACTTGATGAAATTGTAATGGGAGACCAACCGATAGATGATCAACCAGTCAATACTCAGTCATAGACAATTGTCATTCTTGATGATGACACTGATACTAATGATTTTGATGCAACTAATAATGTAAATGTGTAGGTTGATGATGTGCAAATGTCTAAACATCAACAAGGACATGAAGAGAAGAAAGATGAAGAAGACAAGAGCTTTGAAGAGCCATCGATACATACACAGGCTGTTCCGCTACCAGTAATGACAGTGAAAATATTGAGGAAGAAGAAAAGATAGAAGAAAAGACAAAGGATAAACCTAAAGAGAAGAAAGAGGAAGAGGAGAAGGAAATAAAGAAATATGAACCTAAAGTGACACCTCTATCCTTTACTTCTAAGAAGAAAATTGATGATGACGAGGATGATGATGAATTAAGTATACAAGGACCCATTAATATGGATATGCTGAGTTCTACAGAATTAATGGAGATTGCCACTACAATGCAATCTAGAGAAAAGAAAAAGAGAATGAAGGAACAACAAAAAGAAGCTAAGACAATCAAACATGTAGTTGAAATTTTGTCAAGTTTATTACCAGAGACTGATACAAATAACTTTGCTACACCGATTGATAAGCTAGGTCAATTGGTTAATGATGTTGGTGAAAAGATGAAAACATTTGAGGATGCAGTATATATTTGTGTAGAAAAGGAGTATAAGAAGCAAAGGATAGAGCAGTTAATGAACGATATTGATAAAGCCAAAGTTGCTTTGACTGTAATAAGGACCACTTGATGGAAGCTTTGGAGACTGGTGGTAAGATCCTTTCTACTATGGCAAAATTTTCTTTATTTTGTGATGATTTGGTAAAGAAGAAGTAGGAATCAAGAAAAAGAACTTGAAGTTCTAAGTGAATCATTTAAGCCCCTGAATGATTTTGTAATATACTATGGAAGGTCCATTGTAGAACTTCAACATAAGCTGAAAGCTTATGAAAATGAACAGGTAAAGAGAACATCATTCATGTAGGGACTACAAACACAGTTGATACCAAAAGTTGGTATAAAGAGTCAAAAGCTATCCTTGCTACCTCGGAGATGCGCACTATAGATGCCATGGAGGAGCTTGCTGGGCAGATCAGGACACATGTGGAGATAACCGACACTATTTTGGAGACTTGGCATAATGATATGAAGCAGTTGAACTCTCATTTTAGTGATGCTTTTTCTAAAATTACATTGTAAAAACATTTTGAACTCTTATATCTATATATTCTATGAAATTTTGATGTAAATGTATTTATCTTTTCATGTATTTACTTTCCTTTGTCATTGTTGTCAAAGGGGGAGTAGTAGTTGAAAAGAGAGTCAAAATTTTGTTGCAATTATAATGGGGAGTAGTAGTATGAGTCTTGTAATGGTTTAAATTTTTGTAATAGCATGTGATTGCTAAGGGGGAGTATGTGTCATGAATAGAGTCAATTTTTGTATTGCACACTTAGACAAAAATTTTCCTAAGTGTTGCCATCAATGCCAAAGGGGGAGATTGTTGGCTTGATGTTGATGTTTCGATGTAAAGAGTTGATTGGTGACTTTTTTTATGTTGTCATTGATGGCAACTATGTTTTTATAGTTACATAAGTCTTGTAAGACAATCGGTAAAGCTTAACCGACAGAGAAGACAGTTTAATAGTGAACTGGCAAATATGTCTTCAATCGGTAAATAGGAACAGAGTTGCATTCAAGCAACTAGTACAAGCGATTGATGAAGAGTTGGATGATGCAGTTTTACAAGAGTGATGGAGACAGGTATTTGGTGCTATATTCATGACCGCATTAGCAAATTCAACAAGATGATCGAGATTTGGTGTACAGAGAAAGCTATCCGAAAGAACACTTAATTGGTAGTGATAAAGTCACTAAGATCGGTAAACTGGTACAATTTTGTTTTATTTTTAGTTTGTTATGTCGGTGGCCGACATAAGTAAGGCATGTAATGTAAGTTTGTCTAGATTCATTGAACCTAGGAAATTGTTCCAAGGTTATGAGTCAACTAAGTTGATGTCTATAAAAAAAATGTGATGAGTCATGAGATAAGTATGAGCGAGATCATTAGCGAAGGATGCAAATTTTATTGTGTGGTGATTAGTGAAGCTCTGTATTGATTCTCAAAATGACTGCAACTAGGAGTCTTTTCATAGTCATTAGCTACTGGCTTGATCGGTTCAACAATCCTATTTGATTATGACTGCAATTCTTTGAAACAACAACAAATGTCCTTCGTTGACTCAGTCTCCTTACTAACTGCATAAACCAAGGTTAACATGCATGACATATATTTGCATTGTTGGATATTGTTGGACATTGCTGCTGCTAGGATATGTTGTTGTTATTGGTATCAATATATTCCTGTGAATTGATTCGGTGTTTGTAGATTGCTCATATCATATGATTCGGTTTTTGTAGTTTGTTTATTTGATCAATGCTTTGCAGATTTCAGTATTTCCTCTGGTATATTCTGGTGTGATAAGATCTTGTGCTGATATTTTGGGATATTGTTTGGGATGGGCTTGTGTATCTTTATTTAAGATGGATTGTGATTTGGTGCTCCGCAAGTTATATTTCTTCGCGACAGTTGCTGATTAGTTGTGTTTTTGAGTTTTCAGATGTTAACAGATGAAGATTTGATAAGTGGTGTTGGTGCACCTATTTTTGATGATTCTAACATGCTTGCTGGTGTTTCCTAGTCATGTCCTATTTGTTCTAGTGATCCGTATTGATCGTTGTGCAAGTTTCTGATGGTTTATATGAATCGGTGATGATTTTCATGTTATGCAGTATTTTTGGTGGTGTAGCATGTTGCGATTGTTGTTAGCATGATTTCCGGTGGAGTTGAGCATTTGGGAATTTGAATTAGGTCCATGTTATGTCATGTAAATAATTATATTGGTCCGATGGTCGATCTTTGTACCATGTGATGTATTTTTGTAATTGTGAATTGAGGGTTTAGCTGACCTTGTTATCAAGGTTAATGAATTGTATAAATAGGTGATATATTCATGTAATTTAGGTGTCGAGGTTGTGTCTGCATTATTAGAAGAGTGGTGTATGTGCGATCAAGTGATTCATCTTTAAGTGTTGTGATTAAGGAGAGATTGGTGTTGCTGAGTAGACAATTGTGTTTAATCGGAACTATAATTAGGCATTTGGAGATGCTATTCTTTTAGTTCACATCTTCTGGATTGTATTCTGAATCTTGTTGTTAGTGAGACTTCCCTTAGGGTTGTAGCCCTCTGGGTCATTATATTTGAGCAGTGAGCTCTAGGAAGTGTGCCTGAATGCATGTGCATTCCTCATTGTAATATTTCACATACTACTGAAGAGTATCATTTTACTGTGGGTAGGTCCCACCGTGGTTTTTCCCTTAACCGGGTTTTCCATGTCAAAATCTTGATGTTGTGTGTTGTTCTATTTATTTGCTTATCCTTATTATTACTACAATTTATTAGATCTATTGTTATAGTTAAGTTTGTAGATTCGGTGAAAAATGATTCACCCCCTCTCTTAGTTTTCCTCCTCTTTGCTACTACAATTGGTATCAGAGCATCATCCTCCGGAAGAAGCTTAACCACTTGAGGAGATCTAGGATGATAGCTGCAGGTGTTATCTTTAAGAAGGATAGTCTGAAGTTTGATGGAAGTAACTATGCTATATGGAAGAACTGGATGGAAGTGCACTTGAAATGTCTTGGAGAAGATTACTGGAAGATTACAAAGAATGCCTATTCTACTCCTCCGAATGGACCGGTTACTGCCGATGAGATCAAGGAAGATGAACATAATATTAGAGATAAGGAAGCATTGCTTAGTGCCTTGACTGGTTCTGAGATGACAAATGTAATGGGACTTCAATCTGCACATGAGATTTGAGAGAAGCTTGAAATCCTGTATGAAGGTGACAAACAAGTGAAAGTTGCTAAGTTACAAAGTTTGAAAGGAAAGTACGAGATATTGAAGATGGGAGAAGATGAGAACATACACTCTTTCATGACTAAGGTGAATGATCTAGTTCTAGGAATCAGATGTGCTGGTGGAACCCTTGAAGATGAAATAGTTGCTAAGGTGCTGAGATCTCCGCCTCCTTCTTATAAACATAAGGTTGCTACTATTGATGAAATCTAGAGTGTGATGATAGTGACAAGAGATATGGTGGTTGGAAAGATTGTTGCTTTTGAGCTGAGAAAATTTGGAGAATCACATGGAAAGTCTGAAACAACATTTAGAGCATCAACATCTACATCTGTATCCAAAAAATAGAAGTATGAACCTGATGAGTTCAAAATATCCAGATATGAAAGAGAGAGAAGAGACATGGACGAGCCAGAAAGAGAGTTGGATGAGCTTGAAGCATTGATTGCCTGAAGATTGCCTAAAGGAGCCGGTAAGTATGATGGAAAATTGCCTTTGAAATGTGTTGGTATTTTGGTATGGTTTTGTCATTGATGTCAACACCTACTAAAACACTAGCACTTTGGAGATCCAGCAACATTCACCGGCAAGCAAGTAACTATTGCACAGTTACTGGTATATGGTTCACCGACAGGATATAATGACCACCGACACTCAAAATTATGTGGAAGACACTTGGTAATGTCGAAGACATCATTTGGACATCTTATCTTGGAGTTTTGTTCATTGGTATATTCATATTTGCATATTTTCTTTTACCAACAAATAGGTCCAGGGTTACCTAGGGTTACACCGGTAGGTTTATCTTTTCCAGATCAACATGGCACACTAAGGAAATGATTAATTATTGTTGTAAATGAATTAAGCCCACATGTTCAATTGGTTATTGCATCAGATATTATATTGTTTGTAAAATGTTTTATTGTAATATCTTGTAGAGCCGACCTACTAAAATTGGTCTTAGGTTATGGTATAAATGTAAGATCTTATTTGTAAGATCAAATGTGGAATGCGAAAAAGAATTGTGTGAATGTATATGTGAGATTAAGCAGAGCTATACACAAAGACATCATTTGAAGGTGAAGCTAGGTTTTTGTGAAAGCATATCAGTATTACATCAGTACAGAATCCAGCATATGAAGATGCTATTTTGTGCAATACATTCTTATTGGATTTAACCATCCAACTGTAGTCAGTGTGACTCCCATTTTGTGATTGAGCAGTGAGCTCTAGGTTGTTGGCCTTTCTGCATGTGCAGACCCCATTTATGTACACTTACTGTCTGCAGTAGTATCATCTGATTGTGGGTAAGGTTTCCCACCATGGTTTTTCCCCTTACAGTGTTTCCACGTACAAATATTGGTGTCATGTGTTTATGTTTCATGCATTAATCTTTACCGGTATAGCTATTAACTGTTAACACTGTCTACTGGCATAATTAACTGGTTTACCGGTATTAAGCATTAAGATGGTTAAGTTGTTTTTGGTTTGAAATTAGTTGACAACTGATTCACCACCCCCCCCCCCCCCCCCCAACTTTTTAGTTGTCTCCGGGACCTAACAAAATGTTTCTCTTGTAATAAGATATGACATTTTGTTTGTAGATGCCTTGAGAGAATGGCTAAGTATGACATACATGATAAGTTTGATAAGCATGATAGGAATGATAGATATGAGAAGCATGACAAGTGTGATAAGCCTTACAATACTTACCAGAAGTATAGGAATCAGAAGAACTATTTGTAGACGTATAAAAATGAACATATTCCTAAATGAATATTTTATGTTCATTTCTCTATTTAATTAAATCCAATTTAATTAAATTATCCACATTCTTCTATTTAATTAAATAAGTTACTCAATTTATTTAAATTAAATTCACTATACCCATTTAATGAATAAATCATTTTATTCAATTAAATCCCCCTAGCCACTTTTAATTAAATTCAAATTTAATTAAATAGTTATCCTAAATTGAATAAATCAAATTTATTTAATTACAACCAAATTGAATGAAAATCAAATAATTCAATTAAATCCTATTATCCCCCATCCACTTGCAAAATCCCAAACCCCTTCCTAATCCCTTCTAGAATCTTCTAATCGATTCTAATTAACATAACCCCCCTCTAAACTTTGTCACATCCCTAAGCAAAGGGAGGTCACTTCTCAAATGGCCCAAAGTCTTGGATAACCATTGAAGGTTTTCAACCTTCAACCACCAAAACCCTCAAAGTCTTTGAAAACCATTGAAGGCTTCCAACCTTCAACCACTTAATCCACAAAGTCTCCAATAACCATTAATGGTTATTTCAAACCCTCCCACATGGTTAAAACATTTGTTTTGACTCAACCTTTACCCAACCCAAGGGTCTCATCAGGTCATTAATGCTTTGACCATGATTATCTCTTAATCATTTGCACAAAGGTTTATCCTTGGATTAACTCCTAATTCAGTGGGTAATCCTAACTTAGACTTGACCCTTAGCCTTTAGATAACCATGAGGTCTCCTCAGGCCTTTAATGCCTCCAACCTCTTCTTTCAACCCAATCTGGTGTGGACATTTGTCACCATTTCATTGGTGCCAATTGTGCACATGGATCCCCAACTTTCAAACCTGGCCCTTGATTAAAACTTTCAATCCTGACCATCCATTGCCCTGTTTGTGCTATAAATAGAGCTCTCATTCCTCCATTCAAAACAATGATCTTTCAAATTTGAAGCATCACACTTATGCTCAAATTATTTCAAGCTTTCATACCATTTTATGCTCATCATTTAGCCTCTCTTTAGATCAAAATTAATCATGAATATGCATGTTTAGAATAAGTTCTTTATCATTTAGTTCAATCATAGATTAAATATAGTATGCTAGGATAGTATTCATACTAACCCTGTCATCTTATCATTTAGTTTATTGCATTTTAGTATCACACATAGCTTAACATTCATCTCATACTAAAATTGATTAAAAATCTCTCTCGTTCTCATATTTGCCATCCCTAAGCCATTTTGCTCAGTAATCTGAGAGCAAAAACGTTGGTTTGAGGGACATTGTGAGATAGAGAACCATGGGACCCTCCTTGGGAAGCTGAGTAGCGCATCGTTACTCCATAGCTTGCATCAAGAAGTCCTGTGTGTGTGTGTGGATTGGTATTTCTCATAATTTTTCACATTTTTAATTCTAACAACCCACTTTTCCCACATACATTTCTGGCGCCCACCATGGGGCACGCACCCCAATAACCTATCATTTTTTGAATTTGAAGAGTTTTGCAGGTACGCGGGAAACTAGAATTAGCGCGTCAAAGACATATTTTAGCGCATCTGCCTAACAGTTTAGCGCTTCTAGCCTACTGTTTAGCGCGTGGGCTTTCTGTCTTAGCGCGTTAAAACTGTTCCTTAGCACATGACACTATTTAACAAATTTTCCTGTAGGTATCGACACGGGCAAAACACAGAGTAGCGCATCTACTTAACAGAGTAGCGCATCCGCCCAACAGTTTAGCGCTTCTAGCCTACTGTTTAGCGCGTGGGCTCTCTATCTTAGCGCGTGGATACTTTTCCTTAGCGCGTGATTCTGTTTAAAAATTTTTCCTGTAGGTATTGACGCGGGTAAAACACTGTTTAGCGCATCCGGTAAATAGAGTAGCGCATCCAATCCACTGTATAGCGCGTGCAGACCATCACCTAGCGTGTGCAGTTCAAACATTAGCACGTGACCTCCATTAAGTTTTTATGTAGGTATCAACGTGGGAGAAAAATAGAGTAGCGCATCTAATTAACAGTCTAGCGCATCCCACTCACTGTTTAGCGCGTGGGAACTATACTCTAGCGCGTGGAGTCCTTTCTTTAGCGCGTGACTTTCACTAATATTTTTTTGTATGTCTCGACGCGGAAGAAAAACAGAATAGCGCGTCCATGCAATACTTTAGCGCATAGAGTTGGCAGAGTCAAAAATTCATGACAGAGTAAAAAATTAGGCTTGTGAGAGGCATAGTATATATGGAATATAACATTTAAGTATAAGTTAAATGTAACTTATACTTTAAGTTATATTCCATATATACTTTCGGGATGTTTGAGAGGGGTTTTAGACCTCTAGGAGTTGTAATGCAAAATCTAGTTTTTGGAAGATCTTCCAAATTTCAGACTTAGTCAAATTTCAGGGCATTTCAGGATCAGAATTGTAAAATTTGTAACCAAGATCAAAATTTAGGCTTGTGTAAGCCCACACTAACATTTGATCACTGATTGTGTGCAGGTTCTAATATTTTTTATGCAGGGGAAGGAGTTAGTTTAGAGGGTTTAAGTCTCTTTTTTTTACTTTCTTTCAACAAAAGTTGGTTAAAAAGAACTCACTCTCCTCTTTTGCACAAATTAAAATAAACCTCATCATTTCATTTGGATGCATAAAATGAACTTCATGCCTTCCTTTTTGGTGTTTTAAAATAAAACTTCATCTTTTCTTTATTGCAAGATAAAAAGAACAACAATTTCATATTTGTTTTCTTGTAAGATTAGAGGAAAAACACTTCATTTTGGAAGCTATAAAAAGAACCAACAATCTTTACTTTGGCAAAAATTTTAAAAAAAGAACCTCACCATCCTTTGGTGTTTAAAAGGATTCACTTCATTTTGCAAAGTAAAAGAACCTCATCTTCATTTTGTGCAAAGCAAAAAGGGAAATTTTTCCCCTATCGACTTTAATTTTGTTGACCAAAAATCACGATTTACTTTTGTTGACCAGGCTTGTTTTATAAAAGTTTTGGAAATACACACTTTGCTATGAAAGGTTAAAAAGAACATCATGCTTGTTGGAGCAACATCTCCAAATAGAAGTTAGCAAATCATTGTCTTGAAGGCTAAAAAGAACAACTTGATTGCCTTGTCTCGAAAGTGGAAGGTATATGCTCTCCCCATAACTGGGTGACCAAAAAGCCAAACCACTCTTACGCTTTCAGTATTTCAAGCATTTAAATCCTTTAGCAGGCCTGCCTTCCCGAGGGGTTGAAAAACTCTTAAAGCCATTCTTTGGCCGGTGTGAAGGGAACGACCTAAGTGGGGAATGGCTTTGACGCCAAGAATTCCAACCCACTATAATCAAATGTGGAAAGTGACGAAAGTCCTTTTCAACGGTTGCGCGCAGCGATTAGCCTTCCCCCAGTATCCTTGAGATACGTAAAGCCTTTGTTCTAAAGGTTGGGAAGCCTCCTGAGGGAGTTTATCACTGACGGCCGAACGGGAAGCCTGATTACGAACTTTAGCATTAGAAACTTTGAGCTGAGTCAGTTGCCAAACATTGGCAATATCATAGTGCAAGGGTGGGGAAGAATCCGCCCCCAAGATTACTCACCATATATCTCCCAAGATAACTACTCAATTGTGAAGCAATTCACTTTGAGTTAAATTCTGGCAAAAGGCAAAAAAATGGGCACCCTCTAGGGGGTGACAAGGCTGTTTGAGCTGACGGAGTATCGAGACTAGTGGGCTATGATATTGTCAATGACCTTTGAATAAAGAGTCTATCTGATGTGTCTTTTGTTGTAAATCAAACCAGTGATAACCTCGAGGATTTGAACACATCCTCAAAAGAATATACACTCAATGTTTAGCATTAGGATGATCATTGTCTTCATGTGTGCTATGTATTCTTGTCACAAATGCTAAAATATCTTGCAAAGTATCTAACAATCAAACTCAAAAGTTAGTTCAAACAAGGAAGAATCATAAAGTGGAGAAGATTTCCATATCCAACAAAACATCTTTTGAGATGCTTATCAACATTTCAACTATCTTTAGGAAAGACTTTCATCCAACAAGATTCGAGAAAAGCACAAACTCAAATGATCCTACTCCAAGTCAAGATCAAGATCAAGGAATCTCTTCATCCTCCAAATCTATCTTAGGTCCTTTCATTCCACAATCTAATTCTCCATCCCTTCCATCCATCTTGGGTCCTTACTTCCCTCCATCCACAAATCCATCACCTCAAATGATCCATAAGAAAGATCAATGAGGAGCACATCTTTGAAATTCTTTTAATCCTCTATCTAAACATCTTTCCAAAACTTCTTCTATCATTTCCTCTATCTATTTTGGGTCCTTCTGTCCCAAAATTCAATTTTCCTCCATCTCTTCATCACTTCTCAAGTACTAACACTCATCCTGAATACATTTCCCTCTATCCTCGCACAAATCTTCAAAACATTCTATCTATTATCCAACACCTCTTTTCTATCCTTCCATCCCTATCATTCAATCCTTTGCATACATCCTTCATCTGTGAGAAAGGTGTTTGTGTCATTTTGTCACATACTTGCCCATGATCGAATCTCATGTTCAGTCCTTTTCCTAGATATCTATTCATGAAATGCTTCAGAATCCGAGGTTGTTCCTCTTTAACATTTTCTTTTGGTTGGGATACACACTCAATCCAGAAAAGAACCACTTATCATATCTTGGTACCGACATCTTTTGATTACTATATCTCATACACTTAATTGATTGCTCTAAATCATTGTGATCTCTTAAATTGAAGACATGGCTAGTGAAAAATCTAAAATCTTGCTTCAGCACCACTGTAATTATCAGACCCATGTAAGTTTCATCACTTACAAGCCAATGCAAGAAAAAAAAAAGAAAAAAAAAAAGGAAATATCAAAAGCATGAGCAAGAAAATGAATATCAAGAAAAGAAAAATACAATGAAATGCAATATCAAAATGATTGGCTATGGGAACATGCAAGTAACTCCATCGGGGCTATGGACGCCTAGCTGGCAATGGAGCAATGTTTGTGAGATTACAGCGATAACCTCGTCGGGGCTATGGACGCTCGCTGGCAGCGAGGCTCTATCCAGGATGCTTTTGAAGTTAAGGTAACTCATGTAGCTAGCCATGTTGGATTCTGAAGATTACAATGATCATATGAGCCAGAATGAACCCACTTGCACACACATGGGTAATCAAAGACTAAGTACCTTGATCCAGTTTGGGATTCTTCTTCCCTTTTGAGTCTGCTTCCTAGTTGCTAGAAATGTTCAGTTGAATTTTCCAGAGGTTCTAAGTGTGGGTTGGGTCTCTATCTTTGAAAAGTTTGAGAACACTTATTCAGATGGTGCTAAATACTATGACAATCTTACATATCACCTTTTTGCAAATGGAAACCTCTATGCTTGGGGGCAAAGTTCATCCACTCTATTCTTCCTACCATATCTCCCATGTCCTCTAATCCACATCCCTTGTCCTATCTATTCATTTCTTCTATCATCCAATTCTTTCTACAATCCTGCTTCACCTCTATCCTATCTCTATCCATATCCCCTTTTTCATCCTTGATCTTGATCAAAACTATGGACAACGAATCTATTTCCACCTCAATGGTTCAGTCATCCATTCATCCATTCCTTGTCTTGATATACATTGGGGCAACCAAATACATCTTTCTTCTAATCCAAAAAATCAAAAAAATCAAAATATCCAAAAAACTCAAAAAAAACCAAAATATCCAAAAAACTCAAAAAAATCAAAATATCCAAAAACCAAAAATCAACAAAATCAAAAAAAAATAAAAATAAAAAAAAATAAAAAAATCAAAGCATGAACACATGGACCATCCATCAAATCAGATCAACAACAAGAAAACTCTCAAAGTCTACAATCAAACTTATCACATGTCTTGTTAATCAATTCATTACTTGAAATCAACATCAACATCAAACATGTCTTATACAGGGATAGGTACACTCGAAACCAGACAGATCGGTCTTATACGGGGTACTCACTCTTTGAATCTAGACATTCCTATCAATCATCAAGTCTCGATAATCAATCCATCCATCAACATCATTTTTCATCAAAGCAGAGTGACAAAAACAAGCCATAAAACTATTTCTTAAGCAAAATTTGTGTCAAACAAAGTTGTCTGAATCCTAAATGAATCGAGCAATAGAGGATGTCTCTCCTATCATAATCCGGAAAATTTTCATCATCAGTATCAATCAAATCCTTTACCATCTTACGGATTTTATCTCAAAAACACTTGTTTAAAATTTTCAAATTGTCAAATCCAGTTTCCAGATCGGGAGGCTTTATCCATATCATTTGACACGCTTTATCCTGAAGGGGCAGCTAAACCTTCACTCTGATAAAGTAAGATTTGAAATTTTTCAAAACAAGAATCAACTGAATCCAAACCAATCAAAGGAATCCATTGATCACTCATGCATGACTAATCCCCTTATTTTGAGAAGAAAGAACCTCTATCGTAACATCACGTTGAAGAAACAACAACTTAGTTTTTCCAAATTCATCAAGAGAAATAAGTTTTTATACATCAATCATCAACCAAATCATAACAATGACATCAATCAGTATGACTGCTGGATTTTATTATAGTTAGCCTTATCTTTATCAACTGATGGAAATACATGTTTCACAAATCATATTGTACATATCATATCCATCCATCTGAGACATCACCAAAAATTCACAAATGCTTATCAATCTTGGACATACTTAGTGTAGTCACTGTCCTTGGTTTATCTGAAACAATTATCCAAAATAATATCCCACCATGGCTTGGTGATCTGTGTACATATCCATATCAACAATAAGGGGCAAAATCCTGACCTCGCTGGGGGCATCTCGCCTTCAAGATTTTCAACATCAGACCAAAAACGTAGCAAGACAACAAGGATCAAAACAACCAACAAATGACAAATGACAATGCAAGAAGGCTAAACATCATGAACTTGAACTGATTTCAACTGAACAAAGATCTATTTTGCAAGATGTTTTAATTGACAAGAATACATTTCCAATAGCATGCATGATTACTTATGGTTGTTAATTTTTGCTTATCATATCTCCTGAGCACCTCCAGGATGTCTTACGACTAGAGAAGCAAGGAAGGAATGTGATGTTTTATTTGTCTTCTATCTGTGAGTGCAGTCTTTTACCATGCAAATTTGTCCTATGAAGAAATCCGGTGGCATATCGCTGAGGACATTTCGGGTTTGTATGGGAAAAAGGTTAACTCTTGTATGTTTACGCAATACGCACTCAGGTCGTCCTGGTTCAATTATACCTTGACGCTTGTGCTATCTTGCAAAATCAAATATCATGTAAATTTTACTCAGGTCATTATGGTTCAATTATACCATTATGCTTGTATAAATTTTCAACATATCCTAAAAAAAATCAATGCTCAGTGATGATATTTACAAAGAAAGCAAATGAATGGTTCTATCGGATGGCAAATACAGAATGAGAGATGCTCCAAAAACAATTAGTTGTATATCATTTTACAATTAGTTGCATATCATTTTACAATTAGTTGCATATCATATCATACATCTCATTTTCAAAATATCATTCATCATCCATCATTGCATCCCTCGCATGCATATCTATCACATCATCATGGAATCTTTCTGCACTTTCATATCTCTATCATTCTTCCAAACTATCTTCATCATTCTTCCAACCTATCTTCTATCATTCTTCTAAACTATCTTCATTCATTCTTCTAAAATATCTTCTATCATTCTTCTAAACTATCTTCATCATTCTTCCAAACTATCTTCAATCATTCTTCCAAAGTATCTTCTATCATTCTTCCAAACTATCTTCTATCATGTCTTATACAGATGGTATCATTCTTGAAACCAGACACTCGATCATCCATGTCTTATACAGGAGGTGTCATACCTGAAACAAGACTTGCTCTCATTCCAATCAATCTTATCAAACCCATGCATGCCATCACTATCCACTCTTCTATCTTTCAAACAACATTCTTCTTCTTTCGAGAGATCATTCATGCTTTGTGTGCACGAACGATCTCCCGAGGGGGCATTATCATATCAAATCTCAAAACAAATCCAATATCAGTTTCCACATCAAAACAAAGATATCAAAATCAAACTCACATCAACAACATGAAACAAATTTGCTCATCTACATCAAGTTCAAAAACCTATCATTTCATATCAACTTGTAACACAACTCAAGTTCTCAAAAACCATATCAAAACTTGTAAAACAACTCAAGTACCAAAATCATAAACTTGTAAAACAACTCAAGTTTCCCACCCATATCAGCTTGTAAAACAACTCAAGTTTCCAACCCATATCGACTTGTAAAACAACTCAGGCTTTCACACACATTGAACTCGAAACAGATAATGCAAATAATCATGTTCTGATCAACACAAACAGCTTGATATCTATACATAACTTGAAATATCTCACATCAAAACAAGTTATACCGACACTCATATTGGACAACTACATAAATTCATGACAGCACGACACAAATATCGAATCTGGGGCATCACACATCAAATCAAATCTGGAGCATCACCACCACAAATATCGAATCTGGGGCATCACACATCAAATCAAATCTGGTATCACACATCAAATCAAATCTGGGGCACAACTTGCAAATAAAAGAACGACACAACAAAAACTGCATTTGATCATAAAATCATGATAAGGCATCATTTTCTTTGAAATAACATGTGCACACACGTCACTTCAAAGAGGGGCAAAATGTAGACGTATAAAAATGACCATATTCCTAAATGAATATTTTATGTTCATTTCTCTATTTAATTAAATCCAATTTAATTAAATTATCCACATTCTTCTATTTAATTAAATAAGTTACTCAATTTATTTAAATTAAATTCACTATACCCATTTAATGAATAAATCATTTTATTCAATTAAATCCCCCTAGCCACTTTTAATTAAATTCAAATTTAATTAAATAGTTATCCTAAATTGAATAAATCAAATTTATTTAATTACAACCAAATTGAATGAAAATCAAATAATTCAATTAAATCCTATTATCCCCCATCCACTTGCAAAATCCCAAACCCCTTCCTAATCCCTTCTAGAATCTTCTAATCGATTCTAATTAACATAACCCCCCTCTAAACTTTGTCACATCCCTAAGCAAAGGGAGGTCACTTCTCAAATGGCCCAAAGTCTTGGATAACCATTGAAGGTTTTCAACCTTCAACCACCAAAACCCCCAAAGTCTTTGAAAACCATTGAAGGCTTCCAACCTTCAACCACTTAATCCACAAAGTCTCCAATAACCATTAATGGTTATTTCAAACCCTCCCACATGGTTAAAACATTTGTTTTGACTCAACCTCTACCCAACCCAAGGGTCTCATCAGGTCATTAATGCTTTGACCATGATTATCTCTTAATCATTTGCACAAAGGTTTATCCTTTGATTAACTCCTAATTCAGTGGGTAATCCTAACTTAGACTTGACCCTTAGCCTTTAGATAACCATGAGGTCTCCTCAGGCCTTTAATGTCTCCAACCTCTTCTTTCAACCCAATCTGGTGTGGACATTTGTCACCATTTCATTGGTGCCAATTGTGCACATGGATCCCCAACTTTCAAACCTGGCCCTTGATTAAAACTTTCAATCCTGACCATCCATTGCCCTGTTTGTGCTATAAATAGAGCTCTCATTCCTCCATTCAAAACAATGATCTTTCAAATTTGAAGCATCACACTTATGCTCAAATTGTTTCAAGCTTTCATACCATTTTATGCTCATCATTTAGCCTCTCTTTAGATCAAAATTAATCATGAATATGCATGTTTAGAATAAGTTCTTTATCATTTAGTTCAATCATAGATTAAATATAGTATGCTAGGATAGTATTCATACTAACCCTGTCATCTTATCATTTAGTTTATTGCATTTTAGTATCACACATAGCTTAACATTCATCTCATACTAAAATTGATTAAAAATCTCTCTTGTTCTCATATTTGCCATCCCTAAGCCATTTTGCTCAGTAATCTGAGAGCAAAAACGTTGGTTTGAGGGACATTGTGAGATAGAGAACCATGGGACCCTCCTTGGGAAGCTGAGTAACACATCGTTACTCCATAGCTTGCATCAAGAAGTCCTGTGTGTGTGTGTGGATTGGTATTTCTCATAATTTTTCACATTTTTAATTCTAACAACCCACTTTTCCCACATACACTATTATTATGCTACCGATGAAGGTGTTACAAATGAAGAATCAGAAGGAGATGAAGTTGTGTTTATTACCATTAAAGAAGATATACCACATTTGTTGATTCCACTATTTGCATTATTGAGGAGAAAGCTTTAGCTGCTAAAGTTGAAGAGAAAAATGAATGGGTGATTGACAATGGTTGTTCACATCATATGATTGGTGATAAAATAAAATTTGTGAGTATGGAAAGGTATGATGGTGGAATAGTAAGATTTGGAGATTACAAAGCTTGTGTGATCTATGGGAGAGGCTCTATTTCTTTTGATGGTAATCATAACACTGATGATTTCTTGTATGTTGAAGGTTTGAAGCATAATATTTTGAGTTTTGGACATATGGTTGATAAAGGTTATGATCTACAATTCAAGAATGGAAAATGAAAAATCCTAAATGCCTCTGGTATAGAGATTGCATCTAGAACTAAGACTGAAGGTAACATTTTTCGTTTGAATGCCGGTGAGAAAAGTTGTTTGATTGCTCAAATTGATGAGAGTTGGTTGTGGTATAGGAGAATGTGTCATGTTAACTTTGATTCAATGATTAAGATCTGTTCTACACAAGCTATTAGAGATCTACCTAAGATTGTTAAGCCTGCTAATCCGATATGTAAGGAATGTCAGTTGGGTAAGCAAACAAGGATTTCTTTCAAGAGCAAGTAATATACATCTGATGGATTGCTAGATCTTGTGCATATTGACCTATGTGGACCTACAAATGTTAGAAGTGTGCAGGGTGATAGATATTGTATGCTGCTAATTGATGATTATTACAGGATGATGTGGGTTGTCTTTTTGAAGGGGAAATCAGAAGCATTGGACAAGTTCAAAATATTCAAAGCAAAGGTGCAAACTGAGTCTGGACTGAAGGTGAAATGTCTGAGATCTGATAGAGGTGGAGAATTCTATTATGGTGATTTCAATTTATTCTATGAGAAGCATGGAATTAGAAGATAATTATCTGCTCCTAGAACCCCTCAGCAAAATGGAGTTGTTGAAAGGAAGAACATAACTATCTTGGATGCTGTAAGGACTATGCTGAATGAAGGGAATGTTTTGAAGATCTACTGGAGAGAAGCTAGTAGCACTATTGTTTATACATTCAATAGATTTCATATTAAAGATAATACTGGTAGGACCCCTTATGAGCTATGGTTTGGTCATGTTCCTACTGTGAGATATTTCAGAGTATTTGGTAGCAAATGTTATATCAAAAGAGATGAGGATATAGGAAAATTTGATGCTAGAAGTGATGAAGGAATTTTCTTGGGATATTCTACAAAGAGAAAAGCCTACCGATGCTAAATAAAAGACTCAGATAGATAGTAGAAAGTACAAATATGAAGGTGGATGAGAACCTTGGAAAAGAGATAAGAGCCTTGGAAAAGAGATAAGAGAATGTGGTTATGATGATGGACAACATGTTGTTTTAGCCACTTCTTAGACTAGAGAACCTAAGCAGACTGATCCAGTAGAGACAGTTAACTTGGATGTTGCTGTTGCTAGTGAAGAGGTGCAAGAACTTGAAAATCAGAACAATTAGAAGACTCTGAGGTATGCAAGATTGAATCATTCTGAAAATTAGATTATTGGTGATAAGAATAAAGGCGTGATGACTAGGAGAAGGTTAGTTACTGAAGAAGTATGTTTTATTTATAAAGTTGAACCTACAGATGTTGTTGAAGATTGTAAAGATGAAAATTGGATGTGAGCTATGGAAGAAGAATTAGATCAGATTGAAAAGAATAATACATGGGAGCTTGTGCCTAGACCTAAGGATAAGAATGTTATTGGTACTAAATGGGTATTCAGGAACAGATTGAATGAAGTTGTTGAAGTTGTCAGAAATAAATCTAGACTCATTTGCAAAGGATATTCTCAGAAAGAAGGAATTGATTATGAGGAGAATTTTTCTCCAGTGGCCAGACTTGAAGCTGGTAGATTATTGCTTGCATATGCTTCTTATAAAGATTTCAAGGTATATCAGATGGATATAAAATCTACCTTTTTGAATGGTGATCTTGAGGAAGAAATATACATTGAGAAACCTGATGGATTTTCATTATCAGATGATGGAGACATTGTATGTAAACTCAAGAAAGCTCTTTATGGATTAAAGCAAGCCCCTAGAGCCCGGTATGCTAGACTAGATAAATATTTGTTGAAATTGAGATTCAATAAAGGTGCTGCTGACTATAATCTATAGTTTACGATATAGAATGATAACATCTTGATTGTTGAAGTCATTTTTTATGATATTATCTTTGGAGGAGATGAAGACTTGAGCATGAAGTTTGTTGGTGATATGCAAAAAGAATTTGAGATGTCTATGATTGGTGAGATGAATTTTTTCTTAGGTTTGCAGATTTCACAAATTGGAAAAGGTATATTTATATCTCAAACTAAGTATGTGAAGGAATTGCTAAAGAAGTTTGGGTTAGATGACTCCAAACCGATTGGAACTCCTATGGTGACTAGCTGTAAATTGTCTAAGAATGATGAATCTCCGAAAGCTAATCAGAGTTTGTACAGATCTATGGTTGGTGGACTGCTATATCTTACTCAGACTAGACCGGTCATTATGAATGTTGTGTGCATGGCTACTAGATATCAAGCTGATCCGAAAGAGAGTCATACCATTGCTCTGAAAAGGATATTCAAATACCTAAAGGGAACTGTGGATTATGGTTTTTGGTATTTGATGAATGATGATTTCATGCTATGTGCCTACACTAATGTTGATTGGGCTGGTGATGTTGATGAATGGAAGAGCACTACCGATGGAGAATTCTTTTTGGGTAAGAAAATAGTTTCATGGGCTAGTAAGAATCAAGATTCAATGTCCTTATCTATTGCTGAAGCTGAGTACATTGTTGCCGCTAGTAACTGCACTCAGGTAATTTGGATGAAGCAAATGTTGAAGGATTTCAGAGTTATTTATAATGAGCCTACTATTATATACTGTGATAATTCTAGTTCTATTAACATGTCAAAGAATCCGGTGCAACATTCAAAGACTAAGCATGTGTCAATCAAATATCATTACTTGAGAGAGCAAGTCCGTGAAGGAAGATGAAGTTGGAGTATGTATCTACAAAGGAACAAATAGCTGATATTTTCACTAAGTCTTTTCCTATAGATACATTTGTCTGTTTGAGAGACAAGTTAAGGGTATCTAGCCCTCCCGATGAGAACTAGATGCATTGAGTTGCATCTATCCGATGGACTTCAGAGACTTATCTTTTTATCTGGATTGATGAGTTGCTGCTGCTCCTTTGATGGAGTAGTTTGTGTTTAGGGGGAGAAATTTCTGAGATTCCTGGTTCATGTTTCTGTTTGGAGAGAGAGAGTTTAGTTATTTGTTTTGAGATTTTTGGCATTGTTGTCAAAGGGGGAGAGAGATCATGTCAAAAACTACTTTATATGTTTTGATCTTAGGGGGAGTTCGCTGGAGATATCTTTGTTCTTTGCATTGATTATTTTTCACATTCATATGTTGCCATCAATGCCAAAGGGGGAGATTGTTGGAGATTATTGGAAATTGCTGCTGCTAGGATACGTTGTTGTCATTCATGTTAACATATTCTTGTGAATTGATTCAGTGTTTTCAGATTGATCATATCATGTGATCCAGCTTTTGCAGTTTGTTTATCTGATCAGTTCTTTAAAGAGTTCAGTATTTCCTCTGGTATATTTTGGTGTGATCAGATCTTGTGCTGAGAGTTTGGGATATTGATTGGGATTGTCTTATGTATCTTTATTTTAGATGGATCATGATTTGGTGCTTCACAAGTTATCTTTCATTGTGACAGTTGCTGATTGGTTGTGTTCTTGAGTTTTTAGATGTTGACAGATGAAGATTTGATAAGTGGTGTTGGTGCAATTGTTTTTGATGATTCTAACATGATTGTTGATGTTTCCTAGTTATGTCCTATTTACACTAGTGATCCACATTGATCATTGTATGATTGTTTGATGGTTTCTATGAACCAATGATGATTTTCATGTTATGCAGTATTTCTGGTGGTGAAGAGTGTTGCAGTTATTTTTGGCATGATTTCCGGTGGTGTTGAGCTTTTGGGAATTTGAATTAGGTCCATGTTATGTCATGTAAATCATTATATATGTCCGGTGGTCAATCTTTGTACCATGTGATGTAATTTTGTAATTGTGAATTGAGGGTTTAGCCGACTTCTTATCAAGGTTGATGAATTGTATAAATAGGTCATATATTCATATAATTTAGGTGTTGAGGTTGTGTCTACATTATTAGAAGAGTGGTGTTGTTATGCCTTGCATACCTAGCCCCATTAGCTTCCTTGTCTTGAAAATATGGGTCCCCTCTCTTTTGTTTTTTATAGTTTTTATAGTTTTAGTTTTTCTTTGCCTAGTTTTTGAAGTCCTACTTGAGAACCATGGAGTTCTGAGGTAGTCTTTTGTTTCTTGTTTTGGTCAAGACCCCGGAACCCTAGAGTCCCAAGGTCTTGCCTTGTTCTTTTTTCGTTGAAGCCTTAGAACCCCAGAACCTTGGAGTTCCCAGGTGTGTTTTTGGTTTTCATGTTTTCCATCTCAAAAGTCTAGAACCCTCGTCTCTCGAGGTCATGTTTAAGGCGACCGTACAGACGAAATATCAGTGGGTATAAATAGAGGAAGTGAACCATTTTGAGCTCATTTGTGCATTCAAGTTTTCTAGCCTCCTAGCTCTGCCTCCCAACTTCATGCCTCCATGTTGCCAAGCTTTTGTGGGTTTTTCTTCTACTAGGTTGGTGGATTTTCTTCCCTTTTGTGTTTTCTTGTTTATATTTTCTAGTTTTTTTAGCTTAGATTTTCCTTTCTTGTTTTTTCATTTTTTGTGTTTTCTTTTTTTTATGTGCCCTAGGTTTTTGCCACCCCAGAACCCCAGAGTTCCAAGCTTCGTAGTCCAAATCAACCCCGAAACCTCAGAACCCCATAGTCCCGATGTTGTTCCTCTTTGGTCATGCCTTCACCCTAGAACTTCGAATCCCTGAAGTTCCAGACCACCCTTTTTTATGAACCACCCCCAATCTTGGAACCCCAGATCCTCGGAGTTCCAGACCACCTTTTGGGCCTTCAAATCGAACTACCTCGACACTTCAAAATCCCAAAATCCTAAATGAGCCATACTAACTAGTCCATCGTAGAACCCCAGAACCCCAAAGTTTCGGGCTTTATTGTTTTAAGCTTGTCTTAACCTTGGAACCCCAGAGTTTTGAAGTTAATTGTTTTAAAGGAGTTACTCACCCAGGAACCCCAGAGTCCTAAGGTGGGTGATATAATTGATATTTTGAGTATATGATAAGTTAATTTTTGGAACTTTCTTGTAGATCAAAGCAATTAGATGGACCCAACCTCCAACAAGAGAGTCGAGGAATTGGACAAACTGCCCACAACCATGAAATACCATTACCAAGGACAATTTATGCTTCCAAGCTGGATGATCAAATTAAGTGGATGACTGACTCTGAGGTGGGGCACATTGAGTTAGAAGATATCAGAACACAATTGGATAAGCCAAGGTTAGAGACTCCTTATAGAAGAATTAAGAGGTCAGGGTTAGTAGAAGCAACCATTTTTCCTCAATCTGTCCAAGCCCCAAAATTCATTATAACCATGGCACAATTTTATAACACATACACTAGAAAGTGCACAGATAATCAAGGAAGGATAGTAATAGACTTATCGATGGATATGCTAGGATTTGTATTTGGCATCCCTTCAAGGGAGGAAGTGCTCTTAACTACTGAGGAAGAAGTTGCTGAAGTATGGAGAAATGATATTGCTTCATGTAAAAGGCACAAGAATGAAAATTGGTTAGAGGAGGAGAGGAAGACAGGACTAAAGGCCACTGATATTCTAAGGGCAAATTTCAAGGAACCATAACGTGACTTAATCATCATGCTGAGCAAGGCCTTCGACAAGATAGATTGCCGATATTTCCACCCTTGGATGTTCCAATATATGACAACTATTCTGATTGGAAAGTGATACTTTGACTGGGCCCAAATATTGTCAGACAACATACATAGGTAGTTGATTGAGGTACACAAAACAAATAAATTCTTCTTTACCTCGTATGTTATCTGGGTAGCCACGCGAGCAAACAAATTTACAGGATTACAAACAGAGGGCCATCTTGGTGATGAGGAAGGGTAGAAGAAGGTGTGGGAGTACTACACTCAACTCCCTCTGGGCAACACAAAGACACATTTCAAAAGAATAAATGATACATGCCTTCCTTTTCCTTGTCATTATCAAACTCACAGGTGATATAGGATACAGAATAAGCCCAAAAGCAATGGCTATAATCAGGGAATGGGCATGTTGGTTCATTTAGAACCAACATTCCACATATATCAGAGTCAGTGGATTCACGTGGAACCCCATGTTGCTGCCTCGATACTGTAATGACATAATAATACTCTTAGAATACGTCAGGCAGATGGTTGGGATACAATCATTATTATCTTCAAAACATAAGACACGTGTTGATTTCTCTGTTTCAATTGGTTACTTTTCTTGTTCTAAAATCCAAGTAGCTAAGTCGACTGAGCAGGAGCTCCAAGATTTACATTTAAAAGAATTTAATTATACTCGGGAATACTATGACCCATATGGAAAATTGAAGCAATTGATGCCAAAAGCATATGATGGGCATTAACCAAGTTTGGAGGATTTTTGGGCCAACCTTCAGGATAGTTTTGAGGCTAGAGAGAAGAGTTATTCTAGGCTCTCAGTTCCACAAATAAGAGATTTTGAGATAGAGACCAATCTCCCTAAAGAATTGGGGGATGATGGTGAATTGTTAGATCCAACATATAAGGAACAAGGAATTGATGAAAATCCCCTCTCTCTAATAAGATGGTCAGGGCAAGAAGAGGTAAATATAGATACAATGACTCAAAAAATTATAGAGAGAACTAAACAATGGTTGGGTTTAAGGATTAGGTCAAGTGCTTCAAAGGGGAAGCAAAAGGAATCAACCTCTGAGAATCCTCTATCAAGGGCTCATAAATAGTATGCCCACAAGACAAGGTCTGGTTCTAGAAAGAACACATCCATAGACCTAGATGAAGTTGCCCAACTTGAGAAAATTACTGAGGAACTTCCTAGTCAAGTCAAAGAGTAGATGAGAAAGGCCAAGTTGTTGAAAAAGGCCATGGATTTTGGAATAAGGGAGGGGATAGGGGCCATCCCATGGGCAGAGGTACATCATGTTAGGGAAGCAATTGGGCAAACACTAGGAGAAGGCACTCAGAAGGAAGATGAGAAAGAAAAGGCCGATGAAGAAACATCTACACCTGCTCAACTCCCTCCTGATACAACAGCTCCAGTGTCTACACCAACTCCTGCTTTTTCTACAACATCAGCGACCTTACCTCCGTTAACACAAGTGTTAACTCTTACAATAGAGAAGGTCATCATTCATAATGTGGAGTCGGATTCAAATAGAGAAGATGAGCAGCCTATGGTGGAACCAATGCAAAGAAAGACTGAGAAGAAAGAAAAGAAGTCTACTAGGCTCAGGGAACCAGGCACTGGTGGATCTCATGGACATTGATAAACACAATTTTCTAGGGAAATTGACAGTTGAGGAAGAAAAGGAACTAAATGACTCCGAAGATAAACAAGATGAAAGATTGGTCTTAACTCAAAAAGAACAAGAGGATTTATTAAAAGAAATAGCTGTTGAAGAAGGGATGGAAGAAACAAATAAAGGTGATAAAGAGTTTGAAGAAGAAATAAGTGACAGGTTAGGAGAGATGCACTGACAACAATAGTTAAATATTGATATCTCCCTTCAAACTAGCCAGGTTCAACTGGGAACATCGACCCAATATATTCCAATCTCGGAGCAAGAAGAAGAGGAGAGGGATGAAGCAAAAGAGTAGTCAAAGGTACACATGGTGATTGCAGACATCGTACCACAAGAAAGTGACAAGGAAAAGGATACACCACAATGGCTAAACTTCACCTGCAAGAAGAAAAAGAAAGTGGTGCTGCCAAAGGTTACACTAAACAGGCAATCACCGAAGAACTGAGAAAAATAAAGAAGGCTAAAACCATACAACATTTATCTAGAAATGGTTCTGGTGAGGTGATTGTCGATGTTGCAATTCCTACACAAGCTAAAGGCTAGAGCTCCCCCAAATACCAAGTTTCACAGGTAAAATTGGGTAAATAGACCAAATGGGGAGAGTTGGATACATTGGAGCTTGCAACTAGCGTAGTGAGGAGCTAGATTGAAAAGGAACACATCTCCCACTTAGAGGTTAAGGTGCAACTAGAACAATATAAGTAGTTTCTAGTAGAGATGAGCAAGCCCCTTGATGTATAGGTCAATAATAGCTTTCCCTCAACCTCATCACTTCCAGAGGGAGACATGAAGGCACTTATTGAGGTGAGAAAGGTGACCGCCACTAAAAAAGAATGGGTGCAGAAAAATGCCTCTAAAATTAGATTGCTTTTGCAAAATACTATGGAGGTGTATAAGAAAGCTACACAGGTTGGAGGAGCTTTAGCTTTACATTCTTAGCAATGGGAGTGGAAGATAAATATTTTGGTAAGCAATATCAAATTTTGAATAGTGTTTTGAATCTCAGAGTGGATATCATACTAGGTGAGGATCTTTTAGGAGGGGATAGTGTTGACAATTTGCAATCTTATATATACATTTTGGAGTTGAAGATTGTGATGATTCAACAATATGGAAAAGACATAACAAATGCTCGTTCTCCTCTCCTTGGTGTGTAGGCCAGTTATTGGGTATTTCTGGGCTCGATGTTAGTAGTGCTGGACACATGGAGGAAGACAATGTACTTTGTCAATGGGACGCATATGTGGCACAATATCTTACAACTCTTGCTGAGTTTAATGTTGAGTTAATGAACATATATACATACTTAATTTTGAAGAAGTACAAGTTTAGAATCAAGCATGTTGTAGATCCTCCTGCTGAAGTGGTTGCATGTATCATTAGTAATTATAAGAGCTATAAAAAGAAGTTAAAGATAAATAGGAAGTTGCTAATGATATCATGATTTTTTTGTGGAATTTTGCATGACACTAAAACTGAGACTTCAACTATTGCTTCCACATGTACATTGATTATTGAACAAGTTTTACATGATTACAAAATGTTGGCTCATGCAATGCTGTTTTCATAATTCTCACCCAGTCCTAGTTACGTAATAGTTAACTGGAGTCCAAGGAAGAGAATTGCATGTCAACTGCGACTTCTTTCTTTTTTAGATCTTAATTTAGATAGGGTTATTTCCTAGAAAGTAGGACAAGAAACTCTATAAATTGGAGATTTTAGTTCATTTGTAAGGGTCCACAAATTGATGATTTGAGACCCACTTGAAGATTTTAGATTACTTTTATGCAGATTATTATGAATTAGAGTAGCTTTTGTGATACATTCTTTGGAGTTAATACAAGAAGCAACTTATAGATTGCCTGATCTATGCATATGTGCTATGAATTTTTTCTTTGCAGTCTGGTAATGTCTATTGTTTGAAATCAGCAACTTATTTTGGTCTTATGTTTTATTGCTTTATGAATCATATTGCACACGTAAGTGGTGTATGTGAATTACCATGATAGAACAATATTGTGGTGATATTCTTTCCATGAATTTGTGAGGGTGCATGACTTTGCATGTTTATTAAAGGTCCGTTATTGAATGCTGGTTTGAATAATATTGACGATTTTTGGATTATAGGGTGCTAATTGAGTAGTTCATTAAGTTGTTATCACATTGGTTTCATTGTTATTTTCTTATTTCCTTGATCTATCTTTTGTAGTTTATTTTGAAAGAGAATTTAAATCATAAAAATACAAAAAAAAGTTAAGTTATTGGAAGTTATTGGGATTCGTTTCAACCAGTAGGCCCTTAACAAGTACAACCGCATCAACTATTTAGTTGCCCATCACCATCGAGACCCGACTATAGAGACCTTGGAGTAGTTAGTTTCTTGAAACTTATTGCTTTTCAGGAGAGGTGGTGAGTGGTCACATAAACTACCTAACTGTTGGTGAGTGTGTCAAAAACTCGTCAACAGGTGTATGTGCGATCAAGTGATTCATCTTTCAATGTTGTAATTAAGGACAAATTGGTGTTGTTGAGAAGACAACTGTGCTTAACCGAAACTATAATCAGGCATTTGGAGATGCTATTCTTTTAGTTCATTTCTTCCGGATTGTAGTCCGAATCTTGTTGTAAGTCAATGAGACTTCCCTGAGGGTTGTAGCCCTCTGGGTCATTATATTTGAGCAGTGAGCTTTAGGAAATGTGCCTAAATTCATGTGCATTCCCAATTGTAATATTTCACATACTAATGTAGAGTATCATCTTACTGTGGGTAGGTTCCCACCGTGGTTTTTCCCTTAACCAGGTTTTCCACGTCAAAATCTTGGTGTTGTGTGTTGTGTTTTTTTTTTCATATCTTTATTATTACTGCAGTTTATCAGATCTGTTTTTATAGTTAAGTTTGTAGATCCAGTGAAAATTGATTCACCCCCCCTCTCAGTTTTCCTCCTCTTTGCTGCTAACATGCATAATACTACCTTTAATCAACATTCAATCAAGCATTCCCTTATCATTAGTATGGATTTAGTATACAATTTATAAGGTTTTTCAATAGATAACAAAGTTCATAGGTTAAACATAAAAAAGATTATATCTATCTTAGCCATAATGTCCGAGTCATGAAATGTTAGTCCTAACTTAATGTAAAGTTCATATAAAATGACCAAAAAGTTGACTCATCAACAGGTTATTTGATCTTCAGTTCATCTTGGATATTCTGGATTCACTTATGAAGAAACATAAGAAGTGTTGTATGGACTTAGAAGTTTCCATCACCAGGGTCAAAGTCATCACCGACAATACCCAGGGACCCAATGGAGTTCAAATGAAGAATGCTTTACAAAAGTTTGAGGAATTCTAGAAGCAAGATTCAACTTAGGACATTTAGGCATTTTCATGATTTTCCTAGTGTCATTTTATTTTATCTTTTGACACTTCAAGTGTCATTTTTTAATTGCTCATGTGCACCTGTTGAGTGCACAAGTCCTAAGTCAATTTGAACTCTTATTTTGACTTAGTCTTAGAATTAGTTATATTTTCCTATTTTAATGTTGCACCCCTCTTCTATTTATATGAGGGTTATTATTGTAATAAGGATATTTTTTCCATCTTTGTTTATGCAACAAAACTCTGCCAAAATGAAGAGCGAATTGAGAATTGGTGTTCATTTTGTAAATTTCCAATCTAATCAAGAAAGAAGAGAGATTGACATTCAAACTTTGTTTTGAATAAAATCTTTTATGTGGTATTAATGTTCTTATGTCATTGGTATCATATGTTCTTTAATGATTAAAGTTGGGTATAGTTATTGGTGTTGAATATTGAAGAGTTTTTGAGTCTTTGCAAGTAATCTTTGAGTTACTTTGGGAATTTAGGAATAAAAAATTAGTTGAGAGAAGGTTCCTTTAAGTCTTTGAGCCTTTACAAGTTGTCTCAAGAATTTGTATTGAAAAGGTAAAAAGTATAGTCTTTGTGCTATACAAATTATCTAGTTAGAGTAGAAGATTCTTTAATATATTGTAAGTCTTTGAGCTGAAAATATATTTGGGTTATAGTGGTTGATAGGAGTTTAGTATATAAGAGAATATTTGAGTTCTTAAATGTGCATAATTCCCATCCCTGGGTCATTTTCAGAAGAGCAGAAGTAACATAAGACTTTGTTCTTTCACGGACACTTTACTTCCCAAATAGATTGGCTTAATATTATTGCAAGTTTTCAAGTTATTTAAGTTAAGGGAAAATCTATTCTTAAAAGAGAGTTAGATGTAACCGGTTTTGAAAGAAGAGAACTAAGTTGTTATTGTACCTTGGATTAGTGTAAAGTTAGCAGGTAGGTAGAATAGAAAATAATTACAGTAGAAAGGGGGAGCCTTCCCTTATAATTAGGAGGGGTTATATCTCACCTTCTGAGAGATATAATCCCATGTGCTATCATGAAATACACATTTTGTGAACCTTCATTAGTTTACAAAATTTTCACCCAACACAAGTTTAACTCAATTTGCCTAACATCTTTTTCTACAAATTTTTTTTTTTCATTCCTTATATCCTTTAAACTTTTATCTCCAATAGTAAATGATTCATTCTGATTCATTGCAACATTTCTATTTACAAAACTATTATGCAAAGGTGCAATTTACGACATGCTAGTATTCATACTCCTATGACTTATCATTTATCAAAAGAGAAAAAACCTTCAGATCTTACTTGAAATTTTGGTCCTCATTAACTGCTACAATTTTCCATCTTACGGGTGCTCTTAACAATGCCTTCCTGGCTTCAACAATGGGTCTTACTTTTGCAAGGTCCATAATTACTTGCAAGACTTACCCTCAATCTTTTAGACTTTACACTCTGTCAATATTTTTCAAAATGATAGAAAAGTAAGAGATAAGTAGACACAATGATGAAATGGACTTTACAAAATTTTATATTATTGCTCAAAGATATTACAATGATGAAGTACAAATGGTTGTCTTACTTTGATAAATGTGTTTCCACTTGGAACCCTCACAACCAAGTTGAATATGAAAGTAGAGCACACCACCCTCTTGCAGATGATCCATGCTTGCTTGAAACTCCTCAAATATTGTCCACGGATCACTGTTGGCAACAATGCAACAAACTGAGAGTGGGGGTGAATAAGTTTGCACAAAAACTCATTGCAACTTAAATCACAAATTAGATATGACAATTAATAGTTAAAACATGAAACAACACCACATCATTAACACACATAACACCAAGATTTTTGACGTGGAAAACCCGGTTAAGGGAAAAACCACGGTGGGAACCTGTGAGAGTTGATAAATACAACACCATAGGAGCCCAAGTGATCTCTGCAAGCTAAATAAACCTGTTACAAGGAGAAGCAAGGAAGCAATAGAGAAAAAACATAAACACATGAAATGCTCAAGAATATGAGAGCTCTGTATTCACAAAAATGTGTAATAGAATAATGATACAAAAGAAAATAATTTAACCTCTAATAGGTCAAAAAACCCTTAAAGGGAAAACCCTAGGCTTGCACATAATAATTAATAAAAGAATTAATTATTATGCACCTAATGTTAGCTTAAGTGTAAAAGAGATAAAGGGGAACTTAATTAATTAAAAAAATGTCATTTAATTAATCAAGTAAAGACCTGATTACTTTAACACCCCCCCTTAAGCTAGACTTAGGGAGAAGCTAAAACCTAGAATAGCTACTAAAAGCAAGAAAGATGGGTCCTGACAACAAGGCCCGATCAGGTACCCAAATATAAGGAAATCTCTATGAAACAGAGAAAAAAGGAGAAAACCCAATGGGAAAAAACTCCTCTCCAAAAAGAGATAAAAGAACATGCTAAAAGAAATATGAAGGAAGGAAGGCCTCATAAAGACCCCCCAAGGACAACTTCCTTCACCCCAAGCATAGAGCACAATTGAAGATAGCACGACGATGCAAAAGGTTTTGTGAAGATGTCTGCAACCTGCTTGACAATGAGAATATACTCCAAAATAAGAGAACCATTCTGAATCAACTGGCGGATGAAATGCATGTGAAGCTCAATGTGCTTCATCTGTTGATGCTCCACTGGGTTGCAAGAAATGTGAATAGCACTCTGATTGTGACACCAAAGAATAGTGGGACTATCAAGAGGAAAACCAAACTCAGTCATCAACTGTTGAAGCCATAAGATCTCCTGACTTGCGAGCACAACAACTCAATACTCAGCCTCTGTAGATGATAATGCATGAGCAGTCTACTTCTTGCAAGACCATGTGATAGGACCGGAGCCACGATAGAAAACAAAGCCATAAGTAGACTTCCGATCATTGACATCACAACCCAATCTGAGTCAGTGTAGCCAACAATATGAGGTTCCCCTGATGTGTAGTGAATGCCATGAGAAATAGAGCCCTGAATGTACCGCAAAATACATTTGGTAGCTTGCCAATGACTCTCATGAGGATCATGGGAGAATTGAGAGACAAGGCCACCATAAAGGAAAGATAAGGATGAGTGTGTGTTAGGTACAAAAAATTGCCAACCGACTGACTATAAAGTGTAGAATCTACCAAAGGAGTGGGGCAAGTAGTAATCAAAACAACCCTTGACTGAAAAGGAGTGGGGGCAGGCTTGCAATCAAGCATGCCAAAGAACTGAAGCATGTCAAGAGCATACTTTTTCTAGTAAATGGAGATCCATCAGAAGACTGAATCACCTGAAGACCAAGAAAATAGTGTAGAAGACCGAGATCTGTAATCTCAAACTGGTCCATCAAAGCTTGTTGAACATGCTGAATCATAGAGGATGAGCTACATGTGATGAGGAGATCATCAACATATAGCACAAGAATCAATATCTCACCCTTAAGATGCTGAATGTACACTGTGTGATCAGAATGACAACGTGTAAAACCAGTGGAGAGCAAGAAAGAGTCCATCTTCTCATACCAAGCTCGAGGGGCCTGTTTGAGACCATACAATAAATGCCAAAGTCTGCAAACCAAAGAACTATCCTACACAAATCCCTGAGGCTTCTCCATATAGATTTCCTCATGTAGGTCTCCATGCAAGAAAACACTCTTCACATCCATCTGAAAAATGGGCCATCCCCTAGAAAGTGCAAGGGATAATACAAAGCAAATAGAGTTCATCTTGGCGACAGGGGCAAATATCTCAAAGTAATCAATACCCTCAACCTGCGAGAAACCCTTCGGAATAAGATGAGATTTGTACTTATCAATCAAACCATCAGCAATATACTTGGTGTGATACAACCATCGACACCAAACCATCTTTCTGCCCTTAGGAAGAGGACAAAGATCCCAAGTATTATTCCTCATCAAAGAAGAATACTCCTCTTCCACAACACAATCCCATGCAGGGTGTCCTGTTGCCTCTAAAAACTTATGAGGATCATTTGAAATGGTATGACTCAAAAGAATAGAACCCATAGTATGAGAATAGGTGCGACAAGCATTTGAAGGATCACAGGCCATAGATCCTGCCGCCTCAATAGTAAAGCGAGCCCACTTGGGCATTTGAGGTGGAGAAGGTGGAGGTGGAGATGGTGGATCATCAACAACATCATCATAATCATCCTCAAAATGATCCTGAAGAGATGTAGTGGGAGGAGTAGGTAGAGAGGTAGACACCGGAGACAAGGTATCCACTATGGGAAGGCACTCATCAAACTGAACATCCCGTCAAAACAAGACCTTTCTGGAATCAGGATCAAACAACTTGTACACCTTAACATCCTCATAGTAGCCAACAAAAATGAGGGGTTGGCTCTTCTGCTCCATTGCTCTTCTCTGAGCATCAAGAATAAATGCCCATGCCTCACTTCCAAATACTTGGAAAAAAGAAACATCAGGCTTGTCATGAGACCAAGCCTCCTCAGGAGTCATATGTCTAACCACCTTGTGAGGCATCCAATTCTGAATGTAGTTGGAAAAATCGACTGCCTTAGCCCAAAAAGATGAATCCATGGACTTGGCCTGAATCATACAATTCGCCATCTCCCACAAAGTCTTGTTCTTTCTCTCAACGACACCATTCTGCTGAGGGGTGTAGGGAACAATAAACTGATGCTGTAAACCATGCTCAGTGCAAAAATCTCTGAAATCCTGATTCACATACTCCCCCCCATTATTTGTATGTATTTGCTGAATAGAACAACTAGACTGCTTCTCTACAAATATATTGAAGATTCAAAATGAATCAAAGACATCAGACTGGTACTTAAGAAAGTACACCCACGTGCATCTGGAGAAGTCATCAATAAACGTGAGTACATACTTGGCCCCAGAAAAAAAAGTAGGGAATGACACGAGGTCACTATGAATCAACTCTAAAGGTGCCAAATCATGAGGGGCTCTTCCCTTCAGAAAGGGATCCCTGTGATGCTTACCAAGCACACAACCATGACAAACACCATCAGTGCACGAAATCTGTGGGAGCCCAAGAACAAGTGCCTGTGTACTCATTTGCTGAAGATATTTGTAATTGACATGGCCCAAGCGCTCATGCCAAAGCTTACTCACTGAATCTGCATGTGCTATAAGAGATGAACCTATACCTGCAAAGGGCTCAAATCTATCAAATCTGTAAAGACGAGATGTAGTATCAACACTCCCTGTAGCCACAACCAAATCAGAGTCATGGAGGTCCTGAATAACCACATCATGTGGTGAGAACTCAACTGTCTTACCAGAGCCAGAATGGCAAATCTAATAAATGGATAGGAGGTTCGTTGAGATGTCAGGTAGAACCAGAACATCCTGCAGAGTACCCCCACCCAAAGAGACAGAACCTGCACCCAAAACTGAAAGCTGAACAGAGTCACCCACTGCAATCTGTGAAGTACCACAAGAGGCAAGAGAAGTAACTAACTGCTGAGTGTGAGTCATATGGTGAGAAGCACCAAAATCTAAAATCCAAGTGGACCCATAGGTTGAAGATCGAGTAGTGAGAGAATGACCTTTCCCTATGGAAGGAGAAGATGCCTGAGGTGAGGAGATGTGTTGCTATTGCATGGCTTCCTCTAAAGCCTCTAATCATTTCCAACATCGGAAAACTGGATGTCTTTCCTTGCCACAAAAACTACAAGTATCTCCTGATTTCTTCTTAGTCTTGGAGGAAGACTCACCAGACTACAAAGATTTCCCTTGTTTTAGATTAAATGGTGGTTTAGAATCAGACTTAGGAGGTGGCTTGGAGGAATGCTCAGTGCCTGCAGAATTCTTTTTGGGCTTCAGTTTTTACTTTTGCTTCTCCTTAGATGACTGAGCAACCAATGCTTTGATCTTAGACCCTAAGAGCATGTCCAATTGAGAAAGGTGAGACTGCTCACGAGACAAATTCTCACAAAACACATCAAAGGTAGGCATGGTAAAATGAGTATCCAAGCCATCCATGGTGGAGTAGAAAGAAGAGGCAAAAAACTGAAAAGGACCCCAAAGCTTCGAAAGGATCAAGTGAATGCACTCTAGGTCTGTCTTGGTCTTTCCACACCCCTGGAGAATAGATCCGGTAGTCTTGAATTTGTTCAAAAAATCCTCAATGGTGGGAAAGGAATAAGGTAACAAGGAAACCAACTCTGCGTCAATTTGTAATGCCTGGATCTCATTAACTCTCCTAAAGAGAGTCTCAAAATTCAACCACATATCTCAAGGAGTGAGAAAAGCATCAAGGTGAAATAGAAGACTGTCAGAAACATGTAATGAGAGAAAACCCATGGCCTCATCCATCTCGTTTCTGTGCTGAAGAATCTCAAAAGGACATTGCAATAGAGGCTGAACCTCATCCAAACAAGACCACAACCCTCATGCCCTGAGAAGCCTCATGATGCGAGGCTTCCAAGTGGGATAGTTGTGTGATGTCAACAACTCAACTAAAGAGTTTGCCATGAAACTCTGCACTTGTACCTGCTTGTGTTTTTTATTATTATGTGATCTTTCAGAATAGATAGAAGATGCAGAAGGGTTTGTTTGTTTTGAGAGTTTTGGTGTTCTAGATTTTTGATATAAATGATAGAAAGTGAGAAAACCCCCCCCACAAGAGATAAATCCAAACCTTAGTACATACTGGTGAGAATGAAGCAGTGCATAAGAAAAAAAACTTCAAAATGGAATCTAATGTACCCAATGAAATATATGAGAAACAAGAGCACATATCTGAATAGAGCATGTTGAGAGCTTTCCAGCACCTATTTGTTTTCAAAAAATGGAGTCCGTGTGCACATTGTACGACCCGAGAAGTTTAGAAAAGTGACCCCACTTTGACTGGAAAAAAGTACTGTCAAATAGAAAAATTGAAAAAAAAATCCAATACCATGAGGTCCGTCTTGGAACCATATTTTTGATGCCTATTCATTTTCAAAAAAATGACTCTGTATGTTGAGGATAGGAAGAAAAAACCAACCCCCCCTACAAAGGCAAGAGAGAGGGCACACAGAGGTTGTTTGGTGGCAGGGCCGGGCGGAGGTGGCTCGGGGGTGGCGCTCCAATGGCGGGCGGGTGGAGGCCAGTGGCTGGCGGGGGCTTGACCTATTAGGGCTGGCGGCGCAGGTATGGGCCTACTGCAGGGCTAGGGGGCCCACAGTACCTCACGTACCGTGGGTTGAAACCCCACAATTTTTATTTTTTTTTAAACTTTGCAAAAATTTTTAAATGATGTTTTTTTAAAAAATTTTTTTTTTGGCCTGCATGCGGTAAAAAGCAAAATATTGATTTTTTCGATTTTTTTCTCGAACTACGTGACAGGGCTGTACGACTTGGTATAGAACAAAAAAATACCCCCAAAGGCTCAGGTGTCGAAAGTGATCAAGCTTTATATGACCATAGGGGTTTTTGGGCCTTCTGAGCATGATGGTGAAGTCTATTTAGGCCCAAAGTGCTCAGAAAAAAGTCCTATCCCTAGGTGCACAAAAAAAACTTCTGAAACCCTAGATATGCTTCCAATGCAAAAAAAAAATCAAAACAAGAAAAGGTAGCTGCAGATCTGAAGCTCTAATACCATGTGAGAGTTGATAAATACAACACCACAGGAGCCCAAATGATCTCTGCAAGCTAAATAAACTTGTTACAAGGAGAATCAAGGAGGCAATAGAGAAAAAACATAAACACAAGAAATGCTCAAGAATATGAGAGCTCTGTATTCACAAAAATGTGTAATAGAATAATGATACAAAAGAAAAGAATTCAACCTCTAATAGGTCAAAAAACCCTAAAAGGGAAAACACTAGGCTTGCACATAATAATTAATAAAAATAATTAATTATTATGCACCTAATGTTAGCTTAAGTGTAAAAGAGATAAAGGGGAACTTAATTAATTAAACAAATGTCATTTAATTAATTAAGTAAAGACCCGATTACTTTAACAAAACCTACCCACAATGAGATAATACCCTGTTAGGAGTAAATGTAAATATTACAATAAGGAATGTACATGCATTCAAGCACACTGCTTAGAGCTCACTGCTCAAATAAGAAACCCAGAAAGTTACAACCTTTAAGGAAGGCTCACTACCTTATAGGAAGTCTCATTTACTTACAAAAACATTTGGACAACAATCCGGATTACATGAACTGTGAAAATAACATCTTCATATTCCGGAGTACAGTTTCGGTTAAGCTCATTGTCAAGTCTTCTCTGCAACACACTTCTTTACATAACTTCGCACAACTTGCCTGCTACTAAATGATTGATGCAATATTCACACATAACATAATATCTCTCGATGATTATTACATTCATTTATACAAGTTATCAACCTGTATTTCAAGGTCAGCCAAACCCTTAACACAAATTACAAAATAATAACTTCACACACTACACCAATACATGCAAACCAAAACAATGTTGGGTAAGACATAGTCTGGACCCAAATCAATACCGCAAACATGCAACACCTCCACCAATTACGCCTCGATCATCCGCAACCTGCTACAACCACCAAGAATGTCACAACATGAAGAACGTCACCAGATAAAGAAAGTTGTCAATAACGTGCACAATAATCAATGTGGACCACCAATACATATAGAATATGATCTAGAGATATTCACAAGCAACATGAATTGCACCACAACAACCGCAACAACTCGAATGACCAGAATCATCATCATCTCTCTACTAGAGCTCAAGAACACCAATATAACTGACTATCAACCTGAATGATTCACTTTTGGATTTCCAAATCATGAACCAATCGAATTGAGGACACACATCAACATCCAGAATACATCCCACACATCCACAACTAAATATATATCAATTCTAGAGAAATATGGAGCATAAACTAGAATACTAAATAACACGAACAATTGAATAACATGCTCAATACTGGATCTCATAACTTGATCAAAACATCATGCAGACCTCTGCAAATGGGAATGAACCATCTATAGACAACATACCAGGAACCCTTTAAACTACATCAACTCATCTGCAAAACCAACTCATCCAACCAAACTGCAACACTGGAATACACAGAAGAATATGTTGACATCAATGACAACACATCATTCTAGCAATCTTCTCAGCAACATCCAACAATATCCCCCTTTGGAATTGATGGCAACATATAAATGTAAAAAACAATCAATGCAAAGAAAGAAATCAATTCACAACAATCTCCCTCAAAGTCACAAGGATCAACTCCCTCTTAGACAAACAACTCAAATCTCAAAATGTTCTATTCTCACAAAGTTTTTCACATGCTTCTCTCCCCCTTTAAAATCAATGACAAAGTCTCAGGAATCACAATTCTCTCCCCCTTTGAATTAGTTGTATCAAATCTGACATTGACTACTCCCCTGAGTAGCAGCCTAACTCATCAATCTAGAGCATAAAATATCTATGTGAAGTTCATCGGACTGATGCAAATCCATACATCTTAGTTCTCATCAAGAGGGGCAACTACCCCTAACTTATCTTTGAGATACTCAAAAGAATATTTAGGCAAGGGCTTCGTAAAGATAACTTCAATCTATTCCTTTGTAGATACATACTCCAATCTGACTTCTTTCTCATTCACCCTCTCTCTCAAGAAATGAAAGTTGATTGATATATGCTTTGTTTTGGAATGCAACACCAGATTCTTTGAAATATTTATAGCACTTGAGTTGTCATAGTATATAGAAATAGGCTCATCATAAATAATTCCTATATCCGTCAATATCTGCTTCATCCAAATTACTTGAGTACAATTGCTAGCAACAACAATGTATCCAGCTTCTGTAGTAGATAAGGAAATAACATTATGCTTCTTACTTAACCAAGAGATCAACTTCTTACCCAAAAAGAATTCACCACCTGTAGTACCCTTTCGGTCATCAACATAACTTGCCCAATCAACATCTGTAAAGCACTCAAAGTAAAGTCATCATTCTTAGAATACCACAAACCAAAATCAACTATCCATTTGAATATCCTTTTTATAGTAGTAACATGAGATTCTTTAGGATCAACTTGAAATCTAGCAACATGACATACAACATTCATTATATCAGGTCCAGTCTAAGTCAAATACAACAAACTACAAATTATAGATCTATATATGGTTTGATTAGCTTTCGGTGAATCATCATCTTTTGTCAACTTACATTCGGTCACCATAGGTGTACCAACAGGCTTTGTGTCCTCTAAACAAAACTTCTTCAACAATTCTTTCACATAATTAGACTGAGATATGGAAATACCTTTATCCAATTGAATAATTTGCAATCCCAAAAAGAATTTCATTTCACCAATCATAGACATCTCAAATTCATTTTGCATCTCTTCAACAAATTTCTTACATAGGCAATAATTTCCTCCAAAGATAATGTCATCAACAAAAACTTCAACAATCAAAATGTTATTTTGATCAATTTTGAAATAAAAATTACTATCAGTAGTACCTTTATTGAATCTAAGCTTCATCAAATACTTATCCAATCTGGAAAACCAGGCTCTAGGGGCTTGCTTTAATCCATACAATGCTTTCTTCAACAAGAAAACCATGTCCTTTTCATCTGTCAGCTGAAATCCATCTGTTTGCTCATTGTAGACTTCTTCTTCCAATTCACCATTTGATAAACCTTGAAACCTTTGTGAGCAGCATAGGCAAGAAATAATCTAACAACTTCAATTCTATCTACCGAAGCAAAAGTATCCTCATAATCATTTCCTTCCATTTGTGAATAACCTTTACAAACAAGTCTATCTTTATTCCAAACAAATTCACCTTGTTCATTCAACTTATTTCAGAATACCCATTTAGTTCCAATTACATTTTTATTATTAGGTCTAGGAACAAGAATCCATGTATCAATTTTCTTAATCTGATTCAATTCTTCTTCCATAGCTTAAATCCAATTTTCATCTTTACATGCTTCATCGACATTCTTAGGTTCAATCTTAGAAATCAAACAAATTTCTTCAACAAGTCTTCTCCTAGTCATCACATATTTATTCTTATCACCAATAATCTGATTTTCTGAATGATTCAACCTTACATACCTTGTAGTTTTAGGATTTTCTTGAATTTCAGGTTCTGAACTCTTTCTTCTGCCTTATCACCTTCATTCTCAGGATTTTCTAGAGCAACTTGAACTTGACTTAGGGTCTGCACTTGCTTTCCTCTATTTGAACTAGCATCCTGATCATCAAAATCATATCCACAAGATCCAATCTATCTTAAACTACCTTCATCAACCTTTACATTATCACTTGATAGGCCCAATATGGAAAGCTAATGTACTGAGAGGGGAGGGGTGAATCAATACTTCAAATCCTTTTATCAACAATAATTTTATTGTTATGCATAAACCAAAAGTTGCTGTAACATAACATAAAGCTAAAACAAATAAATAACAATCATACATGATTCACTCCATAACACATATATTTTGGTTACGCAGAAACTCTTGGTTAGAGAGAAAAACTGTGGTGGGGATGGCACCCACAACTTCACTACTGCAATAATAAAGATTGCTCGATTAGAGCTACATGTTTAACTATTTCTGATAGCTTACCCTGTTAGGAGTATCAAGATCTGTTAGATCTACCTTGCTAAAGGATTTTACAACACTTAATCTAAATGCTGCACCTGGTTAAAGGCTTTACAATTTATAGACTTTGTTAGGGTCTTTTACCCTGTTAAAGGTTTCTCTTACAACTTAAATATTACAATGAAATCATTACAAATATCTGCAACTTCACATCTGAAATGTTATAGCAGATTCTATGTGCTCAAATAAGATTACCTTGCTTATAGCATACCTCGATAAACCCTTCTGTTTACTCTGTTCTTTGACTGTTCTTTGAAATCCTTCTCGATGACCTCTGTGTCTCTGTAACAGTCATAACACTTAGTGCTTTCTTATGTATCACACATGTCTTGCTTCATACACTTATGTATATCCATGTCTCACACTTTTATCCTTAATCCATGCTGTATAAATAGATCTCTTATGATGGTGATTTGATTCATTGCTTCGATCTTACAAACATGATTTATCAAATGAATAACTATACAAATATTTCATTGGATAAATGACCTCAAAATCATACACAATCTTTAAGTGCAATTTCCAATGTGATAATGGTTCTATGTTCCTCGATCTTGTAACACATTTTCATATGTGTGTCCAGGTTCAATGAATCTGGTAACATGTTTAACTCGGTGTATATCAACTTGGTGTATCATCTTTGTTGCTCGGTAGACATGGAATGATACTCGGTAGATAGCTCAGTGCATACTGGGCTCTGTGACTACTTTCTTCTATAACCGACTGTTCTGTGCATACCGACTGAATATTTCGGTAGTAGTAACTGACTAGAGTATATAGAATGACTTTGGATATAAAACTAATGACAACTTGATAAGTAATAACAATCTCCCCTTTTGACATTAGTTGAGATGTTTGACAAAACCAGTTTCAAAGTCATAACTCAATAATCTATATACTTACAAAATTTGACTAAACACACATTATATACTTTAGTCAATGAAATAGTATATTCAAATATACTCCCCTTATCACTATACTATACAAAACTCTGATTTTGTATGCTCGATGATCAATTTTCTGTGATAACTGTTCGGTTCACTGCTCTGTTCTCTGTTCCTTGTCAAAATTGACTCTGTATTTGAATGCTCTGTTTTGTTCAGTATACTCCCCCTGTATACTGCACTCCTTTTGTTTGATACTTTGATGCTATATCACTCCCCCTTTTTGACAAACATCAAAATTTAGTTACCATTCGGTGGTGGCAACTGGTCAAAAATGGATTTGTACTTTGTTCAGGCATTGGTGAGAGTGGCAGAGAGGGCATCTTTAACACTGTCCATGAGTGAATTATGAGCTGTAATGTCAGCTAACAGTGAAATGAGTCCATCTAATGTGCTTCCCTCTTATTGAGTGGATAGAGATGTAGCCTTGTTGATTTGCTCTTGGACAGATGAAAGATGAGGAAGGAATAATGTCTGAAGTGTCATTATGTCCATCCTTATCTTGTGTTCTTCATTCCTTAGTTTCAATTGTTGAGCCATGAGCTGTTGTAGCTTGGTATAAATTTTTTGAATGGAATTAGGCTCAATGGTCAACTTATTAGAGAGATCGGTGATCTCTTTCTCAATCACTTCAGTTTTATTCTTGATATCTTTAATAAATAAAGAGAATGTACATAGTTTCTGAAATAAATAAAGAATGTGCTCAAGTTGAGGGGTCAACTCAGCAATAAATTTGACAAGTTTAACTATGCCAATAGCTATAGCCTTCTGTACCTCTTCAATCATCTTAGCAGTGAGCTCCTTGTCCTTTAATTTGCTCAAATATTCTGATGCATCTACTCCAGATGTCTCTATCTTAGTTAGGAGTTCATCCAGTTGTACATGGATGGCTACATCTGTTGTCACTATAGCTTCAGGTAGCATATCGGTTAAGAGTTCTTTCACCTTCTGAAGTACTTTATTTTTCTTTTGAATAGCCATTTGCTTCTCTTGTTCAGCTTTAGCTTTGCATAGTTCACCGACATCAATGAGTGCTTGCCCCTTTAAATTGGATATATCAACATTGGACAACACTATTGGTTTTGACAAATCTACTTTGAAACTATGCTTTTTCATCTTCTTTTCTTTACCTTTCACCGATTGAACTAAGACAATGGCTTGTGAGGCTTTATGACCCTCGGTAGGTTGCTTGGTAGAGGCAACACTTTGGTTGGTTTCTTTAGCCTCTGTAGTGTCCTTTGGTGTCTCGGTTGCAAAATTTTCAATGCTAGAAGGTGCTTGTGAGGTCTATTCTTGAGAAGTACCTTCTCCTGCTGTAGACTTGTGACCTTCGGTGCCTTGTTTCGTATCCTGAGGGGCCTCGGTTGAGACAGGTTGATTGACCAGAGGATAGGGCTAAACTTGTTCCAAAATTGACTCATTGGATACAAGTTGGGCATAAGCGTTCCCTTCTATAATTTCCTGTTCAGGTGCCTCTGTATCCATGATATCTTCATCTACTTGCATGGTGTCAGCAGGGTCTTGCTCGGTGACATCAAGATCTTGCTCGGTGACATCAACTATTTCAACTGTAGCTTGCTCACTAGCATCCTTGATGTGAAAGATTTCCTGCCACTTTTCCTTGGTCTCTTTCTCTACTTCCAGATAAAGTCCATTCATCAATTTTAAAGCTTTTTGCTTGACTAGGAAGTTTTTGTGGTAGTTTGTCAGATTTTCTTTGATTTCATCTACCGACATGTCTCGAAAGATATGTACCAGACTTCTTTCTCTAATCTATTTTTCCAAGTCCATTGTATATTTCCACCTATTATCAATATGCACATACAATTATTTTGGAAGAGAATTAGATACTTCCAATGGGACCAATCAAAATTTCAGAAGTGTGCAGATGATAGCTTCTTCTATTTGTCTCTTTTTGGCATCATTTCTGGATTCATACTTAACATATCTGAATGATCCAAATTCACCATATTGCTTCAGATTAGCAAATTTTTTTTTAACACTATGTACATTTACCTTCTTGCTCTTGATAATCTGAAATTTGCTTGCATCTTCAGATTCAGTGTCACTAGACTCTTTTGCCAAAATGAGTCTCCGAGTAGATTTCTTGAAAGTTTTTGTTACCTTGGGTGCGGCAACACTTTTTGTTTTCTTACTCGGTGATGTTGCTGATGATCTTGTGTAAGGTCGCTTTGCTGGAGGAGTCGGTGATACCTTTGATGTATCCTGCTTCTTCCTTTTTAGGACTTTCCCTTTAGGTAATTCGGTACTTAATGTAATAGCTGTCTCCTGGGCTTTAGATTCCTCTTCGGTGATTACTATAGTGCCCTTGATAGGTGTGGAGGAAGAATCTTCAAATTTCTCCGTTAATGCCTTTATCATCTTTGTTGCCTTCCTTGTAGCTTTGGGTACTACAATGCTCATTTGTACTTTTTCCTTCACTTCTTCATATGTTCCATACCTCAGCTCAGTAGCATGCCTTGGTAATGTCAGAAATGTATTTAACTGCTCTTGTGTGATGTCAAAAGCAATCTCGTAACCCATGGGTGGCAAAGATTGAGTTATTGGTTCCATAACATTCACATAATAGTAATCAGTGTCCACTTCAAAACATATGTCATCCTTGTATTTCTCCACTAGATGGGGTGGAATTCTATGTCTGTTATGCATCTTCTCTTGAAACTTACTGAAATAATCATCCATAATATCATTAAAATTATCACCTAGATGTTTTGTGAGACATGGACCAGCTCTGATACCATGTGAGATTTTGCCAAGATCAAGAGGCAATGGAAAGCACAAATAAGAGAGACAAAACATATGATAGAAATAAACTATATTCTATCAAGATGAAAATAGTGATCAACTGGATCATCAATCGATCGTTCCATACAATGAATATGAGCCTGCTTATATAGGCAAGGCTATATGAATATGTGAGCACACAAATATGACATGTGGCTCAATAAGAAACAAGGGTAGGTAGGAAATATGTGTGGGTAGGTAGGAGAAACAATATAATATTCCACATGAGGTGGATCACCCACCGAATGTGGAGTGTAACAACAAGATCACACCATAAAAGGTGGAAATTCTCCTACACACACTATTCCAATGTGGCACAAACACCCAAGTGTCTCATACCCAAACTAATATGAAATGTATTTCCTAAGTAAACTTAAGTAAGGTGTAATAATATCCAAGATGAATAATTATTTACACCAACACCCCCCCTTAAGTGCAACTTAGGGGAATGCACTAAAGTCTAAAATGCAACTAAGCAATGTAAGATGGGTCCCGACTACTAGGCCATGTTAGGTACCCATGTACAAATGCAAATGCATGAAAACCAATGCAAGGAAATCTCTCACAAAGTGGGGAAAGAGAGAAAAAACCAATGGGAAAAAACCCTCCCCCAAAAGAGAGATGAAAACTAGATACAAAGAACTCTCATAGAAGTATGTGAAGGACAAAACCCCATGTGAGGAAAAAGTCCCCCCCATATGAGAGAAGAAGAAGAGAGACTAGGAAGCCCCCCCTCAATCTGGAATCTGCACCAATGATAGAAGCTCGAAGATGAATGAAGAAACTGCTCCATGAACGTCGAACAACATTCCTCCCCTTAGGAAGAAACAAAACCAAAGGTGTATCCATGAAGTCTCCCCAATCATGAAAGGAAGATGGAGAAAAAATACTCATGATGAAAGGAATCTCTGAAAACTGCTCAAGTGTCCCCATGTTGATGCTGAAAGGTACCCCCTCCAAAGGTGGTAAACTGTGCCACACTGCTGAAAAAGGCACTCTAAGATCTAGTGGAGATGAATGTAGAACAATATCCAAAGACTCATATGTCTCCTCAAAAGATAAAGAGACCTCCTCCAAGTGTTTTACAAAAGTATCCACAACCATGTCAACCTCTAAAGATTGATCATGTAGAGAATACACAAGAGGGTCAGAGTTATCCCTCGCAACAATCAAAGAAGGATCATCTTCATCAAAGAGAAGATGAATGTCATGAATGGTGTCTCCCAAATCTGTAATGTAGGAGTCCACAAACAAACCTACAATGTCTGTCAAGTAGGCATCCTAATTAACTGAAGCTGGAAGACATGAAATATCCTATTGCACTGAATCATAAGAAGGCAAAACTATCGCACTAGTTGCATCATTAGGTGTAATAGGTGGTGTGATATCAATAGAAGGAGATGAAATGCAAGGCTCAAGAATGGGGTCATATGTGAGAATCCCCAAGTTCAAATGCCCAAAGTCTTCCTCAAAATTTGAATCATCAACATAGGAAGAATCAACCTCATCAATAGGACCAAAATGTGAAAAAGAGTACAACCGAGATGCATGATCAACCATCCCAGTCGCAATGATAGCTCCACTCTCCAAGTCTCTAATGATAACTGAATCAGGTGTGAACTCCACAGTTTTCTTAGTTGCCCCATGTGTGATTTGATAGATGGAAAGAAGATTATTTGTCAAGTGGGGTACACACAACACATCATTGAAGGAGTTATCCCCAATGGCAATAGATCCTTTCCCAATCACATCCATGTATTTATGAATGCCCATCAAAATCTGTAGCATGTTGCAAGGCTCAAATGTAGAAAACATAGACTGCAAAGATGCCATATGATGAGAAGCCCCTGAATCTAGAAGCCATCTCCCTGAATCATGACTTGTAGTAGCACAAAGAGCTTGTCCCTTTCCTTTATCTATCCCAAAAGAGTGATCCTTTCCTTTATCCTTGGAAGAAGAAGCTGATGTAGACATTCTAGAAGGTAGGTTGATTTTGTTCTTCTCAAGAAGATTCTTCAACTCATCAATATCCTTCTGATAACAATGATGTTCATCATGTCCTGACTTCTTGCAATATCCACAATAAAGATTGTCCTTATATGACTTCCTCTTAGGTGAGAATGGTGAATCACCTTGTTGTGGAGAGGAAGATTGTGCTCCATCTTGTTGTGGTTTTGACTTAGGTTGCATTTTATTCTTACCTTTTCCTTGATTACTTTGATTCCCTTTATTAGTCACCAAAGCTTGTGACTTTGAAGATTTGAGAATCCCCATCGTGGTCAACTTAGATTGCTCAAGTATCAACATCTCTATGAATGAATGAAATGAGGGAGAAGTGTATGAGGAACCTTGAGCTAACCTATGGGTGTGAAAGCTAGATACAAAGGCTGCATACTCTGAAGGAAGCTTGTCCAACAAGTTATAAACCAATTGAGCATCCTTTTTGTCAATTCCACAATCCTTTAGCTTTGCTCTTAGCTCAGTTGCTTTTGTGACATAATCTTGGATTGTATCAAAATCCTTGGGATCCAAAGTTGTGAGTTCACTATCAAGCTTGTAGCCCTTAATCTCATCAACTTGACCATACAATTTCTTAAAAATATCCCAAGCCTCTTTAATTGTTGTACACTTATCAATGTGAAAAATGAGGCCATTTGATACATACTTTCTAAGAGTTCCAAGTGCCATAGCATTCTTAGTAAGCCATTCAATTTGAGCATTAGGATCAGCCTTAGGATCAGGTGGTGCTGTAATAGTTTCATTTACATAATGAATGAGTCCTTTTTCCATTATTTTACTCCATGCCTTAATTTTCCATGATGCATAATTATGAGGAGTTAAAAGTGGAAATTTAGGAGAACCCATAGCACCAAAATGAAAAAACACAAGATAGAGAGGCACAATAACACAAGACACCCCCCCAAAATACTCAATCAAGAAATCCCCCCAAAATGGTGATTTTGGCACTTTATACTTAGTGCGTATACAATGGGCCACTTGCAAAACAAGGCAAAGTGGAATTTTGATTTCAATTTACAACTTCTCAAAATGAGATCTAAGAGACTTCAACAAATACTGCTAGTGATCTAAACTGAGATCCAAGCAAAATGCAAGTACCAAATATGCCAAAAATGGCTAAATACTGAAAGTAAAATTTCTACTTAAAATCACTACAAATAGATAGCAGATTATGAAAGTAGATGAAAAAATATACACTTTCAAAAAAAATGACACCTGAAAAGGAGTCCATATGAGCCCAAACGAAGCCTCCAAAGTTGTAAAAATTGGGATTTCATGATTTCTGAAAAACTTGTATCCGAAAATCAGACAACTTCTGCACCACTATATAGATCATGAAATTCTACCCCAAAACAAAAAAAATTGCTCGAAAAAACGAGTCCGGATGAGTGAGATATTGCTATTTAAAAATTGCCTGCAAAATTATAATTTCTGGAAAATTTCCGCCGTAGCGTCAAACTTCAAATGCCTCTAGATTTGGCCTTCGAAGTCCGATTTTGATGAAACAAAAGACAAAAATGACTTTCTTGGATGTCCTCAATCCAATGGTAACCTCAGGTTTGACTCATCAAGCTTCAATAATTACCTGCAATAGAAAGCTCCGAAATGCACAACCCCAAATAGCATCAAATTTCTCTCAATTAGCAAACCAATGACACTCTAATGGCTCTAATACCATGTGAGACATGGACCAGCTCTGATACCATGTGAGATTTTGCCAAGATCAAGAGGCAATGGAAAGCACAAATAAGAGAGACAAAATATATGATAGAAATAAACTGTATTCTATCAAGATGAAAATAGTGATCAACTGGATCATCAATTGATCGTTCCATACAATGAATATGAGCCTGCTTATATAGGCAAGGCTATATGAATATGTGAGCACACAAATATGACATGTGGCTTAATAATAAATAAGGGGAGGTAGGAAATAGGTATGGGTAGGTAGGAGAAACAATATAATATTCCACATGAGGTGGATCACCCACTGAATGTGGAGTGTAACAACAAGATCACACCATAAAAGGTGGAAATTCTCCTACACACACTATTCCAATGTGGCACAAACACCCAAGTGTCTCATACCCAAACTAATATGAAATGTATTTCCTATGTAAACTTAAGTAAGGTGTAATAATATCCAAGATGAATAATTATTTACACCAACAGGCTTGATGTAGTCATTGATTTGATGGGTGATTGGTCGGCGTAGCTCCCAAACTACTTTACCGACTGACAAAAAGAATTTTTCAAAATAGAAAAACATGCATACCAGAAGTGATCCAAACTTCAATGTATTCGCCGAGTTGTTCTTCTTCGGCTTCCTTATGGTATTGAGATTCTCAAACAGGTTTTTCAACAATACCTCGCATAAATCAATTTTCATGCCTTTCTTCACAATTTTATAAGCTAAGTCTACTGCTGCATAGGGTACACTGTTTTCCCTTGCTGATTGGAAGAAATAATAACCTATTACTCTAATGGCAAACTTTAGTTTTGCATCAGTGACATTGTTCAATTTCAGTCCCCTGCAATCAAATTCTACTCTGGTTAAATTGATCAATTCCTTCTATGATATCATTTTCTGAGCTCGAGCATGATCATAAATAGGGTAACCGGTGATCAAATGAATGATTTCCTTGGTAATTTTGAATGGTTTCTCCTCTAACCACATGAAATCATCATGAACTCTGCTTAGAACAAACTTGACCCATTGGGGTTTGAAGACACAGGGATAGGTTAGGGCTTCAGTCAATCCCTTGATTTTAATGTGTTCATACTTGCTATCCAATTTACCATCAGTGCACAATTCATCATAGGTGTCTTTGATTTCAACATGACCTAGTTCTTCAACTCGACATTTGGTGAAGAATCTGACATCCTCGACTAATAAAACTCTATCCGGAATGAGTGAAAATATAGTTTTGTCATCCGGTTCAGATGCTACTTTGGGAGTTAGAGAATATTTCAGTGAGGGCTTTTCAACATTCTTAACAACAACGGGCTCTTGGATCTTAGGTGCCATTGCAGATTTTGGATAAATTCGAACAAAAGATCCTTAGGGTTTGAAGATTTCCAAACGATAGACGTTTCACACTTAGCAGATAATAACAACTTCATATGATCGGTAAACCAGCTTAACAATGCATTGAGATTGATGTAAATACCTTTGAAATTCGCTTGGGAGGTGGTTTGATCGCCTTTGATTAGCTTTTCTCTGCTCTCTTGAAAACTTGGTGAGTGAAAAATGACCGCGTAAATGCTTTAAGTACACAATATACCTTATCAGGCTCCATGTAGGTTAGGTCAAAAAAACATTAAATGCACTTGGTTCCACTAAACTTTCTTTCCTTTTAGTGTTTTAACCGAGTAACCAGACTTTCTTCATTTACCGACTTGACATGCTTCCTGTATTCACCGACTTGATAGTCTTCCTGTATAGTGCTCCAAAAGACTTTGATAGAATTTCAAACTTACGAATACATCTTAGCTATGCAGATTTTGAATTAAGTACATAACAAAATAGGAACTGTTAAGATTGAACCTTGAGAGAATGCAATCCCTTCATACCTTTACTGATTAATTTGGAATAGGTGCACCTAACTTGGTAGGTAAGGTGATTTCTTCATTTGACACAATTTCTTTCTTTTTCCAAATCATCTGGAGTTTGCTTTTTATCTCTTCAATATCTCCTCTTGGTTGATCTCTGCAATCTCCAGCCAAGTGTCCAACTTTGTGACAATGAAAACATGCCATACCAGGATTTCTCCATGATCTTCGATTTTTCATTCCAAACCTTATAAATTAGTTGGCACTTATGTGTCCATATCTTCCACAACATTCACACTTCACACCATATCCCTGTATTGTAATCCCATGGTACTGCAACATATTGTCGGTAAGGATCTGTGTGAGATCGGTAGCCTCTAGGATTTGCTCGGTGTGCAGACCACATATAGTTCTTTTGCTTATACCAACACTTCTCGGTACTATGTCCATATCTATTGTAGTTTTTACAAAATCCTTTGAATTTTGCCTTCTGATAATTGCTAGCAGACTTTGTCCTACATTGATTAGATGTGTGACCATATTTATTGCAATTGTAACAATAACCATTGGACTTAGTGACATTCAATTGCTTACCTTTTCTGATTTGGCACATGTCAGTAGTATGACCTTGATTTCCATAGTAGTTGCAAATAGGCTTCTTTACTTTGATATTCTTCTTATTTTCAGCTTGCTTTGATGATTCTCCTCTCTCAGTAGTATGAATTCCCTTCTTGGTAGAGTCTTTTCCTTTGTAACCGAGTCCTGCATCTTTGTTGGGTCTTCTTGTATTCAGTTGCTCATCCAACATCTTTGATGCTTCATAACTTTTCTTCAGTGGTTCCTTGGATTTCTTCTCTATTTCAAGTTCATTGGTCAACCTTGATACTTCAAGTTTCAATGTTTGATTCTCATCATCTTTCAGATTTGCTTCATGATGTGCATAACCTAGTTGATCTGACAGATTTTGTTGAATCCCAGTCAACCTTGTGTTTTCATCATTCTTTTCAGATACTAATGATTCAAGTTGTTGTTTCTCTCTTTCTAGATCTCTTACTTTATCCTTAGCCGTCCTCAGTGCATCAAGACTTTTAGTCATCTGTGTGCTGAAATGTTCATGTTCTCTTTTCATTGCTTTTAGCTAATCAGTCAGTGCTTTGTTCTTTTCTTTCAATACTTCAATCATTTCTTTAGTCTCTTTAGACATACTATTCTCAGATGATGTCTCAATTTGTTCCACTGACTCTTGAGAGTCCTGCAAATCATCAGATAATCTTCTTCTAACTTTCAATGATTTTTGCTTTTGTCTTTGCATGTCTGCAATCACTTGATTAGCATGATCCAACTCTTCTTGCAGATACACAATTCTCTGAGATTGTTTATAGCCTTCCATTGATAAGATCTTTCTCTTTAGGTTGTTAAACCCTTTTCCAAGACTCAAGCTTTGATACCAATTGTTAGGCCCAATATGGAAAACTAATGTACTGAGAGGGGAAGGGTGAATCAGTACTTCAAATCCTTTTATCAACAATAACTTTACTGTTATGCACAAACCAAAAACTGCTGTAACATAACATAAAGCTAAAATAAATAAATAACAATCATACATGATTCACTCCATAACACATATATTTTGGTTACGCAGAAACTCTTGGTTAGAGAGAAAAACTACAGTGGGGATGGCACCCACAAATTCACTATTGCAATAATAAAGATTGCTCGATTAGAGCTACATGTTTAGCTATTTCTGATAGCTTACCCTGTTAGGAGTATCAAGATCTGTTAGATCTACCTTGCTAAAGGATTTTACAACACTTAATCTAAATGCTGCACCTGGTTAAAGGCTTTACAATTTATAGACTTTGTTAGGGTCTTTTACCCTGTTAAAGGTTTCTCTTACAACTTAAATATTACAATAAAATCATTACAAATATCTACAACTTCACATCTGAAATGTTATAGCAGATTCTATGTGCTCAAATAAGATTACCTTGCTCATAGTATACCTCAGTAACCCATAAAGTAACTTGGTAAACCCTTATGTTTACTCTGTTCTTTGATTGTTCTTTGAAATCCTTCTTGGTGACCTCTGTGTCTCTGTAACAGTCATAACACTTAGTGCTTTCTTATATATCACACATGTCTTGCTTCATACAGTTATGTATATCCATGTCTCACACTTTTATCCTTAATCCATGCTGTATAAATAGATCTCTTATGACGGTGATCTGATTCATTGCTTCGATCTTATAAACATGATTTATCGAATGAATAACTATACAAATATTTCATTGGATAAATGACCTCGAAATCACACACAATATTTAAGTGCAATTTCCAATGCGATAATGGTTCTATGTTCCTCGATCTTGTAACACGTTTTCATATGTGTGTCCAGGTTCAATGAATCTGGTAACAAGTTTCAATCGGTGTATCATCTTTGCTACTCGGTAGACATGGAGTGATACTCGGTAGATAACTCAGTGCATATTGGGCTCTGTGACTACTTTCTTCTATAACCGACTGTTCTATGCATACCGACTGAATATTTCGGTAGTAGTAACCGACTAGAGTATATAGAATGACTTTGGATATAAAACTAATGACAACTTGATAAGTAGTAAATATTTATTCTTATCACCAATAATCTAATTTTTTGAATGATTCAACCTTACATACCTGGTAGTTTTAGGGTTTTCTTGAATTTCAGGTTCTGAACTCTTTCTTCTGGCTTATCACCTTCATTCTTAGGATTTTCTGGAGCAATCTGAACTTGACTTAGGGTCTGCACTTGCTTTCCTCTATCTGAACTAGCATCTTGATCATCAAAATCACATCCACAAGATCCAATCTGTCTTACACTACCTTCATCAACCTTTACATTATCACTCTCAACCATCTTTCTCAATCTTTTAATATAACACCGATAGGCCTTACTTTTAGTAGAGTAACCAAGAAAGATTCCTTCATCACATCTAGCATCAAACTTTACAAGATCTTCATCTCTTTTGATATAGCATTTACTTCCAATAATTCTAAAATATCTAATAGTAGGAGCATGACCAAACCATAACTCATAATAAGTCTTACAAGTATCACCTTTGACATTTACCTGGTTAAGAGTGTATACTGCAGTACTCACAACTTCTCTTCAAAACATATGCAAAACATTTCCTTCAATCATCATGGTTCTGGTAGCTTCTTGAACTATTCTATTCTTTCTTTCTACAACACCATTCTGTTGTGGTGTACTAGGAGAAAATAACCGTCTCTTAACTCCATTCTCTTCAAAATAGGCATTAAACTCATCGGAAGTGAATTATCCACCTCTATCAGACCTCAAATACTTCAGCTTCAATCCAATCTCAGTTTTAACTCTAGCCTTGAAAATCTTGAACTTATCCAACGCTTCAGACTTCTCCCTTAAGAAGGTAACCCACATCATTCTTGAATAATCATCAATCAGCAACATGAAATACATGTCACCCTGCAAGCTTCTCACTCTATAAGGATCACATAGACCAGTATACACAAGATCCAACAATCCATTAGAATTATATTGTTTTCTCTTATAAGTAACTCTTGTTTGCTTCCCTAATTGACATTTCTTACATACCAGATTAGAGGGATTTATTAACTTCAGTAGATGTGTCACTACTTAAGTAGAACTTATCTTAACCATGTAGTCAAAATTTACATGACACATCCTTTTATGCCATAACCAACTTTCATCAATCTGAGAAATCAAACAAATTTTTCCACCATCATTCAAGTGAAAGATATTACCTTTATTCTTTGTACCTGATGCAATCTTAGTTTCAGAGCTACTCAAGATCTCACATTTTCCATTCTTGAATTGCAAGTTATATCCCTTATCAACCATCTGACCAACAATCAAAACATTATGCTTTAAACCTTCAACATACAACACATCATTAGTATTGTGCTTATCATCAAGAGAAATAGGACCTCTACCATGGATTACACAAGCTTTGTTACCACCAAATCTTACTATACCACCATCATACTTTTCCAAATTTACAAATTTACTCTTATCACCTATCATATGATGAGAGCAACCACTGTCAATTACCCATTCATCTTTCTCCTCAACTTTAGTAGCCAAAGATTTATCCTCATTAATGAAGCTTGTAAAATCTGTAGTTACAAGATCATCTTCTTTGATAGCAATGAACACAAATTCATCTCCTAAATTTCCCTTATCTGACTCATCATTTGTCACACCTTCATCAACAACATAATAACACTTTTGATATTTAGGATTATATGGCTTAAATGGCTTCTTAGGATTTCTATCTCTTTCTGGACACCTTGATGCAAAATGTTATATCTTATTACATGAAAAACTTTAAGAGGTAACTTCCATTCATACTTACTGGCACCTTTAGGCAATCTTTTAGCAATAAGTGCTTCAGGCTCCTCAAGCTCTCTTTCTTCATCTTCTATCTCTTTCATCTCTTTCTCATATCTAGATACTCTTGTAGAAATTTCTCCCAAATCATACCTTTGCTTCTCAGAAACAATAGCTTTGAATGCAGATTCAGTCTTAGGAAGAGAGTCTCCAAACTCACTTAGCTCAAAAGCATCAAGCTTACCAATCAACATGTCTCTTGTCACATTTGTCATAGTCTGGATCTCATCAATAATAATGAATTTATGTTTGTAAGAAGGAGGTAAGGATCTCAACACTTTAGCAACAATCTCAAATTCTTCTAATACTCCACTGACACATCTGATTCCACACACAAGCTCATTCACTTTCTGCATAAAAGAAGTAATGTTCTCATCTTCAGGTTCTCATATTTACCCTTAAAGATTTGCAACTTAGCAATCTTCACATGACTATCACCTTCATGTAAGGTCTCCAATTTTATCTAAATCTCATGAGCAGTCTCTAAGTCCATCACATTAGTCATTTTAGAATCTGACAAGGCACTCAACAATGCTTCCTTAGCTCTAATATTGAATTCTGCTTCCTTTATCTCATCTAGAGTAGTAGGACCATTATGAGGAACATTATATACATTCTTAGTAATCTTCCAGTACTCTTCTCCAGTGCATCTCAAATGATATTACATCTGACTCTTCTAGAGAGTGTAGTTCGTTAGATCAAATCTCAGACTATCCTTCTTGAAAGCAAAGGTTGCCATCCTAGATCTCCTCAAGTGGTCAAGCTTCTTCTGGAGGATCTAGTTCTGATACCAATTATTGGCAAAAATGCATCAAATTGAGAGGGGGGGGGGGGGGGTGGTGAATCAGTTTGCACAAAAACTCACTGCAACTTAAACCACAAATTAGATCTGATAATTAATAGTTAAAGCATGAAACAACACCACATCAATAACACACATAACACCAAGATTTTTGACATGGAAAACCATGTTAAGGGAAAAACCATGGTGGGAACCTACCCACAATGAGATAATACCCTGCTAGGAGTAAATGTCAATATTACAATGGGGAATGTACATGCATTTAGGTGCACTGCCTAGAGCTCACTACTCAAATAAGAAACCCAGAAAGGCTACAACCTTTAGGGAAGGCTCACTGCCTTACAAGAAGTCTCACTGACTTAGAAAAACATTCGGACTACAATATGGATAACATGAACCTGTAAAAATAACATCTTCATATGCCCGAGTACAATTCTGGTTAAGGTCACTATCAAGTCTTCTCTGCAACACACTTCTTCGCATAACTTCTCTCAACTTCCTTGCTGCTAAATTATTGATACAATATTCACACATAGCATATTATCTCTCAATGACTATTACATTCATTTATACAAGTTTTCAACCTGTATTTCAAGGTCAGCCAAACCCTTAACAATAAATTATAAAATAATAACCTCACACGCTACAACAATACATGCAGATTCATTTATACAAGTTATAAACCTGTATTTCAAGTTTGTGCAAACCCTTAATACAAATTACAAAATAATAACCTCACACGCTACAACAATACATGCAGACCAAAACAATGTCAGATAAGACATAGTCTGGACCCAAATCAATACCGCAAACATGCAAAACCTCCAACAACTATGCCTCGATCCTCTGCAACACGCTACAACTACCAAGAATGTCACATAACATGAAGAACACCACCAGATAAAGAAAATATTCAATAAAACACACAATAATCAATGTAGACCACCAATACACATAGAACATGATCTAGAGATATTCACAAGCAATGTGAATTACACCACAACAACCGCAACAACTCAGATTACCAAAATCATCATCATCTCTCTACCAGATCTCAAGATCACCAACATAACTGACTATCAACCTGAAAGATTCACTTGTGGATTTCCAAATCATGAAACAATCAAACCGAGGACACACATCAGCTTCCAGAATACATCCCACACATATGTAACTAAAGATATAGAAATAATACGGAGCACAATCCAAAATACCAAATAACATGAACAACTGAATAATATCTTCAATAATGGATCTCATAAATTGATCAAAACATCATGCAGACCTCTTCACATGGGAATGAACCATCTACAAACAACATACCAGAAACCCTTTAAACTACATCAACTCATATGCAAAACCAACTCATCCAACCAAACTACAACACTGGAATACATAGAAGAATATGTTGACATCAATGACAACACATCATTCTAGCAATCTTCTCAGCAACATCCAACAACCACATGTTATATTATGAAGCATAATTAAATATAGTTCAAAGGCATACCAACTGCACATAGCATACATGCCTAAGGAAAAAGGGGCAAACTTTAGAATGTCTTTATAAAGCTCCATGGTCTGAACAAGAAGCCTCTACCTTAACATTTGATGATGAATAGAACACATGTTACAAACCTACATGAAATGATGATCGCCTCAACATTCACAACCCCTACATGCTTGCAATATGGAGAGCTAATGTTGATTGTCAACCTGTTACTTCAAAAAAAGTTGTCCTCCACTACATTTCTAAATATGCATCCAATTCATAAAATAATTATGAAAGCTATACTAACATGCTAAAGAGAATAACACATGCAAGTAAATTTGAGGATAATTATTTATTGGGATATCAAAAATTCATGATGGGTATAATTGCTAACTATGACATTGGAGCACAAGAGACATGCCACATGCTACAAAAATTGCCACTTATAAGTTGCGACCGATCCTTTGTTTCCTTAAATGTTGGTAGAAAAATCTTGCAGTGCATAACAAAACCAGAAAATTAAGATGAGATCACAACCACTTATATCCATTCCTATATGCAATGACCCCTTGAAATGAACATTATATCTATCACAGAATTAGCATAAATGTACTTATATGACCCTTAATGCAAAAATAAAAAAATGACAAAAGAGGAAAAAAAAGGCAATTGTTAATGTGTACCCACAATCTAAAGAACCTCTGAATGAAGATAGTGACAACTTTGAGGCATTCTGTTGGAGTGAAATCCTATTATACAAACTCTTTCACCACATACCTATAGATATAGTAATAACAAAAGAAGAAATAGTAACAAATTGGAAATTACTCAAAGCAACCAATTACAACCCTTAGCATGTTGATAGAATAACAAGCATCCCTATGCTCGAAGAAGAAGTTGATATTGATGACAACAATGTCCAACATGAACATGAGACAAACCTATATGAATGGGAATTTCTCTTCCAAATGAGTACACCAATAACTATAAAACAAGTGAACTTCAAATGCCAGGGAGATGAGACTTTGATATTAACTAAGCATGGAACAAAAGAAATGTTCCCCAAGAACTGCATGAGACTACTATACAATTCATATCTACAGGGAAATTATAATTTGATGGGATTTGTTGCCACTTGTCAACTATAGACACAATAGATTACCAACTAGCACCCAAACAACAACTTGCACTAGACATTATCATGCAACATCACATGAACCCATCCCAAACTAACCTCTTGTACACAAAAAGAACTGACAATTCATTCTTGATATATTGTTTTAAGAAAAGAGTAAACACATATACAACTACCAAAAGAAGTCCCTTGCTTGCTCTTGCACTCACAAGTGTGGCTGCTTATAACATATGAGCAACAATAATCCATACATCCCTTTGGATCACTATAAAGGAGATGCACCCTTTACAAGGATATTCCATGACAACATTCCAAGAGGAAGTTTCAAATATGTAAAATACATCCTAATAGATGAGATGAGTTTTTTGTGACAAAAAATATTCCTAAAAATAGACAACTGCCTATAGGAAGCAATCTCCCACAAACCACATAAAGTTTTTGGTATTCTTGTTGGTGACCTTGGCCGGCTACCTCTAGTTATGGATAAGCCTCTATATGCATCATATTCTAGGGTATTCAACTTGTGGCTAAATTTTATAATAGCAATAACATTGGACACCATTTTTCGTTAACAAGGCCAAAGTGATTCTCAACAAAATTTTCGAACAATTCTTCAAAATGTAATAAACACTCAAACCTTTCAACATGGTTGAGAAACACTTATGAATCAAACAAACATTATGTTAACTATTGAAGAAAAAAATAGTTTGACAACTCGATCCATTTATTTGCAACCAATAACTTGCCTAGACTATATAATAGGAAAATGTTAAAACAATTAAACCTTCTCATTGCTATTAGTGTTGCTCAAGCTACACGACAAAAAAATGTTGAATATAGCAATGATAAACAAATACAACCAGAGGTACTATTATGCATATGTGAGAAAGTGATGTTAACAAAAAACCTATAGATATAGGATAGACTTGTAAATAGATCACTAGGTAAAATTAAAATGATCATCTATAGTAACAATTTGAATCCACAAGATTTGTCAAACTATGTTGTAGTTCAATCTGATAAATACATTGGCCTGACATGGGATATATAAAATCTAAAGATCATTCCAATCACTCTTATAACATGAGGAAATTGAACACAAATTCTACTAACCATGACTTGGGCCATTACAATACACAAATCTCAAGGGCTCACATTGAGTAGAGCTACAAAAATGAAAGAAAAGGGTTAACATTTATAGTTTTTTCAAGAGTTAAGTCAGTTGAAGGGTTCCAAATAGAGCCACCATTCTCTTTTGAATTATAATCTGGAATGCAAACAACACTTACACTACCATTAGGAAAAAGAAAGAAGCTCGCCTAAAATTACTCTCCCCCAAAGCAACCCACAATGCAAATCAAAGTGTTCATCCAAATCTCACCTATCTCAATGTCTCTAGATTAGTTTTTTTGAACTAAATAGCTTTTTTCAATCCATGCTAGATATTGCTCTTACAATTGTGTTACATGATCATTTATTGTCGAACTGAGAAACTGTACAATGCCAACTCTTCCTATAGCCACATCAAGTAGTTGTTTCTACTTGTTGAGTGTGGGATTTATTGTTTTTGAAATACTAAACAGTACTTGTCATTGATACAAACCACAAAATAGAGAGAAAATTGAAGTAGTGTAACCATAATATCTAGAAGGGAAAATCTTGAGGTGTACTAATAACAGTTTGACAACTCATTTTTTGTGCAAGTTTATCATGTATTTTGGGTTATAGTCATATCTATTTGTTGAGTGTGAGATTTATTGTTTCAGAAATGATTTCATAAGCTTATCATCGATTTTGGGTTATAGATTCCTCCCTGCAAGAAATATAGTATATTTTATGTTGTACATGTCAGTCACTGATAATTTTTTTGCCCACACTTAGGTTTTGTTTGAAAATTAGTAAATTTTGTTTTCCATTGAAATATTGAAGTTTTTAAAGGATTAATTTAGAGGGTTCTACAAGCTTTTATTTGGGCACATCTTGTCTCACTATGCAGGTAAGACATGTTCTAGAATATAAGGGAATGCCCATGATTCATACATAAATAATTTCCCCTAACATGTCACTGTTTCGCATTGGAAGCTTGCACTTTTGAACTTAGATTAGTTATAAATAGGTCCCATCTTCCTAAAAGTCTGACTTTTTAACCTAATTTATTCTTACCAATTTTGTCACCATGTTAAGCTTTTCCATGTTATACTTCATAAAGAATGCAAGACATAACTTATTGATTTTCTCACTATATACTTCATCCAAATGTCACCTAGATCAACTTGTCCAAATTACATTTTTTGAACTGGACAATCATGTTCAATACATGAAAAATATTACTCTTCCAATTGCAATTACATTAGATTGAACAATTCTAATGCTTATTGTCAATCTTACCTCCTTCAGTTGTTGCCTGCCACAAGGTAAACATCATTTGAACTTTCATTCAAACTCTATTTTACAGTTTTGACTTACATGTAGAAAATGCCATGTTGAGATTTATAATTATATATGTATATACATATGTGCGTGTATATATATTCATATATAAAAACACATATGATTCTCATGAAAATTGTGATGAACATAGTCTCTCCATAATAAATGCACTAGCTAAAGCATTTGACTCTTCTAAATCAGAGGTAATTTATATAAGTTTACTACATTACTATTTGTTTTAGAATGTGACCAAATTGATTATTCATCTTTTTAAAGTAGATTCCCTTGCTCCTCTTATTATTCCCCTTTCCTCGTGTTTAAATATTTCAAATATTGAGTATATGATCATATTTTTGCATCCTTATAGAATTCTTTTGATTATTATAAGTGCTTACACATTGCATGAAATATATCTATGAATCGTTGGATCAAATTGTTTATAGACGTGTTGATCAATAGGTATGCTATTACCTAGATGATATTTAACATGTAATTGAATCAATAAAGATTTATTTAATTATTTAGATTAATGTCTAATCATAGTTGTTTGTAATAATGTTGCTAATGAGTTTACCAAACATTTAAATTGTAAACAAATACCAAAAAATATTACCCACATGATCACAGTTCAACTCCATGATGTTTCAATCTCATGAATGCACTAGTTTGTGACAAAGATTATCACTAGCAAGGTAAAACTTTTGATTGTTTTCACTATATCATCCTTGGTGTTATGCTCATCATTAGTGGATTTTGATTTTTACCTACACTGATGTTTGTTACTACTTGAAATCTCCAAGTTCCAAAATCAAATGTTGCTTGCACTATTCGAAGCACACGCCTATATTGACATTGTTTGTAGACTTGACAATAAAAATGTGCATTGTTGGTTACATGATAATTAGAACATAATTCAATCAATTAAAATTTATTTAATTTATTATAATATTAGGGTCTAGTTGCATTTCTTTCTAATAATGTCGTTGATGAGTTTACCACACATTTTAAACTTGAACTCTTAGTAAAACGCTATGTTATGTATTGTTCACAAACAAAACCACTTGATTGCACATGTATTATTTATAATTTCAAATGCAACTTACTATACGCAAGACACTTATGAACTTAGAAAGGTACTTTTATTTGTTTTTTATTTCTTGCATCTTTTTGCCACTATATTCAGCTTTTCCATGTTATCACAGGTCTAATTATTAACAAGTGTGAAGACATATTGGTAAATTATACTTACTTTGAATCGAGAATTATTAGTCATAATCCAAGTATGCTTGTATCTATGCATTTAATCCAAGTCTGCTTTAGAGTGTATTGCACTCTAAGTTACCACTAAGTCTTCACACTTGCTAAGAAGTAAGGTTGCAATATAGAGGAAACCTTCTCATTAAAAATAGAAGTAACTTTGTCACTATATTCACCTTTTCAATGTTTCCAATTTGCATGGTTTAGCTGCCTTGCATGATCATTTATTATTGGCCCAAGAAGCTACACTATACTAGATCTTCTTATTGGGACTCATTAAATTTGGTGAATTTGAGAGGCCCATTTCAAATTTTTGCATCTGCATTATCAGAAAGGCACCTAATCTCATTCAAGTGGCCTAGTTAGAGAGAGGGTAAAATGGAGCCAGTTGATTTTCAAAGGGTAAGGCTTGGGAAATGTGTCCTACACCTTTCATTTGACCTATGCAATGTGTTGCAACTTTCAGATTTCAGTTTGGGTCAGTTTATCAGGTACCCATTTCAAGGGGTGCGCTGAAAGTGCATTTTAGGTGCAAATGCAGATTTTATTAAGTGGCCTACTTTGAGCGCTAATATATTTTTCCTTGTTGATCATCATGTTGAAATTAAAAGTGGAATGAATTCTATGCATAAAAATGTGCCTCCGTGCAAAATTTCAAGTCTTTATGAATCCATTTGCTTAGTTTAGCAAGCTCAATCTGTTTGCAGTTTGTATGGTTTGACAAGTCCCTGTTTCAGCTGCTAGTCGGAGCCCTATTTTGCATAAGTGTAAAAGTTGCCTCAGTGAGTGTCATGTTAGAATGTTTATTTCAGGCTATTGTTTATATAAATGATAAGCTATGTTTCTAGTTTCAAGCTCCTGCCAATCCGTTTGATCGGTTTTCAAAAGGGTTTCTTGAGCCATTTGTTTCGATGTTCCGTAGTTTCATTGCCGTATAAGTTAAAGTAGCTATTTTCATGAGCGCACCATTTGCACCTAGTTATCCTTTTGGTTGAACTGAGCATTCTAAGTTTTGATATGTACTTCAAGGTACCTATGTCTCAGATTTGAGGATCTACGGAGATCGTTTGATATTTTTAAGAAAGTCATCATGAGTTGCCTGCACATTGACTTCATCAGGTCCGCAGTGCCGATAAAGCTAGTTGGTCATCTTTGACCATTAATATCTCTTCACTCGGGATTCGTCTTGAAAAACCATTTGGTAGAGTTCATGTTTGTATATTAGAGTACACACTTGTCAGATGGTGAAATCCAAAAAGGTGTTTTGACCAGTTTGAAAATTACGTCTTCACGATTAAATGCGAAAATGTGGCGCAAGCGCCTGAAAGTTGCAAAACTCAGTTTAATGATCCGAAAATGGTGCCAATTGATTCTAGAGGTATGTTTAAGGTTCCTGAGGCATTTCGAAGGTCAGTTGCATGAAAACAATTTTTTTTTTAATTGGACCCACTTTGGGGCCCGACCTAGCTCATGCCCGTGCATTAATTTTAATGGCGAAATGTTCTTTTTTCCTGGCAATATATGCGTATCCATACCGGATTGATTACAATTCACCAATGGGACAATAAAAAGTTATAAAGATATGATGATGAATGGTTTGTGAAGTGAATAGTTGTGTTAATCCTTTCTTGAGAAGGGGAGAAATTAAACTTCAGCATTAAACTTCAACGATTGAAATCTGTAAATGTTTTCTCCCTCCTGCCAAGTCCTCCTCTTTCTTGTGTGATGTTTTGAAGAGCTCAAGAGGAGATTTCACCAATGCAATGATGGCAGATGCAACTGCGTTTGAGGTGGAGTATGGATGAAATTCAGTAAATTTTGAAGCTTTCAGCAAATGCTAATCTTCCCCTCTGCGTGGTCTCTTCCCTGGGTGGAATGAAGTGGAGTTTGGGAAGTGTTTAAACTTACAAGCCAATGCAAATGGTGCAAAGCCCTCCCCCACATGTTGCAGAAAACTATTTCAGAAAATGCTTTTGGCAGGCGTGAAGCCCAACCAGCACCGGTCATCCTCCAGATTTCATGGCTCACTCTGCTGAGCTCACTCTGTTTGAGATTTCGTGGAGATTAAACAATCCTTCCTCCATGTATGAGCTGAAAAGGGCATTTATAAAACTAATACAACAAATGCCATTAGTAATCCATCTCCTCCCTCTCTTTCGTACCTGTTAAAAGGGGCTCAGAAATTAAAAAAAAAAAATGCAAAATAGCAGCTGCAGATCCAAATTCTCCCCCATGCTGTGAGCTGGAAGGTGAATTTCAACGTGGTAAAGGTAGATAGAAATCAGTCATAAACAAGTTGCAATTAGCAGGTCTTATGCTCACATTCTCCCTGTCGTGCTAATGAAAAGGTTTTATTAACTTTCAAGTAAATGAAATCGCCAGGTTGTGCGTGAATAGTGGAGGAGACATTGCAAAAACTTTCTTAAGGCAAATGCACTTGGCAGATGTAAAACCAAGTGCCGTGACCTCTGCCAGTATCCTCTCCAACGTAGTGGTGAAGGGAGTTTTAAAATTTCAATCAAATACATTGGCCGCCATTAAAACTTAGGGGAAAAGCTCAAAAATTGCAGTTCCAGGCTAAAATGTATTATCCCACATTGGTGGTGAGAGTGAAATATTTGATATTTTTAACTAAGGCTTCACACATTCATAGTGTCAAAGTCTCAAGGGATTTTGACACAAGGTGCCGGTTGGGCGACCAGGCAGACCCCACCCACGTAGGCACAATTCTCGAGGTGAGTTTTGTAGAGAAATGATGACTTAACCGGTGAGTAGGTTGCAGAAGATCTGACAGTGTACATGATTTTGTGAAGGGAAGATGTGCGAGAGTTAAGCATCATGAAATGGTGAAAGATTAATGAGTGAGAAGATTCGAAGGAGACCAATGGTGCGCGCGATTTCGCAGAGTGAAGATGCACGCCGGATAAGCTTTGTGAAAGCATGTGCGGAAAAGTGAAGGTTAGGCGAAGGTTAAAGATCGCGTAGGTTCGTAGCAGATCAACAACCAACGTGATTTCACAAGGCAAAGACACATGCCTGTTACCCTTCGTGAAATGGTGAAAGGTGACGTGGCAGGTCCAGGTGGAGGTCCAACTCACAGGTCCCGCTGATGTTGCGACAAGCAAGCAATCCAGTGGCAGTGACGAGGTGGACAAGTGGTGGATTGATGAGGTGTCATCCGAGGTGGCACCCAGTGGAGCCATTAGCGAATCTCAGGCTACCACATGGCAGGGCATCAAGCCAAAAGAAAGGTGAAAAATCAAAGTTAATGATATAGTGCAGACTATAGGAAAAAATTGAAAAATTTAAATGACAGAGGCACATGAGTGATTAATTTGCTCAGAGGCTAATTTTTACCCGAGATATCAAGTATTATATATCACCGAAAAGCTCTCAAAATAAGGAATGCAATTATGGAATTAGTTTTAACAAATATGAGATATTTCAAGAGAAGTTTCAACGGGAAAGAGAGGAAAATATTCAGTTGGAGAAAGGGGACACTTGGCAGTGTGTTATGTAGATTTGATCTTTTTTTCCCTCCTCTTCTTATTCCCATTTTATTCTCAATTGTAAGGGTTCCCAGTTTTTTTTGGAATTTTTCTCCATGGGAGAAATCCAAAATTGCAGGTTCCAGTTTTATGCATTTTGATTTTCTTGGTTGTAATGGTTGATGTTCCTATTCTGTTGTCATGGAGTAGATATATTTTGCAGGTTGTATCTTAGTTTCAGGTCACATATATGTAAGGCATATATGTAGTGTAGTAGATTGTCTTTAGACATTTCTTCAAATTCAATAAATTTAGTCTTCAAGGAAGTTTGGGTTTATCTTCTCAAAGTGAGAGTGTAATTCCTGTTCTTAGGCATCCTTTACAGAAGGGATTTAAATTCTATGAGCAGAAATTGGGGATTTGGGTTAATGTTTGGATTATATATGATCCTTTGATGAATTTAGAATGTGTTTAAGTTAGACATTAATACAGGGAAATCTTTTCAATAAATTTGATATGCAACTTGGATTCCATCTGTAGTTATTTGTATTGACTCTATGCCCAGGATGAGGCACTAATTTGTTACAACTAGAGGTCATTTGCATCATTTTAAAAATCAAATCGGAATTTAATATCTTTTCTTTCTATTTTGTGGTAATGTCCCACCTATCTCAAGCTCCAATGTAGTTGAGAGTCAAAGTGAATGTAGCTAGTTTGCAGTACTTTCCTTATTGTTGAGCTATGTTTGAGATTTCTGCTTTAATGGTGATGTTGTGTGTGAGTTTAGACTGTATTTGAAGTGCATCATAGGTAAACCCGCCTAGGCCTTGCAGAGCCTGAAGAGAAGAAGGATTAAATATCCTTGTTAAGTTGGTCTAGTTAGTCCTTTGAAATCATAATTGAGGTTGGCTACCTTTCAAAATTTGGTTGTAGATTATACTGGTTGTTGATTTTGTTGTTCAGCATAAAAAAGAGCCAACACTTCCCATGACATCGAGTGCTCGTATCTACTTCTCGAGTGTGGGATTTATTATTTTGGAAGCAATCTTCATTAATTATGCAAGACATAACTTAGTGATTATCTCACTATATTCAGTTTTCCCACATTATTGTAGGTCTAATTGTTAACATGTGTGAAGACATATTGGTAGATTATACTTTCTTCATATACAATTATAAGCCATAATCTAAGTATGTTTATATTCTTATAAAGAATGTTTATTCCCTTGTATGTGAAACATGATTTTTAAGATATTGTATATATCCACCACCTTTACACCTTATTGCAATTACATTAGATTAAGAAATTCCAACACTTACTATCAAACTTCCCTTCTTCCGTTGTTGTCTGCCACAAGGTAAATTATTTCTTATATTTCTGTCATCTTTTAATCTTGTGAACTGTCTTTTATGTAGTCATTATAAGGTAGAATTACTTATTGTATGCTTATACTTGCCTTTTCATATAATACTATTTAAAAAAAAAATATAGGTATATAAATAAGTATATATAGAAACACAGATGATCCTCATGAAAAGTGTGATGAAGATAGCCCCTCCATACCAAATGCATCGCCTGATACATTTGACTCTTCCAAGTGAAAGGTAATTTCTATTGCTTTTCTATGTTTCTATTTGCTTTAAGATAAACTATCAAATTAATTAGTAATCTTTCCATGAAATATTCTCTTGCATTCAACTTTTTCCTTGATTTTCTTACTATATTTAGCTTCCCCATTCTATTGCAGATCTGATTCTTAACAAGTATGAAGACACATTGATAGATTAGGTTTACTTTGTAGAAAATTATGCATCATATCCCTGTAATGGTGGAAAATTAGGGTTAGGGTTAAATTAAGATAATTAAATCACTAAATGACCTATTTAACCAATTACATTAAGGAGGAGAGGAACCTAATAGATCTAGCCTTGAAGGACCAAGATTTTGGTCAAATTCCCGGTTCCTTGGATATTGCTTTCTCCTCCTTGAATTGAATTGAATTGAATTGTTGAAGCTTAGGACAAGATAGTGAACTATTGAAGCAATGTAACAGAAATAGTAAGCTATAGATGTCATATGGAGCCACCAACTTTAATATGAGCAAAATAATACATTTTGGATTTCTTCCCAGAAGTTCAGGCTGGTTTTTTGGGACCAGGTAGTATCAATTCTCCATGGTCCTTTGAATTTCTCATTGTTAAAAGTCGAACCTGTTCATCTATGTGAATCATGTTGATCCTCTTGATTATAACATTGTACTTAATCCCGCACACAATGAAAAGGGATTATATGTTGGGAATAGGGGTTTGCCTTAGGTCAAACCACAGTTTTGGAATTAGCCATAAAATTGAATTGAAAATGTAAATGAAAGACTATAATAGAATACTTTCATTTTGAGGGAAAGGCTAAAAATGATAGAAACACTAATAATATACCTCAATGAAGTTTTGTTTGTCTCCACAAGGGAATCTAGGGTTTCATGTAGGTTGTCTTCATAAGACATAGAATATGAATGCCATCTGCAATGATTGAATCTTGACTTCACTTCTGCTCCAATGCTTGATAGAAGACTGACCGCTTACTCACTTGAATTCACTAGAGTGTAATTGAGATCTTGAATGAAGTTCGTTCGGTTTAAAATGAGAGGGTTAGATCTCCTTTTATACTTCCTTTTCGAAAATCCAATTTAATATCCACAATAGGCCGACACGAGGCTAGATTTCCCACTCATCAAAGGTCACCATTAGAGGGGGCCAATTTGGGCCAATTCAAGAGGCCCAGGGCATGTACGCATTGGTCCTAATTTAGAGCTAGGGCATGGTACATCCTGGTCCTAATTTGGGATGAGGGTGTGGTATGTCTTGGTCTTACAAATTAGGACTTTCAAACTGAGGGCTAAGCTAGAGAATTAATGAAAATGTGAGGTAAATGAGTGGTGTGAGAAGAATTAGTATTGCAATTAGGCCTTGGAGGGTATAATTCCAAAGCAAGGCCTAAGTGAGGACAAAATTGTAGGTGATTACAATTTAGGACACTACATTTAGCATCCACTTTAGTGGGAGTATGAGACTAAGCATACTCATGACAAAGTACAAAGGTCTGCATTGAAAAATTCCATCAAAATATCAAAGAGACAAGATGCACCAAGCCCCTAGGGATTTTAGGATCTTACTACTCCATTATCAAGATAAAAGGGACATCATAAGAAAGAGGAGAGAGAGAGAACATGATTGCTAGCCTAGTAAATTTGCTTACTATGAGTCATAAAAAAGAAAAATACCAAATTACAAAGCAAAAGGGTCAACTTGCAAAGTAACTTGAGTATCAAAAGATGTCATGGTGTATTCATAAAGTGTAACATTGAGTGGAGTGTATGCCCCCATGTTAAAGAGATTGCATATGCCTTAGTGGGAGAAATTTCTTTAAGGTGGCATGCATCCGAAAGACAAGCACATTAGCACAATGAGATGTGTAGACGTATAAAAATGACCATATTCCTAAATGAATATTTAATGTTCATTTCATTCTCATTTCTCTATTTAGTTAAATATAATTTAATTAAATCACCCACATTCTTCTATTTAATTAAATAAATTATTCAATTTATTTATTTAAATTCACTTTAGCCCTTTATATCATTTAATTGAATAAATCATTTTATTTAATTAAATCCCTTCTCTCTACTTTTAATTAAATTCACATTTAATTAAATAGTTCACCCCAATTAAATAAATCTAATTTATTTAAATCCCCAACTTGCAACCAAATTGAAATAAAGCAATTTATTTTAATTAAATCCTATTATTCCTCACCCACTTGCATTTTCCTACATCTCCCACTTGCCTCCTAACCCTCTTCCTAAATTCTTCTAGAATACCTCTAATCCTAATCAATTAACCTAAACCCATCAATTATCCCCTTTCCCTAAATTTGAGGAGGTCACTTCTCAAATTTGGAGTAAAGTCTTCCAAAGGCATTAAAGCCTTTATGCCTTCAACAAGCTAACTTGTTGAAAACCCCCAAATTTGGAAGGACTCTTACAAATTTGTCCCCAAAGTCTTCAAACCATTAATGGTTAACTAACCCTTAGTGGCATGGTTAGAGACTTTTTGCCTAACTCAACCCTCATCTAACCCAGGGGTCTCATCAAGCATTCATTGCTTTGACCATGGTTATCCCTTTAACCTTTACACAAGAGTTTATCCTTTGGGTAAAAGCTTTATCCAATGGATAACCTTAACCTAACCTTAACCTTTACCCTCTAAGGTAACCATGAGGTCTTCTCAAGTATTTAATGCTTCTTACCTCTCCTCTCAAGCAGTCTTATATTGACAATTGTCACCATTTCATTGGTGAGAATTGCAAACATGGATTGATAACTTTCAATCCTGACCCTTGATTAGATTATCCAATCTTGACCATCCATTGCCCTATTTTCCCTATAAATAGAGCTCTCATTCCTCCATTTCTAGAATCCAAGTCTTTAGCATCATATTTATACTTAATTTTAACACGCATTTAGCCTCTCTTTACAATAAAAATTAATCTAATAAGCATTTTAGAGTATTTCTATTATCATTAGCTTAAATCATATAACTAGTATATCATGTAAGGATAGTATATTTACTAACCTTGTCATCTTATCATCTAGTTTAGTTCATTTACTAAGAATCATGCATAAATAGGATGCATTCATTAAATTTGATCAAAATCATCCCTCGTTCTTACATTCATCATCCCTAAGTCACTTTGCTCAGTGATATGAGAGCAAAGGCATTGGCTTGAGGGACCTTGTGAGATAGAGAATCATGGAACACTCCTTGGGAAGTTGAGCCATTCCTCAGGGCTCCATAACTTTCACCAAGAGTCTCATGGGTGTGTGGGCAAGTCCTTGAAATATTTCCACATTTTGGATTTCATCGAACCGCTTTTCCCACATACAAGATGCCCCCAAGAAAGGACAAATCAAAGGATAATGATCAAAAAATATTTGTGAAAAAGGCACATAAGGGATCCACTAACTCTGGGGTCAGTATGCTCTTATGATAAATAATGTATATCATGAATATTTATATTGAATTGACCTCATCCTTCAAAGGTAGTGGAACCACAAGCACAATGGAAGAAGGGAACATGTGTATTTTGAGTCAACATGGAGGAGACCTGTTATGCCCTGCATACCTAACCCCATTAGTTTTCTTGTTTTGAAAATATGGGTCCCTCTTTTTGCTTTCTGTGGCTTTGGTTTTTTTAGTTTTGCTTGGATACCTCAAAACCCTGGAACCCCGGAGTCCCGAGGAGTCCTTTGTTTTTTTTTTAGTCATACCTCAGAACCTCGAATTCTCGAAGTAGGTGTTTGTTTGTGCACAACCCCGGATCCCCGGAGTCCCAAAGTCGTGTCTTGTGCTTTTTCATTGAAGCCTCAGAACTTCGGAGTCTCAAAATTATGATTTCTTCATGTTTTATTGTTAATAACCTCAGAACCTTGGATCCCTGGAGTCCCGAAGTTGTTGTGTCTTGACAACCCCGGATCCCTGGAGTCCCGAAGTTGTTGTGTCTTGACAACCCCGGAACCCCGGAGTCTCGAGGTTGTTTTGTCCCTTTTACCCTGGAACCCTGGGGTCCCGAGGTCTTTTGCTTGTTTTGAAATTCATCCCGGAACCCCGAAATCCTGGAGTCCCGAGGTGAATTTTGTTGTCTTTTTGTTTGTCACCTCAGAACTCCAGAATACTGGACTCCCGAGGTCTTGTTTAAAGTGATCGTATGGACAAATTTTCGGGGGTATAAATAGGAGGAATGAACTTTTCTAGGATCATTTGTGCACTCAAGTTTTTCAGAGTTTCTCGTTGTGACCTCTCGACTTCACGCCCCCGTGTTGTCGAGATTTCGTGTGTTTTTCCCACCACGTTGGTAGATTTTTCTCCCTCCTTGTGTTTCCGTGTTTAGATATTTTTGTTTCTTTTTAGTTTTTAGTTTAGATTTTCCTTTTAGGTTTTCCTCATTTTGCGTGTTTTTCCTGCGTGCCCTAGTTTTCCTTTACCCCATAACCTTGGAGTTCCAGATCATCTTCTAATTTTCAAAGTGAACTGCCCCAGAGTCCCAAGGTCCTTTCTTATTGGGCCACTTCTTTAACCCCGGAACCCTGGATCCCCAGAGTTCCGAAACATCTTCTTGATGCCCTGTTGATCTACCCCGGGACCCCAAGATCCTAAAGTTAACCTTTCCTATTTACCACAGAACCCTGAAACCCTAGAGTTTTAGATTCCATTCATTTTATCTACCTTGGAACCCTAGAGTTTTAGAATTTTTTTTCAAGCTCATACTAACCCCAGAACGCTGAAGTTCTGAGGTCAGTTGTCTTATAAGGAAGTTGTCCACCCCGAAACCTTGGAGTCCTGAGGTGGATGATGTTATTGATATTTTTATCTATGCAATGGTTTAATTATTGATTATTTCTTGCAGATCAGAGCATTTAGATGAAACCAACTTCTAGCAAGAGAGGCAAGCGGTTAGACAAACTTCATGTAACCATGAAATATCATATTAAGGATAGGTTTATGTTTCAAAGTTGGATGACCAAATTAAATGGGTGACAAATACAGAGGTAGGGCACATCAAGTTGGAGGATATTAAGACACAATTGGACCAACCAAGGCCATAGGCCCCTCTAAGGAGAATTAAGAGATCAATCCTGGAGGAGGCAACCATTTTCCTGCAATCAGTCCAAGCTCCTGAATTCATCATGATTATTGCATAGTTCTACAATGCAGATACAAGAAAGTGCAAAGATGGTCAGGGTAGAATGATAATTGATTTGCCAGTAGATATGCTAGGATTTGTGTTTGGCATCCCTGCGAGGGATGAAGTACTCCTAACTACTGAAGAAGAATCCATCAGAGTATGGAATAGAAATATTGCTCCAAATAAGAGACATATGAATGAGAACTAGATGGAGGAGGAGAGAAAGACAGGGCTAAAAGCCATAGATGTGTTAAGGGCAAACTTTAAGGAGCCACAACAAGATTTAATCATCATGTTGAGCAAGACCTTCAGCAAGCCAGATTGCCGACACTTCCATCCCTAGATGTTTCATTTCATGACAAATATCCTTATAGGGAAGCAATACTTTAACTGGGCTCAAATTCTCTCTGATAACATCCATAAGCAGATGAAGGAGGTACTGTTGAACATAGAATACCACTAAGAGGGGGGTGAATTAGTGGTTCCTTAAATCTTTCCTCTTTTCGATCTAACTTTAGACAATCAACTATTTACTTAACTACTAAACAGTTATACCGATAATGCAAGAGAAAAAAAAAACCAATGAGATCATTCACACACAAGAAACTCACAACACCAGATTTATGAGGAAAACCCAATATGGGAAAAACCTCGGTGAGAAGAGCTGCTGGAGACTACTGCTCCAATCTAGCCTCAAAGGTAAAACACAGGCTTACAAATATTTTGGGCACCAACCCAAGGAGCACCAAACCCTACACTTTTAGGGAGCCAACCCAAGGAGCACCAACCCCTGCTCCAAGCTTCAACTTGGCAATGTATATTGAAATACTATTTGAATACAATTAAGGCTTCTTGTTACAAATGAATTTTGCAACTCTTGAATCAAATAACTCTTTTTTATCTTTCTCTCCCTTTCACACATAGTCTCTCAACACACAGAATCACACTAGGATGCTGCCTACTCTGCCACACCTTATCAGTTAGGTTCAATTGCCAGACTATGATACTGCCAGTAGAATTCTTTCACCGGTTTGCTCACTCACTCACATTGCAACTTGCTCAGAACACCTTCTAAAGTTTTCTCATTGCTTGCTCTCCCTTCTCTTCTCTACTTAATCTTCACAATCACAACATCCTATTTTGTTCAGAGCTCTCATTACTTATACCTATTTTCCTGCCAGAATGCAATTCAAAAACCTGAGCGGTTAGGGTTTTCTCTTTTGACACAATCTTCATGAAATCCAATCCCACCTTTCTTGGATCAATCACTTGTCCTTGAAGATTGCACCTGCACACGGTTTTCATTATCCAATGAATGTTTTTATCGGAGTGGCAATCACGTATCAGATCTTCTATCATGAAGTCAGATGACACATAAAGTGTTCCAAAAGTTTCCTTTATGAGAACGTCCTAAATCAAATTTCCTTTGCCTTGATTCAGGTGCCAACTGATCTCTGATCTTCCTTTGTCATTTCTTCTTCCTCAAGCTGCAATCCCGTGATTTGTGGTTCCTTCATTAATGGTAATTATCTATTTCATCAACCCTGTTGATGAAGCTTCACCAATCACAACACACTTGCCACCTCAGCTCCACATGACATCACATGATCAAGACATGGCCTACCAACCCGCAGTCGGTCTGACAAACACATATCAGTAAAACCCTTTGCTAGTAGAGTGTTCTTCTTCTATTAATCGGTAGAGCATCCAATACTAGTTGCACATCTTCACCTCCGGTGGTGTGAGACAAATTTTAACATTCTGCCTCTTCATCATAAAGAATCAACCATCCTTCAGACATGTTTGTGCTTTTATCCTTTATGCTCAATCTCCATCATGCCAGTTGACATCAATGACAACTTAGTGCCAAAATGCTAACAATATCCCCCTTTGGCATTGATGTCAACTTCTCACAATCCACTCCATACCAGTACATTTCTCCCCCTTTGACACAATGACAAAGGGTACTTGCACACTCCCCCTTTGACCCATACCAAGCTCCCCCTTTGACCACTATCAGTTCCCCCTAAGCCATATAAGGCCTTCCTAAGCATATGACACAACTCCCAACTTGTGTCTGAGATACTCAAAAGTACTGACCGGTAATGGTTTGGTGAAAATGTCTGCTATTTGTTCACCAGTAGGAACATAATCCATTCTTACCTCCTGTACTTCAACCTTCTCTCTGAGGAAGTGATATTTGATTACAATGTGTTTTGTTCTGGAATGCATGACTGGATTCTTTGCTATGTTGATTGCACTCAAATTGTCACACCAGATGAGGATAGGCTCAGTGATGTCCACTTGTATATCTTTGAGAGTCTGCTTCATCCAAAGCACCTGGGAGCAGCATGTAGCAACAACAATGTATTTAGCTTTAGCAGTAGAGAGGGAGATTGAGTCCTGCTTCTTGCTATGCCAAGAGACCAACCAGTCACCTAGAAAGAATGCACCACTACTTGTGATCTTTCTATCATCAATGCATCCTACCCAATCGGTATCAGTGAATGCTTCCAAGATAAAATATCCCTATTTAGGATACCACAAACCATAGCTAAGCGTTCCCTGTAGGTACCTAAAAATTCTGTTAACAACATTCATGTGCGACTGCTTTGGTGCAGCTTGAAATTTGGCCACCATGCATACTGTCTGAACTATATCCGGTCTTGAAGTAATTAGATACAGTAGATTGCCTATCATGGATCTGTACAGAGTCTGATCCACCATCGATGATTCATCATTCTTACTCAGTTTGCTGCCGATCACCATGGGAGTACTTACTGATTTGCAATCTTTCAGTTGGAATTTCTTCAACATCTCCTTTGCATACTTGACTTGTGAGATAAAGATTCCTTTATCTTTTTGTAATATCTACAAGCCAAGGAAGTAAGTTAATTCACCAAGCATTGACATCTCAAATTTTGATTGCATCTGATCAGCAAACTCTTTGCAAAGAGTATCCTTGTTTCCTCCAAAGATGATGTCATCTACATACATAACCACAATAATCATGTGATTCCCATCTTTCCTTATGTACAAATTGCTGTCCACACTTCCCTTTTTGAATCCTTGCTCCTTCAGATACTGATCCAATCTTAAGTACCATGCTGTAGGAGCTTGCTTCAAACCATACAAAGCTTTCTTTAACCAACACACAAATGTCTCATCATCATGCAACAGAAATCCTTCCGGTTGCTCCATGTATACTTCTTCTTCCAAATTTCCATTTAGAAAAGCAGATTTTACATCCATTTGGTAAGCTTTATAGCCCTTGTAGGTAGAGTAAGCTAGAAACATCCTAATTGCTTCTAATCTAGCCACTAGTGCAAATGTTTCTTCAAAGTCAATCCCCTCTACTTGAGAGTATCCTTTGCACACTAGTCTAGCTTTATGCCTTAGAATCTTACCTTCTTCATTCGTTTTGTTCCAGTAGACCCACTTTGTGCCAATGATATTCTTGTCTTCCGGTCTAGGGACTAATTCCCAAGTCTTGTTCTTCTCAATTTGGTGTAGTTCTTCTTCCATGACATCCATCCATTCTTGTCTCTTGCTAGCCTCATTGAAAGTTTTGGGTTCAAATTCAGTCATGAGGCATAGGTTGACTTGTTCATCATTCCGGGAAAGTCTTCTTCTAGTCTGCACACCATCACTCTTATTTCCCAAGATTTATTCTTTTGGGTGATTCAGTTGTACATACTGGTTGGGAACCTTCTAGGATGCTACCTGTGGTTCAATTTCTATCTGAGCTTCATAATATTCATCACCAGAGTCATCTGTTGGCATATGGACACTCCAATGAGACATTGTGTGTGATTGAAGGTTTTGTCATTGATGGCAACCTTGCAATCCTATGGCACCGACAAGACATTATACTGGCAAAGCATTACACAGGCAACCTTGCAATCCTATGGCACCGGCAAGACATTATACCGGCAAAGCTTTACTCAAACAAAACAGTGCTCTAGCATCAACAAAATCAATCTACACCGGCACCGACATAGAAGATGTACACCGACACAGAAGGAAATATGTATACCGACACAGAGGCAGACATGATTTTTGATATGTAATATTTTGTTTATCATTGTAAGCCGACTTGGAAAATTGTAAAATGACTCTTGTATATAAAAGATATCATTGTAGGCATTTGTAAGACATGGAGAGAATGTAATAAATAAATTATAAGGTAGACCTAATGTGCGAATTGTAGGTCAAGGGTATATGTAAAGAATAGAGAAAGAACCGGTACTGAATCTGGCATTGAAGATGCTATTGTAGAGCAGTACAAAATATTGGATTTGTGTAAATCCTCATTGTAAGTCAGTGTGACTTCTTATTGAGCAATGAGCTCTAGGCAGTTGGCCTTCCTGCATGTGCAGGCCCCTATTGTAAGTAATATTCTCTTATTGGCCAGTAAGTGAATATTGTGGGTCACAAATCCCACCGAGGTTTTTCCCACACCGGGTTTCCTCGTTAAACATCTTGTGTTATGGTGCTCTTTTCATGTGGATGTTTTTGATTATGTTATTTGCATTAATTCTTGCATACTAGTATACTGTTACTTTATATTTTGCATATTCAATTTTAGGAAAATTTCATAACCGGTCAGATACTGATTCACCCCCCCCTCTCAGTATCTATGGGAACCCTAATATCATCATACTGGTTAACCCATGGTTGAGATCCTCTGTGCATATCTTTATCAACTCTTACATGCACACTTTCAACAACTCTTCTTAGTCTTTTATTGTAGCATTTGTAGGCTTTTCTGTTAGATGAGTAACCAAGGAAGATCCCTTCATCACTCCTAGAGTCAAAACTTCCCAAACCATCCATATCTTTCTTAATGAAGCACTTGCTTCCAAATACTTTGAAATATTTGACTGATGGTTTTTGGTCATACCATAACTCATAAGGTGTCATTTTGCTGTTTGTTCTTAATTGAACCTAGTTCAAAGTATATGCAGCAGTATGCACAACTTCTTTCCAATAAGTATCTGAGAGACTAGCCTCATTCAACATGGTTTTGGCCATCTCCTTGACCGTCCTGTTCTTCTTTTCTACCACACCATTTTGCCGGGGTGTTCTAGGAGCAGAGTATTGCCTTCTAATTCCATGTTTTTTACAATAATCTTCAAATTCATTTGATGTGAACTCTCCACCCTTGTTTGATCTTAGGCATTTTAATTTGTACCCACTTTCCTTTTCCACCATCTTCTGAAAGATCTTAAATCTTTCAAATGCTTGTGATTTATCTTGGAGAAAGGTGACCCATGTCATCCTTAAGTAGTCATCAATGAAGAGCATAAAGTATCTTTCACTAGTAAGTGCTCTTGTTCTAGTTGGCCCACATAGATCTGTATGCACAATTTCAAGTGGCTTTGAGGTGTTGTGCTCCTTTGTCCTGAAACTCACTTTTGTTTGCTTACCTTTTACACATTCATCACAAAATGTGTTTATCGGTCTGATGATGAGTGGAATATTCCTCACACACCCCTTTTTGCTTACTGCAACTAAGTTATCAAAATTTATGTGGTCTAATCTTCTGTGCCACAACCAACTTTCATCTACTTGTCCTAACATACATTGGGACTCATAGCATTCCTTCAGATTATAAACATTTCCATCAGTTCTCTTTCCTTCTTCCACAACTTTACCGGTACTGTCTTTCTTTATCTGGCAACCAGTTGAGTCAAAGTTGAATTTGTAATCTTCATCACACCTCTTACTCACACTTAGTAGATTTTGTTTGAGGCCTTCCACATAATATACATCATGTGCCTTCAGTTTTCCATCAATTCTTTGTGTTCCTTTTCCCTTTATTTTGATGGAGGAGTTGTCTCTAAACCTTATTGATCCACCATTCCAGTCTTCAAGTTTGATGAATTTGTTTTTGTCACCAGTCATATGGTTTGAACAACCACTATCTACCACCCATATATTTTTCCTTTCAACATGCAAGGCTGTCTGTACTAAGAGACTTGATTCTGCCCGTTCCTTTTCTTTCTCAACCCAGACTAGTTTGATTTCCTTCTTCTTGTCTTCTACTATATTGAGCTCAGGTTCAGTTGCCGTCTCTTGATCTAGATTTGCCTTCATTTGCTTGATCTTCTTGTTTTTGCATAACTTCGCTATGTGTCCAAATTCTTGATAGTTATAGCATTTTACATTTTTATTAAAGGGAACGTCGTTAACATTATTGTAAGGTGCAGGTTTATTCTTCCTACAATCAAAACTCTTATGATCATATCCATTGCATCAATAGCAGACAACATTCATATCCTGGAGTGCATTAAATGAATTTCTACTTTCAAAATTCATAGAAGGCTTATTGTTTAACCTACAATCAGCTATGCTGTGCCCAAATTTATTACACTGGTAATAATAACCATGAAAGTCTGATACATACCGGCTGGGCTGTCTTGGTCTTGAATGGAACTACCTCATTGGGGGTCTTCCATTCATGTTGTTGAATCTGGTGAACCCTTCTCGATCAATTCTGGTATTCCTCCTTGGGTTTGCATATTTATGCATGAAATGTGGTCTCCGGTTCATTTCTACATACCAGTTTGGATGTCAATTTCCAACAGCATCTGCATATGTCTTTTTGCCGGTATCCTTTCCTACAATGAATGTCTTCTTTTCTTCACCTTCAATTGAAGAAGTGAACATTATCTCTTTGTCGGATCTATCTTTGTGGGTTGAACCTTGACCAAATTCAAAGCCTAAGCCACTGGTGTCTTTGGATTGCTTTTGTTTGCTCAACATCTTATCAAAAGCCTAAGTGCTACCTTCATACTTACTTCTTATTTTTATTTCTTCCTTGCTTTCTTCAAGCTCCTTTCTGAGCTTTATTATTTCTGCTTCTAGATCTTGATGCTCCTTTTCTTTCTTTGTCAGATCAAGGGCTGTAGCTTCACCGATCCTCTTAGTTTCTTCCAGCTGCAACTTCAAGTCAGATATGATTTGTTTGAACTCTTCCAGAGTCTGCTTCAAGAGATCTTGTTCATCTACTGCACCAAGATTAACCCTCTTGAGTTCTCTTCTTATTTTACTCAATTCTTCAAGTGCATTGATAAGTTCACTCTCCAAATCCACTTTAGCCTCAATATCCTCTTCTTCCTCATCTTCATCAGTAGGTCTATCAAGTGCCATGAAAAGATTTACTTTTTTGTCGTTCTCATGGTCATCATCTTCTGATGCATCTTCATCATCTGTTGTGTTATCCTTAATGGTATATAGGTTGTTTTGGTTCCGGTAGCCTCTTCTTCCCTGGCGGTAGTCATTCCTTTCTCTGTCTTTGCCGATAGATCTTCTATATTCTCTTGACTCATCTCCATCGGTTTCTTTGTGAGGATAACTTGCATCGAAGTGTCCTACCTTCTCACAATTGAAGCATTTAAGTGGTAGCTTTCCTTTGTATTGGCCGGATCCTCTTTTGAGCTTCCCAACAAATTTTGCTACTTCTTCATCAGAATCTTCACTGGATTCTTGTTGAGTGACAACTTCTTTGCCCTTTTTGGTGATGTTGAATGCTACTTCTTTCCTTGAGGAAGTATCACCAGTTGTTCTCATCTCATAGGCTATTAGAGAGCCAAATAACTCATCCATTGTAAAAGTCTTCAAATCCTTGGCTTCTTCAATGCTTGACACCTTAGTATCATATTTGGGAGTGAGAGATCTAAGTATCTTTTTGACAAGAATCTCATTTGCAATCTCTTCTCTGAGTCCTCTAATGGTATTCACAGTTTCATCAAATCTGTGAAGATAGTCTGCAATCTTTTCATCATCTTTCATTTTGATGCTTTCAAGTTGACCCCTTAGAGTTTGCAGCTTGACTTCTTTGACTTTTGCATCTCCCTCAAACAATCTCTGCAATTTGTCCCATGTCTCCTTTGCTGAAATACAGTGCATGACTTTGACAAATTCATTATCGGACAGTCCACTCAAGGTAGCAAGTTTTGCCTTTGCATTATTCTCATACTCCGTTTTTGCATCTGGATCAGTGGGAGGAGTATTAGGAATGACATACCCATTCTTGACCGACATCCACACATCAAAACCAAGGGATGAAATATAGGTCTCCATTCTTTTGTTCCAGAAGGCATAGTTGGACCCATCAAACATGGGGGCTTTTGAGGAAGCAGACTCACTTCTTGCCATTGTGCTCAAAGTCCAGAATCTACCCAAGGTTTAAAGATAACTAGGAACCTTGCTCTGATACCAATTGTTGAACACATAATACCACTGAGAGGGGGGTGAATCAGTGGCTCCTTAAATCTTTCCTCTTTCTGATCTAACTTTAGACAATCAACTATTTACTTAGCTGCTAAACAGTTATACCAGTAATGCAAGAGGAAAAAAAAACCAATGAGATCATCCACACACAAGAAACTCACAACACCATATTTATGAGGAAAACCCAATATGGGAAAAACCTTGGTGAGAAGAGCTACTGGAGACTACTTCTCCAATCCAGCCTCATAGGTAAAACACAAACTTACAAAGATTTTGGGCACCAACCCCTGCACCAAGCGTCAACTTGGCGATGTATATTGAAATACTATTTGAATACAATTAAGGCTTCTTGTTGCAAATGAAATATGCAACTCTTGAATCAAATAACTCTCTATTATCTTTCTCTCCCTTTCACACATAGTCTCTCAACACACTGAATCACACTAGGATACTGCCTGCTCTGCCACACCTTACCGGTTAGGTTCAACTGCCAGACTATGATACTGTTGGTAGAATCATTTCACCGATTTGCTCGCTCACTCATACTACAACTTGCTCTGAACACCTTCTAAATTTTTCTCCTTGCTCGCTCTCCCTTCTCTTCTCTACTCAATCTTCACAACATCAATAACCTATTCTATTCAGAGCTCTCATTACTTATACCTGTTTTCCCGCCAGAATGCAATTCAAAAACTTGATCGGTTAGGGTTTTCTCTTTTGACACAATCTTCATGAGATCTAATCCCACCTTTCTTGGATCAATCACTTGTCCTTGAAGATTGCACCTGCACACAGTTTTCATTATCCAATGCATTTTTTTCTCAGAGTGCCAATCACATATTAGATCTTCTGTCATGAAGTTAGATGACACATAAAGTGTTCCATAAGTTTCCTTTATGAGAACATCCTGAATCAAATTTCCTTTGCCTTGATTCAAGTGCCAACTGCTCCTTGATCTTCCTCTGTCATTTATTCTTCCTCAAGCTGCAATTAGTCAGATGCAATCCTATGATTTGTGGTTCCTTCATTAATGGTGATTATCCATTTCATCAACCTTGTCGATGAAGCTTCACCGACCACAACACACTTGCCACCTCAGCTCCACATGGAATCACACCGATCAAGACATGACCTACCAACACGTTGTCAGTTCGACAAACACATATCGGTAAAACCCTTTGCCAGTAGAGTGTTCTTCTTCTGTTAACCGGTAGAAAATCCAGTACTGGTTGCACATCTTCACCTCCGGTGGTGTGAGACAACTTTTAACATTCTACCTCTTCATCATAAACAAGCAACCATCCTTCAGACCAGTTTGTACTTTTATCCTTATGCTCAATCTCCATCATGTTGGTTGACATCAATGACAACTTAGTGCCAAAATGCCAACAAGTACATCAAATGAAGAAATTCTTTTTCACTTCCTATGTTATCTGGGTGGCTGCCCGAGTAGGTAAATTCTCAGGATTACAGATAGAGGGCCAGTTGGGAGATGAGGAAGGACAGAAAAAGGTATGGGAGTATTACTCACAATTTTGTCTAAAAATTGCAAATACACACTTTAAAAGAATCGACGATGCCTTCCTCTTCCCTATTATCATCAAACTCACAGGTGATATAGGTTATAGGATAAGACCTAAAGTAATGGAGATCATGAGAGAATGGGCATGTTGGTTCATTCAGAACCAACGCTCTACATATATCAGGGTCAGTGGGTTCACAGGGAACCCTATGCTATTGCCGCAATATTGCAATGATCGCATTATTTTGTTAGAATATGTTAGGCAAATTCTCAACCTCCAATCCCTTTTTTCCTCAAAACACAAGGCGGGAATAGATTTCTCAGTTTCCATTGGTTATTTCTCTTGTTCAAAAATTTAGGTAGCAAAGACAACAGAGCTGGAGCTCCAAGATCTAAACCTTCAAGAATTTAATTATGCAAGGGAGTATTATGATCCCCATGGGAAGCTCAAACAAACCATGCCAAAAGCATATGAGGGGTACAAGCCTAGATTGGAGGACTTTTGGGCAAACCTCTAAGAAAGGTTTGAGGTTAGAGAAAAGAATTATTGTAGGCTGTCAGTACCTCAGATTAGGAATTTTGAAATAGAAACCAATCTCCCCAAAGAGATGAGATATGATGGATAACTATTAGATTCTGTATATAAAGAACAAGAAATTGACAAGAAGCCTCTCTCTCCCATAAGGTGGTTGGCACATGAAGATACCGATATAGATAGTATAACTCAAACTATTGTAAATAGAACTAGATAGTGGATCGGCTTGAGGGTTAGGCAAAGCGCTTCAAAGGAGAAGAAGAAGGAATCTACCTTAGGTGTGCCCCAATCAAGGGGTTATAAGGAGTATGCTTGTAAAACGAGGTCTAGTTCCCGAAACAACACGTCCACTGACCCAGATGAAGCTATTAAGCCCGAAGAGAGTACCGAGGAATTATTGAAGAAGGTTAAGGAACAAATGAAAAAATCTAAACTTTTGAAAAAGCTGTAGACTTTGGAGTGAGAGAAGGGTTGGGTGTTGTGCCACTGGTAGAGGTATTTCTTATAAGGACAATAATTGGACAAACTCTGAGAGAAGGTACTTAGGAGGAAGAAGAACAAGGAAAAATAGATGAAAGTGCACAACCTCCTCCTCCTAATATGACAGGTGCACCCACTCAGCCTCCATCTACAACCGCAACACAGCCCCAGTTACTACTCCCCTTATGCCACCACCAATTGATACAACAATAGTGCCTCCCAGGACATAGGCATTTAGACCTACCACAGAAATCTGAGTGCCCATAATATTGAAACAGATTTTGACCAAGAGGAGGAACAACTTGTGGGACAACAACCACTTGGAGGATAGAAAGAATGAAATGAGGCTGAAGATTTGTTGAATGAAAGATTAATCTTAACTCCACAGGACCAAGAAGATCTCCTGAAAGAGATAGCTGTAGGACAAGGTATGGGAGAAATGGATAAGGATGGTAGGAAATTTGGGGAAGAGGTCAGTGATAGGTTAGGAGAGTTGCACAAGCCACAATAGTTGAACATTGATATTGCTCTCCAAACTAGTTTGGCTTGCCAAATTGCTTCACCTAAATGCCCTAAGCACACAGAGGCAGAAGAGAAAGATGAAGCAGAGGAATAGATGGACGTGCACATTGTGACCACTGACATCGTGCCTCACAAAGGTGATAAAGATAAGGATGTGCCACAATGGTTATAATTCACCTTCAAGAAAAAGAAGAGGAAAGTAGTGTTACCAAAAGGTACACTACAACAAGCAATCACTAAGGAACCAAGGAAAGTTAAGAAAGCCAAGTCTATGCATCATTTTTCAAGAATAGGTTCTGGTGAGGTGGTTGCGGATGTAGAAGTTCCTTGCAAGTAGAAGGTCAAAGCTTCCCAAAGTACCAAGTGTCTCAAGTAAAAATAGGTAAGAAGACGAAGTGGGGGGAATTAGATACCTTGGAACTAGATACTAGCATCGTCAGGGGGAAATGGAAAAGGAATACACCTCCCATGCAGAGGTCAAAGCACAATTGGAGCAGTACAAGCAACTGTTGGTAGAGATGAGCAAGCCTTTAGATACTTGTAAAAATGATAATTTACCTTCAACCTCATCACTCCCAGTGGGAGATGTAAAAACATTGCTTGAGGTAAGATAGGTGGCGACCATGACAAAATCATGGGCACAAATAAATGCATACAAAATTAGACTATTTTTGTAAAATACCACGAGGGAATATAAGGAGGCTGTGTAGTTAGGAGGATAATTAGCTTCTTGCTCTCAATAATGGGAGCGAAAGCTCAACACGTTTAGCAAGTAGTTCCAAGTATTGAATAAGGTTTTGCATTTGGGCAAATAAGTAATCATAGAGGAGGACCTCCTAGGTGGAGATAGTTGTAATAATTTGCAATCTTACACATACATTTTGGAGTTGAAGATGGAAATGCTTCAGCAGTATGTGAAGGATGTAATAGACATTCGAGTTCCCCTCCTCAAGATGGTAGAAAAGTATGAGGATTTTGTAAGACTGTTACTCAAAGTTTTTGGGCTGAGGATAACCAATGCGGGAGTTATGGGAGAAGAGCAGATACTCAGCTAGTGGGATGCATATGAGGCCCAATATTTTGGACCTCCAGCTTAGTTTACTATTACATTGATGGACAGATATACATATTTGATTACACAATATCAACAGGCTGCAGATGCAGTAGGGGAGTTAGAGAAGGAAAGAAAGAATGCAGAGGAAGTTTTGAAAAAGTACAAATTTAGAATCAAGCATGTTGCTGATCCTCTTGCCGAGGTAGTTGCATGTATCATCAACAATTATAAGTCTTATAAAAAGAAGTAGAAGATACACGTATAGTTACTAAAGATAGCATAACTTTTGAGAGGAGTTTCTGCATGACTTCCCCACTAGTACTCCGACTACATCTCCAACTCACGTTCCAGTTTTGAGCAAAATTCTACATGACTACAAAAGCCTGGTTCATACAACATGGTCTTCGTAGTGCTCACCTAACCTCCATTTCCTACTAGTTAACTGGAGTATAGAGGCATAAACTTGCAAGTTGACTGTGACTCCTAGCTTTTGAGTTCTTAATTTAGGTTAGTTTATTTCCTAGAAAGTAGGGCAGAAAACTCTATAAATTGAGGAGTTTGATTCATTTGTAAGGGTCCACAAATTGATGATTTGAGGCCCACTTAGAAATTTTAGATTATTTTTGCAGATTGTTATGAACTTGAGTTATTTGTTACACATTCTTTGAAATTAATACAAGAAGCAGCTTATAGATTGCCTGATCTATGCATATGTTCTAAGTTTGTTCTTTGTAATCTGGTAATGTCTATTGTTTGAAATCAACAATGTGTTCTGATCTTTTATTTATTGTTGTATGACTCATGCTACACACGTAAGTGGTGTATGAGAATTACTGGGATATTAAATATTATGGTGATATTCTTTCCATGAGTCTGTAAGGTTGCTGACTTTGCAGGTTTACTGGAGGTCTGTTATTGAATGCTGATTTGGATAATATTTGATGATTTTTGGATTGCAGGTTACTAATTAAGTAGTTCGTTAAGTTTTTATTGAATTGGTTTCATTGTTATTTTCTTGTTTCCCTATCTCTTGCAATTTATTTCCAAAAGAATCTTAAAATTATAAAAATACAAAAAAGAAGTTAAGTTATTAATGATTATTGGGATTTAGTTTCAACCAGCAAGCCCCTTAACAGGTACAACCGCATCAACCATTGGGCTGCCCATCACCATCGAGACCCAACTATAGAGACCTTGGAGTGATTAGTGTTAGACAATTCAGATAACTGGAAGACAACTGAGAGGGGGGGGGGGAATCAATTGTCATAGATTACATGAACATTCAACAATTAAAACTTTAATACCAGAACCCAAAACATTAATACCGGAATAGCAGTTAATCCAATTAAACATAAACAATAATCATAGAATAAAAGCCATCCACACAACACCAAGATTTGAACGTGGAAAAGTCAGTAAAGGGAAAAATCACGGTGGGAAGCCTACCCACAGTCAGATAATTCTTCTGCAGTAAGTATGTGAATTACAATAAAGAGGCCTGCACTTGCAGGAAGGCCAACAACCTAGAGCACACTTCTCATCACAAAAGGAGCCTAGCTGACTACATAGAAATCCAAACTACAATCTGAAGAAGTGTTGAACTAGAAATGATAGCATCTCCTATGCCTGAGTACAGTTCTAGTTAAGGTCAATATTAGAGGACTAAATCCTCTTACATAAACCCAATTCGATCTCCAATGATCGACCGACTCCTCTGCCTGAATGATATTACATTATTTACACATTATATTCCTTGACCATGACCTCTTATATTAACCATGATGATCTCTAATGAGATCTTACATCTATATATACAAACCCTCATCCATAAACAATCAGGTCAGCCACTAGATAATAAACTGATTACATAATTACAAACCATGTTGGCCTTAGAACAAATAATTAATATCAACACATAAGACATCCAAAAATACATCAATAGGTCCTATCCACACATTAAAGCCGATCCATAACCTAGATCAACTGGGACCAAGTATAGGTCCACACGCTTCAACAATGATCTCCAACCGCCAAGTGTCAAACATGATCACCAACAACATCCTGAAACTCCATTAGAAGCTGCACCAACACCACTTATGCAATTCATCAAAGATCTCCATCAAAAGCTCTACCGGTGAAACCCTCGCTACAACCAGAAACCAATCTTCTAAGCAATAAGGATAGCATCACCATACCAAAATCAACCGACCAAATATGAGTATAAGTATCATGAACAAGCCAATTCCATCACCAAACTATATCAGAGCCTGCCGAATCATACCGGATCCAAGTTAATTAGAAACCACTTAACCTATCGGGACTAGAAGGGTGCCTATAAAGCATCCAGATAGCTAGTGTTGACATCAATGACAAAACATCAATGCAACACATAATCAATTCACCAAATGGCAAACAATCTCCCCCTTTGGCATTGATGGCAACACTAGATGTGAAAAACATCTAAGTACCAAGAAATGCCAAACAAATCCCCCCTTGTGAAAGACAACCAACAATCACCCACATATAGCTTTGAATATCTCTCCCTTTTACTTTTCATATCTCTCCCCCTTTGACTTTTTCTTTTTCTTCCTTTATCTTTTTCACATCAATATCTCTCCCCCTTTGACATCAATGCCATAAATCTGACAGAAATATCAAAGCAAAAACATAAGCCTTTGAATCTCAAAGATGACTCCCCCCCTGAGTAGTAGCATCCCATATCAGTGCCAGAATGAATAGTATCTCAGATAATGCATGCCAGAATGATGCCAAACCACATCAATCAAGTCTCTATCGGAGGGGAAAAAACTCCCAATCTGTCTCTCAGTTACTCAAATGATTCCTTGGATAAAGGTTTAGTGAAAATATTTGCAATCTTCTCTTTAGTGTTCACATAAACCAATGTAACTTCATTTGCTTCCACCTTCTCCTTCAAAAAGTTATACTTGATAGATATGTGCTTTTTCTAAGAATGAAATACCAGATTCTTTGATATATCAATATCAACAAAGTTATTACAGTGGATAACTACCGGTGCATCACAATCCACCTTTATATCCTTCAACATTTGCTTCATCCATAAAACTTGTGTACAATTAGTAGCAGCAACAACATACTCAACTTCAGTAGTAGTTAGAGAAGTACATGACTATTTCTTTTTGATCCATGAAACCAACTTATTTCCAAGAAAGAAAGCTCCACTGAAAGTACTTTTTCAATCATCAACATCTTTATATGCACATAAAGTAAAGTTATCATCCTTAGGGTACCACAAGCCATATTATGATGTACCTTGCAAGTATCTAAAAATCCTTTTTATCGCCATCTCATGATTATCTCTAGGATCACTCTGAAATCTTGAAACAATACAAACATCATTCATAATGTCAGGCCTAGTCTGAGTCAAATAGAGTAGACCTCCAATCATAGATTTGTATCTTATAGGATTTACCAGTGTAGAAACATCTTTTCTTGTCAATTTCTCACTTGTAACCATAGGAGTACTTATCGGTTTAGAATCTCCCATACCAAATTTCTTCAAGAATTCCTTAGCATATTTAGTTTGATAGATAAAAATACCTTTGTCAGTCTGAGTAATCTGCAAACCTAAGAAAAATTTCATCTCACCAATCATAGACATCTCAAATTCTTTCTCCATATTGTTAGAAAATTCTATGCATAACCTATCTTCACCTCCAAAGATAATATCATCAAAAAATACTTCAACAATCAGTATGTCATCATCAGTGATTTTATAATATAAATAACTGTCAGCACTGCCCTTAGTAAAACCAAGCTTCAAAAGATATTTGTCCAACCTTGCATACCAAGCTCTAGGTGCCTGTTTCAATCCATATAAAGCTTTCCTTAACCTTCAAACCATATCTATATCATCTGATAGTGAAAAGCCATCAGGGTCTCAATATAAACTTCCTCATTAAGATCCCCATTCAAAAATGCACATTTAACATCCATCTGATAAACTTTGTATTTTTTATAAGCAACATAGGCAATAAATAATCTTATAGCTTCAATCGTAGCTATAGGTGCAAAAGTCTCTCCATAATCAATTACTTCCTTCTGATAATATCCTTTACAAACCAATCTAGCCTTACTCCTTATAACTTGACCATCCTCATTCAATTTATTCCTAAAAACCCATTTATTCAGTCTTCATAGCTCTAGAAGGTCCAAACCCCTCAAGCTCAAAAGCAGATAGTTTCCCAACCAAAGTATCTCTATTGACAGATGTATTAGCCATTGTTCTCAACTCATTAATAACAGTAGCCTTCATTTTGTAAGCCAGTAGTAGGACTCTCAGGACTTTATAAACAATTTCATCTTCACTCAGAGTTCCACCACAACATTGAATTCCCATAACAATCTCATTTACCCTTTCCATGAATGCATTAATCCTTTCACCTTCTTCCATCTTTAGTTTTTAATATCTCACCTGGTAACCATCAAGTTTAGCAATCTTTACTGTAGGGTCACCTTCATTAAGAGTCTCCAACTTATCCCATATAGCCTTTCCAGATGATTTGTCAGTTAATCCTATTATTTGCTGATCAGAAAGTGCACACAAGAGGGCTTCTCTTGCTCTACAATCATTCTCAAGCTTCTTGTCCAGGTTTCCCAGAGGAGGATTTCCAGATCCCAGATTATAGGGCATGACACCATTCTGTGTGATCTCCCAAATCTCATTGCCAAGACATCTCAGATGAGTCTCCATCCAAATCTTCCATACTGTGTAATTTGTTCCATTAAGCCTTAGAATATCCCTTTGAAAGATAGCTCCAGAGGAATTGGATGAAATTGAACTGTTAGTCACCATAGGATCTTCCTCAAGCGGTTAATCTTTCTACAAAGAGGACCAATGCTCTGATACCAATTGTTAGATAGGTCAGATAACCAGAAGACAACTGAGAGGGGGGGGGGTTGAATCAACTGTCATAGATTATAGGAACATTTAGTAATTAAAACTTTAATACCAGAACCCAAAGCATTAATACCAGAATAGCAGTTAATTGAATTAAACATAAACAATAATCACAGAATAAAAGCCATCCACACAATACTAAGATTTGTACGTGGAAAACTTGGTAAAGGGAAAAACCACGGTGGGAAACCTACCCACAGTCAGATAATACTTCTATAGTAAGTATGTGAATTATAATGAAGGGCCTACACTTGTAGGAAGGCCAACAACCTAGAGCACACTACTCATCACAAAAGGTGCCTCGCTGACTATATAGAAATCCAAACTACAATCCGAAGAAGTGTTGAATTGCAAAAGATCGCATCTCCTATGCCTGAGTATAGTTTCGATTAAGCTCAACATCGAAGGACTAAATCCTCTTATATAAATCCAATTCGATCTCCAATGATCAACCAACTCCTTTGCCTTGGATGATATTACATTATTCACACATTACATTCCTTGACCATGACCTCTTACATTAACCATGATGATCTACAATGAGATCTTACTATTGGCAATTGACACTCATTGGATTCATTTTGTTGTCATTGATGGAAACAAGATCATATAGAAAGCAACAAGGCTTGATGGAAGTCACAAACTGACACTAGGAGGCATATACTGGCAAATACCGACATTGGAAGCATTCAAGACTACACCGACACTGGCACCGGCACCGACATCAATACTTCAGGAAGTCAACATCAAGAAAGATTTATTTTGTAAATCATTTTGTAATTATTGTTGAGGCTGACATTGAATATCTTTTGTAAAATCAATGAAAGCCGACATAAGGCATATCATATGTAATAGGTATATAAGTCAGTCCACTAGGTCAATTTAAGACATAGATAGATGATGGTATTATGATGGTATATAGATAGACATATAGCAAAACTGTGAGATGCAAAATATATGTATGGAGACCATTTTCGTATGCGAACATTGTATCATGCAATGATCTATAGTTAGCTACGAAAGCACTCTTGGAGGAGAAGCAATACCGATAATAGTTCAAGTCTATGAACCGGTACAAAGCAGAACCAGAACTGAAACTCTGTCTGGCATAGCAGATGCATTCTTGAGTTCATTTTTAGTAATTTACTTTGGCAGAATGCTTGTATTCAGTGAGGCTCTTTAGTGATGAGCAGTATGCTCTAGGCAGTATGCCTTCCTACAAGTGCATGCCCCTATTTATGTAATATCTTTTCATATGGCCAGTGAACTAATATTGTGGGTCACAAATCCCACCATGGTTTTTCCTCATTGAGGTTTTCCACGTATAAATTTTGTGTGTTATGGTGTTCATTTATGTGGATGGTTTATTTGCTTCTTGTTATTTGCTTATTTATTTACCGGTACCTACATGCATGGTTTAGAAAGTTAAATATTGCAAATTCTGGCACAACACTGATTCACCCCCCCTCTCAGTGTTCTCAGATCCCAACAATTGGTATAAGAGCCTGGTTCCTCGAAAGAAGTTTAACAACTTGAGGAAGATCCTAAAACTAGAATATTTGAGTATGGCTATGGAAAGACAACTTGAGATGGCTCTTGAGGATTATGATGCTGAAAAGATGAAGAACTTGAAATTGCAAGAAGTGAATTCTGTAAATGAATTCATTTCTATTCTGCAAGAAAGGTTGTCATCTGCTCAAGCCAAGAGGAAAGAACTTTTGCAACAACCAGATGATGAGGAGAAAAATGCTCTTAAGGAACAATGTCAAAAACTAAGTCAAGCAAATATGCTCATGAAAAATGAAATGCAAGATCTAACCATGAGGTTATCAAAAGATATCGAGGACAAAAAGAAGAAGGAAGATAGTCTTACTTTATCTTTGAAGAACAAATTTGATGAATGTGGAAGATTGACTCATGAGAACAATCTATTGAGAACTGATTTGGCACATTCCCAAAATAATGAACAAGAACTTGAAAGGCAAATAACTACTCTAAGAGATGATTTGACTACTACAAGTGAGTATAAAGAAAATTTTAGGATCAATGCTGCACAATTAGATGACTTACTAAAAAGACAAAGACATATTGATGATTCTAGGGGACTTGGATTTGTACAAGGTGAAAGCTCTAGTACTGCTAATGAAGATTAGACAACCGGTATGTAGAACTCATCAGAATAGAGGAAACCGGTAAGGAAATCTAATGCTTATAAATTCAATGGTAGATGCTTTGTTTGCAATAAATTTGGGCACATGGCTAAACAATGTAGAAATAAGGCAAATCAAAACTACAATTCTGTTCCCGGTCAATGCACAAACTATAAGAAATATGGTCGTAAATCAGAAGACTACAAAATGAGTGTTAAATGTCATGCATGTGGAAAGTTTGGACATTTTTCTAGTCATTGTAGGTCAAGAAATAATAATAATACTGGATATGTCAAAGCAATTCAGAAGAACAATGTTACATGTTATGCATGCAACAAAATAGGTCATATTGCTAAGTATTGCAAAAGAAAGACTCAACCAGATAATAATGATAAAGACAATGAGAAAGGGAAGCAAAAGGTAGATGAAATACAACAAGATCATACCAAGGGATGGGTTAGAAAATCTGAAGAACAAATTAGAGATGGATCTATACCGGCTGTAACTAGGAAAATGGAAATGCATCAAAAGCAAATAGATATTAGCTAACCACAAAGCCAAATTGCAATGAAACAAATCCTAATTACAATCAATAAAGGCATGAAGATGAAATACTAAAACAAAATGCAAACCAAAGCATGTATCTCCTTCATTATTCCTCCGTTGTTCTTCTTTCTCCTTCAAGTTACTTTGTTTGTGGATCTCACCTACAAGTGCAAAATGCAAGTATGAAAGCAAGCATTGACAAGATGAAATGGCAACATAAGGATACTAGAAGCGTGATTGATTCTGAAAATGTGATTGATCCCTTGATTGAAGAAAAAATCATCCAATTTATAGACAAATTGGAGAGAGGACAAGATTAGCATGAAGAGATTTGAAAGGAAATTTCAAATCAAGGATGACAAATATGACAAATTATGACAAAATTGACATTTTCTATGCAAGATTGATTGATTGACAACAATTATGACAAATTATGACAAGATTAAAATGCCATTCCCATGACAAAAGGGGAGAGAGAAAACAGCCTCCATGATTGCAACAAATGGAAGCATAATCATAGGAGAGAATGAGGGAATGAAATTAGGGGGAAAAATTAGAGAAATTGAAGAAAATAGGAGAAATAGAAATTAGGAATTAAGAGAAATTAGTAAATTGGAAAAATTGAGGAAAAATATGAAATAGAAATTAGGTGAATTAATTAATAGGTTTTCATCCATTAATTAAATCATGAAAGAGACCTAGGACTAAATAAATCAATTTATTTAACCCACCAAGAAGAAGAAAAGGATTAAATGAACAAATCATAAAACCCTAGAAATAAGAGGACAAGGAATTAGGTTAAGACAACAAGAAATTAATGTAGGTTTGATCATGATTCTGATTGACAAAGGACCAATGTTGATAAATGATTGAGACTGGTTGACAAAAATCGATGACAAATTGACCAAGATTGACAAGGAGATTAAATTGATAGGTGCCAATTGACAAGGAACAATGACTAATTAATCCAAATTGATATGATTGAAAAGGACAAGGATCGATGACAAATCGATCGCAAAATGACAAGATTGGCAAGGACAAGGATCGATGACGAATCGATTGCAAAAATGATGATATTTGACAAGGACAAGGATCGATGATGAATCGATCACAAAAATGACGAGATTGACAAGGACAAGGATTGATGACAAATCGATTGCAAAATGACGAGATTGACAAGAGGACAAGGATCGATGATGATTCGATCGCAAAATGACAAGATTGACAAGTTGATAATCGGAAATGATTACTAAAAGATGATTGAAAGATTGACAAAAGGACAAAACCCTAATTCTATCATCGATTAGGATTGACGATGTCCAAAATGATGATAAATGAGCATGCACCATGATGCAACAGGATAAGATCAACCAAAATCACGACTGAAGATTACTATCGACAAGACCTAATTCGAAAGCGAGAAAAATGAAGAATGTAGAAGAAGGACTCGATGCTCGCAAATGATAAAGACCAAGTGCGCAACATAGAAGAAATGTTAATGCAATGTAAAAACCCTAAAATAAGGCAATGCGTGAATGTTAAAGTATGACTCCGCAAGCGTTGACCATTTTTAGACGTCTACATTTTGCCCCTCTTTGAGACAATGCGATTCTAAGCATTGTTTCAAAGAACAATAATGAAAATGCCCTGAACAATAATGAAAATGCCCTAGACAATAACAATGAAATATGCATGCCCCCTTGAGGAATTGGCTGGAAAAATCCAGAAAAGAGGCCAATTGATCGATAAGAATGACAGAAGATGATAGGTTCGAATGGATCGCCAAGACTGATGGAAGAAATGTTAGTAAGCAAAAATTAGACAGAGGACAATTAGAGATGAAGGAAAACTTGCTTTCACAAATGCACATAAGTAGGTGATAACCTTTATTTAATGTAGCAAAGTGGATGCAGAGCATCATGGCATTGAAGGCCAGAGCTGGAACGCAACCCCTTTTGCAAAAGACAGACACATCGCACACAAGGAATGAGTGAAGCATCCTAGGGTGCATACATCAAGGGTCGAGGTATGTGCGGCGTTCACAAAGCAAACGTACTTATCATAGACACCCAATGATATAGTTGCCCCAGTCTGTGACAAACATTCCACAAACAACAAACACAACAAAAAAAAAGAAAGGGACCATGAACCATCCCGGTCACTCTAAATCACTCAGTGACATCCTCGAGCAACATAGGAACATGATTGAAGCCAGAGATAAATCAGTAAAAAGATAAGACACACAAATTCAACCAAGTCAAACAAACATTCTGATCATCATTGTCAAAAGTGGGAAACAAGAATGATCCTGCTGTCTAGTTTCAGGGAATGCGGTACCCTATCTAAGATAGGACACAGTCTAGTTTCGAGTATACCACACCCTGTATAAGACCCATGATAATGTGACAAGGACAAATGATATTGATGTTGATTGATTGACATGACAATTTTGATCAGTTTGAATGTCTAGTTTGATTGAAAAGTTCATCTGTTAATGCGTGATTTCATTAGAGTACAATGTTTGATTGATTGTTATTGGATGTACGCTCAGCGATCTGTCTATGCACAAAGGGGACCATTTATTGACAAAATGCAAAATGCCAAAGAAATTGTTTTTGGATTTTGATGTTTTGAAATTTTTTTGTTCGTTTTTCAGGACTTTATTTGACTTTTTAGGGATTTTTTCAAGACATTATATGATTTTTAGGGATTTTTTCAGGACATTATATGATTTTTAGGGATTTTTTCAGGACATTATATGATTTTTAGGGATTTTTTCAAAACATTATATGATTTTTAGGGATTTTTTCAGGACATTATATGATTTTTAGGGATTTTTTTAGGACATTGTTGATTTTTAAGGATTTTTTCAGGACATTATATGATTTTTAGGGATTTTTTCAAGACATTATATGATTTTTAGGGATTTTTTTTAGGACATTATTGATTTTTAAGCTCCAGTAATTGATCATGACAAGGGGCGCACACCCAATGAAAATTTGAAAGATATATACAGCGACTAGGACCAAAACACATGCACAAGGACTGGAACCTGAGTATGCAAGACAATGATGTTGACCAATCACAGGCTTGGAAGGGTCAGGGCAAGGATAATCGTGATAAACTTGCGGGGGGAAAGTATAGCTAGGAGTCATGATAGATAACAAAGCAATAGTCTTTTACACATGGCGCCTGTTTGCCAGGTTTTCACTAGAGGGTGAATTATTTTTCTTTACTTACCTTTTGTTTTTTTTCAATTTTTCACTTTTTTGATTTTTTTTGTATTTTTGTATTTTTTGACTTTTTGATTTTTTTGTATTTTTTAACTTTTTTGATTTTTTTTGTATTTTTTGACTTTTTCCAGGATCATATTGAAGAATTGTTAACAGAAAAATTATGACCAGTACCTTCGAAGATGCATGCTATTTACAGGATTTGGTAGAGGTTCACCATCTGGGGTTGTAAGCTGGTATGCCCCTGAACCATATGCTGCAGTAACTATGAAAGGCCCAACCCAATTAGGCTCAAATTTTCCTTTGATGACATCAGTGGATTGTGTATTCTTCGGGTTCGCCTTTAGGACCAAATCTCCCACTTCGAAGTGTCGCCCTTTGACCTTCTTATTATAAGAGCGACGGAGACGGTTTTGATATGCTTGCAAATGTGTCAGGGCTGTCTGACGTTTCTAATCTAACATCTCAAGCTGATGCAGCCTAGAGACTCTGTGCATCTCATCATCAATCAAATGTTGCAGGGAAACACGCAAAGAGGGAATTTCCACTTCCAAAGATAAAATGGCTTCTGCACCATACACCAAGGAATAAGGTGTTGTGCCAGTAGGTGTGCAGATGGAAGTGCGATAAGCCCACAATGTTGGATTCAACTGCACATGCCAATCTCGACCAACATTATTGATAATCTTTTTCAAGATATTAATGATGGTTTTATTTGATGCTTCAGCTTGACCATTACTTTGTGGATAATAAGGACTGGAGAAACGGTGTTGGATGCGAAACTTTGTCACATAGTTCCTTGACATCTTTATTTTTGAATGGATGGCCATTATCTGTGACTATTGCAAGGGGAACCCCATATTTGCATATGATATAATTTAGTAGAAAATTTGAAATTTGAACACCAATGATATAGGTCATAGGGATAGCCTCGATCCATTTTGTGAAGTATTCCGTGGCTGTGATGATGAATTTGTGTCCATTTGCAGATATCGGGTGAATCTTACCAATAAGATCCAATCCCCATTGAGAAAAGGGCATCTGGATCTTCCACTCCTATTTTTATTGCAAATCTGACAATCATCAAAGTTAAAGATAGGTTAAGACCAATCTTTAAGGAGGTTCCCAAAATTGTGAAGAAGGAAGACTCTGCAGGAGCATTTTCTAGGGTTCCTGAAGGAGTAATGTATGTTGAAGATGTGAGGGCAAACATCCACTACACTCTTGAGGATTTGGGTACCAAAGAAATAAAAAACATGTATCAATCAGTGATATTGGGAGACATCGGTAAGATCAAACCAAAATTTAAGGCAATTGAGGATCTAGGGTTAACCGGTATTCTGTATTTACCAGAATTCAAGGATGAATTTATCAGATACATCCTAAGTAGGGTTCATAACGAATTCATTTGGTTAGACAGACCGTACATGATCACAAAGGAAGCTATACAAGTTGTCATCGGCTTACCTAGGGTTGGACAAGAACTTGGTAAGAAAATCTCCAATACAGAGGTTCAAAAACTCACTGGTTCCACACCAGGTAATAGATCAATGAGGATAAGCACAATAACCGACTCAGACATAAAATTTACAAGCATGATCATAGGATATAAGGTAACTCAATCCAATCACTTGATCCTGTTGCAAGCTCATGCATTCATGCTGCATATCAAATGTTAAGAAATAATGTGAAATGTGACTTATGTGAATGGATAAGGAGTGAGTTAATGTTAAACCTTAAAAAGATCAAAGCAACCAAGAAAGGCACATTCAGATATGGAAACTTAATTGTCTGTTTGATGCTTTATTTCCTGAATGAGCTACCGGGTTTAGGAAAGAAGCAATGGGCTCATGACATACCAGTAGTTATGCAAATCAAAATATCTATCACCATTCTTGGTACTGGCAGGGATGAAAAGATCTGGGGTTACTTCAAGACATTTCAAGAAAATATGAGGCAAAGCGAAAGAATCTCTAAGAACATTGTGGAGAAGTACTCCACTGACATATGTTTCATGGTGAAAACTGATGAAACACTCATGGAAGCAGCTGAACCTAGACAAATCTGGATCACTGAGCTAGGATATGAGGTAGATGATAGTATTTTTTAGCTTTATGCAAAGATGCTATTAGATGCCCCATTGGATGACAAAATAGAGCACTTCGGTACAACAGGAGAAAAGACTCTTGAAGTGAAAACATGTTTCAATAGAAAAAGGAGAGATAAGAAAATTGATGAAATGTTTGCATATGTATAGAATATGATTTACAAAATAGATACCCAGCTAGGTTCCCAATCTAAACAGGCAGTCAAACTGACAGAGGTTTCTACTGTATAAGTGAAGAAGCCACAAGTTCACATTTCTCCACTCACTTTTGACTCTGACCCTGAGGATAATGAGCCTCTGGCTTTCAGAAGGGTGCAAAGGAAGGATGTGATAAAACCACCGGTAGAGAAACAAAAGGTAGAACCAAGGAGGAGACTTGTCAGAAAGGAAGCTCAACCTACTGCACCTCCATCACCAGTAAGGAAGCCTATGCAGAAGAGGAAATCAGTCACACCGGTAGCAACAAGCATAAAGCAGAAAGGTGATGATACTGAATTTGGTAAGACATCAATGACCTGTACTGAAATTATTGATGAAGTAACAAAAGATGGGATATTAAAGAATATTTCAAAATATTATGAAGTTTTTGAAGAGAGTGAGCAAAATGAGTTAGAGGAAGCTATTTTATTGTATATAGATATCTATAAGAAGGCATTAGTTAAAATTTTGAAAGAGATACCTTTATCTCTATACAATAAACTTGAAGCTAGGAGACTTGATGCTATTAAGAGGGATAAGGAAATCAAGGAAGTTGCACTTTTGGAACAATGTGGCTCTATAAACAATGAAGAGACAAAAAGATGTATAGATACTGCTAATAGGACAATTTTTAGTAGTAAAAACTGATAGATAAGTCTTATGTTGGGTAGAGTAAATGAGGTGGTAAATGAGACAAGTAAGGGGTGGACAAAATTCTTTCAGAAGAACCCAAACTTTCTCACATCTCAGGAAGAATTTGCAAAGGCAACATCCCCTATAATTCCTGACAAATTAAAAGGAAAGGGTATTTTAGGCAGTTCTACTTCAATTTTGACACAATCACAACTGACTGTTACTACAAGCACACATCCACAATCGACAGTCACAAAGAGTGTACAGTTTATACCGACACAAACCAATTTTGAGCAAGAGAGTGTAAAGGACATTGGAAACACTATGGATAATACTCCACTGGTAGTAACCGACACTACACCAAGTGGCAAAGCCACCAGTGTAAAAGAGGTTGAGATGGACAAGGTTAAATCAACTGAGTCCATACCGGCAAGCAAAACAGATTCATCAGCAAGAGTCTTGGAAATTGACACTTCTCAGGTCGAGAAGAAATTAGTTTCTAAATTAAGTCCAACAGAACTAATGATGATGGCTACTCAAAAATTGTTAAAGGAAGGTACTATAGAAAAAAAGGGTTAATTGATCAATCGGTCATTGTATTACACAGAATAATGCCTAATTGTCAGATAGAGGATGGAGAAAGCCCTTCCGGTAAGCTCAAAGCTTTAACAAAACACATATCAAATAACTATCAATCCTTGAGATAGATTGCAGACTGATAGGCTTTGGATAGTTTCTCTGCTACAAAAAGAGAAGCTTTTGATCAGCTTATAGTAACTGGGAAGAAGAAGATAGAGGACAAACTTATCTCTATTGAGGTTTGTTTGAAACAATGCACCAATAGTTACAGAGAATGTTGTAATATAGGAAGCCTAACAGCCAATGTAAATGACAGATTGAAAAAATTACATGACAAAATGGCTACTATTGCTAATTATTTTGATGGGCTAACTACACTAAGTACATATGTTGATGGATAAATTTTGTCCTTGGAGTACCAAGTTTTTGCATTTGAGAAAGAAAAAGATAAAATACTGAGGAGAGCAAGAAATTTAAGAGGACTGGTGAGTCCAAGACTTGACTCTTTGGGTGTTCACAAGAGAGAATGTATGGATGTCCTAGCAAAGCCCACACTGGTAGATACCCAGGAGAAGGAATCATTTGCCCACTTACTCAGTGGACTTGCATCGGTATCGAACACTTTCAAATCAGGATGGGACACATATCTTCAGTTGCTGCAAAAAACATACCCAGAAATTCTAAAGATGACTAAGCTTGAATGATTCTAACTGTATTCTTTCATTCTTTATTCATTCACCTGTGTTTGGCATTAATGTCAAAGGGGGAGTATGTACATTTGTGAAAAATATCAGGGAATATATTATCAGTTGAAGTGTGTTGCTCAGGGGGAGCACACCGACAAGGAATCCATTTTTCACATGAGTGTTGCCATCAATGCCAAAGGGGGAGATTGTTGGCAATTGAAACTCATTGGATTCATTTTGTTGTCATTTATGGAAACAAGATCAGATATAAGGTAGCAAGACTTTATGGAACTCACAAATCGACACTAAGAGGCATATATTGCTAGATATTGACATTGGAAGCATTCAAGGCTACATCGACACCGACACCGATATTAGTACTTTAGGAAGCCGACATCAAGGAAGATTTATTTTGTAAATCATTTTGTAATTATTGTCGAGGCTGACATTGAATATCTTTTATAAATGCATTGTAAGCCGACATAAGGCATATCATATGTAATAGGTATATAAGTCAGTCTGCTAGGTTAATTTAAGACACAGATAGATGATGGTATTATGATGGTATAGAGATAGACATATAGCAGAACTATGCGATGCAAAATATATGTATGGAGATCATTTTTGTATGCGAACATTGTATCATGCAATGATCTATAGTTAGCTAGGAAAGTACTCTTGGAGGAGAAGCAATACCGGTAATAGTTCAAGATTGTGAACCGGTACATAGCAGAACCAAAACTGGAACTCTATCTGGCATAGCAGATGCATTCTTGAGTTAATTTTCAGTAATTTACTTTGGCAGAAATCTTGTAGTCAGTGAGGCTCTTTAGTGATGAGCAGTATGCTCTAGACAGTATGCCATCCTACAAGTGCAGGCCCCTATTTATGTAATATCTTTTCATATGGCCAGTGAACTGATATTGTGGGTCACAAATCCCACTGTGGTTTTTCCTCATTGAGGTTTTCCACATATAAATTTTGTGTGTTATGGTGTTCATTTATGTGGATAGTTTATTTGCTTCTTGTTATATGCTTATTTGTTTACCGGTACATACATGCATGGTTTAGAAAGGTAAATATTGCAGATTCTGACAAAACACTCATTCACCCCCCCTCTTAGTGTTCTCAGTGTTAGTTCTGATACTTAATGTAAAGTATAGATGCCAATAGCTAACAAGATGAGAGGGCGGGGGGTGTGAATCATACAAACTTAAACTTCCATAAAATCAACAGATTCAACCTCGGTAACTTATACTTCAGCAACTTAACCAAAAACTGTTAAACATGCAAACTTAAGAACATATAATCATAACAACACTCATAACACCAGATTTAACGTGGAAACCCAAATAGGGAAAAACCACTGTGGGATTTCGGACCCACTAAGAAATATACTCTTCTAGAGTATGCTCGGTTAAAAGCAAATCCTGTTAAAGATTACAAACACATTTGCTAGATGTGACCCGGTTAAGGGATTTCCCTCAGATCTGTTAGGATATTCACTTTGTTAAAAGTGACCTTGTTAAAGGATTTCAAACACTCACTTAGAATGTTACCTTGCTAGAGGGTTTACATATAAGATTATTAAGTCCACTCGGTTAAGAGATTTTCTGTCACTTACAAAATAACAGTAATAAAATCTATTTGCAACTTCACATCTAAAATGCTAAAGCAGATTCTTATTTGCTCAAAACAATCTAGTCATAGGACTTATCTTGTCCCTCTGTTGGGATCTCTACTCTATTATTCAAATAGGTCTTCAAGCTTCTGTGCTCGGTAATCACTATGTAGTATCCCTGTGCATACACTTGCCCACATACATTGTTTATCAACAATTCCTTATTTATAAACAATTGCTAACCGCTAAATCTTCTTGATCACATTTCCCATGATCAATCTTGGCCATTAGATCTTCAAAATTGACTAGGTTCAATGTATCCTTTCAATCTGAAAATGTTTTACCTTACCTCGAGACTTGCATTCCCATCTTGGAACTTGCATAAGGTTATTGCGGTTCAATCTGCGCTGTAGATCTTTCTGCCGATTTTCCTTCACCATAGATCCTTAACAAACTTCATACACAACATACCAATCATTTATACATTGTAGTACCCCTACCGTAATTGATCTCTAACCTTGGTTTAATCTAGATTAGTTTATCGAAATATTATGTTATAGTTAGATGTTTGAATTAACGCATAGCTATTGATGTGGTTTTCTCACTAGTTGTATGCAGGTTATTCAGTGTCCCTATTTCGTGGTATTAGTATCGGACTAATGATTTCATTAATTTTATATATGTATGCATGTATGATCGTTGGTAGCAGGAGATTTCAGGTACGAAGTCGCATGAGTGCGAGGTTCGTCGTCACCTGGTTTTGCAGGTTTGAGCATACCTTTTTAATCCTTAGAGTTGGATTAGGTGGTCGTAAGACCCTAGTCGACCTTATTCGTGCTCAAGTGAGCATCGTCAGTCGTCGTCGGTAATCCCTTCTTGTTTGGGTTTGCGAGTCGTCTGTTTGGTTGACCTTCTCGGTTTGCATGCCTGGTGTGTTTGGTTAATTGATGAATTAGTCCTTAGTAATTTTCTTTATTAAATATATGCGTTTGTGCATTGAGGATTAATGGATTAAATTAATCAGGTATTCGTTATGCGATTTTCGTTGTTAATGAATTGCCTATTTTAAATTGGAAGCAAATTTGATTTAATGATTGATTTGGAATATTTAATGCATTTTATATATGTTGTTGAAAAGAAAATTTGGTATTTAATCGCAATAGACGTAATTGTATTATGTTGGATTATTAAATTTGAAAGATTAAATTTGTTTAAATGAGAAATCGAATTTTGAATTGAAAAGGCAAGTTATTTGTTGTGTTTGTGAGAAAGGATTAATTTTTAAGTATTATTTTTTAAATAAAAGTTTTTATTCCAAAAATAGAAAATTTTGGGTCAACTCTTCCATATAACCCAATTTGGGAAATTTGGAGAGGAGGGACATTTTTGGAGGTTTTGGGAAGAAATGATGCTGGATCTGGCAGGTGGGCTCTCCTTCAGCCATTCCAGGATTGCGTATTAAGGTAGGATCCTGAATTTGTTGTTGAAAAAAAATTAATTAGATTGTCCACTTGATTTGGCTGGAGATTTTAATTTGGGTGTGTATTTCCTCCATTCTGGTTTGGGTGTTTGAAACCCTTGGATGTTTGTATAGAATGAAGATGGCATCAAGAAGATGTGATATCTAAACCCGTTCGTTTAAAACCGAAACTATATTGAAATTGAATCCATTAGCAAGCTCGGTAATGGGCGTTTGTTTTTACAGTTATAACTGTGTTTTTAAGGAAATGGAAACATTGATTTGTTTTATTACTGGACCTCTGCGTTTTTTAATCAAATTTCCTATTAAATTTTAGTAGGGGGGGGCGTTTTGTTGTTATCATCGATCTGTGCGCGTTTTTTTTTTGTGATTAGCAAACTGTGGGTCGGGGTTTGGGAGAGCGGGGAGCGGAGCTCCACCCGCTCCCCTCCCCTTCCCCCGCGCGTCCCCCACTCGCCCCTTCTCCTCCACCCGTTTCCGTTGTTTTCTTCCCCCCTCCTTCCGTTGGTGTAAGGGCCTCCGGCCGTGGCTCACTGCGGTGGCCGCAGGGCGCCGCGGGCCTGCGGGCACCGTAGCGGCGCCGCCGCCTGGGCAATGCCCTGCGGCTAGGGTTAGGGCATAGCCTGCCCTCGCCGCTAAGGGTTAGAATGCTTTCTATGCATTGTGTTAACATAGTTTTTAAAAAGGCATTTTGTTTAATGTATTTTTGTTTTATTATTCAAAAATGGCATATGATAGTTGTAATATTATTTTAATGATAAGATTTAGTTAGTGTTTAAAGATGTTTTTTTTTTTATATATGTATTTTTTTTTTTTTTAAAAAAAGAAAACATATAATGTTTTAATATTGTCTTATGAAGATTGTAAATCAAGTCGTGATGATGAGAAATGTGGCATAAATGGATTATGCCGAAGATTTTCTTTGTTAACGTATTGTGCAAGCCTGAAATTTAATTGGGTATAGTTGGGAAAGATCAATTATTGATACATTGGAGATTCTCGTTGAGTTAAAATATACCTTATTCACGAATGAATATATTGTTGAAGATTTTAATGTTGCAAGCCATCTGGAGATATTAGAAACGAATAATCGACCATTGGGCATTAGAAATTTAACATATGCTTTTGAAAATGATTATCTTCTTTGGGATTTCCTTTTTATATTGATATTCCGTGATCCGCATTATGCATCTGGGATTGTAAATTATGAATCTTTAGAGATTGATTTCGAACCAGTATGTTAATGATGTTTGTTGGAGATTAGATAGCTTGTTTAATTGATTATGGTTGTTTGAGTTTAATTAGTATGAATTTGGTTTAAAAACTCATTATGGCGTAATTTGCCTGTTCGATGCTTTGAAACTTAGGAGTTAGAAAACCAAGAACAACGTATCCCTTGATGAGGTAGATAACTATAAACTGATTTAGATCTTGTAGAAAACTTGATCGTCTTTTAATGATTAAATCAATTTGAGAAAATATTGTCTTTTCTGATCACTGTCTTGCGAGTTTAATTTCTGTATTCGCCTTTAATTATGAAATGGCATGTTTTGCTTTGTGTAAAAGGACCCTGTCGTATGGATGATTTGGTGTTCCTGTTTTAGTCCTCGATTTCCGAGTTGACTGTTGTATTGCGACGTTGTCATAGTTGGTCATATCCTCTTTGTGTGAGTCGAACGATGATTCATGGTTGACCTTAATTTGTCAGGTCTCTAGTTGAGTACCGTCAGTAAGTGTTCACCGTTGAATTGTGTTTGACCTGATGATTGTCCTCTTCTTCTTGAACTCCATTCGTCTGACCATGTGTATTCTCTGGTTTGAGTTCGTCTGAGTTAGTCTAGTGTCGTATGGGAAAGTGGCTTTCGATTGGGGGCCGCGCCCAAAGTGGCTGCTGGATAACCCGTCGAAAGTGAGTCTAATAAGTGATAACCTAAGTAGATTAGAATTGTAATTTTTTAAATAAGATAATGTGCCTCACACATGGGACGAGTGCTAGCATAGACTCGACATGCTGTGAGAAGGCCTGAAATGGCAAACCACCTTCCTTGTCTTCACGAGAGGATGTGTGGGTCCACATGAGGCTTGGATGGGCCGGAAGTTCGGATTAGGTTGCCAGGGTTACCAGTGTATGGGCCGGGACCTATGAAGGCTTGCCATGGTATCCATACCAGGTTGTGTGATGACACTTGTCCCTACGTTCGCTAGTGTGTTGTCGTTTTGTCCTGTTTTGAGTACCTTTGTGAGTCGTCCTTTTTGTCTCTGCCCTTGCGAGTCTCGGTTTCATGATTAGACCTTGGGTGGTGATGGTTCAGTTTTATGGATGCTCTCTTGGACCTCTTGTATTAGCTTGGATTATGTTCAGCTGGATCCCGTTCCTTTTAAGGATCGTTTATGTATTATTGACCGATGTGGTCGTTTGTATATTGTTATATTTTGCCTTGATGGCTGGATTGTATGGTGTAACCTCTTGTACTCTTAACTTTATTAATTATCAGAGGGGTCTTGCAGTTGCGCAGACCCGGAGATGTAGCCCTTTAGGGGTGAACTCCGAGATCATTATGGGGTTATGTGGTGTATTCTCTTATGTTTCCTTTATTCAGCTTTATCATGTATGTTTAGCTTATGTTAAAATGGTTAAGTGGATAAATGTGAATTAACTTTAGATGCTTTTATTCAGTTCTATCTTGAATGCCATGTGGATTGAATGCATAATTGGTTGAGATGCGATTTATCGTAATGCATGTGTGAAATCGTCCTTTTAATGCAATAAGTTGGAATATGGAATAATGCATCTTAGAGTAATGAATTATACTCAGTTGTTGTTAAGGAATTTATATATGCTTGGGAAGATCGCGTGTTATGATGAAATCCTAATGTATTAGATTGTAGATGTATGGTTTGTGATTTTAAATGAAAAGCTTGAATGGGAAATTATGAATGGACCTTAATGGATGAATCCTTGCTTGTGATTTATATTTCCGTCTTTTGAAAGAAATTGTCTTGATTGTGAATTATCTCGTTGTTAAGATAATTAGCTTATTGGATTAATTGTGCGAATTAGTGAATTGTGATATTTAAGTAATCTCGTTGGGAAACTCTTTAGGAGTTTAGTTGAAGTCTTCCGCTATGTTATCTGAATCCTTGGTATCTATTTGCATCTTATGTGTTGTAACTTTAAAAAAAATAAAAAAATTTGCTCTCTATTCTTGTTATTGTGGCTTATCCCTTCGGGGTTTCCTGGCGGGGCATTACATTTGGTATCAGAGCCCATGTTGCAAACATTGGGATCTCTGGTGTCGCGTGTGCCCTCTATTGGTGTGAGGTGTATCGACCTTATGTGTATGCTTGTCCTCCTTGTGCATGTGAGTGATTGAGCAGACCTTAGCTGGTGTGTAACGTGTGTGTGTTCACACCTTGTTTTTGCCTTCTTGATGTTGGTGTTTGAGTGCTTATTTGTGCATTGCGTGCTTATTGATGTCTTGGTCTACGATTACTCTTATTTGGAAAGAGAGTCGTATGTACCTTCCCTTTTGAGTATTGTACTCTTTAGACTAACCCGTTTGGATTGGTCCGTGCTTGTCTTGAATCAGAAAGTGCGAATGGTGTTTGTTTAAGATTATGATTTAGCTTAATGTTGTCCACTTGAAGGACTAGTATGGCAATTATTGAATGCTTATTTGTAGAAAATTAAATGATGATCACCATTCCTCTCTCTCTTTCTGGAAATTAAAATGATTAAGATATGTGTAATTATCTTTGATTTGAGTTTCTTGTTGCTAAAGAGAAAAGAGGTGTGACTTCTTGAATCCTTGTGTGAGCCTTATGATGCTTATGTTTTTAGATTATTAAATGGGCTATGGGTTTAAAAATGTATTTTGGGTGATGGGAGAAAACTGTATGAGTATGTTTAAAGAATTCTCCATGTGTATGTGGCAGGAGTAGCATGATTAGATTCTACCTTAGTAAGGTGCATTGCTATGCGAATAGTTGAATTATGTGAAACTGCTTGGTTTGTAGAAGTGTTAAAAAGGAGCATGTTATTGTAGCTTCGAGAAAGTATTTATGTGTTTTCTGAAAGATTGTTTTCTGTGTCTCATTAAACCAGTTTGATTGAAGATTTATTTTATCAAATGCTCCATTGAACTCGCTTTTGGGTATATGAAATTACCTTAATGTGTTAGAAAGTGCGGATGAAAAGCTTGTTTGATGTGCGTGCATTAATATGTTTTATTTGGGGTAATAGCTTCTTGCTTATCCTTGATCGTAATGTGATCTTATCTAATAGGTTGCAAATTATGACATGTGTCTATATTGTATTATTTGTGTGAGTGTTCTTAAGAGGTCTTGCATTATCGGAAATATTGTCTCTCTTGATCTCTGCTTTGTTTATAAACTAGAACCTCCTGTTGCAATCATAATTATTGGAAATGTTTTGTTAGGCTGATTGTCATCCTTCTAATCGGTAGCGAAAGGAAAACCGTGTAATTGAAATGATAGGCTTATAGTGGGAAATTTAATATTATAGCGTGATCTTGATTGATCTTGTGTCCTTGTAGGAAATGGTTTGGTTATCAAACTCTTTTTCCCTTCTCTTTGCCTAATCATGAGATTTTTAGAAATGATATTAAAGAGTGCATTGATTTAAATAGAATGTTTTTAAAACATGTGAATTTGTGTGTTACTTTTGGTTTCATAGTGATAAATGAAAGTCTTAAGCTTTAGAAAGGAATTTTCTTAGCTAGTAATTTAATTATGAATTCTTAGTGAGATTCGAGAAAGATATAGGAATGATGTTATTTCCTTATGTAATTGTGAATTGTTAATAATTTCAGTACTTGAATCTAGAGTAAACTTGATTCAGTTATTTATATAGAAAGCGTAATTGAAATCTTCCTTGTATAGATGTTAGCGTACTGAAAAGTACTCCCCGTAAATGTGACTAAACCAGTACTGGTGTATCTGTATGTGTTGTAAGAAACCAGTGCTCGTTATGTGTGCCCATGGATTGGTGAAGTAATCAACCATGGAGGATATGTTGCTTATGAGTATGGGAAACCATACTGTTTATGTAATGTTGCTTATTTGTTCCCTGCTGAGTACCAAACCTTGGGTTGTGGGTAACTCGGTATGTTAAGGGGTAGTATTTGAAGTAACCGTTCCTTGAATAGTATGGATTGGCATACGAGTAATGTCGGCGCGAAGCGACTTGGCTTCTCTACTTCGAGGAATGATATAGTTGTACTACTAAACTGTATCAAGGTGTACTCAATACTTTCCCTTTGATGAACCTATTTATAGGTTTATGTGTGTCAACCTATTCCTCTTCCTTATTTGAGTAGTTTGGATGGTGATTTTTGAGCATATAGATGGCAGTTTTTGAGTTTTTTGTTGGATTCTATTGGAGGATCCTTTGCCTTGTCTTCATGAAAGGTAGGTTTATTCACATGTGCTGCCAGTTAGTATGTGTTGGTGGGCATGTGGGTGGACCATAGTCATGTATACCTCTGACTCACGGTGAGTATCCTTCTAGATACGTCGCTATGCGGGATGTGACCTGCGCGTGCTTTTTCCGCGAGGTGCACTACCATGCGGGATACGTCCATTGTGTGTTTTCTCCACTTGGGGTATTGCCATGCCACATGACGACGTGATGCAGGGTGATGTCGAGGTGCACACCGCCATGCCATGTGGATAGTGTGACTAGGTCGCACCACATGATGAGCTACTGCAATAGCTAGTCAGTTGTTCCTTCCTTCCTCGTTGGTGGCTAGATGCTAGTCACACAGTGCTATTATGTGCAGTTGTGATATTCTTTATATTTCTTTGGGGATCAGCAATTTATTCTACTTTGACTGTGAAGGTTTAGCCACGATCTTGTGATCTTTTGCACTTTGATTTGGTGTTGAAATTCCGGATTATTTTCTTACCTTATTGTTGGAATTGATGATTTAGTATCTTTATTCATCTGTACTTTGGTGGCTGAACTGTTTATCCTTATTGTTTTCGGATGCTGATCTTGTGTCGAAATGTGAAATTCCTCTCCAAGGACGTATGATACGGAATTGGTAGAGTGTGTGCGAGGAAGTTGTTGTAGGGAACCGTGAGGATAGGGGGTATGTGAGGCTGTGATGCAGCTAGTACCCACTACCTACCTTTGTGTGGTGACTATCTCTTGGAGGCTAACCACCTTGTTCAACAAGGGATATTCACAAAGGTCTTGTATGGAAGGTAGCACCGCTATGGTGTGCCTAGCACCATCGAGCCTTTGAGTGAGATATTGGATTCTTATGAACGTTTTGTTGTTCTGAGATCAGGCATAGAGATGCTGATCGTGCATGTTATCCTCGACCGAGCATTAGACATGCTCACATGTGGCCTTTTGTGTTATGCATTCCAGTTATGTGGATGGTTATTATTTGTATCATGGAGTAAATTGTGTTAGCTTGTCGCTATGTTATGGGACATAGTCTTTGGAAAGGTTTTCTTATGCCTGGCAAGTGTAAACAATTGAGTTATTTTGTTGCTCTTATTTCATGAAAGTTAATATGGTTGTAGAAATTGATGTTTTGAGTTAGTTCTATTTGATAAAATTTTATGATAAAGATGGATTAGTAAAGGAAATTGATCTTATGGCATGTTTTTCTGTCATTTTTGATCGGTGATTATGGTAATTGTTGGTTACCTCCTTGTAATGTTTTAATTTGGTGCAACGAAAGGAAGAAAATTCTTGTTTCTTTGCTATGATTGTGGATAATTCCTAGAATATTGTAAGGAATGTATGGTTTTAGATGTATCTGGCCAATGGATAATGGCGTTTGTAAAGGATTTTGCAATAATATTTCATTTAATTATGGAAAGTTTTCTATGTGCAATTTGACCTTTGTTGAATGAGTTTCAGGGCTGATGCGTACGACATGTTCTTCATCTAGCCTTACGACTTCCAGGAGTAAGTCGGAACCTAGGGGGGGAGAATGTAGTACCCCTACCGTAATCGATCTCTAACCTTGGTTTAATCTGGATTAGTTTATCGAAATATTATGTTATAGTTAGATGTTTGAATTAACGCATAGCTATTGATGTGGTTTTCTCACTAGTTGTATGCAGGTTATTCAGTGTCCCTATTTCGTGGTATTAGTATCGGACTAATGATTTCATTAATTTTATATATGTATGCATGTATGATCGTTGGTAGCAGGAGATTTCAGGTACGAAGTCGCATGAGTGCGAGGTTCGTCGTCACCTGGTTTTGCAGGTTTGAGCATACCTTTTTAATCCTTAGAGTTGGATTAGGTGGTCGTAAGACCCTAGTCAACCTTAGTCGTGCTCAAGTGAGCATCGTCAGTCGTCGTCGGTAATCCCTTCTTGTTTGGGTTTGCGAGTCGTCTGTTTGGTTGACCTTCTCGGTTTGCGTGCCTGGTGTGTTTGGTTAATTGATGAATTAGTCCTTAGTAATTTTCTTTATTAAATATATGCGTTTGTGCATTGAGGATTAATGGATTAAATTAATCAGGTATTCGTTATGCGATTTTCGTTGTTAATGAATTGCCTATTTTAAATTGGAAGCAAATTTGATTTAATGATTGATTTGGAATATTTAATGCATTTTATATATGCTGTTGAAAAGAAAATTTGGTATTTAATCGCAATAGACGTAATTGTATTATGTTGGATTATTAAATTTGAAAGATTAAATTTGTTTAAATGAGAAATCGAATTTTGAATTGAAAAGGCAAGTTATTTGTTCTGTTTGTGAGAAAGGATTAATTTTTAAGTATTATTTTTTAAATAAAAGTTTTTATTCCAAAAATAGAAAATTTTGGGTCAACTCTTCCATATAACCCAATTTGGGAAATTTGGAGAGGAGGGACATTTTTGGAGGTTTTGGGAAGAAATGATGCTAGATCTGGCAGGTGGGCTCTCCTTCAGCCATTCCAGGATTGCGTATTAAGGTAGGATCCTGAATTTGTTGTTGAAAAAAAATTAATTAGATTGTCCACTTGATTTGGCTGGAGATTTTAATTTGGGTGTGTATTTCCTCCATTCTGGTTTGGGTGTTTGAAACCCTTGGATGTTTGTATAGAATTAAGATGGCATCAAGAAGATGTGATATCTAAACCAGTTCGTTTAAAACCGAAACTATATTGAAATTGAATCCATTAGCAAGCTCGGTAATGGGCATTTGTTTTTACAGTTATAACTGTGTTTTTAAGGAAATGGAAACATTGATTTGTTTTATTACTGGACCTCTGCGTTTTTTAATCAAATTTCCTATTAAATTTTAGTAGGGGGGGGCGTTTTGTTGTTATCATCGATCTGTGCGCGTTTTTTTTTTGTGATTAGCAAACTGTGGGTCGGGGTTTGGGAGAGCGGGGAGCGGAGCTCCACCCGCTCCCCTCCCCTTCCCCCGCGCGTCCCCCGCTCGCCCCTTCTCCTCCACCCGTTTCCGTTGTTTTCTTCCCCCCGCCTTCCGTTGGTGTAAGGGCCTCCGGCCGTGGCTCACTGCGGTGGCCGCAGGGCGCCGCGGGCCTGCGGGCACCGCAGCGGTGCCGCCGCCTGGGCAATGCCCTGCGGCTAGGGTTAGGGCATAGCCCGCCCTCGCCGCTAAGGGTTAGAATGCTTTCTATGCGTTGTGTTAACATAGTTTTTAAAAAGGCATTTTGTTTAATGTATTTTTGTTTTATTATTCAAAAATGGCATATGATAGTTGTAATATTATTTTAATGATAAGATTTAGTTAGTGTTTAAAGATGTTTTTTTTTTTATATATGTATTTTTTTTAAAAAAAAGAAAAGAAAACATATAATGTTTTAATATTGTCTTATGAAGATTGTAAATCAAGTCGTGATGATGAGAAATGTGGCATAAATGGATTATGCCGAAGATTTTCTTTGTTAACGTATTGTGCAAGCCTGAAATTTAATTGGGTATAGTTGGGAAAGATCAATTATTGATACATTGGAGATTCTCGTTGAGTTAAAATATACCTTATTCACGAATGAATATATTGTTGAAGATTTTAATGTTGCAAGACATCTGGAGATATTAGAAACGAATAATCGACCATTGGGCATTAGAAATTTAACGATATGCTTTTGAAAATGATTATCTTCTTTGGGATTTCCTTTTTATATTGATATTCCATGATCCGCATTATGCATCTGGGATTGTAAATTATGAATCTGTAGAGATTGATTTCGAACCAGTATGTTAATGATGTTTGTTGGAGATTAGATAGCTTGTTTAATTGATTATGGTTGTTTGAGTTTAATTAGTATGAATTTGGTTTAAAAACTCATCATGGCGTAATTTGCCTGTTCGATGCTTTGAAACTTAGGAGTTAGAAAACCAAGAACAACGTATCCCTTGATGAGGTAGATAACTGTAAACTGATTTAGATCTTGTAGAAAACTTGATCGTCTTTTAATGATTAAATCAATTTGAGAAAATATTGTCTTTTCTGATCACTGTCTTGCGAGTTTAATTTCTGTATTCACCTTTAATTATGAAATGGCATGTTTTGCTTTGTGTAAAAGGACCCTGTCGTATGGATGATTTGGTGTTCCTATTTTAGTCCTCGATTTCCGAGTTGACTGTTGTATTGCGACGTTGTCATAGTTGGTCATATCCTCTTTGTGTGAGTCGAACGATGATTCATGGTTGACCTTAATTTGTCAGGTCTCTAGTTGAGTACCGTCAGTAAGTGTTCACCGTTGAATTGTGTTTGACCTGATGATTGTCCTCTTCTTCTTGAACTCCGTTCGTCTGACCATGTGTATTCTCTGGTTTGAGTTCGTCTGAGTTAGTCTAGTGTCGTATGGGAAAGTGGCTTTCGATTGGGGGCCGCGCCCAGAGTGGCTACTGGATAACCCGTCGAAAGTGAGTCTAATAAGTGATAACCTAAGTAGATTAGAATTGTAATTTTTTAAATAAGATAATGTGCCTCACAAATGGGACGAGTGCTAGCATAGACTCGACATGCTGTGAGAAGGCCTGAAATGGCAAACCACCTTCCTTGTCTTCACGAGAGGATGTGTGGGTTCACATGAGGCTTGGATGGGCCGAAAGTTCGGATTAGGTTGCCAGGGTTACCAGTGTATGGGCCGGGACCTATGAAGACTTGCCATGGTATCCATACCAGGTTGTGTGATGACACTTGTCCCTACGTTCGCTAGTGTGTTGTCGTTTTGTCCTGTTTTGAGTACCTTTGTGAGTCGTCCTTTTTGTCTCTGCCCTTGCGAGTCTCGGTTTCATGATTAGACCTTGGGTGGTGATGGTTCAGTTTTATGGATGCTCTCTTGGACCTCTTGTATTAGCTTGGATTATGTTCAGCTGGATCCTGTTCCTTTTAAGGATCGTTTATGTGTTATTGACCGATGTGGTCGTTTGTATATTGTTATATTTCACCTTGATGGCTGGATTGTATGGTGTAACCTCTTGTACTCTTAACTTTATTAATTATCAGAGGGGTCTTGCAGTTGCGCAGACCTGGAGATGTAGCCCTTTAGGGGTGAACTCCGAGATCATTATGGGGTTATGTGGTGTATTCTCTTATGTTTCCTTTATTCAACTTTATCATGTATGTTTAGCTTATGTTAAAATGGTTAAGTGGATAAATGGGAATTAACTTTAGATGCTTTTATTCAGTTCTATCTTGAATGCCATGTGGATTGAATGCATAATTGGTTGAGATGCGATTTATCGTAATGCATGTGTGAAATCGTCCTTTTAATGCAATAAGTTGGAATATGGAATAATGCATCTTAGAGTAATGAATTATACCCAGTTGTTGTTAAGGAATTTATATATGCTTGGGAAGATCGCGTGTTATGATGAAATCCTAATGTATTAGATTGTAGATGTATGGTTTGTGATTTTAAATGAAAAGCTTGAATGGGAAATTATGAATGGACCTTAATGGATGAATCCTTGCTTGTGATTTATATTTCCGTCTTTTGAAAGAAATTGTCTTGATTGTGAATTATCTCGTTGTTAAGATAATTAGCTTATTGGATTAATTGTGCGAATTAGTGAATTGTGATATTTAAGTAATCTCGTTGGGAAACTCTTTAGGAGTTTAGTTGAAGTCTTCCGCTATGTAATCTGAATCCTTGGTATCTTGTTGCATCTTATGTGTTGTAACTTTAAAAAAAATAAAAAAATTTGCTCTCTATTCTTGTTATTGTGGCTTATCCCTTCGGGGTTTCCTGGCGGGGCATTACATACATTTCCAGGTAATCATTGTCCTTCATTAAATAATTCTTTTATCCATCCCATGTGCACTATCATAACTCAGTTGCAACTCAATAACTACTAAACTTTACTCAGTAGACATTTCACCTTCATTAACCAATATTGATAACCTTAGGGTTTACCAACTAGGTTCCTTGCTTGGTTGCATAGTATAGTATTAACCTTACAATAAACAACATATGTAGGATATCAAAACAATCTAAACATCATGATCTCATCATTGTCTAACTCGGTAATAGTTGCCCATTGAATAACTTATTCCTCCCTTTATTCATCACATTCTTTTTGTTTCTTTTACCGACATCTTAATTCTCTTCTAATCAATCTTCTCAATATATGGCAACATCATACTGAATCAGATAATCAATTTCTTGATATCAATGACAAAATAATGTTATAAAGATAGTTATCATCCTTCTTCAGTTATATCAATAAACTTCAACAACCTTCTCAATATCCTTATTGAATATCAACAATCTTTCTTACTGTAATGCCAACACTCAGATCCCAACACTTAGATCTATATATACAAACCCTCGACCATAAACAATCACGTCGGCCACTAGATAATAAACCAATTACATAATTACAAACCATGTCGGCTTTCAACCAAAAAAGTAATATCAACAAATAAGACATCCATAAATACATCAATAGATCCTATCCACATGTTATATTAAAGCCGGTCCATAACCTAGATCAACCGAGACCAAGTATAGGTCCACATGCTTCAGCAATGATCTCCAACCACCAATTTTGAACACGATCACCAACAACATCCTAAAACTCGATCATAAGCTACACCAAGATCACTTATGCAATTCATCAAAGATCTCCATCAAAAGCTCTGCCGGTGAAATCCTCACCGGAACTAGAAACTAATCTTCTAAGAAAGCAGGATAACATCCAATCACTAGACCAAAAATAACTGACCAAATATGAGTATAAGTATCATGAACAAGCCAATTCTATCACCAGGCTATACTGGAGCTTGCCGGATCATACTGGATCCGAGTTAACTAGAAACCACTTAAGCTACCAGGACCAGAAGGGTGTTGGTAAAGCATTGAGACAGCTAGTGTTGACATCAATGACAAAACATCAATGCAACACATAATCAATTCCACCAAATGGCCAACAATTAGTTCTTCAGAACTTATTGCTTTTTAGGAGAGGTGGTGAGTGTTCTCATATTGACTACCTGACTATTGGTGAGTGTGTCAAAAAAATCGTCAACAAGACCAAAAGTGTATTTTGAGTCAACATGGAAGAAACCAAAAGAGATCTCAATTATTTTCGTTGTCCCAAGTAGACAACACAAGGGACATCATATAGAAGAATTGATATATAAATAGAAAAATGTCACATTAGATTCAACCTCTTTATTACCTTGCACCATCAATATGAACAAGCAAACAAACAAGAGAGGATCTACGACATGAATGAAGATAATCAAGAAAATCATCCACCTCCTAATCATGCTAACCATTATTTTGTGAAGGTGGACAAGATGCAAGAGGAGCCACCTTTAGCACGATAGATGGAGCTACTGCAAGTTCCAAACAAGAACTATTATTTAATGATGAGTCACTTTGTTTGTCACTAGGAGCTAGGGTTAATGCTTTTGAAAAATGTGAAGATAGATCATTATTATCATCAACAAGCTCATACATATCATTTGAACCATTAGAATCAACATTGTTAGTATGATCAACATCATCATCCACTCCATCATTTGGATTAATAAAAATAAGATCTCTAACATGAAAAGAGAATGAACCATCATTTTTATTAAGCATTTTTAATCTTGGTGATTTAGGTTGAACTTCCTTTTTAGGGTTAGGAAAAGGCTATACAAATGGGATCGAGTCAACATTTGGTGTCTTTGGGGAGGAAATGGTTTGGGAAGAAATTTTACGAGCCATAGCATGAGATCTTTGTCAACATTCTCGTGTAATGATTCCTTTTAATTTTAGCCAAGGGTTGTGAAGGTTGAGGATCAATGGACATAGGCTTATTTTCTTCCTTTAAAGAAGGAGGAACGAAAGAAACCACATTAGATTGGGACATAGAAGATGTCAAGCACTTTCCTTTGTAAGATGTACGAGGCATGACTATGACATATATAGGAGGAATAGAAGGTGTGGGAAGGATACTGGGTCCATTATGAGGAGGAGGAATAGGTTTAGGATCTCTAGGCTTACTCAAAGATATAATAATATTATTTTTCTACTTTAGATAAGATAGAAAAAGGACATCATTTCGAGGCTTGAGAGGCTCAACTTGTTTAGGCCAAAAATAATCTAGGGTGAAATTACCATGCTTCTCCATGGGTTGGTAAAGGCTATAATTAATTGTTATGATAGTGCCATTATGAGGGAATTTCAAAACATTCATGAATAGTAGAAGGGATAGATTTCATGGAAGAGAGCCAAGGATGCCTCAACTTCACATGAAATTGATCCGATGTAGGAATTATAGAAAAAGTCACATCTAAGCACTTAGTAACAACCTCAATGGGGAGAGTAATAGAAATACTAGTAGGGAGAGAGAAACCATCATACACCTTGACCATAACATTAGATTTATCATATGTTACTTGATGCAATTGTAAAATGTAAGGATATTCTTCATTTATCACATTCACCATATACATTGGATCAATGAGCACTCCTCATGAGAGTTTGTCTTTGATCTTCATAGTGATATACAATGGGTTATCAGGTGCAACAATAGTCTCACTAGGATAAAAGGTAATGCTTAGGTCTTTAGGAGGTGTAGGTTTTTCAACAAGATTCACAACATTATTAGATTCTACACCAAGGTCATTTGGAGAAAAGGCAAGAGACTCAAAGTCAACAACATTAGTAGAGTGGGAAGGCAAAGGATTGGTGAAGATTTAGAGGTTTTGATTAGGAGGAGCTATGGATTTTTTTCCTTTATCATTCACACCAGCTATAGATATAGTATTGTTATTAATGAAGTCTTGAATCTTACTCTTTAAAGAATAACACTTCTCAGTATCATGACCTAGTTGATGATGATATTTACAAATGGCTTTGGAATCATGAGAAGATGGTAAAGGTTTAGAGGAATCAATTGGATTGATGGGAGAAAGTTCAACACATTAGTATTTATCAATCTCAATATTATACTATGCAAAGACTTGAAAAAATAATTAAATTCTTTTCTAAAGTATTTGGATAAAGGGGCCACACCTGATGGCGTGGCTGCCACTTGAGTATTGATGTTGTCATTTATCTTGATGTATCCTTTTTTTGGTTTAAACTTCACAAAATATTCTTGAGAACTCTCATTCTTATCTTTTTTTGAAATATTGCGCTCTACAACTTGCCTGCGCAAACCTTCAGGCTCTTCTCTAAAGCTTGAAGTGGGCCAAAAATGGCAGAGTTAGCGATAGTTCAATAGTTCTTCTAGCTATTATGGTAGCTACAGACATCTCTTCAGGCACGAAGACCATGGTTACTAGAAACAAAAAAAATTGCCCTCTCCTTGGCCTAGGCAGTTAATCAAAGACAAACATGCAATCTTTGACATCTGTGAAGATGACAAAAACTTGCCTACCCAAAAGTCAAAATCAAGTTCCCATCATCAAGAGATCATTTTAGGGTTAAGGCTCGGTTCAAAGGATGGATCATGTTTAAACTTCCCTAATAATATCCCCCTGCATCCTTTAGAGATTTTAACCATGCAGGGAAATTATCATAAAGGAGGAAAGGGTTTTCTCACATTTCCAAATAACATTCCTCTCCACTCTCTATAAATTCTCTATGGTCGGGAAAATTTTTAGAGGAAAGGAGATAGGGGTTTTATCTCATTCCCAAATAACATTCCTTTAGGAATCTCCTCAATTCCAATCACTCCTTCTGAGGCTTGGGATGATTCAAGAAAAGCCCTTATGGCACAACTCAAAGGGAATATGTCACAAAAGGGTATAGATTCATTCAAAATTTGGGTTCGAAGGAAAGTTCCCATTCAAACTACTGCAAAACCCCAACCAACCCTTGCAAATGGGGGCAGAGGAGACAAGGAAGGCTTCTACAAGATTACCTTACCGGATTCGGCCTTGAATGATCAAATGTCTTTTCTTAGAGACAAATCTCTCATTTGGGTTCGAAGGAAAGTTCCCATTCAAACTACTGCAAAACCCCAACCGACCCTTGCAAATGGGGGCAGAGGAGACAAGGAAGGCTTCTACAAGATTACCTTACCGGATTCGGCCTTGAATGATCAAATGTCTTTTCTTAGAGACAAATCTCTCATTGGAAAGTTTTACAATAAGTACTTCCAAATTTCAGTTTTGAGAAAATGGTTTTTTCAAAGTTATGAGGGAATCAACAATATTTTCTACATTGATAAAGGGGAAGGGTTTTTTATTGCCATTTTTGCTTCAAAATTTGACAAAGATAGAGTACATAGCCAAAAAGACTGGTTTTGTGAAGGGGAAGGCTTAACATCTCTTCCTTGGGTTCCAAACTTTAACTCGACATTAACAACATTAAAATTTTCCCCCATCTAGGTTCCATTTCCTGCCTTGCCATTGGAATTTAGAGACATTGATCTGATTGAAACTTTTGCCAATCAAATGGAAATTTTTACTAAACATGACCTAATTCCATTTCAACACACTGAGTTTGCTGTTAGAGTTTGCCTCTTGGTAGATCTAGCCAAACCGATCCCAAAACAATTATCTATTACCTCAAACTTTGAGACCTGGACTCAAGAAATAGTCAAGGATGATTCACTCATAGTTAGCAAATTTTCAAATCAGTTGGGCTACTTTTCTTCATAGTGTTTAGATAGGATTTAGGATGAAGTTAAAGTTTGGGAGGATCACTCCACTGATCCACTTTTGTGAAGGGCTTCCTCAACCTCCTTTAACAACACTTCCCTTGAGGAAGAAGAACAATGTGATGAAGTTATTAACCATCTCGATTGCAATGCCTTCAATGTTTAATGGTTCTATAATTTCCTATATTGGATCTAGTTGTGTTGTCTTTTCCCCTTTGGTCAAACAAAAAGAATTACTCATTGTCCGTTGTTGGCAACCCCTCACCATCCTTCAATCCTGGAAATCAATAAGGAATTTTTGATGGACTTTAAATCTCTTTTTCTTTTAGGAGAACTAGATAGATCTTTCAAGACACAAATGATCAAAGAACTTGGTCAAATGATTGATGAGGAAGCCATTGGATGGTGAGATTCTTTGATCATAGAACCCCCTTGTTAGGAGAAAATGCTAATTTTGAAATTTTATGTCCTTCCCATACATTTGGGGGGGTCAGATAGTTTGGCTCTTAATATTATTTATAGCTCAGATAGGGTCTCAAGGGGTTTAGATTCTCCTCTTTCCACCCAAGTGTGTTTGAAAGTCTCCATCCCAAAAGAAATCTGGAATGGCTTCCAAATTCAACTTCCTAGGGGGAAAACCTACAAGTGTTCTTTCTCTTCAGAATACTCAACAAAGTATCCAGAATAAAAATGCATTTTCTCCTCAGAGAATCCAAACTAATGTCATGACTCCAATTCAATCTGCTAAGAAAGCAATAGTGGAGGTTACCCTTCAAAAGATGGCAGCAGATTTGTTATACTTTGTAGGCTCAAAATTGATAGATCATATTGCAAAAGAAGTTTTTGATAAAGAAGAAAAATTGAGCACTAAAAATATAACATCATCTCAGATCCGAGTTCACTTAAAGTCTATAAATGATCAGTTTGAAACACTAATTGTAGAAATAGAGCCACAACTACTGTTGGAGGATTTGCAAGATTCAGACTATGATTACTCACATACCCTCTTAATCTCTCAAACCCTGTCTTCACATAATCCAACAAAATCTTCGCCAAAGCAAAGAGGAAGGAAATCAAAATTGTCCAAGTTAAAAGAGGAAATCGATGCGGGAATCCAGTCAACTTTGCATAGGAAGTTTTCAGCATCTAAAAGATCGAGGAGAGCGTGCTGCTCTCCTTAAGTGTAATGAAGCTCCTTTCATGGAATGTCAGTAATGCCTCTAAAAAAAGAGCCCAGATTAAGCGTCAGTTGGATGCATTTGGGGTAGACATAATCTTACTCCAAGAAACCAAGTCTTCTCAGCAAACTTTTGTCAATATAGTGAATAAATGGGCAAACTGGAAAGCTATTCATACTCCAGTAGTAGGTGCTTCAGGGGGCCTCATCATAGTTTGGGATCTTAAAACCATGGTCATTGAAATAGATACTTCGAGCTCTAATTGACAGGCTATGAAAGCAAAAAAAAAAAGATCTCAGTTCCATCATTATTAATATCTATGGGCCTACATCGACTTATGAGAAAAAGAGACTCTGGGCCTACATTGACTTATGAGAAAAAGAGACTCTAGGCCTACATTGACTTATGAGAAAAAGAGACTCTGGGATACTCTCACTGCATATATTCAACAAGAGATAGATCTTAAAATAACTTTGGGTGGAAATTTTAAAGCTATTATATCCACATAGAAAAATAAAGGTGGGATAATCCCTCCACATAAAATAGTTAAGGACTTCAAACATTTCATAATGGACAACGATCTACAAGACATTCATCCCCAAACTGGGAATTTCACATGGACTAATAGAAGGAAAGACTTCTTGCAGATAGCTAAGAGATTTGATAGATTTATAGTAACAAACAGTTAGGCTTTGGACAATTATACTATGCAGTTTGAAATTTTACCACTAATTTGTTTGGATCATTATGCCATCACATTAGAGATTAAAAAAGGTAACACTGTATTCTTGTACAAGCCATCATTCAAATTTGAAAGGATGTGGTTTAGACATCCTCACTTTCTTCCTTTATAACGACAATGGTGGGTAAGTGCCCCTTATTATAAAGGAACCAAAATGTACCAATTCCAAAAGAAGTTACAACATGTGAAGTCCCATATTAAAAATTGGAATGTACATGTAGTCAAAAATATATTTATTCAGAAAGAACAAGTGGCTAAAGAGTTATCAGAGGTTCATGAGCACATTATCCAACAGACCTGGATACACATACTTATTGTAAATAGAAACTGTAGTCACATAAATCTGTCCATTTTAATTAAATGCATATTTCGTATTTATTTGATTAAAAATCCACTAGCCACCAGTTAATTAAATTAATATTTAATTAATTCATCCCCAAACATTCTTCTATTAATTAAATAAATTATTCAATTTATTTTAATTAATTCATTAAATCAAATTTCAATCAATTAAATAAATAAAATCAATTTATTTAATTAAAATCCCTTTTCCTCTTTCAAATAAATTAAATAAAACATTTATTTAAATCATTATCTCCACCCCACTTGCATTTTCCTACAAATGCAACTTGCACACATTTTGAAATAAATGAATTTTTATTTTAATAAAATCCTGTTTTCCTTCACCCACCATGATTATCTCTTAATCATTTGCACAAAGGTTTATCCTTGGATTAATTCCTAATCCAGTGGGTAATCCTAATTTAGGCTTGACCCTTAGCCTTTAGATAACCATGAGGTCTTCTCAGGCCTTTAATGCCTCCAACCTCTTCTTTCAACCCAATCCTGTGTTGACACTTGTCATTATTTTATTGGTGCCAATTGTGCACATGGATCCCCAACTTTCAAGCTTGACCCTTGATTAAACCCTTCAATCCTGGCCATCCATTGCTCCATTTTTCCTATAAATAGAGCCCATTCCTTCATAATCCAGATCCTGAAAACTTGTAAGCATTTAGACTATAGCCATTTTAGAGAGCATTTAGCATAGCATAACTAAATCTTGTCTTTTTGGTTAAAATACTTCATTTTAGCATTAAAATAGCTTTTCATTTCATATTTAGAGCTATTCTATAAATCTCAATCCTCCATAAGCATCCATAGTGCAAAAAGCTGCTGAGAGCTACACTATTTTGGAACTTGGAGAGGAGAGGAACAAGGGAGAAGGAACTAAGAGTATGTTAGGAGGTATTTGGAGATGCCTCATCATGTTTGCTTTGATAGTTAAATATGCTTGCATGCTTATAGTCTCTCTTTTGGTATGCCTTTTTAGATTAGTTTTCGATTGACTAACACTAATGTTTTCTGTGTTTTGTGTTGATTGATCTTAGACTAATCTTGTGCCATTTAGGAGGGCATCATTTGGTGAACCCGACGTGAATCGAACACGCAACCTTCTGATCTTCATTTTTGAAATTAACATTTTTTCTTGTTGAAATTGCCACACAGGTCGCGCTTCGGCGCTATTGAACGCGTTTTAGCGCTATTGAAAAATTTCTTTTAGCGCTATTGACCCTAAAGTAGCGCTATTGAAAATTTTTCAGCGCTATTGACAACATTCCAGCGCTATTGTCTCCGTTTCAGCGCTATTGACACAATTCTAGCGCTTTTGTCTTCTCGGGATTTTCTTTTCTTTAAGCGCTACTGTTTAAATTAGCGCTTCTGCTCACGCAGAATAGCGCTTTTGTATTAATCAGCACTTCTGTAAAAAAAACACAGAATAGCGCTATTGCGACAGAGTGTCGCCCAAATGGACTTGTAACCGAAAAATCAAAAATTAGGCTTGTGGACGCCCTCCCCTGTGAGCATTAATTTTCTTAACTTGTTTCTTTTCTTTGTGCAAGTTAACAACACAACAAAAATCACAAAATTTTTTATTTAGTGCTTAAAAAGAACTTAAAAACACAAAAAAAAATAGTTTCATTGTTTTCTAGTTAGGGATACATTTTGTTTTGGAGCTTAAAATCAACCAAACAAACTTTATTTCTTGCATCAATTGGGACTTAAAAATCACAATCCACACTTCAAATTTTTGGTGCAGTAAAAAGAACAATCCACTTGTCTTTATTTTGGCAAAAACAAATTTTCCTTCATACAATCGTGTTTTTCATTAAGTTGACCAGGACTTTCAACTTCTAGATTACAAAACATATTGCTTTGAAGTTAAAAAGAACACCATGGCTGTTGGAGCAACATCTCCAAATAGTTAGATCACATTTGCAAATGCTGGATTAAAAGGAACAAGTGTTTTACGTGTTTGGCACGCTTGTGCACAAAAAGTCAGTCGAGTGGTCCTACTTCTAACACACACTATCCTCTCCCTTGGCTCTCGTGGTCCTAGGTGCAAGAGAAAAGTGTTAGTAACGCTCAAATTTTATCTTTTTAAGAGAGGCCTGCCAAGGGATCGATACTCTTGGGAACGACCTCGAGCGGTAAATCCTTCGAGCCGCTATAGAAATCAGGTGAGAGCGAAAGCTGTAGCCTTGGGTATAGCTGTTCCTACAGTGTAACTGGCCGAAAGGACAAATGGGCCCCACCACCAGTTACAAGGCTCTTAAGTGAGTCACTGCAGAATGAACTTATGTCCAAAGCCATCGAACATGACTAAACACTTTTAAGTAGTAGCCCACCTGTTCTATTGATTGAGGATATTTGAGGTATAATTTAGTGCAAGAGCATAGATGGTTTTGCTCCCAAGATACTCACCATACATATTTCCTTGAGTAGAAACATAGCTTTTTGAAAAGTCACTTGTGGCTTGATAAAAGTGGTGACTCCCCCATCATAGGGATCATCTATTTGTTATGCTCGTGCAAGACTTAGTATATCACATCCTTACCTGCCACGGCGGGATTCATAAGGTATGTAGTACCAAAGTCGAAGAAATATCAAGATGTGGGCTAAATTTATCACAACTGGCCATTTGACCATAGGGATAAAGAGTGTTTGAAGTGTGTTCGTTTTACAGACCTAGAGCAAATTGAGCCGACTTCAGGCTTTGGAATTACCCCTTAAAATACATCTAAAGGAAGGGTCAGAAACAAGTCCAAAGATTGGGTTAATCTAGACCCATACTCATTTGTGCCTTTGAGGCTACAATCTTGTGTTTGTGTGCTTGCTTTGTTTTCTTGTCAAAGAAAAATCAGAAAATCAACCCCAAAAACAAAGTATTCATCCAACATCTGTCAGCACAACCAAAAACATCAAAAACAAGGTACAAACAACACAGAGTCACAACTTTTATGACCATTCTTCACATCTTGTGAAAGAAGAAGTGTCATCAGAATATTACCTTGAAAAGGAGACCACTAAGCTCAAAGGCTTTAAACAAAAGGAGGAAATTCTTCTATATCAATAGACAAATCTTTGTCTCACATAGAGTCTTTCTACATCGCATGCGTCTATACCTTCAAGGTAAAACAAATGAGTTTGATTCAGAATCATTGAACCGCAGAGCTTTTATGCAATATAGAGCTCTGAGTTATCACAAAAATCAAGGAGGAAAGATTAATCCCAATTTCTTCCCAAACATCTGTATCACCTACAACACAGCTCGAGAAGTGCCACCAACGCCTGAAAGGGAAGAGGTAGAGTTTGTCCCATTTGTGACACAGAGTTTTTATTGAAGTTAAAAACAAAACATCCATCATCTTACTCATACATTATCATTCCATCATCAATCCATCCCAAAACTCTCAAAACATTAAGAGGTTCTTGTCCCAAGTTCTCTTTTAGATATTGCTTGAATCAAACACATCACATCACTTTTTAGATTGTTTCTACATCTAGGATAAGCTCATCCTAAGAGACACATCTACGCAGGTTAAAACTAGTTCATGAGTGAATCCTCTCATTGCTAGGTAGTCAAAATCTGTAACACATCTCAGATTTCTCTACACCTTATCACATCCAAAATCTTATCAAAACAAACAAGCAATTCAAAGAAGGAATTTCGGTTACATCTACCTTAAAGTGCTAGAGATCCCCATACAATACAAATCACCAACCAATCAATCTTTCATTTCATCACCACTCATCATCATCTTCAATCAACTTCAAAAACAAACTTGCAAACAAAATGGCTCAAACCCGATCACGATCAAGGCAGCGAGAAATAGAAATTGAGGAAGAAGAGGACAACCTCAATGAATTTCAAGAAGCACTTGGAGGAAATGTGAATGACGAAAACCCAAGTACTCCCACTCCTTCAACAATCGAAAGGGTTCAGCATAACCCTCATTTTAACAGATTATTCGATGAAATACTAAGGAGCAATGCGGATGCTCACTTTTTACGACTTGCTCAAGAAGGAGCCAAACTCCCCTCGAACTTTGATCTTGCCCAATTAAGACAAGCATCAGAAAGACAAAGTCGCCATGAGGAGGAAAGAGGTAGAAATCACATCAGATATAACATCCCTCGAGGTAACCCACCACCTCCTCCTCCTAATGAAATAGAGATGTTGCGGCAACAAGTTGAGAATCTCGCCCAACAACTTCATAGTGGTGTTAAGACCAGTCAATTCTCACTTAACGACATCTATCCCTATCCGTTTGATAGGAATCTTTATATGCCACCCTTTCCACGCGGGTTCGAAACACCAAAATTCGAAAAATATAGAGGAAAGGGAGATCCCCGCGATCATGTCCAAGAATTTCATTCCGCTTGTCTCGAAGTTGCATATGAAGACACATACCTAATGCGCCTTTTTCCCCAAAGCTTGGGAGGAACAACCACATCATGGTTTTCCCGACTACCAGGTGGCATTAGAACATTTGAGGAACTCATCCAGAAGTTCCTATCTCATTACTCTTATAATATTGAACGTGACATCACCATGGCTGATCTATGCAACACCAAACAAAAACCAGGTGAATTATTCTCATTATTCCTGCAACGATGGCGCCAAATGTCTAGCAGACGTTCTCTTCAGTTACCTGAACGAGAACTAGTGGAAATTTTCATTTCCAACTTAAACGAAGAAATGGAATTTCACCTGGATGTCAAAGATACAGATTCTTTTAACGATATGATCACCAAAGGTATAAAATGTGAAAGGGCACTCATCAAAAAAGGACTCATCAAAATCTTTAATGAACCCAAAGATGGTCCTCGCCCGCGCTTCAATAGCGATAAACCGAACTTCTGGAACAAGAATAAGAATATCGTTAACGATGGGGTTGTGGATGCTCGAACTATCCAAAATGCACAACCTGTGGTTCGATTTGCAGGACAAAATCCTCCACCTCAAAATAACACAAATGTTCCTCCTAATCAAGGTCGCATCACATCTCATGATGAACCAAGACCCCGTCCACAAAAACAAAAATGCACATACACTCCCTTAGGGGAACCCATTGAAACAGTGATGCGACAACTCATTTCTCAGAATTTGATCACTCTACCTAAGCTATCAAACTATGAGCCTCAGGTCAAACCGGCATGGTGGAGAGATACTGAACATTGTGAATTCCATCAAGGAAGAGGACACAAGACAAGTAATTGTCATCGATTGAAAGATCTCATTCAAGATCTTATTGATCGAGGAGAAATTGAAATTGAAGGGCATGACCCAAAAATGACCAATAATGACCATCAGATGTTCAAGAATCCACTTCCATCGCAAGATCAAAGGGGTCCTTCCACGTCCAGACGAGGTCCTGATACCACTAATTATACACAAGTTGTGTATAATTACACTGTCAATCACCTGTATGATGCCAGTGAACAAATTGCAACTATCACCTTCAAAAATCCCACCTCAAATTGCAATATTGTTACACGTCGTGGCAAGGTCACCATAAAGGCAGCTCCACAAGGCACCACCTCCATCCCAAAGCAGTACAATCTTGTGGAACAATTAGACAAAACCCCTGCACTTATATCCATCTTGGAGCTATTGCGTCTGTCACCCTCTCATAAAACTATCTTGGATCAAGCACTCCAAGAGGCGTCAGTCCCTGCAAACCTGAATACAGACCAATTTCAAGCCATGGTTGGAAATCTAAAGTCCTCACCTTGTCTCACTTTTTCCAAAAGTGACAACTCTTCCTTCCAGCAACCTCATAACGCCTCACTCCACATTGAAGGCTTTGTCAACCAACACAGGATCAAGCGAGTCTTGATTGATAATGGAGCAGGCCTAAACATTTGCACACTACAGTTGGTCACAGCATTGGGCTATGCAGTAGAATCAGTGGATCCTCGCAAGAAGATCACCATCAAGGCCTATGATGATGCAGAGCGTTCATCCAAAGGAGTTGTGGTACTACCAATCCGAGTGGGCCCCATGGTAAAGCACATAATTTGTCAGGTTCTGGACCTTCCTCTGCCATATAATCTATTATTAGGGAGACCTTGGATACATGCCATGCAAGCCGTTCCATCTACCTACCATCAATGTATCAAGTTCCCACATAACGGTACAGAGATCACAATCCTGGGCGATGCAAATCCCTTTGCATTTTGCCATAATATCAGCCATCAACCAGAGATTACTGTTCCTAATAATAGGGAAGCCATTTCCTCCACATCATATGTAAATCCCGCCTCTCTTGCCAGTTCAAACACTCCTATACCCAAGCAAGAAAAGCTTAAGATGAAAGTCGCAGAGGAAGGTCCCGGGGAATATAACTTGAGTCAGCTCTTTTGTGTGGGACAAATGCCCACTTCTCCTAGAACACATGGTAAACCACAGCAGTTGCTCCAGCAACCACTAATCACGCCTGCATGTGCCTTAACGCCTTTCATCCTTGGAAAGAGTCAAGAGGAAGAAACACAAGATGAGGACCTAGCGGACTGGATCTATAAGGATCCCATCACCACCGACATACCGCGAGTTACACTTCCTACGGAACAATATGGCAAAGGCCTCCTCATTATGCAAAGAATGGGGTATGATGGTCAGAGTGCTTTGGGATACTGCAAACAAGGACGACATGAACCGCTGCTGCCAGAGTTCAAGCCCAAAGGTAATACAGGCCTAGGCTTTGAAAAAGAAGTCCTTCCTAAACTCAGATTTAAAGGAAAACCTAGCAAACCATTTTGCCCACCTACTACAAAGAGGACACCTTTCATAATTAAAGCACCATCAAGCAATATTGTCATTGCCCCATCGAGACTCACAACCCCACCGCAACCATCACCAGTGCCAAAAATCCCACCAAACAAACCAGTAATCCCATCAGCAACACCATCTGTAGCAACAACTGTATCAGAACCCGCAGCAACATCTATGGCGCTAGTAGTTCTAGCAGAAGCCACTGAGTCACCATTACCAATACTTCCAGTAACAAATCCTTTAAACCCCATCATGGTTCCTACAGCATCGATCACCACAAAGGTACATAAACCAATCACGCCTGCCGTGTTTAACTCCAAAGACATCCCAGTATGGTATAGCAATCGGATGCTGGAAAGTGATTCAGAGACCGACTCACATGAGTGGGAATTTGATTCTGTACAGCTTAACACTTCAGATGAGGAAGACACATCACCACCTCCGCCACGCAAAGACATTCCTGTTTACGGAGAAGCACAGATAAAGACCACTTGGGTACCTGAGCTGGAAACATCTTCCACAGACCCTACGTCTCATCCTACGCCTGATTCTGACAGGGAAAGTACCATCAACTACCTTCACCACACTGTCTTAACCCTCACTGATACATCTCCCGCACTTAACCTAATCGATGAAGTAATGCCCATTATCCACCCTGAACTCATTGAATGGAAACAACCGAATCCCCCATGTCTTGACCTCTTCCAGAACGATGAGGCTATCATTGACTTTTTGGAATTAAGGGATAATCTACCAAGCGGGGATCACAAAGCTGGATTCGCCATTCAACTTAATAGCGCAGCATACTTCGGGGCGGATGCCAAACCCTTCAGCTGCAAAAATATAACAATAAAACATGGATCTTCCAGTGAAAACCACACTGTGGCACTGTTTGATCCGACAAAAGTAAAAAGAAAGAGCGTATCCAATGGTGAAAACCTCTCTGAGGCACTTGAGGATGAAGGGTTTGACATTCTCCCTGCTAGTACACAACAGGAACGATCGACGATTCTCATTGAGGAGACTAAAGAATACAATGTGGGGACTCCTGAAAACCCTCATATCATACATCTGGCATCTCTTCTCACTCTAGAGGAACAGCCTCAATTTATAGAGTTCTTCCAACAACGTCAGATCAACTTTGCATGGTCATATGCAGACATGCCTGGGCTTGATCCTGATTTAGTCATGCATCATCTCACAGTGGCAAAAGGAGCCAAACCTATCAAGCAGAAGCTTCGTAAGATGCATCCTCAGATTGCTGTGCTAGTCAAAACAGAACTCAAGAAACTCCTGGATGTTGGTTTCATTAGACCAATTGATTATGCAGAATGGATCTCCAATATTGTGCCAGTTGGCAAACCAAAAGGGGGCATCCGCATTTGTACAGACTTCAGGGATCTGAATAAGGCATGTCCTAAGGATGACTTCCCTCTCCCAAATATCGACATCATAGTAGATTTGACAGCAGGACATGCCATGCTTTCACTTATGGATGGCTTTTCAGGATACAATCAAATAAAGATCGCACCAGAGGATCAACATAAGATAGCCTTCACGTGTCCATGGGGCACATATTGCTGGAATGTAATGCCTTTTGGTCTAAAGAATGCAGGAGCGACCTATCAAAGAGCAATGACCACCATCTTCCATGACATGATGCATACTATGATGGAAGATTATGTGGATGACTTACTAGCAAAATCACTCACAAGAGAAGGACATCTCCATATCTTAGATCAAATCTTTGATAGACTGGAACAATATCATGTTCGACTCAACCCAAAGAAATGTGTCTTTGGAGTGACCTCCGGGAAGCTTCTAGGATACATTGTCTCAAGCAAAGGTATTGAGGTCGACCCAGCAAAGGTTAAGGCAATAATGGACATGCCACCTCCACGGAATATCAGTCAGCTAAGGACACTACAAGGACGGCTTCAATCCATCCGCAGATTCATTGCACAATTAGCCGATAAGTGTCACCCATTCACACACCTGCTACACAAGAACATCCGCTTTCAGTGGGATGACAGATGCCAGCAAGCATTTCAGGAACTTAAAGACTATCTCATGAATCCACCGTTGCTGATGCCACCAGATCCAAGTAGACTGTTGTTACTTTATATCTCAGCAACAAGTACAGCACTGGGTGTGCTACTGGCACAACATAATGCAGAAGGTAAAGAGTGTGCTATTTACTATATCTCTCGCACACTGGTGGGCTATGAACTCAATTACACGCCTATTGAGTGAGCTTGCCTAGCAGTAATCTTAGCAGCCACTAAACTGAGGCACTATCTATTGACACACAAGGTGCAACTCATTGCAAAAATTGATCCACTCAAGTACTTACTCAGCAAAGCAGCATTGACAGGTCGTTTGGCCAAATGGGTAATGATTCTAAGTGAATTCGACATCGAGTATGTGGACTGTAAAGCTATCAAAGGGCAGGTCATTGCAGATTAGTTGGCTGACGCACCTCTCATAGGTGATCATCCTCTCATTTCCAATTTTCCAGATGAAGAGATATTCATGATCACAATAGCACAACCATGGAAACTATATTTTGATGGTTCATACACTAGGCACGGCTCGGGGGCAGGCATTCTGTTTATCACACCTCAAGGTGATAGCATCCCGAAGTCTTACAGGCTCACATTTCCATGCACAAACAACATAGCAGAGTATGAGGCCTTGATCACGGGACTTAGATTAGCCATACAATGGAAATTAAAAGAACTACAAGTATATGGCAACTCCCAACTGGTCATTCGACAAGCAACAAATGAGTATCAGACCAAGGATGATAAACTCATGCCATACAAACAAATGGTGGACAGTCTAAAGACATCATTCACTACTATCACTTTTGAGCAGATACCAAGAGATCAGAATCGAGCTGCTGACGCTATGGCTACTATCGCATCTCTCCTAGATCTTCCACAGAATTCAACACGCTACGAGTTCTTGGTAGAACAGCTTTGGATTCCCGCTTATGATATCCCCGAATCTGAAATGATATGTCGCCTTGTTGGTTCTGAATCCCCATGGTACGGTGAGTTCTACACCTATCTTCGCGATCACACCCTTCCTCCCAACCAATCGAATAACCAACGTAAAACCTTCATTCGCCAAACTGCTCGATATACCATTATTGCCGAAACCCTATACCGACGTAGTCTTGATGGTACTCTCCTTCGATGTCTGGAACAAGATGAGATAACAAAGGCTTTGGAAGAGGTACATGAAGGAATTTGCGGGACTCACTCAAGTGGTCCATCACTAGCCAAGAAGATCATGCGAGCTGGATACTATTGGCCCTCTATGGAAAAGGATTCCTACTATTTTGTCAGGAAATGCAAGAAATGTCAAGTTCACGGCGACCTGATACATGCACCGGCCCAGGAACTGCAACCAATCATGACACCATGGCCTTTCTGTCAATGGGGTCTTGATCTTGTGGGTAAGATTCATCCATCTTCATCCAATGGCCATAAATTCATTATTACCGCCACCGAATATTTCACCAAGTGGATCGAAGCTGTTCCACCTACCCAAGTCACCGGCAAGTAGATCGCCTCATTCATCCTCAATTACATCATCTGCCGGTATGGTGTACCCATGTCCATTGTCACAGATAACGGTCTCCCTTTCAAAAATCAGGATGTCCGTGAGCTTTGTGAGAAATTTCATATCCAACACTGCTTTTCCACTCCCTATTACCCACAAGGCAATGGTCAGGCCGAAGCATCTAATAAAAACAAATTGAGAATCCTAAAGAAGACAGTCAATGATGCCGGTCGTGATTGGCATGTTCAACTAAATCCAGCGCTATGGGCATATCGAACTAGCATTCGGACCCCTACAGGTGCAACTCCTTACTCATTGGTCTATGGTGCTGAAGCTATCCTACCTATTGAGGTTGAGATACCATCATTATGAGTTTCATTGCATAATCTCATCGATGATGAAGCATACAGAGTATCCCATATTCAAGACTTAGAGTTACTAGATGAGAAGCGACAAGCTGCATACAATCACCTCAAAGCCTATCAGCAGTGCATGAGTAGAAGCTACAATCACCGAGTTAGATCTCGTACATTTGAGGTAGGTGATCTTTTTCTTCGAGAAAATCCTCGCAACCAACCAAACAGAGAACATCAAGGCAAGTTTGAATCAAACTGGTTGGGCCCATATGTTGTCACTGCTGTATTCGGGTCTGGGGCATATCAGTTGGCTACATCAAACGGAGAACCGCTCGCAGATCCAATCAACAGCATGCACCTCAAACGGTTTTATACCTAAGGTGTACAGAGCATCAGGCTCCCCTACATATCAGAAAAATACCAAAAACATTCAGAAAATTCCTGAAGAAAATACAAAAACATTCAAAAAAAAAAAAAAAAAGTAAAGAAAAATCATGCATCCAGACGGTGAACAACCACTCCAGTGGCACCTTGGGTAAGTGCGATGGTGAAAACCTGGCAAACAGGTGCCACTCGTAAAGGCAATAGCTCCATTATCTTTCAAAGCTTGTTGCGATCACATTCATGCACACATACATCCATCCATCCCAACCATGGCTTGTTATTTGATCTGCAATTAAGAAAGTACTCCATGCGTGTAGCATCCCACCTTTTCATAGTCAGGTCTACAAACTGGGGGCAATACCCTTACCCTCGTAATGGAAGTGGATTCTACATTGTCTTATATATCATTACGCTCTTCATTCAGGCAATCATCAGAAAATACCAAAAACATTCAAAAATGTCTCAACACAAAATCTAAAAACATTCAAAAAAATGTCTCAACACAAAATCTAAAAACATTCAAAAAATGACTCACAAAATACCAAAAACATTCAAAAATGTCTCAACACAAAATCTAAAAACATTCAAAAAAATGTCTCAACACAAAATCTAAAAACATTCAACAAATGACTCACAAAATCCAAAAACATTCAAAAAATGACTCACAAAATCCAAAAAACATTCAAAAAAATGACTCACAAAATCCAAAAAAAATTCAAAAATGACTCACAAAATCCAAAAACATTCAAAAACTATTACACAAAATCCAAAAAACATGACAACACCTTGTACATATTCATCCGATCAGATGCAAAACAAACATTGACAAACTACTCACACAATGACCATTTACCAATCAAACCAAAACAATCGACATCAACAATCCAAACCTGTCTTTAACCAAGGATGTATCCTTCCTTACCAAAACAAAGACAAGATGACGTTTTCTTTGACAAGAAAATTATGTTAAGCTATCAAATACTTGGTTGATTTGTCAGTACAATCGTTTGTTTATCTGTATCGGGATCTTTTCAGCATTGTTTTGTTTTGTTTGCGCATCATTTCCGATGAAGTTCTGGGGCATGTACTAATGGTGTCTACGTGGGAAGTTCACTAAGCTACGTGATCCTATGCAAAATGCAGTCATAGATCACTACGGCTTGCTGACTACAGCGTATACCTCGACCATATGAGCATGAGCCATTACCAAGGATCCTTATTCTTTATTCTTTATGTAAATATGCTGTTTGGTTGCAGGTACAATGCTCATCCTTTGGTTCCTCTTCCTCCAAATTGGATAAAGGTTTTATTTTTTAGTACGGTATGCACTTGTCTCAGGATATGATCAGCCTAAGATCAAGGAGGACGATCCAAGTCATGCACGAAAGGAGATAATCCTTGTCTATTTCGCAAGCAATACTCTGGTCGACTTGACCCTTATATCAAGTCGTTTGTATTAACTTGCTATATTAAAATCCATGAAAGAAATACTCAGGTCATCTTGAATCATTGTGTCAAGATGCTTGTATTCTCTTCCAACATTTTAAAGCTCAATGATGAAAATAGAGCACTATGGATCATCATTTCACCTCATCTGTTTATATCTTGCATTCCGTTGCATATCACCCATCCACTCATTCATTCATATGTAGGCTTTTACATGCAAAAATGACTAATAAAAACTGGTCTTGGATACACTCACGACCGAGTACTCTGATACATCATCAATGCATTATGCAAAGTCTTAAAACAACCTTGCATTCCTCATAATCATATCATCCTTGCATTTAGGTGCATCTTGCATTACGTCCATTCATGTCATTTTTACACATAAACATTGCATATAAGTTCATTGTTGACATTAGTTGCAGTAAAATCATTTTCATCATTGTATCAATCATCAATAATTAGATCCATTCATGGGATTAAATTGTCTTTGATTGTATTAAATCATTTAATAAGCATTCATCTTATATCAATTATCCATTATCATTTTATTAAACTTTTCATCATTTATTCTTTACATTCATTTCTTTATAAATAAAAGATGCATTCATTCATTTCTAAGTATCTTATAATGATCATTTTAGGATTCATTCACATTCCATTTATTATCATTACATTAAAGTGCAGTTATTATCCCCATTAGTTATCATATCATCCCATTATCATTTGTCATTACCAACATATTTAAAATGCATTTAGAATCATTCATTTAGGCATTATCATATAAACACTTGTACTTTACATTTGTTTATTCATCTACATTCATTTTAAATATCATCATATAAACACTTGTCTTTTACATTTGTTTATTCATCTGCATTTATCATATAAACTTTTGCACTTAAACATTTTGTTTATCCATATTACATTCATTTAAAAAAACACACATCTAGCTGCATATTTATACATCAAATCATTGCATTAACATTGTCACATAAATCGTCTCATCATTACATCACAAAAGGAAACATCATAAAATCTTGTTTATCCATCAAAAACATAAGCATATATATCATCAAGGCATTCCATACATAAAGCATTACATCACCAATCATATACATCATAAACATATAAACCTGCATTCATATGTCAATATACAACATCATACATCATCATAAAAACATGCATAAAAGAAACATCTCATCAAATGCATACATGTACACATATCCATCTAAGCGATAAAACATAATCATGCATAAACATCCATACATCATCACATGCATATCATCACAAAATGGGATCTCCTCATATATATCATCTCATATATCAGAGTACAATGAAGTCTACAAAATCGGCTACCAAGAGCCATCCAAGATACAGTCCAAAACATAGACAATGATACAACACATGTATGCAAAAATGCTCTCTCAGATGCCGCTCTGGCCAGATGCTGTACCTGCCCCACCCCTACCTACTCCACCGCTGGTACCGGCACCACCTGATCCATCTCTCCGTGGAGGCCTCATCGAACCCCCACTCCCTCCTGCATCTCCTGATCTATCCTGCCGCAAAGGACCCATCACTCCCCCACTGCTCTGCATCCTCTGTGATCGCTCGGATCTGGCCTGCCGCATCTGTGAGTAACTGAGAGCTCGCTGGCTAATTGGTACCACCTGCTCATATAACCCCCGCCAGTACTCTATCTCCGCCTGTGCTCGCCGTATCTCCCTCATAACCTCTCCTGAAGGCCCCTGTGCACCAGTCCGCACTCTCTCCTGCAGCTCTGCCAATCTCTCCACCGCAGTATCTCTCTCCCGCAGCACCACTGTCAGCTCTGACTCACGTGCAAATAGCTGCACATCTCTAGCTGCTACCTCCGCCTCTAATCTCTCTACCCGGGTCTGCAAATAACCTATCATATGCTCCCGCAGATCCCCTGCACCACACTCCCCTATATCCATGGCTGCTGCACCTGTATCACCCCCTCCACTAGGTCCCTCCCCTGCACCACACTCCCCTGCACCACCCTCTCCTGCACCTGTATCCATCGGGATCTCTCTCTCCATCCCCCTCCCACTCAGCTGCACTCCTCCCTGCATCAAAGGTCCCTGTGATATCTGCAGTGGTAACCCCCCTCTCCCTCTCCGCTGTCTCGGCATCCCCATCCCTCCTCCACCTCCTCCACCTCCTCCACCTCCTCCTCCACCTCCTCCACCACCTCCTCCACCACCACTCCCTCCTCTCCGTCCCCGTCCCCTCTCATCCTCAAATGCTGGGATCGGCTCCGCTGGATCTGATATCCGTCGAATCGGGTGCGCTGCCCGATACTGGGTATACTCTGCTGTAACCCCTGCATCAACGACCCTCGGTCGTAGATCCCATGGCCTCGCCTGCAGTGTCCGGAACTCTGCCAATGCCTGATCATACGGTAGCACTGGACCCCATGCATACCGCTCTCGAATCACTCGAGCATACTCTCCCGATCCGCTTGGCAGACCCTGCTGCCGTCCAAACTGCCTCATAACCCGTCCTGGCACCTGTCTCTCTACGTGATAAGAGGTCCTCCCAATGAGGAATCGGGTCATAAAGCAATACGGTAGTGCCTCTGCATCATCCTCCCATGGCTCACACTCCAAGTATGGCCGCCAGATCACTGCATCTAGGTCATCTAATGCCCGCCGCCACCACTCTAGCTTCCCCAAGTGGGGCTGGCTCATCATACCACTATACATAAACATATAGGGCTGGTCCACGGCTCGGAATCTCAGACTCACTGGTCGAGTCACTGGTAGATGCTCCCATGCCCACACATGCAGCAGCGTCATGCCTACTGCAAGCGAACCTCTCCCCCGGTACACTACCTCGTGTAACTCCTGGTACATGTGCGCTAGCACGCACGGCCCCCAGGCATATCGGGTCCCCTCTGTCACCATCATCTCAATCACCTGTCCCCATCCGACCGCCAATCCATGTGACCGCCTGTCTGGACACAGAAGTCCTCCCACGATCCCTAACAAAACTGCTGGAAGGGGCTCATATAGTGCCGCTATATCCTCCCATGCGATCGACCCATCATCAATGTATACATCCTCATCAAATATCCTTTGACAGGCCACCGTCCCCCAAGATCGATCATATGTCACCAGCTGCCCTCGAATCGGAATCCGAAGAATATGCCACACGTCCTCCAAAGTCACCGTCATCTCTCCCTGAGCCAGATGGAACGTGCAAGTCTCACTATGCCATCGCTCTGCTAATGCTGTAATCAGGCCATGATTCATCCGAATCACGGGCATATGCATCACCTCATAGAGCCCAGTAGCCGCAATACAATCTATCTCTAGCTGAGTCAAACGATCTCGCAACCCCTGTGTCGCGGAGTGGCGCTCGCGTAACTGCAACACGCGTAGATCCTCCTGCACATAAACATTCATCAAACCACCATCAGTTGTTTTGTTATCAAACTTTCTTAAGTTTAAACCTAGACTATCATCAGATACTTTGATCAAGTATCTTCGAGTCTCCACAGGTAAGCAATCATGGCCGCCTAGACTTCAACAGGCATTTCTCCTGACAAATGACCTAAGTCTCATCGGGCTGCTATGGTTCAAAACAACTCCCACTTCACCTCGTCATCCATCCATCGCTAGGCATCAGGAGATTTGTTTTGTCCGAAACTAGGGCATCTTGTTATCCTAAAGCAAAAGCGCTATTTAACCTACAAAAGCGCTCATTCTGAACAATAGCGCTACAACAACATCAATAGCGCTCAAAAAGCCCTACAACAGCGCTACCAAAACAAAGGCGCTCAAACAGCTACACAATAGCGCTATTCCTGTCAAATAGCGCTCAATTAACCACACCATAGCGCCCATTAATCAAAAGCGCTAAATCCGCTATGCAATAGCGCTACTCAACATCAATAGCGCTCAATTGACCCTACTGTAGCGCTAATTTATCAAAAGCGCTCAAACTTGCCTACAAAAGCGCTAAATAAACTCAAAAGCGCTAAAACTAGCCTACAAAAGCGCTATTGCGACACAATAGCGCTAATTCATGGAGCAAAAGCACTAAAAACCTAGTTCCAGCACTCTTGCTCCGACTTGACTTGGACTCAGCTAAAAACGTATTAAAAATGCATAAAAAGGAAGTTTTCGAATTTGCGTACCGCTGGTCCATAGTCGGCTGGGCGCTGGTACCGGCGGACTCGCTCAAATCGGTGCTCGGTGATCGGAAACGGCATCGTCGCTCCTCCTTGCTCTTCCAAATGTCACTGTCAGAGCTATAGTTTTCAACTGGTCGCGGTCACAAATGATCCTATTTTCACCCCTTTCACCCCATTTATACCCCCCGCTGTCACCGTACTTTCGCCCTGCTCATCGCCGTGGTCCCCGTGAACTTCCCGAGCCCCCCCATTTCTCCATGTTTCCCCCAATTTCTTCTATTTTTCCCCAGTATACCTAATTTCTTCTATTCCACCACCCTGCCAATTTTCATTCTTTTTCGAGAGATCGCCCGATTTTTCAAAATTTTTCGGCCCATCTCTCGAGGGGGCATACCACCCATTAAATTAACATTTTAATGGGGCATTTCTTCACACCAGTTTTTCTTTCTTTGAAACAACGCGATAAACCGCACCGTCTCAAAGAGGGGCAAATGTAGTCACATAAATCTGTCCATTTTAATTAAATGAATATTTCATATTTATTTGATTAAAAATCACTAGCCACCAGTTAATTAAATTAATATTTAATTAATTCATCCCCAAACATTCTTCTATTAATTAAATAAATTATTCAATTTATTTTAATTAATTCATTAAATCAAATTTCAATCAATTAAATAAATAAAATCAATTTATTTAATTAAAATCCCTTTTCCTCTTTTAAATAAATTAAATAAAACATTTATTTAAATCATTATCTCCACCCCACTTGCATTTTCCTACAAATGCAACTTGCACACATTTTGAAATAAATGAATTTTTATTTTAATAAAATCCTATTTTCCTTCACCCACCAAATCCACTTGCAAAATCTAATCACCTTCTAGATTCTTCTAACCCCTTCCTAATTAGCCTAATCCATCCCCTAAATATTGTCACATTCTTAAGCAAAATGGAGTCACTTCTCAAAGACCCCAAAGTCTTTGATAACCATTGAAGGTTTTCAACCTTCAACCACCAAAAACCCCAAAGTCTTTGAAAACCATTAAAGGCTTCCAACTTTCAACCACTTAATTCCCCAAAGTCTCCAATAACCATTAATGGTTAATTCAACCCTCCCACATGGTTAAAACATTTGTTTTGACTCAACCTCTACCCAACCACAAAGGTCTCATCAAGCATTTAATACTTTGACCATGATTATCTCTTAATCATTTGCACAAAGGTTTATCCTTGGATTAATTCCTAATCCAGTGGGTAATCCTAATTTAGGCTTGACCCTTAGCCTTTAGATAACCATGAGGTCTTCTCAGGCCTTTAATGCCTCCAACCTCTTCTTTCAACCCAATCCTGTGTTGACACTTGTCATTATTTTATTGGTGCCAATTGTGCACATGGATCCCCAACTTTCAAGCTTGACCCTTGATTAAACCCTTCAATCCTGGCCATCCATTGCTCCATTTTTCCTATAAATAGAGCCCATTCCTTCATAATCCAGATCCTGAAAACTTGTAAGCATTTAGACTATAGCCATTTTAGAGAGCATTTAGCATAGCATAACTAAATCTTGTCTTTTTGGTTAAAATACTTCATTTTAGCATTAAAATAGCTTTTCATTTCATATTTAGAGCTATTCTATAAATCTCAATCCTCCATAAGCATCCATAGTGCAAAAAGCTACTGAGAGCTACACTATTTTGGAACTTGGAGAGGAGAGGAACAAGGGAGAAGGAACTAAGAGTATGTTAGGAGGTATTTGGAGATGCCTCATCATGTTTGCTTTGATAGTTAAATATGCTTGCATGCTTATAGTCTCTCTTTTGGTATGCCTTTTTAGATTAGTTTTCAATTGACTAACACTAATGTTTTCTGTGTTTTGTGTTGATTGATCTTAGACTAATCTTGTGCCATTTAGGAGGGCATCAGAAACAACTACAAGAATCATGGGCAGAGTTAAGCAAAAGGGAGGAATTTTACTAGAGGCAAAAATCAAGAGAACTTTCGTTAAAAGAAGGGGATCAGAACATAAATTTTTTTCATGCTTCAGCCAAGACAAAAAGAGAAACACAAACCATTTTTACTATTTAGAATGCTACCACAGGTGAGCCTTTGACAAATGCATCAACAATACAAGAAGAAGGGGTTCAATTCTATAGAAATATTTTGGCTCCCCCACAACTGTTTTATGGTCAGTATCTGCAGAAAGAGAAAGACCTTCTAGGAGGTCTACCAAAAATTATAGACCAACAAGAAAATGATACCTTAATGAGATCCTTCACTTTAGAAGAAGTACACAATGTAGTGTTCTCCATGGCGCTAGACAAAGCCCCAGGTCTAGATGGATTCACAACTCTTTTCTATCAAAAATGCTAGGATGCCATTGGTTTTGATTTTTTACAAGTATTGGAAGAATCAAGGAGGAGTGGATCAATATTGAAATCATTCAATATGACTAACATAACAGTATTGCCAAAAACAAAGGAACCAAAAACATTTGCAGATTTTAGGCCCATCTCACTATGTAACTCAATTTATAAGATTATCACCAAGGCAATATATCTCAGGCTTCAGTCTCTAATTTCAAAAATCATTTCTCTAGAGAAAGGTGGATTCATTCCAGGTCGAGAAATAGTGGAAGGGGCTTTAGTAGCACATGAAGTTCTACATTCTATCCATAAATCCAAATTCTCTTCATTCATTGTCAAATTAGATATGATGAAAGCGTATGACAAGGTGAATTGGGTTTTCCTCCTTAAGGTATTAAGAAAATTTGGATTCCTAGAGAAGTGGTGCAAATGGATTCATTCATTCTTATCAGGTGCTTGTTTCTCAGTCATCATTAATGGCACACCCTTGAGATTCTTTAATGCTAAAAAAGGACTAAGACAAGGTGATCCACTTTCTTTGGTTTTATTTACCATCATGGTTGAAGCCCTTAGTAGAAGCATCAAACACAAAAGTGAAGTAGGATTGTGGAAAGGCATACATATTCCGAATACAAGCATCTCAGTCACACACACCTTGTTTGTTGATGACACATTGTTATATGGAAAATCAAGCATAAAAGAGGGCTAAAGAAATGAAAAACGTGTTGGGTGTGTATACTGCCGTATTGGGACAAAGGATTAATGATCACAAATCCAAAATCTATGTTTTCAATACAAGACAAATGGTAAAAAGAAGGATTCTGCAAATTTTTTGCTTTCAATCAGGTGAGATCCCAGGAACTTATTTAGGCATTCATTTTTTCAAGAAGAAAAACAAAGCAACATACTGAAATACAGTCATTGACAGAATGAAATCAAGAATAACTACTTGGAAAACAAGGCTATTGTCTCTTTTTGGGTGTATACTTCTCATAAAGCTAGTCTTAGCAACAATACCTAACTATTTTATTATTGTCCTAAAAGCCCCCAATTTAGTTGTAATGAAAATTGTGAAGCTCATCAGAAATTTCCTTTGGAAAGGAAACTTATCTAATGTTAAAAAAATTCCACTCATCTCTCTAGACAACATGAAAATGGATAAATATTTGGGAGGAGTGGGCATGTATCAACTATCTAAATGTAATCATGATTTTGGTGGAAAACTGATTTGAAAAATGTACAACAAACCATCTGCAATTTGGTGACAAATTATGCAAGAAAAATACTTAGACAATCCAAATCCATTTAGAGTTTTCATTATCTTGGATCCTCCCGAGGGATCAAAAATGTGGAACTTCATGGTGCCATCTAGGGACACAGTCATAATTTATATTTCATGGCAAGTTTACAATGGAGAAAGTATTCATTTTTGGAATGATTCGTGGAATGAGCACATTCCACTTAGGGAAATACATGAGTTACAATCAGCAATCATAGTCCTCTTTGATGCTTGGGGAACTAGAGTAATAGATTATATAGCTAATATTAAATGTATCTCAGGGAAACGAATCTGGAAAGACCCATCAATTGTCCAAATTCAAGAAGATCAAAAAAGGTGTTCAAATAGTTAGTTTAAAAAAGACTAGTTTACATAAAAAACAAATCAGATGAGATCATTTGGGCCCCATCCAAGGATGACTACTATTTAGTAAAGCAGGAATATAGGGCCATTAAGAGTAGAGGTAATTGGTAGCTTTCACAAAGGGTACATTCATTTTGCTGGAACAATATGATCATGCCTAAAGCAGGGAGCTTTAATGGCTAACCCTCCGAAATAGAATCCTCACTAGTGATAGGTTGGTAGAGCTTAATATTGCTGAACAATTCAAGTGTGTGCTTTGTGAAAATGAATTTGAGGTAGTGGACCATCTCTTCATCCAATGGCCATTTTCTATACAGTGTTGGAACTATGTCATGGAAAAGCTTAATTTCTTTACACCCATTACAAACTCACTTTGGGAATGGTTTCAATCCTAGCCTCTCTTGTATAAGACTACACTCTTTACCTGTATATGGAGGATAACTCCAGTGATGGTGTTATGGTCACTCTGGTGGGAACAAAACAAACAAATTTTCAGAAAAGAAGCCATGCCTATTGAGAAAGTACAAGATATTATTAATAAGTCTATCTCTGAAGTTGTGAACTCATATGTCCAAAAGCATAAGTATTGCAGCTCTTTATTCACTTCATGGGATGATCTTATTGTGAAAAATTGGACATCAATTTTATTACCATTCAAAGGCAGTCAACATCTTTCCTTTAAGAACAAAATTGACAGGAACCAAATTAAGTGGCATCCTCCATCAGGTCAATTTGTCAAAATGAATTTTGATGGAGTATCAAGAGGAAACCCATGATCTTCTGGTGCAGTTATTTGCATAAGGGATCAATCAGGTGAATTAATAGCAGGGAAATCATTCTCTCTTCCACATGGGATAAACAACGTATCCAAATCATGTGCATTATTGCAAGGTGTAGACACCTAAAATTGTCTTGTCTAATTAAATAAATATTTTATTTATTTAGCCTAATTCTTCTATTAATTAAATAAATCTTTATTTATTTAATTAATTCATTTATCCTCTTCTAGCCTTATTTCTCATTTAAATAAATACATTTATTTATTTAAATTATCATTTTCCTAAATTAAATAAATATCTTATTTATTTAATTGATCCCACTTCTTCTATTAATTAAATAAATCTTTATTTATTTAATTAATTCATTAGCCTTTTCTACCCATGACACATGTCATTCATCTCTTAATTCCTGCACTACCTACCCTTTCATTATTTTATGATTTCCTCTACCTACCCTCTAATCATAGCCGACCTCTTTTACACCTCTCAATCTTATCCCTCCATTTCTTATAGTGTCTTCTATATAAGGAGATGCTTCCTTCATTATCAAACCCTGGTTGACTACTTGACTACATTATGCTTTTGAACTTTCATATGTGATCCTACATGCAACAACATTTCCGTTCTTTGTTGAGCTCTTGTGTACATAAAATTTGAGAGCAAATATATCAAGCAAGATCAATGGAGATAGGAAGAATGGAGATCCAAACCCTATTGGACATGTGATGGTATAATCTTTGTGATTTCATTTGATTTGCATTGTCTTAGGTAATCTTCATATGTAATGGTGGATCTTTGTTGTTGTTAGGCTAGGGTTTTGTGGTTGAATCCATTTAGTCTTTCAATATTATCATTGTTATATCCATTTTCACCATATACATTTTGGCACGCCCGGTGGGACCCTTGTCCCTTTTGCATTTAACATCCTCATTGCAGATTTTGTGTTTTGATGTTGCAGATCTGACATTTTCGAGTGTATTTTGGTATTTTCACGTCTGAGCACTTTCGGATCGCGTTTTTGGTTTTCTGCCGCATCTGCGACATCTGGGATCGCGTCTGCACCCTCGACAGTTTTATTTTTTTGCAGATTCCAGAAATCGCGTCTGTGTTCCCTAATCGCGTTTGTGGGATTTTCAGGCGCGTCTGTGTCCAGAAGCCGCGTCTGCGTTCCAGAACCGCGTCTAGGTGTCACATAAGCGCGTCTGCATTCAGAAGTCGCATTTGTGTTTATGGTAACTATGTCTGTGTGCACTTATTTTGCATTTTGGATTTTCATTGATTCAAGTTTTTAGTCATTCGATTTTTCCGATTTGGTTTATTTTTGAGCTAACATCTTCAGATCTAGCTAACGAAATTGGTGCAGCTTGTCTTGAAAGCAAAATCATTTTGTTGAAGGCCCCTATTTCACAAAGTCTTTTGGATCTAAAATTTACCTAACTTGTGTGCTTGCAGGAAGGGGTGATCATTTGAAACAATCCAAACTACTAACAAATCTTTGTTGCAGGACCTTGGCAAGGGTTTTTGATCTTTCATTGTGTGCCTTGTTTTCATAGATTAGCAAACACTTCAATTGGTGCACTAAAATTGAACCATTGTCTTTTGTGTCTTGAGCAATAGGCTCTTTTTGTGTAATCTTTAGAGGGCCTATCTCCCCGTGTGGTCATTAGGACTACTAGTGAGGAGAGAACGACCCAAGTGGTAGCAAAAGAAAAACCATCTTCTTCCAAACCACTATAAATAACTGGATTCATGGTGAAAACTATGAATAACGTGTGCTGATTAGTTCATACTGACACTATGTCTCCCCATAAACCCGTTTGATCAAATTTATTTGATCATTTGTAGGGCGTAACCCCTATCGACTGGGAGCCTTCTGTATTTATAGAGCTGAAAGTGCCACATGTATGGCCACACGAGTGGATGCCCTTACTAGCACCTTTTTGTTTTAGAAGCCCAAATCCTTCTAGTTGTTAGGGCAAGAGGTCGGACCTCTAGTAGCGGCCCACACACATACGGTTCTTAGTAGAGATACAAAGTTCGCCACAAGGAGTTTTTGTGGGGACTGATGCTTGGCTGCCCCGAGAAGTGAGTGCCGAGGGTGGAGCCAGTGGGGTCAAGCATCTAATTATCTGCTCTGAATAGCATAGCCTCAGGGGTAAAACCCCATGTGGGATCAACAACTATTGTCTTGGCCAGCCATAAGAATTGTGCTTGACTTATTTTAAACATTCAAACATTCAAGACCAAACAGCAAAACATTGTGTCTTTTGTGTCTTCAAGTGTATGCAACACAATTTTACATCAAGCAACACACTTTTCTTTGAGTCATTTTTATCTAGACACTTGCAAACATTGAGTCCTCATCAACACTGTGTCATCTTGTCACAAAAAAAAAAATAGTCAAACATTCAGATTTGGTCACAACAAAGCAACTTCACAGATTGGAAAAATTGCACAAATTTTGCAAAAACGTGTCTGTGTTTGACATAATAGCATTTGTGTCGTATAATCGCATCTGTGTTCTCAGAATCAACATTGCATTTACAAAAATCTCAGACTCACGTCTGTGTTTAACAAAACCACGTCTGTGTCAAGAAATCACGTCTGTGTAGTATACAAGCACGTCTGTGTTCAAAATTGAAAAACTTTTACAGTCTAGCAAACAAACATAGTCAGTTTTGAAATTCTTGAGCTTCCTAGGTTATCTCTTTAGGTTTTCACCTAGCATTCAACTGGTCTTTAGGTCTCACAAAATTTCATCATTTCTTTACACCTTACATTACATTCACATTTGTCTAAACTTGAGTCAAAAGGTCACTTGCTTGTCCTCATCATACTTTGTCAACACACTAGATACAACAACATTTTGCTAAGTGGTCCCTCATCAAGGTCTATCACCTTTGGGTCTCATTTGGTCTTACTTAGAGTCAAGGTCAACTTACCTCATCAAGAGAAACTATCCTCTCTTTGGAAGCCACACCTACTCTACTACATACATACTTGGTCTTACACTTTGGTCATTGCAAGTAAACCTTAGATTCATTTACATTCCATCCAAACTCTTGGTCTTCCATACTCTGTCCATTTTCATCTAGTCTCACACATCTTGGTCAATACCTAGTTCATGGTTGAAACCCGTTCACAAAAATCTAGTAGAGAAGCTAAAGAGGCTCAAGAGTCTGCAAACATGAGTTCTTATGAGTATGACAATGCTATATTTTTCAATTCTGATCATACTACATTACCTGACATGGATACCTATAGAAACATTCCAAATGTTGAGAACATGGACACTACAAACAACAATGTTACACACAATGACAATATGGACAACTTTTCCGTACATTCAGCAGAAGTGGAAGACACCATTATGAATCCTCATTTTAATCGATTGGTTGACGAAATAATGAGGAGAGATAGACAATACTTTCTACAAGTGATGGCACAAAGTGGAGCCAAGATACCTCATGATTTTGACATGTCTCAAATAATGGAAAATCGACCTTTGCAACAAACTCACTCCAACATGCATCAAAGGAGGCCTAATAGTGGAGGCAATAGAGGACCACATCTTGTGCCTGAATCACTATCATCTTTGTTTCAAAAAATAGAGGTCCCATATACACATGGTCAAGCATATGATACTCACCTTCACAGACCATTATGGGGGTCTTATGCAGAAAAATACACTCAAGCACAGGCTAATGCTAAAGACCTACCACCAAAGCAATTGGATATCCAAAGGCATGCTCAAAATTTGGACACAAGGAAACCCCGCGTCAAATTTGGGGGCAACACACTAGAACAAACTCATGACATGCTTGTAGAGTATGGTATACATGGACAAAGCAGATATTCTATTCCTCAACATAACTCTATACCAAGTGGTCCATATATGCAGCATCACTATAGACCTCCTCCATATGAACATGTGTATGATCAATATCATCCATATATGCAACATGCTCCTCCAATTGGTGCGTCAAGCATGGGGTATGGTCCAAGAAGTCAATCTCCACCTAAGAGCAATTTGGAACAACAAATTAAGGACTTACAAAAGAAAATGGAGGACATGAATACACCGAAGCCAATTTACACAATGAGAGACATATGTCCTTATCCATTTGACAAGAGCATTCTAATGCCTCCATTTCCTACACACTTTGTGACACCTAAGTTTGATAAGTATAGAGGAAAAGGGGATCCTAAGGCACACATAAGACAATTTTTCACAACTTGCATTGAGGTAGCTTCAGAAGAGACATATTTGATGAGATTATTCCCACAAAGCTTAGGTGATCAAGCTATGGAATGGTTCTCCCAACTTCCACCTAGTATTAAGTCATGGGGTGACTTAGCAGAGGCATTTATTCAACATTTCTCCTACAACATAGAGATAGACATATCAGTCACTACTTTGTGCAACACCAAGAAAAAAGATGGAGAGTCTTTTTCATCATTTTTACAAAGATGGAGAAATCTAGCTAGTAGATGCTCTTGTGAAATTCCACAAAAACAAATGGTAGAGATGTTCACCCAAAATGTTAACAAAGACATTAGCTATGATCTAAGGAAAGCTTGTTTTTCCACCTTCAAGGATGTCATTAAAAAAGGCTTAGAAATAGAGAAGGTCCTAATTGGACAAGGAGTCATTAAGATATTCAAGGAAAACAAAGATGACTTTAAAGGCAAAGATAAGCCAAGATTTTGGAATAAAAACAAGAACACAGTCAATGATGGTGTTGTTGACGCCAATTTAGTACGACCCAAAATCATTTTTTCCAGATCAAGCTCTACAAACAATCAGGTGAATACTCAAACAACTTCCAAATCATGAAGGAAGTACACTCCATTGGGAGAACCACTTGAGTCAGTTTTCAAAAAGCTAGTGGCAAACAAGGTAATCACTATTGCAGATTTTCCTCCATATGAGCCAAAGGTGAAACCAAATTGGTGGAATGATGATGAATATTTTGAATTTCTTAAGAGAAAGGGTCATAAAATAGGAAATTGTCACCGACTGAAGAACATCATACAAGATCTCATTGATAGAGGTGACATTGAGAATGAAGGACACTCATCCAATCAAGAACATGAGATGTTTAAGGAACCATTCCCAAAGCATGACAAGGGAAAAGCTACAGCCACAGATGATCAAACCAACTATACCAGAGCATCCTATAACTATGATTCAACTATCAATCACGTCTCGATGGACAATTATGTCTCTACCATTATCATCAATGACAAAACACCTGAGAATTATACCCAAAGACCCAAGATTGTCCTAAAAGGCATTGGATCTTCTTCCAAACCTACCTCTGAATGTCATGTTACAACCCATCGAGGTAAATTCACTTTGCAAGGTGCTCTATCCAAAAACATCACTTCCTCATCCACCAGACTTGAGTATGACCTTGTAGAATGGTTAGGGAAGACACCCGCGCTCAACTCCATTCTTGAGCTCCTATGCATATCCCCCACACATAAATCCATTCTTGACAAAATCTTGAGAGAAACTGCTATTCCTACTGATCTGAATGTGGACCAGTTTCAAGCCATGGTGGGATACCTTTCCATTCCACATTCCCTTACATTCACAGAAGCTGATGATGCCTCCATAAGTCAGCCACATAACACACCTTTACACATTGAAGCCTTCATACACAAACATCACATAAAATGAGTCCTGATAGATGGAGGAGCAGGTCTAAATATTTGTACATTGAGCACTATTAAACAATTGGGATATTCTGATAAAGCTGTGAATGCTACAAACAAAATTACCATCAAGGCATATGATGATGAAGAGCGTTCATCCAAAGGCACAGTCACCTTACCTCTCAGAGTTGGGTCAGTTACAAAGGATGTGGTTTGTCAAGTCCTAGACCTGGAGCTCACATACAACATATTGCTAGGACGTCCTTGGATTCATGAAATGAGGGCAGTCCCATCTACATATCACCAATGCATTAAGTTTCCCCACAATGGAGTTGAAATAATAGTTAATGGTGATCCTAATCCATTCATATATTGCAATAACTTGAGATTGAAAACTGAGATGATCATTCCAAGTAATCGTGAAGTTGTTCCTTCTTCTGCATACATTGATCCAGAATCATTAAAAAATTTGACATCAAAACAAGGTGAGCTTAAAGGGAAATTCCAAGACAAGGGCATGGGTGAATACACTTTGAATCAGACCATGTACTTACAAAAAGTCATGAATTCACCAAAAGAATATGGACGACCACATCCTACTAAGCGGGTATCTATCATTACACTTGAATGGGATCCTACAATCTTCCAAAAATGGGGTGAACTGGAAGAAGAAGACTTATACAAAATGCTTTACAAAGATCTTGAAAATGATACACAAGATCACATCAGTTTACCATGTGAGAAGTATGGCAAAGGGTTCAAGATTCTACAAAAATTTGGGTATGATGGCAAAAGTCCTCTTGGGTTAAGAAAGGAAGGCATCATTGAACCTTTACAACCTGAATTGACATTCAAAAAGGAACGTTCCAAAGGACTTGGTTTCATGACTTCCAAGTTTCATACTCAAAAGACAGAAGAAGCATTGCAAATCAAAGCTGCCAAAATTCAACAAGAAAATTGCTATTCCACATACTCCAATGAATGGGAATGGGGTTTAGAAAAATCCTCTAGTGACTATGAGCTCACCGAGACATTCAGAGAACCAAGTGAACCAACAGAAGAAGAGGAATTTAATAGGAAATTCAAAGTTGGTCAAGAAACAACCCCAGAGAATCCCATACAGTCTTTGTCTCTAGGTCCTGGGTTGAAATCACATAGAATGAGAACACCTGTCCCAGAATGTGCTACTAGTGATGATAATTTGGATTCATTCATGATTGAGACTGACGAGGAGAGTGCTAATGATGACCTTGATAACTACCTCGACATACTTGAATATAACCGCATCTTCACTCTTAACCCCGCTAACTTTGAAGACATCAAAGGCCTTCCCCTTGTTCACCACCAACTTATTGACTGGGACCATGAAGGACCTACACAGTTTGACACATTCCAAAATGATGAAGCTTTTATTGACTATCTGGGAATACCAGATGATCTTCCCCCTGGGGACCATAAAGCGGGATACACTATAGAACTCAACAACGTGGCATATTTTGGTGAGGGTGTCGGACCTTCCAGTCGCAAAAATATAAAAATAAAAACAAACCAAGGGTCTTATGGAGAAAACCACATTGTGGCACTGTCTGACCCCAAAAAAGTAAAGAGAAAGGATGTATCTGAGGGCGAAAACCTCTCTGATGCACCCAAAGATGGAAGGCTCAACATTCTCCCAGCATCATATGAAGAAAAGTCATCCATGTTGGTAGAGGAGACTATCAAAACAAACATTGGTACAGAAGAAGTTCCACACAACATGTTCCTGGCTCAATCTTTGATAGAGTCAAAAAGGTCAAAATTCATAAGTTTCTTCATGGAATGGCAAATCAACTTTGCATGGTCATACGCTGATATGCTTGGATTGGATCCGGATTTGGTAATGCACCATTTAACAGTTAAACTAGGGGCAAAACTAGTGAAACAAAAATTAAGAAAGATGCATCCACAAGTGGCATTACTAGTCAAAGAAGAACTTGAGAAATTATTGGATGTCAGAGTCATACACGCAATTGATTATCCTAAATGTATCTCCAACTTAGTGCCTATCAGTAAACCAGATCGTAGCATCAGAATATGTATAGATTTAAGAGACATCAACAAAGCTTATCCTAAGGATGATTTTCCATTACCAAATATTGACTTGATTGTCGATCTCACAGCAGGTCATGCGATGTTATCCTTGATGGATGGATTCTCTAGTTACAATCAAATAAAAATAGAATTCACTTGTCCTTGGGGAACTTTCTACTGGAATGTCATGCCCTTTGGGCTAAAAAATGCAGGCGCTACATATCAAAGAGCCATGACTACTATCTTTCATGATCTCATGCATGTTATTATGGAAGATTATGTTGATGACCTCTTGGGCAAATCAATAGACAAATATACACATTTGGACATACTTTTAGTCGTCTTTGATCAGTTGGAAAAATATAAAGTAAGATTAAACCTCAAGAAATGTGTCTTTGGAGTAACCTCCGGGAAGCTCCTAGGATTCATTGTCTCAAAGAGAGGAATCGAAGTAGATCCACCAAAAGTCAAGGCCATCCTAGAGATGCAACCACCATGAAACATCAGTCAACTTCGATCTTTGCAAGGGAGACTTCAATCCATATGAAGATTCATAGCACAAATTGCAGATAAATGTAATCCCTTTCAGCACTTGCTACATAAAAACATCAAATTCAAATGGGATGATAACTGTCAACAGGCTTTCCAGATACTCAAAAATTATCTTCTGAATCCGCCAGTTTTGATGCCACCAATTCCAGATCAGCCTCTACTACTATACATATCAGCTACTTCAACAGCACTGGGGGCACTCTTAGCACAACAGGTTACTGAAGGCAAAGAAAAGGCAATCTATTACATCAGTCGCACATTAGTGGGATATGAGCTGAATTATACACCAATTGAGCATGCATGTCTCATTGTGGTCTTTGCTTCGCAAAAATTATGACATTACATTGTAACTCATAAAACTAAGTTGGTTGCAAGGATCGATCCGTTGAAATACCTTCTCAATAAAGCAACACTTACTGGGCAACTAGCTAAATGGGTGATGCTCCTGAGTGAATTCGACATTGAGTATGTGGATAGAAAAGCAATAAAAGGACAAGCTATCATAGATCAGTTAGCAGATTCTCCCATGATAGATGATGTTCCTCTAACTTCAGAATTTCCAGATGAATCTATTTTAATAGTGTCGCACGCGAAGCCTTGGCAACTATACTTTAATGGCTCATACACACAGCATGGGGCAGGAGCTAGCATCCTCTTCATAACTCCTCAAGGGGATTCTATACCAAAATCATACCAATTATCATTTCCTTGCACTAATAACATAGCAGAATATAAGGCATTAACAACAGGATTACGGATTGCAATTCAATGGAAAATCTAGGAACTTCAGGTTTTTGGGGACTCTCAACTTGTAATTCATCAAACAACAGATAACTACCAAACAAAGGATGAGAAATTAATGCCTTACAAAAGAATGGTAGATGACCTGAAATGACATTTCACAAAGATATACTTTAAGCAGATACCAAGAGAATAGAATCGAGCCACATATGCCATGGCTACAATTGCTTCATTAATTGATCTATCTCCAAATGAGACCCGCTATGAGTTCTTGGTGGATAACCTTTTGGTTCCTTCATATGAAATCACTCTTACTGAGAGGATATGTGTTGTTGGTCCTGATTCCCAATTGTATGGTCACATTTTCATGTACCTTCATGACGGTACCCTACCTCCTGACCTATTCAATAATCAACGCCGCACTTTCATTCGCCAATCTTCTTGATACGTCATTTTAGCCAATATCCTATACCATCAAGGTCTAGATGGCACTCTTCTTAGATGTTTAGAAAGTGATGAAGCTTAGATTGCGTTATGTGAAGTACATGAAGGGATATGTGGTCCACATTCTGGTGGTCCTAACTTAGCCAAAAAACTCATTAGGATTGGATACTACTGGCCCAATATGGAAAAAGATTCATATCAGTTTGTCAAGAAATGTAGGCAGTGTCAACTTCATGGAGATCTCATTCATGCACCAACACAAGAACTTCAATCAATTGCGACTCCTTGGCCTTTTTGTCAGTGGGGACTTGATCTCATAGGCAAGATTCACCCTCCTTCTTCCAATGGTCATAAATTCATTATCACTGCCACAAAGTATTCCACAAAATGGATCGAAGCTGTGCCTCTCACGCAAGTCACTAGAAAACAAATTGCTACCTTCATTCTCAACTATATCATTTGTCGATACGGTATTCCTGTTTCCATTATCACCGATAACGGGCGTCCCTTCAAAAATCAGGATGTTCGTGAACTCTGTGATCACTTCCATATTACTCATCATTTCTCCACACCATATTACCCCCAAGGTAATGGTCAAGCTGAGGCGTCTAATAAAACAATCCTCAAAATCTTAAAAAAGACATCGATGATGCTGGCAGTAATTGGCATATACAACTTAATCCCGCACTTTGGGCCTACCGCACACCTATAGGAGCTACACCCTATTCACTTGTCTATGGCACTGAAGCTATCTTTCCTATTGAGGTTGAGTTACCCTCTTTATGAGTCTCTTTGCAAAACATTATCAGTGATGAAGATCACAGGGTCTCTTGCTTACAAGAACTTGAACTACTGGATGAACGAAGACAAACTGCTTTTAATCATCTCAAGGCTTATCAACAACGAATGAGGCGCAACATCAATCATAAAGTCAAGCCTCGCACATTTGAGGTAGGGGACTTAGTTTTCAGAGAAAATCCTAAGAATCAGTAGGATAGAGAGAAGAAGGGCAAATTCGAATCAAACTGGCTTGGTCCTTACATCATTACAGTAGCATATGGATCTAGTGCATATCAACTCTCAACCACAGAGGGTGAACCTTTAGAGGATCCTATCAACAACATGCACCTTCGCAGGTTCTACACATAGCTCTTTAGAGTATCCCAATTCAAAAATACAAAAAAAAAATCATAAAACATAAAAAATCGTTACTTGGTGAAAACCTGGCAAACACGCGCCTTGTGATGCAAAAAAAATGAAAAATAAAAAAAGTAAAGAAAAAACATTTCATCCAACGGTGAAAACCACTTCAATGGTGCCCTGGGAAAGTACCATGGTGAAAACTGGGTCACCAGTGCCATGTGTAGAGACATTGCTCCTCCCTCCTTTAGGATTTTCTTTCATCACTTCACTTTGCACACACTCACGACCTATTCATTCATAATAAACTTTACACATTCCCATCATGGCTTGTTATTAATCTACCCAAGATTGGTTCGCCATTCATAATAACCTTCATTTTCATCCCTTTCCATCCATAATAAATCAGCTCTTATCTGTGGCTAAGGCAAATCCTACGTCTAGTAATGGGTGTGGAACTGAGAGCATCACAAATTTTGAGGAGTACAGTTTCTTCCACTCTTCTTCAGTCTATTTGCTCACAATCCACAATAAAACAACATTTGCATCGCCAATCCACAATAAAGTTTCATCTTCTTTGCAATAAAGTATCGGTTTCATGGATTTAGTCAATTTCAGATGAGACACAGCAGCAACAATGGGCTTCAACAAATAAAATCTTTCAACAGACTCATACAACATTATGGTTCAGTGCTATCTATCCTTTTTGTGAAAGTAAACATTGTGACCACAATCAAATAAGACTTATACAAGTGACAAGAGACACTAAACTTGAGGACTACAGTGGATGTTGGTGTCGAGTCTTGGTTTTCTTTGGATTTTATCTTTTTGGTGACATGTCTTTTAGCTTTTCCAAGATGTCTCTGACTAGAGATTTTATCTCCAGGATGTCTTTGACTAGAAAGGCGAGGATGGGGTATCATCACCTATTTTTCTTTTGCTATTTGTGGATTGTTTCTTAGTAATGCTATGACTTGTCCAAGGATATGAGGACACTGTGAGTCTAGTATGAACTGGGGCATTCCTTGTTTGTAACTGTCTTATCTCCATGCAAACGGGTACAATGGTTTTCTAGGTCGAACATATGCCTAGATTGTCATAACCTACTTGCCATAATAAAGCTCAATGATGATAACGCACAAGAAGCTCTTTCACTTTCATATCTTCTATCTTTCATCCCCCTTTCTTGATTGACTTCTATCATCCTTCTTGAGTCCATGTAGCCCGCTATCACATGACTGAGTATAATGACACGCCAAAAACATTTGCATCTCATGTAGTTGCACCTACATTACCACATATTTAGCATTTCATACATACATATAGATATCACAATCGCATCACATCCTGCACACAACACATGTTAGCACATTTTACATTTTCATCATGTAAATAATTATTTGCATTATCATATTCATTTTCATTTCATACATTCACATTTGCATCATACATAACATTTAAAAACATAAAAGAACAAAAATATTGCATTGCATCATATACATATTTGTATCCATATCATAACCATCACATAGAAACATACATCATAGAAACATATAGAAGCATCACATAGGTACACATGCATATAGCTACCACAAAGATGAATCATCTCATATATATATAATCATAAGGTGTCATAATACAATGATGTCAAAATCATATGGCTATAATCACCCGCAGGTGTCTACATCATAATACAAAATGGCACAAAAAACTGATACATAGGGAGCCCTCTAAGGCTATGATGAACTCCCTCCCTCAGAGCTGCTTGGCCTTGACGGAGTCTGAGCCCTGGAAGGACCTACCTTAGGATAATCTCTCCTGCCCCCTCTATCTAGTGGTGGTGGAGGACCCATAACCCCACCGCTGGACACTTGTCTCCTCTGACTCCCTCCAGTGGCCGTTGCTGTATGTGATGGTCTCCAGAAGCTCCTAGCCCGCTGATCAGTTGGCACTGCACCATAAAAGGAGATTCCACCAGTAAGCGATCTCCTCCCCTGCTCGCAAAACATAGGCATATCTAGCCCCTGTGTCCTCTGCCACCTACCTCCCAGCTCTCAGTGCTATCTCAGCCTTAGTGTAGCGCTGTATAGCCTGATCTCGCTCCCGCTTAGTATCTTTGAGCCGCCTCCTGAGTCTATCCCTCTCCCTCTCCAGGTCCTGAATCTCATCTTCCTGTCCTTGGTAGATCTCTCTCAACTCAAGCATCTCATCCTCCTCCTCCTCGGCCCCCTGTACCTCTGCCTGTGGCTCTACCTGTGGCTCCCCCTATATGGGTGCTTGTACCTATCCCTGTACAGGTACCTGTACCTTCCTCTGTCCCTATCCCTATCCCTGCAACCCACCGTGACCCCTCACCACCTGAACCTATCTCTCCTCTCCACCCTCCTTCCACGGAGCCACTCTCCTCTCTCCAACCACACCTCTCCTCCTCCATCGGCCTCTGCCCCCACCATCTCCATCATCATCGTCATCTCCTCTGCCATCTCCATCTATCAGCTCTCTGGGATCTGTAAGGCGTGGGAATGGATGCTCAGCTTAGTATGCAGTATACTCTGCATCCATCCTTGCATCCTCGATCTATGGCCACATATCCCATGGCAAGGGAACCATCTCCACCAACTGCATCATGACATGATCATATGACAGTAGTGGCCCAAAGTGTGCCTAGTCGCACACTATCCGCGCATACATACCTGAGCCCCGTGGCATCCGCTGAATCCTGCCAAACTGTCTACCCACTCTGTCCACTAGCTGCCTCTCCAATACATAGGGCATCCGCCCAATCAAATATCTGCTCCGAAAGGTGTATGGTAACTCTACTACATCATCCTCCCACTGCTCGCACCCAAGGTACGGCCTCCATATCATAGTGTCAATCTCATCCAAGACTCGACACCAGTACTCCAACCTGCCAATCTATGGCTATGAGGTAATCATATCATACAGATGCATGAAGCTGTGTCCATGAACCCTGCCCCTGAAGTGTATCAGTTAGGTAACCGACAGATGCTCATAGGCCCATACCTGCAGCAAGGTAACTCCGTAGCCCAATCCTACGGATCCATGATACACAAATTGATGCAGCTCATAGTACAAGTGCCAGCACACATGGTCCCCAAGCATATGTGGTGTGCTATGTAACCAGTGTCTCCAAGGTGCTCCCCCAGCCTACAACCAACCCTCGTGTCGCCCTATCTGGACACAGGAATCCACTAATCACTCCTCCTAGCACTGCTGGTAGTGCTAGTCCTATCGCTGTCATCATGTCCCATGCGATATGTCCTGCCCTCATATCCAGTCTTGGGTCTCAGAATACTGGTCTCAGGGCATCCCTGTCTCCATCTCGATCATAGGGTACTAACTCCCCATCGATCAGTATCCTCAGAATCTAGTATACGTCCTCTAAGGTGACTGTCATCTCACCCATCGGTAAATGAAACGTACAAGTCTCTAAGTGCCATCTCTTAGCCAGCGCAGTCAGCAACCCCATGTTCACTCGAAACTCAGGCACATACATAATATGTCGCAAACCCATACCCTCAATGGAAGCTCTGTCCTCGAACATCAACTCTGGGTGCAATCTCTGAGTCGACGGGAATCTCTCCCGTGACTCCAGCATAGGCAAGTACTCCTACAAAAATGCAAATCAATCATGTCAGTCATAGTGGCATTCACTGTTCATCACAAAATGCTACTTTTTATCTAAGTGCGTATGGTACTCTATCCTAGTAACACTCACTGTTCATCACAAAGTGTTACTTCTATTCTAGTGACACTCACTGTTCATCACAAAGTGTTGCTGATTATCCTAGTGGTACTCCCTATTCATCACAAAGTACTACATGTTTTGCACTCACTGTTTATCACAAAGTGCTGCTCACATTTGCACTCACTGTTCATCACAAAGTGCTGCTCATATTTTAGTACTCCCTATTCATTACAAAGTACTATGTCTTGGTACTCACTGTTCATCACAAAGTGCCTCGACCTATCCTACATCTTCCCTAGAGGACTTGCTTGAGTGAATCCTCTCAGTAGCTTATCCAATCGACAACGTATGTTTATCATAGAACTGCCAATTTGTCCTTGATGACATAAACGTGCTTTCATTACACAAACGTGTTTAGAGCCTGCATAAATGTGCCTGCTCTACACAAATGTGCCTGAAAGACACAGACGTGTCTATGATCTGCACAGACGTGCCTGAGAGACATAAATGTGCCTTCTTGGCACAAACGCGCCTGCACAACACAGACGCGTCTGGCACCAACACAGATGTGCCTCAATGTTTTTGACACTTTTTGACATTATCCTAAAGTGCATTTATTACCCTACCTAGCATGCATTAATGACAATATTTATTGCAACAAAGTACAAGGAGGTTTTGTGGTACTCATCAGCTCTCCTGCCTCTGTTAGCCTCTGAAATCGGCGAACGCGATCGAATCTGTGAATCATTGCCATCGTTGTTGACTGCTGTTGCTCTATTCTCTCTCTACACTTTGATCTCTTAAAGGTGTGGATGACAATGAGGATGTATTCCCCTCGTGGTCTATTTTATGGACTTCCCTAGCCCTAGCCCTCGTCTCCCAAGTTAGTCTTCTTTATCCCGTGACTCTGTCACTCTATCCGTTCAGTCCATTCTAGCCTTTCTTTCTTATCGAGAGATTGTCTTAAATCTTTCCAGACATTTTCCTCCAATCTCTCGAGGGGGCATATCATTCCCATCTTGGGTCAACTTTGTATCAGTTCATATTATCTTCTTTGAAACAACGCAACAAGCTGCATTGTCTCAAAGAGGGACAAAATGTAGACACCTAAAATTGTCTTGTCTAATTAAATAAATATTTTATTTATTTAATTTATTTAGCCTAATTCTTCTATTAATTAAATAAATCTTTATTTATTTAATTAATTCATTTATCCTCTTCTAGCCTTATTTCTCATTTAAATAAATACATTTATTTATTTAAATTATCATTTTCCTAAATTAAATAAATATCTTATTTATTTAATTGATCCCACTTCTTCTATTAATTAAATAAATCTTTATTTATTTAATTAATTCATTAGCCTTTTCTACCCATGACACATGTCATTCATCTCTTAATTCCTACACTACCTACCCTTTCATTATTTTATGATTTCCTCTACCTACCCTCTAATCATAGCCGACCTCTTTTACACCTCTCAATCTCATCCCTCCATTTCTTATAGTGTCTTCTATATAAGGAGATGCTTCCTTCATTATCAAACCCTGGTTGACTACTTGACTACACTACGCTTTTGAACTTTCATATGTGATCCTACATGCAACCACATTTCTGTTATTTGTTGAGCTCTTGTGCACATAAAATCTGAGAGCAAATATATCAAGCAAGATCAATGGAGATAGGAAGAATGGAGATCCAAACCCTATTGGACATGTGATGGTATAATCTTTGTGATTTCATTTGATTTGCATTGTCTTAGGTAATCTTCATATGTTATGGTGGATCTTTGTTGTTGTTAGGCTAGGGTTTTGTGGTTGAATCCATTTAGTCTTTCAATATTATCATTGTTATATCCATTTTCACCATATACACAAGGTATACTAGTCACTAAAAAGATGGGCTATAGAAAACTACATGTAGAAGGAGATTCATTGATCACAATCAATGCATTTAGAAATAAGAGAAGTTATAACTGACACATCAAATATATTTTACAACAAGCCTTGGATATTTTAGATACATTTGAAGGCTACATTTTGTCCCATATGTATAGAGAGGGAAATAAGCTTGCTAATCACCTTGCTAACATGGGGGGCAATAATAAGGAATAGACACACTGGATGATAACTTTAAATTTGAAAATTATCCTGACATGGAAAACTTAATACAAGTTGAAAGGTACATCATTCATTGGATGGAAGATAATCATGATAGTTATCCATATTGATCTCATAATGTGTTACATCCATTGGGTTTGACATATGTTGGTTGCAGATTGAAAAATGCAAAAATCCCTATGTTTGACAGTTTTTGATGTGACTCTCTTTTCTGTCTCAGTTATATTATCTTATTTCGATGTGAGATGGTGTTTTAGTGAAAGTATTTTCATCTCTTATTGGCCTTTACATGCTATGCCGATAGAGTCCCTTTTTGGTGTGACAAGTGATTATGATGCAGGAGCATCCTCGGTCTATGAGTAATCTTACATCAACCAAAAATATTTCCTTTTAGTTTAGTTCTTGTTCAGTTCTATGTGCAGTTTTTGTGTTCCTACCGGTATGTTCCGATGGTGGCTTTCTTTTCATTGCAAATCAGATTTTCAGTTTCCTGGTTGGTTATTGTTCTTAATTCCAAATTCTTAGTCCATTTGGACTTTTCTGACAAGATATTGCTTTTGGTTTGACTGTTTCTGGGTTCCAGAGCAATTTTGGGCTTACCGGTTGGTTTTCTTCCTTACTAGAGAGATTTCTTGGCATGTGGATATATTTTGGGTCTTACTAGATGGTCCTAAGTCCTTGGCCAACCTTCTTGTTCATCTGCACTTCTTGGTTGTTCTTTTCCAAAGGGATTTCCTTCATTGTTGGGGCTGACCTATTTACACATTTCATTTTCCTGCATTGGTAAATGTAATCTTTTGTGGCCGACCCATATATGTTCTGGAGGGTATATATATGGTATTATGTAATCATTTGCAGGATAATCGATAGGTATGAGACTCTAGATTCATGATTAGAGATCTAGATGACTGTGAGAGTTCTGGATGGATATCTGGCATGTTAGCCTACATGTAACCAGTTGATTACCAAATGTTCTATGATGTATGTATGATGATAACCGGTTGGTTTCCAAAGGTTATAAGATGATACCATGATACGATTCTATAATATTTCTATGTTTTATTGTTGCTTTCATTATATTAATCTTGCTGCATGAGCTGGTTATTTCTCTTTGAGGATCACCAATTATGGCTACATCAAGTGGTATTAGAGCTAGTTACAAACCGGTTGGTGGAAGAGCTAGTTGTGAACCTCGAGGCATTCATTTGGGTGAACAGATCATCGAGTGGAGGTAGGCTGCAAGTGTGTTCAATAGATCACTAAGTGTGAGGCAATTGAAATCGGTAGTCAGATTGCCGAGTTGAGGTAGTTCATCGGAGCAGATGACAGAGGACTTCAAGAATGAGATGAGGAATGAGATCCAAAATGCATTGGCTGGTTTGCACATGAATCCAAAGTCTCAGGATGAGTATGAAGAAGCTAGAGAGGAGCTTGAGGCCAAAGAGGTTGATGCACTAGAAGATGGAAGAGAGGAAAGATTTCTGAGAGCAGTGACACAAGCGAGTAAAATGCATAAAGTTGAGATTTCAAACTTTTTTGGGACACTGAATTTGGAAGATCTGATTGATTAGATCAAAGATTTGGAGGACTACTTCTAGTTTGAGGATATCAAGGACCCACAAAGAGTTTGGTTGGAAAAGACTAAGTTGAAAGGGCATGCTGCTTGTTGGGACTCATAAAATTTGAGATTTTGAGAGGCCCATTTTCAAGATTTTGCATCTGCACTTTCATTTTGGTGTGGCTTATAAACCTTCAGCAAGGGCTTTTGGCAAGTGGAAGCTCAGTGACCTGGTGGGCCCCCACGTGCACACGCATCTCAAGGCATCCAAATTTTGCGACAGGCTGATGAGAAAGAGGCTAAGGGTCATGGAAGTTGAGAAGATCCAATGGGAGATCTGAGGAAGATCAACGATGGAGTAAAATTCTGGGACTATCAATGGCTATCGCTGTACCGCGGTTGTGAAGTGTCTGAAATGTTATCCATCGTGACATGGCAACCTAGTGATGGGGCCTATGAGAAGAGAATTGCTCAAGAAAGGTAAAAGTTGAGCAAGTCCAAGGAAAATCAGACGGTCGAGAGGAAGATTTGACGGTTGTTGTGAGACCGTGACATAAAGGTGTGCGATGGTTATTTCTTACGACCCAACGACAAACCACTAGCGGCGGGCCCAGACAAAAATTTAATGCAAGCAATTAAGGCAGTCGGTTAAGCAGTGGCAGCTAAGTTCTGAAAGAAATTTAAAAATTGAATGCTCAGTAGCTCAATGATCAACGACTGTCGCTACACCATGACATAAAGTTGCCCAATGGTTATTCGTCACGACGTAGTGACTGAGTGGTGGGGCATGCTAGAAGGAAGCAGCCAGGGTGTGTTAAATATTTGGTAAGATGAGCAAATCGGACGATGATCGCAAAAGATCCAATAGTGGTCGCTAGGTCGCGATGGGAAACTACTCATTAGAATATCTATCGTGGTAGGGCGACTAAGTAGAGCCAAAGCCTAAGGTGGGTCCGACGATGCTGACATGGCGAGTGAGGTGGCGAATTGGTGGATTCACGGATGAACCAGGAGGCGCCGCGTGGCCGAGCAGAAATGGAATAATCAAGATTGAATATACAGTTTCAGACTATAGTAAAAATGGAGAGATTTAAATGCTTGGTTGCGCCTAGCTGCATGAAAGACTAATGGTTGACGATTTATTTTTACTCGAATATACAAGTGTGATATACCTTTAGAAAGCTCACAAAATGAGGATTTTGTTTTTTCTATCAATTTTAAAACTTGTCAAATATTTAGAGAACGGTTTCCACGGGAGTGATGGAAATAATATTTTCAGAAGGAGTGGGACACTTGTCACTGATAGATGGAATCTAGAATTCTTCTCTTCCTTCTTATTCTGAATTGTTCTCATTTGTAAGGGTTCCAATTTTTGAGAAATTCTTGAAGCGTGATTTCCAAGAGGGGTTCCAGTCCTATGCATTTAATTTTCTGGGTTGTAATTGTTGAATGTCCTCATTCTTTTGTCATTGAATAGATGCATTTAGCTGTAAATTCTTAGTTGCAGGTTGCATATATGCCTTATGTAAGACATATATGCAGTTCCATTGGATTGTCTTCAGGCATTTTTTCAAATTCAATAAATCCAGTCTTCAAGGGAGTTTGGGTTTATCCTCCCATGAGAGAGTGTAATTCCTGTTCTCAGGTATCCTTTACAGAAAGGATTTAAATTTGATGAGTAGAAATTATGAATTGTGAATTAATATTTGGATATGTATGATCCTCTATTTGAGTTTAGAATGTATTAATTTCAGGCATTAATACAGGGATATTTTTCAGTAGATCTGATTTGCGGCTTGGATTTCATTTGAAGCTATTTGTATTGACTCTATACTTGGATTGAGGCATTGATTTGTTACAGTTAGAGGTTACTTGCAACATTTTAAAGGAATCAAATCATAATACCTTTCTTTTCTATTTTGTGGAATTGGTTCCACTTATCTCATGTTCAAACTTGTCGAGTTGTCAATGTAGATTTAGCCTATCTACAATACCCTCTTTGTCTTTGAACCTTTAATGAGATCTACCTGCTTCTATTGATGCTGTCTTGTGTGTCATTGGTCTAATTTTATGCATCAAAGGTACACCCACCCAAGTTTCGCAGAGTCTAAAGAGTACAAGGATTTTTATCCTTGTTATGTTGTCCCAAGCCCTGAAGTATTTCATAGATTGAAATTGGCTACTTCATAGGTAAATTACAAGTGAACTTGGGTTTTCAATTTTTTGAGAACATAAAAAATGGTGACTCTGCTAGGGAGAATGATGTAAATTTTTTGTCAAATTGAAGCCAGTTAGTCTAGCCATGTCCATTTGAGGAAAGAGTCAATAAAGTGTTGAAAATATGTTATCCTTTTATCTTTGTGTAAGTCCAGATCTGTTCATGTTCTATAAATGATTTTATAAATTCTCACAGCAGTGGGTGGTGACTCTGAAAGATCTCTGTACCGGTGTGCATTATTGTAAAAATTTTAAAAGATTTGGTGAACTTACAACAAAGATTTAGCAGATGCTTGGAGTTTAAAGATTGAAGGAGAAATGAAGAATTAAATATATTTTGAATGGCATTTTGCTATTCAAAATGTCCTCTATGCAAGAGGTGGCAACTCTAAGGTAAAAGACCAAGCTAAAGTGTGAATAAATGTTCAGATCTACAAGTTTTATAGCTGCAAATATCCAGGTACTTTCAGAAGTTTCAATGCAAAACAATTTGTTTTGAAAATTTGAATGAGTAAAATAGTTTTCGCATTAAGTGAACAACACTAGTAAAGAGGGAAAAAGAGGAATTACGAGTCTATTTGCATATCTATTTTGCTAAAGTTTCCAACATATATGTTCTGCTGTAGTATGCAAATTTGGAGAAACTTTGTGTCAAGAAATGTTATGAATAGATCAGTGTGATGATATATGCTTGAGTTTTTCATTATTCTACACAAGGCTGTACAATTATTTGTGGAAGCAAGTAGAAATGTGTAGTGAAGTTTTTTAGCCTTGCACACTTCCAAATATAGCCATGGCTAGTGAAATGTCACATCCATGTTATAAGAGAAGTTTTAAAATGAACTATTATGCTGCTCTAAATTTCAAAGATATTCTGGGTTACCCAAATCTTATACCCACATAAATTAGAAAGCATTTGCCAATATTCAGTGGGAAGAAATCAGAATCAGCACATTTACATTTGAAAAGTTTTTCAGACTTGATGAGAGATTTTGAGGTTTGTCAAGAAGATGTGTGCATGACATTATTTGTCTAGTCACTGAAAGAGGATGCAAGAGATTGGTTCTCTTTTTTGCTAGCAAATTATATTTCCTCATGGGATGAATTAACAGTTGACTTTATGGCCCAATTTGCTGAAAAGGTGAGTGATTATGATATGCTAAGAGGATTTATGTACATACAAATCAGGGAAGATGAATTGGTACCAACATTTAATATTAGGTTTTCACAAACATTGTCTAAAATATCTAGCAAGTATAAGTTTAGTGATGGAGCATGCTTGGAGATCTACATGAGTGCTTTTGACAAGAAGATGGGTTTCTTATTAAGAGACAAGGAACCCAAAACTTTGCATGAAGCTTTTAACACAGCTAGGGACATTGAAAACAATTTAAAATTTGGGATCTCAAAGAGATTTTCATCTGCTGCTGCTTCTTGTCAAAACATTTTCAATGGTGAAGGTAAATGTGAAGCTATGCAAAACATTCCTTGTTAAGGTGTGTCAAGCTTCGCTATTCAAAATGGTCTTGCTGATATATGTGATTCAAAGTTAGATGAGAGTCAAGAATCTCTGCTGTTAATGCCGATTGTCTCTTATAGTAGTGATGGAATGATTATTGGGAAATTTTGTGACAATGCTTGTGTGGGGGAAAAAGCGAGACTAGGTTATCATGCCCTAATCCTACCTCTTGTCACACATTACGGAATACGAAAGAGCCTAGAGGTATCACACAATTGGCTACTTCTTTTTGTGAAAGAGAGAGCCATGGGCTACCTATTAGGATTCCTATTCCTTCGTTGTATTTGAAAGGTAAGAGTATGCAAGTCCAATTCCTCACCCTAAAATGCAAGTATGAACTAATAACAAGATTGCAGAATTAAACTTAAACAATGGAAAGCTGTAAGTACAAAGATAAGACAAGAATGCAAATGAGTACCCAGAGTCAAAATTTGAGTGGAAATGTTCAGGACGGGGGCGCGGGCGCCACTGTCCTGATTCTGCACCTGAAACTGCACCTGAAACCACTATTTTGCACTCTGGAAAGTTGTCTAAAATGCTGTTTGTCAGGAGGACCAGGGTGCCCAGCGCCTCTGTCCCAGGGACCAGGGCACCCAACACCCCTGTCCTGACAGGACCAGGGTGCCCCATGCCCCTGTCCTGGTATCCTGCTCTGCAATTTGGTGTGGGGTGCTGTCTCGACCTGCTTCTTCCAGATCTGCAACCTGCGGTGTCATCCGTGTCTCAAAACCTACACTTATATCTGAAAAAGGTGTTTGGGCGGCTATATAGGGTTTTGCCTTAGTCAAACCCCCACTTCGGTGATTTCCACCTCCACGAATAGCCAAGTTTAATTTTAAAAGTAATGTGTGTGCAGACCTTGTGTGTGTGCAAGATCTAAAATGCAAGTAAGCAAACTAGAGCAACCTAGAAAGTAAACCCTAATTGATTGTAAATGATAATGTAAATGCTCTAAATCAAGATGCAAAGTGATCTAAAGCATGGATAAATGAGATATTGAAGCTTATGCAAAGACATGAAAACAATATGAAATCATACCCAACCCTCAAGGGAGGAGTACAAGCCAATCTTCAGTCGGTAATCTCCTATTGTTCTCCAATGTCTTCCAAGCCCTAAATGGATGAATGGAGTTGATAAATGCTTGATAGAGGGATGTTGAATGTTGTTGAAGTCTTCCAAGATCTACTCTTTCGCTGCATATGAGGTTCCTGAAAACAAAATTCCCATCCCCTCAAATGAGAAAAGAGAGCTCTTATGTATGAAACCCTAGGTCTTAATTCCAACTTTTAGCTGACCTAGAGATTGAATCTCCCGCCAATTTCTTGGGGTTAAGCTTTATTTTATGATTGGATCGTGCTCCTAAAATTTCGAGAAAAATGTTCAGGACCGTGTGCACTCCGAGCGCCATGGTCCCGACAACTTTTCACCAAATTTTCAGGGCCCTCAGATATGATGATTTTAGAGAGAATCCCGAAGTTACAGGTGATTTCAAGATGTTTTGACCCCCAAAATCAAGCCCCCAAGTACAAAATAGGACTTAATTAGGGTTTTTGATTAAGTGATGTATTGGAGGAATAACATGAAAAGGGGCACACTTTAACGAAAGGGCCCGACTTTATGATGTGAAGGATGATGAAATAGGATCTTAGACCTAATTAATTTGATTAATTAAGTGCTAAAGAGGAAATGCAATGCAAAATGCAAACCGCGCCAAGGTGGGTGCTAAACTAGGCGTGAAATTGTATTGCCTTAGCAAGTGCGTAGAATTTACGATGCTACATTTAGCCCCCACTTTAGCGGTCATATGAGTACTATGTGCATATGCAAGCTAAAGTATAGAAAGTAAACATCATTTGAAAAAGGATATATCCATAAGTTGTCGAACGAAGCCCCCAACGGTATCTGCAGTACACAGTTAGGAACCGCACCCTACAAAACACACGTTAGATCACAAAATCACCTAATGCTTACTAAGGAAAGTGATGAAATTTGTGAGTAGCTATATGCCCCCCCCTGTTTTGACTTGCTTATTAGGGAGGTGAAACAGGGTAGCATGTTTACTTACGACAAATTGTGTAAGAGAGTATTGATGAGGGATGTTCACTGAAAAAGGCTTCATCAGAGCACTTTTTGGAACATCCTGAAAGTAGGGGAATGAAAATACAATTCCTACGCAACAAACGGTTCGAAAATCGCATCTCCCAAACTCAAGTTATGATGAAATGAGTGATAGAGGAAAATTAGGGTTTTGAAAGTAAATGTAAAGGAATGAAAGTATATACCTTGAAAGTGACATTTGCATATGTCACTTTGTTGATTCTGAGTACTGTTCATTGCAGCGGAGCCCACATAGCCATCATCATGCCTTCACGATGACCGGAGCATCCCACAAGGATTGAGATCATGCGACAGGCCGTGATCGACGACAAGCCACTGGACGAGGTGAGTTGACTGAACTTTGACTTTTGATTTTCTGCATTTGACTTTCTATGATCGTTTGCGGGCCCTGGAACCCAACCGTGGGTCCCACACAGGGCGCCATGGTCCCTGTGGGGTACCATGGTCCCCTCAGGGTGCCATGGTCCCTGACAGGGCGCCATGGTCCCCTCAGGGCACCATGGTCCCTGACAGGGCGCCATGGTCCCTTCAGGGCGCCATGGTCCCTGACAAGGCACCATGGTCCCAATCAGGACCTGGCGAGAGATGCCAGGGTCAGCATACGATGTTTGACAGATTGCATGAATGATTTTTGATGATTGAGTAATTATTATAGTTATGTTTTTGTGATGCAGGGTCTCCCGTACATGAGAGAGCACACGGCGGGGCAGATTCTTCACAGTTTGCGAGATCAGATTCCCCGACTTACTCAGGCAGAGAGAGACACCTTGTCGATAGTAGGTTTGTGGTCTATGATTCTGATGCCGGCCATCCGATTTCATCCCACGATGCTGATGGCACTCATGGAGCGATGGGATCCTGATACATGCACGTTCCACCTTCCAGTAGGGGAGATGATGGTGACACTTGAGGATGTGTACCGCATTCTTTGCCTACCGATCAGAGGAGCTACCGTGACATATGCGACCGATCGGTCAGTAGAGGATCATCAGAGGGAGCAGGTATATTGCATAGGGAGAGTCATGGCGAGCGAGACGAGAGGTCGTATCATGGTCAGCTGGCTCTTACACCCTACAGGAGAGGTGCCCCTCATGAGACGTCTTATGATAGCCATCATTGCACTAGCTATTTGCCCTAATGGGTGAGGTACACACATGCATGGGGGTCTCACATGGTGCATTAGGGCTATGGAGAGATACAGGAGAGTATATGCCTGGGGTCAGAGTATGCTTGCACATCTCTATCATGACCTCGAGGAGTATGTTTTCGGACAGGGTTACAGCTTGATGACATGCACACTTCTGCAGGTGTGGATATTTGAGCACTTTACATGCACCAGGCCTGTCGGCTATCCAATGAGTATGGCTAGTGAGTGACCTAGGGTATTTGCTTATCCACTTACCAGCGAGTGGAGATTTGGAGATCTATTGTATTGGAGAGTGATAGTTGACAGATTGACAGCCGAGGTGACCGTGTGGAGACCATATCTGCGGATGCACAGATGGGATGGGATGGAGAGACAGTTAGCATGCCTACAAAGGAACCGCCTACTGAGAGGATGATATCCACACATCATAGTCCCATTCTACTATGACCGAGTACGAAGGCAGTTCGGGCTAGAGCAGTGTGTCCCAGCCGATGTGCCCATCTACACTTGACACTCATGAGTCCTTCCCAGACCCAGAGTAGTAGCGAGACCGATGATAGACGATATCGAGATCATAGATATAGAGGGGTTTGATCAGGACGTGGTCACTGATTATGCTGCAGACCCTGGGGCACAGTGCAGGTATCATTCCTGGTTTATGAGATCATACCCAGGGCCTATCTTTCCACCAGATCACCCGACAGGCCATCCAAGTCCATGGAGGCATGGAGATCAAGATGAGGATCAGGGATCCAGATCGGAGGAGCCAGAGGAGGGAGAGGATCATGAGGAGGCAGGAGGTCCTGATCTGCCTATAGGAGATCAGCCTAGTGCCGAGGAGGAGGAGGACGAGGAGGACGACGAGGAGGAGAGAGATGATGATGAGGAGAACAAGGATGAGGATGAGGATGAGGATGCAGATGAGGATAGAGATGATGAGGAGGAGTCAGATGCAGCTCCTCACCATTCAGGGGATGATACCGTAGCCTTAGATCCTCCTATTATTCCCCTACGGAGACCTGCACCTATCGTACACAGATCGCTCGAGCGCGGGGAGCCTAGTAGTTCCCAGTCACAGATGCTACCATATCATGATCCCTACTGGCGTGAGAGAGATCCAGGTATAGTAGATTTATATTGATTGATTGATGCTTTGATGATATAAAATGGTATTAACACAAAATATGTTCTACTGCTATAGCTAATGTGCAGGAGTGGCGCTCCTTGTTCCAGCAAGCAGTGACAGATATCTCTACGATAGCGCAGATCCCTAGTTCCTCACAGGTTGCTTATAGACCTCAAGGGAACGCGGGTCGGCATGATGATTTGTTTTCCCCATTTCGAGTACAGGTAGAGATATGGAGGGAGAGAGAGCGGGCTCTATCAGAGGACCTTCAGCGAGCACAGCGTGATCTAGCAGCAGCTCAGGCCGAGGCTACCTCGTATCGCGCTATCCTTATGGATAGGGATCATAGGAGTTCCTCTCGGAGCCATTCACGATCTATATCACGGTATACCCCTATGGGTCCACCTGCACGGCCGGATCAGGAGGGAGCATCTAGTCGTTACTCTCCAGCCACCAACCCTAGGGATAGAAGATGATCTTACGATGTAGGGTAGGTCACTTTTTGGATGTGTAGTGACCTACCTTTGTATATTTATCCACACACATATATATATATATACATGATTCTTTGTTTCAAACGTGTTATCTTTAATGCCTAAACAATGTGTATTGTGATTAAAGTTAATACATTTGGTAGATGTACATGTATGTTCTGAATTTAATTTCCATGTGATTGATTTCTCAATGCTCCATGATTAAATTGATACATGTGTGACTTAATAAGTACTATATTGATGATAAGGAAGAAAGTATGTATTAAGCCTACAAATCATATAACCAATGTGATTTAATTTGAATTTAAACACAACATGACATGATTCAACTGAACACATAAAAACATTGTATAATATGTCAACATAATGAAAATGTAAATCTTTTGTAATTTACATAAATGAATTCAAGACAAACAATAAAGTAAAGACACATGCTTGTCAGGAACAAAGCAATATAGATTAAACAAAACATCATTTAATTCCATTTGCTCTAACAAAGATATGCTAACATATTATCCAATTTTGAAGAAGTGAGAAAGGAAATAGATAAATGATAAGGAATGAGGAATTAAGCATAGTATCTACGCAAGTGCATAGCGTTTATAGGGTCTTTAAGAGGCGTACCGTCTACATCCGCTATTTTGTAAGCACCTGATCCATAATCTTCAATAACGATATACGGTCCAAGCCAATTAGGACTGAATTTTCCCTTTTCTTCAGGTAAGGCATTCACATTGCGCTGATTCTCATAGAGCACTAAGTCACCCACTGAGAAGGAACGTTGAATAACCTTATCATTATAGTTTCATTGTAGAGTTTTGTGATACGCTTGAATATGCTCAAGAGCATTTATACGCTGTTCATCAAGCATCTCAAGCTATTGGAGTCTTTGTTCTCTATAGGAGTCATCATCTATTATACCTTTGAGAGAAACTCTAAGTGATGGAATCTCTAATTCTAAAGGCATAATAGCATCAGCACCATAAACAAGATTATAAGGAGTAGTTCCCGTGGCAATTCGTACACTCGTTCGGTAGGCCCAAAGAGCATAGATTAGCTGGGTACTCCAATCCTTACCATGCTTATTCACAGTTTTGCGAAGAATTTGTTCGATTATTTTATTGGATGATTTGGCTTGACCATTTGATTGAGGATAGTATGGTGTAGAAAATCGATGTTTGATATGATATTTCTCAAGGAATTGCTTCACATCTTTATTCTTAAATGATGTCCCATTATCAGAGATTATAGTGGAAGGTATCCCAAATTGAGAAATAATGTTTTCTAGAAGAAATCGACAAATCACTTCAGCTGTAGTGGAGCGAAGAGGAACAGCTTCTACCCACTTTGTGAAGTAATCTGTTGCGGTTATAATGAAAACATGTCCTTGAGACGAAGGAGGAGAGATTTTACCGATGAGATCCAACCCCCATGCAGAGAAAGGCCAAGAAGCTACCTGAGAACGGAGTGCTTGGGCAGGAGCATGAATCAAATTATTGTGTTGTTGACATTGATGACATTTCTTAACAAATGAAAAAGAATCCTGCTGCATAGTTTGCCAATAATATCCCATACGAAGTAATCTTTGAACCAAGGATTTTCCTCCAAAATGCCCCCCACAGGCACCTGAATGCGCCTCTTCAAGAGCAATAGGGATTTCTGATTTGTTAAGACAGCGAAGGAGAAGACCGTTATAACCCCTTCAGTAAAGAACATTAGAAAGAATGATATACCTAGCAGACAACTTGCGAACTCTAGCCCTGGTGTTCCTATTTGCGGAATCAGGAAAGGTACCATCAGTCAAGTATCTTACGATATGCGAGTACCATTCATCCGGGTCTATGAAGTCGCAACATGTCACCAGGCTGGAATCATTTACAATAGCTGGAGAAGTAAGGTTGTGAATAACAAATTTAAGATCAACCACAGGGTCCTCTAAAGATACAAGAGAAGCCACACATGCCATTGCGTCCGCATGTCGATTATCTTTTTGAGGAACAGGTTCTATGGTGTAAGAATCAAATTTTTGTAACAAAGAGATAGCAAGGTCTTTATATTGTGATAACTTGTCTTGTTTCGCTTGATACAGTCCTGTTACTTGTCTTATAATCAGTTGAGAATCTCCAAAAATATGTATGTGTTTTATATTCAGAGCTAAGGCTGCCTTTATTCCTGCTATAAGAGCCTCATACTCAGCAATGTTATTGGTACATAGGAAATTGAGACGATAAGATAAGGGAATGGAGTTCTTTGTAGGAGAAATCAGAACAACACCTGCCCCCGATCCCGTACGACACTTAGAGCCATCAAAATATAACTCCCAAGTTTCATCTTTCTCTGTACAAAGAATGAAGTCGTTAGGAAAAGACTGAGGGTTAGGGAAGGAGAAAGGTGAAGGGGCCTCAGCTAAGTGATCGGTCAATGCTTGCCCTTTAATTTCTCTTTGTGAAACAAATTTAAGGTCAAATTCAGTTAACATCATAACCCACTTAGCTAGGCGTCCTGATAAATCAGTTTTAGAGAAAAGATGCTTCAACGGATCAAACTTTACCATGACGTGGACTTCTGAGTTTAAGAGATAATGTCTCAATTTCTGAGCCGCAAACACCAAGGCCAAGCATTGCCTTTCTATCGCAGAATATCGGGTCTCATAATCGAGTAAGGTACGACTTATATAATAAACTGGACACTCCTTACCATCTTTATCATGTTGTGCCAATAATGCTGCAAGAGCATGAGAGGATGCAGCCGTATAAAGAAGGAAGGGTTTAGAAGGTTCAGCCGATCGAAGGATAGGAGGATTAGCCAAATACATTTTTAAATCTTCAAATGCTTGCTGACAATCCTCATTCCATTGAAAAGTGATATTCTTTTTGAGAAGTTGAGTGAAAGGAAAAGTACGATCCGCAAGTTGAGATACAAACCTATGAATAGCTTGAATTTTTTCTTGTAAGCTTTTGAGTTGAGACACATTTCTAGGAGGTGGCATGTTGACAATAACATCTATTTTCTTAGTATCCACCTCAATCCCACGATGCGAAACTATGAATCCTAATAGTTTTCCACTATCCACACCAAAAACACATTTTCGGGGATTCAAGCACATGTGATATTTACGAATCCTTTCAAAGATTTGACGAAGGATCTTAATATGATCTATGCGAAGAATGGATTTGGCTAAAACATCATCAACATAGTCTTCTAGAATCTTATGCATGTAATCGTGAAAGATAAGGGTCATCACTCGTTGATAAGTTGCACCGGCGTTTTTAAGTCCAAAAGGCATCATTATCCAACAAAACGTACCCCAAGGAGTGGTGAAAGCAGTTTTGAATTGATCTTGAGGGTTAATGAAAATTTGATTGTATCCTGAAAAACCATCCATGAAGGATAACAAGGCATGTCTTGCCGTAGAATCAACTATCATGTCAATGTTCGGAAGAGGGAAATCATCTTTTAAAGAAGCCTTATTTAAATCTCGGAAATCAGTACACATTCTTATTTTATTATTTGGTTTAGCCACAGCGACAATATTTGAAATCCATGGGGAATAATCAATAGGGCGGATAAACCCAGCCTCCAATAACTTTTCAATCTTAGCCTTAACAAGCAGAGCCACCTTAGGATTCATTTTTTGAATCTTTTGTTTCACGGGCTTAGCATCAGGAACTAAGACAATGTTATGAGTAACAATCTTAGGATCTATACCAGGCATGTCAGAGTATGTCCAATCAAAGATCTCGGGGAATTCATGCAATAAATCTTCATATTGTTTTTGTTCCTCTTCATCCAAACATTTTCCAATTTTAATAACTTTTTCTTCATTGCAAGGATCCATCTTAACATTAGTGGTGTCACTTATGAGAAGATTAATTTATTGAGGAGTATCCTTTAGCTGAGGGAATTCTTTCACAATCTCATCGTTATCCGTCTCTTTCCCAAAATAGGCTTCAGTGTTCAAACAATAAGGGAGTCCCCTATTGTGATGATAACGAGGAAGAGTATCATATGCTCCTAAAAATTCAGCTAAAGCATCATCGGTAGGGAAAACATCAAAAGCACAAGCACACGAAGGATCCTCATCAATGTACTCGGGGTGTTGCATTGATAGAGAGGTAGAAATAGTATTAACACTAATACATGGTCTCTTAGAAGCTTTAGTGCGCTTACAGGGATTATAGCCAGGTCCAAAGGCATGGTTGTGAAGATTATTCTCTAGAGGAACCTTTATTCCTTGTTCATGAGCGCCACAACCATTTCCATTGTACCCATGCTTAGCAAAAATGCAAAAACCATGACCATAACGATCAGCCATTTCAAAAAGAGAAGGTGGTTTTTCATAAGACAAAGAATCAAATTCTTCAGAATTAGAGGTGCGAGGAGAAGAAGTTTGAGAAGCGGCCACAAAGTTATTACTCATAGGCTCAGGTAATGTTGATTGATTTTTAGCTTCTTCCTTCTTTTCAGCTTTAAGCTCTCTAGAAGGAACCTTATATTCACCTACAAAGGTGGGATTAAAATCAAGGGATCCCCAATTGTCGTCTGCGAGAATCTTTTCAGGATCAAAATCCTTCTTATGTGTAGTTTCAAGTCGAGAAGAGTCTTCTTCAGGAGCCCCAGACTTATCCAAAGAATTTTGATCATTAGAGAGCGAGGACTCATCGATAGGTATCTTGTTTAAAGAGTCATCACTAGACGAGGGCGGCTTAGAGGCACCCCCTTTGGAAGTAGATGTTTGCAAACAAGCTTGAAAATTGGTATCACCTATCAAGGTATATGTCTTATTGTTATAAATAAATTTAACTTGTCTATGCAATGTAGAGGGGACAACTTGCATACTGTGAATCCAAGGTCTCCCTAGTAGCAAGTTGTATGTTAGATTTCCCGACATAACATGGATAGGTGTAGGCAAAGTTACAGGCCCCACTGTGATGGGTAAGGTGATAGTACCTAATGAAGTTTTAGCCACATTATCAAAGCCTCGAATAGGATGAGAGTCAGGCTCAATTAGAGATGTATCCACATTCATCTTATGCAAAAGATTAATGCCACACACATTGAGACCAGAGCCATTATCTACTAGTGTTCATCTTATAGCAGTGTCTTTCATGATAACCACAATCATCAAGGGATCATATTGATGTTGGATTTCACTAGTAGGCAACTCATCTTGGGTAAACACAATTTGAGCTTTAGGATTCATCATAGAGTTAACCAAAGATGCTATATTACTAGATGTATTCGGTGGAGGAGCATTCAAATCTTTCAAGGCATCTTGTAACATTCCATGATGAGCGGAAGAAGTTTGAATCAAATCCCAAAGGGATATCTTAGCAGGGGTAACCTTAAGTTTCTCTATGAGATCATATTCCTTACTAAGAACTTGTGAAATACGTGGAGCTTGTGGAAGAATTGGTTGAGGATTTGGAAGAGAAACTGGAATAACAGGAGGAGGACTAGGCTGCCTATTATTTCTAGTATGATAAGTATGGGCAACCGCATGATAACTCTCTCTAGTTATTTGCTTGGCATAACTATAAGGACTTACAGGTTTTCTTCCTTGCACGGTGATGATTCTTTTATTCGGAGTACGAAAGGAATCATGATCATACCCTCCTTGGACAATAAGGAGAGGTGATTTAGGACTTTGAAAGGTGGGAGAAGGATAAGATTCTTGGACTTCAAAGAGAGGCTTTTTATGCTCATTCAAGTTTATCATGTTAACTAATTTAGAAGTCTTGTTCTTGTTTAAAGATTTCGATATAGCCACAAAGTCATCAAGAGCATCATCCAACAAAGCATGATCATATCTATTAAAAGGTTTATCTTTTGATTCAAAAGGAGACATCTCCTCATAGAGGGGATTGTTGAAAACAACCATGTTACTAGATTTAGTGGAAGAGTTGATAGGAATGTACCCTTGAGAGGACTCATTCAACTTATCTTTCTCATCGCAACGAAATGGCATAGTAACAAGGTTTATGAGTTTTTGGTAAAATGAAGGTTTAGCATCTTTAGGGTTCAAAAAATCATCTAAAGCTTCATCTAATTCATCTTGGCTATACTCATAATAATCATCATAAGCATGAACATTTTGCAAATAAAAGTCTGACATTTTGAAATGAAAGTTGCATGAAAATTAAACACACAATGCAAAGAAACACACTCTTTTTTTTTTTCTCTTTTTTTTTTTAATGAAAATGAAATGAAAACACACTAAATCTAGATCTAGATCTAACAAATGCAATGCAAGAAGAAGCAATGATAGATTCACGTCGGGTTCACCAAAATGTGTGGGGGAAAAAGCGAGACTAGGTTATCATGCCCTAATCCTACCACTTGTCACACATTACGGAATACGAAAGAGCCTAGAGGTATCACACAATTGGCTACTTCTTTTTGTGAAAGAGAGAGCCACGGGCTACCTATTAGGATTCCTATTCCTTCATTGTATTTGAAAGGTAAGAGTATGCAAGTCCAATTCCTCACCCTAAAATGCAAGTATGAACTAATAACAAGATTGCAGAATTGAACTTAAACAATGGAAAGCTGTAAGTACAAAGATAAGACAAGAATGCAAATGCGTACCCAGAGTCAAAATCTGAGTGGAAATGTTCGAGACGGGGGCGCGGGCGCCACTGTCCTGATTCTGCACCTGAAACTGCACCTGAAACCACTGTTTTGCACTTTGGAAAGTTGTCTAAAATGCTGTCTGTCAGGAGGACCAGGGCACCCAGCGCCTCTGTCCCAGGGACCAGGGCACCCAGCGCCCCTATCCTGACAGGACCAGGGTGCCCCATGCCCCTGTTCTGGTATCCTGCTCTGCAATTTGGTGTGGGGTGCTGTCTCGACCTGCTTCTTCCGGATCTGCAACCTGCAGTGTCGTCCGTGTCTCGAAACCTACACTTATATCTAAAAAAGGTGTTTGGGCGGCTATATAGGGTTTTGCCTTAGTCAAACCCCCGCTTCGGTGATTTCCACCTCCACGAATAGCCAAGTTGTATTGTAAAAGTAATGTGTGTGCAGACCTTGTGTGTGTGCAAGATCTAAAATGCAAGTAAGCAAACTAGAGCAACCTAGAAAGTAAAACCTAATTGCTTGTAAATGATAATGTAAATGCTCTAAATCAAGATGCAAAGTGATCTAAAGCATGGATAAATGAGATATTGAAGCTTATGCAAAGACATGAAAACAATATGAAATCATACCCAACCCTCAAGGGAGGAGTACAAGCCAATCTTCAGTCGGTAATCTCCTATTGTTCTCCAATGTCTTCCAAGCCCTAAATGGATGAATGGAGTTGATAAATGCTTGATAGAGGGATGTTGAATGTTGTTGAAGTCTTCCAAGATCTGCTCTTTCGCTGCATATGAGGTTCCTGAAAACAAAATTCCCATCCCCTCAAATGAGAAAAGAGAGCTCTTATGTATGAAACCCTAGGTCTTAATTCCAACTTTTAGCCGACCTAGAGATTGAATCTCTCGCCAATTTCTTGGGGTTAGGCTTTATTTTATGATTGGATCGTGCTCGTAAAATTTCGAGAAAAATGTCCGGGACCGTGTGCACTCCGGGCGCCATGGTCCTGACAACTTTTCACCAAATTTTCAGGGCCCTCAGATATGATGATTTTAGAGAGAATCTCGAAGTTACAGGTGATTTCGAGATGTTTTGACCCCCGAAATCAAGCCCCCAAGTTCAAAATAGGACTTAATTAGGGTTTTTGATTAAGTGATGTATTGGAGGAATAACATGAAAAGGGGCACACTTTAACAAAAGGGCCCGACTTTATGATGTGAAGGATGATGAAATAGGTTCTTAGACCTAATTAATTTGATTAATTAAGTGCTAAAGAGGAAATGCAATGCAAAATTTAAACCGCGCCAAGGCGAGTGCTAAACTAGGCGTGAAATTGTATTGCCTTAGCAAGTGCGTACAATTTACGATGCTACAATGATGTTACAGAGATAGATATATATATAAAGGATGTGCACCATTTGACTTGTATGCTAGTTATGCTGATTATGTGGCGAAAAATTATGAAGTTAATCATGCATCTCCCAAGGATAATGATAATGAAAACAATGATGGTGATGACTACCGATCTTTACATGCTGCTAATGTATTTGATGTTGAAGTACTAAATACTGAGGTATCACCAAATGTTGTTGATTATGAGGACAGTGAGTTAGATTTTCAACACTTTGAAGATGTACACATGAACAATGAAGATCAATTTTAGAGTAAGAATGATAATGACACAAGTTATTCATTTTCTTATGATTAGTAAATGAATGCCAGTCATGCAGTTGAGGATGCCTATGAAAATTCTTATTATTCATCTTGTGAAGATGATATAAGAGGAGATCAAGTTATATATATTAGTCATGAATCTGAAAATGAAAGTATTTTTGAAGATAAGAACATTTTTAAAAGTGCAGACAATGATTCATTTTTAGATTTAAATGAACCTATATTTGATTTTTTTCAAGGTTTGACATACTATAAAGAGGATGTGAATGTTGATGGTATGCTTGAACTGTATATGGAGTTCTTTGCCTTTGATATAAATGTTCATAGTGCTAATGTCATTGATGAAAATGCTGAAGTTTCCCCTTGTGTTGAACAAGTTTTTGATGTTGATGAAGTTCCAAACTGCAGTAGCATGTGTTGTAAAAAATTACTTCATGATGAAGATAAGAGGCATGGGCTGTGATGATTATTTCAGACCACAAATGGAAGTTTTTCATGTGGATGTAAGTCTGAATAAGAAAGATTTAGCTGATGATTTGCTTCATCCAGAAGTATGCATTCTTTTCAATGATTGGGATGTTGAGAATGTTGATGTATTGAGATTGATGAACAAGGATACTATAAAGTGTGGTCAGCACAGTGAAGTACCATATCTAGACCAAAATATTTATGTTCCTTATTTATATCAATCGGTTATTAATGTCCCTCATTCTATGAATTCAAATGATAATGAAGTGAGTGCTAATGAAAACTGCAACGTTGAAAATGAATGTTTTATTTTTGAAATTCAGCGTGATGATACCCTTGCAAAGGATAGAGTTGATTGGGATAGTGAAATGTATGGCAGCTTGTGGGAAGGCCTCTATAGTGATTGGTCTCATGATTTTACTTTTGTTGAAGTAGTGTGTGGCTATAAACTTCCAAATCAGGCAAAAGGCATGAACACTAGTTATTATAGTAATATGATGGAAGAGGTTAATCATAAGGATTATGCTTAGTTGTTGTTAAAGGGTGCCTTTGTTTGGATCATGATATCAGGTGATGAGAATTAGATTTTTGATAGAGGTAAATGTTGAGATTGTTTGGGGCAAGTTATAATCAGTTGTAGGTCTGTTTTAGATAAAATACCCTATTGTTTGGGTAGAATAAGTGTTCACCCCAACAATAAGAATAATAACTCTAATTGAAGTCTCAATCCAAATTTTGGACATTCATTTGGTAAAGTCACTATTTCCATAGCTAGTGTTCATTTGATTGTCAACCCAGCGATGTAGTACTTGAAATGGGTCTGCACTATATATGCACTAAGTTCTTGCAGCAGCTATTCTGCATTACTGCAGTAACTAACATTTTGGAGAAAAAGGTAAACAAGAATGGAAACTATGGAAAGGCTACAGGAAAATTTCTAAATAAATTCATAAAAGTAATGCTGAATAAATTCAATATGGATAAAAAAATTTACTTTGTTCTGGCTTGGCTATAGGAATAGTCAGTGGATCTATTTCCAGTGGCTGCAGGAATAGTCAACACAAGAACTTCTACTATAGCTAAAAGGAAAGAAAACTAATTTTAACGAACACATAGGATCACTCACCAAGTGGTCCCCCTTGGATGAGTGATACCAGGCTTCTCGAAAACAACTCTTAATAGATCAGAATAACATAACTTTATTCATTGCTTTCTGAAAGTGATTACATAGTTTTAATATGAAAAAGAAACTCAAGAATGATTATCAAAAATCCTCTGCTCAATTCTTCTCCCTTCTAGCTAACTCACTCTAAGAAGAAGAAGAGCTTCTTATTAAAAAGAAATTAACTACAATAGACAACACAAATCATGCCCAGAAGAAGAGGCAGATGATTGACCGATAGAAGAGATAACTAGAGTTATGCTGCAGGAAACATGGATCTAAACCAAACCACAATCATTGCATCCTGTGGCGGTATTTGCAAATTCAATGCCCACTGAAGTTAGACATTGGTAGTGTCACTTGACTGCTTTGCTTATACCATCCCTTATGCTTGCTCAACTCTTCTACAATTTGATCTTCAGTTATCTCTTACGTATCCTTCCCTTCATCGGGCGCGATAGGAGAATATCCACTGCAGCATCATTTATTACCTGCACTATAATAGAAATAACATACAAGGACATACATACACATTTTATTTAATTAACACATCTATTAATTCACATATGATATTGCCCTAAATAATTCGCATGGCAACAAGAATAAATCACATGGCTGCAGGAATAAATGGCATGGCTGCAAGAATAAATGGCAAAGATAAAACATGATTTAATAAGTTTGGGTTTAACATATGGAATACATATAGTCAACTTCCAATACATCACTACTACTATGCAAACCAAAAGATAACAAAAAACCAAGAGTTTTGAAGATAAAAATATGACAAAGTCTCAACTCATCATGCCCCCCCAACTTTAAGAGCTTGCTGGTCCTACAACAAAAGGAAAATTTCTAACTCTTGCACTAAGTCTCAGATCACCAATGTTTCCTTGCCTTGTTCCTCTTGAAGCTAAATTCTAGTAGAATCCTTTCATCTTTTCCATCCTAGACCATCTAGCTGACTCTTTTGTAACTGCATTATAAGGCTAATCCATAGGCTGACATCCCAATAGTGGCCACATGAGAATAAGAGGCTAAAAGATCAGTGGTAGCCAGTTGTTGGTCTTCTCTCTGCCTAACTATATATATTTGGGGACTCTTTGCATAGATACTTTAAAATTTTGCAGTGAATAAGGTTCCCCCTGCTTTAATTTATCTGGTAAGTTATTCTAGGGCTGAGTTATCTCATATGTAGTCACATAAATCTGTCCACTTAATTAAATAAATATTTAGTATTTATTTGATTATTTGACCATCAATCAATAATTAATTAAATTAATATTTAATTAATTCATCTTAACCCTCTTCTCCTATTAATTAAATAAATTATTCAATTTATTTGATTGAATTCACTTAACCAAATTCAGACCATTAATTAAATAAATAAATCATATTTGTTTAATTTAATCTTCTCTAACATTTAAATAAATTAACATTAACATTTATTTAAATCACCTTTATCCTCCACCCACTTGCATTTTCCTACAAATGCAAGTTGCACAACTATTTTAAATAAATAAATTTATTTAAAATCCTATTTATCCTCACCCACTTAAAACCTTTAATGGTTTCCCTTAAAGTCTTCAAACTTAATGGCTTCCTTCTAGAGTCTTCTCAAGCCTTTAATGGTTTCCCTTAACGTCTTCAAACTTAATGGCTTCCTTCTAGAGTCTTCTTAAACCTTTAATGGTTTCCCTTAAAGTCTTCAAACTTAATGGCTTCCTTCTAGAGTCTTCTCAAGCCTTTAATGGTTTCCCTCAAAGTTTTCAAGCATTTAATGCTTTATCTTCATTTTTCTCATGTAAATAAATTAAGATTTATTTAAATAAAATCTAAAATTCACATTCACATTTAAATAAATTAATATTTATTTAAATATCTATCCAAATGCAAATTACACCATTTAGGTGAAATAAATGATTTTATTTCAATTGAAAATCCCAAAATTCCTCCCACTTGCATTCTCCTACAAAATCCACTTGCATGCCTAAATCCCTTCTAGATTCTTCTAACTCCTTCTAATTAGCCTAATCATATCCTAATCATTGTCACATTCCTAAATAAAGGGAAGTCACTTCTCAAAAACCCTCCAAAGTCTTCAATAACCATTAAAGGCTTTATGTCTTCAAATGGTTAACCTTTGAAGTCTTCCAAACCATTAAAGGCTCTTACATAACCATTTATGGTTAACTCACCTTTTACCTTGGGTTAGAGACTTTCCTTTAACTTAACCATCCTTTTGACTCATGGGTCTCTTCAAAGCATTTATTTCTTTGACTAAGGTAACCATTTAACCCTTGCACATTCATTTATCCCTTGGATAAAAGGAATATCCATTAACCTAACCCTAACCCAACACCCTAGGGTAACCATCATATCCCCTCAAGCATTCAATGCTCCTTATCTCTCCTCTCAAGCCTCCTCATGGTGACACTTGTCAACATCGGATTGGGTTGAAAGTTTAACATGGATTGAATCTCTTTCAATCCTAACCTTTATTAAGATTTCTCAATCTTAAGCCTTCATTTTCCCATTTCTTCTATAAATAGAACCCTTCTCCTCAAGCAAAGAAGGAAGCATTAGAGTATTGTTGTTATACTGGTATTAGCAATGAGCTTTTTCATAGCATCACTATCTACACTTTCATAGCATTTATTTATCACATCCAACCATCTTGAATCTCCATATGGCATCCATGGCTAGTGCTCAAAGCTGAGAGTTACATTCATTTGGGATTTGGAGAGAGGAGAAACAAGGGAGAAGCATCAAAAGGCATCATGGAAGCATCTTAGGGAGACTCTTCTCCTTTCTTTTGTTTTGTTAAACTTCTTTCATGCTTTTTTGAAATCTCTTTTGATATATTTGGAATGGTTTTTAGTTCTTTGTTTTGGTTTTATGGTTGAAACTAACTTATTAACATTGAACTTTGTTGTTGCCTTGTCCCCATTTCCATGACATCATTTGGTGAACCTGACGTGAAAGAATAGAATTTTGCTTTTAAATTAGCTTTCTTTTTTTTGAACAAGCCTTTTTAGTTAGTTGTTTAGAATGTTTTTTTTTATTAAATGGTTTCTTTTTTAGAATAGACTTTTAAATTAGTTGTTTAAATTTTATTTTTTTAATTAGTCTTTTAAAATAGATTTTTTTTAAGTTTCTTAAAATAATTTTTATTTAAAATTAGATTGTTTTTTTATTGTTATTTTTTCAGTAGTCTTTAAATTAAGAATTTTCTAAATTAGTCTTTCATTTAGTTCTAATTTAGATTTTAGATTAGTTTTTAATTTAGTTTTCAATTAGATTTAAATTAGTTTTATTAATTTAGATCTAATTTGTTTGTTAGTGTGATTTGTGTTAATATGATTAATTTAATTTTGGGTTTACATCTTGTGCATGACATAAGGAGCGTCTTTCTAACATATTGTTGCAGGTGTTGAAAGTGTCAAATTTGCAAAAAAAAAATTCCTTAACATGTTCTAATTGGAAAAATTGATCAATGCTAGGATAGTCATTCACATTGTCTTCATTTTGCTATCTTGGTCTAAAAATGAACAATCACATTGCTATCTTGGATTAAAACGAACTATGCTTTTTGCAATCTTGGCTAAAACAAACATTCACATCTTGCAATATGGGCTAAAAAGAACAACCAACTTGTTATTTTTTTTTTTTTTGAGTTTAAAAAGAACAATCACATTGCTATCTTGGATTAAAACAAACTATCTTTTTTGCAATCTTGGCTAAAATGAACATTCACATGTTGCAATATGGGCTAAAAAGAACAATCAACTTGTTATTTTTTTTGAGTTTAAAAAGAACAATCACATTGTTATCTTGGATTAAAACGAACTATCATTTTTGCAATTTTGGCTAAAATGAACATTCACATCTTGCAATATTGGCTAATAAGAACGATCAACTTGTTATTTTTTGAGTTTAAAATAGAACAATCATTTTGCAATCTTTGATAAAACGAACACTTCATTATGCTATCTTGGCTAAAAAAGACATCATGGTTGTTGGAGCAACACCTCCAATTAGATAGAACATCATTGCAATGACAAGTTAAAAAGAACAAGTGTATTTTATGTTTGTCACACTTGTGCAAAAAGAGTTTTTCAAGTGGTCCCACTTCTAACACACACTATCCTCTCCCTTGGCTTTCATGGTCCTAGGCACAAGAAAAAAGTGTTAGTAACACTCAAAATTTTATCTTTTTAAGAGAGGCCTACCAAGAGACACATCACTCTTGGGAATGACCTCAAGCGGTAAATCCTTTGAGCCACTATAAAAATCAGGGGAGAGCAAAAGTTGTAGCCTTGGGTATAACTATTCCTACAGTGTAACTTACTGAAAGGACAAATGAGCCCCACCACAACTTACAAGGCTCTTAAGCGAGTCACTACAGAATGAACTTATGTCCAAAAACATCAAAAATTACTAAACACTTTTAAGTAGTAGCCCACCCGTTCTATTGATTGAGGATATTTGTGATAAATTCAGTGCAAGAGCATAGAAGGTTTTGCTCCCAAGATACTCACTATACATATTTCCTTGAGTAGAAACATAGCTTTTTGAAAGGTTACTTGTAGCCCAATAAAAGTGGTGACTCCCCCATCATAGGGATCATCTATTTGTTATGCTTGTGCAAGACTTAGTATATCACATCCTTACCTGCCACGACGGGATTCATAAGGTATGTAGTACCAAAGTCAAAGAAATATCAAGATGTGGGCTGAAATTATCGCAACTGGCCATTTGACCTTAGGGATAAAAAGTATTTGAAGTATTTTCATTTTTGAGTCAAGACCAGTGCAAATTGAGCCGACTTCAGGCTTTGGAAACATCTAAAATACATTTGAAAGAAAGGGTCATAAAAATTTCAAAAGATTGGGTTTATCTAGACCCATACTTACTTATGCCTTTTGAGGCAACATTCTTGTGTTTGTGTACTTTTATTGAAGTTCACATTTGATCCATTATCATATCCATGTCTCATCAAATCCACTTCCAACTCTCAAAACATCAAGAGGTTTTTGTCCTAAGTTCTATTTCGATATTGCTTGAATCAAACACAATACATCACTTTTTAGAGTGTCTCTACATCTAGGATAAACTCATCCTAAGAGACATTTCTATGCAGGTTAAAACTAGTCTATGAGTGCAATCCTCTTATTACTAGGTAGTTGAATCTGTAATACATCTCAGATTTCTCTAAACCTTATCACATCAAACTTTGTCAATCAAACACAACAAGCAATTCAAGAAAGAACTTTGGTACCATCTACCTTTAGTGCTAGAGATTCATATGCGAAACACTTCACCAAACATCAATCTTTCATTTCATCACTAACTCATCATCAGTTTCATCAAACTTCAACAAAAACTTATGAACAAAATGGCTCATACCAGATCAAGATCTAGACAACAAGAAATTGAAGAGAAAGAGTAAGGAAATATCAATGAGTTCCAAGAAGCCCTAGGAGGAAATATAAATGATGAAAATCAAGGCACTCCTACTCCGGTGGCAATAGAAAGGGCACAACACAACCCTCTCTTTAATAGAATTTTTGATGAAATACTCAGGAGCAATGTCGATGCTCACTTTTTAAGACTTGCTCAAGAGGGGGCTAAACTACCCTCTGACTTTGATGTTGCACAATTAAGACAAGCATCAAAATGCCAAAGTCATAATGAGGATGAAAGAGGTCGAGAACATATTAGATACAACCTTCATCAAGGTAATCCCCCACCTCCTCCTCCTCCAAATGAAATAGAAATGTTGCGGCAAGATGTTGAGTATCTCGCCCAACAACTTCATAGTGGTGTGAAAACTAATCAGTTTTCACTTAATGACATTTGTCCCTATCCCTTTGATAGGAATCTTCATATGCCACTTTTTCTGGGAGGGTTTGAAATACCCAAGTTTGAAAAGTACCGAGGAAAAGGAGATCCTCATGATCATGTTAGAGAATTCCATTCAGCTTGCCTCAAAGTGGCATACAAGGATACATACCTAATGCAACTTTTTCCCCAAAGCTTGGGAGGAACAACCACATCATGGTTTTCCTGATTACCAGGTGGCATTAGGACATTTGAAAAATTCATCCAGAAATTCCTGGCACATTACTCACACAACATTGAACGTGATATCACAATGGCTGATCTATGTAACACTAAACAAAAACCAGGTGAGCTATTTTCAGTCTTTCTGCAATGATGGCATTAAATGTGTAGTAGATGTTCTCTTCAGTTACCTGAATAAGAACTAGTGGAAATATTTATTTCCAACTTAAATGAAGAAATGGAATTTCATCCAGACATAAAATACACAGACTCTTTCAATGACATGATCACAAAAGGCTTAAAATGTGAGTGGGCTCTCATAAAAAAAGGGCTTATCAAAATATATAATGAGCCAAAGGATGGCCCTCGCCCACGCTTCAATAGTGACAAGGCTAACTTTAGGAAAAAAAATAAAAACATCGTCAACGACGAGGTTGTGGATGCAAGAACTACCAAAAGTGTACAACCTATGGTACAATTTGCAGGACAGAACCCCCCACCCAAGAATAACATAGTTGATCCTCCAAGTCAAGGACGCAATACATCTCAAGAGGAACCTAGAAAAAATCAACAAAATTTTAAACCTAAACGAACATACACTCCCTTAGGGGAACCCATTGAAATGGTGTTACGTCAGTTGGTTTCTCAAAATTTGGTGACCTTACCCAAAACATCAAATTATGAACCTCAAGTCAAACCTTCATGGTGGAGGGATACTGAGCATTGCAACTTCCATCAAGGGAAAGGACATAAGACAAGCAATTGTCACAGATTGAAAGATCTTATTCAGGATCTTATTGACTGAGGTGAAATCAAAATCGAAGGACATGACCCAAAGATAACAAACAATGATCATCTCATGTTTAAAAATCCATTTCCATCACAAGATCAAAGGGGTGCTTCCACTTCAGGGTGAAACACAGATACCACCAATTATATGTAAGCCGCATATAATTACACTGTGAATCACCTATATGATGCCAGTGAACAAATTGCAACTATTACCATCAAAAATCCCAGCTCCGCTTGCAATGTTGTTACACGTTGTGGCAAGATTACCATAAAAGCGGCTCCATAAGGCACCCCATCTATCCCAAAGCAGTATAATATTGTGGAACAGTTAGACAAAATGACCACACTGATATCTATCTTAGAGCTATTGCACCTATCTCCATCCCATAAAACAATCTTGGATCAAGCTCTCCAAGACGCGTCAGTCCCTGCAAACCTAAATACAGATCCATTCCAAGCTATGGTTGGAAACCTAAGATCATCACCTTGTCTCGCTTTCCCTAAAAGTGACAACTCATCCTTCCAGCAACCTCACAATGCCTCACTCCACATTGAAGGGTTTATCAACCAACATAGGATCAAGAAAGTCTTGATCGATAATGGAGTAGGCCTAAATATCTGTATGCTGCAATTAGTCACATCTTTGGGATATGCAATTGAATCAGTGGATCCCCATAAGAAGATAACAATCAAAGCCTATGATGATGCAGAGCGTTCATCCAAACGAGTAGTTGTGCTACCAATCTGAGTGGGCCCAGTGGTGAAGCACATCATCTGTCAAGTTCTGGACCTTCCTCTACCATATAATTTATTATTAGGAAGACCTTGGATACACACCATGCAAGCCGTTCCATCCATCTACCATTAGTGTATCAAGTTCAGGCATAATGATGTAGAAATTACAATCCTCGGTGATGCCAACCCCTTTGCATATTGTCATAATATCAATCATCAACTAAAGATTACTGTTCCCAATCGTAGAGAAGCCATCTCATCCACATCATACGTAAGTCTAGCCTCTCTTTTTAGTTTGAACACCACTATACCCAAGCAAGAGAAGCTCAAGATAAAAATAATAGAGGAAGGTCCTAGGGAGTACAATCTAAGCCAACTCTTTTGTGTTGGACAAATGCCCACTTCTCCTAGAACTTATGGTAAACCTCAACGGTTACTTCAAATGCCACTGATCAAGCCAACATGTACTTTGATGCCTTTCATCCTGGGAAAGAGTCAAGAAGAAGAGACCAGAGATAAAATAGGCTTAGGCTTTCAAAAGGAGATCCTTCCCAAGCTTAGATTCGAAGGGAAACCCACCAAACCTCTATATCAGCCTGCTACAAAGAAACCACATTTGATTATATCAACAGCATCAAACACCATAGCAATTGCCCCATTAAGGCTAAAAATTCTAGCACAACCATCTACAATACCCATCTTCCCACCAATCAAACCAACAACCCCATCAGCAGCAGACATAACATCAATAGCACCATTAGCAGCAGCAACTGTATTAGAACCTATAACAATATCGACAACTCCGACAATTCCAATAGAAGCAGCAGATTCAACACTACCAATACTCCCAGTAATCGGATACTAGAAAGTGACTTAGAGACCAACTCACATGAGTGGGAATTTGATTCAATACAACTTAATACTTCAGATGAGGAAGACACATCACTATCTCCACCTTGTAAATAGATCTCTATTTACGGAGAAGTGCAGATTAAAACCTCTTGGGTTCCTAAACTGGAAACATCTTCCATAAACCCTATGTCACATCCTATGCTAGATTTTGACAGGGAGAGTACCATCAACGACCTTCACCACAACGTCTTAACCCTCACTAACACATCTTGTGAACTTAACCTAATCGATGAGATAATGCCCATTATCCATCCTGAACTCATCAAATGGAACCAACCTAATCCCCCATGTCTTGACCATTTCCAAATGATGAGGATATCATTGACTTTTTGGAACTACGAGATAACATACCAAGCGAGGATCACAAAGCTAGATTCACTATTGAACTTAATAGCACAACATACTTTGGGGTGGATGCCAAACCTTTCAGCTACAAAAATATAACAATAAAACATGGATCTTCTAGTGAAAACCACATTATGGCACTGTTTGATCCCACAAAAGTAAAAAGAAAGAGCGTATCCAATGGTGAAAACCTCTCTAAGGCGCCTGAGGATGAAAGGTTTGACATTCTCCCATCTAGTACATAGAAGGAACGATCAACAATTTTCATTGAAGAGACAAAAGAATATAACGTGGGGACTCCTGAAACACCTCACCACATACATCTAGCATCTCTTTTAACTCCAAAGGAACAACCTAAGTTTGTAGAGTTCTTCCAGAAGCATCAGATCAACTTCACATGGTCATACACAGACATATCTGGGCTTGATCCTGATTTAGTCATGCATCACCTCACCATAGTAGAAGGAGCCTAACCTGTCAAGCAGAAGCTTTGCAAGATGCATCCTCAGATTGCAGTACTAGTCAAAGTGGAACTTAAGAAACTCCTAGATGTTGGTTTTATTAGACCAATTGATTATGCAGATTGGATATCCAATATTGTGCATGTCGGCAAACCAAATGGGGGCATTCGTATCTGTACTAACTTTAGAGATATGAACAAAACATGTCCTAAGGATGACTTCCCCTACCAAACATTGATATAATAGTGGACCTAACAACAGGACATGCCATGCTTTCTCTAATGGATGACTTTTCAGGGTACAACTAGATAAAGATCACATCTGAGGATCAAGATAAGACAACCTTCACATGTCCATGGGGCACATACTATTAGAATGTCATGCCTTTTGGTCTAAAGAATGCAGGAGTGACCTATCAAAGAGCAATGACCACCATCTTTCATGACATGATGCATACCATAATAGAATATTATGTTGATGACTTACTAGCAAAATCACTAACAAGAGAAGGTCATCTAGAAATATTAGAGAAAATCTTTGATAGACTGGAACAATATCATGTTCGACTCAACCCAAAGAAATGTGTCTTTGGAGTAACCTCAGGGAAACTTCTAGGATACATTGTCTCAAGTAAAGGTATTGAGGTTGATCCTGTAAAGGTAAAAGCAATCATGGACATGCCACCACCAAAGAACATCAGTTATCTAAGGACATTACAAGGACAACTACAATCCATCCAAAGATTCATTGCACAACTGGCAGATACATGTCACCCATTTACACACCTGTTACACAAGAACATCCGCTTTCAATGGGATACCAGATGCCAACAAGGATTCCAGATGCTTAAAGACTATCTCATGAATACACCATTGCTGATCCCACCAGATCCGAGTAAGCCTCTACTACTCTATATATCAGCAACAAATATAGCATTGGGTGTACTATTGGCACAACACAATGTAGAAGGGATAGAGTGTGCTGTTTACTACATCTCTTGCACACTCGTTGGCTATGAACTCAATTACACACCTATTGAGTGAGCTTGCCTAGCAGTAATCTTGGCAGCCACTAAACTAAGGCACTATCTATTAACACATAAAGTACAATTAATTGCAAATATTGATCCACTCAAATACTTACTCAGTAAAGCAACATTGACAGGCCACTTGGCCAAATGGGTGATGATTCTAAGTGAATTTGACATCGAGTATGTGGACCGTAAGGCTATCAAAGGCCAAGTTATTTCAGATTAATTGGCCGATGCTCCCCTCATAGGCGATCATCCTCTCATTTCCAATTTTCCAGATGAAGAGATATTCATGATTATAGCAGCACAACCATGGAAACTATACTTTGATGGTTCATACACTAGGCATGGCTCGGGGGTAGGCATTCTGTTTATCACACCTCAAGGTGACAACATCCCAAAGTCTTACAGGCTCACATTTCCATGCACAAACAACATAGCTGAATATGAGGCCTTGATCACAGGACTCAGGCTAGCCATACAATGGAAGTTAGAAGAACTACAAGTATATGGTGACTCCCAACTGGTCATTCGATAAGCAACATATGAATATCAGATGAAAGGTGACAAACTCATGTCATACAAACAAATGGTGGACAAATTAAAAACATCATTCACTACTATCACCTTTGAGTAGGTACCTAGAGATCAGAATCGAGCTACTGATGATATGGCTACCATCGCATCTATCATGTCCCCTTTCTAGAGTGGACATCAGAGGCGGAGGAGTTGGCCTATCATTGGAGTCTTGTAGGCTAGCAGAGGTTGATTGGGACTCATTTGGTGCATATAGTGATTGGATTTTGGCTTTACATGCAGTTTGGAGCCAGTTTGGAGTAGTTCCTTGATTCTAGGAAGTAGTTCCTACATTTTAGGAGGCATTTCCTAGTTTTGAGGAGGTTGTGACAGTGTCTAGGGTTGGGGTTCCATGAGACCATTCCTTGGTTTCAGTTTCAGGAGATTTGGGTGTGTTTCCTAGTTTCTAGGAGCATCCCTAGATTTTAGGGATGAGACTGCTAGTCGATCCATGATTTCCGAATTCAGTCACAGACAGGTGACAGGTTCTGTTTCAGGATTTTGGAGTCATTTGAGCCTTCTACAACTATTTGGGATATATTTTTAATATATTTAAATATTTCCTAAGTTAACATTTAATTAATTAAATAAAGCTATGTTTATAGCCATTTTGGAGTAATAAGGGGTTTTTGGCCTCATCTGGATGAGTATCCCTTGGTGTAATAGCTCGTTGGAAAGGTCTTGGACTTTTCTAAATATTTCTCTTTTGACTCAGATCCTTTCGGTGAACGGATTTCTTTATATTTGAAAAAAGGTCTTTTTCTATGCACTTGGCAACTTAAAATGAGAAATATAACATTTTAACCCTAAACGCCCCATTGAGTCACTTTTAGGGTTTGAGCTAAGTGGGAAGGTGTTATAAGGAAGTTGAGACCTAATTCTTGCTATCTTTTACATATTTTACATCTTGGATTTGAGATTTGGCTCTAGAAGAGCTTTTCAGCATCTGGGATGCCAAGCCCAATGCCTTGCCTATTTGGGACATAGCCCCCAATACAATGGTTTGGATTTGTTTGTAGCTATTAGCATCTTGGAGATTGTACGACATTCTTTCTGGAGGTTCAGCGATTCTGACAGAGTTCAGTTTGGGGTTTCTAACCAGTTGGGTGTACTTGGCAGCCGTACGACTGTACCTGGTAGCCACTTTCCTTCCCACGTGCAACACTTGGAGGGCTGGAATCTTGCCGCAGCTTCATTCCTGGTTATGTTACTCTTTTAGCATCTAGGTTGGGATTATTCCTAATTGTAATCTTCCTGAAATTATTGGAAATCTTCATCTGGTCAAATATTTGATTTTATATTCAGAAATCTGCCTTGAATTGAATTTGTCTTGGCTGTATATGAACTTCATTTTCAGTACTTTGTTCATGTACTTGTACTTCATTATTTACTTGTTGAAAAATCATCAAAATACAAAAAGAATCCAACCCTTCTGCAACTTCTATCTATTTCTGAAAGAAAATATTAATAAGCAGGAAAAATCAATTTAAAATAATAAAAATTACAACAGATTAGTAAAAGAATAACCAATCGAATAACCAACGTAAAACCTTCATTCACAAAACTGCTCGATATACCATTTTTGGTGAAACCCTATACCATCGTAGTCTTAATGGTACTCTCCTTCGATGTCTCGAACATGATGAGATAACAAAGGCCATGGAAGAGGTACATGAAGGAATTTGTGCAACTCACACAAGCAGTCCTTCCCTAGCAAAGAAGATCATATGCGCTGGATACTATTGGCCGTCTATAGAAAAAGAATCCTATTACTTTGTCAGAAAATGCAAAAAATGCCAAGTTCATGGATACCTGATACATGCACCAACATAGGAATTGCAACCAATCACAACACCATGGCCTTTTTGTCAATGGGGACTTCACCTTGTGGGTAAAATCCATCCATCTTCATCCAATGGTCACAAGTTCATCATTACCGCCACTGAATACTTCACAAAGTGGATTGTAGCTGTTCCACTTACTCAAGTTACTGACAAGCAGATCACCTCATTCATCCTTAATTACATCATCTGTCGGTATGGTGTACCCATGTCTATCATCATAGATAACAGGCTTCCTTTCAAAAATCAAGATGTCCTTGAGCTTTGTGAGAAGTTTTACATCCAACACCGCTTTTCCACTCCCTATTACCCACAAGACAATGGTCAGGCCGAAGCATCAAACAAGAACATATTAAGAATCCTCGAGAAGATAGTCAATGATATCGGTCATGATTGGCACGTTCAATTGAATCTAGTACCATGGGCATATCGAACTAGCATTCGAACCCCTACAAGTGCAACTCCCTACTCACTAGTCTATGGTGCAGAAGCTATCTTACCTATCGAGGTCCAAATACCATCTCTATGGATTTCCTTGCCCAATTTCATCAATGATGAAGCATATAGAGTATCCCGTCTCCAAGAATTAGAGCTACTTGATGAGAAATGACAAGTTGCATACAATCACCTCAAGGCCTATTAGCAGCGTATGAGCAGAAGCTATAATCATCGAGTTAGACCTCGCACATTCGATGTAGGTGATCTTGTTCTTCGAGAGAATCCTCGTAACCAACCAAACCAAGAACATCAGGGGAAGTTTGAATCAAATTGGTTGGGTCCATATGTTATCACTGTTGTATTTGGGTCTGGAGCATATCAGTTGGCTACTTCAGAAGGAGAACTACTAGTAGATCCGATCAACAACATGCACCTTAAAAATTTTTATACATAAGTTGTACATAGCAACAGGCTCCCATGCATATCGGGAAAAAAACCAAAAACATTCAGATAAATGTCCTGAAGAAAATACAAAAAAATCAAAATAGTAAAGAAAAATCATGCATCCAAATGGTGAACAACCACTCTAGTGGCACCTTGGGTAAGTGCGATGGTGAAAACTTGGCAAACAGGCACCACTCATAAAGACTATGGCTCCATTGTCTTTTAGACTTGTTGCGATCACATTCACTACATTCACTCATCCATCAGTCCAAAACCTAGCTTGTTATTGATCTGCAATCAAGGATATTACTTCATGTGTCTTGCATCCCACTTTTTCATAGTCATATCTAAACTGGCGGCAATGCCCTTAATCTAGTTGATGGAAGTGGATTCTACATTATTTTGTGATCCATTGAGTTCTTCATTCAAATTATATCACAAAATTCCAAAAACATTCAAAACTGTCTCACAAAATCCAAAAACATTCAAAAATGTATCACAAAATTCCAAAAACATTTAGAAAACTGTCTCACAAAATCCAAAAACATTAAAAAATGTCTCACAAAATTCCCAAAACATTCAAAAAAACACTCACAAAATCCATAAACATTAGAAAATATCAAAAATCAATAAAAAACATGGCAACGCTTTTGTACATACGCATTCAAGCAAATACCAAACAAACATTATGAAATACTCAAACGATGATCACTTATCTTATCAACTAAACAATCAACATCTACACACAAACTGTCTTAACAAGGATGCATCCTTCCTTACCAAAACAAAGATAAGATGACATTTTCTTTGACAAGAAAATTATGTTTAAGCTATCAAGTACTTGGTTGATTTGCAGGTTATTTATTCATTTATATCAGGTTCCTACACTACTCTGGGATATCCACAAGTGATTAGAGTGGCCAAGATGGTTCCTAAGCATTGTTTGTATGTCTTTTGTGAATTATTCGAATGAAGTTCTGGGGCATGTACTAATGGTGTCTACGTGGGAAGTTCACTAAGTTCCGTGATCTTATGCAAAATACAGTCCTGGATCACTACAACTTGCTGACTACAACATATACCTCGACCATATGAGCATGAACCATTATGGAGGGTCCATATTCTTTATTTATGCTTCTTTCTTGCAGGTACAATGCTCCATCCTTGGTTCCTACTGCCTCATCCAAGATTGATACTACCATGCTCAATGATGAAAAATAAAGCACTATGGATCATCATTCCATCTCATTTGTATATATTGCATTCCGTTGTATTCCATCCATTGATACATTCATAATAGATGCATATCATGCATACATAGTAATGACAATGCATACTCTATTTTCCTCTTCTTCCATAGGAATGCATCATAGGTCCTCCATTTCTTCTATCTAACATCGAACCCAACCTTCACCCTCCCAATCTTGGTAATCAACATCACATACCCTACATCATCTCCCATCAACCCAATCAAGCCAATTACTCTATCTACATAGGCACATCAACTCACACACACCTAGACTATCAATAGATACTTTGATCAAATATCTTCGGGTCTCAACAGGTAATTGATTATGGCAAACCTAGACTACAACAGGCATTTATCATAATGACCTAGTCTCAACGGAGTTGCTATGATTCACCACAACCATCCATCACATGCACACACTATCAATTGATCAACCGATCAAACACAATCATAACGGACAATTACATCAATTGTCTAAGTCTCAACGAGTATTTTGCTTCAAATACCTTGACTTCATCAGGCAATTACATCAATTGTCTAAGTCACCATCAGGTCACTTTGATTCACTTACTCAGACTTTATCCTATCCAAGCGAACAACTGACATCAACTGTCATGCTTTGACTCTACCGGGGTAATTAAACTGATTGCACCAGATTGTCCAACCAATTTTGATCAATTGTACAATATCAATCAAAAATACAACACCACATTTGCACTGTATCTCTAGCATAACCTACGGGTACTCACTGGCTTGCCATTTCTCTGTATTCACTTTGTTTTCTTCCATTCTTTCACCCTAACTTCTAAATTCTTCTATTTTACCTCTCCCCAACTTCTTTCTCTTTTTCGAGAGATCGCCCGATTTTTCAAAAAATTTTGGCCCATCTCTCAAGGGGGCATACCACCCACTAAATTAATATTTCGGGGCATATTTCTTCACACCTATTTTTCTTTCTTTGAAATGACACGATAAAACCACATTGTCTCAAAGAGGGGCAAACCACCCATCTCTCGGCCCATCTCTCGAGGGGGCATACCACCCACTAAATTAATATTTCTGGGGCATATTTCTTCACACCTATTTTTCTTTCTTTGAAACGATGCGATAAAATTGCAACGTTATTGTTAATTTCTTCTATTCTACGTCCCCTCCACTTCTCATTCTTTTTCGAGAGATCGCCCGATTTTTCAAAAAAATTTAGCCCATCTCTTGAGGGGGCATACCACCCACTAAATTATAATTTATGGGGCATATTTCTTCACACCTATTTTTCTTTCTTTGAAACGACGTGATAAAACCGCATCGTCTCAAAAAGGGGCAAATGTAGTCACATAAATCTGTCTACTTAATTAAATAAATATTTAGTATATATTTGATTATTTGACCATCAATCAATAATTAATTAAATTAATATTTAATTAATTCATCTTAACCCTCTTCTCCTATTAATTAAATAAATTATTCAATTTATTTGATTTAATTCACTTAACAAAATTCAGACCATTAATTAAATAAACAAGAGACGCAGAGCATCATGTTCCTATCGAGAGTGGAGAGTGTGGTAGGTAAAGGAGAAAATTTAAGAATGTGGGAGGTAGAGGAGAGTATGGAAAGCATGGCATTCGAGGAAACCATATTTGTTTGAGACATTTTGCCTAACAGTTTGCATGTGTTTTGTATTCTTCCATAGTTTGCATGTATATGCTACATTTTGCCAAACAGTTTACATATATTTGCTATATCTTTCAAGAATGTCATATGTTATGCAATATCAAGAGAACTCACACCATGGAAATGCTCTAGTAGACAATGTATGCGAAATGTGGAAGTTTAGATGAGCGACATGAAGTGTTTGACAAAACACTTGAAATAAATGTGTTCACACTGATTGCAGGATATGTAGAAGGTGGATTTGGTGAAAAACGTTTAGGAACTTCAAGAAAATTAAATTGGGAGGTGTTAAGCTAGACTCTGCAACCTTTGCCACCATCCTTGTAGCTTGTGCAAAATGGGAGCTTTGTGACAGGGTATGGACATCCATGAAAGCATAAAAGATAGAGGTTTTTTCAGATATAGTTGCAACTACTCTGGTAGACTTGCATGGGATATGTGAAACCATAGACAAGCCACGTGAACTATTTGACAAAATGGTCCAAAGAAATGTGGTTCCATGGAATGCGATGATTACAGGATATGCACGAAATGGAATTGTTGACAAGACTGGAGAATCTTCCAAGCAAATTATATCATTGTGGTGATGTTTTCAGCTGAATTCTGTTCGTTCTGGTATTTACGCACATTCATTAACATAAACAAACACATAAATGTAAAATTAAGTGATATCCAATATTGGTGGAATTAAAATATTAAATTAAATAAGCATTAAAGCTGAACATCTCATAATGTGAAACAGAACTTGGAATCTTAAAATATAATTGTTAATTGACTCACATTCTTCTTACTAACATTGCAATACAGGTGTGTTACATGTGATCAACAATAGAAAAAGTAGTCCCCATTACAGAAAATAATCATGAAAGATCTTTTGAATCATACAGTACAGGTGCTCAACCAGTGATTAAACCAGGACCAGCAACCACTAATTTTAGCATTATACTTTTGTTGAGTTTTAGCATTTAAGTTCCACCATTGAATAACATTCTGCAGGAATAAATTTATAAAGATAATTGAACAAAGGTGTAATAATATTGTAATGAATTTGTATATATTTTTGAAGAAAAATGTGTAATAATTTTCGCATAGAAATTTGAGATGAATGACAGATAGTAATCTATAAGGAAAAAACAAAACTATATTAATTTCTACATTGATGTAATAGATTTATATATCTAAATTAAAAAAAAAGCACAGTGAATAAAGATTTTATTGATTTTATAGCCTTCTTAGAAACATTGTATATATATTAAATGCAAAACTCTAAGGCAAATTACTAATTTTGTGAAAAATAGATCAACGTACAAAGTATTAGTGAACTGCCTTCACAGTGATCCTAGACTTCCCATAGGCCTAAAAGTGCCTGCTACCCTTTATAGAGTGACTTCCAAGTATATGATATACTTGAATTGTGGAATCTTCTGACCATGAAGTCAGTTAAAAATGTTAAATCCTATATGAAATCAGTTCAAATTGTGTAGGAATTATAGACCTTCATGCTTTCTTCATCAATTCCTTCCAAAAGAAGAATTAAAACTTACCAACATGCATGAATTTGGCACCATAAAGGGGTTGCTATGTCTGGGTTGTTTACAAGAACTTATTGCCATAAAGTATGTAAAAAAGGTCATGGAACCCTGCTAATAGCGACCTTTGGCCAGAAATTGGCATATGATTAAGTACCAGAAAAGACCCAACAAAATTTAATAATCCAACAAACAATTGTATTAGTAGTAGCACCTATAGGTGGCAAGGATGTGCTCATCACAATTATGAAGGAAACTCTGTTGGACTTAATGGAATGAAAAAAGTACAGAATATTCATCTCGTTATCAAAGTATTATTCAAAAAACACTTTTAAGCAATACTAACAGAAGGGGAATTCAATTAATTCACATAAACCAAATTGTATTCATACTAACTTTGTGTAATATGTTCAAGTAGTTACATATGAGAATGGAAATTTTTAGTGCCTTGACATAATTGTATTTAGTTGAATGAGTATTGATCAGCTTTACACAACTGATGAAATTCCAAAATAGAAATCATGAAATAAGAAGACATATGATTGTTTTTAATTTGAGGAGTCAAAATTCATGCTATAAAAGTTGTAGCTGCTGGCATTTGTTGTGTTCGTATTGAGATTGTAGCAGAGAGTCGGAGACCTACAAAGTGGGTAGACAAAATTTAATAATATGAAAGAGAAGTGTAAGAGGGGAAATCTGAGAATAAGGGAAGAGGAATGTATTATTTGATGAAGGTGTCGTAAGGAGGAGTAGCTGCTTACCTGAGTTGTATGTTTCTGGATCAGTGTGTGATGGCAGAAGTGTGGATGATTGTATTTGTTTGGTTGAGAGTGAACTCTCCTTGGGCAGAGACGTCACAGAGAACTTTGATCACTTTTGATTTTTCGGTTATGTAATCCTGAGGTGATAACTCATGTAGAGTGGGCATTAGTTGGACTGCTATAGTCTTCTCTATGATGCAATTGATTTTCTGGTCAGAAGTTGTTGTGAAAGTTGACTTAAGGTGCAAGGAATATTCATACTTGATGTGCTTTTGGCACTTGGGATAGTAGGCAATGTTGCCATGGAGCATGCCGAATGTGTCAAACTTGTATTTGCAGCCAGTTCAAAAAGCAATGAAGGGGTTGGAGAATGCATTTGTAATAGTTAATTTGCTTGTGACCTGCAACCATAAGAAGGAAACAATTATATAGTTGCCAAGACAATGGTTTGTTGTAGACTGTGTAAAATTTGGTTTTGCTTACCTTGGTGGTTGATTCGATGAGTGCAGTTAGCTTTTGCAATGTTCTTTTGTCTTTGAGTCTACAAATGAATGTAGCAATGCTTGTGCGGAATGAATTTTTGAGATCAATTCTTTTCACATTGTTTTTGAACAACATTTGTGGTAGCTCATTACTTTGTAGTTTGTTCTCTATTTCTAAATAGTGTTGTGCAAAGTTGGCATTCATCCATAGCTGCAAAATAGGAGAGAAAATAGATAAGCATGGTGGGTAAAGGGAAAGTAAAGAATGATGGAGGTTGGTTTGAAAAAAACTAGAGATAAGGGAAAGAAGTGTGAGAGCTGTGAACTTGAGCATTATCATTGTGTGTGTCTTTGATTTCCAAAGTATATTGTACACTAGATCTCTTTGCTGCAACTACCAAAGCGCCTATTGTGCCAATAGGATAGTCACTTGTGTTATTTAGCAGGTGCCTGATTGTGGTGTTTGGGATGAAGTTGTAGTCATGTAAAATACATGGAATTACTTGAAGAGTGCTTGTGTCCTTGAGGAGAAGAACACAATCACAATCACCTCTGTTGTAGTCAGTGTGTGGAACAACGTCAAAATCTGATATAGAGAGGCCCATGCCTGGGATGATTTTGTCCTCGAATTTGTGTAGTAAGTTGTTGCTGACAGTGAGAGTTATTGTCATTTCACCCTTCAAATCTGTGAGGTCTGCACGAAGAACTTCTCTAGTCTTGTTCACTTTGTCCAATGTTGCTTTGTAGATGATAAGAACATCTCCTTGAAAATTGTTTCCCGCTTTTCTAGCGTTTAGGTCGTCGATCGATAATGAAATTTCATTGTTAATTTTGGACATGTGCAAAGAATGAAGAGTGTTAGTACTATAGAAGTAAGGAAAAAGAGAATATGTAATGTTTAGATAGGGCATGTATATTAGCTTTTGCCTATGTTAGTGTCCATTATCTTAGACTTTGGTGTTGTTGTTGTATGTTGTTGCATTTATAATGCTGTAGAAAAATAGTAGAGCGCTAAATAATGATCATGTTATTTGGGTATTTTTGGGAAGGAAAAAAAAGTTGTAAATTGCGAGTGTTGAACTAGAAAAGTGAGTTTTGTGAAAAGTTTTGTTGAATTTAGCTTGTTTGAGGCGGATTGATTGAATTTTAAGGATTCTGAATTGTTAAAATAGTTGCGAGGTGGTTAGTCCAATATGCTTCCATCCTATTAATGGTGCATATGTTAGTAGTTGAGTTTGACCATATGTGATCAATTAGTGGCTTATTTATGGTGTGCGTTTCTTTTAAGAGTAAATGTATATTGTACTTTTGCATATGTTTTTCAAGCACTTGTTTGGATTTGGTTTGTGTGGACATGTCAATATTGAGGTCGCCAACAATGTAGAGTAGTGTATTAAGATCTATGATGTTTAGTATTTCATCAATAATTGTTGTAATTTGTGTAATTGGAGTATTTGGCTTTGCATAAATATTGCAAATGTTTAGTTGTGTAGTTGATAATATTATTGTTAGTGTGATTGCTTCGATATTAGTGGAATGATGTGTTTTGGATTTGGAAATAGAGAACTTTGTATTTGTTAATGTTGAGATTCCATGGATATTATACATTGTATACATATTAAAGTGGTTTGCTAGAGGATTTGTTTGAGATGGATGTATGTGTGTCTCTTGTAGGCACAAGATGTCTAGAGACATTAAGACGTTGTCATTGAGTATGTCAAATGTGTGTGCCTGTAAGGTACAAGTGTTTAGTGTGCATATGTGTAGGTGGTCAATGTTGTTGGAACAAATAAGTTTGTTGTCAATATTCCATTGTGCAGTTGAAAGTAGATGCAACATTTCTACGTGCACTTTTTTTTTAACTTTAAAATTTGCTGGAGTCAATGGGTGTAGCAGGTATAATTTATCAAGTGTTTTAGTTCATGATAATGTTGTGTATGTTAAGCCATGTTGTTTAATGCCAGTGGGGTCAAATGCCATAGCATCCATTGTAAGTTGTTGTGATCAATGTATAGTACGTGCACATGAAACTTGAATTGGAAACTATTTCCTTATTGTAGTGTGTGGTTGTTTATTTAGTTTTTGTATTGCTTTAGTTATACGGAGTATTGGAGTCCAGTTTGTTTGAATGGTGGGATTGTAATAGGGTGCAAGTTTTTTGCGTTGTTGTATTCCTACTGTTGGGTCATTGAAATGAATCCAAATGATGTCAATGTCATTGTGTTTTGTATATATTTTGAAGATTCCATCAGATCCATTGACAAGGCCATCTTGAGTATTGTAATTGCCAGCATATATTTCAACTAGTATATTTGGTTTGATGTGAATTTGGGGAGGCAAAGTAGTTGTGTGGTCATACAAATGAATTGTGTTTGTATTGGTTTCTTGCTTATCCAATGCATGGAGGACAATTATGTCTCCTGGAAGTTTTGTTAGCATTTTATTATTGTGCTTGTCTACGTCAGCTTTTCTATAGAAGAGGTGAGGTAGTGTTGGGTCAATTGGTGGTTCCTTTAAGTAATGTTGATTAAGATAGTCAATGCCATCACTTGTTTGTGCAGCGACATACATTTTGTTTAAGATAGAGATGAAAGTTTTGTCTTTTTGTTGCATTGTTTTTGTTAGTGGGTAGCACTTGACATTGTCTATCTAGAAATTGTATGGCAACAATTTTGTAGAAGTTGGTTTGTTTTCAAAGACAATGGAGTCGAGTACTGGTAGTGCTTGGTAGAGGTCACCACAAAATATTGTGTTGAACCCACCAAAGGGTGTTGTGGGTGTTTGCATTATGTCATGTAAACGTTTGTCTACGTAACGGAGGAATGTTGAGCCAACTAAAGATATTTCATCAATTAGCAGGATGCGTAATTGGCTGAAGTGTTTTGACATTGTATCTAGACTCTCAGTGCTAAGTGGTACAAAGTTTGATTTGTTAAAAGGTTTGTGGAATGTTGAATGTAGTGTAGTTCCACCAACATTGAATGCTACTTTTCCTGTATATGTAGTGATTAATCCTTTTGGTTTGTCTAGATCATTGTCAATGGAAGCACTGTAAAGGCAGAGAAGTGTTTGGTAGATAGCTTTTGCTGTGAATGTCTTTCCAGTTCCTGCTCCACCAGTGAGGAATAAATGCAATTTGCGTTTGCATATTTTTCATCTTTTTAATGGCAATGTCTTTGACAATTGCTTGTTTCTCTATGTTTAGCATTTGTCTTAATTTGTAGTATTCATTATTATCAATGATTTGTGTGTGCTTTGCAATTTCAAATGCACCATGGACAACTGCATCTGTAGTTTTGAGGCTTTTTTTGGTGATATCAGGTCCTATGTCGTATCGCTCTTCTTCATTGAATTTGTTTGGTACATGGACATCGTTAACATCGTTAGGATTTTCTGTGTTGAGTTCATTGATGGCTTTGTCAATGTCGCCCCATGCAGGGTTAATAGTAAATGTAAATTTTGCATGGTTTGTTAGTATTTTTTTCTCATGGTGTGTGTATGCACTTTCCCATGAGAGGAAATTATCTTTTAGGGTAGTTTCATTGAGGGTAAATGGTACATATAGCACTAGTTGCTCTCTACAATAGTTTTCTATGTCAATATGCTTGTTATAATTGATAAACCTTATTATGTTTGGTTTTGCTTTTTGCTTGATCTTGGTGCCATCTTTGTTATAGGTAGCAACAAATTCAGCAAGACAAATAGCAGCGATTGTGGGTGGTCGTTCTATGTAGTAGTGTATTAGGGATTTGTAAATAATATCTTCAGAGTCATCTACTTCTTTTCTTAATTGTTTATGAGGTTTTAGTATAAATGTCCTTTCGTCATCGGGCCTTGTGTCAATGAATATGCATTTGTGTGAGCTTTTATTCAATGGGAGGGAGAGGACAATGTGGGTAGCTTGTTGTGATGACATTTGTTGTAAGTTTAGTAGTACATTGCCAAGTTTCCTTATCATTTGTATTGTATCTATGTTTTCATGTTGATGCTCTTGACGTATTTTGTTGAATGCTTGTGTCATTGACTTGTCGACTTTTGAAATGTAGGAACTGCAATACATTGCCACTGCATATGCATTTAGTATGAATTGTGCATCTGTATTTGCGTTCCATAGCAAGGGCATTTGTTTGGCAAAACTATTGTTCCATATTTGTGAGGGATTTCTTTGAAGTAGTAACGTTGGCCTCTGGATTGTTGACCTTAGTGCTAGGATGTATTCATCGTCAGTTATTTGGATTTCATCTAAGAAGTCTTGCACGGTGCAAGAGGCATCGTAATTTTCTATTTGCAATGTGGAATATATTTTCATAGAATTTGAGATTATTTTTTCATTTTTTTCTAATAATGGTTCAAGTATCATTGTGTTTTGCATTGGTGGAAATGGGAAATTGTATCTACAATTTGTCTTTTTCTTTCTTCTACATTGCTTTGTGTGGTGATGCTTATGTAAACTTGCTAGTGCATTGTCTAAATGTTCTGTGCTACAAGTAATGTACTTATCAATAAACTGCACTATATGTTTAGTTGTGGCTTTCCCGTAGATGGGTGCATCTTTGGTCCATATGATGAAATGGTCATGTTCATTTCCTCGATTTTGAAATTCAGTTACTGAGAAGTAGTCAGTGATGTCTCCAAAGAAACTGTTATCAGAGAGTATTAGTTTTTTCATTGCATTTATCCTATGCCTATAGTATCGTGCACATGTCACTAGATCTTTTTTAATAAGTTGGAATTTATGGCTTCCAATTTTGAGTAATGTCTCTTTGTTCATCTACTTTAGAGTAGTGTGAATCATGCAGTTGTTGAAGAGTTGCCATCAAGGGTTCCCAATTTTGCTCTGCGCTAGTGAATGTGAGGAAAAAAGTTGGTGGCCCTAGCTATCGGATCATTGCAAAGACATTTTTTTTAGCTGATGTGTGTAATCTGGAGAAATTCTAATTCTTTTAAAGTCAATGTAACCAATATTTGATTTTAGCATTCTTTCTAGGTTTGACTTTTCTTTGACATCTTTTGCAATTAGTTAGTTGTGTGATATACAAATTTTCTTTGTGAGCTTAAGAGTTCCCATTGTGCAATCTTTTGGTATGTAAACCTTTTCGTAATGTCATCGTCACGCGCGCTGCCAAAAAAAAGTGTTGGGAAGTTTATTTCTTCAGCATATTTGTCTTGGAAAATGCCTATGGGACAATTGTCTTGTGCAGGTGTGATTTCTAGTATTTTATCCTGCATTTGGTGTATGCACCTAGATTTAGTGAATCTGTGTATCAGAGTTTCCGATGGTTGTTCTTCTTCTGTGTCACTATATGTGTCAGTATCAGTGTTATTTATTTGTATTGTTTCTTGGTTATTTGAATTGTGTTGTACGCTGGCTTGCCAATCTTGCTTGATTTGCACATTTTGTAATTTGTAAAGCGGTGTGCTTTATAGTTGCAACAAAGCTTACATTATAAGGTTTGGGCGCACCATTCCTTTTTGGAATGCATTTTTGTACTCCAAGCACCTCTTTAGCGATACTGCAATTATTGTTGTGCTATCAATAGATTGTGGTAGTGTTGTTTGTATTATGTCCATATTTGCTAGGACATTAATTATTTAGCTGGTCAAGCCTAGTTGTGGTCTTCTATGGCCTAGTTCCCAAATTTGTGCAAATGCAATTCTTAGTGAGACCAATCATTCTTCTAGTTGGGATAGATGTTGTACATGTTGCAATGGTTTATTAGTGTGAATATTGTGTGGTGTTAAATATTTTGGCAGCATATGTTGTTGTAATGCATTGTTACAAATTTGACATATTGTATTTCCTATTGTAGTACCATCAAATTGCAATAGAGTTTGATAAGTGTTCTTTTCTTTGTCTTTAAATACCCTAGTGTCTTTTTTAAAGTGCAACATTAGGAAAATTGAACAAGTATACTTAGGAGTATCTTGTATTCTTTCTTTAAATATTCCTACCGGTGATAGTGAACTAGTCCTTTTATTAGTTTTTCGTTGAAATGATGGGTTGATGGCTATTGGTTTTGGGATATTGTAATCTTTGGCAGCTTCAATATCTATAAGATTTTCACTTCTAATTTGTTTTTCTAGTTGACGAAGTGTGATTGTTGAGGAGTTTGTATTGGTTGATTTTGCTCTTGTACTTATTTTCATATCACCCATTTTGGTTTGTTGAGTTTCAATATCTTGCCCTTACTGATTACTAATAGCTAGGACTTGTTCCAATTGTTTTTGTGTAGAACACGAAGGCATAATCTTATCTCTGAGTGGTCTTTTTAATGTGCACAGTGTTAGATTTTGTGTGTATTTGGTATTTTCATTTCCTATCTCTAAGAGTGGCTCAAAATGCCCTGAAAGTGGATTTGTGTCATGAAAGAGTAAAGAATAGCATTTTGTGTTTGACAATTCTTTGAAATGCAAGTACTTTTTTCCCGTTGTTTTTGACCAAACACATATTTGTATATTGAGCCATTTTGACATCCAATGGATGCAAAAAATATCTCTCCATAGTCCTGTTTCTTTGTCGTTTGTGGTTGTCATTGTAGACAATCACATGCATTGTAGATAAGTGTTTCTATCTCAAATATGGTGCATTTCGTACAACCTTTTAGGGTTGATCTCATTGTTGTATGACTTGATTGCTTTTGCTTCGCATCTTGCAAGGCAGTTTAAGAAATGGTCAATTACACCATTTCGCAATTCTATGGAGGTGAATCGATTTTGTAATAGGAACTCTAGAGAATCGAATAAGCAATTGCCACTGTTGTATTTGAAATTTGTAATTCGACATAGGCCATTGTCTTTTAACACTTTGTCAATGTCACAAGTATTAGCACCCATCATACGTTGAGATGTTTCAGCTTCTATGACTTGTAACTTTTGTTGATTCTCTTTTTGCTCAGAGGTTTCCATTTTAAAATTGTTAAGTTAGAATTAATTGCAATTGTTCAATTCCAGATTTTGGGCACTATGAGTACTAAACACTATATACTGCACTTAAATTTATTGTCTACTTACCAAGTTTGTAAGCTACATAGTTCGTTACCTGCAATGCAAATAAATTGCAGATTGTCATGGAGAATTTCAAAATTCTTGTAAAGCTGAGCGCAAACTTACTTGATGACATGCTTATAAGTAGACTAATGAGAACAATTCCTTTATTTTTGATGCTATGGTAAAGTATGTAAATGTACTTCTAGAAAGATATGTTTGTGTACATAGATATTCTTAATCATTTATGGTTAGTTAAAAAAGTACTTGTAAATACAATCGAGACAACTTTCTTTATATAACACAAATGAAGAAAACAACATTTCCTTAAAATCCTGGATCATAATACACAATTTGCCTCTATGTTTTAGGAAAAAGACTATTATGTGAAACTATTTAACAATTAAAATGTTCTATGACTAACAATGGAATGCAAATAGAAAATGAAAAATATGTTGTATGTATGACAATGCCATGCAATGAACAAAATTTTGAGAATGTAATAAATTTGCATAAAACCATTTAACTTGTGAAACAAATACTATTTTGTGGAAGTATTTGACATACCTTCAATATTGCCAATTGATGTGGAATATTTGTATATGAAATCATGGAACAATTGAATCTTTTATATATTAGTATTAACATTAAAAAGAATTGAATTTTATACAACAATAATATTTCTTATTAAAATTATTGATTTCTAAAAATATTTTTTTAATTTTTCAAAACAAATGCTTACTATATTCAAATTATAAATATGTTACTAAATATGTAAATAAAATTATTTAAAATAAAAAAAAACTGGTATACAAAATATATTATTGTTGTCTTAAAACAAATTTGCAATCACATAATGATAGTTAATTAGTAAAAATTTATAGTGTTATTGCCATCATTTTGCAAGTTAATTAGTAAAAATTTATAGTGTTATTGCCATTGTTTTGCAATTTGTAAACTCAATAGTTGAAAGATAAATTTGATTTTAGAAAATTATAACTAATAGAAAGTTGATCCTAATTAATTAAAATAGTAAAAATAAAATTAAACTATATTAAAACTTACAAATAGAATCAAATTTAAAAAGTTAAAAATAAAATAAAACCTATTAAAAATGTAAAAAGTAAATTGTCAATTCTTTTGAAATTTAAATTTATTCAAAATAAACAAATATTTACATTTATCAAAATTTTATTTTCTATTTTAATGATAATTATATTTGTGATTGTATTGTATGCATAAATAAAATACTATGAGAGATGAATCAATAACTTTAAAATATTAGACGTAAAAACTAAATTATTTTTTTGACATTAATGGTCAATACATGATAAAGAATTGAGTAAAGAAATTTATAACAATAATATTCTAATTGATTTGAACATGATCATTAAATCAATAACTGTATAAAATATTTAAGGTAAAAACCAAAATCTCTATATTATTTTTGAATTGCAAAATAACAATGAGCTTAAAAAGAAAAACCATAGTAACAATATACGCTTCATTGTTAAGTTGTAAAGAGTTTTCGCGTGACTACTCCAGATTTGAGTCAATACTAATAAATCCATTTAAATCATTTACTGGGTAAAACCAAGAATTTAATCAACTATTTTGTCCACTATGCCATGTCATCCTTCATTCTCCACTTGTAATGGGTTAGTAGATTATTTTAATAAGATAAAAAATGCAATCTTTATTATTTAGTCAATTATCCTAAAATATGCCTTTTCAAAATTGGAACTCGATTAAATTTTTTTTTTTAAAAATTCCATCTATTAGTATGAGGGGGCATGTTCTAGTATGCTTTGTTTTATTAATTTTAATATTATGAATCAACTAAATTTAAGATCCATCCCCATTATATTCTTCCACGTTTCCGCATGCAAAATGGTGGATGATTGACGTGTTCGGTGGTGCTTAATATATTTGTATACAGAGGACAGGTGGCACCAATATAGCCTACCACAATTAGTCAAATCTGACAATTAAAATGTGAAATATATACATTAATATCTCTGTAGTTCTCTCCCATGCCCAGATGCTGGAAATATATTGCTCTTCCTTTGTAATATGCAAGCTTAGATTCTCATTATGATTTTTTTTTTCAATTTAGGGGTACTTAGAACAATATCCTTGCTAGTGGCTTGTTGGAGATATGTTTGAATCTTTGAATTGTTTTGGTCCAATGTTCAGAAGGGACAAACTATCCCAAAATAGTGTTGATAAAAAGGGAGAAGGTATGAACGTTATTGCATTTTCATTTGTAGGTTTTTATCATCTTAAACTAAGTAAAATTATGATTTAAAGAGACTGAGGTGAGTGCTTGTGATTTAAATGTACTATTTATTTTGGCATGAAATTTAAACTAGAAGCATTGAAGATTAGAGAGCAACATGAAATTATGAATATGGAAAAGTGATAACAGGGTCTTTGGAAATGGAGGACAGTACAAGCCTTGCACAAAATGTTAGTCTTGTTATAGATTCTTTGGAGTTGAATTTGAGAACCAGAGCAAAGGGGTACAATGAAACTGCACTGGCAGATCTATTTATAATGAATAGTTATTGGTATATATTCAAGAGAGCCAGAGATAGTGAGCTGGGATCAGTCTTGGGCGAATCCTGGTTGAAGCAGAGGAGGCAACTTGTTAACCAGCATGTTTTGAGCTATGGGAATGAGAAACGGGGGCCTCTGTTGAAGTATCTAAATAGAAATGGATTGGTCATGTCCACTGGTGGAAGAGGAGGGGCAAGGGACTTGTTTAAGCAGAGACAAGAGAAAATGCAGATAACAGAAATGACATTGTGTGAAGCTCACAAATTTAAAGAGGCCTTCTATTTACTTCACCCAAACTTCTATGCAGTGGACTGCTTCCCAAAATACAAATTCCATTATAGTCTTGAAATTCTGTACAGAAATTTCCAATATTCTTCACCATTGTATAATATTTCTTTTTCGTATTGCTACAAATTCTTGCTTGATTTCATGTTCTGTGAGAATTGAGCTTAAAAGGGAAGACAAATTTCTGTTCGATTTCATGTTCTGTGAGAGTTGAGGAAATGCAAAAGACAAAATGGTAGGTTTTGGTGTTCCTCTGGTAGCGGTCGCTATAGCAGCAGCTACGGCCATCGGATTTTACTGCCGCCTACATACACAGGTAAAACTCATACCCTAACCCTAATATTTTTCTCTTTTAAGTTTGATTTTCCTTCTATTTCTGATGCAAATATGGGGAAGTTCTATTGCCCTGGACTTCAGAATTTTTGTTTTTACTAAAGGATTTAACCAATGGTTTTTGAAAACTGCTAAATATGGGGAATGGGTACTAAGCTTCCCCACATCTAGGATTTGTATCTAGGATTAAGAGATAAAAAATTACTTGGAGGGAAAAAATTAAGAATTTTGTTCCTAAAATAAAACTAGAGATATTTTCTGAGAAGTAAAAACCCTAACAAATCTGTCAAAACTAGGAAGTACTGAATCAGAGACAGATTTCACATAAACATTTACATTTCTCACCTAGCTAATCGCCCGAAATGTTGTCACATGTCTTTGTCACTAACGTTCTCACTGTTGTTGTTCTTTGTCTTACAGGAAAATGAATGATGAATGATCAGTTGCAGAAGAGCCCAAACACACAATGCTAATGATTACTGGAGAATGCTAATGACTACTCCAGATTGTTCGAAAGTTAAAAATTAAGTGAACTCTGCCAAATTCCTTCAATGGCATTTAATGTATAAATATTTTTTTCAGATTTTGGATTAGACATTTTGCAACAACGCAGATTTCTAGATTTCCAGCTCGGTTTACAGCTTGACTTTGATTATGGTAGCTCGGCTTTAATTATTACCATATGTCTAAAGTTTTTTCCCATATGTATTTTCTTCTTTTTTATTTTATTTAATCAAATGTTTCAATGACATTGACGAATCATATTAAATATAAATAATATAATATTAATTATTAATCCAATTTAAATATTTGAAGTTTTGCTCAAGCATTGAAGCTTTAAAAATTCTTAGCGCTCATTGGAGGAGGTTGAAAACCAAAATGCATACAACGATTGCATTAGTTTTTGCCTGTCGGTAGGAACTAATAAATCATATTTGTTTAATTTAATCTTCTCTCACATTTAAATAAATTAACATTAACATTTATTTAAATCACCTTTATCCTCCACCCACTTGCATTTTCCTACAAATGCAAGTTCCACAACTATTTTAAATAAATAAATTATTTATTTAAAATCCTATTTATCCTCACCCACTTGAAACCTTTAATGGATTCCCTTAAAGTCTTCAAACTTAATGGCTTCCTTCTAGAGTCTTCTCAAGCCTTTAATGGTTTCCCTTAAAGTCTTCAAACTTAATGACTTCCTTCTAGAGTCTTCTTAAACCTTTAATGGTTTCCCTTAGAGTCTTCAAACTTAATGGCTTCCTTCTAAGGTCTTCTCAACCCTTTAATGGTTTTCCTCAAAGTCTTCAAGCATTTAATGCTTTATCTTCCTTTTTCCCATGTAAATAAATTAAGATTTATTTAAATAAAATCCAAAATTCACATTCACATTTAAATAAATTAATATTTATTTAAATATCTATCCAAATGAAAATTACACCATTTAATTGAAATAAATGGTTTTATTTCAATTGAAAATCCCAAAATTCCTCCCACTTGCATGCCTAAATCCCTTCTAGATTCTTCTAACTCCTTCTAATTAGCCTAATCATATCCTAATCATTATCACATTCCTAAACAAAAGGAAGTCACTTCTCAAAAACATCCAAAGTCTTCAATAACCATTAAAGACTTTATGTCTTCAAATGGTTAACCTCTGAAGTCTTCTAAACCAATAAAAGCTCTTACATAACCATTTATGGTTAACTCACCTTTTACCTTTGGTTAGAGACTTTCCTCTAACTTAACCATCCTTTTGACTCATGGGTCTCTTCAAAGCATTTATTTCTTTGACTAAGGTAATCATTTAACCCTTGCACATTCATTTATTCCTTGGATAAAAGGAATATCCATTAACCTAACCCTAACCCAACCCCCTAGGGTAACCATCATGTCCCCTCAAGCATTCAATGCTCCTTATCTCTCCTCTCAAGCCTCCTCATGGTGACACTTGTCAACATGGGATTAGGTTGAAAGTCTAACATGAATTGAATATATTTCAATCCTAACCCTTGTTAAGATTTCTCAATCTTAACCCTTCATTTCCCCATTTCTTCTATAAATAGAACCCTTCTCCTCAAGCAAAGAAGGAAGCATTAGAGTATTGTTGTTATACTAGTATTAGCATAGAGATTTTTCATAGCATCACTATCTACACTTGCATAGCATTTGTTTATCACATCCAACCGTCTTGAATCTCCATATGACATCCATGGCTAGTGCTAAAAGCTGAGAGCTACACTCATTTGGGACTTGGAGAGGGGGGAAACAAGGGAGAAGCATCAAAAGGCATCATGGAAGCATCTTAGGGAGGTTCTTCTCCTTTCTTTTGTTTTGTTAAACTTCTTTCATGCTTTTTTGAAATCTCTTTTGATATGTTTGGAATGGTTTTTAGTTCATTGTTTTGGTTTTATGGTTGAAACTAACTTATTAACATTGAACTTTGTTGTTGCCTTGTCCCCATTTCCACGACATCATTTGGTGAACTTGACGTGAAAGAATAGAATTTTTCTTTTAAATTAGCTTTCTTTTTTTTCTTTTCTTAGAATAAGCCTTTTTAGTTAGTTTTTTTTTTTTGATAAAAGTGGACAAGCCACTAAACTTATATTTTATTAATTTCAAAATTTGAAAGTACAAACGGGTTCAAAGGGCATACCGGCAGGAAAGAACCTGCAAGAAAACTTCCAGTTGTGGCCCAAAAAAAGAAAAAATAAATTTAAAACCCCATACACCCAATTACATATCTGATTTTGATCACCCTCCCATTACATAGCTTACCAGGATATACCTGTCATTATCCAAAATAAACCCCATAAACCAATTACATACTTGATATTAAACACCCTCCCATTACATGACTTTTTGAAGATACATATCATTATCCATATGACCCAAAAAATTATAAGGAGTAGACTGTAGAGGAGGAACATAGCCACAAGGCTTCCAAGCTTGTCAAAAATATATATCAATCGATCAGAATCATAATATTCATAAGGCGCATAAGAATCCACCCACTATTTCCCCACAAATAATAGTTCTGTTTGCCAAAAAGAGGACAAAGATAGATGGAAACATAGCCCTGCTCAAAAACCCGCGGACAAAAAACCTTCTGTACTCAAACACAAAAGCCCAAGAGCATGATGTCAAGGAATTGAGAACCATGAGCTAGGCCCTTCTAATGGTGGAGAGGAAGGAAGCACCATCTGTATAGGAGAAACCCAAACTGGCAAAGATCGAACATTGGGCATTGATTCTAAAAGAAAATTGATTCCTGCAAAAATATTGACCGCTATAGCCAAACAATTTGGTGATACATAATCTAAAAGGGCTACCAAATTAAATAATGTATCATCATATAAGTTAGATATCAAACCATTCCTTAAAATTGAAAGGAGTTCCCCATGCCAACCGGAAGATAATAACTAAGAATGAGAAATAAAACCAGCATATTCGAAATCACCAAATTCAAAATGGTAATTAGAGAGAGCATTGTCCAAATCAACCGTAGAGTAGAAATGGGAGTTGAAATATGTATCAAAGATTGCCCTAACCATAGCAGAATCCAGAAGCACATCCATACATATAGTGAGAAACCGAGATGCAATACAACCTGAGTTATCCTACAAGCCATCGCTTTCCCAAAACTTTGTGAAAAGCCAGAGAAAAATCCACTGAATGAATTTGAAACAAACGCCCAAGCATTTCATCGTTCAAGAAAAAAGAGTCTTGGAAATCATAATGTTTACGAGGCATTAAAATGCGGTAACCCACTGATTCCATCAAAAAAGCTAATGCAAAGCCAAGAGAGTAGAGGAGAATAAAAGAGCACAATGTCATCATAAGAAAGTAAAACAACCACGAAAGGTCGACACACTCAAAAACATGACAAAAAGAAAATGCAAGATAGAAACAATGCCGCCGCCCTAATAAAAAATGATGACAATATCCATGCGAAGCACAGAGTCAGCCAAGCCAATTAATAAACCAAGATATCCACATGAACAAGATTACTCAAGAGATCTCAAAAATCTGCCACATAATGGACATGAAGTAAACAAAACCGTGCAATCAACAAGGGAGAAACAATAATGAACTTATGAGGAAATATTTCACTCGTACGAAAAACTTCCCCCGTACCCCAAAAACCCGCAACCAATACTCTCAATAAAGATGACCTATACGGTGAAAAATAGAAATGCAGTCATAACATTGCATTCCTATAATTAATCATCCTGCCACCTTACATGAACAAACTTTTTGGCAATGAGTAAGAATAAAAACTCTTAAAGAGGCAACAAAGAATAAAGCATGATAAGAAACAATTTCCATACACCATAAATCCAACCGGATAAAGAAACAAAGGCCCGAGCCCTACCTGGGATTACACACAAGCATGCAAAAATAATGAAGTAATGTCCCAAAGTAAGACACCACCACTTTAAACTTTATGTCTGAATGTAATAAACATATAAGGCACAAGGGCGTACTTCTGAAATAGAAAAGCATTTGCAAATAATAGAACAAGCAACCATAATCTACCAAATAACCCAAAGTGCCTGGGATATACACCCCATCCTTCTACTCGAACCAATTATACTGACACACCATATGTAACATGTGTTGATAAAATAATTTGGACCAAGAGAAGGATGACGTATAAATCTCAAACAAATAAGAGAAAAAACCAATTATGTAATTCAATTTCAAGCCCATATAATTAAGCTGAATAAGAAGATTGTTACCATATAAAAAACAAACCACCTGAAGAAACCTCTCGAATCCTCAATAAATACACACATTAACATCTAAACCAAGTACAGAGATGTATAAATACTCCAAATGCAGATAGAAATAAAAGACTCCTATCAACACATAAAGAACAAATACAAGCTGTACTGGGGAGAGGATAATATGTATACTTCAGTAAGAAATGAAGATAATAAGAAAGAGTTTTAAAATGTATTGCCACTTGAAAATTGCCTCCCCATTCCTCAAGAAGTACACACATTACCATCTAACCCAATACAGAAGTGTAAAAATACACCATATTCAAATAGAAGTAAAAGCCTCCTATCACCACATGACGCACAGATACAAACTAATCTAAGAAGAGAATAATATATATACTTCAATAAGAAATGAAGATAAAAACTAAAAATAGATGATCTTAATCTTTAGGATGTGGCATATACCTAGGGAGGACATCTTGAGGAATGTCACCAATTTCTACATTCTTATGAAAAGCAGCTGAGTCAATAGCCAAATTACCAAGGAAATCTACCAGTTTATTTAATTCTCAAAAACAATGAGATAATATATAGGTATCAAAAAAGGATAATTTCTCCAAGATGTGATCAATTAAATACTTCAAATGCCAACAATTACTTTTACAGTTCAATACAATTTGAATAACAACCATTGAATCCCCTTGAATGGAAAGGTGTTTGATCCCAAGGGAAATAGCCATATCAATCCCAAGTGACAGAGCTTGACACTCAACAAAGTTGTTTGAGTGAAACCCAAGGGCATGACATTGAGCAGTTATTAGAACTACATTATGATCAAGAATGGCCATGCCAGCCCCAGCCAGACCCAGATTCCCCATGGAAGCAACATCAAAATGGAGTTTAAAATGACCCGGAGGAGGAGGAACCCAGTTGGCCATAATTCTCTTATTTTTAAAAGTTGGATCCTTTGAAACTGGCCCATGAGAAGGAATGATAGACAGGGATTTCCGTGTCCTTGTGATCATGCCATCCCAATGGGAAAAAGATGTCAAATGATCTAAATTCTTATGAATATATGACAAGGCCACCTCTGAGATAGAAGTCTCTATCTTGACTAAGATATCAGAGAGCAACGTGGATGATTTTTTAAAGATCCTATTATTTCTCTCTAACCATATGTTCCAAACAATAATCGATGGAGCTATGATCCAAGGGCAGGCATAAAAAGAAGAGGAAAATAAAAAAGGCCAAGCTCTGAAGTGTGAGAGGAGGTCCCCACTAGTAAACAAAGACAGACCTAACTTCTCAAAAAACCAATTCCAACATCCTAGAGCAAAATCATAATGAAGGAAAAGATGGGATGACAATTCCAATTTCTGATCACAGAGAACACAAGGGAAAACAACAAATAAATCCATCCTATCCAGTCTCATCTCGGTAAGAACCCTATCTTGAACAACAAGACAAGCAAATGCTCTAGCCTTCAACAGACATGCTGGATGCCAGAATAATTTGTAAGGCCAAGAAGAGAGATCCTTGGCCGGCATAAGGGAATTGTATCCATGTTTCACTGAGTATTTTCCAGATGAATTCTTAGTCCAAATCAGCTCATCATCGAGCTCAGACAAAATGATAATTCTATCTCTAAGAATATAGTAAAAATCTGCTTTTAGACTAGGGCTAACAGGAAGAAACTCAATCGACTTCCATTGAGCCATCACCATATGTCCATCATGAACTACAATAAAATAGTCTGATAAATAGACCCCCCATTTATCCAAAAGTATAGATTTCAAGGGGGACCATTCCCTAATAGAATCTATAGGACAATGACCATTCCAAGCATCATCCCAAAATCTAACTTTCGAACCATTATGCACAACCCAAGAAAGATGTGGCAGCAAGACCCTTCTACATTTTCCCATGAAATTCCAAATGGCCGACCCCTTAAGTAGAGTCTTGGCCTGAAAAATAGACTCCCTAGCTCCATTAGAAAGATACTTAGTGAACATGATTCTAGCCCAAAGGGAGGCTGGATTATCATACAATTTCCACACTAATTTGGCCCCCAGGGCCAAATTTTGGTTTTCCAAGCTACGAATTCCAGACCCCCCAAGTTCTTTAGGAAGACAGACCTTATCCCAAGCTAACAAGGGGATCCTAGATTTCCCATCCTTGTTGTTATTCCAAAGAAAGGACCTCAGAGTATCCTTTAAACTGACAATAACATCCTTTGGAGCTTTGAGAATTGACATTAAGTAAGTAGGCACTGCATTCAAAACCGACTTAATCAACACAATTTTCCCTGCCATGGTGAGCCATTTGTGGTTCCATGCCAAGATTTTCTTAGACACCCTTGAAACTATTTTATCCCAAAAACTAACCTTAACCTTATTAGCAAAAAAAGGAACACCTAGATAAGTACAAGGAAGATCCCTAAGTTGGAAACCCCAAAACTTTTGAAGCTTATCTTGGAGCAAGGAGTGAGTATTTAAGAAAAAAATCTTAGATTTTTCCTTGTTGACCTTTTGACCAGAAAAAGCTACATAATTCCTAATCACTTGATCAATAGCCCAAGCCTCCTTCAAGGTTACACAACCAAATAAGAGGCTGTCATCAACAAAAAGACAATGGGAGATCCTCTGATCAAAAATCTGAATTTTGATACCCTTCCATGAACCACTCTCATGTACTGAGCCAATTGCCCGACTCAGAGCTTCAGCTAGTAAGATAAATAAAAAAGGTGAGAGCGGGTCCCCTTGCCTTAATCCCCTAGAAGAGTGGAAGAAACCACGGGGGGACCCATTGATAAGAACCGAGAATCTTACCAAGGAAATGCAAGCCATAATCCATTTTATCCAAGCCAGGGAGAAGCCCAACCTTGATAGGAAATTTTTTAATGCATTCCATTCAACCCTATCATAGGCTTTCATCATGTCTAACTTAAGAATCATTGCAGGGTATTTCTAGGCAGAGATCGAATATAAGACCTCGTGAGCAACTATAGCCCCTTCAGGAGTTTCCCTTTGAGGAACAAATCCTCCTTGATCAAGGGAAATCATTCTTGGTAAAAGCTTAGTCAACCTCATAGCAATCACTTTGGAAAATATCTTGTAAATGGTGTTACATAAAGCTATAGGATGAAAATCTGTGAAGGTTTTAGGGTCATCCTTTTTAGGTAAAATGACAATTAAGGTAGTGTTCATTTCTTTAAGGATAGACCTATTTCTCCTAGCTTCCTCTAATGCCAAAAGGACATCCTGAATGACAAACTCCCAACATTTTTGGAAAAACAAAGGAGTAAAACCATCAGGCCCAGGAGCCTTATCCGGATTCATAGCAAAAACAGCCCCCCAAACCTCTTCTATTGAGAAAGGAGACATTAACATTCTATTATCCTCATAAGAGACAAGAGAGGGAATAAGAGATGAGATATTGTTAAAAACATCAATATTCTCAGAAGAAAGAAGATTCTTAAAAAACTTAACCGCTTCCTTAGAGATGTCCCCATCCTCAGAAAGAATATTCCCCTAACAATCCTGAATACAAGAGATCCTACTCATGGCCCTTTTCATTTTAGTACTAGCATGGAAAATTTTTGTATTCTTATCACCATCAACAAGCCATAACTCCCAAGATTTTTGTCTCCAACAAACCTCCTCTCTAGCCAAGATTTCTTCTAATTCACTCCTAAGAGACCTGAGTTCATCCAATACCTTAGATCCCAAACCATGTTGCAAGACGTGCCTATTGAGGATCTCTAACATATCTAAAACCCATTGTTTTTCTTCAAATATATTCTTGAAATGAAGGGAGTTCCATCCCTTAATATTTTTTTTTAGGAAAGTAATCTTCTTGATCAACTGGAACATTCTAGAACCCCTACAAAATGGAGCCTCTCCCCACCATTGTCTTAGGAGGGGAAGAAAAGAGGGATCCCTAAACCACATTGGCTCAAACTTAAAAGGAAGCTTGTGGCCAGGTCTATCCCATACAATAGTCAGTGAGACCAGGAAATGATCCGACCTAGACAGGGGAAGAATGGAAGAGAAAAACTCAATGTCTGAATTGAACCAATTGAATCAGAGTAAAAATCTATCCAATCTTTCCACAATCTGAGAGAAATTTTTCCTCATATTTGTCCATGTGAATAGACCATTATTGGGCTTTCAATCAAAAAGAGACATGTCAACAATGAATGCATTAAAATCATCCATGGACTTCTTGCTTGGAGCCTTTTTAGTTAGTTATTTAGAATGTTTTTTTTTATTAAATTGTTTCTTTTTTAGAAGACTTTTAAATTAGTTGTTTAAATTTTATTTTTTTAATTAGTCTTTTAGAATAGATTTTTTTTAAGTTTCTTAAAATAGTTTTTATTTAAAATTAGTTTTTGTTTTTATTTTTTTTATTGTTATTTTTTCAGTAGTCTTTAAATTAAGATTTTTTAAAATTAGTCTTTCATTTAGTTCTAATTTAGATTTTAAATTAGTTTTTAATTTAGTTTTCGATTAGATTTAAATTAGTTTTATTAATTTAGATCTAATTTGTTTGTTAGTGTGATTTGTGTCAATATGATTAATTTAATTTTGGGTTTACATCTTGTGCAAGACATAAGGAGCGTCTTTCTAACATATTGTTGCAGGTGTTGAAAGTGTCAAATTTGCAAAAAAATAATTCCTTAACATGTTCTAATTGGAAAAATTGATCAATCCTAGGATAGTCATTCACATTGTCTTCATTTTGCTATCTTGGTCTAAACATGAACAATCACATTGCCATCGTGGATTAAAATGAACTATCATTTTTGCAATCTTGGCTAAAACAAACATTCACATCTTGCAATATGGGCTAAAAAGAACAATCAACTTGTTATTTTTTTTTTGAGTTTAAAAAGAACAATCAACTTGTTATTTTTTTTTTTGAGTTTAAAAAGAACAATCAACTTGTTATTTTTTTTTTTGAGTTTAAAAAGAACAATCACATTGCTATCTTGGATTAAAACGAACTATCATTTTTGCAATCTTGGCTAAAACGAACATTGACATCTTGCAATATGTGCTAAAAAGAACAATCAACTTGTTATTTTTTTTGAGTTTAAAAAGAACAATCACATTGCTATCCTGGATTAAAACGAACTATCATTTTTGCAATCTTGGCTAAAACAAATATTCACATCTTGCAATATGGGCTAAAAAGAATGATCAACTTCTTATTTTTTGAGTTTAAAAGAGAACAATCATTTTGCAATCTTGGATAAAACGAACACTTCATTTTGCTATCTTGGCTAAAAAGAACATCATGGTTGTTGGAGCAACATCTCCAATTAAATAGAACATCATTGCAATGACAAGTTAAAAAGAACAAGTGTATTTTGTTTTTGGCACACTTGTGCAAAAAGAGTTTGTTGAGTGGTCCCACTTCTAACACAAACTATCCTCTCCCTTGGCTTTCGTGGTCCTAGCTGCAAGAGAAAAGTGTTAGTAACACTCAAATTTTTATCTTTTTAAGAGAGGCCTACCAAGAGACACATCACTCTTGGGAACAACCTCACGCAGTAAATACTTCGAGCCGCTATAGAAATCAAGTGGGAGCAAAAGCTGTAGCCTTGGGTATAGCTGTTGCTACAGTGTAACTTACCGAAAGGACAAATGGGCCCAGCCACAAGTTACAAGGCTCTTAAGTGAGTCACTGCAAAATGAACTTATGTCCAAAAACATCAAAAATTACTAAACACTTTTAAGTAGTAGCCCACCCATTCTATTGATAGAGGATATTTTTGATAAATTCATTGCAAGAGCATAGAAGGTTTTGCTCCCAAGATACTCACCATACATATTTCCTTGAGTAGAAACATAGCTTTTTGAAAGGTTACTTGTAGCCCGATAAAAGTGGCGACTCCTCTATCATAGGGATCATTAATTTGTTATGCTCATGCAAGACTTAGTATATCACATCCTTACCTGCCACAACGATATTCATAAGGTATGTAGTACCAAAGTCGAAGAAATATCAAGATGTGGGCTGAAATTATCACAAATGGACATTTGACCTTAAAGTCTTCAAACTTAATGGCTTCCTTCTAGAAACTTCCCAAGCCTTTAATGGTTTCCCTTAAAGTCTTCAAACTTAATGGCTTCCTTCTAGAGTCTTCTTAAACCTTTAATGGTTTCCCTTAAAGTCTTCAAACTTAATGGCTTCCTTCTAGAGTCTTCTCAAGCCTTTAATGGTTTTCCTCAAAGTCTTCAAGCATTTAATGCTTTATCTTCCTTTCTCTCATGTAAATAAATTAAGATTTATTTAAATAAAATCCAAAATTCACATTCACATTTAAATAAATTAATATTTATTTAAATATCTATCCAAATGCAAATTACACCATTTAATTGAAATAAATGATTTTATTTCAATTGAAAATCCCAAAATTCCTCCCACTTGCATTCTCCTACAAAATCCACTTGCATGCCTAAATCCCTTCTAGATTCTTCTAACTCCTTCTAATTAGCCTAATCATATCCCAATCATTGTCACATTCCTAAATAAAAGGAAGTCACTTTTCAAAAACCTCCAAAGTCTTCAATAACCATTAAAGGCTTTATGTCTTCAAATGGTTAACCTCTGAAGTCTTCCAAACCATTAAAGGCTCTTACATAACCATTTATGGTTAACTCACCTTTTACCTTTGGTTAGAGACTTTCCTCTAACTTAACCATCCTTTTGACTTATGGGTCTCTTCAAAGCATTTATTTCTTTGACTAAGGTAACCATTTAACCCTTGCACCTTCATTTATCCCTTGGATAAAAGGAATATCCATTAACCTAACCCTAACCCAACCCCCTAAGGTAACCATCATGTCCCCTTAAGCATTCAATCCTCATTATCTCTCCTCTCAAGCCTCCTCATGGTGACATTTGTCAACATGGGATTGGGTTGAAAGTCTCACATGGATTGAATATCTTTCAATCATAACCCTTGTTAATATTGCTCAATTGTAACCCTTCATTTCCCCATTTCTTATATAAATAGAACCCTTCTCCTCAAGCAAAGAAGGAAGCATTAGAGTATTGTTGTTATACTGGTATTAGCATAGAGCTTTTTCATAGCATCACTATCTACACTTGCATAGCATTTGTTTATCACATCCAACCGTCTTGAATCTCCATATGACATCTATGGCTAGTGCTAAAAGCTGAGAGCTACACTCATTTGGGACTTGGAGAGGGGAGAAACAAGGGAGAAGCATCAAAATACATCATGGAAGCATCTTAGGGAGGCTCTTTTCCTTTCTTTTGTTTTGTTAAACTTCTTTCATGCTTTTTTGAAATCTCTTTTGATATGTTTGGAATGGTTTTTAGTTCATTGTTTTGGTTTTATGGTTGAAACTAACTTATTAACATTGAACTTTGTTGTTGCCTTGTCCCCATTTCCACGACATCATTTGGTGAACTTGACGTGAAAGAATAGAATTTTTCTTTTAAATTAGCTTTCTTTTTTTTCTTTTCTTAGAATAAGCCTTTTTAGTTAGTTGTTTAGAATGTTTTTTTTATTAAATGGTGTAATTTGCATTTGTATAGATATTTAAATAAATATTAATTTATTTAAATGTGAATGTGAATTTTGGATTTTATTTAAATAAATCTTAATTTATTTACATGAGAAAAAGGAAGATAAAACATTAAATGCTCGAAGACTTTGAGGGAAACCATTAAAGGCTTGAGAATACTCTAGAAGGAAGCCATTAAGTTTGAAGACTTTAAGGGAAACCATTAAAGGTTTTAAGTGGGTGAGGATAAATAGGATTTTAAATAAATAATTTATTTATTTAAAATAGTTGTGCAACTTGCATTTGTAGGAAAATGCAAGTGGGTGGAGGATAAAGGTGATTTAAATAGATGTTAATGTTAATTTATTTAAATGTGAGAGATGGGATTTTGGGGGATTTAAATAAATATTAATTTATTTAAATGTGAGAGAAGATTAAATTAAACAAATATGATTTATTTATTTAATTATTGGTTTGAATTTGGTTAAGTGAATTAAATCAAATAAATTGAATAATTTATTTAATTAATAGGAGAAGAGGGTTAAGTTGAATTAATTAAATATTAATTTAATTAATTATTGATTGATGGTCAAATAATCAAATATATACTAAATATTTATTTAATTAAGTGGACAGATTTATGTGACTATAGTTGCCCCTCTTTAAGACGGTGTGATTTTATCACGTCGTTTCAAAGAAAGAAAAAGAGGTGTGAAGAAATATGCCCCATTAATTATAATTTAGTGGGTGGTATGCCCCCTCGAGAGATGGGCCAAATTTTTTTTAAAAATCGGGCGATCTCTTGAAAAAGAACGAGAAGTGGAGGGGAGGTAGAATAGAAGAAATTAATAATAACGGTGTGGTTTTATCGCGTCGTTTCAAAGAAAGAAAAATAGGTGTAGGGTATGTGAGACAGTTTTGAATGTTTTTGGAATTTTGTGATACATTTTGAATGAAGAACTCAATGAATCACAAAATAATGTAGAATCCACTTCCATCAACTCGATTAAGGGCACTGCCACCAGTTTAGATATGACTATGAAAAAGAAGGATGCAAGATGCATGAAGTACTATCCTTCATTGTAGATCAATAACAAGCCATGGTTTTGGACTGATGGATGAGTGAATGTGATCACAACAAGTCTGAAAGACAATGGAGCCATAGCCTTTACGAGTGGTGCCTATTTGCAAGGTTTTCACCATCGCACTTACCCAAGATGCCACTGGAGTGGTTGTTCACCATTTGGATGCATGATTTTTCTTTACTATTTTGATTTTTTGTATTTTCTTCAGGACATTTATCTGAATGTTTTTGGTGTTTTTCCCGATATGCATGGGAGCTTGATGCTATGTACATCTTATGTATAAGTTTTTTTAAGGTGCATGTTGTTGATCAGATCTGCTAGCGGTTCTCCTTTTGAAGTAGCCAACTGATATGCCCTAGACCCAAATACTATAGTGATAACATATGGACCCAGCTAGTTTGAGTCAAACTTCCCCTGATGTTCTCAGTTTGGTTGGTTATGAGGATTCTCTCAAAGAACAATATCACCTACCATGTGCGAGGTCTAACTCGATGATTATAGCTTCTGCTCATACGCTGCTGATAGGCCTTGAGGTTATTGTATGCAACTTGTCATTTCTTATCAAGTAGCTCTAAGTCTTGGAGATGTGATACTTTGTATGCCTCATCATTGATGAGATTGTGCAAAGAAACCTATAGAGATGTTATCTTGACCTCGATAAGTAAGATAGCTTCTGCGCCATAGACTAGTGAGTAGGGAGTTGTTCTTATAGGGGTTCAAATGATAGTTCGATATGCTCATAGTGCTGGATTCAATTGAATGTTCCAATCATGACCGACATCATTGACTATCTTCTTGAGGATTCTTAATATGTTCTTGTTTGATGCTTCGGCTTGAACATTGCCTTGTGGGTAATAGGGAGTGGAAAAGCGGTGTTGGATGTGAAATTTCTCACAAAGCTCACAAACATCTTGATTTTTGAAAGGAATCTCGTTATCTATGATAATAGACATGGGTACACCATACCGACAGATGATGTAATTAAGGATGAATGAGGTGATCTGCTTGCCGGTAACTTGAGTAAGTGGAACAGCTTCAATCCACTTTGTGAAGTATTCGGTGGTGGTAATGATGAACTTGTGGCCGTTGGATGAAGATGGATGGATTTTACCCACAAGGTGAAGTCCCCATTGACAAAAAGGCCATGGTGTTGTGATTGGTTGCAATTCCTATGCTGGTGCATGTATCAGGTCTCCATGAACTTGGCATTTTTTGCATTTTATGACAGAGTAATAAGAGTCTTTTTCCACAGACGACCAATAGTATCCAACGTGTATGATCTTCTTTGCTAGGGAAGGACCACTTGCGTGAGTTCCACAAATTCCTTCATGTATCTCTTCCAAGGCCTTTGTTATCTCATCATGTTCCAGACATTGAAGGAGAGTACCATCAAGATTGCGTCGGTATAGGGTTTCAATAATAATGGTATATCAAGCAGTTTGGCGAATGAAGGTTTTATGTTGGTTATTCAATTGGTTAGGAGGAAGTGTGTGATTGCAGAGGTAGGTGTAGAACTCACCATACCATGGGGATTCAGAACCGACAAGGTGACATATCATCTCGGATTCAGGGATATCATAAGCGAGAATCCAAAGCTGTTGTACCAAGAACTCGTAGCATGTTGAATTATGTGGAAGATCTAGGAGAGATACGATGGTAGCCATAGCGTCAGCAGCTCGATTATGATCTCTGGGTACCTTCTCAAAGGTGATAGTAGTGAATGATGTTTTTAATTTTTCCATCATTTGTTTGTATGACATGAGTTTATCATCCTTGGTCTGATATTCATCCATTACTTGTCGAATGACCAGTTGGGAGTCGCCATATACTTGTAGTTCTTGTAACTTCCATTGTATGGCTAGCCTGAGTCCTGTGATCAAGGCCTCATATTTAACTATGTTGTTTGTGCATGGAAATGTGAGCCTATAAGACTTCAAGATGCTGTCACCTTGAGGTGTGATAAAAAGAATGCCTGCCCCCGAGCCATGCTTAGTGTATGAACCATCAAAGTATAGTTTCTGTGGTTGTGCTGCTATGATCAATAATATCTCTTCTTCTAGAAAATTGGAAATGAGAGGGTGATCACCTATGAGGGGAGCATTGGCCAACTAACCTACAATAACTTGGCCTTTGATATCCTTACGGTCCACATACTCAATGTTAAATTCACTTAGAATCATCACCCATTTGGCCAAGCGGCCTGTCAATGCTTCTTTACTGAGTAAGTATTTGAGTGGATCAATCTTTGCAATTAGGTGTACTTTATGTGTTAACAAATAGTGCCTAAGTTTAGTGGCTGCCAAGATTACTGCTAGGCAAGCTCGCTCAATAGGTGTGTAATTGAGTTCGTAGCCAACCAGTGTACGAGAGATGTAGTAAACATCACACTCTTTCCCTTCTACATTGTGTTGTGCCAATAGTACACCCAATGCTGTATTTGTTGTTGATATATAGAGTAGTAGAGGCTTACTTGGATCTGGTGGGATCAGCAATGGTGTATTCATGAGATAGTCTTGAAGCATCTAGAATGCTTGTTGGCATCTGGTATCCCATTGAAAGTGGATGTTCTTGTGTAATAGGTGTGTAAATGGGTGACACTTATTTGCCAGTTGTGCAATGAATCTTTAGATGGATTGTAGCCATCCTTGTAATGTCCTTAGCTGACTGATGTTCTTTTGTGGTGGCATGTCCAAGATTGCTTTTACCTTTGCAGGATCAACCTCAATACCTTTACTTGAGACAATGTATCCTATAATTTTCCTTGAGGTTACTCCAAAGACACATTTCTTTGGGTTGAGTCGAACATGATATTGTTCCAGTCTATCAAATATTTTCTCTAATATTTCTAGATGAGCTTCTCTTGTTAGTGATTTTGCCAATAAGTCATCAACATAATCTTCCATTATGGTATGCATCATGTCATGAAAGATGGTGGTCATTTCTCTTTGATAGGTCACTCTTGCATTCTTTAGACCAAAAGGCATGACATTCCAGCAGTATGTGCCCCATGGACATGTGAAGGCCATCTTATGTTGATCCTCAGGTGCGATCTTTATCTAGTTGTACCCTGAAAATCCATCCACGAGAGAAAGCATGGCATGTCCTACTGTTAGGTCCACTATTATGTCAATGTTTGGTAGGGGGAAGTCATCTTTAGGACATGCTTTGTTCAGATCTCTGAAGTCAGTACAAATCCAGACTCCGCCATTTGGTTTGCCAACAGGAACAATATTGGATATCCAATCTGCATAATCAATTGGTCTAATAAAACCAACATTTAGGAGTTTCTTAAGTTCTCTTTTGACTAGTACTACAATCTGAGGATGCATCTTGTGAATCTTTTGCTTGATAGGTTTGGTTCCTTCTGCTATGGTGAGGTGATGCATGACTAAATCAGGATCAAGCCCAGACATGTCTTTGTATGACCATGTGAAGTTGATCTGATGATTCTGGAAGAACTCTACAAACTTAGGTTGTTCCTCTGGAGTTAAAAGAGATGCCAGATGTATGTGGTGAGGTTTTTCAAGAGTCCCCACATTGTATTCTTTTGTCTCTTCAATGAGAATTATTGATCATTCCTGCTATGTACTAGAGGGGAGAATGTCAAACCTTTCATCCTCAGGTGCCTTAGAGAGGTTTTCACCATTGGATACGCTCTTTCTTTTTACTTTTGCGGGATCAAACAGTGCCACAATGTGGTTTTCACTCGAAGATCCATGATTTATTGTTATATTTTTATAGCTGAAAGGTTTGGCATCCACCCCAAAGTATGCTACGCTATTAAGTTCAATGGCGAATCCAACTTTATGATCCCCACTTGGTATGTTATCCCATAGTTCCAAAAAGTCAATGATCGCCTCATCGTTTTGGAAATGGTCAAGACATGGGGGATTAGGTTTGTTCCATTCAATGACTTCAGGATGGATAATGTGCATTATCTCATCGATTAGGTTAAGTTTGCAAGATGTGTCAGTGAGGGTTAAGACATTGTGGTGAAGGTCATTGATGGTACTCTCCATGTCAAAATCAGGCGTAGGATGTGACGTAGGGTCTGTGAAGATATTTTTCAGTTTAGGAACCCAAGAGGTTTCAATCTGCACTTCTCCGTTAACAGGGATGTATTTACAAGCTGGAGGTAGTGATGTGTCTTCCTCATCTGAAGTATTATGTTGTATTGAATCAAATTCCCACTCATACGAGTCGGTCTCTGAGTCACTTTCTAATATCCAATTACTATACCATACTAGGATATCGTTTGAGTTAAACATTGCAGGTGTGATCGACTGATGTACCATTGTAGATGAAATGATCAGTGTTGTAGGAAGAATTATGGGGATTAGAGAATCTGATACCAGGAGTATTGGTAGTGTTGAATCTACTGCTTTTGCTGGAATTATCGGTGTTGTTGATAATGTTATAGATTCTGATATAGTTGTTGCTGCTAATGTTGCTATTGAAGTTATGGCTGCTGTTGATGGGGTTACTGGTTTGATTGGTGGGATGATGGGTATTGTAGATGGTTGTGTTGGAATTTTTAGCCTTAATGGGGCAGTTTCTATGGTGTTTGATGCTACTGATATAATCAAAGGTGGTTTCTTTGTAGCAGGCTAATATAGAGGTTTGGTGGGTTTCCCTTTGAATCTAAGCTTAGGAAGGATCTCCTTTTGAAATCCTAAGCCTGTGTTATCTTTGGGCTTTAATTCCCGCTGCAGCGGTTCATGTCATCCTTACTTGCAAGGTCCCAAAGCACTCTAACCATCATAACCCATTCTTTGCATAATGAGAAGGCCTTTTCCATACTGATCCGTGGGAAGCTTTGCTTGTGGGGTGTTCATGGTGATAGGATCTTTATAGATCCATTTTGCTAAGTCCTCATCTCTGGTCTCTTCTTCTTGACTCTTTCCCAAGATGAAAGGCATCAAATTACATACTGGCTTGATCAGTGGCATTTGAAGTAACCGTTGAGGTTTACCATGAGTTCTAGGAGAAGTGGGCATTTGTCCAACACAAAAGAGTTGGCTTAGATTATACTGCTCAGGACCTTCCTCTGCTATTTTCATCTTGAGCCTCTCTTGCTTGGGTATTGGTGTTCAAACTAGAAACAGAGGCTGGACTTATGTATGATGTGGATGAGATGGCTTCTTTGTTGTTGGGAATGTTAATCTCTAGTTGATGATTGATATTGTGATAATATGCAAAGGGGTTGGCATCGCCCAAGATTGTAATTTCTACACCATTATGTGGGAACTTGATACATTGATGGTAGGTGGATGGAACGACTTGCATGGCATGTATCCAAGGTCTTCCTAATAATAAATTATATGGTAGAGGAAGGTCTAGAACTTGACAGATGATGTGCTTCACCACTGGGCCCCACTTAGATTGGTAGCACAACTGCTCCTTTGGATGAACGCTCTACATCATCATAGGCTTTGATTGTTATCTTCTTGTGGGGATCCACTGATTCAATTGCATATCTTAAAGTTGTGACTAATTGCAGCCTATAGATATTCAGGCCTGCTCCATTATCAATCAAGACTCGCTTGATCCTATGTTGGTTGATAAACCCTTCAATGTCGAGTGAGGCATTGTAAGGTTGCTGGAAGTATGAGTTGTCACTTTCAGAGAAAGTGAGACAAGGTGATGATCTTAGGTTTCCAACCATAGCTTGGAACTGATCTGTATTTAGGTTTGTAGGGACTGACACCTCTTGGAGAGCTTGATCCAAGATTGTTTTATGGGATGGAGATAGGTGCAATAGCTCTAAGATAGATATCAATGTGGGCATTTTGTCTAACTATTCCACAAGGTTATATTGCTTTGGGATTGATGGGGTGCCTTGTGGAGCTGCTTTTATGGCAATCTTGCCACGACGTGTAACAACATTGCAAGTGGAGTTGGGATTTTTTAATGGTAATAGTTGCAATTTGTTCACTGGCATCATATAGGTGATTCACAGTGTAATTATATGCGGCTTGCATATAATTGGTGGTATCTGTGTTTCGCCATAAAGTGGAAGGACCCCTTGGATCTTGTGATGGAAGTGGATTTTTAAACATGAGATGATCATTGTTTGTTGTCTTTGGGTCATGTCCTTTGATTTTGATTTCACCTTGGTCAATAAGATCCCGAATAAGATCTTTCAATCTATGATAATTGCTTGTCTTATGTGCTTTCCCTTGATGGAAGTTGCAATGCTCATTATCCCTCCACCATGAAGGTTTGACTTGAGGTTCATAATTTGATGTTTTGGGTAAGGTCACCAGATTTTGAGAAACCAACTGACATAACATCGTTTCAATTGGTTCCCCTAAGGGAGTGTATTTTAAAATTTTGTTGACGTTGTCTGGGTTCCTCTTGAGATGTATTGCGTCCTTGACTTGGAGGAGAAACTGTGTTATTCTTGGGTGGGGGGTTCTCTCCTGCAAATCATACCACGGGTTGTGCACTTTTGATAGTTCTTGCATCTACAACCTCATCGTTGACGACATTTTTGTTTTTGTTCCAAAAGTTAGGATTGTCACTATTGAAGTGTGGGCGAGGGCCATCCTTTGGTTCATTATATATTTTGATAAGCCCTTTTTTGATGAGAGCCCACTCACATTTTAAACCTTTTGTGATCATGTCATTGAAAGAGTCTGTGTCTTTTACGTCTAGGTGAAATTCCATTTCATAATTTAAGTTGGAAATAAATATTTCCAATAGTTCTTGTTCAGGTAACTGAAGAGAACGTCTACTAGACATTTGACACCATCGTTGCAGAAAGACTGAAAATAGCTCACCTGGTTTTTGTTTAGTGCTACATAGATCGGCAATTATGATATCATGTTCAATGTTGTGTGAGTAATGTGCTAGGAATTTTTGGATGAGTTCTTCAAATGTCCTAATGCCACCTGGTAATCGGGAAAACCATGATGTGGTTGTTCCTCCCAAGCTTTGGGGAAAAAGTCGCATTAGGTATGTATCCTCGTATGCCACTTCGAGGCAAGCTGAATGGAATTCTCTAACATGATCACGAGGATATCCTTTTCCTTAGTACTTTTCAAACTTGGGTGTTTCAAACCCTCACGGAAAAGGTGGCATATGAAGATTCCTATCAAAGGGATAGGAACAAATGTCATTAAGTAAAAACTGATTAGTTTTCACACCACTATGAAGTTGTTGGGTGAGATTCTCAACTTGTTGCCACAACATTTCTATTTCATTTGGAGGAGGAGGTGGTGGGGGATTACCTTGATGAAGGTTGTATTTTATATGTTCTTGACCTCTTTCATCCTCATTATGACTTTGGAATTCTGATGCTTGTCTTAGTTGTGCAACATCAAAGTTAGAGGGTAGTTTAGCCCCCTCTTGAGCAAGTCTTAAAAAGTGAGCATCGACGTTTCTCCTTAGTATTTCATCAAAAAGTTTATTAAAGAGAGGGTTGTGTTGTGCACTTTCTATTGCCGCTGGAGTAGGAGTGCCTGGATTTTCATCATTTATATTTCCTCCTAGGCTTCTTGGAACTCATTGATATTTTCTTCCTCTTCCTCTTCAATTTCTTGTTGTCTAGATCTTGATCTAGTATGAGCCATTTTGTTTATAAGTTTTTATTTAAGTTTGATGAAAATGATGATGAGTTGGTGATGAAATGAAAGATTGATGTTTGGTGAAGTGTTTCACATATGAATCTCTAGCACTAAAGGTAGATGGTACCAAAGTTCTTTCTTGAATTGCTTGTTGTGTTTGATTGACAAAGTTTGATGTGATAAGGCCGTTTAGAGAAATCTGAGATGTATTACAAACTCAACTACCTAGTAATAAGAGGATTGCACTCATGGACTAGTTTTAACTTGCATAGAAATGTCTCTTAGGATGAGTTTATCCTAGATGTAGAGACACTCTAAAAAGTGATGTACTGTGTTTGATTCAAGCAATATCGAAATAGAACTTAGGACAAAAACCTCTTGATGTTTTGAGAGTTGGAAGTGGATTTGATGAGATATGGATATGATAATGGATGAAATGTGAACTTCAATAAAAGCTTTGTGTCACATATGGGACAAATTATTCCTCTTCTCTTTCGGGAGTTGGTGGTTCTTCCCAAGCTACGTTATATGTGATGCAAATGTGAGGAAAGAAGTTAGGATTGATTTTGCCTCCCTTATTTTGATGATAACTCAAAGCTCTATATTGAGTAAAAGCTCTACGGTTTAATGATTCTTGATCAAACTCGTTTGATTTCTCTTGAAGGTAAAGACACATGTGATGTAAGAAGGTTCTATGAGAGACAAAGATTTGTCTATTAAGATAGAAGAATTTCCTCCTTTTGATAAAAGCCTTTGAGCTTAATGGTCTTTTCTTCAAGTTGATGTGTTGATGAAGATTCTTCTTTCTCAAGATGTGAAGAATGGTCATATAGTTTGATACTTTTGATTATTGCTCTTTGTTTTTGATCTTTTGTGTTTTTGAAAATGTTGGTGTTGGATGAATACTTGTTTTGAATTTTGGTTTATGATGTTTCTTTGACAAGAAAACAAAGCAAGCACACAAACACAAGAATGTTGGCTCACAAGGCACAAGTAAGTATGGGTCTAGATCAACCCAATCTTTTGAACTTTTTATGACCCTTTCTTTCAAATGTATTTTAGGTGTTTCCAAAGCCTGAAGTCGGCTCAATTTGCACTGGTCTTGACTCAAAAACGAAAATAATTCAAACACTTTTTATCCCTAAGGTCAAATGGGCAGGTGTAATAATTTCAGCCCACATCTTGATATTTCTTCAACTTTGGTACTACATACCTTATGAATCTTGCCGTGGCAGGTAAGGATGTGATATACTATGTCTTGCGTGAGCATAACAAATAGATTATCCCTATGATGGGGGAGTCACCAATTTTATCGGGCTACAAGTAACCTTTCAAAAAGCTATGTTTCTACTCAAGGAAATATGTATGGTGAGTATCTTGGGAGCAAAACCTTCTATGCTCTTGCACTGAATTTATCAAAAATATCCTCAATCAATAGAATGGGTGGGCTACTACTTAAAAGTGTTTAGTAATTTTTGATGTTTTTGGACATAAGTTCATTATGCAGTGACTCACTTAAGAGCCTTGTAACTTGTGGTGGGGCCCATTTGTCCGTTCGGCAAGTTACACTGTAGGAACAACTATACCCAAGGCTACAACTTTCACTCTCACCTGATTTCTATAGCGGTTCGAAGGATTTACCACGCGAGGTCATTCCCAAGAGTGATGTGTCTCTTGGAAGGCCTCTCTTAAAAAGATAAAATTTTGAGTGTTACTAACACTTTTCTCTTGCACCTAGGACCACGAAAACCAAGAGAGAGGATAGTGTGTGTTAGAAGTGGGACCACTCGACAAACTCTTTTTGCACAAGTGTGCCAAAAACAAAATACACTTGTTCTTTTTAACTTGTCATTGCAATGATGTTCTATCTAATTGGAGATGTTTCTCCAACAACCATGATGTTCTTTTTAGCCAAGATAGCAAAATGAAGTGCTCGTTTTATCCAAGATTGCAAAATGATTGTTCTCTTTTAAACTCAAAAAATAACAAGTTGATCATTCTTTTTAGCCCATATTGAAAGATGTGAATGTTCGTTTTAGCCAAGATTGCAAAAATGATAGTTAATTTTAATCCAAGATAGCAATGTGATTGTTCTTTTTAAACTCAAAAAAAATAACAAGTTGATTGTTCTTTTTAGCCCATATTGCAAGATGTGAATGTTTGTTTTAGCCAAGATTGCAAAAATGATAGTTCATTTTAATCCATGATAGCAATGTGATTGTTCTTTTTAAACTCAAAAGAAAAAAAAAATAACAAGTTGATTGTTCTTTTTAGCCCATATTGCAAGATGTGAATGTTCGTTTTAGCCAAGATTGCAAAAATGATAGTTCGTTTTAATCCAAGATAGAAATGTGATTGTTCATTTTTATACCAAGATAGCAAAATGAAGACAATGTGAATGACTATCCTAGGATTGATCAATTTTTTCAATTAGAACATGTTAAGGAATTTTTTTTTTGCAAATTTGACACTTTCAACACATGCAACAATATGTTAGAAAGACGCTTCTTATGTCCTACACAAGATGTAAACCCAAAATTAAATTAATCATATTAACATAAATCACACTAACAAACAAATTAGATCTAAATTAATAAAACTAATTTAAATCTAATCAAAAACTAAATTATAAACTAATTTAAAATCTAAATTAGAACTAAATGAAAGACTAATTTAGAAAAATCTTAATTTAAAGACTAATAAAAAAATAACAATAAAAAAAAATAAAAATCTAATTTTAAATAAAAACTATTTTAAGAAACTTAAAAAAAATCTATTCTAAAAGACTAATTAAAAAAAAAAAATTTAAACAACTAATTTAAAAGTCTATTCTAAAAAAGAAAACATTTAATAAAAAAAAACATTCTAAACAACTAACTAAAAGGGTTTATTCAAAAAAAAGAAAAAAAAGAAAGCTAATTTAAAAGCAAAATTCTATTCTTTCATGTCAAGTTCACCAAATGATATCATGGAAATGGGGACAAGGCAACAACAAAGTTCAATGTTAATAAGTTAGTTTCAACCATAAAATCAAAACAAAGAACTAAAAACCATTCCAAACATATCAAAAGAGATTTCAAAAAAGCATGAAAGAAGTTTAACAAAACAAAAGAAAGGAGAAGAGCCTCCCTAAGATGCTTCCATGATGCTTCTCCCTCATTTCTCCCCTCTCCAAGTCCCAAATGAGTGTAGCTCTCAGCTTTTAGCACTAGCCATGGATGCCATATGGAGATTCAAGACAGTTGGATGTGATAAACAAATGCTATGCAAGTGTAGATAGCGACGCTATGAAAAATCTCTATGCTAATACTAGAATAACAACAATACTCTAATGCTTCCTTCTTTGCTTGAGGAGAAGGGTTCTATTTATATAAGAAATGGGGAAATGAAGGGTTAAGATTGAGAAATCTTAACAAGGGTTAGGATTGAAAGATATTCAATCCATGTGAGACTTTCAACCCAATCCCATGTTGACAAGTGTCACCATGAGGGGGCTTGAGAGGAGAGATAAGGAGCATTGAATGCTTGAGGGGGCATGATGGTTACCCTAGGGGGTTGGGTTAGGGTTAGGGTTAGGTTAATGGATATTCCTTTTATCCAAGGGATAAATGAATGTGCAAGGGTTAAATGGTTACCTTAGTCAAAGAAATAAATGCTTTGAAGAGACCCATGAGTCAAAAGGACGGTTAAGTTAGAGGAAAGTCTCTAAGTAAAGGTAAAAGTGAGTTAACCATAAATGGTTATGTAAGAGCTTTTAATGGTTTGGAAGACTTGAGAGGTTAGCCATTTGAAGACATAAAGCCTTTAATGGTTATTGAAGACTTTGGTGGTTTTTGAGAAGTGACTTCCTTTTATTTAGGAATGTGACAATGATTAGGATATGATTAGGCTAATTAGGAGTTAGAAGAATCTAGAAGGGATTTAGGCATGCAAGTGGATTTTGTAGGAGAATGCAAGTGGGATAAATTTTGGGATTTTCAATTGAAATAAAATCATTTATTTCAATTAAATGCTGTAATTTGCATTTGGATTGATATTTAAATAAATATTAATTTATTTAAATGTGAATGTGAATTTTGGATTTTATTTAAATAAATCTTAATTTATTTACATGAGAAAAAGGAAGATAAATCATTAAATGCTTGAAGACTTTGAGGAAAACCATTAAGGGCTTGAGAAGATTCTAGAAGGAAGCCATTAAGTTTGAAGACTTTAAGGGAAACCATTAAAGGTTTAAGAAGACTCTACAAGGAAGCCATTAAGTTTGAAGACTTTAAGAGAAACCATTAAAGGCTTGAGAAGATTCTAGAAGGAAGCCATTAAGTTTGAAGACTTTAAGGGAAACCATTAAAGGTTTTAAGTGGGTGAGGATAAATAGGAACAACTTGCATTTGTAGGAAAATGCAAGTGGGTGAAGGATAAAGGTGATTTAAATAAATGTTAATGTTAATTTATTTAAAGGTGAGAGATGGGATTTAAATAAATATTAATTTATTTAAATGTGAGAGAATATTAAATTAAGCAAATATGATTTTTTTATTTAATTAATGGTCTAAATTTGGTTAAGTGAATTAAATCGAATAAATTGAATAATTTATTTAATTAATAGGAGAAGAGGGTTAATATGAATTAATTAAATATTAATTTAATTAATTATTGATTGATGGTCAAATAATCAAATAAATACTAAATATTTATTTAATTAAGTGGATAGATTTATGTGACTGCACCATCTATTGTAGCTGCACTGTTAGTTTGAACTAAATGCTCATATGCCTGGTATATCTCTTCTCTCATTGGAAGCACTAGTTTCCTAACATCATCTCTTACCAATAATTTCTGCCATTCATAATATAGAACTCTTGGTTCTTTTGATTCTTTCCTTAATGGAAATGGACAGTCAAACTCTAAAACTTTATATGCTATGGCTTGTGCCCCCATGCTGATCTCATTTTGGATCCATGACATTAAAGCTTTGATATGGATATTGCCAATATATAATAAAGGGTTCCACTAACTATCTGAGGGTACAACATAGTTATGTAAATAAAATTCACATAGCAAATTCTTCATAGCTGGTGGAGAGGTCTGGTAAGCATAAAAGAATTCTTCAGGGGTTTCTAAAGAGCTAAGGTCCCTAACAATGCGGTTCAATTTGAAATTCAAATAACACTCCTTCAAATGCATAGAATAAACCCTTGGAGGTTCCCTACATTGCATCAATTCGAGGACCATACTAGTAATTGTTTCAACCTTAGCCTCTAATTCCTCAATTTTGTTATCCCTCTTTTCTATTTCTTTTTGTTGTTTATCAATAATCCCTTGCAATCTAGCCCTCTTTATTTGCCATTGTCTATACAATGTTAAAGAAATAGATAAACTGCTTAGGATGAAGGAGGTCTAATAGGTGTTACCTTAGGCTGTGGGATTTCTTCAATAAATTCCTCAATCTATGCTGGAATCTCTCCAACATTTTCCTCAAACTGATGTGAAGTGTCTCCAACAGTCTCTTCAAACTACTCTGGAATCTTTCCAATTATTTCTTTAGGCTACTGTGAAATATCTCCAACAGTTTCCTCAAGATGCTGTGCATTTTCTTCAACCGTTTCCTCAAGATGTTGTGCATTTTCTTCAATAGTTTCCTCAAGATGCTGTGCATTTTCTTCATTAACCTTCTCAATTTGCTATGAAATTTCTTCATTAACCTCCTCAAGTTGTTGTGCCACAAAAGCAAGATTTGACAATCTATCTTTATCAACTTCTACCTAGATTTCAGCATCCGCAAGGCTTCCTTCTTCTTGTATTTCAATATTTGCAGGGCTTCCTTCTTCTGATGTTTCCATTGCAATAACCTCTACCAGATCACCTACTGGATGAGCTTTCTATGTCCTACTCTGTGTTCTTCTGACATAAACTTTTGGAGTGGCTGCAGGAATGGTCTCAATTGCTGTAGGAGTTTTTCTTTTTGTCCTACGTCTCTTGGTTGCAGGAGAAATTTGAGTTGCATGTGGCTGGGCCATAGGTTCCTTCCCTTTTCTCTTAGCAATTGGTGAATCTCTTTGAAGAGAAGTGGAGGGTTGCTCCACATTTTCTTCACTCATATTTTCTTCTACAATAACCGCAACTCCTTCAACAATGAGCAAATCATCCTCTATAGAAACTATGGGAGAAGAGGGTTCTGCCATATTTTCTTGTTCAACTGGTGGATTCTCTACAATAGGAGCATCTTCAACAGGAGCATCCTCATCCCTAAACTACAATATATCCTCAAATACCCCCCATTCCATCTATGAAATGTCTCTAAGGGAACGTTCTACAAGCAATTTAACCAATCCATGATGGCTAACGAAACAATTTCCATTTTTTTGCATCTCCTTAACACTTGTAGAAATGAGGTGGTATAGAAAATTAGGGACATTCACCCTCTAGCCATGCCGTAAATGACTAAGTAATTTAAAATGTGGTGAATGTAGATTTGAATATCTCCCTTCATAAGTAATGTATTTCATGACATACAAAGCTACTTGAAGCCATTCTACTAGTAGGGAAACTCTTCTAGTTCCTTGCTTGTCCACCGTTAGAGGTCCATCTGTGGGAATTGTAAATTCTGCCTTGGTGCTCCTTGCATCTTTTGATTCTGTAAACAATTCTCCTTCCTGTGGCAACCCTGTTACTTTAGCTATTCGCTTCTCCATAGCAATAACCCTTAAACCTTTAACCGTAGCTTGTCCTTCGTTAAAGGAATACATAAATTCTGTAGCTATTTCTTCATTAAAGTCTCTGATTTTGAAAAAGAAATCAATCCAGCCATGGTGTCTAAAATAATACTCACAAAGAGCATCCTGCAGCAACACTTCATGGACTGTTGGCTCATGGCGGATTAGATCACCACCCATTTCTTACTCTGTTAGTATTGAACACTTTGTAGCTGAGAAATAGAGGAATAAAATATTCAATAGACTTGCTAAATTCAAAATTCCATACATATCTCAATTTCAGCGGCAAAATTTATTGTTTCCTTGCATGAAATAATAACATGTTAAACAATGATGGCAAGCAATCAATTCTAAGTACCAAAAAGGATGGATAATCACTAACTTTGGAAACCGAACCATAAAACACCCCCCCAACTTAACCTAGCACATGTCCACACAAGCTGATCAGATTTTGGGGAGTGCACGTGGATTTAGAAAGGCTTAATCATAATGAAATAATAAATGCGTAATTAAAACAAAACACAATATGTACATACCTGTAGTCATATGAAAATGATGGGGAAATGACAAATAAGAAAGTGGGATGGAATGACGTGGATGAAATTTTATTTACGGAGAAGAATATTCCCATAAGATATGGAAATAATTATTGTGAAATTATGCGAGAAGAATTATGAAGCGGCAAGCATGTTCACTGCAGTGGTTGTAGGAACCTTACCTTTATTACTTTGCTCAATTGCAACAGGAAGCTGATCAGTTGCTGCAGGATCCTTGTTAGTTGCTGTAGGAACCTCAGTAGTTGCTGCAGGAACCTTTGTTTCATCCTTTTGGTCAAATTACTGTAGGAACTCCTCTTTAGTGGTTGACTTACGATACAGACACAGTCGCTAACCATTCACCAAAAGCTTAAACCGAACATGATCAATTGTGGTCAAATGAACAACTCCATTATTGAAAACTTCTTCTATCTCATATGGACCTAACCAACTGGTTTGCAACTTCCCCATAACATCTTTATATTTGGAATCATATAGTAGTGCCTAGTCACCTGCTTTGAACTTCTTCTCTTTGATATACTTATCATGCCACTTTTCTCTCTGATTTTGAATTAGTTCTGTCGACTGGACAACTATTTTTCTCCATTCATCCAGAGCATTCAATTGTTGAATACGTTCTTTCTGTGCTTCAGATAATGTCATATTTATTTGCAAAGCTGTCCTCAGAGTTTAATGCTCAAATTCACTAGGCATCATTGTTGCTTTTCCATAAACCATCTCAAAAGGTGTAAAACCAATTGGTGTTTTCCAAGTTGTTCTGTATGCCCAGATTGCTTTTGAAAGCCTATGAGACCAGTCTTTTTTATGAACAGATATTGTTTTAGTAAGAATAGCCTCAAGCTCCCTATTTGTAACTTCTACCCACCCATTAGTTTGTGGATGACATGGAGTAGACTTCTTGTGTCTTATATTGTATTCATTGACCAAAGCTGCTATTAATGTTGAAGTAAATTGAGGTCCCTGGTCTGAGACAATCTCTCTTGGTACTCCATATCTTGTAAATATCTCTTCATAAAGAAACTTAACCACCTTATTATCTCTTGCATGTTTCATGGCACGAGCTTCCACCCATTTTGTTACATAGTCTGTACATACCAAAATGTAGGATTTGCCATTAGAAGGTGGATCAATTGGGCCAACAAAATCTAAACCCCATTTATCAAATGGTGCTATTGATATTTGTGGATATAATGGCATCTCATTAGATTTTTTAGGTCTTCCCATACGCTGGCATTTGTCACATTTCCTTGTATACTGTGCTGCATCCTTGTGTAGTGTGGGCCAACAGTATCTTGTATTTAGTACTTTGAGTGTTGTTCTTTTCGCAGCAAAATATCCTCCACATGGCTCATCACGACATGCATGCAGGATATCATATGTTTCATCTTCTCTCACACATCTTCTCATGACTTGGTCAGGCCTAGTATAAAACAAACAATCAACAATCCATGAGAAGTTAAATTTTTTTTCAACTAACAATCTTCTTTTTTTAGGAGAAGTGAATTGGCATTTTAGCAGTAGCTAAATAGTTGGCAATATCATCATACCAGGGAGTGTGAGCTTGGATAAGAAATAAATGTTCATCTGGAAAAGAATCATCTATCACTGTAGAATCTTCTTGTAACCGAAGTCTTGAAAGATAGTCTGCAACCACATTAGACTTCCCTAGTTTATCAACAATTGTGATATCAAATTCTTGCATCAATAATAACTAGCAAGCCAATCTACCAATAATTGAAGGCTTATTCATGAGATATCTGATTGCAGTATGATCTATATGCACAAATATGAGATATCCTGTGATATAGTGCCTGAATTTGTTGAGTGCATATATAATAGCTAACATTTCATTTTTAGTGACTTTGTAATTTAACTCAGGCCCCTGTAAGTTCTTGCTAATATAATATATTGCATTTTCCAATTTGTCAATCTTCTGTCCTAACACTGCCCCTAGTGCATAATCAGATGCATCTCTATGAATTTGAAATGGTAAAGACCAATTTGGACCTTTAAGAACTGGTGCTTGAGTCAAGGCATGCTTAAGCTTTAAGAAAGCTTCATTGCATGCAGAGGTCCATTTAAATTCCATATCTTTGGTAAGCAGTGAATATAAGGGTCTTGCAATTTTGCTGAAATCTTTGATAAACCTTCTGTAGTATCCAACATGACCAAGGAAACTTCTTACATATTTTTGCTTCACAGGGGCATTGATATGCTGAATGACTTCAATCTTTACTAGACCCACCTGTATTCCTTTTACAAAGATATGATGACCAAGGACTATTCCTTCTTGCATCATGATGAAACATTTCTCACTATTTAATGACAAACTATAGTCCTCACATCGCTGCAAAACCTTTTTCAGGTTCCCCAATGCTTGTTCAAATTCAGAACCATAAGTTGTAAAGTCATCCATATAGATTTCCATAATGTCTTGAGAAATATCAGAAAAGATATTGATCACTGCTCTTTGAAAAGTGGCTGGAGCATTACACAATCCAAAAGGAAGAATAAAATATGCATATGTGCCCCAAGGACAAGTAAATGTTGTCTTCTCTTGACCCTCTGGGGCTATCTGAATCTAATTGTAACCACTGCATCCATCAAGGAATGAAAAGTATCTTTTACCAGCCAAGGAATCCAATACCTGATCCACAAATGGTAATGGAAAATGATCTTTTCTTGTTGCTAAATTCAAGGCTCTATAATCAACACATGCCCTCCATTTTCCTCCTTTCTTAGGGACTATGACCAAAGGTGATACCCATTGGCTATCAGAGATAGGACAGATAAACTTGACCTTTAACAACTTCTGCAATTCTTCTTTAACTATCTCTTTCAAGGCAGGATTGATTCTTATTTGAGGTTGTCTGAGTGGGAAACACTCTTCTTTTATATAGATACGGTGGGTGCAAAATATTGGATCAATCCCATGCATATCCTTGTAATCCCATGCAAAAGCATTTTTATGACATTTCAGCAAGTCCACAAGGGCCTCTTTTTGAGTATCTGAAAGATCTATATTGATATTTAAATATTTATTCAAATAAACTTCTATCTTAATAGTAAGATCAATCTGGTTCATATCAAAAAAATGAGAAGAAGATACTTCTTGCGGCAACAGAGTATGCAATATATCAATGGTTGCAGGAAAGTCCAAACTTGCAATATTCAGAACCAACTCCTACAATTTCTATTCTTCTATTAACTCATTTATTAGAATTTTATAAAGAATTGATTCTTCATTATGTAATTGCATGAATGGCCCTTGAGTAATCATCATAAGGTGATTAATAGAGTCAACTCCCTTAGATTTTTCTCTCAAAATAGGTCAAATGACTTGTTGTTGATCAAGTTGGGGTCATGCAGGAGAATACAAGGCTAATGTTTTTGTAGAATTCCCATCTGAAATAGTCATATCCCCTGATCTACATCCAATATATGCATTAGCCGTGGCAAGCCAAGGTCTTCCCAAAATCACCGGATATCTTCCCAATGTTGCCTTTGGAGATAGAATCATAAAGTCTGTAGGGTATTCCCAGGAATCCAAAATAATCACTACATCTTCAATCATACCATCAGGTCTCACTATAGAGCTATCAGCAAGTTGTAGAACTATGGGTGTAGGCCTTAGACTATTGATTTCAAGCTATTTCATTACTTCTCTTGTCATCACATTAATGGATGCCCCTAAATCAATTAAAATATTTCTTATCTGGTTGCCATTAATGACTATACTTACAACAAGACTACCTGGATCAGAATATTTTGGAATTGCAACCTTGCCTAACATAATATCTGCCAGTTGACCCATAACATGCAATATTTGTGGATCCTTCTTCTTCCTGCTAGGTTTTTTTAGACATGCTTCTCTTAGTGCCTTACCATATATGGGAACATCTTTTATTGCTTGCAACAATGGAATTTAACCACAAATATGCTTCAGTTGATCTATAATATCAAAGCCTTGCTCTTGTTCTCTGGGAACTTCCTTTTCTTGCAATCTCTGGGGAAATGATAGTAATATCTGCTTCTGAGGTATTGCATCTGTTGGATCAAATATTTCTTATTCTTCTTGTACCTCAATGATAACTGAAGGAGATAAATTAGGTAGTTTTGTCCCAGATCGGAAGTGAATATCACTTAGAGATAGAGAATAGGCTGGGTATTGATTAAGATCAACTGAATAAGCTTGTTGTTGCTGCTGAGATTTAATATTAGGATTTGACAGTGGTTGAGTAGGCAACTACATTGGTTTAGGTGGAACAACAATGGCTGCAAGAGGAGGCATTATTGCAGGAGGCTGTGGCTATTGATAAATAGAAGATTGGGCATTCCATGGCTGACTCCCCCTTCATTGAGAAGTAGGTTGCCAATTCCCTTGAAACTAACTTCCTTGGCTTTGAGGTGGATACCAATTCCCTTGTGACTACTACCACTATGGCATTTGATTACTGAAATGCTATCCTTGGCCTTGAAAACCATACCAATTTTGGTAATTAACAAGATTTTGAGCATAAGATGGTTGCCATTGGTTATTTGGTACATAAGAATTTCCACTATAACCAGAAAAAGAAAGTGGATCTGAAGGCATACCTTGTCTTTGGAAATTTGGCCTTCTTTGAGAAACATAGAAGACTTGCTCATCCTCACCTTGTATTGGCTTGAAGTTAGGAACTTCCACATTTACAACCATTTTGCATCGGCAATCCTTCTTTCATTGTCTACAATGAGGGCAAAATTCTGCAAGAAATGCATCAAATTCTTCATGCTTCTTCTTAGCTACAATTGTATCTAGCTTGGTAGCCATATTATTTATAATGTCCTCCTTAAAGTCCTTCAATAGATGGCTAAGTTCCAATCTAGAAACTCCAGTACTAAATGCTGATAAAGGTGTTCCTGGCTTAAAACGTCTGTTCTTCTTAGAAGTAGATCTGGAATACTTCTTACAAATTTTTCTTATTTCAGCCCAAGTGGACTGTGTAATGTCACCTCCTCCCATAAGATCCAAAGAATCAGTGCATTCATCACTGATTCCCCTAAAAAATATCAACTTGAGGGAATCTTCATTGAGAGTACTATGTTTGGACTTTTTGACACTAAACAAGAACCTCTCCAAATAATCTTCAAGACTCTCATCTTCTTTTTGTGTCATTTTAAAGATATCATCCCCATGATGATCAGTGGCTCTACAATAATCTTTGTATTTTGCAAGAAACAACTGTTTCATCTCATCTCATGTATTGATTGTGCTACTACCCAAGCTCATAAAAAGGATGACTCCTTCAAGGTGGATAGAAATTTTTTGAGTCTATGGGCATTTGTAGTATAGTCAAAACTCCTATAGAGAACATCAAACTCAAACAGAAATGTGTCTGGGTCCTCTGTCACCAATCCATAGAATTTAGGGAGGGAAGAAGATGGAATGTTCTTGAGATTGGCATTATCATGTTAATCAAATATGGGGAACTCAAATGTTGGGTCTGGTTGTGGTGGTGGATTATTTCCACTAGGAGGTGGGTTTCCTTGCATTGGACTTGTGGGGGTTGTTACTATATGAATTTCTTCTTCTTGAGGTCCAAAGAGGAAATGAAGACTACCTTCTAGGAATTCATATTTAGGGTGATTCAAATTCTTTGGGGTTTGATAAAGTTCAAGAAAAGGATTTATATCTGAGAAATTATTTTTTGCATGATTAGGATGACTGGGCAAAAATCTACCTAGAACATCTCTTCTTCTTCTATGTATGCAAATTCATGAATTTTTTTGAATAGTCAAGTATGCCAAAAAAAATAATTAACTAAAAACTGAAAAGCTAATAACCATAATAGGTTCTTAGTTTGTCACCATCCTCGGCAACGATGCCAAAAATATTCACCCCAACAATAAGAATAATAACTCTAATTGAAGTTTCAATCCGAAGTTTGGACATTCATTTGGTAAAGTCACTATTTCCATAGCTAGTGTTCATTTGATTGTCAACCCAGGGACGTAGTACTTGAAATGAGTCTGCACTATATATGCCCTAAGTTCCTGCAATAGCTATTCTGCATTACTGTAGTAACTAACATTATGCGGAAAAAGGTAAACAAGAATGGAAACTATGGAAAGGCTAGAGGAAAATTTCTGAATAAATTCATAAAAGCAATGCTGGATAAATTCAATATGGATAAAGAGAAATTACTCTATTTTGGCTTGGCTATAGGAATAGTCAGTGGATCTATTTCCAGTGTCTGCAGGAATAGTCAACACAAGAACTTCTACTATAGCTAAGGAAAGAAAAATAATTTTAACGAACACATAGGATCACTCACCAAGTGGTCCCCCTTGGATGAGTGATACCAAGTTTCCTGAAAACAACTCTTAATAAATCTAAATAACATAACTTTATTCATTGCTTTCTGAAAGTGATTACATAGTTTTAATACGAAAAAGAAACTCAAGAATGATTATCAAAAATCCTCTGCTCAATTCTTCTCCCTTCTGGCTAACTCACTCTGAGAAGAAGAAGAGCTTCTTATTAAAAAGAAATTAACTACAATAGACAACACAAATCATTCCCAGAAGAAGAGGTGGATGATTGACTGATAGAAGAGATAACTAGAGTTATGCTGCAGGAAACGTGGATCTAAACCAAACCACAGTCATTGCATGCTATGGCGGTATTTGCAAATTCAATGCCCACTGAAGTTAGACATTGGTAGTGTCGCTTGACTATTTCGCTTATGCCATCCCTTACGCTTGCTCAACTCTTCTACAGTTTGATCTTCAGTTATCTCTTACGTATCCTTCCCTTCATCAGGCGCGATAGGAGAATATCCACCACAACATCATTTATTACCTACACTACAACAGAAATAACATACAAGGACATACATACACTTTTTATTTAATTAACACATCTATTAATTCATATATGATATTGCCCTAAATAATCCACATAGCAACAGGAATAAATGACATGGCTGCAGGAATAAATGACATGGTTGTAGGAATAAATGACAAAGATAAAACATGATTTAATAAGTTCAAGTTTAACATATGGAATACATATAGTCAACTTCCAATACATCACTACTACTATGCAAACCAAAAGATAACAAAAACCCAAGAGTTCTGAAGATAAAAATATGACAAAGTCTCAACTCATCAATAAGGAACCCCTTTTTCAGAGAGTGAAGCTCATTGAAGAATTTAAAAAGAGGAGAAATGATCTGTTTTTGGATGGTCTGCGAAACCAGAGATTCTAAGTTCTTGTGTTGGTCTTGCATCCAACCATCCCTAGTCAGAGCCACTATTGGGACTCATAAAATTTGAGATTTTGAGAGGCCCATTTTCAAGATTTTGCATCTGCACTTTCATTTTGGCATGGCTTATAAACCTTTAGCAAGGGCTTTTGGCAAGTGGAAGCTCAGCGACCCGGTGGGCCCCCCGCATGCGTACACATCTCAAGGCATCTAAATTTTGTGACAGGCTGGCGAGAAAGAGGCTAAGGGTTGTACAAATCGAGAAGATCCAATGACAGATCTGAGGAAGATCAACGGTGGAGTAAAATTCGAGGACTATCAATGGCTATTGCTGTACCATGGTTGTGAAGTTCCCAAAATGTTATCCATCACGACATGGCGACCAAGTGGTGGGGGCCATGAGAAGAGAACCACTCAGGCAAGGTAAAAGTTGAGCAAGTCTAAGGAAAATTGGATGGTCGGGAGAAAGATCTGATGGTTGTCATGAGACCACGACATAAAGGTGTGCGATGGTTATTTCTTGCGACCCAATGACAAACCACTAGCGGTGGGCCTAGACAAAAAGTTAATGCAAGTAGTTAAGGCAGACGGTTAAGCGGTGGTGGCTAAATTCTAAAAGAAATTTAAAGATCAAATGGTCAGTATCTCAATGATCAACAGCTATCGCTACACTGTGATATAAAGTTACCTGATGGTTATTTGTCGTGATGTAGCGACTGAGTGGTGGGGCTCGCTAGAAGGAAGAGACCAAGGCGTGTTAAAGATCCGGTAAGATGAGCATATCGGATGGTGATCACAGAAGATCCAATGGTGGTCGCTAGGTCATGATGGGAAACTGCTCGTTAGAATATCCATTGCGACAAGGCGACTAAGTGGAGCCAAAGCCTAAGGTGGGTGCGACGGTGCTGACATGGTGAGTGAGGTGGCGAACTGGTGGATTCATAGATGAACCAAGAGGCATCGCATGGCAGAGTAGAAATGGATTAAATCAAGATTGAACATACAGTTTCAGACTATAGTGAAAATGAAGAGATTTAAATGCTTGGCTGCGCCTGGCTGCATGAAAGACTAATGGTTGACGGGTTATTTTTCCCCGAATATACAAGTGTGATATATCGTTAGAAAGCTTAGAAAACGAGGATTTTGTTTTTGCTATCAATTTTAAAACTTGTCAAATATTTGGAGAATGGTTTCCACAGGAGTGATTGAAATAATATTTTTAGAAGGAGTGGGACACTTGTCACTAATAGATGGAATCTAGAATTCTTCTCTTCCTTCTTATTCTGAATTCTTCTCATTTGTAAGGGTTCCAATTTTTGAGAAATTCTTGAAGCGAGATTTACAAGAGGGGTTCCACTCCTATGCATTTAATTTTCTAGGTTGTAATTGTTGAATGTCCTCATTCTTCTATCATCGAATAGATGCATTTAGCTGTAAATTCTTAGTTGCAAGTCGCATATATGACTTATGTAAGGCATATATGTAGTTCCATTGGATTGTCTTCAGGCATTTTTTCAAATTCAATAAATCCAGTCTTCAAGGGAGTTTGGGTTTATCCTCTCATGAGAGAGTGTAATTCCTGTTCTCAAGTATCCTTTATAGAAAGGATTTAAATTCGATGAGCAGAAATTGTGAATGTTAATTAATATTTGGATATGTATGATCCTCTGTTTGAGTTTAAAATGTATTAATGTCAAGCATTAATATAGGGATATTTTTCAGTAGATCTGATTTGCGGCTTGAATTTCATTTGTATCTATTTGTATTGACTCTATGCTCGGATTGAGGCACTGATCTGTTATAGTTAGAAGTTACTTGCAACATTTTAAAATAATCAAATCATAATACCTTTCTTTTCTGTTTTGTGGAATTGGTTCCACTTATCTCATGTTCAAACCTGTCAAGTTGTCAATGTAGATTTAGCCTATCTATAGTACCCTCCTTGTCTTTGAACCTTTAATGAGATCTATCTACTTCTGTTGATGTTGTCTTGTGTGTCATTGGTCTAATTTTATGCATCAAAGGTACACCCACCTAGGTTTCATAGAGCCTAAAGAGTAGAAGGATTTTTATCCTTGTTATGTTGTCCCAAGCCTTGAAGTATTTCATAGATTGAAATTGGCTACTTCATAGGTAAATTCTAGGTGAACTTGGGTTTTCTCTTTTTTGAGAACAACACCACCTTATGGTGGAAATAATTATAGAGAGACAGAGTGGAGAATGGTGAAATGAAGATCACCCAATGGAGATAGATGGTTGCAAGATTGAAGGGCAAGTTCATACCAGGAGACTATGAGTTGGAATTGTTCAAGAAGTTGCAGAACCCAAAGCAGAGAAATATGATTGTGAAAGAGTATATTGAGGAATTCTACAAGGTGATGATCGTATCTGGACATAGAGAGATGGATAGAGAAAAGGTGGCAAGGTACATAAATGGACTTGCATTTAACATTCAGGATGAGATGAGTATGTTGAGGATTTCCATAGTTGAAGAAGCTTACCAGCATGCTTTGAAGGCTAAGGAGAAGGTGAGAAGAAGACAACATAATAACCCTAGAGGGAAGGAGAGATACAAAGGATAGATGAGTGGCAGTATAGAGAAGCAGAATGTGAAAGATGAATCAAAACCTAAGTGGAGTAAGGAATCGGATCATAAAACACAGAGGAAAGGTAGTGGCAGTAGAGAATTTCCTGGTAAATGTTTCAAGTGTTGAGAAACCAGACATAGATCTTGTTGGCATATGTGCAGAGTTTGATGACATGATGGGATTGTATGTTGTCATTGATGTCAATATGCTAAAGTATGAACTGGTATATTGAAGTAAGCAAAATGGCAAGTGAACTGGTATGATGGTATGAACCGGTATATGAAAAAAGTGAACTGGTATGTTGGAGTGTGAACTGGTATATGTAAAGTTTGTATCGAGGTTTCATTTGATATGACTACCAGTTGGTAGTCTCAGCTTCAGGGTTTTCTGTTGATGCATTCTAAGTCTATGTGATTCGATCAACAACATCCTGTGATGAGTTAGCATTGAAATGAAGATTATATTGCATTGCCACATCAGCCTTGTGCGCATGAAGGATTTCCTTGAGGATCTTGCATGAAGAAGATTGATTCTATCTACCTTGGGAATGTGCAAAATCTTAGTAAATGGTGGAGAGCATGTGATGGGTTAGCAGCTTCCAAAAGCGGTGAAGAATGAACGATGGAGAATGTCTTGAGATTTTTTCAAGATTGTTTTACCCTATGTAATGTGTTTAAACGGTCAGGATTGGACCAACTATATTGTTAACCTAGATGCTTAGGGTTTTAGGTTTTGGCCACCGACCTAATTGTTGTCCATAAGGTCGATGATGATTTTTATTTGAAGTTGTTGGCAAATGAATGTATGTGAGGTGATTCTTGCTAGATATAAGGAGTAAGCAGAGATCTACAGAGTGTGATTGCAAATGTAAAGAAACTACAGCGGATCTGCCTTGGCATTAAGTGATGTTATCATATCAGTGTATTACATGTTGACTTCTAACCATTTCCGCAAATGGAAAATCCCTTTACTGGGTAGCTTTAACAGGATTTTTGTAAATCCTTTAATAGGGCGATTGAAAATTATTGAGTTCTTCAAATCCTCTTACACGGTAACCTTCAACAGGGTTTTAACCTCTAACCGGGTATTTAGCCATCCCTTAACTGGGTGATCCCTAGCAGGATTGGTTCCTAGTAGAACTTGTTGTAAAGTCTTTAACCGAACTAGGCTCCTAATAGAGCGGACTTCATAAGAGTTCAAGAATAACTTGTGGGTATTCATCCCCACCGTGGTTTTTCCTAGTTGGGTTTCCACGTGAAAAATCAGTGTGTTATGGGTGATGCTTTTTCATGTGATGTTTTAGTGTTTTCTGTTAAGCGGTAATGCAAGCTAATCCAATGGTCATTGTATTTCTGATGTATTACTTGCTTAAGCATATGGGTGAAGTTGAGATGAGATATTAGCTTTGAGAAGATCTAGATGTTACCGGTTTATGTCTTTTACAGTCATACTGTGTTTTATCAGTAATGCCTTGATTTAGATTGATGATGTTGTTTGCCAGTTAGTGCAGTCTTTGTAGTTTAAGTTGTTTAAGAAGTTTTTGTCCATACCAATTCACCCCCCTTCTCAGTATCTGTTGGGTATTTACTGTTCATCATTATTCATCAGATCTTATGAATGTAAGCAGAGAATGGCAAGAAGTTGTGTGGTAAATAAGGAACTAGAAGATGGAGTTACCAGAATTGAGTGTGCACTAGAGCAAGGAGAGTCTCTTATGTTTAGAAGAGTCATGATGGAGTAGAGTAGTGAGGGTATTGAACCTACTCAGAGAAGGAGTCTTTTCTAAACTGTGTGCAAATCAGATGGTAAGCATTGTAAGGTTATTGTGGATAGTGGAAGTACTGATAATTTGGCATCTGAGGAGATGGTAGTGAAGCTTGGATTGAAGAGGCTTGAACATCTTTGTCCTTACAGGGTAAGTTGGTTACAAGATGATCAAAAGTTAGAAGTAAAGGAGCAGTGTTTGGTGAGTTTTAATATTGGACCTTTTATCTATGAGGTCTTGTGTGATGTTGTATCTATGAGTGCTTGTCATGTCTTGCTGAGAAGGCCTTAGCAGTTTGATAGAGGAACTATTTATGACTATAAAAGAAACCTAATCACTATTGAGAAGGATGGGCAGAAGTTCACTTTGGCTTCTTTCGAGAAGGAGGTGAAGAATCTGAGTGTTGAGAGAAGTTGCAAAACTAAGAAATTGGTTGCAAAGGTTATATGAAAAGTGACATGAACTTGCAAAAGGATTTAATAGATAAGTTTGATAGACAAATGGAACTGGATGGTAGTAAGGTTGTGATAGTGAACTAAGTGAAGTCTTGTGGCAAAAAAAAATCAGAGTTGCAGAAGCAAGAGAGCAATAAGCAAAGACAGTATGAAGATTTGAAGCAAGGGAAGAGAAATAAAGAGAGTCGGGAGTTATTGAATTTGGTTGAGGTTCCAGAGGAGCTAAGGAAGAGGTTTGTAGATAAGGAAAATATTTGGATCATAAATGAGCATGAGATCTATATCCCAAATCCTTTTCAATTTTTATGAGTTGCCTCTTATGGAACATCTCTTTCTACCTAGGGTGTCTAATGTAGACCATCCTCGGTCTATGAGCAATCTTGCATCAACGAAAAATATTTCCTTTTAGTTTAGTTCTTGTTTAATTATGTGTGCAGTTTCTATGTTCCTACCGGTATGTTCCGGTGGTGGTTTTCTTTTCATTGCAGATCAAATTTTTGGTTTCCTAGCTGGTTCTTGTGCTTAATTCTAGATTCTCAGTCCATTTGGATTCTTTTTTGGCAAGATATTGCTTTTGGTTTGACTATTTCTATGTTCTAGAGCAGTTTTGGGCTTACCGATTGGTTTTCTTTCTTATCGGAGCAGTTTCTTGGCATGTGGATCTATTGTGGGTCTTGCTAGATGTTCCTAAGTCCTTGGCTAACCTTCCTATTGATCTGCACTTCTTGGTTGTTCTTTTCCGAAGAGATTTCCTTTCATTCTTGGGGTCGATCTATTTACACATTTCATTTTCCTGTATTGGTAAATGTAATCATTTGTGGCCGACCTAGATATGGTCCAGAGGGTATATATATGGTATTATATAATCATTTGTAGGGAAGTTGATGAGTATGATATTCTAGATTCATGATTAGAGATCCAGATGACTCTAAGAGTTCCGGATGGATTGTATCTGGCATGTTAGCCTGTATGTAATTGGTTGATTACCAGATGTTCTATGATGTATGTATGATGATAACCAGTTGGTTTCTAGAGGTTATAAGATGATAATATGATATGATTTTGTAATCTTTCTATGTTTTATTGTTGCTTCCATTGTGTTACTCTTGCTGCATGAGCCGGTCAATTCTCTTTGAGGATCACCGGTTATGGCTGCATCAGATTAGTCTTGTCGATGTAGTTTTATTTTGGCGTAACATGGTCTATTGGGTTATCGCGCTTAACTGGAAATGTGGAAGTATTTCACTGAGTTTCCAAGTTCGTGATTCTCCTGATCTTTCAAACTCCAATCTCTGACAGTCGGGCCCACTTCTCCTATTGGCAACTGCTCATTTTCTCACATGTCAGTTATTTGTTGGATCCTTCATATCAAGCGATAAGAATATGGGGCCAATATTCTTTGTGCTTGGTGATGCCATGTGGTAGCTATGGATTTATTCTCTCAAGTTGTGTTAGTGTATGTGGGCTCTGTGATGAAAAGCCTCTTGTGGGGTGATCACATCCTATTTGAAATGTTGAAGTCCTTTTTGTTCTTACTTCAGATTTCTGGATGATTTCCAACCTTCGATAGTCAAGCCCACTTTGTCCGATGTGTCTGTAGATGTCCAACCGATGATTGTGTGTTTGCTCTTCTTGATGTTGACATGTTCATGTGGACCTTGCCAATATTACTTTATTTTCTTGTTGACTATCATAGTATTGGGTCGAACAAGAAGTTTTGCTCATTTTGGTTATGCTATTCTTACTGACATGGCTATATCATTCTAATAAGTTGAATTCGGTATGATGATATTGGGTCGGTCTTAGCGATGAATCCCATCTGTTCGATATAACATTTTGAGAGTCTTGACGACATAGTTTTTTCTCTATGGTGAAAGTTGGCTTTTTGGCATGACATGAAATGCTCGTTGGGGACCTATTGAGACTATAGAGATATAACCCTATGTCACTATGATATATTCAGAGTCTGAGCGAAATACCTTCTTCAGTCTTAATAGACCAAATTTGATATTCCATAGGTGTAGAATGAGATGGCGATTGGTGAATGGTCCACATGGGAAGTTGACCTATGTTGACCCAATGGGAATAATGCATATTGAGGATGTGGTTCCATGCCAGTTCTTTCTGGCTAGCATGGAGCTTACAAACTTGGTTCGAACATGCTCCTCATATGTTATTTATTGTAATGTTGTAAAATTCAATATGATGATATTGTAAATTTGATCATATTATATTTTTGAGCTATAACCGAAGGTTTTTTTCCTGGTTCTTTCTGACCGGTATGCTCTTTTGAACCAGGTTTTTGTAATCTTTTATATATATATATATATATTATATTCTAGTGGCTTGACACTTTTGCCAAAAAAAACTCTCATTATTATCAACCAAAGCCATTGAAGGAGATGATTCAAATTAACTCACTTGAAGCTGATGATTATGAAGCACTGCACACAATTGTGTAAAGGAAGGAAACTCAAAAAATTAAAGCTTATCCCTAATATTTTTGTAAATTAGCAATAAAAATTCTTTGAACATCATGATTAGGCATAGGATAAGAAATTTGAAAATACAAATGTTTGTATGTACCAATAAAATCAGTCACTTTCTCTTTGACTCCTTGCTTACAATGAATTAAATCAGTCAAAGTAATTTTAGGACCAATATTATTGTGAAATTGTTGAATGAAAGCATTAGCCAATTGTTATAATGATGTAATAGAATAAGGATACAAATAATAATACCATTGAAAATCTTTATCCCTAAAGGTTAGAGTAAACAATTTAGCCATAAGTCTTTGGTCATGAGAAAAATCACTACACAAAGTTTGAAATGTTTTCACATAACTCAAGGGCTCACCTTTTCCATTGTACGACTCCAATTGAGGGACTTCTATATGTTTAGGAGGGACAACACGAACAGTGTCATTGGATAATGGGCTCACTACATCAAATGTAGGCACATTAAGCTTGGATTGAGTAATGGAAGCCAACTGTTATTGTATGGATGTAACAGTTTGGACAAGGCTGTTAATGGTTGCTTCGATGGATGGATTGGAACTGGACATATTGGATTGTGATGGAGTAACATTGTTGTATGTAGTTAGAGGTTGAGATTAAGGGGGTGGAACACTATTATATGTGGGTATGGGAGATGATTGGGATACAAATGGAAGACTCATGAAAGGAGGGATATAAGAATATTGATTAGTAGGATTTCCCCCATGACTAACATGTGTAGTATTAACATTTTGTGTGGAAGTAGTCATGATAGATGATGTAAATGTAGGCACATTAGGCAAAGATTTAGGCATAGGAATGGAATGATTGACTTGACTAGTGGGTTGAGAATAACCAAGGACTTTGGTACAACTTTTGATTGGCATGATATTATTGTCAATAATATAAGCAAGGCCACACAACAAATCAACACCAATTTTATCACTTTGCACCATTCTTTTTAATCCTTTAATCAATGAGATTTCTTCACTTTATAGATATTGTTGACTCATCCATTGTTGAAGATTTTTAAATTCATTGTCAGTCTTCTCCAATTGGTCAACAGTAACCCTAGTTAGTGATTCATCCACATCATGATAATTACGAAGAGAATGGGGATAAATGATGTGATTTGTCAGGTTGGAGGAAGTATCTACATTCTCATGACATGAGTTATCCAAATTAGGCTCCATATCCTTAGTGTTTAAACCTTGGGAATCCTTAATTCTACAACTTATTCTCACAGGAATATTATAGGTAGGACTAATGGTAATAATACTAATGCACAAAGGAGGGAAATTTGAATATACACAAATTGAAGATTGTGATCAAGCAATGCATTTTTTTGTAAAATTGATTGATTAACCAATTAATTAAGAAATTTGAATGATAAATGCCTCTAAATCATAGCATAACATGTCATAAATATTAGATCTAAAAATAGACTTAAAAAATTATGTAACCCACAAGTTAATTTTAGAATTACAAATTAGGGTTTTTGTGAATTTAAACCTCTAAATTTATGTTATTCAATTTAAAGTGAGATCAATGAGTGCAAATTTGAATTAAAAATGAATAAACAGTCAAATTTGAGACAATGAATCAAAACTATGCAACCCACAAGTTTAAATTTATAATTATTGTAGACACCTAAAATTGTTCTATCTAATTAAATAAATATTTTATTTATTTAATTATTTTATCCTAAGTCTTCTATTAATTAAATAATTTTTTATTTATTTAATTGATTCATTTAGATTCTTCTAGCCCTTTTCTCATTTAAATAAATATTTTTATTTATTTATTTAAATTGTCCATTTCTTAAATGAAATAAATATTTTATTTATTTAATTGATCCCACTTCCTCTATTAATTAAATAAATCTTTATTTATTTAATTAATTCATTAGCTTTTTCCTTCAATGACACATGCGATTTATATTTTAATTTTCCTGTACCTAACCACTTACTATTTTTATTATTTCTTCTACCTACCCTTTAATCCTAGCCATCCATTTATTCTTTTCACCTTTTAATCTTATCCCTCCATTTCCTAAAGTGTCTTCTATATAAGAGGATACTCTCCTTCATTATAATCCATAATCAATGTGTCTATTCAATCTAGCTAGCTAACTAATGCGCCAATCAAGCCTTCAAGCGATCAAGCGACATCACAACCACAAAGTCTTCACATTTCCTTCCATCTTTCATTTTAGCCAAGGTCTAGTTCATGGTTGAAACCCATTCCCATAGGTCTGGAAGAGAAGCCAAAAAAGCTCTAAGATCTCTCAACATGAATACCTATGAGTTTGATGGAGATGAATTTTACAATCCATTTGACAGTCATAGTAATATGCCAGACAATGATAATGTGACCAACAATGAGAACAACAATGATAACGACAATGCATCTATCACCACTGCAAACACTGAAGAGAATATCTTAGATTCAAGATTCAATAGATTGGTTGAAGAAATCATGAGAAGAGATAGACAATACTTCCTTCAAGTCATGGCACAAAGTGGAATAAGGCTACCTCATGATTTTGATATGTCACAAATATTAGAAGAGGATCCCAATCAAATGGTTCAAACAAATTCAAATCCTAGAGGACATAATGGTTGTAATAGGAGAGAACGTTTTGTACCCGAGTCACCTTCATCCTTATTTCAAAAACTAGAAGTTCCCAATGTTTATACTCATACCAATTTTGCTAGGATCTCTCATGAATAACCCCACAACCATCCTTTCCCATGGAGAAGAAATGCTAATACACATGCTCATGATAATACCCAAGATCATACCAGTGCATACAATTACACTCAAGCAAACATTTAAAATCATGACACAAGGAGACCCCACGTCAGATTTGGGGGCAATATCCAAGATTACTCTTATGATACCTCCTATCCTCATGGTCATGACACGTATCAACCTAGACCTAGTGCTCCTCATTGCAATACAACACCAAGTAGTCCATATGCAAGCTACAACTATGTCCCTCCTCCATATAAACACATATATGATCAATACCATCCATATATACATTATAACCCTCCTCCTCCACCTGGTGGATGAGGCATGGGAATAGCTCAAAGAGAAAAGACACCACCCAAAAATGATTTGCAACAACAAATCAAGGATTTTCAAAAATAAATGGTAGTCATGAATACACCAAAGCAAGAATATACAATGAAAGAAATATGTCCTTATCCATTTGATAGAAGTGTTCCAATGCCTCCATTTCCTCCACATTTTGTGACACCAAAATCTGACAAGTATAAAGGCAGAGGAGATACTAAGGCATACATAAGAGAATTTTTCACAGCTTGCATTGAGGTACTAGGAGAAGAAACATACTTGATGAGATTGTTACCACAAAGCTTAAGTGGAAGAGCTATGGAATGGTTCTCCCAACTTCCACTTGGAATTAAGTCCTGGAGTGATTTAGCAGAAGCTTTCATACAAAACTTCTTGTACAACATTGAAATAGATGTGTCAGTAACTACCTTGTACAATACTAAGCATAAAAATGAGGGACCTTTTGCTTTATTCTTATAGCGATGGAGAGGTCTTGCTAGTCGATGATCTTGCAATATCCCGCAAAAATAGATGGTAGAAATGTTTACTCAGAACGTTAACAAGGACACTAGATATGAACTAAGAAAAGCTTGTTTATCTACTTTCAAAGAGGTCATTGCAAAAGGATTGGCAATTGAGTGTAATGTTGGAAAAGGGGTGAATAATGGAGATCTAGAGGAAAGATTTTCTTCCCTCTGAGGAGAGATGAAAGTTCCACTTTAGATTCCCCTTCAAATAATTTTCATGCATTACATTAGAAGAGGGAGGAAAATACACTAGATTCAACCTCTAGAGAAAAAGGTTGAACTCTAAGTGATGGTAAGTGAATCCCCTCTTCTGAGATTGAGATTTGAATTGATTGAATTGTGTACTTATGACCAAGTGAAAAAGCGACAAAGATTTGATTATAACTCAAGATAGAAGCATAGGATGAAGTTGTGCATCTAGATCTAGCAATAATATGTCGAGATGAATCCATCCTGTGAATTTGGGAAAATGTTGCCCGGACCATGGTGGGAGTGTACACGATCCTCCGAAAAATCCATGAAACAAAAAGGGTTTTTCTGCCTCTATAAATGGAGTCTAAATTTGAAAGTACAATTGCACACTTGCAACCTACACACATAAAAGAGAGAGAAAGGTGTTGGGATTGGGGGTTTGCCTTCAGGTCAAACCCCAGTTTTGGAATTAACCAAATGATGAAAGAAAGTACTTGAAAGTAAATGTAAATGAAATACTGAAATGTAAGTCACCTCAAGGGAGGTTGTAGATAGATTTTCTTGTGTGGAATTGAATGTTGGATTGAATCTCCTCTTAAATGGTTGAATCCTTGACTTGAATGCAAAACCTAGCCTTGAAGGGAGACTCGAGAATGCTCAATGCTGGAAAGGAATGCTTGAATGCTTGAATGCTCTTGAATGCTTGATCTCATGTAAACTTCCCACCCATCCAACTTATACAAATGAGAGAAAAAATGCAACTTATATACTTGTCAATTAGGGATAATTGACCGATTTTCCATCACAGGCCAACACTGAGGGAGTTTTCCCGCTCAATGCACAACCACCAAAGCATAATTTGAAGGGCCCTGCCCCAAAATAGGACAGGGGATAGGGGCACCACACCCCTATCCTTCCCTTTTTTCCAGGACAAGATCTAGTTTAGGCAGTGTGGAGGGCAAGCAAGATGCAGTTATCAAGTATCAAGAAAGTCTCTAGTCTCTGATCTATCTTAGGGATTTGAATCACGTGCTTGAGGACCCTAATGTGGTCAATAATTGTAAGGGTTGCAATTTCATGACACTTCATTTATCCCCCCACTTTAGTGGGAGTATAAGCGTACACTAATACTGTCGATAAAGTACAAAGAAACAAGATTGAAAGACTTCTACCATGTCAAGGAGGCAAGATGCACAAAACACCCAGTGGACTAAGGATCTTATGACATCGATTGACAAAGTCAAAGGGAAGATCAAGAAGGGAAAACCATGACTACAAGTAGAAAGGTTCCCCTCACTATGAGTCAAGAAAAAGATACCAAAATTATGAAGCAAAGCCAAGTTCACTAAATAATTCTAGGTATCGAAAAGAAAAATATGAGCCGAGTGTATGCCCCCATGTTAAAGCGATCACACACGCCTTATCGGGAGCGATTTCTTAAAGGTAGGATACACCCAAGAGAGAGAAGAAAGAGAGGACATTATCGCAAGGATTTAGCCCCCAAGAGGAATAAACCCAAGGATAATGAACACAAAACACAAAGCAGGAGGTAGTTTCACTTTCCTCGGGGTCAATATGTTGTATGATAACTCATGTATATCATATATGTATATGCACATAATAATCATCATTCCCCAAAGAAAGGACACTACCTTAGAAGAAAGGAAAGAGAGGATGTCTTTTGAGTCAACATGAAAGAGACCAAAAGAGATCTTAATGCCTTGCATCATCCTCAAGTAGACATTGAGGGAAAAATAGAATAACAACGATGCACATAGAAGAATAGTTACAAAAGAGCAAGAAAGGAGAGAGAGAGAGAAGATCTACAGTGCTAATATTGCTAATCTAGCACAACATCTTCCTCTCGATATTGCTGATCAATATTTCAGGAAGATGAGCAACATGCCAAAGGAGTGACATTGAGCACAGCAGATGGAGATATCTCAAGATCAAAACAAGGACTATGCTCATGTGGTAAGTCACTTTGTTCAATTCTAGGAGTTAGGATTAGGGTTTGTGAAAATTTAGTTGATAAATGCGTGGTCCACATCAACATATTCATAATCACTTTCAGAAGCATTACGAGTTTTATTGGCATCATGAATAACATTTTTACTCATTTCTTCATCAAAATTTAGAGAAAGAGCAGAAAGAACATGAATAGGAGTAAAACCATCACATGTTTTGTGCAATTTATGATTTGGAGATGTAGGTTGAACATCTCGCTTAGGAGAAAAGGGAATCATGTCAACTGTTGGAGTCTTGGGAGATTGAATATTTTGAGGGACAACATCACGATCTCGAACATAGTGTCTTCATTGGTGTTCTCTCCCACAACGATTCCATCGAGTCTTAGTGGAAGGCTGAGAAGGAGGAGGAACATTTGAAAAAGTAGGAATGTTTCTCTCCTTGATAGTTGAAGGTTTAGGTTGGACAAGATGAGAAGCAGGCCTCTTCTCTCTATAAGAGGAAGGAGGTGGAATTGTGCCATATAAAGGAGGAATGTTAGGTGTAGGAATAAGACTAGGTCCATCATGAGGAGAAGGTATAGGTATAACCTTAGGAGGAATAGTGTTGTTCTTCTTGAGAGAAGGTACAGTCACATCCATAGGAATAGGTTGAAGATCTTCCTTAGGAGGGAGATTAGTTCTATTCGTGAGGGGAAGAACTTCATCTTCAAGTATGATAGGAATTTCAAGTGTTGGGGGTCTAGGTTGACTTAAGGATAAGATCATATCTTTCTTTCATTTTTGATAAGATTGAAAAAGAGCATCGCTCCTTGATGGAAGAGATTGAAATTGCTTAGGCCAAAAGAAATCAATAGGAACACTAGGGCTTCTTTCAGATGGACGAAATAAGCTATGCTTCACAGTTATGATTTCGACATTTTGAGGAAATTAGAAATACTTATGGATTGGAGAAGAAATAAACTTCATGGAAGATAACCAATGATATCCCAACTTCACATGGAATTGCTCAAAACAGGGTATGATAAAAAAGTCAACATCCATGGATTTAGTATGAACTTCAATAGGAAGGGTGATAGAACCAATGGTAGGACAAACGAATCCATCAAATAACTTCACAATTACATTAGAGGCATCTTATATGGGTTAATGCAATTGTAAAGTGAAAAGATACTCCTCAGTGATGATGTTAACCATGCAAGAGGGATCAACAAGTGTACCATGACAAGGGATATCCTTAACCTTGGAAACTATGTATAAAGGGCCATCGGGTGCTCTAATAGTCTCACCAAGGACAAATGTAATACAAGAATCCTTAGGCATATCTTGTTTTTCTACCATATTTATCAAGTTCGAAGCCATATAAGTGAATTCCTCAGAGGAGATGGAAGTATAATCAGTCTCAATCACGTTAGAGGTATGAGAAGGCAAAGGATCAGTAAAATTTTTAATACTTTGATCAGGAGGAGCTATTGATTTATTTCCCTTATCATTCACACCTACCACAAATATACTATTGTTATCAATCAAATCTTGAATCTTATTTTTCAATGCGAAACATTTCTCAGTATCATGAATAGGCTGGCGATGAAATTGAAAAAGGAATTGTTATCAAAATAAGGGGATGCAAGTTTAGAAGGATCAAATTTTTTAATAGGAGGAATTTTGATGACATTTCTTTGCAACAACTAAGACATAATACTATGTAAAGATTCATTCAAAGGAGTAAACTGTCTTTCTCTTTTGAAAAAGGCACACCTATTTTTGTTGGTTTTAACTTCACAAATAGTTGTTGAAGAATCTCCCCCTTATCACTCGGAGCCATAGGAGTAGATTGCTCCATTTGACTCACAACCAGTTGATAATTGTGGAGTGTTGCGCACAACTGCGGAAAGGAAGTAAACTCAGACAAAATGAGCTTTTCCTTGATATCTTTTTGCAAATTAGAAATGAAAATTCATTGAATATCATTATCAGGTACATGAAAAGAAATTTGAGCACACAAATGCTTATATCTACCAATCAAATTAGTCACTTTGCCTTTAACACCTTGTTTACAATGCATTAAATCAGTCAAAGTGATTTTAGGACCAATGTTATTTTTAAATTATTGGATGAAAGCATTTGCTAGTTGTTGAAAACAAGTGATGGAATAAGAAGGAAAAGAGAAATACCACTGTAAAGCTTTATATCTTAATGTTGTTGTAAACAGTTTTGCAAGCAATCATTGATCATAAGCAAAATTAGTACACAAGGTTTGAAATGTTTTGACATGCGTAAGAGGATCACCATTTCTATTATAGAGTATAATTGAGGGACCTCAACATGCTTAGGTTGCATGACTTTAACAATATCAAGAGAAAGTGGACTCACAACATCAAAGGTGGACACACTAAACTTGGATTGACTCATAGAAGTAATTTGTTGTTGTAAGGAAGACACTCTTTGAGCAAGATTATTGATTGTTTCTTTGGTAGAAGAATTGATGTTAGACATGGTTTGATTTAGAAGGTGGTGTGATGTTATTGAAGGAAGGAATGGATTGAGAATAAGGTGGTGGGACATTATGATAAGTAGGCATAGGTAATGATTGAGTAGGAAATGGGACACTCAAAGGAGGAGCAAAATTGTTGAATGAATTGCCCCCTTGTGTCAAATTGATTGGTTGAGGGATAATAGGAATACTTATGGAAGACATAGGTAAAGATGGAGGATTAAATGAAGAAGAGGGATTGCCCCCATGACCAATGGGTGTAGGAATGACATTTTGAGTTGATGTAGCCATGATGTTTGAAGTGGAGGTAGGAATACTAGCCATTGGAGTGGTCAAAGGAATAGAAGATTTGATTTGATTTGAAGGTTGTGAATAACGTAAGTTCTCAGCACAACTCGTGATAGGCATGACATTAGAATCGACAATATGAGAAATAGAACACAATATATCAATTCCATTCTTATCACTTTGAATCATACATTTAAGGCCTTCAATTAATGGAAGAGCTTCACTATTAGGGTATTCTTGGGACATCCATTGTTGAAAGTTATCAAATTGATTGTCTAATTTTGAAAGTTGATCTATGGAAACTCTAGTCAAAGCTTCTTCTTGTTCATCATGGGATTCATCAATTGGATGGATAGGGACATGAGTAGGATGTGAAGAATTAGCATTATCCTTATTAAAGAAGTCATCCAAATTATGCTCCATCTCCTTAGGAATTAAACCTTGGGAAGCCTTAATTCTAATGCTTCATCTAATGGGGATAGTGTAGGTGGGACTAATAGTAGTTAAACTCATGCACTAGAGAGAAAATTGAAATTTTGAATGTTGAACAAAGCTTACAAAATTGAGTAATGCAAAATTTAAGAAAATAATGATTAAACAATTTGAACTTTGTTGGAGGAAGATAATGACACAATTTCTAAAAATAAGTATGATGATGAAAGGAAATTGGAATTTTAAAATTAGGGCCATGGGGATACCACTTAATTTTAAAATTAGGGCAGATTAGAATTAACCTCTTAATTTTAAAAATTTTCTTGAAAATGAAAATGTTGAATTTTGGAGGTATTTTCGATGTTAGAGGGATAAAAAATTGACAAAATCAGCCAATCTTTTGGATTTAGGTTATTAAATACAGTCATAATAGTCTCCCAAAATTTCAGGAAAAAAGTCGAGGACTGTGGCGAGAATTGACATGGTCCGACCAACTTTTTTTCAAAATTTTTAGGGATGAATATTACAACGATTTTAAAGCTAACCCCCCAAAATTGGTGAATTTTACAATTTTAAGATAGGCGAAAATAACGTTCAAATGCGGAAATAGGACCCTATTAGGGTTTTGAAGAAAAAGAGGAATTGGATTGCAAATTTGAAAAGGGTCACACCTAAAGGGGAGAGACACCTTTGAGAATGTTTAAAAAACTGAAATTGACTGAAATGGATTGAAATTTGTACAAAATCCAATTAATTTCAAAAATTAGGGTTTTAGGACCTAACCACTTAATTTTGGAAATTTTAAATTTTGAAAAAGGAGGGAAATTGAAAATTTGAATTGTAGGATAGAAGACAAGTTTGAAAACAGTCACAAATCTGAAAATTAAATGGAAATTGAATTTTTGCACAATTTCAAGATGATTTCTAAAAATTAGTGTTTTGACAATTAACCTCTTAAATTTACGAATTTGATTTGCAAATTGAACAAGGAAATGAAGAAATTGAATTTGACAAACAAAGCAGTTTTCAGATCTAGGACAATGACAAGCAATTTTTTTCAAAACACAAGTTCAATTTTAATTTTAAAAACTAGGGTTTTGAATGAATTAACCACTAAGTTTTCATAAAAATTAAACTTGCAAATGAAAAATATGCAATGATTTTCAGAATAAAGCATGTAAGACGTCGGGTTCACCAAAATGTAATGTTTATAAAAGGGGTGAATGATGGAGATCTAAAGGAAAGCTTTTCTTCCCTCTGAGGAGAGATGAAAGTTCCACTTCAGATTCCCCTTCAAACACTTTTCACGCATTACATTAGAAGAGGGAGAAAAATACATTAGATTCAATTCTGAGTGAAGGTAAGTGAATCCCCTCTTCTGAGATTGAGATTTGAATTGATTAAATTGAGTACTTATGACCAAGTGAAAAAGAGACAAAGATCTGATTATAAATCAAGATAGACGCGTAGGATGAAGTTGTGCACCTGGATCTGGTAATAATATGTTGAGATGAAGTTGCCCTATAAATTTGAGAAAAAGTGGCCCGGACTGAAGCGGGAGTGTACACGGTCCTCCGAAAAATCCACGAAATGAAAAGGGTTTTTCCACCTCTGCAAATGGAGTCCAAATATGAAAGTACAATGGAACGGGGGTTTGCCTTTAGGTCAAACCCCAGTTTTGGAATTAACCAAATGATGAAAGAAAGTACTTGCAAGTAAATGTAAATGAACAATTAAAATGTAAGTCACCTCAAGGGAGGTTGTAGATAATAACTTAATGATGAATGAATAGTACCAAACCGGTACTGAGAGGGGGGGGGGGGGTGAATCAGTACAGGCAAAAACTCAACCTTAAACTGGTTTGTCAACTAAAACTTATGCACTGACAGATAAATAGTAGCACCGGTCCTTCAACATAGTTCAACCGGCAGAACCCAGTGTCACTAAGATGAGCAAAGACCGGTTGACACTTATTTTCTCATATAATCTAACTTTTCGTTCCCATTTCACTCTAATGCATGAATAGGCAATCTACCATCAAAGATGTACATATTATAGCAAGATCAACATGCATCACCACTTAATCAGAAAACAATCATAACATCACACATGACACACATATTTTTCACATGGAAACCCAACTGGGAAAAACCACGATGGGGATGAATACCCACAAGCTTGTTTTTGAACTCTTTGGAAGTCTGCTCTATTAGGAGCCTTGTTCGGTTAAAGATAGATACAATAGGTTCTGGTAGGAACGGATCCTATTAGGGATCACCCGATTAAGGGATGGCTACAATACCTAATTAAGGGTTAAACCTTGTTAAGGGTACCTTGTTAGAGGATTTCAAGAACTCAATAGCTAAAGGATATCAATGACTCAGTAGCTTCAAGTTACCTTGTTAGAGGATTTTCAACAAGCTGATTAAGGCTACCCTGTTAGGGGATTTCACAACTGTTGAAGTAGTTAAAGATCAACAGGTATATCAATGACCTGATAATAGTACTCAATGCCAATGCAGATCCACTTAAGCTCCTCTTCACCTTCTGCACTTACACTCTGCAGCTATGACTTCTCTCCTCTGGTCTGGAAAGAATCATGTATCTCTTCTCTTAGATACACACACACAACTTTTGCCAACAAAACTCTAAAAGAATCACAACATCGACCTTATAGAAAACAGTTAGGTCAGAAGCATAAATCCTAAACCCTAAACCTAATAGGTTAAGGAATTCAAACGGTTTAATCCTGACCGTTGATCATACTGTATTGAATGCAACAATCTTAATCCAATCTCAAGACATTCTCCATCATTTGTTTTCTGATGATTTCATGGTGGCTGATAACCCATCACACGTTATCACCGTTTACAAACTTTGCACATTCCTGAGCTAGATAGGAACACTCTTCTTTATGCAAGAGCCTTCACATGCACAAGGCTTATGTGGAAACACTATCTATTCTTCATTATCATGCTAACTTCATCACATAAAGATCACCGATTGAGTCACATAGGCTTAAGATACTCCAACTAGAAATCCTGAAGTGGAAACTACCTACCAACTTGTAGTCATCCAATGCTTCCATGTGCCGGTTCCCATAACTACATGCCAGTTCACCTTGACATGCTGGTTCACCTTGAACAAATATACCACTTTACTTTGGCATATATACTGGTTCTCACATATGCTGGTTCTCTCTTCATATCACATATTGACATCAATGACAACATACAATATCATTATGTCCTCATACCGGTTCACATAATGCCAACAATCTCCCCCTTTGGCATTGATGGAAATATACAAAGATGTCTTTCTGCAAACTCATCTTCTCCCCAATTTCTACAGATATCTTCTCCATATTCTTCGCACACTTCTTCTCCCCCTTTGAAAACAATGCCAAAGTGGAGGCACAAACATCCCTATTCCATTATGCTGCTCCCCCTGAGGAGTAGCATTTTTCAACACATCAATCAAAAAAATGACTGTGCAGTACCTTACTGATGTGGAGCATATGCTTTTAGTTCACCTCCTGAAGGGGCAGTACCCCTAATTCACCTCTTAAGTATGTAAATGTAGTCTTTGGGAGAGACTTGGTGAATATGCCTGCTAACTGCTCCTTACTGGAAACATGCTCTAGTGCAATCTCTTTGTTTTGAAACTTTTCCCTCAAGAAATGATACTTAAGCTCAAAGTGCTTGGTTCTAGAATGTAAAACCGGATTCTTGGAGATATTAATTGCACTAGTATTTTCACAAAATATGCTTACCAGTTTAGATAAAGGAATTTTGAAGCCATTCAATACATGCTTCATCCAAATTCTCTGAGTGCAATTCATGAAAGCTGCAACATACTTCGCTTCTGCTGTAGACTAAGAGATACAACTCTGCTTCTTACTCATCCAGGAAACCAGTCTACCACCAAGGAAGAATGCACCACTGGTTGTGTGTTAAAATGTGGTGACTGATCAGCAAAGTACTATACACTCAACATGTATCCTCGCTGGGGTCCGGGGCCGGGCCGGGCCCCGGGTAGGGGTTTGGAGGTGGTAGCCCTTGAGAAATTTTTTTTTGCTATTTTTCGTTGATGAAAACCGACATTGTAATAAAACCCTAAAAAGGTCAACTTTGTTTGTTGCCCTAAAAACGCATGTTATAAGCGGCTGGGATGCTTAAGGCATTGTAAGGTTGATGTACTATTTTTGCTGGATAATAAGAAAGATTGGACGGCTGTGTATGGTGGACGTAACCCATTCTGGATGAACCACATTAAATCTCTGTGTTATCTGTGTCCTGTTTTATTTCTTTATCTTTTGTATTTAAATCTGCATATAATTGTTAGTTCATATTTGCTTTGGATCTGCTTGAAACCCTAACAATTGGTATTAGAGCGAGGTTTTCTGTAAATTAGCAGGACTTTCAGATTTGAGTGGGAGCAATGGAGGATTCCAAATTCAAGGTCAAAAAGTTTAACGACCAAAATTATCAGTTATGGAAAATACAGATGGAGGATTAGCTGTATCAAAAGGATTTGTGGTGGCCATTGGAAGGAAAAGCAAAGAAACCGACCACAATGTCAGATGAAGAGTGGGACATTTTAGATAGAAAGGCACTGGGATCCATTTGATTGTGCCTTGCGCTGTCTATAGCATTCAATATAACATAAGCAAAAATGACTGTAGATTTGATGGCAACATTGGCTAAGTTGTATGAGAAACCCTCGGCTTCGAATAAGGTATTTCTTATGAAGCGTTTGTTTAATTTGAAAATGAGTGAGGAAGGATCTGTAGCGGAGCACTTAAATAAATTTAATATAATTACCAGTCAATTGTCTTCGGTAAAAATTACCTTTGCAGAAGAGGTTAGGGCTCTCTTGATTTTATGTTCTTTGCCAGAAAGCTGGAATAGCTTGGTTATGGTTGTAAGTAACTCTGTCTTTGGTAAAAATACTTTGGTATTTGATGATATTGTTGGTGTTATCCTAAGCGAGGAAATATGAAGAAAAAGCATAGGTGAGACTTCAACATCATCGGGTAGTGTTTTGAATGTGGAGAACAGAGGAAGATCAAAGGAAAGAGGAAAAGGCCTTGGGAATGAGAAGTCACAAGGGAAGTCAAAGAAAGGACACTCTCAATCTAGAGGAAAGAAATATTGCTGGTATTGTGGAAAGCCTGGTCATCTAAAGAAAGACTGTTGGTCTTGGAAAAACAAAGGAGACAAAAATGAAAATGACAGTAAGGAAACTAATATTGCAAGTAATACTTTACAAGATGCTTTAATCTTATGTTTGGATAATGTTAATGATTCTTGGGTAATAGATTCTGGGGCTTCATTTCATGCTACACCCCATAGAAAATATTTTCTAGATTATGTTCAAGGTGATTTTGGACAGGTATATTTGGGTGATGATGAGCCCTGAAAAATTGTTGGAAAAGGAAAGATAAAGATCAAGTTGCAAAATGGTAATGATTGGTTTCTGCAGGAGGTAAGACATGTTCCTAATTTAAGAAGAAATTTAATTTCTGCAGGGCAACTAGGTAGTGAAGGCTGCATAGTTACCTTCTCAGATAGTATGTGGAAGGTCACTAAAGGATCATTAGTAGTAGCTAAAGGTGCAAAGGTAGGCACATTATATCTGTGTACTGGTAACACTTACTCTACCTTAGCTGCTATAGATAAAGTTACTACACAGGCAACAACAATAAATGTTGTAAGAACAGATTCGATAATATGGCACCATAGGCTTGGGCACATGAGTGAGAAAGGGATGAAAATCCTTCACTCCAAAAATCTATTGCCAGGACTAAAGAATATTGATTTAGAGTTCTATGAAAACTATGTTTATGGTAAACAGAAAAGAGTCAGTTTTCTCAAGGTTGGGAAAGAGAAGAAGAGTGAGAAGTTAGAGCTTGTACATTCAGATGTATGGGGATCAGCTCAAGTATCATCTCTTGGTGGCTCTTATTATTATGTTATTTTTATTGATGACTCAACCAAAAAAACATGGGTATATTTCCTAAAATAAAAATCAGATGTTTTTGAAACTTTTAAGAAATGGAAAGCTTTGGTTGAGAATGAGACAGGGAAAAAGTTGAAGTGTCTCAGATCGGCTAATGGAGGTGAGTATTGCAGCAAAGCATTTGAAGATTACTACTCCTTAAATGAGATTCAAAAGCAGAAGACAGTTCCAGGAACTCCACAGGAAAATGGTGTGTCAGAGAGAATGAATAGGACTATCATGGAATGCGCGAAGAGCATGAGATTGCATGCTGGATTGCCCTTACATTTTTGGGCAGATGGTGTACATATTGTTGTCTATTTGATAAATAGAGGACCTTCAACCCCTTTGGATGGTGGTATTCCAGAGGAGGCATGGACTGGTAAAAAGGTAAATTATTCTTTTCTAAAAATTTTTGGTTGCGAAGCTTTTGTCCATGTTGATAAAGAAAATAGAACCAAGCTTGATGCTAAATCTCAGAAATGTACCTTCATTGGATATGGGATAGATGAATATGGCTATCGGTTATGGAATTTTGAAAATAAGAAAATAATTAGAAGTAGAGATGTTATATTCAATGAGAAGGTCATGTATAAAGAATAGATACAAGAAAAGAAGCATGAACAGGACAAACAAAAATATGTGGTGTTGGATGAGATTCCTGAAAATAAAATTCCACAGGTACCTGATGCTCAGCAACAACAGATTGTCCCACAAAATCCTGCAAGTGTTAGATGTTCTACGAGGACAAGTAGACCCCCTGAAATATTTTCTCCTTCTTTGTATTCTATTTTATTAACAGATTCTAGTGAACCAGAAGAATATGAAGAAGCAATGTAGGTAGATGCCAAACAACAGTGGGAGCTAGACATGAAAGAGGAGATGGACTCCTTGATAAAAAATAAGACCTGGGACTTAGTCCCTTTACCTGCAGAAAAAAGAGCCTTGCCTAACAAATGGGTTTATTGGCTAAAGGAGGAGGAAGGAGGTCAGAAAAGATATAAGGCCAGACTTGTGGTAAAAGGTTTTGCACAGAAAAAGGGTATAGATTATGATGAAATATTTTCTCTAGTTGTTAAAATGACTTCAATTAGAACTGTACTTAGTCTTGTGGCTGCAGATGATTTACATCTTGAATAATTAGATGTCAAAACAGCTTTTCTCCATGGAGATTTGGAGGAGGAAATTTACATGTTGCAACCACAGGGATATGAGGTCAAAGGTAAGGAGAACTTGGTGTGCAAGTTGAAGAAAAGTCTATATGGGCTAAAGCAAGCACCCCAACAATGGTTTTTAAAATTTGATAGCTTCATGGCTGAACACGGTTATCATAGATGTCATTCTGATCATTGTGTATATTTTAAGAGATTTGATAATGGCAGTTATATTATCCTGTTGATGACATGCTTGTTGCTGGGTCTAACATGCAACATATAAATGATCTTAAACATAAATTAGCCAGGTCATTTGCTATGAAGGATTTGGGTGCAGCTAAGAAAATTCTCGGTATGAGGATTACATGGGATAGGAAAAATAGAACCTTGAATTTGTCCCAAAGTGAGTATATAAAGAACCAAAGTGAGTATATAAAGAAGGTGTTGAAAAGATTTAACATGCAGGATGCAAAAGTAGTTAATACACCTTTGGCTAGTCATTTCAAATTGACTAAGGAGATGTGCCCAAAGGCACATGAAGATGTTAATAAAATGTCTAACATCTCGTATTCATTAGCTGTTGGTAGTCTGATGTATGAAATGGTATGCACAAGGCCAGATATTGCACATGCAGTGGGAGTTGTGAGCAAGTTTATGAGTAATTTGGGTATGGAACATTGGAATGCTGTGAAATGGATTCTTCGATATTTGAAAGGAACTACTATGAAGGCATTATGTTTCAAAGGATCTAATGCTTCTCTAAGTGGATTTGTTGACTTTGATCTGACAGGTGATATTGATTCACAGAGGAGTACTATAGGGTATGTTTTTACTATAGGGGGAACTGCAGTCAGTTGGATTTCTAGGCTGCAAAAGGTTGTTGCACTTTCAACCACTGAAGCTGAGTATGTTGCTGCTATAGAAGCTAACAAGGAGATGATTTGGTTACAATGTTTTCTAGAGGAATTGGGTCAAACACAAGAGGATAGCCCATTGTATACTGATAGCCAGAGTGCCATTCATCTTGCGAAGAACTCTACTTTTCATTCAAGGACAAAGTACATTCAGTTTAGGTACCACTTCATTCGGACTATTTTGGAGGAGGGTTAGTTATGGCTTGAGAAGATTCACACAAGTGAGAATCCTACCGATATGTTCATGAAGGTAGTTCCATAGGAGAAGCTGATTTCTTCATCAGTTTCTGTTGGTCTTCTTGATTGATAATTGTGGAATTTATACCAGTCAAGTCCTAGTGTTTTATCTAGCGGATGCTACATGTACAGTGGTGTCATGTAGTATCAGTCTCCAAGTGGGAGATTGTTCGGTGTGGAGCCTGATCAGTCTCCAAGTGGGAGATTGTTAAAATGTGGTGACTAATCAGCAAAGTACTGTACACTTAGCATGTATCCTCGGTGGGATCCGGGGCCGGGTTGGGCCTCGGGCAAGGGTTCGGGGGCGGGAGCCCCTAAGAAATTTTTTTTTGCCTTTTTTCGTTGATGAAAACCAACATTGTAATAAAACCCTAAAAAGGCCAACTTTGTTTGTTGCCTTAAAAATGCATGTTATAAGTGGCTGGGATGCTTAAGGCATTGTAAGGTTGATGTACTATTTTTGCTGGATAATAAGAAAGATTGGAGGGCTGTGTATGGTGGACGTAACCCATTCTGGGTGAACAACGTTAAATCTTTGTGTTATTTGTGTCCTATTTTATTTCTTTATCTTTTGTATTTAAATCTGCATATAATTGTTAGTTCATATTTGCTTCGGATCTGCTTGAAACCCTAACATTGTGCTCTTTCGGTCATCTACATTACCAACCCAATCAGGATTTGTGAACACATTCAAGTTGAAATCCTTGCTATATGGATACCACAATCCATAGTCAACAGTTCCCTTCAGATACCTAAGAATCCACTTAACTACAACCAAGTGGGATTCCCTTGGACTTTTTTGGAACCTTGCAGTAATGCCAACTGCATGTGCAATAACCAGTCTGCTATGCACTACATAATGCAATTTACCAATCATTGATCGGTATTCCTTCCCATCAACCAATGTTGAGTCATCCTCTTTGGATAGTTTACAACCGGTCACCATCGGTGTACCAACCAGTTTGCTATCTTCCATGCCAAAGGTCTTCAACACCTCTTTGACATACTTGGACTGAGTGATAAAGATTCCATTTCTCATCTACTGGATCTGCAGTCCAATGAAGAACTTAATCTCCCCTATGAGTGACATCTCAAACTCTTTCTTCATCTCATCTGCAAACTCATAACTCATCTTGTCATCTCCACCAAAGATAATGTCATCAACAAATACCTCATAGATCAGGATTTGATCTCCTTCAGACTTCAAGTAATTGCTATCTTCACTTGTTCTCTCAAATTCAATCTTCACAAGATGGGAATGTAGGCATTCATACCATGCTCTAGGTGCCTGCTTTAGACCATATAAGGCTTTATGTAGCCTACACACCATGTCACTATCTTCAGATAGGGCAAACCCATCTGGTTGCTCTATATACACCTCCTCTTCAAGTACACCATTTAGAAATGTAGATTTTACATTCATTTGATATACTTTGAAGCCTTTAAAGGTTGCATATGCTAGAAGCATACAAACTTCTTCCAATCTGGCTACAGGAGCAAAGGTTTCACCATAGTCTTCTTCTTCTTGGGCATATCCTTTGCACACCAGTCTGGCTTTGTTTCTAATTACTGTGCTATGCTCATTCAACTTGTTTTTGAACACCCATTTGGTGCCAATGACATTTTTATGTTCCGGTTTGGGTACCAAGGACCATGTGCCATTTTTCTCTATCTGGTCAAGTTTCTCTTCCATTGCCTTGATCCAGTCTTCATCTTTATGAGCCTCTTGGAATGACTTAGGCTCAAATTCTGAGATCAAACATGAGTTTTCTCTGATCTTTGTTCTTGTAAGGATTCCTGCATCCTTATCTCCTATGATCTGCTTAGGATCATGATTCAGCTTGACATACTCAGGAATAGTCTTGATTGGTTCTTCTTGCTTTTCCTCTTCATCCTCATCTTCATCAGAATCAACATTCACCAGTTCAAGAATACTATTACTGGTACTTGGTTGACTGATAACTGGCTCCCAGAAGGTTGCAACTGGTTCATTTACAGCTTGCTCACTACCAGTTTCTTCTAGTTTCTCAGAGGTTTCATCAATTCTCACATTGATACTTTCCATAATTCTCTGAGTCCTATTGTTGAAACACTTGAGAGCTTTACTCTTGGTGGAATATCCTAGGAATATTCCCTCATTACATTTAGCTTCAAACTTGCCCTAATGTTCACTCCTCTTGATGTAACATTTTCTACCAAATACCCTAAAGTAGCTAACTACAGGTGTCTTACTGGTCCAATACTCATAAGGAGTTTTATCCTTATCTTTCTTGATGAGTACCCAGTTCATTGTGTAGACTGCAGTGCTCACCGCTTCTCTCCAAAAGGTGTGAGCTACCTTTCCTTGAATCAACATGGTCCTAGCTACTTCAACCACGGTTTGGTTATTCCTCTCTGCTAGGCCATTCTACTGTGGAGTCCGGGGGGTAGATAATTGCCTCTTGATGCCATGTTCTTCTTGTTGAATTCATCGGAAGTGAATTCCCCTCCTTGATCAGTTCTCAGGCACTTGATCCTTTTACCACTTTCCTTCTCCACTAATGCTTTGAAAGATTTTAACTTTACAAAGGCTTCAGACTTGTCTTTCAAGAATGTGACCCACATCATTCTTGAGTAGTCATCAGTGAGAATCATGAAGTACCTATCACCCTGCACACTCCTAGTTTTCATAGGACCACACAAATCAGTATGCATAAGATCAAGCAAGTTGTCAGCAGTGAAAGATTTACCTTTAAAGGTTGAGGAAGACATTTTCCCCAACTGACACTCTCTGCACAAGGTATTATTCGGTTTGCTTAGCACTGGCAACCCTCTAACTGCCTTGATCTTATTGGCCTTTACAATGTTATCAAATTTTACATGGCAGAGTCTCCTATGCCATATCTAGCTATCATCAAACTTAGCCATAAGACATGTACTTATATTTGCATTCAGATAAAATAGGTTACCTTTGGTCTACATGCCGGTGGCCACCAATTCACCATCTTTTCCTTTGATTCTGCAAACTCCATTCTTGAATTCAAGAGTGAGGCCACTGTCATTCAGCTAGGCAACACTCAGAAGGTTTTTTCTGAGACCATCAACCAAGTACACATTGTCAGCACTACACTTTCCATTCAGAGAGATGGACCCTCTATCTTTGACCATGCATGGTGCATCATTGCCAAAATGAACCACACCACCATCATACTCCTCCAAGGATAGGAACTTGCTCTGGTCACTGGTCATATGGTGAGAACAACCACTATCAATGATCCACTCATTGGAATTATCAAACTGGGAGACAAGAGCCTTCTTGTTTGACACTTCTTCCTTGACAACCACAAACACAATATCTTCATTTTCTTCATCCTCTGATTCTTCATCTGTGACACCTTCATCAACTGCCACAAAATAGTTTCTCTGGTTTCCTCCTTTGAATTTCCTGAACCTTTCCAATTTGTCCTTGTTATCGCCATTAGGATAGTTTATAGCAATATGTCCTATCTAGTTACAAGAAAAGCATTTCAAAGGTAGCTTACCCTTGTATTTACTGGTTCCTTTAGGAAGCTTCCTGGCAAGGAGAGCTTCAAATGCCATCAGAATCTCCTCATCATCCATTTCTCTACTCTGTCTTGGTTCACCACTGGTACTAGCTTCTTTTCCTTTTCTGGATGAAAAAACAGAAGCTTTAAAAGCCGATTCAGTCTTTTGAACACTGCCATCAAAACTATTTAGCTCATAGGCTGTCAACTTTGCTATGATGGAGTCCAAGGATACCTTAGTCTTCTCTATTGATCTCAGCTCTTGAATAGTGGCAACCCTTATTGCATAGACCGACAATAGGGATCTCAGGACTTTGCTTACTACAGTGGAGTCTTCTATTTTACCACCTGGACTCTTGATATCTCCAACAATGGTTTTGATTCTTATTCCATACTGTTGAATGGTCTCACCTTCAACCATCTGCATATCTTCAAACTTCCCTCTTAGGCTTTCTTCCTTAGCCTATTTTACATGTTCATCACCGCCATAGATATTTTCAAGAGCATCCCATACCTCTTTGGGATTTACCTTGTCCTGAACATCAATAAACTCAATGTCAAATAGACTACTAATAAGGGCTTCCATGACTTGCCCATTTTCTTGTATCTCTCTCTTTTGGTCATCGGTGAGAGTACCGGTAGGGGCAACATAGACATTCTCAACATAGCTCCAGTGTTGAGCACCCATGCTTCTGATGAATATCTTCATCCTATCTTTCCATATACCAAAATTTTCCTTGTTAAACTTTGGACCTTCCCTCTTCATCATTAGAACAGGATCTTTCCCTGAAGCAGTTAAGCTTATAACATAGAGGACCTGGAGGATGCTCTGATACCAATTGATAACTTAATGATGAACAAATAGTACCAAACCGGTACTGAGAGGGGGGGGGTGAATCAGTACAGGCAAAAACTCAACCTTAAACCAATTTGTCAATTAACACTTATGCAATGACAGACAAACAACAACACCGGTCCTTCAATAGAGTTCAACCGACAGAACCCAGTGTAACTAAGATGAGAAAAGACCAGTTGACACTTATCTTCTCATATAATCTAACTCTTCATTCCCATTTCACTCTAATGCATGAACAGGCAATCTACCATCAAAGATGTACATATTACAGCAAGATCAACATGCATCACCACTTAATCAGAAAACAATCATAACATCACACATGACACAAGCTTGTGGGGATGAATACCCACAAGCTTGTTTTTGAACTCTTTCAAAGTCCACTCTATTAGGAGCCTTGTTCGGTTAAAATAGATACAATAGGTTTTGTTAGGAATCGATCCTATTAGGGATCACCCGGTTAAGGGATGGCTACAATACCCAGTTAAGGGTTAAACCCTGTTAAGGGTACCTTGTTAGAGGATTTCAAGAACTCAATAGATAAAGGATATCAATGACTCAGTAGCTTCGAGTTACCTTGTTAGAGGATTTTCAACAAGCTGGTTAAGGGTACCCTGTTAGGGGATTTCACAACTATTGAAGTAGTTAAAGATCAACAGGTATATCAATGACCTGATAATAGCACTCAATGCCAATGCAAATCTACTTAAGCTCCTCTTCACCTTCTGCACTTACACTTTGCAAATATGACTTCTCTCCTCTGGTCTGGCAAGAATCATGTATCTCTTCTCTTAAACACACACAACTTTTGCCAACAAAAGTTTGAAAGAATCACAACATCGACCTTATAGAAAATAGTTAGGTTGGAAGCATAAAACCTAAACCCTAAACCTAATAGGTTAAGGAATTCAAATGGTTCAATCCTAACCATTGATCATACTGTATTGAATGCAATAGTCTTGATCCAATCTCAAGACATTCTCCATCGTTCATTTTGCAACAATTTCATTGCGGCTGATAACCCATCACACATTATCACTGTTTACAGACTTTGCACATTCCTGAGCTAGATAGGAACACTCTTCTTTATGCAAGATCCTTCATGCGCACAAGGCTTATGTGGAAACACTATCTGTTCTTCGTTATAATGCTAACTTCATCACATAAAGATCACTGATTGAGTCACACAAGCTTAAGATACTCCAACCAAAAATCCTGAACTGGAAACTACCTACCAACCAGTAGTCATCCAATGTTTCCATCTGCCAGTTCCCATAACTACATGCCAGTTCACCTTGACATGCTGGTTCACCTTGAGAAAATATACCACTTTACTTTGGCATATATATCGGTTCTCACATATGCCGGTTCTCTCTTGATATCACATATTGACATCAATGACAACATACAATATCATTATGTCCTCATGCTGGTTCACATAATGCCAACAATAGATAGAATGTAGATTGATTTTCTTGTGTGGAATTGAATGTTGGAATGAATCTCCTCTTCAATGGTTGAATCCTTGACTTGAATGCAACACCTAGCCTTGAAGGGAGACTTGAGAATGCTCAATGCTAGAGAGGAATGCTTGAATGTTTGAATGCTCTTGAATGCTTAATCTCATGTTAACTTCCCACCCATCCAAATCATGTAAATGAGAGGACAAATGTAACTTATATACTTGTCAATTAGGGCTAATTGACTAATTTTTCATCACAGGTTGGCACTGGGGGAGTTTTCCCACTCAGTGCACAACCACCAAAGTATAATTTGAAGAGTCCTGCCCCAAAATAGGGAAGCGAATAGGGGTGCCACTATCCTAGGGGGGACAAGGGTGCCACACCCATGTCTTGCCCTTTTTTCTAGGACATGATGCATTTTAGGCAGTGTGGAGGGCAAGCAAGATGCAGTTCTTAGGTATTGAGCAAGTCTCCGGTCTCCAATCTGGCTTAGGGATTTGAATTGCATGTGTGAGGACCCTAATGTGGTCAACAATTACAAGGGTCACTATTTCATGACACTACACTAAGAAATTACTTATTGAACAAGGCATCATTAAGATATTTAAAGAGAACAAAGGGGAATCAAATGGGAAAGACAAGCCCCACTTTTGGAACAAAAATAAGAACACTGTCAATGATGGGGTAGTAGATGCAAATGTTGTAAAACCAAAAATGACTTTCCCCGATGGAAGTTCATCCAATGTGAACAATCAAGTAAACACTCAAAGGCCATCAAAGCCTTGAAGGAAATATACTCCATTGGGAGAGCCAATTCAAACAACATTCAAGAAATTGGTTCCAAACAAGCTCATAACACTAATAGACAATGCACCTTACGAACCAAAAGTAAAACTTTCATGCTAGAATGATGATGAGTATTGTGAGTATCACAAGATAAAAGGACACACAACTGACAATTTTCACAGATTGAAGGCTGTTATACAATATCTTATTGACAAGGGTGACATAGAAGTTGATGGTCATACCTTTGTGATGCACAAAAATGGAACCAAGTGGCTAAGACCTAATCCCATTCTCATGTACACATTGGAATACGAAAGAGCCTAGGGAGATAGTTAACTTTGACTACTTCTTGTGAGAGAAAAGAGAGAGTCAAGGAATAACTCTTAGGGTTTTTATTCCTTTGTTGTAATGAAGGGAAGATGTGCAAAATATGATCCAAAATGTGATGGTAAAAATTTGGAACTAGGGTCACACCACGTAAGTTAGACCACCAATTAGCCAAATCAACCAAAACATTAAAAGGAGGATGAATCTTCAATATATCCAAACTCAATTCTATTAGGTAGAGGGTTGAATGCTGATTGAGATCATATTTCCCCTTTTGTTTCAGTTGAAATTGTGTAATTTTGAATTAGGTTTGGAACTTGCAAATACTAAGTCTATTGGAATGAAATGATGAAAACATAGGGCTGTAGAATTCAAATAGATCCAAAATCAAGGATCTGAGCTACATAATAGGAGTAGAGTCTACACTTGAAAATTCAAGAAAAACTATTAGGACTAGGGTGGAACGCCCTAGTTTCAAAAAATCTGCAAAAGGCATTTCTCCTTGTCTTGGTCTCCTCTGTCCTTTCCAACCCTATATGGTCCTTAAATTTGCAACTTACACACCAAAAGAAGGGGAAAATTGTGTTGTGGGTGGATATATAGGGCTTTGCCTTAGTAAAAACCCTTCTTTTAATGTCTTCCACCTCTACAAATAGCTGATAATGTATTGAAAGTGTGTGTGCAAGAATCTTGTGTCTATGCAAGATCCTAAATAAACAAGAAAGTAAATCTAGAGTTCTACCCTACGCTTTTGAGAGAAAACCCTAAATGCTTGTAAATGTGATGTAAATGATTCAAATCATAAATTATCTAGAGATCTAAAGCATGAATGTAAATCTGAAAATGAAGCTCATACAAAGACATGAAAAAAACTTGAAACCATACCAAACCCTAAGGGAGAGGTACAAGCCAATCGTCATTCGATGATCTCCTATTATTATTTAATGTCTTCAAAAATCCTAAAGGGTGTTAAAAATACTTGATGTAGACTTTGTGAATGCCTAATTTACTATTGTAGACTTCATAAAACCTGCACTTTCACTTCATAAGAATCTCCTTCAATCGCTAGATCTCAAATCTTCAAATGAGGAAAGGAAGGGTTTATGTAGGAGAACCTAATTTTGTTTTGAGTCATAGGATAACTTAGAAATAATATTTTTCTCCAAGCTATTGGATTTGAATATGAAAATACCACCAAAACATGATCCCAAAATTCAAGGAGAAAAAGTCGGGACCATGCGGGTACCCACATGGTTCGAACACACGGTTCGACTAGCATTTTGCCAAATTTTTGGGGAAGCAAGATATTGTGATTTTAAAGCAAATTCTAAGAGTGTGGGAATTTGCAATGTTTAGATATGCAAAATTGAGGCTTGAAGGTCGAAATAAGACACAATTAGGGTATTTGATGAAATGATTAATTAGAAGAGTAAAATAAAAAAGGGGAACACTTAGGGTAAAGGGCCCAATTTTATAAAGTGTAGAGTGATGATAGAAGACTTTAGATTCAATTAAAATAATTAATTAAATGCTTAAAGGTAATTTTAAATTCAAGATGCAAACACACTAAGGCAAGTGCTAACCTAAGCGTGGAATTGTACTACCCAATTAAGGGTGTACAATTTACGATGCTACATTTAGCCCCCACTTTAGTGGTCATATGACACTACGTGCATATGCAAGATAAAGTATAAAAAAGTAAAAATTTCATGAAAAAGGATATATCCATAAGGTGTTAGACGAAGCCCCCAATGTTATCTGTAGTACACTATTAGGAACACACCCTTCAAAACCACATCTTAGATAAAATCACAAAATCAGCTATATGCCCCCCTATTTTGGCTTGCTAATTTAGTGAGGTGAAACATGCTATCATGTTTACCACAGTGAATTATGAAAAGAGGTGATGAAAATGATCACAATGAAGCTTGATACAAGATCAAAGTGTATCATGGAATATTTGGTAGGAAAGAGAATTGAACCCAATTCCAACACAACCAAGAGTATGGGGATTGGAGATCTCTAGCACAAGATGAAAGATTAAGCGAAAAATAAATGTAAAATTAGGGTTTAGAAAAGAATTACCTTTTAAATTTTGAAAAAGGGGGAATAGATCATTTATTCAAAGACATCCACCTTTGAGAATAAAGGGTATCATTGATAAAGATAACATCTTTTGAAAGGAAGAGAAGAATACACACCTTCTCCAACACTTAGGAAAAAAGGATTATTAGTGAAGTATTGCACACTTTCACTAAGGACAAATTGTTTGTGAAAGATGTATCATTTCAAATAGAGAATAGGTCCTAGATAAGAAAGACACATATTCTATGCAAGAGATGACATCAATGAAAAATACCATTGAAAAAAGGAAAGGGGAATCTTTAGAAAATTAGAGGAGATTGAAATATCACCCTTTCCCCTCAAGCATAGAGGCAAGGATATAAAAGAGAGATCATTTATAAAAGAAAAATTCTTCTAAAAGAAGGAAAGAGATCCTCATTAGGGATGTGCACATTCATAACATAGAAGGGTTCCTTATAAAATATACCACTCAATGAATAAAAGAATTTGATGAATGATTATATATTTCCCACATTATGGAAGAGGTCTAATTAAGGATATGTACTAAAGATCCTCATTAGGGATACGTGTTCCATTATAAGAGAGAGATATACACCTCTACAATCAATAAGAGATCCTCATATAAGACACTACTTCACAAAGGGGAAAATTTTAATCTTAAGAAGGAGAGATGTTTGAAATCACTCTAGCCCCCCATACATAAGGATAATAGATGGGGAAAAAATGGGCTATTATGTTGCTTCCAAAGTATGATTGCATGTGAAATTGTACCATCATGAATGACAATGAGCCCCTAGTAAGTGAGCTACCAATGTCAAATAATGATGAGCAACATAATAGCCACTAATGTTATTTAAATGTATGATAGATTGGATGAAGAATTTGACTATGACATGTTAAATTCTCTACCATTGATGAGAGGAAAAACATATATACGAATGAATGAATAGAGGATAAGGCCTCATAAGTGGGATTGGAAATCTCTTGAGGAGATTCATAAAGAGGCTTTTCAGTCACCATAATTTCCTTATGAGGGGGATGAGTGTTGGAAAATATAGAGGATGATCTAATTGAAGTGAATTTATCATCACTGCTAAATATATCATTCACATTGAGAGATATTATTTTAGATGCCTTGGTGGGATTTGAAGGATTATATCCAAGTCCAAATGAATCTTCATGCATGTTATTTTCTAAAGGAACTTAAATCCCTTGTTCATTTGTGTCACAACCATTGCCATTATATCCACTCTTAGCTAAAATTTAAAAGCCAGGACCATAAAGGGATGCCAAATTAGAAAGAAATGGTGGAGCCTCATAGGTATTAGTGCTATATGAATCAGAAGAAAATTCTGAATAATTGTTGAATTAGAAGCAACCACAAAATTATTGCTTAGTTGTTTAGATAAAGTGGGTTGCTTTTTAGTTTCCTCCTTATCTTTATCTTTCTCAAATTTAGATCCTTTCCAAGAGACCCTATATTCTCCCATAAAAGTAGGGTTGAAGTCTAGAGATCCCCAATTGTCATCTGAGAGTACCCCTTCGGGAGAAAATATATCTTTGAGAGAAGATTTAGATTAAGTAGAATCCTTTTCAGGAGTCTTGGAATCACTAGAGAGAACAAGGGTATTCAAGGAAATAGATATATTTGAATATGTAGGAGAACTGGAAGAAGGATTAGAAGTAGTTGAACAAGAAAATTTGGTTTGCAATGGGACTTGTAAATTAGTATTAGCAAGCAAAGTATACATCTTGTTGTTGTAGATGAACTTGATGCTGCGATGAAGGGTAGAAGGGATAACTTTCATACTATGAAGTCAAGATCATCCTAATAGAATATTGTAGGTAATGTTATTGGGAATGACATGTATAAGTGTAGGCAAAGTAACATGTCCCACCCTAATAGGCATGGTTATAGTACCTAAATATTATTTAGCAATATTGTCAAAGCCACAAATAGTAAGAAAATCAGGTTGAATAGAAGAACGATCCACATTAATCTTATGCAATAAATCCATGCTACAAATATTAAGGCCAGATCTATTATCAACAAGGATTCTTCTTAGAGAATTATCATCAATAATTACAACAATCATAAGAGGATCATAATAGTGTTGAACCTCATGGGAGGGTAACTCATCTTGTGTGAACCCAATTTGAGCTTTAGGAGTTTTTATAGTATCAATCAAAGAAGACATATTATTAGGTGTCACTATGGGTGGGACATCTAAGTTATTTAAAGTATCTTTTAACATTCCATGATGAGTTGATGAAGTGTGAATCAAATCCCAAAGAGATATCTTGGCAGGAGTAGCTTTAAGTTATTCAATGAGATCATACTCTCTACCAAGAGTTTGTGATATGCAAGGTGCTTGTGGAGGAATATGTTGGGAAGGAGAAAGTGAATAAGGAATAACTAGAGGAGGACTAGGTTGCCTATTGTTCCACATATTATATGTGTGGGAAACCAAATTATAATTCTCTTGGGTCATTTGTTTAGCATACTCATAAGGACTCTTAGTGGGATATCCTCCTTGCACAGTAATAACTAGTTTGTTAGGAGTGAGAAAGGCATTATTACCATAACCACCTTGAACCACAAGGAGAGGCTTGTTTAGAGGTTGATAATTTGGAAAATAACCAGCACCTTGAATTGTGAAGAGGGGTTTATTAGGTGTTTCATTCACATGTATCATGCTGATTGAAGATGGTTTGGGAAGAGGATTATCGACCTTAAACATCTCTTAATGGGTAGGACTTTCTTTGGATTGAATGAAAGGGATATCCTCATAGAGGGAATTATTAATGATAGTAAATCCTTGTGATCGAAGAACATTTTCTTGTTCCAAAGTATCCTTACAAGGGGTATGCATTTTAGGAGAAGGGTCAACATCATTCATATGATAAGAATTATTGAAATAAGTGTTGATAGTCTCTTCTTGCACAAAAATGTTATCATAAATAATATCAATGTTGGGAGAGGGAATACCTCCAGTTATTAATGTTTCATCCCTAGAAGGAAGAGTATTTAAAGAAGGTGTAGTGTTATTAGGAAAGATCATATCATCCTCTATCACCAAAGGATCTACAAGAGAGAGGTCCTTTCTAGGAGAAGGATTGACATCACTATTCAAAGCCTCAACCTTGGGAGGGAGATCTTTGGAAGAAATATTAATAGTCTCTTCTTGGACTAGGGTATCCTCATGGGTAGAGACAACTTTGGGAGAGGGAATAGATTTATCTATTAATGCTGCATCTTTGGAAAGGAGAGCATAATACATGTGTCATTAAAATCATCCTCTTTTCTCAAAAAGTCCTTAGTGGGATCTTTAGGAGAGGGTCAAGGGTCATAAGAAGGTCAAAGAAAATATCATGATATGAAGACAAGTCAGTCGAAGGTCGACGTGAAAGAGATGGGGTTCAGAGAAATGCCCCCAAAATTTTTTGTGGCATGAAAATATTTGAAAATGTCCCTTTTGTTTTTACAAAATGAAATGAAAGAAACAATGCAAGCAAAGAAAGTAAACTAGATGTCTAAGATTTGAAGCAATTATGTGATACACTAAATGCAAACATAAAATGGTGCATGAGCTATATGTTTAAGAAATGAACACACAATTCACAAACAATATTTTTGAGTTTTTTATGTTTTTGATGAAAAGAAACATGCAATAGATAGATCCAACTAAGAAATGCAAATGTAAGAAGATTAGATTCACATCGGATTCACCAAAATGTGATACACAAAAATGGAACCAAGTGGCTAAGACCTAATCCCACTCTCATGTGCACATTATATTACAAAAGAGCCTAGGGAGATACTTCACTTTGACTACTTCTTGTGAGAGAAAAGAGAGAGTCAAGGAATACCTCTTAGGGTTTCTATTCCTTTGCTATAATGAAGAGAAGATGTGCAAAATATGATCCAAAATGTGATGGTAAAAATTTGGAACTAGGGTTACACCACGTAAGTGAGACCACCAATTAGATAAATCAACCAAAACATTAAAAGGAGGATGAACCTTCAATAGATCCAACCTTGATTCTATTAGGCAGAGGGTTGAATGCTGATTGAGGTCCTATTTCCCCTTTTGTTTGAGTTGAAACTATGTAATTTTGAATTAGGTTTGGAACTTGTGAATACTAAGGCTATTGGAATGAAATGATGAAAATATAGTGCTATAGAAATAAAATGGAGCCACAAGCTAGGATTTGAGCTACATAAGAGGAGCGAAGTTCGCACCTAAAAATTTAGGAAAAAATGTTGGGACCAGGGTGGAGTGCCCTGGTTCCTTTCTGGTGCCCTAGTCCCTTTGTAGCACCCTGATCTTGAGATGGTTTCAAAAAATCTGCAAAAGATAGTTCTCCTTGTCCCAGTCTCTTCTGTCCTTTCCAACCCTGTATGGTCTTGAAATCTACAACTTACACACCAAAAGAAGGGGAAAATTGTGATGTGGGTGTCTCTATAGGGACTTGCCTTAGTCAAAACCCTTGTTTTGGTGGTTTCCACCCCCACAAATAGTCTATAATATATTGAAAGTTTGTGTGCAAGAATCTTGTGTGTATGCAAGATCCTAAATGAACAAGAAAGTAAATATAGAGTTCTACCCTACGCTTTGGAGAGAAAACCCTAAATGCTTGTAAATGTAGATGCAAATGCTTCAAATCACAAATGATCTAAAGATCTAAAGTATTAATGTACATCTTAAAATGAAGCTCATACAAAGACGTGAAAACAACATGAAACCATACCAAACCCTAAGGGAGAGGTACAAGCCAATCATTAGTTGGTGATCTCCTATTATACTTCAATATCTTCAAAGCTCCTAAAGGGTGTTGAAAATACTTGATGTAGAATTGGTGAATGCTTTATTTTCTATCATAGACTTCATAAAACCTACACTTTCACTTCATAAGAATCTCATTCAATCGTTAGATCTCAGATCTCCAAATGAGGAAAGGAAGGGTTTATGTAGAAGATCCTAATTTTGTTTTGAGTCGTAGGCCAACTTAAAAATAATATTTTTCACCAATCTCTTGGATTTAAATATTAAAATACCACCAAAACATGCTCCCTAAATTTGGGGAGAAAAAGTCGGGACCATGTGGGTACCTGCATGGTTTGAACACATGGTCCGACCAACTTTTTGCCAAATTTTTGGGGAAGCAAGATATTATGATTTTAAAGGAAATTCTTGGAGTATGTGAGAATTTGCGATGTTTAGATATGCAAAATTGGGGGTTGAAGGTCAAAATAAAACATAATTAGGGTATTTGATGAAATGATTAATTGGAAGAGTAAAATAAAAAGGGACACACTTAGGGTAAAGGGTCCAATTTTATAAAGTGTAGAGTGATGATAGAAGACTTTAGATTCAATTAAATTAATTAATTAAATGCTTAAAGGGAATTTTAAATGCAAGATGCAAACACACTAAGGTAGGTGCTAACCTAAGCATGGAATTGTACTACCCAATTAAGGGTGTACAATTTATGACACTACAACCTCCAATGAGGAACATGTGATGTTTAAGGAGCCATTCCATAAAAATGATAAAGGAAAAGCCAAAATAAATAATTAAGCCAACTATCCTAAGATGTCCTATGATTATGATTCTACTGTTAACCATATTTTAGTGGACAATTATGTTTCTACCATTATTATAAAGGTCAAAACTGTTGGCATATGTGCAGAGTATGTTGACATGATGATATTGTGTTGTCATTGATGTCAATATGCTGAAGAGTGAACCGATAATATGACTGAAGAGTGAACCGGTAATATGTTGAAGAGTGAACTGGTTTATTGAAGTTAAGAAATTGGCAAAGTGAATCGGTATAATGTTGTGGACCAGTATATGTGCAAAAGGTGAAGCGGTATGTTTGTCCAAGTGAACTGGTATATGGAATGTTTTCTATCAAGATTTAATATGGTATGACTATCAGTTGGTAGTCTCAGCCTTAGGGTTTCTAGTTGAAGTGTTTCGAGCCTGTGTGATTCAACCGATGGCATTGTGTGATGAGTTAGAATTGTAATGGAGATTAGATCATGTTGCCAAGTCAGCCTCATGTGCGTGAAGGATCTTGCATGAAGGGGATTGATCCTATCTACCTCGGGAATGTGCATAGTCTTTGTAAATGGCGGAGAACGCGTGATGGGTTATCATCTCCATGAAGTGGCAGAGAATGAATGATGGAGAATTTCTTGAGATCTATTCAAGACCATTGTATTCAAATGCAAAGTGTTCAATGGTCAGGATTGAACTGATTGAATTGCTCAACCTAAATGTTTAGGGTTTAGGGTTTATGCTACCAACCTATCTATTTCCTATAAGGTCGATGTTGTTTTTCATGTTGAAGTTGTTGGAAAATGTTGTGTGTGTATCTAAAGGTAGAGATACATGTTTCTTGCTAGACCAAATAAAAGAATTGATACCTGCAAAGTGTGTGTGCAGAAGGAAGGAACTAAAACGGATCTGCATTGGCATTGAGTGCTATTACCGAATCATTGTAATACCTATTGATCTCTAATCACTTCAACAATTGGAAAATCCCTTAACAGGGTAGCTTTAACCAACTTACTGTAAATCCTTTAACAGGGTGACTCAAAACCATTGAGTTCATAAAATCCTCTAACAAGGTAACCTTTAATAGGGTTTAACCCTTAATTGGGTATTCTAGCCATCCATTAACTGGGTGATCCCTAACAGGATCAGTTCCTAACAGAACCTGTTGTAACAGTCATTAACTAGACTAGGCTCCTAATAGAGTGGACTTCCAAAGAGTTCAAAAATAGCTTGTGGGTATTCATCCCCACCGTGATTTTTCCGAGTTGGGTTTCCACGTGAAAAATATGTGTGTCATGTGTGATGCATCTTTCATGTGATGTTTTATTATTTCCTGTTTAAGCAGTGAATCATTTTGTTCTAGTAAATTATTGTATCTCTAATGATAGATTATCTATTAATGCATAAAGATGAAGTGGAAATGAAGGAGTAGATTGTATGGAAAGCTAAGTGTTGCTAGTTTATGTCTTTCACAGTCTCATTATGCTTAATCAGTAGTAATCTGGTTTAGACTAGTATTAGTGTTTGTCTATCAAGTGCACTATTTGCAGTCAAACCAGTTCAAGAAAAGTTTTTGTGCATGTACTAATTCACCCCCCCCTCTCAGTACCAGTTTGGTACTCACTGTTCATCATTGAGTTATCAATTGGTATCAGAGCATCCTCCAAGTCCTATGTGTTGTAAGCTTAACCGCTTGAGGGAAAGATCCTATTCTAATGATGAAGAGGGAAGGTCCAAAGTTCAACAGAGATAATTTCATAATATGGAAGGACAAAATGAAGATATACATCAGAAGCATGGGTGCTCAACACTAGACCTATGTTGAGAATGCTTATGTTATTCCTATCGATACTCTCATCGATGATCAAAAGAGAGAGATCCAGGAGAATGGGCAAGTCATGGAAGCCCTAATCAACAACCTATTTGATATTGAGTTTATTGATGTCCAGGATAACGAAAATCCCAAAGAAGTATGGGATACTCTTGAGAACATCTATGGTGGTGATCAGCATGTGAAACAAGTTAAGGAAGAAATCCTTAGAGGAAAGTTTGAAGACATGCAGATGGTTGAAGGAGAGACCATTCAACAATATGGAATAAGAATCAAAACTGTTGTTGGAGATATCAAGAGTCCAGGTGGTAAAATGGAAGATTCCACTGTTGTTAGCAAAGTTTTGAGATCCTTATTACCGGTCTATACAATAAGGGTTGCTGCTATTCAGGAGTTGAGGTTAATAGACAAAACTAAGGTATCCCTAGACTCCATCATTGCAAAGTTGACAACCTATGAGCTAAATAGTTTTGATGGTAGTGTTTAGAAGACCAAATGAGCCTTTAGAGCATCTGCTGCTCCATCTAGAAAAGGCAAAGAAGCTAGTACCAGTGGTGAACCAAGACAGAGCAGAGAAATGGATGATGAGGAAATCCTGATGGAATTTGAAGCTCTTCTTGCCAAGAGACTTCCTAAGGGAATCGGTAAATATAGAGGTAAGCTCCCTTTGAAATGCTTTTCTTGTAACCAGATAGGAGACATTGCTTTAAACTATCCTAATGGTGACAAAAAGGATAAACCAGAGAGGTTCAAGAAGTTCAAAGGAGGAAACAGGAGAAACTGTTTTGTAGCAGTTGATGAAGGTGTCACTGATGAGGAATTAGAAGATGAATAAAATGAAGATATTGTATTTGTTAAAGTCAAGGAAGATGTGTCAGACAAGAAGGCTCTTGTCTCCTACTTTGATAATTCCAATGAGTGGATTATCGACAGTGGTTGTTCTCACCATATGACTGGTGACCGGAGCAAGTTTCTATATTTGGAAGAGTATGATGGTGGTGTGGTTCATTTTGGTAATGATGCACCATGTATGGTCAAAAGTAGAGGGTCCATCTCTCTGAATGGAAAGAGTAGTGCTGACAATGTGTATTGGGTGGAAGGTCTCAGACACAACCTATTCAGTGTTGCCCAGCTGAATGATGGTGGACTCACTCTGGAATTCAAAAATGGAGTGTGCAAAATCAAAGAAAGAATGGTGAACTGATGGCCATCGGTATGCAAACCAAAGGTAACCTATTTCAACTGAATGCCAATGTTAGTACATGTCTTATGGCCAAGTTTGATGATATCTAGATATGGCATAGGAGACTCTACCATGTCAAGTTTGATAACATTGTGAAGGCTAGTAAGATCAGGCAGTTAGAGGATTGTTGGTGCTGAGAAAACCGGAAAATCCTTTGTGCAGAGAGTGTCAACTGGGGAAAATGTCTTCCTCAACTTTCAAAGGTAAACCTTTCACTACAGACAATTTACTTGATCTCGTGCATACTGATTTGTGTGGTCCTATGAAAACTAGGAGTGTGCAGGGAGATAGGTATTTTATGATTCTTATAGATGATTTCTCTAGAATGATGTGTGTCACATTCTTGAAGGACAAGTCTGAAGCCTCTTGAAAGTTCAAAGCTTTCAGAGCACCAGTAGAAAAGGAAAGCAGTAGAAGAATCAAATGCCTTAGAACTGATCAAGGAGGGGAATTCACTTCTGGTGAATTCAACAAATATTGTGAAGAGAATGGCATCAAGAGGCAACTATCTATCCCTCGGACTTCATAGTAGAATGGATTAGCAGAAAGAAACAACCAAACAGTGGTTGAAGCGGCTAGAACTATGTTGATCCAAGGAAAGGTTGCTCACACCTTTTGGAGAGAAGCGGTGAGCACTATAGTCTACACAATGAACCAGGTACTCATCAAGAAAGGAAAGGATAAGACTCCTTATGAGTACTGGACCGGTAAGACACCAGTGGTAAGCTACTTTAGAGTATTTGGTAGCAAATGTTATATCAAGAGGAGTGAACATCAGAGCAAGTTCGATGCAAAATGTGATGAGGGAATATTCCTAAGATATTCTACAAAGAGTAAAGCTCTCAAATGTTTCAATAATAGGACTCAAAGAATCATTGAAAGCATCAATGTTAGGATTGATGGAAACTCTGAGAAACCTGAGGAAACCAGTAGTGAGCATGTAGGAGATGAACTAGTAGTAACCTTCTGGGAACCAGTTGCAAATCAGCCCAGCATTAGTAATTGTGATCCTACATTGGTGGATGTTGATGCTGATGAAGATGAGGTTGAAGAAGAAAAGCAAGAGGAATCTATTAAGAATATACCTAGGTATGTCAAACTCAATCATGATCCAAAGAAGATCATAGGAGACAAAGATGCAAGAATTCTTACAAGAAGAAAGGTCAGAAAAAGCTCATATATGATCTCTAAATTTGAGCCTAAATCATTCAAAGAGGCACATAAAGATGAAGACTAGATCAAGGCAATGGAAGAGGAACTTGATCAGATAGAAAAGAATGGTACATGATCTTTGGTACCCAGACCAGAGTATAAAAATGTCATTGGAACCAAATGAGTCTTTAGAAATAACCTGAATGAGGATGGCACAGTGGTAAGGAACAAAGCCAGACTAGTATGTAAAGGATATGCCCAAGAAGAAGGAGAAGACTATGGAGAAACCTTTTATCCAGTAGCAAGATTGGAAGGAGTTCGTATGCTTCTTACATATGCAGCTTTTAAAGGATTCAAGGTATACCAAATGGATGTAAAATCTACATTCCTAAATGGAATACTTGAAGAGGAGGTGTATATAGAGCAACCAGATGGTTTTGCCCTATCAGAGGATAGTGACATGGTGTGTGGGCTACATAAAGCCTTGTATGGACTGAAGCAAGCAACTAGAGCATGGTATGAATGCTTGCACTCCCATCTTGTGAAGATTGGATTTGAAAGAACAAGTGAAGATAGCAATATCTACTTGAAATCAGAAGGAGATCAGATTCTGATCTGTGAAGTATTTGTTGATGACATAATCTTTGGTGGAGATGACAAGATGAGTTGTGACTTTGCAGATGAGATGAAGAAGGAATTTGAGATGTCACTCATAGGGGATATTAAGTTCTTCATTGGATTGCAAATTTAGCAAATGAAAGATGGAATCTTTCTTATTCAATTCAAGTATGTCAAAGACATGTTGAAGACCTTTGGCATGGAAGCCAACAAACCAGTTGGTACACCAATGGTGACCGGTTGTAAGCTATCAAAAGAGGATGACTCAGCATTGGTAAATGAGAAGGAATACTGATAAATGATTGGCAAGTTGTGTTATGTAGTGCATAGCAGACCAGACAATGCACATGCAGTGGGTATTACTGCTCGGTTTCATAAAATCCCAAGAGAATCCCACTTGGTAGTAGTCAAGCGGATTCTTAGATATCTGAAGGGAACTATTGACTATGGATTATGGTATCCATACAATGATGATTTCAACCTGAAAGTGTTCACAGATGTTGACTGGGTTGCTAATGTGCATGACCAGAAGAGAACAACTGGTGGTGCATTCTTTCTCGGTGGTAGACTAGTCTCATGGATGAGTAAAAAGTAGAGTTGTATCTCTCAGTCTACAGCAGAAGTGGAGTATGTTGTAGCTTTTATGAATTGCACTTAGACTATTTGGATGAAGCATGTATTGAATGGCTTCAAAGTTCCTGTATTTGAATTGGTAAGTATATTTTGTGATAATACAAGTTCAATTAACATTTCCAAGAATCTGGTTTTACATGCTAGAACCAAGCACTTTGAACTCAAGTATCATTTCTTGAGGGAAAAGGTTTAGAACAAAGAGGTGGTATTGGAACATGTTTCCAGTAAAGAGCAGTTAGTAGACATATTCACCAAGCCTCTACCGAAGGCTACTTTTACCTATCTAAGAGATGAATTAGGGGTGCTGCCCCTTCAAGAGGAAAACTAAATGTTTGTACTCCACATCAGTCAGATCTTACTTTGCTATATCTTTTCAGGATTGATGTGTTGAAGGATGCTACTCCTCAAGGGGAGCAACATAGTGGAATAGGGAAGCTTATGCCTCCACTTTGACATTATTGTCAAAGGGGGAGAAGATGTGAAGCGGAGAAGATGTGATGCAGAAAGAGAGAAATCTTTGTATATTGCCATCAATGCCAAAGGGGGAGATTGTTGGCATATGTGCAGAGTATGTTGACATGATGATATTGTGTTATCATTGATGTCAATATGCTAAAGAGTGAATCAGTAATATGACTGAAGAGTGAACCGGTAATATGTTGAAGAGTGAACCGGTTTATTGAAGTTAAGCAACTGGAAAAGTGAACTAGTATAATGTTATGGACTGGTATATGTGCAAAAGGTGAAGCGATATGTTTGTCCAAGTGAACCAGTATATGGAATGTTTTCTATCAAGATTTAATATGGTATGACTACTGGTTGGTAGTCCCAGCCTCAGGGTTTCTGGTTGAAGTGTTTTGAGCCTGTGTGATTCAACTGATGGCATTGTGTGATGAGTTAGCATTGTAATGGAGATCATATCATGTTGCCTTGTCAGTCTCGTGCGTGTGAAGGATTTTTCATGAAGGAGATTGATCCTATCTACCTCGGGAATGTGCGTAGTCTCTGCAAATAGTGGAGAACGCATGATGGGTTATCACCTCCATGAGCGGTGGAGAACGAATGATGGAGAATGTATTGAGATCTATTCAAGACTGTTGTATTCAAATGCAAAGTGTTCAATGGTCAGCATTGAACCGAATGAATTTCTCAACCTAAATGTTTAGGGTTTAGGGTTTATGCTACCGACCTATATGTTTCCTATAAGGTCGATGTTGTTTTTCATGTTGAAGTTGTTGGCAAATGTTGTGTGTGTATCTAAGGGTAGAGATACATGTTTCTTTCCAGACCAAATAAAATAATTGATACCTGCAAAGTGTGTGTGCAGAAGGAAGGAACTAAAATGGATCTGCATTGGCACTGAGTGCTATTACCGGATCATTGTAATACCTGTTGATCTCTAATCACTTCAACAATTGGAAAATCCCTTAACAGGGTAGCTTTAACCAACTTACTGTAAATCCTTTAATAGGGTGACTCAAAGCCATTGAGTTCATAAAATCCTCTAACAAGGTAACCTTTAATAGGGTTTAACCCTTAACTGGGTATTCTAGCCATCCCTTAATCTGGTGATCCCTAACAGGATCAGTTCCTAACAGAACCTGTTGTAACAATCATTAACCGGACTAGGCTCCTAACAGAATAGACTTCTAAAGAGTTAAAAAACAACTTGTGGGTATTCATCCCCACCATGGTTTTTCCCAATTGGGTTTCCATTTGAAAAATATGTGTGTCATGTGTAATCCCTCTTTCATGTGATGTTTTATTATTTCCTGTTTAAGTGGTGAATCATGTTGTTCTAGTATATTATTGTATCTCTGATGATAGATTATCTATTTATGCATAAAGATGAAGTGGAAATGAGGGAGTAGATTGTATGGAAAGCTAAGAGTTGTCAGTTTATGTCTTTCACAGTCTCATTATGCTTAATCGGTAGTAATCTAGTTTAGACCGGTATTAGTGTTTGTCTGTCAAGTGCACTGTTTGCAGTCAAACCAGTTCAGGAAAAGTTTTTGTGCCTGTACTAATTCACCGCCCCCTCTCACTACTAGTTTGGTACTCACTATTGATCATTGAGTTATCAAAAACTCCCAAAGGTTCTACCGAAAGGAGTACAATTTTTTTCAAAGGCATTGGACCATCTTCCTCATCCTCTAAAGATGAAACCTCTGGATGTATTGTCACAAACCATCGAGGTAGAGTCACCTTGCAAGGTGTTCCACCCAAGACAACAACCTCATCATATACCAAAAATGAGTATGATCTTATAGATCAGTTAGGGAATACACCCACCCTCATTTCTATACTTGAGCTCTTGCAAATATCCCCTTCACATAAGGTCATTCTTGATAAAACCTTGAGAGAAATCTCCATACCCATTGATTTGAATGTGGAACAATTTCAAGCCATGGTGGGATACCTTTCCACTCCACATTGCCTTACATTCATAGAAGATGATGACGTATCCATATGCCAACCACACAATGCACCCCTCTACATCGAGGCCTTTTTCCACAAAAAAATATATCAAACGAGTCTTGATATATAGAGGAGCACTTTTGAACATTTGTACATTGAACACTATTAAACAATTGGGATATTATGAAAAAAATATGAAATCAAAGAACAAGATAAAGCATATGATGATGAAGAACAATCATCCAAAGGAATAGTCACCTTACCTCTAAGAATTGGGTCATTCATGAAGGATGTGGCTAGTCAAGTCCTTGATATAGATCTCACATACAACATACTTTTGGGACATCCATGGATACATGAAATGAGAGCAGTACCATCAAGATATCATCAATGTATCAAATTCCCTTACAATGGAGTTGAAGCAATAATAAAAGTTGATCCAAATCATTTATATATTGTAATAACCTATTACCAAGACTAGAAATAGTAGTTACTATCAATCGAGAGTCTATTCCTTAATCAACATATGTTGATCCAGAATCATTGAAAGCTTTCTCATCAAAGTAAGAAGAGCTCAGAGAAAAACTCAAGGTTAAAGACATGGGATGTGCTAAGTATATCTTTCATGTTGATCAACTCCCACTATCTCCTAAGACATTTAGTAGACAGGAACAACCTACAAACATTTTTCAATGCCAAGGAATTGGGTGTGAACCACCTAGTGTTGTGGCTACTAATTCTGAATGCAAATCTCCTCTAGTGGTGCAAGCAACTCTTGATATTTATAGTCCTAAGACTGGCTCCAATGAAGAATCTGTTGGATATATCACCAACCCTCTTGAGAAATCATATAGCCTTACCATTTCATCCACTCATTCCATTTCCACTCCACTCCTATGTTGGAAATTGACACTCATTTGATTGGTTTCAATTTGTTGTCATTGATGGCACCATGTTATGACTTTCATATTTTGGTTTGGTTGTTTACCGACAGACACTTCATCGACATGTATCTTCACCAATAGGAGGAATTATATGGGTACCAACATTGCAGGCTGACATTACTTCATCAGGTTATAGGTATAGGAGGCTGACATCATTTGGGAAGATCCGACAATTGATAATTAATTTTGATATTTATGTATATATGTAATTGAGCTGACATGTATATTCACTTTGTAATTATCTATGTAAGATGACATAAGACATGAAGGACTGTAAGGGTATATAGGTCAGTTGAATAGAACATTTTGGTGATATTAGAGATATCTGAGGTTATGAGATATATGAGAGTGATATTTGTAATGCGAGGAATGTTGATTATGTAAGAGGTTATTTCGGTAAGGGTTTAGGGTAGCAAGATCAAAACAAACAGAGTTTGAATTAGAACTCTACCAGGCATAGAAGATGCAATATATGATTTTAGTTTTATGTTTTCTTATTCAGAGTGACTGTAATCAATGAGACTCTTTTGTGATGATCAATATGCTTAGGCTATAAGCCTTCCTGCATCTGTAGGCCCCCATATTTTGTAATATCTTTTCATATGGCTAGTGGATTGATATTGTGGGTCACAAATCCCACCGTGGTTTTTCCTCTTTGAGGATTTCCACGTATAATTCTCTGTGTTATGGTATTCATTTCATTTGTGTGATTGGCTTATTGATTGCTTTACTTATTTCATTTATATATGTACCAGTTGGTGAATGCATGTTTTAATAAGGTTAAAATTGATCATTCCGGTAGAACACTGATTCAGCCCCCCCTCTCAGTGTTTTTGGATTCCATCAATTGATATCAGAGCCTTGTTCCTTAGAGGAAGTTTAACAGCTTGAGGGAGATCTTGAATCCAACATTATGGATATTCCTGAATTTGAGGATGAGATTGTCAAATATGTTTTGAGCAAAGTGCATGGAGAATTCATCTGGTTGGATAAACCTTATAAGATCTCGAAGGAGGCCATCAGGGACATCACTAATTTTCTGTAGATTGGTTAGTATCTGAAGAGGAATATTTCTAATGATCAGGTTAACAAACTCACCGGTGTAACTTCAAACCAACGATCGATGAGGGTTAGCACCATCACAGACAAAGACATCAGATTTGGTAGCATGATTATTGAATACAAGGTAACTCAATCCAATTGTCTTAACTCTATTTATAGCTCCTGCATTTATGCTGCACATAAGATCATGAGGGAAAATGAGAAGTTAAATCTCTATGGATGGACGTTACATAAGTTGTTAATTAACCTAGGGAAGATAAAAGGAGAGAAGAAGAGGACATTCTGGTATGAAAATATTATTGTCTGTTTGATGCTATTTTTCATTAATGAAACTCTGAGTTTTGGGAAGAGACAATGGGCATTTGATATCCCAGTAGGGAGGTAACTGAAACAATCTATTGCTACATTGGGTAGTCAGCGAGATGACAAGGTATGGGGTTAATTCAAGGCAATCCAGAAGGCTATAAAATCTAGAGAGAGGGTTCCAAAGCAAATTGTTGAGAAATACTCAACTGAGATATGCTTCATGGTTAAAAAGGATGAAACCTTGATGGAAGCAGTCAAACCCTAGAAGATATGGATTGAAGAGATGGGTTATGAAGTTGATGCATAGATTTTGCATGCTTATGAAAAGATGTTAATTGATGCACCTATTGATGAAGTTGAGAAATCCTTTGGTACTGTAGAACAAAAGAAACAAGAGGTTCAAACTAAGTTTAACATGAAGAAGAGGGAGAAACAACAGGGCAAGGCAAGAAATTTTTTTGAACAAGTATCTCAGGACATCAAGGCATTAATGGATGTTGTTCCGGAAAAAGGAAGGAAGAGGAAATAGACTGAAGTTTTTATTGAGCCTATTCCATTAGACTCTGGAACTAAGGATGACACACCCTTAGCATTCAAGAGGGTATTAAGGAAGAAAGGTGAAGAGTCTAAAGAGGAAGCTATTAAAGTTAATAAACCATCAGAGGAGAAGAAAGATGAATCCGACAGGGAACCGATAGTGAGAACAACATTATTGTCAATCAACACCTCACAGGTAGAATAGAAAAGCTTAATTGAGATGAGTTCTATGGAGCTCATGATGATGGATGCATAAAAGATGATAAAGGAAGGAACTGTGGACAAAGGAGTTATTGATCAATCTATCCCAATTTTGCATAGACTTGTCCCGAAGTGCAAATTTGACAAAGGAGCAAGCCCATTTGAAAAGCTTCAAATAATCATAGAGAACTTTTGTAAGGACTTTCAATCTTTACAGCAGATATCAAACTAATAGACGTTGGGGAGGCTTACACAAGCCAAGAGAGCAACATTTGATTAGATGATTGAGTTAGAGAAAACGGAGATTAATGATAGGCTAAAGTTGATTGATAATGCCTTAAGACAATGTACTTATATTTATAGAGTATGTTGTAACATAGGTTTACTTACAACAAATTTAGATAAAAGGATTAAGGATACTCAAGAGAAGATTGTAGGTATAGTCAACTCTTTTGATGGTTCAAATTCTTTGACTACATCTATTGATGGTCAAATTTTGGTAGTGGAAGCTCAAGTTTCATCTCTTGAGAGGGATAAAGATAAAATCATAAAAAGAGCTAGAGGTCACAGAGGATTGGTGAGTCCCCGGTTAGACTCATTAAGTGTACATAAGAAGGAGTGTATTGATATGGCTAGTAAGCCCACACTGACAAAACTTAAGGATAAATAGTCATATGCTCACATGCTTAATGGACTTGTATCTATTTCCAACACACTCAAATTAGGCTAGGATACTTATCTAGAACTTTCGAAGAAAGCCTATCCGAAAATTTTCAAATATATTCAGCTTCGGTAAGGTGTTTTGGGACATTCTTTGTACAGTCTTTCATTCTTTGTCTCGATTTTTGAATTTTTTTTTTGGCATTTATGTCAAATGGGGAGGTATAGGTGAAAAATATATTCTTGACATTGGGAGATATGGAGGTATGGAGTATTTTTTTTAGATCATGATCACAGATGGATATTTAGCTCAAGGGGAGCAATCTCAGAGTGAAATTGATAGATGAAATCCATTATCATTTTTTACATGAGTGTTACCATCAATGCCAAAGGGGGAGATTTTTGGCAATTGACACTCATTTGATTGGTTTCAATATGTTGTCATTGATGGCAACATGTTCTGGCTTTCATATTTTGGTTTGGTTGTTTATCGACAGACACTTCACTGATACCAACACTAAAAGGTATCTTCACCAGTAGGAGGAATTATATGGGTACCGACATTGCAGGCTGACATGACTACATTAGGTTATAGGTGATGCAAGGCAAAAGGGGCACAAGGCACAAACACAAGTTCAAACGTTAATAGATTAGTTCCAAACAAAACTAAACACAAATGAACTCAAAAACCTTAAGATGCATACCAAGAGAGATATAAAGCAAACAATGAAGAGCATACACAAACAAAAAAAGAAAGAAGACTCCCCAAGATGCTCCCAAAGATGCTCATAGATGTTTCTCCCTTGTTCCTCTCCTCTCCAAGTCCCACATGAGTGTAGCTCTCAACCTTTAGCACTATCCATGGATGTCATATGAATATTCAAGATGGTTGTAAACGAAAACAAATTCTTATGTAAATGTAAATGATTTGCTATGAGAAAGCTCCTAATTAATGTATATGTAAATATTAGTATAATAAAAATGCAAAAATGCTTTCTCCTTTTCTTGAGAAATGAGGTCCTTTAATAGTGAAAAATGTTGATTGAATGGCCCAGATTGAGTGAGCTTGTGAAGAGCTAGGATTGATAGGATTGTGATCCATGTGATGACTTTCAACCCAATCCCTTGATAGCAAGTGTAAACATGAGCTGGCTTGAGAGGAGAGGGAAGAAGCATTAAATGCTTGAGATGACATGAAGGTTACCCTAGGAGGATTTGGTTAGGCTTGAGTTAGTGGACAAAGCTTTTATCCAATGGTAATGCTTTTATCCAATGGATAAACTCTTGTACAAGAGTTAATGGGGATAACCATGGCCAAAGCAATGAATGCTTGAAGAGACCCATGAATTAAATGATGGTTGAGTTAGAGGAAAATCCTCTAACCATGTGGGTAAGTTGAGTTAACCATTAATGGTTATGTAAGAGCCATAAAGGCTTTGAAAGACTTTGGGGGTTAACTTGTTGAAGAATAAAAGCCTTTAATGCATTCAAAGACTTTGAGACATTTTTGAGAAGCGACCTTTGTTTGGGAATGTGCAAATGATTAGAGAGAGAGATTAGGCTAATTAGAGTGGGGTTAGAAGAATTTAGAAGGAAGTTAGTGGGAAAGTGGGTTTGGTGGGTGAGAGAAAATAGGATTTTATTTAGAAATAAAATCTATTTATTGGTGCAACCTGCATTTGTAGGAAAATGCAAGTGGGGTGGGATTTTAAATAAATATTGATTTATTTAAAGGGGAATTTGATTTGTGTTTTTAAATAAATGTTGATTTATTTAAATGAGAGGATTGATGGAAATTAAATAAATTAGATTTATTTAATAACTGGGTTATAGATAGTGATTTTTAATTTAAATAAATCTATCTAATTTATTTAATTAAAATAGTAGAATGGGGATTGAATGAATTAATTAATAGAGTAATATTAGTGTATCAAATAAATATTAAATATTTATTTATTTTAGTGGACAGATTTATGTGTCTACATTTGCCCCTCTTTGAGATGGTGCGGTTTATCGCATCGTTTCAAAGAAAGAAAGACAGGTATGAGAAATATGCCCCAGAAATGTTAATTTAGTGGGTGGTATGCCCCCTCAAGAGATGGGCCAAAAAATTTCAAAAAATCGGGCGATCTCTCGAAAAAGAGAAAGAAGTTGGGGGGAGGTAGAATAGAATAAATTAGAAATAATGGTGAAAGAATGGGAGAAGATGGAGTGAATACAGAGAAATGAAAAGCTTCTGAAGTTCATAGGGACCATGATGGTGAGTAGGGTGAAGTAGCGTTAGGGCTGGGGGGTGTATAATTGGAGGGGAAGGGGTAAAACTGTCTCATTTGCACCTATCTCCTTGGTAGTTCGGAGCTCTGATAGTAACCTTGGGTGAAGGAGTGAGCAACATTCATCATGTTTGTGCCTATAGCAGATCACCGGTTAGAGCAGATCCGTCGATACCAGTGGCCAGAGGACTACAGACCATCGATACACAAATGTTTAATTTTGCTTTTGATGCATTTTTAGCATGTTTTTCCAAGAGTCAAAGTCTAGAGAAGACAATAGCGCTAGACCTATGTTTTAGCGCTTTTGTCCCATAAAGTAGCGCTATGGTGCCGCAATGACACTTTTGTATAGTTGGTTTAGTGCTTTTGTTAGTGTAGCGCATTTGTATCATAGGTATAGCACTTTTGTATGATTGTTGTGGCACTTTATTAAAAAATAGCACAATTGTATAGTTTTGGTAGCGCTATTGTTATTTTAGTGCTTTTGTGCTTCAGTTGTAGTGCTATTGTCAGCAGAGTGGCGCGATTGTGATAGATGCCCCAGTGTTAGATAAAATATCACTTGATACCTATGTTAATCGATTGATTTATTATTTTGGTGAATCATAGTAGCCCTATTGAGACTAGGTCATTGTGATAAATGTCTGTTGTAGTCTAGGATTGCCATAATTGATTACCTATTGAGATCCGAAGATACTTGATCAAAAATTATCTGTTGATAGTCTAGGTTGAAACTTAAGAAAGTTTGTCTTAAACAACTGATATGTGTAAGAGGATCTACTCATCGTGTAGATGTGAGAGTGCCATCTAGCAACACAACAATTGTGTGGGCAGTTGTCCGAGTTGGATATTGATTGTGTGAGTGCTATTGGATTATACTGGATGATGTATGTGCTCGTGATTTGGACAAATCGTGGACTGCTGAGAGCACTAGCCAAGTGGTGGCATAGCGAGAGATGCTTATTTCATTTGGTGATGGGAGAGATGTCGGTGACCTTGGAGGATGTGTGGCAGATATTGCAGATTCTGATCAGAGGGGAGCTCATGACATATGATCACCACCTGGGGACAACAACCTTACAAAGGATATTTGCTGTGGATATTTATTAAGGATGGCTCTGTGTCTTGGGAGGACATAGCAATGCTCTATGAGCCACTATCATCAGTGCTAGCAGGTATTGTCAGTGGTTTGATTTGCCTTGATCGACATTCTCATGGATTGGCTGTTGGTTGGGGCCAGGTGCTAGAGCAATCTTTTAGTCCAAATGAAAATCAAAATCTATTAGACTCTGCAAAAATCTAAGTCAAGGATAAAAATCCTATGAAGGAAAAAGAACAAGAGATGATCTCCCCTAATACCAAAATAACTAGGGGTAAAAGTTCTAATATGTCAAGTAAAAAAGAATACTTGTTGATCCTGAGTCTCCATCATGCCATCCTACTTTCACTTCTTTTTGTAATCATAAGCCTACATAACTCATCCACTTGTTCCACACATCCATTCCCTTTTGGTGATACATCACATTAATGGACCTTTAATGGAACTTCCTCGAAGGTCTTTGTTGTCATGGATGCCCAAACTTCTTTAGGTGACATGCATATGGGCCTACGTAGTTCACACATTAGTAATTCTACCTTAGTTCCTTCATCAAGAAAGACAATAGATGGAGAAACACATCATTCAGTCAAGGAGCATCGAAGCTGCAATCATAAGGTAAAGCCTCACACATTTGAGGTGGGTGACTTAGTTCTCACATAAAATCCTAAAAATCAGCAAGACAGAGAGAAGAAAGGAAAGTTCAAACCAAATTGGCTTGGTCATTACGTCATCACAGTAGTCTATGGATCAGGTGCATATCAACTCTCAACACTAGATGGAGAACCTTTGGAGGATCTGATTAATAGTATGCACCTTCACAGGTTTTACACATAGTTTTTTAGAATACCCTATTATCAAAAATACAAAAAAAATCATAAAAATAGAAAAATTGTTACTTGGTGAAAACCTAGCAAACAAGCACCTTGTGACACAAAAAAAATTGAAAAATAAAAAAATTAAAGAAATAAATTCATCCAACGATGAAAACCACTTCGGTGGTGTCCTGGGCAAGTACCATGGTGAAAATCGGGTTACTAGCACCATGTGTAGAGACATTGCTCCTCCCTCCTTCAAGATTCTATCTCATCCTTTCATTTTGCACACACTCACAACCTACTCCTCCACAATCAATTTACCCATTCCCACCATGGCTTGTTATTGATCTACCTAAGACTGGTTAGCCATTCATAATAAACCTCCCTTTTCACCCTTTTCTTCCATAATAAATTAGATCCAGTCTACAATTGGGGAAAAATCCTAAATCTAGTGGTGAAAGTGGAACCCCAAACATTGCATGTTTTGAGGAGCATTGCCTTTTCATCCCTCTTTATTTTTATTCACAAGTTGCAATAAAAGATCACTTGCATCACCAATCCACAATAAAGTATTAGTTTTAGATGAGACACAAGCAACAACGGGCTTTCAACAAATCAAATCTTTCAGCAGACTTCGACAACAACATGGTTTTCAGCATAATCTATCTTTTATCAGGATAACAATATTGTGACCAAATCAAACATGTTAAAATATGTGGCAAGAAACACAAATAACTTGAGGATTTCATTGTGTGTTGGTGTCAAGTCTTGGTTTTCTTTTGATTTCATCTTTTAGGGTGACATGTCTTTTATCTTTTCCAGGATGTCTCTGACTAGAGATTCTATCTCTAGGATCTCTTTGACTAGAAAAACAAGGATGTGGTATGATTCACCTACTATTTTTTGTTGTTTGTGGATTGTCTCTTAGTAATTCTATGGCTATTCCAAGGATATGAGGACACTGTGAATCTAATGTGAACTGAGGCATTCCTTGTTTGTGACTGTCTGATCTCCATGCAAATGGGTACAGTGATTTTCTAGGTTGGAACTATACCTAGATGGTCATAACCTATTTGCCATAATAAATCCCAATGATGATAATAGCACAAGAAGATCTTTCACTTACATATCTTCTACCTTCTATCCCCTTTTTCCGTTGTCCCTTCTCAAGTCCATGTAGCCTGCTATCATACGACTGAGTTAATGACAAGCCAAAAAGATTTGCATTTCATATAGATTTCACCTGCATCATTACAAGTTAGCACATAATACACATGTATTTAGAAATCATGATAGCATCACATCTTGCACACACTACTGATTAGCATCTAATAATAAGTGTATACACCTAAAAATTGGCTATGAGCAATTAAATAAATATTTTATATTTATTTAATATTTATTCTTCTATTAAATAGTTAATTCGAAAAGATTAATTAATTTCATTCATTCATATCTTTCTATTAATTAATATTTTATTAATTAATTCATTATCCTATTCTTCTGAATTAATTAAATATCTAATATTTAATTATCTTATTCCTCTAATTAATTAAATATCTAATATTTAATTATCTTCTCCAAGCAATTAAATATCCAATAGTTGATATTATTCTCCTATCTTATAGTCTAAAATATTAAATAATTCCTAAATTATTTAATCTCTCTTTTCCAACTCACCCTCCATCTCCACTTCATCTTCCCTTTTCCAACTCATCAAACATGTGGCTAAAGAAATTAATATTCCTTAAATATTAATTCATGATTTATCTTCAACCTCCAAAATTAATGAAATTGTGTACATACACACATTTCATAACCATTTCCTATATTCTCTCCAATACCCCCTGCATCTTGGGAAGGACTTGAGTCCACTTGTCCTACCATGCCTAAATTTCCTCCAACCATCCCTAGATTCCCTCAGTCAGCAACCCAGTCAAGGTGAGATGAGTGACACTTGTCTTCTCCTTCCCCCTTTCTCTCAACCTTCACCTTTGCTCATAGCCATTCAAATTTGTAGATCTGATCATGACCATTGATCTAAGCCACATCATCCAATCCTCTCAAAGTCTATAAAATCAAGAGCTTCAGTTGAGAGGAAGTTAGTCTTCAAGCTAATCTTATGCATCTGTGAGTTTTTGAAGCAAATAGCAAATATCATTTTAGCAATATAATCATATAGTATTATCATTTTAGCATAATCATGTAGCTTTGCATATCATACTATTAGTTAACTACAAGTTATCAGTCCATTCTTAATATGCCATCTTGGAAGCCAATAGTGCATTGTCTGAGAGCACACCATCTGCAATCAGGAACAGTGGAGTTAGGACACAATGAGACATAAGCCATGAAGGTAAAATAATGTTTTATTTTAATATGTATTTCATGTAGTTTCATTGGTGGATTTTGGATTTCCTGTATGCATTTCCATTGTATTTTGTGAAACTAACTTATTGCAGGTAACATTTTAAGGATGAAATTCAAGCTCACACATTTTGGCGCCCACCGTGGGGCTGGACCTTGCATATATCTTTAAAAATCTCACAAAAATAAAATTAACATATTTTGTAATGCAGATTCACGCATGTGTGAATTTTGATAGTGCTTTTGCATCATTGGTTAGCACATATGTCATGTAGGTTAGCGCTTTTGTTTGAAAATCAGCACTTTTGCATCATTGGTTAGCGCATATGTCATGTAGGTTAGCACTTTTGTTTGAAAAAACAACGCTTTTGCATCATATGTTAGTGCATATGTCATGTAGGTTAGCGCTTTTGTCTGAAAATCAGTGCTTTTGCATCGCAGGTTAGCGCTTTTGTAACGTAGGTTAGCACTTTTGACAGATAGCTTATGCATAAATTTTTTTAGGCTTGTGGAAGCCCACTTAAGGTTTTGGATTTTCACTAACTTCTTTTTTATTGCAGGTTTCTAATAGTTTCTTGCAGATTTGGAGGAGTTAACTTAAGATTTAGTGATTTCTTTTCTAGCTTTTTCAAAGTTGGTTAAAAAGAATTCATATTTTCTTTTGGGTAAAAAGAACTTCATTTTTCAAATTTGGTGTTCTAAAAAGTACCTCACTTGTTTTTGGGCTCTAAAAATAATCACATTGGCAAGGTAAAAAGAACAACAAATCAAACATTTACTTTCTTGCAAAGTTAGGATTCACACCTCAAATTTTGGGCTCTAAAAAGAACAACAATCTTTTATTTTCTTGCAAAGGTAAAAAGCACAATCAATCTTATATTTTGCAAGTTAAAAAGAATAATCAACTTGTCTATTCTTACGAAGCAAGTTACTTTTTGTAACAATTTTCATTTTGTTGACCAGGATTTCCAATTCCTAGTTTAGAAAATCATTTGCTATATGGGGCTAAAATAAACACCATGCTTGTTGGAGAAACATCTCCAAGTAGAGGATAGATCACATTGCTATGGAAAGTTAAAAAGAACACTTGTATTCTGTGTCTCGAAAGTGGTAGGTATATGCTCTCCCCTTAATTGGGTGATCAAAAAAAGCCAAACCCACTCTTTTACGCTTTCTTTACTTTCAAGCAATTAAATCCTTTAGAGGGCCTGCCTTCCCGAGTTGCCTTGAGGGGGCTAGTGAGAGGGGAACAACCTAAAGTGGAAATGGGCTAATACCGAGTCCTTCCAATCCACTATAAATAAATAGTGTTTGTGACGAAAGTTCAAACAACATGTGCTGATAAGTTCATACCGACACTATGTTTCCCCATAAACCCTATAGAGCATAACCTCTATAGGCTGGGAACCTTCTGTATTTACAGAGCTGAAAGTGCCGCATGTATGGCCACATGACCGGAAGCCTTTACTAAAAATTATTTGTACTAGTTGCCAAAAACCTTCTAGTTGTTGGCGCAGGAGGTCAGACCTCTGAAGCGGCTCGCACACATGCGATTCCTAGTAGAGAAATAAAGTTTGCCATGAGGAGATTTCATGGAAACTGGTGCTTGGCCGCCCCAAAGAAGTGAGTGCCAAGGGTGGAGCCAGTGGGGTCAAGCATCTAAATATCCACTTTGAATAGCGTAGCCTTGGGGGAAACTCCATGTGAGATTCAACAACTATTGTCTCAGCCTGCCATAGGGATTTGTACTTGCTGGTGCTTTTCATTTATTAAAAATCATGTCTTCTATGTCTGTAACATGTTCCAAATGGTCAAAAATTGAAGAAAATTATCATCTAGATCAAAAGGATAAAACAAAAAGCATTCCAACACTTGAAACACCAACTCAAAATCAAAGTATCAAAACATCAAAATATCAAAATAATTCTTGAAGTAGGTTTGTCTCTAAACCATCACGTATTTTCAAAATAGCTCAAACAACTAGGTTGCTAATCCTATAGGTTATTCCCAAAAGGTTCTATAAACATCAACATTCAACAAGCTATTGATTCAAACATCTTAAGTGCAAAAAAATCAACATCCTTGTCAAGTCTCTCATCGAGATAATCAAATCCTCTATCACGAAGCTTGATCAATCTATACTAGGTTCCTAATCTTGGATATATCTTTCCTATTTTGAACTTAGGTTACATCAAAACCAAAATTGCACCAACTTTGGAATCAATCAAACTTGCAAACTGTCAAATGCTTATATTACTTTTAAGTATCACCTTAAGAAAAGAAAACCCAGTTACAAAGCTACTCAAAAGAGAATAAGATTCTTGTATATCAATTGCAAGATCTTGCTGAAACATAGGACATTCCTACACCGTTTTCGTCACTATTTACGTGGCTACGATACAGAATTTGACGATGAAACTCTACAAAGACGTGCTTTTCAACAAAGAGACGCTTTATCCCAACGAACAAACAATAGTGGTAAGATCAATAAAGCATATCTTCCTAAACCAATAATCACCTATTGACCTTGTCCTTGGGAACTTTTGACAACTTTGAAATAAGCACATGCCAGTTTGGACTAGAGCCCAACATGAACAACTTAGAAAACAACAACAAATGGAGGAAGAAGATACCACTTTTGGATTTACCACTGTTAATGAAGAAGCAGTCAATAGCACCATTAGAGACCTTAAACAAGATTTCAAATTTGATAGGCTAATGGAAAATTTGTTGGCAAAACAAAAAGGAAAATATCTCTTGATGTTGGCAAAATTTGGAGCTAAACTACCACAAGACTTTAACATAGAAAGCTTAAAACAAGATGTGGAGACAAGTAACACCCAAAACACAGATGAGAAAAATAACAAAGATATGAAATGAAGAAACAAGGAAAGAAAGGGATGATAAAAGAAAAGAGCGTAGTGACAAAAAGACTCATGACAAAACAAGGAGAAACTATGCAGATAATCCCTTATCAAACCTTACTCAACAAATACAAGCTCTACAACAGCAAATACAAGACATGCAAAATGGGACAAGTTCCAAGAAATATTCATTACAAGATATATGCCCATATCCTTTTGATAAAAATTTGAATATGATGTCATTTCTGCAACATTGCGAGATCCCTAAATATGACAACTATGATGGAAAATCTGATCCTCAAGATCACATTAGGGAGTTTTGTACTATGAGCATGGAATTTGCTCACGAGGAAACTTACCTTATGCGTCTTTTTCCTAGGAGTTTAAATGGACAATCAATGGAGTGGTTTTCAATATTACCATCTGGAATCAAATCTTTTGAAGAACTTGTGAATAGGTTTATTTCACAATATTCCTACAATATAAGGAATGAAATAACAATGCTAGATCTTTGCAATGTTAAACAAAAGAATGGAGAATCCTTTATGATCTTTTTACAAAGATGGAAACATATGTTTAATAGGTATCCCCAGGATGTACCTAATCAAGAAAAAATGGACATATTCATTGATAATCTTATCAGTGAAATGAGTTATCGACTAAGGATGCAATGTCCTCCCTCTTTTGCCAAAATGATCGAAAATGGTCTAAAAATAGAGAACGCAATGGTAAAGAAAGGAGAACTAAAACTTTACAATAATTCATACAATAATAACAACAACAACAACAACAATGACAAACCCAAGTTCTGGTCAAAGAATAGGAATGTTAGCAATGAAGGAAATGATGATAACAATACTGCAAAACAACAATAACCAATTTTCAATCTATCAAGTCAAATCCCAAGCAACAACAATCTAGAAAACAATAAAGCCAAATCCTTTTTCTCTAACCCTTGGAGAAAATTCACAAATATTGGAGAATCTTTAGAATCAACTCTGAAAAATTTGCTTGCTAATAAATTGATTATTTTACTCGAAGCAAGAATTTATGAACCACCAGTCAAGCCAAATTGGTGGAATGACAATCATTTTTGTATTTATCATTGGAATAAAGGACACCTAACAAATGATTGCCAAAGATTGAAACACATTATCCAAGATCTAATTGATAATGGAACCATCACGGTGGATAGCCATAAGACAAATGAATCACACTTGGCTTTTAAAACTCCGCTTCCAGACTATGATAAAGGTGAATCATCCCAATTGGAAAATGACAAAGGAAAAATCAAAGTAAATTACACTTATACATATGATGATGTAGTAAATGTGATCATTATTAACAAAAATCAATCTTCAGAACCAATCAACATTATCACAAGAAGAAAAGAAAAGGTTACCTTTCCAGGTATAGCAAAAGACTCAACATCCACATCAGAACAATACAATTTAGTAGAGCAATTACAACGAATACCCACTCAAATATCAATTTTGGAACTTCTCAAGATTTCACCTATGCATAAGGAAATTTTGGAGAAAGCTTTAGTGGAAACAATGGTTTCAAAAGATTTGGATATAGATCAGTTCCAAAACATGGTAGGACACCTTATAGCCCCTCATTGCTTATCATTTTCTAAAAATGATGATGCATCTTTACAACATCCTCACAATGCTCCTTTGTATGTTGAAGTCTCCATTAATAAAACTCATGTCAAACGTGTACTCATAGATGGAGGAGTTGGCTTAAATATTTGTGCATTAAGTTTGATAAAAGCTTTGGGATATTCAGAGAATGCAGTGGACTTGAAAAAGAAACTAACCATCAAGGCTTATGATGAAGCAGAACATTCTTCTAAAGGAACTGTTGTGCTACCAATAAAGATAGGAACCATGGTAAAGGATACATTGTGTCAAGTTTTAGACTTGAATCTCTCCTACAACATTCTTCTGGGAAGACCCTAGATTCACAAGATACAAGCAGTTCCTTCTACATATCATCAATGTGTGAAATTTCCTCACAAAGGGCAAGAGATCACTATAATTGTAGATTCTAGTCAATATTGTAATAATTTGAAGCCAACACAAGATACAAGAGTTCCACATAATAGAGAATTAGTATATCCTACTAAAGAAGTTCAAGCAAAGTTATGGGAAATTTTTGAAGGAAAGCTCAAGTTAAATGATGAAGGAATGGGAAAGTATTCCTTGAATAAATTTCCTCTTTCCCCTAAGTCATATGGAAAACCTACATATATTCAATCATAGACATCAAGAAAATCAAAACATATGTTTAAAGGAACCTTTGTTAGTGCTAGAACCCTTGAAGAAGAAAATGAATACAAAGACATTCTTGGTTGGTTATACAAAGATGAAGATAAAACTATAGCAACAACAGCAAAAGTCAATATTCCCATAAAACAATATGGCAAAGGATATGAAATCATGCAAAAGATGGGATATGAAGGAAAAGGACCAATTGGTATGCAACCTCAAGGTATTTCAGAACCTATTTGTCCACACTCACAATCCATAGAAGATAAATCCGGTTTGGGATACCTGAAGTCTAATCAAAAGCAACACAATACTCAACAACAAAAATGGAGAAAGAAATCAGTTTCTAAAGGAGACAATTGGCAAGAAAAGCTACATCAAACGGCCAAAATAGTAGCCAATAAGAAAAAGAAGCAAGAAGATCAAGAAAAGAAAGAAGAAGAGACTACTACCAAAGGTGAAGAAAATTTTTGTCAACAAGTTCTAAAAATACAAACAAAGGCAAAATCTGAACAAGATATTCCAGAGGCAGTAAAAATAGAAATGATAGAAATCAAGGAACTTTTTGCACCACATGACATTCTAGTATGGTATAGTGGAATAATATTAGATGAGGATTCAGAAATAGATTCCAATGAATATGAATGGAGTCCAGATACCTTATCCACTACATCAAGCAAAGAACACAATCAAGCAGCTATCACAAAAGAAGACTTGTCTATTGCAGAACAAAAGATAAAATTAGAAAGAAGACAAGAGAAACTCAGAATTCAGAGAAAAGAGGCGTATGCAAAAAGAAAAGCAAATGACAAAAACAACAACACAATGCCACAAGAAGTGCAAACAAGGATCAGATATGCAAGACCATAGAAGAAATAAGAGATAGTCAAGTTGGATTAACTATTAGTCCAGAAGAAGTTGAGTTTGAAAGGAGACAAAATATATTAAAATAATCCTCTTTATCATGTACACAAATCTATCAACTCCAAAATGCAAATGAAGTCAATCAAGAAGAAAATTGCAGTACCAAAGATGTGTGTTGATATAATCCATTCATTTAAGGGACAAACATCAATTGAAGAACCACTTGAGTGTGAACTACAAAATGCTAATATTAATCTTGTTAAGACTAATTCAAAAATGCTTGAGAAAGACAATCCTCAAAAACATCTAATCTATGATAATACCTATTCTATGCTAAATTATGATCATTATGTCATGAATATTGAAACACCTAATGATGATAGTGATTATGATTTACCCCTTCTTCATCCTGAACTAATTGATTGGGATAATTTAGACAACCCCGAACTAAATATCTTTTCCAATGATCATGACTTAGTTGTGTACCTTAATGCTATTGAACCCATCCAACCTAAGATATCTTCCACTACATAATCAAGTAATGTTTTTCATAGTCAGGAGAATGCCAAACTTTTCAGTCGCAAAAGTGAAATAAAACAAGGAAAGAAACCTATTGTTGAAAACCATTTCATGGCAGCATTAGATCAATCAAAAGAGAACATAAAGGGCATATCTGATGATGAAAACATCCTTGAGGCGTCAGAAGATGGAAAGTTTGACATTTTTCTTGCATATTTTCAAGAAAGATCTGCTATCCTAATAGAACCAATAGAAGTAGTAAACATGATACATCAAAGGATCCTAAAATACTTCATTTTGCTGCCTCATTATCAGAAAAAGAGAGGAAAGAATACATGGAATTCTTTAAGCAACGACAAATAAATTTTGCTTGGTCTTATGCAAATATGTCAGGGCTTAACCTAGATCTTATCATGCATCATCTTAATGATAGTTTTGATACTTAATATAAGTACAGATCCAATACCCAATAAGATGAGAGGGGGGGGGGGTGAATCATACAAACTTAATCTTCCATAAAAACATCAGATTCAACCTTGATAACATATATATCAGTAATATAACCAAAATTGTTAAACATGCAAACTCAAAAGCATATAAACATCATAAACCTCATAACACCAGATTTAACGTGGAAACCCAAATAGGGAAAAACCATTGTGGGATTTCAGACCCACTAAGAAATATACTCTTCTAGAGTATGCTCGGTTAAAGGCAAATCCTGTTAAAGATTACAAACACATTGCTAGATGTGACCTGGTTAAGGGATTTCCCTAAGATCTGTAAGGATCTTCACCTTGTTAGAAGTGACCTTGTTAAAGGATTTCAAACACTCAATCAAAATGTCACCTTGTTAGAGGGTTTTACAAATAAGACTGTTAAGTCCACTCAGTTAAGAGATTTTCTATCACTTTCACAAAATAACAGTAATAAAATCTTTTTGCAACTTCACATCTAAAATGCTAAAGCAGATTCCTATTTGTTCAATACAATCTAGACATAGAACTAATCTTGTCTATCTACTGGGCTTCTATACTCTATTATTCAAACAGGTCTTCAAGCTTTTGTGCGTGGTAATCACTATGTAGCATCCCTATGCATACACTTGCCCACATACATTGTTTATCAACAGTTTCCTATTTATAAACAATTAGATAACCGCTTAATCTTATTGATCACATTTCCCATGATCAATCATAGCCATCAGATCTTCAATCTTGTCCAGGTTCAATGCATCTTTTGTTCTGAAAACATTTCACCCCGCCTTGGAACTTGCATACATTTCTTGGAACTTGTGCCAGGGTATTGCGGTTCAATCTGAGCTATAGATCTTCATGCCAACTTTTCATTGCCTTAGATTCGTTAACAAACTTCTTCCACGGCTCACCAATCATTGATCAGTTCTAGCTCATCAGTTTCCTTCATTAAATAACGCATGTAAACATTTAATGCATTCTGTTATAGCTTAGTTACAACTCGGTAGCAACTCAGTTATAACTCGGTGAATACTAAACTTCACTTGGTATACATTCTACCTTCATTAACCGATAGTGATAACCTTAGGGTTTACCGACTAGGTTCCTTTGGGTTTACTGACTAGGTTCTTTGCTTGATAACATAGTATAGTATTAGCCTTTACATTTTACAACATATGTATGATGTTAAAACAATCTAAAACATCATGATCTCATCATTGTCTAACTCGGTAGTAGTTGCCCATTGAATACCTTATTTATCACATTCTTTCCTGTGTCTTTTACCGACATCTTTAAATTCTTTAAATCATACTTCTCAAGATATGGCAACATTATATTGAATTAGAAAATCAATTTATTGACATCAATGACAAAATAATAATATCAAGATAGTAAACATCTTTAATCAGTTATATCCATAATCATCAACAACCTTCTCAATATCCTTATGAAATGCCAACACTTAATATGGATTTAAAAGCAAAACCTGTTAAATAGAAGCTAAGAAAGATGCACCCACATAGTGCTCTCCTTGTAAAAATTGAGCTCAAGAAACTATTGGAAGTGGGATTCATAAGGCCAGTTGCTTATCCAAAATGGGTTTCAAGTAGTGTACCAATATCAAAACCAGATAAGAGCATAAGAATCTACACAAATTTTAGAGATCTGAATAAAGCATGTCCAAAAGATGATTTCCCGCTACCAAACATTGATATCATAGTAGACTTGTCAGCAGGGCATGAGATGTTTTCATTAATGGTTGGCTTCTTGGGATATAATCAAATAAGAATTGCACCTGAAGATCAAGAGAAGACAACTTTCACCTGTGCATGGGGAACATACTATTGGAATGTTATGTCATTTGGGCTTAAGAATGCAGGAGCGACATATCAAAGAGCTATGACGACAAATTTTCATGACATGATGATACATTCATGGAAGATTATGTTGATGACATACTCACAAAATCTCACACAAGAAAAGAATATTTGAACATTCTAAGCAAGTTTTTTTACAGGCTGAAAAGATATCAATTGATATTAAATCCAAAGAAATGTGCATTCGGGGTAACCTCTGGAAAGCTCCTTGGGTAAATTATATCAGCTCGTGGCATTGAAGTTGATCCTAGGAAAGTTAAAGCTATCATGGAGATGGATTCACCTAAGAACATAAGTCAATTGTGATCTTTACAAGGAAGGTTGCAATCAATCCGGAGATTTGTGTCCCAATTAGCCGATAGATGTCTTCCATTTACCCATCTTCTACATAAAAAAGTTCCATTCAAATGGGATCTAAAATGTGAAGAAGATTTTTTACAAATAAAAGAATATCTTACGAGTCCTCTAGTACTGATATCACCAACCAAATGGAAACCATTGTTACTCTATGTCTCAGCAACAAGTGTATCATTAGGTGCTCTCCTAGCTCAACATGACGATGAAGGAAAAGAAAGAGCAGTTTATTATATCAGCAGAACACTTGTTGGATATGAGTTAAATTATTCATCAATTGAAAAGATATGTCTAGCAGTTGTATTTGCAACTCAGAAGCTATGACATTATATGTTGATTCATTCTGTAAAACTAATAGCAAAGATAGATCCTCTCAAATATTTGTTGAGCAAGTCAACATTAACGGGGAGACTAGCCAAATGGGTTATGATACTGAGTGAATTTGACATAGAATATGTTGACCAAAAAGCCATCAAGGGACAAGTCATTACTGATCAATTGGCTAATGCACCTCTACAAAATAACATGCCTTTGCACATCGAATTTCCTGATGCAGATATCTTGACAGTAAGTACAAACTTTTGTGAATTATACTTTGATGGTTGTTATACTCAATATGGATCAGGTGCAGGAATATTTTTTATCACACCTCAAGGACATACAATTCCGAAATCGTATAGACTGCGATTTCCATGCACCAATAATACTGCAGAGTATGAAGCATTGGTTATAGGGCTCAAAATGGCCATTGAATGGAATGTTAAAGAACTACATGTCTATGGTTATTCACAACTTATAATTTATCAAATAAATGATGAATATCAAACAAAGGATGATAAGCTTATGCCATACAAATAGCTAGTGGAGGAATTTAAAGGACATTTTAAAGAAATCACATTCACCCAGATTCCCAGAAATGAGAATAAATCAGCAGATGCAATGGCTACAATAGCATCTCTCTTGCAAAATAAAGAGAATCAACAACGTTACGAATTTTTTGTGGAAGATATCTTAACCCCTACCATTCAATCCCAACATACCTATCGAATTTGCCATATATCAGGAACCAATCAATCCCTATACGGTCAAACCTACCAATATTTGAAAGATCATATCCTTCCTTTGGAATTATCTCGTAATCAATGAAGAAACTTTAACCGTCAGTCCTCTCGCTATACCATTATTGCTAATATCCTATATAGGCATGGTCTATATGGTACATTATTGAGATGTCTTGAAAAAGATGAATCCGAGAGAGTTCTTAATGACGTTCATGCGGGTATTTGCGGTACACACTCAAGTGGTCTAACATTGGCTAAGAAACTTATTTGTATGGGTTACTTTTGGCCTACTATGGAAAGAGATTCATTCACCTATGCTAGAAAGTGTAAACAATGTCAAATTCATGGAAATCTAATTCATGCACCCGTACAAGAGTTATATCCTATGATAGGATCATGGCCATTTTCATAGTGGGGCCTGGATTTGGTAGGAAAGATCAATCCGTCATCTTCTAATGGACATAAGTTTATTTTGGTTGCTACTGAATATTTTACGAAGTGGATTGAAGCAGTACCTTTAACAATAGTGACAAGAAAACAAATATCATCATTTATTCTAAATTATATAATTTGTCACCATGGAGTTCCTATGACCATTATCACTGATAATGGAAGACCATTCAAAAATCAAGATGTAAAAGAGCTATGTGAAAAATTTCATATCCAACATAGGTTCTCTACTCCATATTATCCACAAGGTAATGGTCAAGTTGAGGCATCAAACAAAACTATTTTAAAAATCTTGAAGAAAATAGTCAATGAAGCTGGAAGACTAGCACATTCAGCTAAATCCTGCTCTTTGGGCATATCGAACTAGTGCTGCACTCCAACAGGGGCAACACCATATTGTTTGGTCTATGGATCAGAACCTATATTACCTATAGAAGTAGACATACCTTCTCTACGAGTATCCTTGCATGGTCTTATACCAGAAGAAGAACAAAGAGTCTCTCAACTCCAGGAACATCGCCAAAATGCAACAGATCGTTTAAAAGTATATCAACAAAGAATGGCAGGAAGCTATAACCACAAAGTCAAGCTACGCATTTTCCAGATTGGAGACAATTGGCATTTGGCATTATAATAGAAAATGGGAGATTGTTGGCATTTCAATAAGGATATTGAGAAGGTTGTTGATGATTATGGATATAACTGATTAAGGATGTTTACTATCTTAATATTATTATTTTGTCATTGATGTCAAGAAATTGACTTCCTAATTCAGTATGATGTTTCCATATCTTGAGAAGTATGACTTGGTGAGTATAAAGATGTTGGTAAAAGACACAGAAAGAATATGATGAATAAGGTATTCAATGGGCAACTATTACCGAGTCAGACAATGATGAGATCATGATGTTTAGATTGTTTTAACATCATACATATGTTGTAAATTGTAAGGTTAATGCTATACTATGTTACCGAGCAAAGAACCTAGTTGGTAAACCCTAAGGAACCTAGTCGGTAAACCCTAAGGTTATCACTATCGGTTAATGAAGGCGGAATGTCTACCGAGTGAAGTTTAGTATTTACCGAGTTGTTACCGAGTTCTAACCGAGCTGCAACAAAATACATTAAATGGTTACATGCATTATTTAATGAAGGAAGCTGATAAGCTGGAACTGATTAAATGATTGGTATGTCGTGCATGAAGTTTGTTAAAGAATCTATGGCAAAGGAAAATTGGCATGGAGGTCTACAGCATAGATTGAACCGCATTACCCTAGCACAAGTTCCAAGAAATGTATGCAGGTTCCAAGGCAAGGTAAAACATTTTTCAGATCGAAGGATACATTGAACCTGGACAAGATTGAAGATCTGATGGCTATGATTGATCATGAGAAATGTGATCAAAGAGATTAAGTGGTTAGCTAATTGTTTATAAATAGGGAACTATTGATAAACAATGCATGTGGGCAAGTGTATGCACATGGATGCTACATAGTGATTACCAAGCATAGAAGCTTGAAGACCTATTTGAATAACAGAGTATAGAAGCCCAGCAGATGGACAAGATTAGTTCTATGTCTATATTGTATTGAGAAAATAAGAATCCACTTTAGCATTTTAGATGTGAAGCTGCAGATAGATTTTTATTACTGTTATTTTGTGAAAGTGACAGAAAATCTCTTAACCGAGTGGACTTAACAATCTTAATTGTAAAACCCTCTAGCAAGGTGACATTCTGATTGAGTGTTTGAAATCCTTTAACAAGGTCACTTCTAACAAGGTGAAGATCCTAACAGATCTGAGGGAAATCCCTTAACCGGGTCACATCTAGGAATGTGTTTGTAATCTTTAATAGGATTTGCTTTTAACCGAGCGTACTCTAGAAGAGTATATTTCTTAGTGGGTCCAAAATCCCACAGTGGTTTTTCCCTACTTGGGTTTCCACGTTAAATCTAGTGTTATGAGGTTTATGATGTTTATATGCTTTTGAGTTTGCATGTTTAGCAGTTTTGGTTATATTATTGAAGTATATGTTACCGAGGTTGAATCTGATGTTTTTATGGAAGATTAAGTTTGTATGATTCACCCCCCCTCTCATCTTGTTGGCTATTGGATCTGTACTTACATTAAGTATCAAAACTATCAATTGGTATTAGAGCTTTGCACTCTGAAAGAAAAAGTTTAAAGGTACTTGAGGCAAAGATCCAAAGATGTATAAGAGGGATGCACCGAAGCTGAACAAGTCAAGTTTCTCTACATGGCAGAAAAGGATGAAGCTACACCTATTAGAAGTTGGAGAATATGTTGTATATTATATGGAGAATGATTTCATCACACCGAGCACCTATCCATTGACTATGGAAGAAATAAAGGCAAAGTAAGAACATATGCAAGCAATGATTGAAATAACATCTGCATTGAACGACTCAGAGTTTAATGATCTAGAAGGCTGTAATGATGCAAAGGCAATGTGGGACAAACTCATATCTGTATATGGTGGTGATGAACATGTTCAAAGAGAAAAAGTATACAGTTTAAGAGGACAACTTGAATCTATAAGGATGAGTGAAGGTGAGAACATAACCCAGTATAGTACAAGACTAAAGGAGATTGTCAATCAAATCAAAGGAGCAGGTGGAACTATTGAAGAAAAGGATATAAAAAGTAAGTTGTTAAGAACCCTTCTACCGGCTTATGCAATCCAAGTCTCTGCAATCAATGAATTGAGGTCTGTACCTAATATGCTAGTTTCTTTAGATGCTACTATTGGTAAGCTACATGCATTTGAGTCAAGTAACTTTGATAACAGTAGATCTTTGGTAAATAAAGTTGAATCTGCATTTAGTTCTTTTCATCTTGATGAATCTAATGATTACAATGAAAGAAAGTATAAGTACTCTAAAGGAGATCATAGTGAAGCAAGTGAAAGATTTCGTAAGAACATGGAAGAAGTACACAAACTATATGAGGAAATCAAAAAGCAGGAAGAGTTTGAAGCACTATTAGCTAGAAGGTTACCGAGAGGCAAAGGTAAGTATAAAGGAAAACTACCTTTGAAATGTTTCAATTGTGATAAAATAGGACATATGGCTTCTAACTGTCCTGACAAAGATTCTACTGAAAAGAGAGATTGCCGAGATGACAGATAGAAATATAATCATTACAGAGGACATTGAGACTTCAGAAGAAGAGATAGAAAGACATGTTTAATAGCCGATGAGGAATCCAATGATGATAAATTAGATGAAACTGATACAGAGGAAGTAGTTTATGTGGCTATCAAAGATGGATCAGATGAAGAAAGGTATGAAGAAAAAGACCTAATATCTCACATAAATACTAATGATTCTTGGATCATAGATAGTGGATGCTCACATCACATGACAGGTGATAAACACAAGTTTGTTATGTTAGAAGATTATGATGGAGGCTATGTAAGATTTGGTAATGATGCACCATGTCTAGTAAGAGGTAAAGGATCTATAACACTTCTTGACAATGCAAGATGAAATGATGTTTATTGGGTTGAAGGTTTGAAATACAATTTTTTGAGTGTAGCACAGCTAAACAATATAGGTTACCAAATAGAATTTTAGAAAGGAATTGTCAAAGTTCATGACAAGCATGGAAAGTTAGCTGCTACCGGGACACAAACAAAAGGTAATACATTTCACCTTGACTCAACTCAGAATAAATGTCTGTATGCAAAGATAGATGATACCTGGTTATGGCATAAAAGGTTTTGTCATGTAAATTTTGATAATTTGATCAAAATAAGTAGGAAGCACTGAGTAAGAGGTCTACCGAGTCTTGAAAAACTTGAGAATGCTATGTGTCGAGGATGCCAGATGGGTAAGATGACAAGATCAAGCTTTACAAGTAAGTCTTACACTTCTAAGGGAATTTTAGATCTTGTGCACACTGATCTTTATGGTCCTATGAAAGTTCAAAGCTATTATGGTGACAAATATTTCATATTATTTGTGGATGATTACTCAAGGATGATGTCAGTAATGTTTTTAAAAGAAAAATGAGAAGATTTTCAAATGTTTAAATGGTACAAGGAAAGATTTGGAAATGAAACAAGAAGACAACTAAAATGTCTTAGATCAGATAGAGGAGGAGAGTTCACATCTGATGAGTTCAACTTATTCTGCAATGATCATGGTATTAAAAGACAAGTCTCTGCACCAAGAAATCCACAACAAAATGGAATTGCTAAGAGAAGAAACAGATCTATTGTGGATTGTGCCAGAACCTTGATGATTGAAAAGAATGTGCCACAAACATTTTGGAGGGAAGCAATAAGCACAACAATTTACACCCTAAACCGAGTACAACTGAAGAAAGGTACTTTGAAGACACCATATGAAATCTAGGATGACAAGAAACCTAATGTAAGTTATTTTAAAATATTTGGAAGTAGATGCTATGTACACAAAGATGATAGAAATGGCAAGTTTGATCAGAAAAGTGAAGAAGGAACATTTCTAGGTTATTCTTCTAGAAGCAAAGCATTTAAATGTCTGATCAAATCATCTAACAAATAGTAGAACGTGTAAATGTGAAAATTGATGAATTTGCAGAAAGAAATGATGAAGGAAATTCCAAAGAACCAGAAGATTATGATGAATTTGTCTATGTTCAACCAACAAGTCCTACCAAGAAAACTGTTGAAGAAAATGAAGAGAATAACCAATTACTGAGTGATGAAGAAGATCATACAGAGCCTACCGAGCCTGTATTAGCCAAGTATGTCAGAAGACATCATGCACCAAGTTAGATTATAGGAGACAAGGATGATCTAGTGATGACAAGGAACAAACTTAGACAGAACACATGTCTGATATCTGAATTTGAATCAAGAATAGTGAAAGAGGCATTTAACAGTGAAGATTGGATAAATGCTATGACAGAAGAGATTGATCAAATCAAGAAGAATGACACATGGACACTAATCCCAAGACCGAAGGACAAAAATGTAATCGGTACAAAGTGGATTTTCAGAAACAAGCTAAATGAAAAAGGTGAGGTCATTCAAAATAAAGCAAGACTAGTATGCAAAGGTTATGCTCAAAAAGAAGGAATTTATTATGGTGAAACTTTTGCACCTGTGGCTAGACTCGAAGGAGTAAGAAAATTGTTGGCATATGTTGCTTTCAAAAACTTAAAGGTAAATCAAATGGATGTCAAATTTGCATTTCTGAATGGAATATTAGAAGAAGAAGTTTTTATTGAACAACCTGAAGGATTTGTTGAAGACAAGAGTAAAGATCAGGTATGTAAATTGAACAAAGCATTATATGGTCTGAAACAAGCACCTAGAGAATGGTATGAAAGATTGCACTCTTATTTGATTAAGATTGATTTTATAAGGACAAGTGAGAACAATAATATGTACATGAAGAATGATGAAAATGGAATACTGATCTCAACCATATTTGTCGATGATAATATATTTTGTGGAAATGACTCTTTATGCAAGAACTTTGGAAATGAAATGAGCAAAGAATTTGAGATGTTATTAATTGGTGAGATAAAGTATTTTATAGGTTTACAGATACTGCAAATGAAAAATGAGATTTTCATTACTCAATCCAAGTACATAAAGGAAATCTTGAAGAAATTTGGAATGGAGGATTCAAAAGCAGTAAGTACTCCTATGACTACCAACTGTAAACTATCAAAGAATGATGAATCTGCATCTGTTGATGAGACACTTTACCGATCCATGATTGGAAAGATACAATATGTTGTTCATAGTAGACCAGACATAGCACATGCAGTAGGTATAGTTGCAAGATTCTTTGCAGATCCTAAGGAAACACACATGACAACAATCAAAAGAATTTTTAGATACTTGAAAGGCACCGAGGATTATGGCTTAGTATATCAGAAAGGAAATGATTTTGATTTAAAAGTGTATACTGATGCTGATTAGGTAGGCAACATTGATGACAGAAAAAGCACAAGTGGAGGAGATATCTTTTTAGGAGAAAGACTAGTGAGTTGGCTTAGCAAGAAACAAGGATGTGTTTCACAGTCAACATCAGAAGTTGAATATGTTGCTGTAGCATTGAATTGTACCAACATAGCATGGATCAAACAACTGTTGGAAGGTATAAATGAGAAAGTTACTAAGCCAGTAACTATATTCTGTGACAATACTAGTGCCATTAACATTTCGAAGAATCCTGTTATGCACTCTAAGACAAAGCACATCTCTATCAAATATCATTATCTTAGAGAAGAAGCTCAAGAGAAGAAAGTGGAGTTGGAGTATGTTATCACAAAGGAGCAAATAGCAGATATCTTCACCAAGCCACTACCAAGGGACACTTTTGAATATCTCAAAAGTAAGTTAGGGGTCCTACCCCTATCTTCTACTCACTGACTGAGTTCGGTGAAAGCATCAATCTGATGACTCTATAGAATATCTTTTAGGAGTTGATGCTGATTTACACACTTGAGGATGTTTTCTAAAGGTGTGCAAGAAACAGTGCAGGATACAATATAGGAAATAGGAATTGAAGACAAAATGCTCTGACCAAGACTGAGTTGACATATTACAGCAGGAATTCACTTCATACAGGAAGAAATTATGTTTTAGTTCTTTACTTTGGCATTGTTGTCAAAGGGGGAGAAGACTGGAGAAGAAGACTGAAGAAGATTGAAGTAAAAGAAAAGAAAGACTGAGAAAAGAGGAGAAGTCTAATGTATGGGGGAGAATTCTGATGACAGGAAGAGAGCATTTCAGATTCTCACAAACAACTCACATCAATCTGAATCAATTAGGTCAAATCAATTGGTTTTGCCATCAATGCTAAAGGGGGAGATTGTTGGCATTTGGCATTATAACAGACAATGGGAGATTGTTGGCATTTCAATAAGGATATTGAGAAGGTTGTTGATGATTATGGATATAATTGATTAAGGATGTTTACTGTCTTAATATTATTATTTTGTCATTGATGTCAAGAAATTGATTTTCTAATTTAGTATGATGTTGCCATATCTTGAGAAGTATGATTTGATGAGTATAAAGATGTCGGTAAAAGACACAGAAAGAATATGATGAATAAGGGGATGCATAAGGTATTCAATGGACAACTATTACTGAGTCAGACAATGATGAGATCATGATGTTTAGATTGTTTTAACATCATAAATATGTTGTAAATTGTAAGGTTAATACTATACTATGTTACCGAGCAAAGAACCTAGTCGGTAAACCTAGTCGGTAAACCCTAAGGTTATCACTATCGGTTAATGAAGGTGGAATGTCTACCGAGTGAAGTTTAGTATTTACCGAGTTGTTACTGAGTTGTAACTAAGCTGTAACAAAATATATTAAATGGTTACATGCGTTATTTAATGAAGGAAGCTGATGAGCTAGAACTGATTAAATGATTGGTATGTTGTGCATGAAGTTTGTTAAAGAATATATGGCAAAGGAAAATCGGCATGAAGATCTACAATGCAGATTGAACCGCATTACCCTAGCACAAGTTGTAAGAAATGTATGCAAGTTCCAAGGTAGGGTAAAACATTTTTCAGATCGAAGGATACATTGAACCTGGACAAGATTGAAGATCTAATGGCTATGATTGATCATGGGAAATGTGATCAAAGGGATTAAGCGGTTAGCTAATTGTTTATAAATAGGGAACTGTTGATAAATAATGCATGCAGGCAAGTGTATGCACAGGGATGCTACATAGTGATTATCGAGCACATAAGCTTGAAGACCTGTTTGAATAACAGAGTATAGAAGCCCAACAGATGGACAAGATTAGTTCTATGTCTATATTGTATTGAGCAAATAAGAATTTTCTTTAGCATTTTAGATGTGAAGTTGCAAATAGATTTTTATTACTGTTATTTTGTGAAAGTGACAGAAAATCTCTTAACCAAGTGGACTTAACAGTCTTATTTGTAAAACCCTCTAGCAAGGTGACATTCTGATTGAGTGTTCAAAATCCTTTAACAAGGTGAAGATCCTAACAGATATGAGGGAAATCCCTTAACCGGGTTACATCTAGCAATGTGTTTGTAATCTTTAATAGGATTTTCTTTTAACCGAGCATACTCTAGAAGAGTATATTTCTTAGTGGGTCCGAAATCCCACAGTGGTTTTTCCCTACTTGGGCTTCCATGTTAAATCTGGTGTTATGAGGTTTATGATGTTTATATGCTTTTGAGTTTGCATGTTTAGCAGTTTTGGTTATATTACTGAAGTATATGTTACTAAGGTTGAATCTGATGTTTTTATGGAAGATTAAGTTTGTATGATTCACCCCCCCCTCTCATCTTGTTGGCTATTGGATCTGTACTTACATTAAGTATCAGAACTATTAGAGAAATAGTTCTAAGGGAAAATCCAAGAAATCAACAAGATCGGGAAAAGAAGGGCAAATTTGAACCAAATTGGCTAGGACCTTTTGTCATAGTAGTAACATATGGATCAAGAGCATACAAATTATCTACCCCAGAAGGTGATTGGTTTGATGAACCTATCAATTCTATCCATCCCAAGAAATTCTATGCTTGAGATATAAAGTCCTAAAAAAAAAAAAAGAAAGAAATCAATAAAAAGCATATATAAAATACAACAAAAATGCAACAAATTTAGATGGTGAAAACCTGGTAAACAGGCACTATCTAAAAAGTGAGTTCCTTCATCTATGAGATCGCTTTACGCACCTATCCGCTTCATCCTATCGCATCTATCATTTCTATATATCTTAACTTATCCATTTCATCTTTAGCATCCATTTCTCTGAACTATTTAGCAAGAAATATGCAGCTTACCAATAGTTATCAATCTTTGACATACTTGTTGTAGTCATTGTCTTAGATTTTATTGGCATCTATCAATCTGCATTTGTATCCCTCTATGGTTTGGATCTTGATCAATTCATACATCCATAATAATTTTTTGTTTCCGCTTGGGGCAAAATACAAATTCCTTTTGCTAAGGTGATCTTTTGAATCTTTGGAAATCCAAAAACATTCAAAAAATTTAGAAAATCCAAAAACACCTAGGATTTTGAAATAGATAACGAACAACAAGGAAACGAAAATCAAGGCATTTCATCAACAACTGAATCATGAAACTCAGAAACTGAAGAATCAATCAACAACTAATACGAGATTATCCAAGATCATTCATTAAAATGATTATATCAGTTAATGACCATTAGAACATGTGAATGGCATACAAGATTCAGTGTTTATATCTTGATTTTATTGCTAATCATGTACTCTATGCGACTCAAGGATGTCCATGACTAGAGAAGCTATGATGGGGCATGATTATTTTCTTTTATTGTTGTCTCTGGTTTATCTCTTACTACGGTATGAACTTGTCTTAGGATATGATCGGCAAAAGATCAAGGAGGACATTCCAAGTCATGCATGAAAAGAGATAATCCTTATCTGTTCTGCAAGCAATACTCAGGTCAACTTGATCCATTATATCAAGTTGCTTGTATTAACTTGCTATATCAAAATCCATGTAAGGAATACTCAGGTCATCTTGAATCATTATGTCAAGTTTCTTGTATTTTTCTTACAACATTTTAAAGCTCAATGATGAAATCAAGCACTGTTACAAGATAGCATATGAAGAATGGCAGTATAAATTTTAGTTAGATCATTTCATTAGCTCATTATTCGTTGCATTATAAGCATTCATTTATTCATTGCATTATAAGCATATCATTTCATTAATAGATCAATGGTCATAAATAAAGATTGAGTATACTTGGACAAACAAAAACAATTTGCATTTAATCATTGTAGGTGCATTCATTTTAATCATTATCCATTTCATTTTAGTTGCATTTTATCATTGCATTAATTGCATTCAATTAAGTGCATTTTATTAACCATGTAAAGTATCATCATTATAATTTCATAAAGATCATTTAGCTGCATCTTTTTCACTTAGATTCATAATCATTCTAAGCATAACATATAATTACAAAACAAATCAATCATTCATGTACAAATCCGTATAAATCATCAAATAGAGTATATCATCATTATTCCATTTTATCATTTAGTTGCATGCATAAAATTTCAAAAGAAACATTTCATATAAATCATTTGTATGTACATCATCATACACATTAAGTAATCATTCATTTGCATTTTCATATAGATCATTTGCATTTGCATCATTTAAGTTAAATAATCATTTTCATTTGCATCTAAAATCATCAAAATCAAAGCAAAAACATTTATCATTGCATCATGTAAGTTATTATCATCATATCATTATTCATCTACTCATTTGCATCCATAAAATCAAAGCATATAAGCATATAGATCATCATATAAAGTAACATGCATAATAAGAAGCATCATCATATCGAATCCATGTCTGCATATAGATCACCATAAAAAAAATAAAAGTCCAAGTATACAATGATATCTAATAAACAATACAAATTCTCTAAATCAAGTCATGGTTGTCCTGTACCACTACCACCTGAATCTGTCCATCTTGGTGGCTGTGGGTGAGAAGATCCTCCAGATGCCTGTCTACCATGCTCACCGCTCCTCTGAGGAGGTCCCATGACCCCACCACTGCTAGTGTCCATCAACATGGTGGTCTAATAACTACCTGCTCTTTGGCTCTCTGCAACTGCCTCCTCATATCATCGTCATCAGTAGGAAGTCTCCTTCCCAGCTTGAAATAATGCTCTAATAGTGTCCACTGAGAGAGTACCTAATCCAACCTACTGAATATGATCAATAAGACCCTGAGTATCCTACTATCTCCTAACAGCTATGTCTCTCTTAGTCATAAGAGTCTGTATCTGTGCTTGAAGCTGATCAATCTGTGCTCTCAGACTGTCAATAGTATCATGCCCTGGCACATCATTCTCTAGTATAACTACATCTGGCATATCTTGCACTAGTGCAACTTGCTCTAATAGATCCTGCTGTGGTGCATGAATCCCAATCCCCTCACCACCAACTTGTCCAATAGCTAGAACCTCAGTCTGAGTAACTCTCTGAACCTATCATCTAATCAAGGGAATATGATCCTCAGGATCCTCCTCATCACCACCATGAGCTGCAATAACTCTAGGATCTGGCTGAATCTGTCCAAAATCAATACCTCTCCCACAACCCCCATCCAATCCAGTCACTCTACCTCCTCTCAATGGCAATCCTCTAGGTGATCTCATCCCTACCCTGCCAATATCCCTCCCAATCTGTCCACCATCTCTCCCACCCATAGGATGAGGTCTCTCAATCCTGCCAGCTAGTCCAAATGGTCCTCCATAGACTCTCAATCAACATCCTCTCCGTCCAGCTCCACCACCACCACCTCCATCCCCACCATCATCTCCACCTCTCCCAGCCTCATGAGCAACTCTAAGCTCTTGTCTACGTCTCTGTCTCCTGATAATAGGATCATCTGAATAATCATCATCATCTCCAGAGCTAGGAGGAGGATCTGCTGGATCTGTAATCCAAGGAAATGGATGCGCTAATAAATACAAAGCATACTCTGCAGTAACCCCAAGATCAAGAATGTGTAATCTCATATCATATGCCACTCTTAGAGTAGTAATAAAATCTGCATGAGCAATCTCAAATGACAAAGATGGTCCCCAATCTCGCCTATCTCTGTATCATCATGCATATATCATCACACCAGTAGGCATAGGCTGAATGATACCAAACTATCTCAAAATCTGACCAATCAACTGTCGCTCAATAATGAAAGGTGTCCGACCAATAAGATATCTACTCTGCATAATAAGCGGTAATGTATGTGCATCATCCATCCATGGCTCACAATCAATATATGGTCTCCAAGTAATGCTATCTAAAGAATCAAGCACCCAACGCCAATACTCCATCTTACCCATCTTATGATGAGTAAGGATACCTGCATAAAAATAAACATATGGATGCCTCTCTCCATGAACTCTATGATGGATAGGCCGTGTAATAGCAATGTGCTCCCAACACTAGATCTGTAATAAAGTACATCTTGTCGATAAACTAGTACTCTCATCATACACAACCTGGTGTAGATCATGATATAAATGTGCCAACATGCAAACACCCCAAGCATATCGCATCCGATGCTACATCATGTTGAGAAGAACCTCACCCCATCCAATAGAAAAAACCTCGGGATCGCCTATTAGGACATATGAATCCTCCAATCAAACTAGCCAGAATAACAGGAAGAGTCTCATAGTACATCACCATATCTACCCATCAGATCTCTCCTCTACCAATGCTCTCATCAGCAAAAATGACTCTACAAGCCTCTGTACCAACTCGATCCTGATAATCATACTGCACTAGCTCACCAGTCACCAGGATGTGCAGAATCCTATAGACATCCTCAAGAGTAACACTAATCTCACCCGTCGGCAGGTGGAAAGTGTTATGCTTGTTGTGCCATCTCTTGGCTAATGCAGTCAACAATCCTCTATTATGTGTAATCTCAGGTATAAATAATAAATGGCGTAAACCATAGGCATCTATATGTCTAATCTCATCCTGGGACAACTCTGGAACTAAATGACGTATGGCCGGTAATTTCTCCCAACACTGGAGAACATCAAGTTTCTCCTATTTTTCAAGAGAAATCAATCAATCAAATCAAACTGAATCAATCAATCAATCAAATCAAACTCACTCAATCATCAAATCAATCAATCAAATCAAATTGAAGCTACTTAATCATCAAATCTATCAATCAATCAAATCAAAATCTATCAATCAAGTTAATCAGAGCTACTTAATCATCAAAATCTATCAATCAAGCTAATCAGAGCTACTTAATTATCAAAAACTATCAATCAAGCTAATTAGAGCTACTTAATCATCAAAATCTATCAATCAAGCTAATCAGAGCTACTTAATCATCAAATCTATCCATCAAGCTAATCAGAGATACTCAAATATCACATCTATAAAATCAAGCTAATCAGAGCTACTCAATCTAGTAATCAAAGCTATCTATCAATCTATCAATCATGCAATCACTCAATCATGACTCGATTTTATCATACATGTGTATCAAACATGTTAAAACTAATCATCAAAGTGATTTTTAGCTTTTGTACCTATCAACAATATCAAATTTAAACAAAAACGCTATCTTTTAGAGCATATGCGCTACTTTAAACAAAAGCACTAATCAACGATGCATAAGTGCTAACAAATGACACATATGCACTACTTTAAGCAAAAACGCTAACGTTCTATGCATAAGCGTTAACAAACAGAACATATGCGCTACTTTAAGCAAAAACGCTAACATTCTATGCAAATGTGCTAAAATACAGAGCAAATGCGCTAAAACATTCATTTGTGCTAACCAAAATTGCATATGCGCTAAACTAAACTGCAAATGTGCTAATCTAAAACTCGAAAAAATAAAAAATTTCAAAAATTCAAAAAAGAGCACCTAAAACATGAAATTTTGAATGAAAATTTGAAAACAAAGCTCGGGATAAGATACATACTGGATACCCATACTCGACTGGCCGCTGATATCGCCGAACTCGCTCGAATCAATGACACTCCATTGGAATCACCATTTTGGCCACCTCAACAAAAATATTCTCTCCAAAAGCTAACAAGGATAACAATGAAGTTAAAATTAGCCTTGGTTAATTTTATATTTACTATTTCAAGAGTAATTAATTTCAACAATGGGGCAATTTTATTTGTTTTTTACAAATGAATTTAATTGACTAAATTTTTTATCACATTATCACGAGATTAATCATTCAAACTAAAATTTTCGACAATTTCATGATCAATCTCTTGAGGGGGCACACAATCTGGATTTTCAATTTCTATCAGGCATTATCGAGACTTGATTTAATCTTTGAAACAATGTTGTCTCGACATCATTTCAAAGAGGGGCAAAATGTATACACCTAAAAATTGGCTATGAGCAATTAAATAAATATTTTATATTTATTTAATATTTATTCTTCTATTAAATAGTTAATTCGAAAAGATTAATTAATTTAATTCATTTTCATATCTGTCTATTAATTAATATTTAATTAATTAATTCATTATCTTATTCTTCTGAATTAATTAAATATCTAATTTTTAATTATTCCTCTAACCAAGTTAATTAAATATCTAATATTTAATTATCTTCTCCAAGCAATTAAATATCCAATATTTAATATTATTCTCCTATCCTATAGTCTAAAATATTAAATAATTCCTAAATTATTTAATCTCTCTTTTCCAACTCACCCTCCATCTCCACTTCATCTTCCCTTTGCCAACTCATCAAACATGTGGCTAAAGAAATTAATATTCCTTAAATATTAATTCATGATTTATCTTCAACCTCCAAAATTAATGAAATTGTGTATGTACACACATTTCATAACCATTTCCTATGTTCTCTCCAACACCCCCTACATCTTGGGAAGGACTTGAGTCCACTTGTCCTACCATACCTATATTTCCTCCAACCATCCCTAGATTCCCTTAGTCAGCAACACAGTCAAGGTGAGATGAGTGACACTTGTCTTCTCCTTCCCCCTTTCTCTCAACCTTCACCTTTGCTCATAGCCATTCAAATTTGTAGATTTGATCATGACCATTGATCTAAGCCACATCATCTAATCCTCTCAAAGTCTATAAAATAAAGAGCTTCAATTGAGAGGAAGTTAGTCTTAAAAAAAAATAGTCTTCAAGCCAATCTTATGCATCCATGAGTTTTTGAAGCAAATAGAAAATATCATTTTAGCAATATAATCATATAGTATTATCATTTTAGCATAATCATGTAGCTTTGCATATCATACTATTAGTTAACTACAAGTTATCCATCCATTCTTAATATGCCATCTTGGAAGCCAACAGTGCATTGTCTGAGAGCACACCATCTGCAACCAGGAACAATGGAGTTAGGACACAATGAGACATAAGCCATGAAGGTAAAATAATGTTTTATTTTAATATGTATTTCATGTAGTTTCATTGGTGGATTTTGGATTTCCTGTATGCATTTCCATTGTATTTTGTGAAACTAACTTATTGCAAGTAACATTCTAAGGATGAAATTCAAGCTCACACAATAAGCATTTGCATTCTCATATAAATCATAAAAAGATAAAAATATATACATCATGCATCTAATCATAACCATATACTCATCTAAATTTAGTACATATAAACCTAAAAAAACAACAAAATTATATTGCATTCCATCTTGTACATATTTGCATCCATATCATAAGCATCATAAAATTGTCATAAAGCATATGGAACATCACATAGGAACACATGCATATACTTGCTGCAAGGATGGATCATCTCATATATATATCAAAAAATAATAAGTGTCATGATACAATGATGTCAAAATCACATATGGCTACAAAATCACCCAAAGATGTCTACATCATCATACAAAAACTGATACAAAATGGGATCCAAGAGAGCTATGATGAAGACCCTTCCTCAGAGCCAACTGGCCTTGAAGGAATCTAAGCTCTCGAAGGACCACCCCTGGATCATCTCGTTTGTCCCCTTCTGCGGACCCCATGGGACCATCTTTTCACCAAAGTAGTTAACAGTCTTGTGTTTGCCCAAATCTCGGGCATATACATAATGTGTCTCAATCCCATCATCTTGATCGCGGCGTGGTCCTCAGTAGTCAAATCTGTTTGTAACCACTGTATCATAGGGAATCACTCTCTAGACTCAATCTGGGGTAAGTAATCCTGCATCCAATCAAATCAATCATGTCAATCCTAGTGGTACTCATGTTCATCACATAGTGTTTCTTATCTTATCCTATCCTAGCCTAGTGGTACCTATGTCCATCACATGGTGTTTCTCATTAGGCTCTATCCTAGTGCTTATGTCTATCATATGGTGCTACATCCTAGTGTATATGTTTGTCACATTGCACTATATCCTATCTTTCTAGAGCACTCGCCATATTTTATCTATTCGATGACTTATCCTATACTTAGCTTAGCAAACCTACTTGTTTTAGGGCACTTGTTGAGTGAATCCTCTCAACAACTTATCCAATTGGCAATGGATGTCTATTTCATGATTGTTGATTCTAGCCTTGTTTTCGGTTTGTCTTCCCTAGGGCACTTGTTTGAGTGAATCCTCTTAGCATCTTATCCAATTGATAGTGTATGTTCATCACAGAATAATCAATTTGGCCTTTTAAGGCATAGACATGATTTTGTTGATTCCTCTTGAGTTAGTCTTTTTCTTACATGACCTTGTCACCCTATCTTGTCAGTCCTTTCTAGCCTTTCTTTCTTATTGAGAGATTGTCTGCAATATTTTCAAACATTTTCATCCAATCCCTTGAGGAGGCATATCATTCCCATCATGGAGAAACTTTGTATCAGTTTATCTTATCTTCTTTGAGCCAATGCAACAAGCTACATTGTCTCAAAGAGGGGGCAAATGTAGAAACCTAAAATTGTCCTATCTAATTAAATAAATATTTTTATTTATTTAATTATTTTATCCTAAGTCTTCTATTAATTAAATAAATTCTTAGTTATTTAAATTATCCTTTTCCTAAATTAAATAAATATTTATTTATTTAATTGATCCCACTTCCTCTATTAATTAAATAAATCTTTATTTATTTAATTAATTCATTATCTTTTTCCTTCAATGACACATGTCATTTGTCTTTTAATTTTCCTCTACCTCTCGTACTATTTTTATTATTTCTTCTACCTACCCTTTAATCCTAGTGGTTCATTTATTTTTTTCACCTTTTAATCTTATCCCTCCATTTCCTAAGGTGTCTTCTATATAAGAGGACACTCTCCTTCATTATAAACCCTAACCAATGTGTCTAATCAATCCAGCTAGCTAACTAATATGTCAATCAAGCCTTCAAGCAATCAAGCGACATCACAACCATGATCTGTTCTTTGTTGAGCTCTTGTTCACACATAAAATATGAGAGAAAATATATCAAACAAGATCAATGAAGATAGGAGACAATGAAGATTGAAACCCTACCTGACATGTGAATGGTAATATTATTCATTTGTTGATTTACATGTTCTTACGTATCCTTATTGGTGTATGGTGAATGTTTGGTTGTAGAACTAGGATTGTTTGTGGTTGAATCTTTGAGGTCTTACAAATCTTATCATCATCACTTTTCTCACTGTATATAATTATAAATTAGGGTTTTTGTGAATTTAACCTCTAAATTTATTTAATTCAATTGAAAATAAAAATTGTGAATGCAAATTTGAAATTCAAAATACATAAACAATCAGATTTGAGATCACAAATTATAAATTAAGGTGCAAGAAAACAAGTTCACCAAAATGTAATTGTGGAAAATTAGGGTTAGGGTTAAATTAAGATAATAAAAGCATTAAATGACCTTATTAACTAGTTATATTAAGGAGGAGAGGAATCTAATAGATCTAGCCTTGAAGGACCAATATTCTGATCAAATTCTTGGTTCCTTGGATATGGCTTTCACCTCCTTGAATTCAATTGAATTAAATTATTGAAGATTAGGGAAAGACAATGAACTATTTAAGTAATTTGACAGAAACAGTAAGTCATAGATTTTGTATGAAGCCACCAACCTAGATATGAGAATAAGAGTATATTTAAAATCTATTCCTAGAAGTTCAGGCTGATTTTTTAGGTCCAGGCAGTATAAATTTTCCATGGTCCTCCAAATTTCTCACTGTCGAAAGTTGAACCTATTCATCTATGTGAATCTTGTCGATCCTCCTGATTATAGCTCTATACTTGTTCTTGCACACATTGAAAAGGAGAAATATGCTAGGAGTAGGGAATTTGGCTTAGGTCAAACCTTGGTTTTGGAATTAACCATGAAATTTTATTGAAAATGTAAATAAAAGACTATTGTAGAACACTTTCCTTTTAAGGGAAAGGATAAAAAAGATTAAAACACTAATGATATACCTCAATGAGGTTTTGCTTGACTCCACAAAGGAATTAGGGTTTCATGTAGGTTGTCTTCATAAAATATAGAATATGAATGTTATCTCGAATGCTTGAATCTAAACTTCACTTCTAATCCAATGCTTGATAGAAGACTAATTGCTTGCTCACTTGAATTCACTAGAGTTTAATTGAGATCTTGAATGAAGTTTGTTTGGTTTAAAATGAGAGGTTTAGACCTCCTTTTATACTTTCTTGTCAAAAATCTGATTGAATTTTCACAACAGGCCAACACAAGGCTAGATTTCCTGCTCATCAAAGGTGACTATTAGAGGGGGGCAATTCAAGGCCAATTTAAGAGGCCCCAGGTGTATATGCCTCGGTCCTGATTTAGGACCAGGGCATGGTATGTCCTAGTCTTGATTTGGGACCAGGGCGTGGTACATCCTGGTCCTACAAATCAAGACTTCCAAACTAAGGGCTAAGTTGGAAAATTGATGAAAATTTGAGGTAAATGAGTGGTGTGAGTAGAATTAGTATTGCAATCAAGCCTTGGAGGACAAAATGCCAAAGTGAAGTATAAGTAAGGACAAAATTGTAGGCAAGTACAATTTAGAATGCCACAATTCCAAGTATGCTTATCTTATCATAAAGAATAAAAGACATAACCTACTGACTTTGTCACTATATTCAACTTCTTCATATTATTCTTACCATGTATGATGAAATAGAAAGACCAAACTATTATAAAACCAAATAAAGATCCAACCACATAAAACCCTAGTTCCACAATAAAATCCACCATACACCAATGAAGGACCTAAAAACATGCAAAACACAAAATATGAAAGATTATACCATTCACATCCTCATTAGGGTTTGATCTCCATTGTTTCCTATCTCCATTGATATTGATTGATATGGTTGCTCTCAGATTTTATGTGTGCACAAGAGCTCAAAAAAGAATGGATTGTGCTTGAGTGATTGATCGCTATTAGGATTTGGATTGAAAGCATTAGGGGGTTGATAAGGATAAAAGGATCCTCTTTTATAGAGGGTACTCAATAAATGGAGGGCTAGGATTAAGAGGTGGACAGATAAATGGTCAGCTCAAATTAGAGGGTAGGTATAGAAAATAGGAAAATATTAGAGAGTTGGTTAAAGGTAAATTAAGAGATGAATGACAAGTGTCACGGAGGGAAAAGCTAATGAATTAATTAAATAAATGAAGATCTATTTAATTAATATAAGAGGTGGGACCAATTAAATAAATAAAATATTTATTTAATTTAGGGAAAGGAGAATTTAAATAAATAAAAAGATTTATTTTAATAGGGAAAGGCTAGAAGAGGATAATTGAATTAATTAAATAAATAAAGATTTATTTAGTTAATAGAAGGCTTAGGATAAAATAATTAAATAAATAAAATATTTATTTAGTTAGACTAGGACAATTTTAGGTGGCTACATTTAGCCCCTCTTTGAGACAATGTAGCCTGTCATGTTGGCTAAAAGAAAATAAGATTAACTGATATAATATTTGCCCCAATACAAGAGTGGTATTGCCCCCTCGAGTGATTGAGGGAAATTTTTTTAAAAAAAAGATGCAGACAATCTCTCGATAGGAAAGAAAGGCTAGAAGGGATAAGGATAAGGAAACAAGTTCAAGCAGGTGAAAACATGGCTCAAAAGGGATCATCGAGCAATGAAAAGGCATCAGGAGGTGAGCACAACCAATTAGGGTTCCACAACCTATATATAGGAGCCGCGGGGAAAGACGTCCTCATTTTAATCCTTGTCATTTAAGAGATTAGAGAGAAGAGCATCCAACGAGCTTGAGCAAAGTAGGAAGAAGGTCCAGAACTATGGTAGTAAGATTGCATAGGTTTGATCGAGTTTGACGCTTCAAGTGACCAATGGACATGGGTGAGTTGGTATGTATCTCAAAACTTGCTTGTCAATTTTGTATTTATGATGCATTTATTAGGCTAGAAAGTGGTATTAAATAGATGTTGCCTATTTTCATCACAACTCAAACAAGTAGATTACTGATTGGGCTATTCAGAATATCATATTTTTGAGTACTTTGTCCAATTATTACCCTCAGGGTAATGGACAAGCTGAGTCTACTAATAAGAACTTGATTAGGATAATCAAGAGGACAATAGAAGATAATTAGAGAACTTGGCACACTCAATTGAAACATGCATTGCGGGCTGATAGAATCACCCCCAAGAGAGCTACATGTATATCTCCCTATGTCCTTGTTTATGGTAAAGAGGAAAGACTACCAGTTTTAGTTGAAATGCCTACACTAACTCTGATTAGAGAGCTAGAAATGTTGCAAGAATAACTTATGCAAGTTAGGTTGGTAGAACTAATGGAGTTGGAAGAGGTAAGAAAACAAGCATTGTTGACTATTGAGAATCATCAAGCTCAGATGAAGAAGACTTTCGACAGGAAATTAGCTCTGAGGGTTTTCAATGAGGGAGATTTGGTTTTGAAGTGGGATGAATTAAAGAGTAAGCCTGGAAAGAACACTAAATTCGATGCCATATGGGATGGCCCATACATCATTACTGAGAAAAAATAGCATAATGCTTTTCAGCTTTCAAAGTTGAATGGTGAAATCCTTCCAATCCCAGTTAATGGATTCATCTCAAAGTTTTCCTTTGACAATTTTATTTAAGTTAATAAGTGCTAATGCACATTTGTTTTTTGTTATGTTGTTTTGAGTTTCAAGAAGTGCTCATGCACAGTTTGTGGTTTCTATTTTAGGCAACACCACTTGTAGTTTCCTGATTTTCTGTTCTGTTTTGCTGTCATGCTACAGAGCAGCTGAGTTTCAAGAAGTTCCATTTAAAAGAGGGCTAAGATGACTCCATAAGCCCAGTGGATAAGCCATGATTGGTCTATAGTGTTTAGCAGGCATACACTCGATAGAGGTCACCAAATTTTTTTCCTATTTTCATCACAACTCAAACAAGTAGAGCTGAATTGCATTCATTCATATTGAAAAGGTACACAAATGTTCTACTGAACATCATTGATCTAAATTTGATTATAGTTATCATTTTCATTTTTTGTGCAAATACATAAGACAAAGGAATATTCTATATTTGCATAAATTATGTATTTGTATTCATAATGTAAAAATCAGAGTCCCACACAAGCTGTGGGATTAGCCCCATTTGATTCATGATGCATGAAACAAGTAAAGAATACATTTGATTAATGTAAATGACATAGCTATCTATAATGAAAAAGATAGAAGGGAAGTGTTCCATTATTGCCTACGCGAAGATATCTGAGCTTTTGTCTTCCTCTAGCTGCAGTTGAACACCTCAAAGAAGGCAGCTCCAGGTTCTCCTAGTCCTACAAAAATGAATAAATGAGAAAAAGGTTAGAGAAAACTCCAAGCAATGATGAAAAAAATGCAATCTGCACTTCTACATCATAATTAGACATATCACATATAGTCATCAGAGGCATCCATTAAGTGTTTAGTCATCAAGATCAGAAGGAAAAAGGAGTTCAAGTTCACTGAAGCTTTTAGCTTCATCATATTTTTGCTAATATGTTTGTTCACTGTGCAGGCATAGGAAAAGTCTTGATGCTGATTTATGAATTATGCATGTGGGATAAAATGGGCTCCCACAGGGGTTGAGCTTAGTGTGCAAGTAATCTAAAGACAAGGAGCAATAATACAAAATATCACTATCCAAAATGTGATGGGAGCAACAACAATACAACATATCACTTTCCAAAATGTGACAGGAGGAATAAAAATGTAGTAGTAAACAACTACAAACAAATATAATGCAATATTTGCAGGCAAATAGAAAATGCACAGCTACATGAGAATATAAGTTACTTTGATAACAAGTATAAGACTGAGAATTTAATGGTAGTGTGTGCAACATTGAAGAAGTGATAGCCCATGCCTAAATACCACTAATATCATCATGCGAGTGGTAACAACAATACAAAATATCACTGCCAAAAATATGACATAAAGTGTAACAATAAAACATATCATTGTCCAAAATGTGACAGGAAGGACAAAAGTGCATCATATACAACATTCAAATATGCATACATTGAGAACATTAAAGCTAAAACAACAGTGTACATCTGCAAATATATATGTTACAATGAGCTTCAGGCATTTATGGCAGAATAAATCTTTTCTGTTTGCATTTTCCCAGATTAATGTCAAAATCCGATGAGACAATGATAGGGTGCAAGTTAGCTGTTGTATTTTTTGTGTTGTTCTTTCTTTAAAGTCAAATGATTTTTCTGAGAAATACAACCATAAAAAATGAAAGGTGATTGTAGCTATGTAAGAATTCTATAGAATCATCATAGCTGATATACATTTTGGGGTTTTTCAAACCTAGTATTTCATAATTACAACTTTTGGCCATTAGGTTCGACCTTAGGGTTTCTGAGAAAAATAAAACAAAATCTTAACCTTTTTCTTTCAAGGGTGTTCGCTCATGTATTTCACAAAGTAGTGATAGATTAGGTTTTTATATAGTGAAATGCCAAATATTTAGTTCTTTGGCCATGAAGTGGCCTCTAAATGTTAGATCAGAAGTAGATACAAGACAAACACATCAAGTAGACTCTTTAATCAAGGGTCATCAATAATACCATAGCCTACATCTGGATACTCCTTCAACTCAAACAACCATGTCACCCCCTAGAGGGCGCCCATTTTTTTGCCTTTGTCCAGAAATTAATTCAAAGAGGATTTATCCTCAATTGATTGTTATCCTAGGAGATGTATGGTGAGTGTCTTGGGGGTGGATTCTTCCCCACCCTTGCACTATGATATTATTAATGTTTGGATATTGACTCGGTAAAGTTTCTAGTTCTGAAGTTCATAATCAAGCTTCCATTGGGGCTTCAATGATAAACTCCCTCGGAAGGCTTCCCAACCTTTAGAACAAAGGCTTTACGTATCTCAAGGATACCAGGGGAAGGCTAATCACTAAGAAAAACCATTGGAGGGGATTTTCATCAGCCTCCACATTTGATTATATTGGGTTGGTAAAATTGGCGATAAAGTTGTTCCCCTCTCACCGGCCTTAAAGGCACCCTAAGGGAAACTCAGGAGGGCAGACCTTCTAAATGATTTATTGCATGAAATTAAGAGAAAGATTGAAAAAAGTGAGTCTGGCTTTTTGATTACCCAATTAAGGGGAGAGCATATACCTATCACTTAAGACAAAGAAAACAATGTTTCTTTTTAGATCTTCATAGCAATGATTTTGTAATTCATATTTGGAGATGTTTCTCCAACAAGCATGATGTTAATTTTATCCACAAATAAATTTGTTTGAACATGTAATGAAATCATCGTCAACAAAATAAATCACTTTGGTTAACAAAAAGAAAATGCTTTGCAAATTTGAAAGTGGCTTGTTCTTTTTACTTGCAAAAATATGGTTGATTGTTCTTTTTACCTTGCAAGAAAAAGAAAGTTTGTTTTGTTCTTTTTAAGCCCAAATGACAATAATCTCTCTAAACAAAAGTGAAATTTGTTGTTCTTTTTAATCTTTTGCAAAAGGAGGTGAATTTCTTTTTAAAGCCCAAAAGAAAAATGGAGTTCTTTTTATGCACCCAAAAGAGATATGAAGTTCTTTTAAACTTTCCCAATGAAAGAGATGAGTTCTTTTTAAGCTAACTTCTGAAAGTAAGAAAAACAAGATTAAATACCTCTTCAAGAACCTACAAAACCACTTGTTAGACCTGCAGAAAACCAATTAGAAAAATCAACAATCAATGTGGGCTTGACAAGCCTAATTTTCTTTTTAAACTATTATAATTTTTCCTCACTGTCTTATATGTGCCATAACAATTTGTAAATGTGCTAAAACAATTTACATATGCACAACAACAGAGAGTGTGTGCCATAAAATGTAGTATATGTGCTAAAAAAACATGTGTATGTGCCTTAGAATGTAGTATATGCAATAAAACAATGTGTGTATGCGCCAAACCATTGAGTCTATGTCACCAAGACCTGTCTTCAGTACTCCAACTTCCCGAGCATGGGTTGGGAAGAGACTTGTCCATACATGAATAGATAAGGTAGCCTGGTTGGTCATGATCTCTCTACTAGTGGGTGCGACATTGCTATATGCTCTGAGGCCCAAATCTGTAACAATGTGACCCCCGCTGCTAGGCTAGCACCCTCATCATACACAACCCATTGTAGCTCATGGTACAAGTGAGCCAAAACACAGATCCCCCATGCATATCGCGTCTGTTGTTTGACCATCTATCAAAGTATCTATCCCCATCCAACTAAGAACCCATGTGATCTTCTATTTGAGCAAATAAAACCACTTATCAAACCTGCTAGTATAGATGGAAGTGGGACATACTGATCCACCATGTCCTACCATGCAACTGAATAGCCACTAAGGTGTGGATCATCAAATACCTCCCACAATGCAATATTCCAACCCTGTTCCTCCATATTGTACTATACTAACTCTCTGGTGATAGGGATCCATAGTATCCTGTAAACATCCTCAAGTGTCATCGAGATCTCTCCAGTTGGTAGATGGAAAGTGTTGTGCTCACTATTGCATTTCTCCGCCAACACAATCAATAGGGACTTGTTCTTTCGATAAGAAGGAATGAATAGGATGTGTGACAAACCACATGCAGCAATAATCACTCTATCCCCATTAGTCAAAGCTCCCAACATAGACAAAGTCTTTGAGTATCTCTCCCAAAGCATCAACACACCATGTTGAGCCTACATCACAATATCAACACCATACCAGTTGTATCTATCACATAGATCAGTCAACATAAGTCAATTGAACAATCTTCTATCAGCTCAATGGGAGATCTTAAACAATCTCATTGAGCTCCTATCAATGACTTCAGTCACGCTATCATTCGGGAGTTGCAATCATAAACTCTTAATCACTCAAGTTGGTTCATCTAAGCCTATCCTATTGGTAATAAAACATACCTCTCCTATCAGTGATCCAAGTCATGTTATCCAATACAAGTCAGTTCATCATAGCCTATCCTATCACATCAGTTGACCCATATCAGTGACACAATGACTCCTATAGAAATACACGTGACCTATATACAAATCAAAAATATCATGTATCAACTCAAAGTTATCCCATATCGACAACAAAGTTATCTCCTCTCAACTCAATGACCCATATCAACATCAATGACTCATATCGAAATCAAATGAACCCATATCAAATCAAATGAACCCACATCGAATCAAAAGACCCATAACGAATTCATATCCAAATCCAATTGTCCCATAACGAAAAATCAAGTTGACCCATATCAGTGACGAAAGTCACACTATCATTCTAGAGTTTTGATCTTAAACTCTTATAAAGAAGGGAAGGTTCACCTCAACCTATCCTATTAGTGACCAGGTCATTTGAACTTATCAAATAGTTGGAGTGTTGATCATACACTATCCAACAGACCTCTCCTATTAGTCACGCAAGTCACGCTATCAATCTAGAGTTTTGACCATAAACCCTATCTATCCAAACACACACAGACACAAAACCAAGTCCTATCAATATCAAAATTCAACATTCTCAAAATATCAGATGCAAACGTGACAAAATGATGATCAAACTAAGTATCAAACATCATCCACTATCTAAATATCAAATTTACTAACTTCATAAAAATTTCTCAAAATCAACACTATCTTATATGCCCCATAACAGTGCTTAAATATGCTAAAAGAATATTCATATGCGCTAATCTATCAAATATATGTGCTAATATATCAATCATATGCACTAATCTATCAATCATATGTGCTAAGCTTTAAAACATATGCACTAAAAAATCATTCATATGTGCCGCAAAAAAATTCAAATGCGCAAAAAGAAAAATTGTATGCACTTCATGATTAAAAAAATGCACTAAAATAAAACCTACAAACTAGGGCATAAAAAAAGCATGAAAACCAGCTAACATCTTGAAAAATCTCTCTAAAAATGCATAAAAATCATTCAAAGAGGGTCGAAAATCCACTTCCGGTGGGCCATACTCTGCTAGCCTATCGAATCAATGAAATTGCTCGAATATGTGCTTATGATAAGGGGGCTCCATTTTTCTCTTCTTCTCTTCTTCTCTCCAATTTCTAATCTCCAAATGCCAAGTGCACAAATGAGCTGGAATGGGACTCTTGGAGGCTTATATAGCATGTGGTGATGTAAGCAAGGTATGTTGCCTAGATGGATGTGTAGGGCATGTTTGCGCTATGCTCGCACTGTATTCTCAATAAATTTAATTAATTTTTATTAGCAAATCAATATAGAAAAAAAAAAAAATCCACAAAAAAATTGAAAATTTTTAAAAATCCACAAAAAATTGAAAAACTGTCAAAAATCAATAAAATCGCTCTAAATGTCAATTTTTTTTATCAATTCATCTCCCAAGGGGGCATCATCATCATATCGACATCATATCGGTATCAGTATTCATATATGGGGCATCATATTGAAAATTTTGGTGACGACAACAAAATCAGAAATTTTGACGACATATTGAGTGATTTTTCTTTGATTCAACATGTGGTCACACGTCACTTCAAAGAGGGGCAAAATGTAGACACCTAAAACTTGTACGTCTAATTAAATAAATTTTATTTGTTTAATTATTTCTTATTCACCTATTAGTTAAACTAAGGTTTAATTAATATCCCCTTTTCTTCTATCTAGCCATTAATTAAAAACAACATTTGATTAAATTCCCTTTCTTCCATTAATTGAATACATTTTATTTATTTAATTAAATTCTCTTTCCACATTTTAATTGAATTTACATTTAAATAAAATAATTTCTTGCATATTAATAAATTTTGATTTATTTATAAATCTCCCCCACTTGCATTTTCCTACAAATGCAAGTTGCATTCATTTTGGTTGAAATAAATCTTTTTATTTTAATTAAAATTCCCTTTTTTTTCCCACTTGCATCTTCCTACAAAATCCACTTGCATCCTAAACATTCTTCTAGAACCCCTGTAATCCCACTTAACTAGCTTAATCCTTATATCATGTCAAATCCCTAAATTTGGGGAAGTTACTTCTCCAAATTTGGAAGAAAGTCTTCTAATGCATTAAAGACTTTATTTCTTCAACAAGTTAACTTGTTGAGTTCTCCCAAATTTGTAAGGCTCTTACAAATTAGCCTCTAAAGTCTTCTAAACCATGAAAGGCTATTACAAAGCCTTTAAGGTTTCTCCCTTCACACAAGCTAGGCCTTCAAAGTCTTCAAAGAGCCTTTAAGGCTCTTACAAGACATCATCCTTTCAACACATTAACCTTAATGGCTTGTCCCCTTTGTACAAATTTGACTTTGCACAAGAATTAAACCAATGTATAATATCCTTCCTCATTGGATATTAGCTTTATCCAATGAATCATCCTCTTGAGGTTACCTTCAAATCTTGTTAAGCATCTAATGCTTACTTAGCCTCCTCTCAACTCTTCTCATGGTGACACTTGTCAACATGAGATTGGATTGAAAATCTCACATGGATTGATAACTTTCAATCCTAGCACTTGTCAAGATTATTCAATCTTGGCCATCCATTTGACCAATTCCTCTATAAATAGAGCCCATTTCTTCAATCCAAGGATCCCATCTTTATTTTGCATCCAAGTTATAGTTAATTTGTCTTGTGTAGGTTATCAAGGAGCTCATTTTGTCATCTTCAAGCATTTAGATCATTTTAATTGCATCATAGCTGAGATTTTATCATGCTTAGAATATCATGTTAGTTTTAATTTTATGCTAGTTCCATATCATCTTCATATCACTCTCATACTAGCATAATATCATACTAATCATGTTATCTTGCACCATATCTAGTTTCATATCCATAGCATATCACTAAGATCTTAGTTGCATCCGTTTAGATCTTATATCACACACTATCTCTCATTCTTTGAGTAGTCATCCCAAGATCAAGTGCTCTTCCAAACTGAGAGCCACCTTGAATCTAAAGGGTCCTTGTATATAGAGGACAATGAGACTATTTTGAGAGTTTTTTATTAACTAAAACTTGTTTTATTGATTTTATTCTCTAATGCAATGTCCAACTGGTGTGTTTGTGTCTCTTTTGTAGGTACCACAATTTGAGCATACAATAGGCATTACTCATTGAAACATGTCTACAAGGAGGCACATTCGATAGCAGAATTCCTATCTAATCATGCCATCAACTAGTATGAAATGTTGTGCATTGCTAGTGATCCTAGGGCATGGGTAAAACCTAGAAGTATATCTATAAGATTCAATGGGAGTACTTTTTGAAAATGGAAATGTTCTGAGCTGGCTAGGAAGATTGAGTAAATCCTTCATCCTAAGAATAAGTTAGAAGGTTCTAGATTACTTAGGCCTTTATATGGGATTCAAATGCAAGAAAGGCAGAAAATTTTAGAGTTGAGATGGCAAGAGGGACGGTCTTAGTGTTGGCATTTGGCATTAAGTTATCATTGATGTCAACCGGTTTGGCAAGGTCACTAGTAAGTAAGAAGTGGTGACCGATACTATGGCAATACACATGAAAGTCAGAAGACAGAAGGAAGGCTACCGGTACACATGGCTTGGGTCATCTACCGATAAAGAAGGCTTACTGTTAAGGCATAAACCAGGATGAAGGTTGTTTGTGTGTTATGAAAGCACAACAACCGGTGAACAGAGAAGAAAGGATGGTTGATGGTCATACCAGTAAGCTATGCTAAACTGGTAGTCAACATTGGTTGACAAAGTGTGTCAAACTGACATATGAATCCAAGCCAAAGGTAGATGTTGACAAGCATGACAACTGGATGCTAGGTAGAGGTATTGCATAGGTCGATGGAGTGTGCATCGACATAACAAATATGTAGGTAGGTCGAATTTTATGAGGAACCCGCATGTCACAGAGGATGCCAGAATATTGTGGCTTGAGGAAGGCAAGCTGGAAAAGCAATCGCACTAATCTTGCAAGAAGATTTGATCTTCGTACCTGTTAGGTGAATAAAATTGTAAAGCCATTAATGGCAAGTAACAAAGAAAAGCAGAAAAGCATGGTGCAGACCTCCAAAATTAGAAAATGCATATTGGGATGCGAAGTTCTGCTGGTGATTGATCATTGTCATAAATATCATATCCCTGAAAAGTAGATCGAATCAAAGGGGATTCAGATTGAGTTGGAAAAGGAAAACCTAACATGAAAGTGTTTGAATGTATTCTTGGCGGGAATCCATGATTATAAATACACAAGCTCGAAACAAAAAATATTGATGCTTGTGGAGAAGAAGAAGAGTGAAGAAAGGTTGAGTGCAGAGAAGAATCATCTCCCTTAGAGTTTATTCTAAGTGAGTTGTAGAGTGAGTCGACAAGCATACCAGTGAGAGGGTTTAGTTGGCAGTGATTGAGTACCAGTCTAACTGTAGCAGGCTTAACAGTTGAGCAAACTGGTAAGGTGTGGTTGAGTAAGGCGACATCCAAGTGTGACACAGTAAGTTGTGAGACCATGAGAGAGAGAGATAAGAGAGGCCAAGAATCAAAGAGAGTGATCTCATAACTGACAGTGTGAGATCCCAGAAAGTAGAGAAGACTGTTAACTAGCAAAGATCTATTTGACCAAAGAGTTGCAGAATTTATATGTAACAAGAATCCATAACTATATCTAAATTGTATTTCAATATACATCACCAAGTTGGAGCTTGTAGGGGTTGTTGCTCCTTGGGTTGGTGCACTAAATCTTTGTAATTCAGTGTTTCACTTGTGAGGCTGGATTGGAGCAGTAGTCTCCAACAACATTTCTCACTGAGGTTCTTCCCATATTGGGATTTCATCATACATCTGGTGTTGTGGGCTACATTTGTTTGATTATCTTCTTTGGTCTCATCATTTGCTTTACTAGTTTAATTGTTTAGTACTTAAGATAACAACTGATATTCTGAAGTTGTCTTAAAAGTAAAAAGAGTTTAAGAACCACTGATTCATGCCCCCTCTCAGTGGTACTCTGTGTTCAACAATTGGTATTAGAGCCTAGGTTCTCGATTATCTCTAAGCCTTGGGTATATTATGGACTTAGGACATAATGGCAAGAAATGAGTCTACTTCTTCAAAATACCCCATGTTTGATGGACCCAACTATGCCTTTTGGAGCAGAAGAATGGAGACCTATATTTTCTCCCTTGGTTTTGATGTGTGGATGTCTGTCAAGGGTGGCTACATTGTCCCTAGTGTTCCTCCCACCGATCTGGATGCCAAGAAGGAGTATGAGAATAATGCAAAGGCCAAACATGCTATCTTGAGCGGGTTGTCTGATAATGAGTTTGTCAAGGTCATGCACTGTGCATCTGCCAAGGAGACCTGGGATAAAATGCAAAGCTTATTTGAAGGAGATGCAAAAGTTAAAGAGGCTAAGCTGCAAGCACTAAGGGGCCAACTTGAAGGTATCAAGATGAAGGATGATGAAAAGATTTCAGACTACCTTCACAGATTTGATTAAACTATGAATGCCATCAAAGGACTTGGAGAAGATATTGCAGATGAGATCGTTGTCAAGAAGGTACTTAGGTCCCTTACACCTAAGTATGATACAAAGGTGTCCGCCATAGAAGAAGCCAAGGATCTGAAGATATTTTCAATGGATGAGCTATTTGGCTCATTAACAGCCTATGAGATGAGAACAATTGGTGATGCTTCCTTAAGGAAAGATGTGACATTTAACATCACCCAGAAGGGCAAAGAAGTAGCTTCTCATAAAGGATCCAGTGAAGACTCTAATGCAGAGGTAGCAAACTTTGTCAAAAAACTCAAAAGAGGGTCCGACAAGTATAAAGGAAAGCTACCACTCAAATGTTTCAACTTTGGTAAAGTTGGACACTTTGCTGCAAGTTGTCCTTATAATGAAACTGGTGGAGATGAGTGAAGAGGATTTAGCAGATCTGCTGGAAAAGATAAAGAAAGAAATGTCTATCGGCAAGGAAGAAGAGGCTACTGGAAGCAGAACAACCTCTATACTATTGAAGATGATGCCACAGATGAATAAAGTGCAGCAAAATATGACTACCATGAGAATGACAAAAATATTAATCTCTTTATGACACTTGATGAACTGATTGGTGAAGATGAGGAAGAGGAGGATATTGAGACTGAAGTGGATTTAGAAGGTGAGCTTATAAGTGCTCTTGAGGAATTGAGTAAAACAAGAAGAGAACTCAAGAAGGTCAAGCTTGCTGTTGTAGATGAACTAGGTCTCTTAATGCAATCCCCGAATGAGTCCAGTCAAGTTATATCTGACTTGAAACTACAGCTGGAAGAAGCTGAGAGGATATGTGAAGTTGCATCCTCATATTTGATGAAGAAGGAAAAGGAGCGTCAAGATCTGGAAGCAGAAGTAGTGAAGCTTAGAAAGGAGCTTGAAGAAAGTGAGGAAGAAATTAAAGTAAGGAGAAAATATGAAGGCAACACCAAAGCCTTAGACAAGATGTTGAGCAAACATAAGCAAACCAAAGATACCTGTGGCTTAGGGTTTGAAGAAGGTCAAAGTTCAAACAAAAAAAACACATTCGGTAAAGAAATAAATTTCACCTCTTCAAATGAAGGTGAAGAAAAGAAGACATTCACTATAGGCAAGGATATAGGTAAGAAGACATATGTAGATGTTGTTGGGAATCGCCACACAAACCGGTATACACAAGCGATAAACTGGAGGCCACACTCATCATACTAACATGCAGACTCAAGGAGAAATTCAAGAGTTGACCATGAAGGATTCACTAGAGTCAACAACATGAAGAGAAGACCCCTAGTGAGGCAATCCTTTACAAGACCCAGGCAACTTAACCAGTATGTTTCAAACTTTCATGGTTACTGTTATTGGTATAACAAATTTGGGCATAGAATAGCTGGCTGTAGATTAACAAATAAGCCCTGTATTAGTTATGAAAGTAGAATTCCTTTTAATGCACTTTGGGATATAAATGTTATCTATTATCAGTGCAATGGATATGGCCATAGGAGTTTTGAATGTAGGAAGAATAAACCGGTGCCCTACAATAATTTTGAGGATTTACCCTTAAATGAAAATGTGAACTGCTACAACCGTCAAGAGTTTGGACACATAGCAAGGTTGTGTAAAAATAGGAAGATCAAGCAAAAGAAGACAAATCCTGATCAAGAACCAGTAGTTGAACCTGAGCACAAAATAGAAGCTGACAAGAAGAAGGAAACCAAACTAGTATGGGTTGAGAAAGAAAAAGAAAAGGCAAAATCAAGTCTGATAGTGCAGACTACCTTACATGCTGAAAGGAAAAATATATGGGTTGTAGATAGTGGTTTCTCTAGCCACATGACTGGTGACAAAAAAACATTCATCAAACTTGAAGACTGGAGTAGTGGTTCAGTAAGATTTGGAGACAACTCATCCATCAAAATAAAGGGAAAAGGTACTCTAAGTATTGATGGAAAATTGAAGGCACATGGTGTATATTATGTGGAAGGCCTAAAGCACAATCTGCTGGGTGAGAGTTAGATGTGTGACAAAGGTTATAAATTCACCTTTGACTCAATTGGTTGCCAGATAAAGAAAGACAATATCGGTCAGGTTGTAGCAGAACGAAAGAGAATAGATGGTAATGTTTATAATATGAAGGAATGCTATGAGTCCTAATGCATGTTAGGACAGGTTGATGAAAGTTGGTTGTGGCACTGAAGATTAGGCTACATAAACTTTGATAACCTAGTTGCAGTAAGCAGAAAGGGGTGTGTGAGGAATATTTCATGCATCATCAAACCAGTAAGCACATTTTGTGATGAATGTGTGAAAGGAAAGAAAACTAACGTGAGCTTCAAGACAAAAGAGAACAACACCTCAAGACCACTTGAAATTGTGCATATAGATTTGTGTGGTCCAACTAGGACAAGAGCACTTGCAAGTGAGATATTTTATGCTTTTTATTTATGATTACTCAAGAATGACATGGATCACCTTCCTGCAAGATAAGTCACAAGCATTTGATAGATTCAAGATCTTTAGGAAGATGGTGGAGAAAGAAAGTGGGTGCAAGCTAAAAGGTCTAAGATCAAACCGAGGTGGAGAGTTCACATCAAATGAATTTGAAGATTATTGTGAAAAATATGGAATTAGAAGGAAATACTCAGCCCCTAGGATACCACAACAAAATGGTGTGGTAGAAAGAAAGAACATGTCAGTTAAGGAGATGGATAGAACCATGTTAAATGAGGCCAGTCTACTAGACACATATTGGAAGGAAGCTGTTCATACTGCTGCATATACTTTGAACCAGGTTCAATTAAGAACAAACAATAGATTGACACCTTATGAGTTGTGGTATGATCGGAAGCCATCAGTCAAATATTTTAAAGTATTTGGAAGTAATTATCTTATCAAAAGAGATATGGATGGTCTAGGTAGTTTTGACTCTAGGAGCGATGAAGGAATCTTGCTTGGTTACTCATCTAATAGAAAGGCCTACAAATCCTACAACAAAAGACTAAGAAGAGTCATTGAGAGTGTGCATGTAAAAGTTGATGAGGACATGTACAAAGGAAGTCAACCACAGGTTAACCGATATGATGATTCCGGTGATGAAGGTGAGGAAGCTCAGTTAGACAATGAACCAAAAGAAACATCCAAGAAGACTCCCAACTGGTATGTGCAGTTGAATCACTCGAAAGAGAAAATTTTGGGAAATAAGAGTGATGGTGTGCAGACTAGAAGGAGACTTGCCCAGATTGATGAACAAGTCAACTTCTACCTCATGATCGAAGTAGAACCTAAACATTCAATGAAGTGAAGAAAAGACAAGAATGGATGGATGCCATGGAAGAATAATTGTAACAGACTGAGAAGAACAAGACTTGGGAATTAGCCCCTACATCAGAAGACAAGAATATCATTGGCATTAAATGGGTCTACCGGAATAAAATGAATGAAGAAGGTAAAATTGTTAGGCATAAAGCTAGACTAGTATGCAAAGGATACTATTAGGTAGAGGGAATTGACTTTGAAGAAACATTTGCACTAGTATCTGGATTAGAAACAATTAGAATGTTTCTAGCCTTCTCTTCCTACAAGGGTTATAAAGTATATCAAATGGATGTAAAATCTGCCTTCCTAAATGGAAATTTAGAAGAATAAGTATGCATAGAGAAACTGAAAGGGTTTCTTCTACATGATGATGAAAAATTTGTGTGTTGGTTGAACAAGGCCATGTATGGTCTAAATCAAGCTCCTAGAGCATGGTATTCAAGATTATATTAGTACTTGAAGGAGAAGGGTTTCAAAAAGGGGAATGCTGATAACAATTTGTACATAAAGAAAGATGGAAACCACATGATCATTGTGGTTGTATATGTAGATGACATTATCTCCGGAGGCAATAAGGAAACCCTCTGCAAAGAATTTGCTGATCAGATGCAGTCATAATTTGAGATGTCAATGCTTGGTGAATTGACATACTTCCTTGGTTTGTAGATATTACAACAAGATAAGGGAATTTTTATCTCACAAATCAAGTATGCAAAGGAAATGTTGAAGAAATTTCAACTGGAGGATTGTAAACTAGTAGTACCCCTATGGTGACCAGAAGTAAATTAAGCAAGGATGATGAATCATTGGTGGTGGATCATACTTTTTATAGATCCATGATAGACAGTCTATTGTATCTAACTGCTACTAGACCGGATATAGTACAGGCAATGTGCATGGTGGCCAGATTCCAAGATGCACCTAAGTAGACACATATGAATGTTGTAAGTAGAATCTTTAGGTACCTACAAGGGACACTCAATTATGGTTTGTGGTACCCTAAACATTGGGCAAGTTTCATTGATGATCAAAAGAGCACAAGTGGTGGTGCACTCTTCCTAGGTGACCAGTTGGTCTCATGGCATAGCAAAAAGCAGGACTCAATCTCTCTATCAACTGTTAAAGCATAATACATTGCTTCTCTTAGGTGCTTTGGATGAAGTAGACCCTCAAAGACATATAGGTGGACATCACTAATCCTATTCTCATCCGATGTGATAATTCGAGTGAAATCAACATAGAAAAGAATCTGGTGATGCATTCTAGAACAAAGCACATTATTATCAAGTATCATTTTTTTAGAGAGAATATTGAAGAACAAGATGTAAGGATGGACTATGTTCCTACTGGAGAACAAGTAGCAAAAATTTTCACCAAACCATTACCGGTAAGCACCTTTGAGTACCTAAGACACAAGTTGGGAGTTGTGTCATCTGACTTATGCACTTGAGAAAGGAAGGATTTGTGTGGTTCAGGGGGAGCTCATAATAGTCTAAGAGGGAGCTTGGTATGGATCTAAGGGGGAGAGTATGGTATCCTTTGTCATTGTGTCAAAGGGGGAGAAATGTACCATTATGAAGTGTCTTGCAGTAAGTTGACATCAATGCCAAAGGGGAAGATTGTTGGCATTTGGCATTACATTGTCATTGATGTCAACCAGTTTGGCAAGGTCACCTATAAGTAAGAAGTGGTGACAGATATGATGGAAATACACATGAGAGTGAGCAGACAAAAGGAAGGCTACTGTTACACATGACTTGGGTCATCTACCGATAAAGAAGGCTTACCGGTAAGGGATAAACTAGGATGAAGGTTTTTTGTGTGTTATGAAGGCACAACAACCGGTAACAGAGCAAAAAGGATGGTTGATGGTCATACTGGTAAACTATGCTAAACTAGTAGTCAACTTTGGTCAACAAAGTATGTCAAACTGACATAGGAATCCAAGCCAAAGGTGGATGTCGACAAGCATGACAACTAGATGCTAGGTGGAGGTATTGCATAGGTCGGTGGTGTGTGCATCGATATAACAAATCTACAGGCAGGTCGACTTTTACGAGGAACCCGCAAGTCACAGAGGATTCCAAAAGATTGCGGCTTGAGGAAGGAAAGCTGCAAAACAAATCGCATTGATCTTGCAAGAAGATTTGATCTTCATACCTATTAGGTGAAGAAAACAACAAAGCCATTAATGTCGAGTGATAGAGAAAAACAGAAAAACATGGTGCAGACCTCCAGATTTAGAAAATGCACATTGGGATGCGAAGTTCTTCTGGTGATTGATCATTGTCATAAAGATAATATCCCTGAAAAGAAGATCAAATCAAAGGGGATTCAGATTGAGTTGGAAAAGGAAAACCTAACACGACAGTGTTGGAATGCATTCTTGGCGGGAATCCATGATTATAAATACACAAGCTCAAAACAGAAAAGATTGATGCCTATGGAGAAGAAGAAGAGTGAAGAAAGGTTGAGTGCATAGAAGAATTATCTCCCATAGAGTTTATTCTAAGTAATTTGTAGAGTGAGTCAACAAGCATACTAGTGAGTGGGTTTAGCCGGCAGTGATTGAGTACCGGTATAATTGTAGCAGGTTCAACAGTTGAGAAAACTGGTAAGGTGTGGTTGAGTAAAGCGACATCCAAGTGTGACACAGTAAGTTGTGAGACCATGAGAGAGAGAGAGAAGAGAGGCTGAGAATCAGAGAGAGTGATCTCATAACCAACAGTGTGAGATCCCAGAAAGAAGAGGACTGTTAATCGACAAAGATCTATTTGGCCAAAGAGTTGTAGAATTCATTTGTAACAAGAAGCCATAACTGTATCTAAATTGTATTTCAATATACATCACCAAGTTGGAGCTTGGTGCAGGGGTTGGTGCTCCTTGGGTTGGTGCGCTAAATCTTTGTAATTCAATATTTCACTTGTGAGGCTGGATTGGAGTAGTAGTCTCCAACAACATTTCTCGCTGAGGTTTTTCCTATATTGGGATTTCCTCATACATCTAGTGTTGTGGGTTGTATTTGTGTGATTGTCTTCTTTCGTCTCATCATTTGCGTTACTGGTTTGATTGTTTAGTACTTAAGATAACAACCGGTATTTTGAAGTTGTCTTAAAAGTAAAAAGAGTTCAGGATCCACTAATTCACCCCCCCTTCTTAGTGGTAGTTTGTGTTCAACACTCAGTCCAAGGTGTTGAATGCAGATGTGACCAAGAGTTGACAGAGGCAAAGTTGAAGTAGTTGTTAGTTATGGAAGGGGATGTTGCTGAAGAAGTGGTAAAGGACATCATGGGGGTCGGGATCATGCAAGGCAAACACACACATAATGAAGGCCTTCTTGAGCACTTCATTTTTGTTATCGCAAGGACTACAGGGAGCCATGAAGACACTGAGAAAGCCATTACATGTATGGTGGAAGACCAGTATCAAGAGCAAGCGCTAGCGGCCCTGGGTGAACTGAATACGACTACTTTCACTGGTCTAGTGGAAGATGCTTTCAAGGTGGTGGATATTTTGGAAAAAGGATATATGTATGATGCTAGGGTTTAGGTAGAAATAATTTGGAGACTTATGAATACATGATGGGTGAGAATGGATATTTTTTTCCCTTTGATCAAATTGAGAAAGCTCAGGTGGTCATTAATGCTATCAAGACCTCGTTGTTCTCCTTTTGTGGCTAAATGTAATTTTTTTTTGGAATAATAAAAGGTAGCTACCCCTAGGTAGCAATTTGCGAAAAAAAAATAGACTAAATTATAAAAAACTAATTTAAATTTTTTTAAAGATAGAAACAAAGTCCATTCAATGATAATTTATTATTTAATATTTTAAAGAAATTTTCATCTTTTGGAAGGATACCTTTATCCCTTTTTTAAAATAACATAGTTTTTTAATATTGATAAAATAATATAGCATAATTTTTAATATTAATGAGGAATATAGGTAGATTACACCAAAAATATCATATTTGTTCATTATTTCACTTAAAAAATTATTATATTTCTGTTAAACTATTGATCAAAAGAAAAAATCTATTAGGACTACATTATATTTATTTTTATCCTTATCATTAAGAAAAAAGTGGAAAGTGGATTTTATGTAGAGACACTTATAATTTTATTTCTACTCTATTATTAACTAGTATCGATTGAGATAATTACGAAGTTAACTAATTGCATGATGGATATAGACAAAAATGATTGATCATTAAACTTAGAGTGGGAACTGAGAAGTGGAAGTGAAGATAAAACAATATAAAATTAAAAATAATATTAATTTAATTTATTTTTTCATGCATTTAAGTGTAACAAACACATCAAATTAAATGCTTCTAGTTTTTTATTGATGAACGTTTTTGCATCCATATGTGAGTATACTGCGCCTTCAATGTAATTATTTATCTTATTGTAATTTTAATTATTGTAAAATAATTCTATTTTAAATTAAAAATTCTTTCTTTTATTACCGTCTTCTTTTGATAAGAATATCTTTCAATGCTATCTTCTTTTCTTATGTATTCTATCTTATTTTTTAATTCATTCTTCTTCTTCTTCTTCTTCTTCTTCTTTTAAGGATTGATTTTCATTAAGAATTTTTTTTTTTAATTATTTATATTTTCTTATGAAATTACAACTAATAATTAAAAGATATTAGAATGAATTTAATTTATGATTTTTAGGCTTAGAATAAAATAATTAAATAAATAAAAATATTTATTTAATTAGGCTAGGACAATTTTAGGTGTCTACATTTTGCCCCTCTTTGAGACAATGTAGTTTGTCACGTTGTTTCAAAGAAAAATAAAGCACTGGTATGATAAGTTGCCCCTAGTAAGGATGACGACATGCCCCCCTTGACAAATTGGGCGAAATTTTTTCAAAAAATCCAGACAATCTCTTGAAAATAAAAAGGCTAGAAAAAGATTAAGAAAGATGAAAAGGAAGGTGAAAAAGGTTGAAGACCAGCAAAAATGGGGTCTTGGGGGATCACATCGACCACACAGAGTCACCATGAGAAGCTAGGGTTATCACTCCTATAAATAGAAGCTAGGAAGAGGGACCACCTAATTTTCACCCATCACTTTCATTGTTCACAACGCAGAGCGAAGGAGAGCTAAAGAGCATGGTTGTGAAGCTATGGTGGAGAGATTCCATAGATTCGAGTGCATCCAATAGTATGAGTGACTTGAGGAGTATGGCGAGTCAGTATGTTCCCTATCATTCTTGTCATTTTATGCATTTAATACATCATAAAAAGGGCTAGAATGCATTTTGCCAAAAACATGGTAGTTAGGAAAATACCAAAATTGCATATAGGTTGCATATTAGCACATCTAGGGTGCATCTTAGCACATTTTAGGCTCTGATGCGTCTATGATCAGTAAAAGTGTGTTTATGTTGAAAACATGTATAGGGTTAATGTTGGCACATCTGTGATGAGCAGTAGCGTGTATGTGTCCAAAGTGTGTTTATGATACGAATAAGTGCATCTATGGTCTCTTAGTCTGTACGTGACAAACATTTTTAGCATGTCTATGATAAACATAAGCACGTTTATGGTCCCTGTAAGGGAAAAATAGGTCACCACTGTGATAAACAAGAACAACCAATTGGATAAGTTGTCGGATTGATTAAATCCAATGAGTGCTATAACAAGATATGTTTTAGGTGATTGATGAAACTGATAAAGTTGATGAAGTTGTGATATAGAGATGATAAAGCTCACGCAAGACCAATGAAATTGAGATGCTAATGTAATTGCACTTGTGGTTGCAGGCTCACTTGGCTCCTATAGATTCTTGAGAAAGGTTTTCAAGGACTTAGAGGTTGAGACCACAGTTGACCGAGGATGATCATCTGACACTAGGAGTGCTAGACATATGGCACTCCACTTGTATGCTCAAGATTTGAAAGAATCTTGGCTTACTACCCACACTAGCCAAGAAGTGGTACATCAAATACTATACATTAAAATTGTCAACAGGGGAGTTTTAGGTCCCAAAGACAACTGAGAGGCAGGGGGGGGGGAGTGAATCAGTTGTCTAACAATTTTAAACCAAAAACACTTTAACCAATATACTGCTTAATACCGGTAAACTAGTCTTATATGCCGGTAGATAGTTTTAACAGTTAATTGCAATACCGGTAAGCATTAATGCATGAAACAAAAAGATAAAGTCATCCACAACACATAATACCCAAAACAATTTAATTTACTCTTTCGATAAAAGCAGAAATCCTTTCATCTTCTTCCATTTTCAGATGTTCATACCTGACCCGGAAGCTTTCAAGTTTTGCAATCTTAACTATGGAATCTCCTTCATTCAATGTTTCCAATTGATACCAAATAGCTTTAGCAGTAGACCTATCTGACAATCCCATGATTTGCTGATCTGATAATGCACTCAAAAGTGCTTCTCTTGCTTTGCAATCATTTTATTCATCTTTAGTCAAGTTAGGTGGATTGGGTTGACTCTGAGTTGGAGCAGTATAGCCATTCTTTGTAACATCCCAAATGTCCTTTCCAATGCAATTTAGATGTGTCTCCATTCTAATCTTCCATATGCCATAGTTGGTTCCATCAAGTTTAGGACTATCCTTTCTGAAATAGTTAGTAGACATTGGATCTCCTCAAGTTGTTAAACTTCTGCAAAAAGAGGACTAGGCTTTGATACCAATAACAAATTCTTCAAGACAAGATGTCCAAATGATGTCTTCGACATTACCAAGGTTTTCCATGCCATTCCAAGTGCTAGTGATCATTATATCCTACCGGTGTACCACATATCAGTGACTATGCAAAAGTCACTTACTTGCCGGTGAATGTTTGTTGGATCTCCAAAGTGCTAGAGTTTTAGCAGGTGTTGACATCAATGACAAAACCATACCAAAATACCAATAGGAAGATGTATGTGACTCTAGAGGATTTCTACCAGATTTTGTGCATCCAGATCCATGATGAGATCGTTGTCTATGATTGGGATGGAGGAGATGTAGAGGCTCTGTGTCGAGTGCTCTAATGGGTACATATGTTGGGATTGCATGACACATGGGATGTTGATTGGTCGGGCTTGAGCAGTGGATGTGATGCTCTCTCATGGGACCTAGTTTGCATGGGGGCCATGCCTATTGGCCCATATATACCATGATTTACATTAGTTTGTCTACTTGGGTGGTTGTAGGATATCTGTCAAGCTCACACTTCTTTTGATATGTTCTTTCAAGCACATTGTTGTAATGAGGTCAATGTGCTACACATGACGTGGGGTAGGACATCCCTATGTGCATATGTAGAGAATGATTATATCCCAACCTTGGCTTAGGAAGATGGAGTATTGGAGGCATGTCATTGATGATATTGATATAGTGATCTAGCAGTCGTACCTCGATTGTGAGCCATGGGAGGAGGATGAGACATAGCTTCCTTATTGCTACCAAACTAGGTGTCTCAGTGGGAGGACTCCATACATTATTGAGAGACACCTATTAGACAAGGTATCCAGATAGTTTGGTTGAGTACAAGCCTAGCCTTTAGGTTTAGAAAAGTTTGTGCAGACTAGACAAGAGATAGCATGATGGGACCATGCCTATCATATGAGGTCATTATGGCAGAGTTCCAGGCATTGATACTAGTGGTTTAGGACCTAAGGTTGGATGTGGCTAATGTAGGTATGATGCTAGATTATGAGGCATATTTTTTAGTGCACCCTTTTCCATGGTTGAATGGACTCAATGGTGAGCCTATTCCTAGGATGGAGGATGATACAAATAGAGAGCGACCATCTCATAGATGGAGGAGGAGGGTGAGAGGTAGTAGGTCAGAAAGGGGATGATGAGGGGGATGGAGGGAGGGGTGGATAGTCACCTAGGCCACCCAAAGGGAGAGGAGGTAGGGTGCAATTTTTGGGAGCATAAGTGTCACTAGTACAAGTATAGGTTGGGTAGGTACCGGGATAGAGGGAAGATGCCCATCACCAGGCAAAGGGAGAGGTACTTGACCAGGGAGGTGGATAGGGTTGAGAGTGAGAGGGAAGGTATGAGAAACCTAGGGGAGGAGGAAATTAGGATGAGCCAACCGATTTTGGGGCCATGAGAGCCCAACTATGAATTTTGGAGGATCAGGTAGAGATCAAGGCAGGGTAGATTGCATCACTTCAAGAGTAGGTTTGAATAGTGACAACATAAATGGATGCAATGATAGAGTGATATGGTAGAGCCGAGGATACTATTGAGAGTGCACAAGCTAAAATTCAAGGCAATGTTGTCTTTGAGATGGATTATGTATATAGGGTTGCGTAGGAGATCACTTATTAGTGGAACCTATAAGAGTTTGCCATGGTAGCCAATCAATGAGAAGGTAGTTTTGTAGTGATGTCCGAGGTTAGGAGTAGAGGATGATAGTAGAGGTCAGATAGTGTAGGGGTGATGGGGCCACCAAGAGCAGGGACAACTAAAAGGTTAGCTAGGGCGGGTTTGTCTAGAGCTCAAAGGCCTCATGGACCATTAGGGTCAGAGGACGGTAGTTCATCATAGCCCCTTCTAGATCTATTTTAAACCATTATTATCATTTTGTATGATGGTGTAGACACTTGTGGGTGAATTTGTAGCCATTTTTGAGATTTTGACATCATTGTATCATGCCACTATATATATATATATATATATATATATATATATATGAGATATGACCTATTCCTTGCATCTATATGCTTATTTGCCGATTCATGATGATTATGATGTTTATTCATGAGGCTTATGTTTTGCATTTTATGATTCTATGATGCTTATATGATGTTCTACCATGATGATGCAGTTAATCTATATGATGTATTCTTAGAGATGTGGTATATGCTTATAGATGCATTAAGCAATTATGACCTATGTGATGATGCTTATGTAATACATTTTACTTATGAGGATTTATATGATTCTGACATGATTTTGCAGTTATTTTATGTTATGATGCTATATGATGGATGCATGTATTTATGATATTTATGTAGTAATGCAATGAATGTAGGATGTATGCACAATTATGATATGATGATGATATGCAGGACTAACTATATGGTGATGTTGGATGTATACATGATTGTGTTTTTGGTGTTTTATTATACTCAATCAGGTGCTACGTTGGCTACATAGGACAACTGAAAATGATGAGATTGACCAATGGAAGGTAGAAGATATGGATGTGAAATGAGCTTCTTGTGAATTTATCATCATTGAGCTTATTATGGCAAATATGTTGTGGCCATCTAGATATAGGTTTTCCCTAGATAGTCATTTTATCATTTGCATGGAGATCAGACAATTGCAAACAAGGAATGCCCATGTTCACACTAGACCCACAATATCCTCATATCCTTGGACAAGTCGTAGTATTACTAAGAGATAATCAACAAATAGAAAAATAGGATATCATGCCTCATCTTGGCTACTCTAGTCCATAGAAGTCCTTGGGAAGCATAAGAAACATGACACCACAAAAGATCAAATCAAAAGAAAATCAAAGACTTGACACCAACATAAACTGAAATGCTCAAGTCATAAATGTACCTTGGCACACATATTAACATGTTTGATCTGGTCACAATGTTATCATCTTGATAAAGAACAAATAGTGCTAAAGAACCCTATTGTAGTCAAAGTATGTCAAAATATTGATTTGTCGAAAGCCCACTACTACTTGTGTCTCATTTGAAACCAACTTACTCCATGAAATTGATACTATTGCAGAGAAGATTGAATTTTTTTTGCGAGTTGGCGATGCAAGTGATCTTTTATTGTGGATTGTGTGCAAAAATAAGGAAGGAATGAAAAGAAGATGCTCCTCAAAAAATGTGATGCCAATTTGATCCACTTCCATCACTAGGTTTAGGATATAGGTACCTAGTTATATATAGGACTTGATTTATTATAGGTGATGTAAGGAAAGGGTGAAAGGGGTTTGTTATGGATGGGGAACCGATCTTAGGTAGATCAATAACAAGCCATGATGGGAATGGACAAGTTGATTATGGAATGATAGGTTGTGAGTGTTTGCAAAGTGAAAGGGTGAAGCTGAGTCCTGAAGGAGGGAGGAGAAAAAGTCCCTACACATGGTGCCAGTAACCCAGTTTTCACTATGGTACTTGCCAAAAGCACCACCAAAGTGGTTTTCAGCATTGGACGAATTTATTTCTCTTTACTTTTTTAGATTTTTTAATTTTTTGTATTTTTTATTAGGATTCTCTAAAAAGCTATGTGCAAAACCTACAAAGGTATGTGTTGTTGATAGATTCATCCAATGGTTCTTCTAGTGTTGATAACTAATATGCACATGAGACATAAATTGTTGTGATGACATAAGGCCCAAGCCAATTTGGTTCGAAATTGCCCCTTTTCTCTCTATCTAGTTGATTTTGGGTTTTTCTCTTTGGACTAAGTCACTCTCCTGAAATGTGTGAGGTTTTACCTTATGATTGTAACTATGACTCATGCATTTATGATATGTTTTAAGGTGATTGAATGTAGTTTATCGACACTCATCTAACAATTCCAAGTCTTGCAAGCGAGAGACCATGTATTCTTCAACATTGATAAGATCACGTAAGAAGACCCATAAAGATGGTAACTCGACCTCAATGGGTAAGATGAATTCTACACCATATACAAGTGGATAGGGAAGTAGCTACAGTAGGTGTGCAAACACTTGTGCAATAAGCCCATAGTGCAGGGTTAAGTTGGATGTTCCAATTGCGACCAACATCATCAACTATCTTGTTACGATTCTAAGAGCAGTTTTGTTAGACGCCTCAGCTTGACCATTACCTTGAGGATAGTATGGAGTGGAAAAGTGATGGTGAATATGAAATTGGTCACAAAGCTCATGAACATCCTAGTTTTTGAGAAAATGATGAAATTAAGGATGAAAGTTGCAATTTTCTTACCAATGATTTGGATAACAGGGATGACCTCAATCCACTTTGTGAAATACTCAGTAGTTGTGATAATGAATTTGTGATCATTGGGTGATGTAGGGTGAATCTTTCCCATGAGATCAAGTCCCCATTGACAAAAGGGCCATGTAGTAGTGATTGGTTGGAGTTCCTATGTTGGTGCATGAATTAGGTCTCCATGAATCTAACATTACTTTCATTTATTGACAAACTAGTATGAGTCTTTTTCCATTGTAGACCAGGAGCAACCAGTCCTCATAAGTTTCTTAGCTAAGGTTGGACCACTAGAGTGAGTCCCACATATACCTTCACAGACTTCATGTAATGCGATTTGAGATTTCTCACTCTCTAAACATCTAAGAAGAGTACCATCAAGACCCTGTCACTAGAGTGTGTTGCCTATGATGAAGTAGCGAGAGGTTTGGTAAATGAAGGTACAATATTGGTTATTGGAAAGGTCAAGTGGAAGGGTGTTATCATGAAGGTATGTGAAGATGTCATCATACCAAGGGGAATCGAGACCAATAACACATCAATTTCGATGGAGTGATCTCATATGCAGGGACCAAAATTATTATCCACCAAGAACTCACAGTGGGTCATGTTATGTGGCATGTCAATCAAGAAGGCAAAGGTAGCCATAGTATCTGCAACTCAATTGTTCTCTCTTGGTATCTGCTCAAAGACTATCTCTGTGAAATATTTCTTGAAGTCATCCACCATTTTCTTGTAAGGCATTAGTTTCTTATATTTGGTTTGGTAATCATCTTTTTTTTTTACAAATCACAAGTTGAAAGTCCCCAAAAACATGAAGTTCTTGGATCTTCCACTAAATTGCAATCCGTAGACCTATTGTCAATACCTCATATTTTGCAATATTGTTCGTGTAGGGGAATGATAGTCGATATAATTTAGGAATAGAATCCACTTGAGATGTGATGAATACTATTCCTAATCCTGCTCCATGTTGTGTAAATGATCCATCAAAATATAATTTCCATAATCTTGATATATCTCTATGAAGATAGATCCATCTAGAAATTTTGATACAAGAGGAGAATCATCAATCATTGGTGCATTTGTGAGTTGGTATGTAAAGACTTGTCCATTGATAGCCTTTTTGTCAACATACTCAATGTCAAATTCACTTAATATCATGACCCACTTAGCCAGCTTGCCTATGAGAGTTGCCTTATTGAGTAGATACTTTAGTGGATCAATTCTTGCTACAAGATTTGTTTTATGAGTTAGCATGCAATGATGCAACTTATACAAAGAAAAAATTATGACAGGACATGCACACTCAATTGGACTATAATTAAGCTCATATCCAACCAAAGTGTGACTGATGTAGTAGATAGATTGTTCTTTTCCTTCATAGTCTTGTTCTACCAAAAGTGCCCCCAATGTTGTTGTTGTTGATATGTAGAGTAATAATGGTTTTCCTTGAATTGGTGGCATAAGCATTAGTGGATTCAAGAGATAGTCCTTAAGCAGTTGAAAGGCTTGTTGACACTAGTCATCTCACTTAAACTTAATGTTCTTGTGAAGCAAATATTGAAACGGATGACACTTATCTGCGAGTTGCATTATGAATCTACAAATTGACTACAGTTTTCCTTGCAATGATCTGAGTTGACTAATATTTTTAGGAGGTGAAATCTCTAAGATTGCTCTGACTTTAGTTGGATCAAGTTCGATACCTCATTGTGAGATGATGTATCATAGGAGTTTCTCGAAGGTCACTCCTAAAACACATTTTTGGGGATTTAATTTGAATTTATACTTCTCCAAGTGATCAAAAACTACTATAAGACATTCAAATGTTCTTCCTATGTAAGTGATTTTCCTAAAATATCATCAACATAGTCTTCCATGGTAACATGCATGATGTCATGACAAATTATTTTTATAGCTCGAGCTAATATGTGGTACCCGTGTTCCTCAATTTGAAAGGCATGATGTTCCAAAAAAAGATACCTCAAGGACATGTGAATGTTGTCTTATGTTGATCTTCAAGTGCTATCATAATCTAATTGTATCTGGAACATCCATCCATCAATGATAACATTGCATTGCCTATTGTAAGATCGATGATCAAATAAATGTTTGGTAGTGGGAATTCATCTTTAAGACAAGCCTTGTGTTGGATATTGTTGTTCAATGCTTCTTCTAGGATATGTTGTTATCATTGATGTCAACAAATTCTTGTGTATTAATCCTTTCCATTCAAGAAAATAAGAGGTTGTCTTCTTCTCTAGGGAAATGCAAGAGAAAGATGGAGGAAGGCAAACCCAGCTAGGAAGAGTCACCTCAGAGCAAAAAAAATAAGAGCACAACTGGGATGAAAACCCAAGATGAAAAGAATGACACATGGGAAATTGGAAAAGATGGAAGTAAAATGGAAATGGATGAGTCTGGAGATGGGTAAAGTTGGAAAGATGAGGGCATGGGTGCTGAGGACATGTCCGACCAAGATAGTCCAATTCAGAGTACTCGCTTAGGCAATGACAACAGCCAGCCTATGGTGGAGAAGGATGACAAGGTTAATGAGGAAAAAGAGATGGATTCTGAGAGGGAAAATAATAAGGAACCCAAGAAGGAAATAGCTAAGGATAATTTGAGTAAGGATAAGGAGTGTGCTGGAGAAGGGTTATTCCTAGATAACCCCAAAAACCTTACCAAGGCTAGATTGGGTTTTGACAGATGGACATATGAAGTTTTGAAGAATTTGGAAAAGAATGGGAAGCATATGGATGAGAAAAGGAAGGAAGATGATAGGAACCAAAAGAAATGGAAGCAGGACATGGAGGAAAAAGCTAAAAAGATGGCAGCTCAGATTGACTATCTGGAAGAAGGTAAAGTGGCAATGAAAAACTTGTTGGGAATGATCCCGAATATCTTGTTTGTTGTTACAAAGAACGTAGAGGATATTTCTAAGGTCCCTAAAATCTATATTTCTCCCAAACTGATGGTGGACCTTGACATTGATGAAGATGCTATCGATATTGGGAGCATGGAAGCTATACCTGGTGGAGCAGCAAAGAGAACTAGGGTGAGTGTGAAGAAAGTTGCGGTAGTGTCTGCTAAGGATATCCCTAATCTTAAGGATAATATCAAAGATATGTATGGGATTAATAGTAACTTGGCTAATACCCTGAAAAACATAAATTAGTTCCTATTCTGTGCTTTGTCTGGTTTGGCTGGTTTTCACCGATTTTTGGGGGCTTTTTAGCTAGTTTTTTCTAGTTGTTATGCTGGTTTTTCTTATGTAAGTTCCTTTTAGTTTCTTAATGCTTTTATCTAGTAAGGATATTTTGTAAATGGTTTTGGGGCCCCTTCAAAACCTATTTTTACCTTAATAAAAAACATATTCTTGTGTATTGCTCTGGTGATTGCAGATTGGGAAGATCTTATGATCCGGTTTGCAGTGTTTTTTTGTTGATCATTATTTTGCAGAGCTTGGTATTTCCTCCTATATATTCTGGTGTGATCAGATCTTGTGCTAAGATTTTGGTATATTTCTTGGGATGGTATTTTGTATCTTTACTTTAGATGGATCGTGATTTAGTGCTCCGCAAGTTATCTTTCTTCATGACAGTTGTTGATTGGTTGTGTTCCTGAGTTTTAGATGTTGATCGATGAAGATTTGATAATTTGTGTTGGTGCAGCTATTCCTGGTGATTCTAATGTGATTGTTGGTGTTTCCTAGTTGTGTCCTATTTTTTTTGATGATATACATTAATCGTTGTGTGATTTTTTGGTAGTTTCTATCAACTGGTGTTGTTTTTCATGTTATGCAATTTTTCTGGTGGTGTAGCATGTTGCGGTTGATCTTGGCATAATTTCTAGTGGAGTTATGCATTTGGGAATTTTATTTAGGTCCATGTTATGCTATGTAAATCATCATATTGGTCTAGTGGTCAATTTTATATCGTGTGATGTAATTTTGTAATTGAGGGTTGAGGGTTTAGCCGACCTTGTTGTCAAGGTTGATGAATTATATATAGGTGATATTCTCATGTACTTTAGAGGTTGATGTTATGTCTACATTATCAAAGAGAGGTTTATGTACAAACAAGAGATTTATCCTTTGGTGTTGAGATTAAGGAGATATTGGTGTTGCGGGGCAAACATCTATGCTTAACCGGAACTATAATAAGGCATTTGAAGATGCTATGTTTTTCAATTCATTTCTTCCATATTGTAGTCTGAATCTTATTGTAACTCAGTGAGACTTCCCTAAGGGTTGTAGCCTTCTGGGCCATTATATTTGAGAAGTGAGCTCTAGGTAGTGTGCCTAAAAGCATGTGCATTCTCCATTGTAATATTTTCACATACTACTGCAGAGAATCATCTTACTATGGGTAGGTTCCCACCGTGGTTTTTCTCTTAACCAAGTTTTCTGCATCAAAATCTTGGTGTTATGTGTTATGCTTTCATTTTGCTTATCTGTCTTATTACTATAGTTTATCAGATCTATTTTTATAGTTAAAGTTTGATATTTCAATGAACACTGATTCACCCCCCCTTTTAGTCTTCATTCTTGGCTACTGCTAATAATTGGTATCAGAGCTAGATTCTCCAGTAGAAGCTTGACCGCTTGAGGAGATCTGGGATGGTAGCTCAAGGTGTTATCTTTAAGAAGGACAACCTAAGATTTGATGGGAGTAACTATGCTATATGGAAGAATAGGATGGAAGTGCACTTGAAATGTCTTGGTGAAGATTATTGGAAGATTACAAAGAATTCCTATAGTGTTCCTCCAAATGGACCAACTACTCTTGATGAGATCAATGAAGATAAACATAATAGTAGAGAGAAGGAAGCATTGCTCAGTGCCCTGACTGATTCTGAGATGACAAATGTAATGGGACTTCAGACCACACATGAGATCTGAATGAAGCTTGAGATTCTATATGAAGGTGATAAACAGGTGAAGGTTTCCAAGTTGCAAAGTTTGAAAGGAAAATATGATATGTTGAAGATGGGAGATGATGATAACATACACTCTTTCATGGCTAAGGTGAATGCCCTTGTCTTAGGTATCAGATGTGCCGATGGAACCATTGAGGAAGATGAAATTATTGCCAAGGTGCTGATATCTTTGCCTCCTTCTTATAAACATAAGGTTGCTTCTATTGATGAGATCTGAAGTGTGACTATAATGACAAGAGATATGCTGGTCAAAAAGATTGATGCATTTGAGATGAGTGAATTTGGAGAATTGCATGGAAAGTCTAAGACAATATTTAGAGCATCTGCATCTATATCTGGTAAGCAGAATTATGATCCTGATGAGTGTTGGATATCTAGATATGAAAGAGAGAGAAGAGAGATGGAAGAGAAAGAAAGAGAGCTAGATGAGCTTGAAGCATTGATTGCTTGGAGATTGCCTAAAGGAGCTGGTAAGTATGATGGAAAGTTGCCTTTGAAATGTTTTTTTGTACAATAAGATGGGATGTTTTTCTTCTAGATGCCTGAAGAGAATGACTAAGTATGATAGGCATGATAAGTTTGATAAGCATGATAGGAATGATATATATGAAAAGCATAAGAAGTATAATAAGCCCTACAAATCCAGTAAGTAGAAGTATGATCCTGATGAGTGTTGGATATCTAGATATGAAAGAGAGAGAAGAGAGATGGAAGAGAAAGAAAGAGAGCTAGATGAGCTTGAAGCATTGATTTCTTGGAGATTGCCTAAAGGAGCCAGTAAGTATGATGGAAAGTTGCCTTTGAAATGTTTTTTTGTACAATAAGATAGGATATTTTTCTTCTAGATGCCTAGAGAGAATGACTAAGTATGATAGGCATGATAAGTTTGATAAGCATGATAGGAATGAGAAATATGAAAAGCATAAGAAGTATGATAAGCCCTACAAGCCTAACCAAAAGTTTAGGAATCAGAAGAACTATTATTATGTTGCTGATGAAGGTGTTACAGATGAAGAATCAGAAGGAGATGAAGTTGTGTTTTTTGCCATTAAGGAAGATAGACTCGTACCTGTAGACACCCAAAATTGTCATGATTAATTAAATAAATATTTTATTTATTTAATTATCTAAGCCTAATTCTTCTATTAATTAAATAAATTTTTATTTATTTAATTAATTCATTTATCCTCTTCTAGCCTTATTTCTCATTTCAATAAATACATTTATTTATTTAAATTACCCTTTCCTAAATTAAATAAATATCTTATTTATTTAATTGATCCCACTTCTACTATTAATTAAATAAATCTTTATTTATTTAATTAATTCATTAGCTTTTTCTACACATGACACATGTCATTCATCTCTTAACTCATACACTACCTACCCCTTTCATTATTTTGCTATTTCTTCTACCTACCCTCTAATCCTAGCCGACCTCTCTTTTTACACCTCTCAATCTTAACCCTCCATTTCATATTGTGTCTTCTATTTAAGGAGATACTTTCTTCTTTGTCAAACCCTAATCACTCATGCTAACTACTTGATCAATTGACTACACTACGATCCTACTTGCAACCACATTCCGTTCTTTGTTGAGCTCTTGTGCATATAAAATCTGAGAGCAAATATACATCAAGCAAGATCAATGGAGATAGGAAGAATGGAGATCAAAACCCTATTGGACATGTGATGGTATAATCTTTGTGATTTCATTTGATTTGCATTGTCTTAGGTAATCTTCATATGTTATGGTGGATCTTTGTTGATTGTTAGGCTAGGGTTTAGTGGTTGGATTCATTTAGCCTTTCAATATTGTTATTATTGTTATCCATTTTCACCATACACATTTTGGCACGCCTGGTGGGACTCTTGTCCCTTTGTATTTAACATTTTTGTTGCAGATTTTGCATTTTTGAAGTTGCAGATCGGACATTTTCCGATGGCATTTTAGGTATTTCCGTGTCTGCGAGCATTCGGATCGCATCTTTGAGTTTCAAAAGCGTCTGCGAGATCAGGAATCGCGTCTGTGTTTTTGTCAAAATTTATTTTGCAGGTTTCCGGAAGCTGCGTCTGTGTTTTATAACCGCGTCTGAGAAGTCTCTACCCACGTCTGCGTTTGGAAAAAGCGTCTGTGTTCTCTGAGCGCGTCTGTGCATCACAGAACCGTGTCTGTGTCATACAGACGTGTCTGTGTTTGGTATAGCAGCGTCTGTGTTTACTGTTTTGAAAATTTTCAATTTTTCTTTGATCCAGGTTTTCGGATTTCGCGCTTAGGGTTTCAGATCTGGTTTATTTTTGCACTAATCCTTGTAGATCTAGCTAATCAAGTTGTGCAGCTTGCTTTGGGGAGCAAAAACGTTTTTGTTGAAGGCCCCTTTCCACAAAGTCTTTTGGGTTTTTCTAAAATTTACCTAACTTGTGTGCTTGCAGGAAGGGGTTATCATTTGAAACAACTCAAACTACTAACAAATTTTGTTGCAGGGCCTTGGCTAGGGTTTTGTAATTTTGTTGTGTGCCTTGTTTTCATAGATTAGCAAACACTTCCATTGGTGCACTAAAATTGAATCATTGTCTTTTGTGTCTTGAGCAATAGGCTCTTTTTGTTTAATCTTTGGAGGGCCTGTCTTCCCGTGTGGTCATTAGGACTACTAGTGAGAAGAGGACGACCCAAGTGGTAGCGAGGAAAACCCACCTCATCCGAACCACTATAATCAAATGTATTCATGGTGAAAACTATGAATAACGTGTGCTGATTAGTTCATACCAACACTATGTCTCCCCATAAACCCGTTTGATCAAATTTATTTGATCATTTGTAGGGCGTAACCCCTATCGGCTGGGAGACTTCTGTATTTATAGAGCTGAAAGTGCCGCATGTATGGCCACACAAGTGGATGCCCTTACTAGCACCATTTTGTTTTAGAGGCCCAAATCCTTCTAGTTGTTGGGGCAGGAGGTCAGACCTCTGGTAGCGGCCCACACACATACGGTTCTTAGTAGAGATACAAAGTTCGCCATGGGGAGTTTTCATGGGGACTGATGCTTGGCTGACCCGAGAAGTGAGTGCCGAGGGTGGAGCCAGTGAGGTCAAGCATCTAAGTATCCGCTCTGAATAGCATAGCCTCGGGGGTAAAACCCCATGTGGGATCAACAACTATTGTCTTGGCTAGCCATAAGAATTGTGCTTGTCTTATGTTAAACATTCAAAACAATCAAGACCAAACAACAAAACATTGTGTCTTTTGTGTCTTCAAGTGTATGCAAAACAATTTTACACCAAACAACACACTTTTCTAGGCGTCATTTTTGGAGTCTAAACACTAGCAGACATTGAGTCCTCATCAACATTGTGTCCTCTTGTCACGAAAAATAGTCAAACAGTCAGATTTGGTCACAACAAAACAATTTCACAGATTGGAAAAATTGCACGAAGTTTACAGAAACGCGTCTGTGTCTGTTTTAACCGCGTCTGGTTCATCTAAGTGCATTTGTGAAGGGCAGAATAGCGTCTGTGTTTTTAGAAGCGTCTGTGTCGAACAGAGACACATTTGTGTCTGGGAATCGCGTCTGTGTCCAGAATTGCAAAAACCTTTACAGTCCAGCAAACATCAACAAAAAAAATCACAGAAGCGCATCTGGGATAAACATAGTAGCGTCTGTGTCAGGAAACCACGTCTGTGAAGGATACAGTCGCGTCTGTGTTCAAAATTGCAAGAAAAAAATTTCAGAGTCCAACAAACAAAAGAAATCAGTTTCGGAATACTTGAGCTTCCTAGGTTGTTTCTTCAGGTTTCATCTAGCATTCAACCTGTCTTTGGGTCTCACATAGTCCATCATTGCTTCACATCTCATTTTACATTCATACTTGTCTAAACTTGAGTCAAAAGGTCACTTGCTTGTCCTCATCATACTTTGTCAACACACTACATAGAACAACACTTTGCTAAGTGGTCCCTCATCAAGGTTTCTTACCTTTGGGTCTCATTTGGTCTTACTTAGGGTCAAGGTCAGCTTACCTCATCAAGAGAAACTATCATCTCTTTGGAAGTCACACCTACTCTACTACTTACATACCTGGTCTTACACTTTGGACATTGCAAGTACACCTCAAGATTCATTTACACTCCATACAACTCTTGGTCTTCCATACCTTTTCCATTTTTCATCTAGTCTCTCACATATTGGTCAAACACCTAGTTCATGGTTGAAACCCGCCTCCAAAAATCTAGGAGAATAGCTAAAGAAGCTCAAGAATCCGCAAACATGAGTTCTTATGAATATGACAATGATTTAGTTTATAATCCTGAGCACACTACATTACCAGACATGGATGTTTATAGAAACAATCCAAATGTGGAAAACACAAACACTACAAACAACAATGCTACACGCAATGACAATGTAGACAGCCTTTCAATACTATCAGCAGACATAGAAGAATCCATAATGAATCCTCATTTCAATAGATTGGTTGAAGAGATAATGAGGAGAGATCGACAATACTTCTTACACATGATGGCACAAAGTGGAGCTAAAATACCTCATGACTTTGACATGTCTCAACTTATGGAAAGTTGACCCTCACAACAAACTCAATCCAACATGGATCAAAGGAGACCCAATAGTGGGGGAAATAGAGGACCGAATATGATGCCTGAGTCACCATCAGTTTTGCTTCAAAAACCAGAAATCCCACATACACAAGCTCAAACATATGATACTTACCTTCAAAGACCATTATGGAAGCCTTATGCAGATAGATATGCTCCAGCTATGGATCAATAAAAACAAGTGGATACTCAAAGGCATCCTCAAAATTTGGACATAAGGAAACCTCATGTCAAATTTGGGGGCAACACAATGGAAAATGAAATGCCTATTGAATATGGTATATATGCACAAAATAGATATGGGGTTCCTCAACATGAAGCTATGCCAAGTGCTCCCTATATGCCGCATCAATATAGACCTCCATATGGACATGTCTACGATCAGTATCATCCATACATGCAACAAGCTCCTCCTCAAATGGGTGTTTCAAATACGGGGTATGCTACAAGAAATCAATCTCCTCCCAAAAATAATTTGGAACAACAAATAAGAGATCTACAAAAGAAAATGGAGGACATGAGCACATCAAAACCAACATACACTATGAGAGATATATGTCCTTATCCCTTTGATAAGAGCATTCCAATGCCTCCGTTTCCTGCACATTTTGTGACGCCAAAATTTGACAAGTATAGAGGGAAAGGAGACCCCAAGGCACACATAAGACAATTTTTCACAGCCTGCATAGAGGTAGCAGCAGAAGAAACATACTTGATGAGGTTGTTCCCGCAGAGCTTAGGAGATCAAGCTATGGAATGGTTTTCTCAACTACCTCCTGGTATTAAGTCATGGGGTGACTTAGCAGAGGCATTCATTCAACATTTCTCTTACAATATAGAAACAGATGTCTCAGTTACTACCTTGTGCAATACGAAAAAAAAGGAAGGAGAATCTTTCGCAACATTTTTACAAAGATGGAGAAATCTAGCTAGTAGATGTTCTTGCGAAATCCCACAGAAACAAATGGTGGAAATGTTCACTCAAAATGTTAACAAGGACATTGGATATGATCTCAGGAAAGCTTGTTTATCTACATTCAAGGATGTTATTGAAAAGGGACTAGCAATAGAAAAGGTCTTAATTGAACAAGGAGTCATCAAGATATTCAAAGAAAACAAAGATGACTTTAAAGGAAAAGACAAGCCAAGATTTTGGAATAAGAACAAGAATACAGTTAATGATGGCGTTGTTGATGCCAATACAGTGAGACCCAAGTTCATCTTTTCAGGATCAAGTTCTACAAACAATCAAGTGAATACTCAAACAACTTCCAGACCACGAAGGAAGTACACTCCATTAGGAGAACCACTTGAATCAGTCTTCAAAAAGCTAGTGGCAAACAAAGTGATCACAGTTCCAGATTTTCCTCCATATGAACCAAAAGTCAAACCAAATTGGTGGAATGATGATGAGTATTGTGAGTTTCATAAGAGCAAGGGTCACAAGACAGGTAATTGCCATCGACTGAAGAACATTGTGCAAGACCTCATTGATAGAGGTGACATTGAGATTGAGGGACATTCATCTAATCAAGAACATGAGATGTTTAAGGAACCATTCCCAAAGCATGACAAGGGAAAAGGTAAAGCCACAGATGATCAAGCCAACTATACTAGAGCACCTTACAACTATGACTCAACTATCAACCACATCTCGATGGACAATCATATCTCTACTATTACTATCAAGAACAAAAATCTTGAGAATCATTCTCAGCGACCTAAGATTGTCCTAAGAGGTGTTGGATCTTCGTCCGAATCTACCTCCGAATGTCATGTTACAACCCGTCGAGGTAAGATTACATTGCCAAGTGCCTCCACTAAGAATACCAATCCTTCATCAACTAAGCCTGAGTATGACCTTGTAGAACAATTAGGGAAGACACCCGCACTCATCTCCATCCTTGAGCTTCTACGCATATCCCCCACTCATAAAGCTATTCTTGACAAAATCTTGAGAGACACTGCCGTTCCTACTGATCTGAACGTGGACCAGTTTCAAGCCATTGTGGGATACCTTTCCATTCCACATTCCCTTACGTTCACAGAAGCCGATGACACCTCCGTAAGTCAACCTCATAATGCACCTTTACATATTGAAGCCTTCATACATAAACATCGAATAAAGCGAGTCCTGATAGATGGAGGAGCAGGTCTAAACATTTGTACCTTGAGCACCATTAAACAATTGGGATATTCTGACAAGGCTGTGAATTCTACAAATCAAATCACCATCAAGACATATGACGATGAAGAGCATTCATCCAAGGGCACAGTCACCTTACCTCTCAGAGTTGGGCTAGTTACAAAGGATGTGGTTTGTCAAGTGCTAGACATCGATCTCACATACAACATACTCTTGGGACGCCCATGGATTCATGAAATGAGCGCAGTCCCATCTACATATCATCGATGTATCAAGTTTCCACACAATGGAGTTGAAGTGACCATCAAAGCTGACCCAAATCCATTCATATATTGCAACAATCTGCAACCTAGATCAGAAATAACAATTCCAGCTAATCGAGAAGCTATTCCTTCATTGGCATATGTGGATCCAGAATCATTAAAAGCTTCTACATCCAAACAAGCAGAGCTAAAAGAAAAGTTCAAGATTAAAGACCTAGGATGTGGTGAGTATATATTTCATGTTGACCAACTCCCATTATCTCCTAAGGTATTCTGTCAACAGGAACAACCTACAAACAATTTGCAATGCCAAGGAATTGGGTGTGAACCACCTAGTGTTGTGGCTACTAAGTCTAAATGCAAATCTCCTCTAGTGGTGCAAGCAAATCTTGATATCAATAGTCCTAAGAATGGTTCCAACAAAGAATCTATTGAGCGTATCGCCATCCCTCTTGATAACTCACATAGCTTTTCCATTTCATCCACTCATTCCATTTCCACTCTGCTCCCAGACTTGGATTGACAAGAATCACAAAAGCCCTCACTCATTGGGGATCAAAAATCAAGCGTTGAAAAGAAAAATCTAAAAGTCAATAATAAAGAAAAGTCTTTTAGTCCAAATCAAAATCAAAAGCTACTGGACTCTGCAAAAATCAAAGTCAAGGATAAAAATCCTATGAAGCAAAAAGAGAAAGAGTTGATCTCCCCTAATATCAAAATAACTGGGGGCAAAAGTTCTACAATTTTAAGTCAAAACGCATACTTGTTGATCCTAAGTCTCCATCATGCTATCCTACTTTCACTTCTTTTCACAATCATAAGTCTGCATTACTCATCTACTTGTTCCACACATCCTTTCCCTTCTGGTGATACATCATGGACCTTTAATGGACCTTCCTCGAAGGACTTTGTTATCAGGGATGCCCAAACTTCTTCAGGTGACATGCATATGGGCAAACGTAGTCCACACACTAGTAATTCTATCTTAGTTCCTTCATCAAGGAAGACAGTCACTCAAGCTACACATCATGCAGTCAAGGAACATCACAGCTACAATCACAAAATCAAGCCTCACACATTTGAGGTGGGTGACTTAGTTCTCAAAGAAAATCCTAAAAATCAGCAAGACGGAGAGAAGAAGGGCAAGTTTGAACCAAACTGGCTTGGTCCTTACATTATTACAGCAGCATATGGATCTGGTGCATATCAACTCTCTACTACAGAAGGTGAACCTTTGGAGGATCCTATCAACAGCATGCACCTTCGCAGGTTCTACACATAGCTCGTCGGAATATCCTAATTCAAAAATACCAAAAAAATAAAAAAATTTCAAAAATACAAAAAAAAAATTATAAAACATAAAAAATCGTTACTTGGTGAAAACCTGGCAAACAGGCGCCTTGTGACACAAAAAAATTGAAAAATTCAAATAAGTAAAGAGAAATAATTTCTTCCAACGGTGAAAACCACTTCGGTGGCGCCCTGGGCAAGTACCATGGTGAAAACTGGGTCACCAGCGCCATGCGTAGAGACATTGCTCCCCCCTCCTTTAGGATTCTCTTCATCATTTCACTTCGCACACACTCACAACCTATTCATCCATAATAAACTTACCCATTCCCATCATGGCCTGTTATTGATCTACTTAAGATTGGTTAGCCATTCATAATAAATCTCCCTTTTCGCATCCCTTTCCATCCATAATAAATCAGATCCTATCTGTGGCTAAGGCAAATCCTACGTCTAGTAATGGGTGTGGAACTGAGAACATCACATGTTTCGAGGAGTACAGTTTCTTCCAGCTTCCTTCAGTCTATTCGCGCACAATCCGCAATAAAGCAACATCTGCATCACCATATCCGCAATAAAGCTTCATCTTCTCCGTAATAAAGTATCAGTTTCATGGATTCAGTCAGTTTCAGATGAGACACAGCAGCAACAATGGGCCTCAACAAAATCAAATCTTTCAACAGACTCAGACAACAATATGGTTCAGTGTTAATCTATCCTTTCTGTGAAAGTGAACATTGTGACCACAATCAAATAAGACTTATACAAGTGACAAGAGACACTAAACTTGAGGACTACAGTGGATGTTGGTGTCGAGTCTTGGTTTTCTTTTGATTTCATCTTTTTTGGTGACATGTCTTTTAGCTTTTCCGGGATGTCTCTGACTAGAGATTCTATCTCCAGGATGTCTTTGACTAGAAAGGCGAGGATGGGGTATTGTCACCCATGTTCTTTTGCTGTCTGTGGATTGTCTTTTAGTACTGCTATGACTTGTCCAAGGATATGAGGACACTGTGAGTCTAGTGTGAACTGGGGCATTCCTTGTTTATGACTGTCTTATCTCCATGCAAACGGGTACAATGACTTTCTGGGTCGAACATATGCCTCGATTGTCATAACCTACTTGCCATAATAAAGCTCAATGATGATAATGCACAAGAAGCTCTTTCACTTTCATATCTTCTATCTTTCATCCCCCTTTCTTGATTGACTTTCATCGTCCTTCTTGAGTCCGCGTAGCCTGCTATCACATGACTGAGTATAATGACAAACCAAAAACATTTGCATTTCATATAGTTACACCTGCATTACCACATATAAGCATTTCATACATACATATAGATATCACAATTGCATCACATCCTGCATACAACACATGTTAGCACATCTTACATTTTCATCATGTAAATAATCATTTGCATTACATACATTCACATTTGCATCATGCATCACATATAAAACATAAAAGAACAAAAATATTGCATTGCATCATATGCATATTTGCATCCATCACATAAAACATACATCATAGAAACATACATCACATAAGGTACACATGCATATAGCTGCCGCAAAGATGAATCATCTCCCATATATAATCAAATGTGTCATGATACAATGATGTCAAAAGAATCATATGGCTACAAAATCACCCGCAGGTGTCTACAATACAAAATAAAAATGGTACAAATACTGATACAAGGGAGCCCTCTATGGCTATGATGAACTCCCTCCCTCGGAGCCGCCTGGCCTTGACGGAGTCTGAGCTCTAGAAGGACCCGCTCCAGGATCACCCTGCCTATCTGGTGGTGGTGGAGGACTCATGACCCCACCACTGGATGCCTGTCTCCTCCGGCTCCCTCCCGTAGCCGTCGCTGTGCGCGATGGTCTATGGAAGCTCCTCGCCCGCTGATCCGCTGGCACTGCACCATAGTACAGGTCCATCCAGTAGCCTATCTCCTCTCTGGCTCGCAAGACATATGCGTAGCCTGCCCCTGTGTCCTCTGCCACCTGTCTCCCCACCCTCAGAGCTGTCTCGGCCTCCGTATAACGCTGGATAGCCTGGTCTCTCTCCTGCTTAGTATCTCTGAGCCTGATCCTGAGCCGATCCCTCTCCCTCTCCAACTCCTAGATCTCGTCTGCCTGGCCCTGGCAGATCTCCCTCAGCTCCAGCAGCTCATCCTCCTCAGGATCCCCACCCTCAGCCTCTGCCTGTGGCTCTCCCTCTGTGGGTGCCTGCCCCTGTATCTGCCCCTGTACCTGTCTCGGTGCCTGAACAGGTACCTGTCTCTATGCATGCCTGGGTACCTACACCTGTCTCTGTCCCTGTGCCTGTACTGGCACCTGTCCCTGTCTCGGTCCCTGTGCTCTAGGACCCTGTGCTGCTGGTACCTGCAGGGGCACTCCACCGCGACCCCTCACCACCTGTAGCAGTGTCACTCCGCAACCCAGTCCCACTGATCCATGGTAGACGAACTGATGAAGCTCATAATACAGATGTGCCAGGACACAGGGACCCCATGCATATCTGGTGTGCTCAGTCACCAATGTCTCCAGTGCTCCTCCCCAGCCAACTGCCAACCCCCGTGTAGCCCTATCCGGACACAGGAAACCACTGATAACTCCTCCAATCACAGCTGGCAAAGCTAACCCTGTTGCAGTCATGGTATCCCATGCCACATGCCCTGCTCTCATCTCTAGCCCGGGATCCTGGAACACCCGTCTTAGCGCCTCTCTATCTCCATCTCGATCGTATGGGATCAGCTCTCCATCGAGCGGTATATGCAATATCCTGTAGACATCCTCGAGGGTCACTGTCATCTCCCCCATCGGCAAATGAAACGTGCATGTCTCGGAGTGCCATCTCTCCACCAGCGCAGTCAGCAAACCCATGTTTGCCCGAAACTCAGGCACATATAATACATGTCTCAATCCCATCTCCTCAATGGCAGCTCTGTCCTGAAAAGACAACTCTGGTCGCAACCTCTGTGTGGACAGGAATCTCTCCCGTGACTCTAGCATAGGCAGATACTCCTACAGTCAAACAATCAATCATGTCAGCTATCGTGGCATTCACTGTTTATCACAAAATGCTACTTGCTATCTAAATGCATATGGTTATCTATCCTAGTGACACTCACTATTCATCACAAAGTGTTGCTATCTATCCTAGTAGTGCTCCCTGTTCATCACAAAGTACTACGTGTGTGACATTCCCTGTTCATCACAAAGTGTTACTCACATTTAGCACTCCCTGTTCATCACAAAGTGCTCCTCATCCTTTGGGTACTCCCTGTTCATCACAAAGTACTCTATCTTGGTGCTCCCTGTTCATCACAAAGTGCCTTGATCTATCTTAGTCTTCCTAGAGGACCTGTTTGAGTGTATCCTCTCAACAGCTTATCCAATCTATAGCGTATGTTCCTCACAGAACTGCCGATTTGACCTAGAAGACTGAAACCATACATTTTAAGACATAAACGCGCCCGCATCAAGCACAAACACGGTTCCAGATGCAGACGCGCCTGGCACCGACACAGACGCGGTTATACATTTTTGCATTTTTTAAAGTCCTATTCCTAGCACATTTATTGCTACCTACTGAGCATTAATGACAAAAATTGAAATGCGTCAAAGTACGAGGAGGTTTGGTGGTACTTACCGGCTCTCCTGCCTCTGCTGGCCTCTGAAATCGGCGAACGCGGTCGAATCTGTGAACCAAAGCCATCGCTGCTGACTGCTGCTGCTCTTTTCTCGCTCTGCACTGTGATCTCGTGAGGGTGTAGATGACAATGAGGATGTCTTTTGCCCATGGTCTATCTTATAGCCTACCCTAGCCCTCGCATTCATTTTCCCGGGTCAGTATTCTTCATCCTGTGACTTTGTCACTTTATCCGACCATTCCATTCTAGCCTTTCTTTCTTATCAAGAGATTGTCTGCAATCTTTTCAGACTTTTTCATCCAATCTCTCGAGGGGGCATATCATTCCCATACTGGGGCAACTCTGTATCAGTTCATCTTATCTTCTTTGAAACAACGCGACAAGCCGCATTGTCTCAAAGAGGGGCAAAATGTAGACACCCAAAATTGTCATGATTAATTAAATAAATATTTTATTTATTTAATTATCTAATCCTAATTCTTCTATTAATTAAATAAATTTTTATTTATTTAATTAATTTATTTATCCTCTTCTAGCCTTATTTCTTATTTAAATAAATACATTTATTTATTTAAATTACCCTTTCCTAAATTAAATAAATATCTTATTTATTTAATTGATCCCACTTCTACTATTAATTAAATAAATCTTTATTTATTTAATTAATTCATTAGCTTTTTCTACACATGACACATGTCATTCATCTCTTAACTCATACACTACCTACCCCTTTCATTATTTTGCTATTTCTTCTACCTACCCTCTAATCCTAGCCGACCTCTCTTTTTACACCTCTCAATCTTAACCCTCCATTTCATATTGTGTCTTCTATTTAAGGAGATACTTTCTTCTTTGTCAAACCCTAATCACTCATGCTAACTACTTGATCAATTGACTACACTACGATCCTACTTGCAACCACATTCCGTTCTTTGTTGAGCTCTTGTGCATATAAAATCTGAAAGCAAATATACATCAAGCAAGATCAATGGAGATAGGAAGAATGGAGATCAAAACCCTATTGGACATGTGATGGTATAATCTTTGTGATTTCATTTGATTTGCATTGTCTTAGGTAATCTTCATATGTTATGGTGGATCTTTGTTGATTGTTAGGCAAGGGTTTAGTGGTTGGATTCATTTAGCCTTTCAATATTGTTATTATTGTTATCCATTTTCACCATACACAGTACCTATTGATTCTATATACACCTAAAAATGGTCTGAAGATAATTAATTAAATAAGAAATTATTTAATTAACCCCCTTCCCAATTTAATTGAATTCATTAGCAATTGATTAAATCCCTTTCATCGACTTATTAGTAAATCTAAGGATTTATTTAATAGGTTCCTCTCAATAGTTCCCTTTGATTAATTAATCCAAATTAATTAATCTCGCCCCCATTTAATTCATTACTTCTAATCCCCTAATTAATTAAAACAAATCAATTTATGAGTTGTTAAAAGTTAATTAGTCTTTTCCTATTATTTGAATTTTTAAATTAAAATTACCCACATGCCTCCTAACTTCTAACCACCTAACCTAACCATCCACCTAACCTAACCCATTTCACCTAGCCTTGGGTTTAACTAACCCTATCCTATCTTGCAAATTCTAACATCCTTATCCTAACCTCCTATGGTGTGGATATTCTCCCCTTGAGACACATGACACTTTTGCCACATGTCTCCTCCCTTGGACACTTTCCCTCTCATGAGAAAGGCTCCTTGACACTTGTCACCACAAAGATGACAAGTGTCCCTTCCTCCAACCTCTTCTCCAACTTCCTCAATCTTGGCCCTTGATATCTTCAGATTAGATTTGGACCATTGATTCCTACCACCTCAGCTTTGGCCTTGGAATTTCTATAAATATCCCCCATTTTGGAGCAATAAGGATCCCTTGCATTCATATTTTTAGCATCATTACTATAGGAAATTTGCATTTCAATTATCTTGTAATTAGACCTTTGGATTAATCATAGCATGTTAATCTAGTTTCTTAGTGTAAAGCGGAAAAATCGAACCCTAGTCATTCTCCCCTCCCCAACTCCAAGGAGAGAGAAGGGAGAGTCACTAGGGTTGATGGTTTTCACTTGGGAGAGACTTTACATTCAAAAGAGGGGTTGAAACCCACAAGATCCAATCCCACACAATGCAAGATTGGATTCTATATGAATTTTGAGGGTTAAGACATCAATGATACCCTCTTTTGTAAAGAAATGTAGATAGAATGATTGAACTAGGAATGCATGTAAAGTAGAAAAGAATCGCTTATAAATAGAGATAGGGATATGGGATGAAGCTGCAGACCTGGAATTAGCAGTAAAATGTCGAGACGGTGCTGTTCTGCAAATTTGAGCAAAAGTTGACAGGACGATGGCGCCCGACGTGCACACGGTCCTCCGAAAAATCCGCGAAACGAAGGTGGATCTGTTCGTCTCTGCACAAGGATTCCAGATCTTCAATTACAGCCGCGTACCTACAACCTACACACAGAAAAGAGAGGACAATTGGGGGGTTAGGGATGAGGGGTTTGCCTTTAGGTCAAACCCCGGTTTTGGAATTAACCAAGAAATGAGAATGCTGTAAATGTAAATGTTTGTAATGTAAACAAGTACTGATACCTTGTTGTAAGAATGTTTGTATTCTTACATGCGAAGGTGTAATGTATGTAGTATGTTGTATGTTGTATGTGATCTCCTCTTCAATGGTTGAATCCTTGTCTTGAATGCAACACTTAGCCTTGAATGGAGACTTAGAATGATCAATTGCTTGAAGGAATGCTTGAATGCTTGAATGCTTGAATGCTTGAATGTTTGAATATCGCTTCCGCCTTTTTTTCATCTACCAAAATGGGAGAGGAAATGTAGTTTATATACTTGTCAATTAGGGCTGATAGACTGATTTTCCTAACCTTAGGCTGACCAGGAAATGTTATTTTCCAATTTGCAATCATAAAGACCCGAAGCCCCATAAGAGACTAGGTCCAAAATAGGGCCAGGGACCAAAGCGCTGGGCGCCATGGTCCTAGGGGACTAGGGCGCTGGGTGCCATGGTCCCACCTCCAAGGACAGCAGGGTGCAAGGAGGATCAGGCCAGGGTGCTGAAAAATGCAATTTTTGGTGTCATGAACAAGTTTCGGGGTCTCCATTCAGGTTCCGTGTTGCATCACCATCGTGAAGACCCAAATGCAGTCGAAATTGCAAGTGTCACAATTTTAGGACGCTACATTTAGCCTCCACTTTAGCAGGAGTATAAGCGTACGTTCATACTTCCAGTAAAGTACAAGGAAACAACATTGAAAACTTTCACCACGTCAAGGAGGCAAGATACACCAAGCCCCCAGTGGACTAAGGATCTTACGACTTCGATTAACAAAGTAAAAGGGAAGATCACGAGGGAGAACCATGACTGTCAGTAGTAAGGTTCTCTCACTATGAGTCATGCAAGAAAGATATCAAAAATTTTCAAGGCAAAGCTAAATTTGTCAAGAAATTTTCAAGTATCTTGAAAAGATATGAATTTCAAGTATCTTGAAAAGATATGAACGGGATGTATGCCCCCCTACGTTAAAGTGATCGCACACGCCTCACCGGGGGTGATTACTTTAAGGTAGTGATACATATAAGAAATGAGAAAGGAAAGGAGCACGTTATCACAAGGATTTAGCCCCCAAGTGTGAGATAAGCCCAAGGATAATAGACACAAAACACAAAGCACAAGGTGACTTCGCTTTCCTCGGGGTTAGTATGCTGTATGATAATTCATGTATATCATATGTATGTATGCATAATTGTTCTTCATTCCCCAATCAAGGAAGGTCACCTAGAAGAAGGGAACACATGTGTCTTTTGAGTCAACATGAGAGAGACCAAAAAAGATCTCAATGCTTTGCATCGTCCTCAAGTAGACAACACTAAGGACAACAAAATAGAAGAATGAGAATAACACATAGAAGAAGTAACGTAAGAGAGGAGGAGAGAATCTGCTATGCTAATGAAACTATTCTAGCATGTCATCTACCCCCCAATCTTGCTGATCAATATTTCGGGAAGGTAGGAAACACGCTAGAGGAGGAACATCCAACACAGCAGATGGAGCTATCACAAGATCCAAACAAGGGCTATGTTCATATCCCAAGCCGCGGTGTTCTTGTCTAGGAGCTAGGATAAGTGCTTTAGAAAATGCGTTAGATAAATGGTTATCAACATCAACATATTCATATTCACTATCAGAATGAACAGGAGTAACATTTTCATCTATATCATCATCAAGATTTATAAAAATAGGATCTTTAACTCGCACAGGATCAAGACCGTCATGCATCTTATGTTTAGGAGATTTCGGCTCAATCATCGGCTGAGGAGAAAATGGAATAATATTAGTTGAAGGTGTTTTTGGGGATTGCAAAGTTTGAGAAGCAGCTGCCTGAGCTCTAAGATGACGCTTTCGTCGGCGTTCACGTGCAGAATGATTTCATCTAGTCTTAGTAGGAAGTTGCGAAGATTGAGGAGGAATGTTCTCATCCTTATCACTTGAGTGTTTAGGTTGTGGTCTCTTAGGTTGAACAATAGGAGAAGAGGAAGGTCTCTTCTCTCCATAAGAGGAAGGAGGAGGAACTGCTCCATATAAGGGAGGAATATTTGGTTTAGGAAGGAGACCAAGTCCATCATGACGAGGAGGGATAGGTCTACCTTTAGGAAGTTTATTAGATATAGGCATAGTCACATCCATAGGGATGGGTTGGGAATCTTCTTGAGGAAAGACATTAGTTTTATCTTTCAAAGGAAGAACTTCCTTCTCAAGAATGATAGGAATGTCAAGTTTGGGTGTTCTAGGTTCACTTAGAGATAGGATCATATCTTTTTTCCACTTTTGATAAGATTTGAAAAGATGATCACTTCGCGGAGGAAGAGACTGGAATTGTTTAGGCCAAAAGTAATCAATAGGAACGCTAGAAGTTCTTTCAGCTGGTTTAAAGAGACTATGATTGACAGTAACAACTTCACCATTATGGGGAAATTTCAAGCACTTATGAATAGAATAAGCAATAGCTTTCATGGAAGACAGCCAAGGATAGCCTAGCTTCACACGAAATTGTTCAAATGATGGAATAATAGCAAAGTCCACATCAAGGGATTTGTTATGGACCTCAATAGGTAATGTAATAGAACCAATTGCAGGAGAAGAAAATGCATCAAATAGTTTCACAACCACATTTGTTTCGTCATAGATCACTTGATTCAATTGCAAAGTAAAAAGGAATTCTTCAGTAATGACATTAATCATACAAGAAGGATCAATAAGCACTCCACGACAAGGTGTATTCTTGACTTTTGCAACTATATATAAAGGACCATCAGGTGCCCTGATAGTTTCACTGGGATCAAATGTGATGGAAGGTTCTTTAGGGATTTTCTGCTGCTCCACAAAGTTAATCACATTAGGAGTCATAGACACAAGATCATCAGGTGAGACAGAGGAATTAGTAGTATCAATCGCATTAGAGGTATGAGAAGGCAATGGATCAGTAAAAATCTGAAGATTTTGGTTAGGAGGAGATACAAATGTGTTGCCTTTATCATTCACACCAGAAATAGAGATAGTATTATTATCAATCAAATCTTGAATTTTACCCTTTAAAGCAAAACATTTTTCAGTATCATGCCCAGGATGACGATGAAATTGACAAAAAGATTTGTTATCAAAATAGGGTGAATTAATCTTTGCAGGATCTATTTGCCTTATAGGAGGAAGAGTAAGCACATTTTGTTCAAATAACTTATTCATAATACTATGCAATGATTCATTCAAAGGAGTAAACTTTCTTTCTTTCTTGAAAAACTTAGAAATAGGAGGCACACCTGATGCTGCATTCACATTGTTATTGATGATGTTTTCATTGAATTTAATGGACTCTCTGTTCGGTTTAAACTTCCCAAATGGTTGTTGACTACTATCACCCTTATCACTCGGAGCCATAGGATTTGCTTGTTCCATTTGACTCACAGTCAGTTGATAATGGTGAAGAGTTGCGCACAACTGTTGCAAAGAATTAAACTCAGAAAACAAGAGTTTTTCTCTAATATCTTTTTGTAAATTAGAAATAAAGATTCTTTGAATATCATTGTCAGGCACTGGAAAAGAAATTTGAGCATATAAATGCTTATATCTACCAATGAAATCAGTCACTTTTTCTTTAACACCTTGTTTGCAATGCATTAAATCAATCAAAGTAACTTCAGGACTTATATTGTTTTGAAATTGTTGAATGAAAGCATTTGCAAGTTGTTCAAAAGAAGAAATAGAATAGGAAGGCAACGAGCAATACCATTGTAGGGCTTTGTCTCTTAATGTTCTAGTGAACAGTTTTGCAAGCAACCTTTGGTCATAAGCAAAATCAGTACATATTGTTTGAAAAGTCTTAACATGTGTTAGAGGATCACCCTTACCATTATAAAGCTCCAAATGCGGAATTTCAACATGTTTAGGGGGGATAGCTCGAACAATGTCAAGAGAAAGTGGGCTCGCAACATCAAATGTGGGCACACTAAACTTAGATTGATTCATAGAAGCAATTTGTTGTTGTAAAGAAGAGACAGTTTGTGCAAGATTGTTAATGGTCGCTTCAGTCGAAGAGTTCATATTAGACGTGTTAGATTGTGATCGAGGTGTTATGTTATTGAAAGAAGGTAGAGAGTAAGGTGGTGGAACACTATGGTAGTTAGTCATAGGAGATGATTGGACAGGGGGAACACTACAAGGAGGAATGGAAAACAAATTGCCCCCTTGCGTCATGTTCATTTGTGGTGATATAATAGGAACACTTATTGAAGGAATGAATGAAGAAGTTGGATTGAATGAAGGAAGAGGGTTGATTGAAGAAGAGGGACTGCCCCCATGACTAGTGATCATAGGAGGAATGTCTTGTATTGAAGTAGTCATTATGTTTGATGTAAAAGTAGGTATACTAGCAATAGGAGTTGTCAAAGGAATAGAATGATTGACTTGAGTAGGAGGTTGTGTATAACCTAAAGTTTCAACACAACTCTTCATAGGCATCACATTCGAATCCACAATGTGTGCAATACCACACAAAATATCAATTCCATTCTTATCACTTTGAACCATACGTTTTAGACCCTCAATTAAGGAAAGAGCTTCACTATCAGGGTATTCTTGAGACATCCATTGTCGAAAATCATCAAATTGGTTATCCAATTTTGAAAGTTGTTCTACAAAAACCTCATGGAGAGCTTCTTCATCATTAAGAGGATTAGAGGAATTACCCATGTCCTCGTTAAAAAGGCCATTCAAATTAGGTTCCATCTCCTCGGTAATTACACCTTGGAAGGACTTAATTCTAAGGCTTCGTCTAACGGGAATAGTGTAAGTAGGGCTTATTGTTGTAAAACTCATGCACTAAAGAGAGAGAGAAGATTTTGAATTTTAGAGGTAGAAAATTTCAATAAAATCAGCCAATCTCCTAGATTTAAGCTGTTAAATGCAATCAGGACAATCTCCCGAAATTTTGAAAAAAATGTCCGGGACTGTGGCGAACGGAGTGCACACGGTCCTCGCAACTTTTTTCGAAATTTTCAGGGATGAAAGTTATGATGATTTTAAAGCTAATCTGAAAAAATTGAGTGATTTTACGATCTGTAGATAGGCCAAATTAAAGTTGCAATCTCAAAATTGAACCCTACCAAGATTTTTGAAAAATGTAAAATTTGAATTTTGAAAAGGAGGGGGAAACTGAAATTTTGAGTTTTATGATTTTAGAGGGAATACTAAAAGCAATGCAGGCTTTGAAATTTAAAATTTGACTCAATTTCATGCAAAATTTGAATTTGAAAGTGGAAATCAAGGTTGTTGCAATTAAACACTTAATTTCAAAAGTCACAAATTGCAAAAAATTTGAATAAAACACTGAAATTTTGAATGAATGCTAACACACTTTTCAGATTTAGGACTGTAAGAAACACAATTTTGACAGGAATTTTAATTTCAATGATTTTTGAATGATTAGAAGCCTCAATCCAAGCAATCACTAGACCAACTTTGACTTTAATTTTGAAGGTGTTAAAATTGATAAAATCAGCCAAAATTCTGGATTTTAGCAGAAAAATACAGTAAGATCTAGCTCCCGAAATTTCAAAAAAAATGTCGGGGACGATGGCGCTCGGGGTGCACACGGTCCTCGCAACTTTTTTCCAAATTTTCAGGGATGAAAGATATTGTGATCTTGTTGCGGAATCCAAAGTTACAGCCGATTTGGAAGTTTTTTGATCAGTGAAATTATCAGTCAAAGGTTGAATCAAGAATGTCTTAAAAATTAGGGTTTTGACATTTAACCACTTAATTTTCAGAATTAAAGCACAAATATGAATTGACAATTTTCAATAGAAGGGTAGATCTGAAACAAGTATTAACAATTAAACATTTCACAAGTTTAATTACTAAAAAGAAAATTTTAGGGTTTTTTTATGCAATCAACCTCTAAAATTTGCAAAATATCAAACATGGAAATATAATTAGGAAAGCAAAATTTTCAGATCTAACTATGAATAATCAGAATGAGGATGTTCACGTCGGGTTCACCAAAATGTAAAGCAGAAAAATCGAACCCTAGTCGTTCTCCCCTCCCCAACTCCAAGGAGAGAGAAGGGAGAGTCACTAGGGTTGATGGTTTTCACTTGGAAGAGACTTTACATTCAAAAGAGGGGTTGAAACCCACAAGATCCAATCCCACACAATGCAAGATTGGATTCTATATGAATTTCGAGGGTTAAGACATCAAGGATACCCTCTTTTGTAAAGAAATGTAGATAGAATGATTGAACTAGGAATGCATGTAAAGTAGTAAAGATTCGCTTATAAACAGAGATAGGGATATGGGATGAAGCTGCGGACCTGGAATTAGCAGTAAAATGTCGAGATGGTGCTATTTTGCAAATTTGAGCGAAAGTTGATGGGACGATGGCGCCCAGCATGCACACGGTCCTCCGAAAAATCCACGAAACGAAGGTGGATTTGTTCGTCTCTGCACAAGGATTCCAGATCTTCAATTACAGTCGTGTACCTGCAACCTACACAAAGAAAAGAGAGGACGATTGGGGGGTTAGGGATGAGGGGTTTGCCTTTAGGTCAAACCCTGGTTTTGGAATTAACCAAGAAATGAGAATGCTGTAAATGTAAATGTTTGTAATGTAAACAAGTACTGATACCTTGTTGTAAGAATGTTTGTATTCTTACATGCGAAGGTGTAATGTATGTAGTATGTTGTATGTTGTATGTGATCTCCTCTTCAATGGTTGAATCCTTGTCTTGAATGCAACACTTAGCCTTGAATGGAGACTTAGAATGATCAATTGCTTGAAGGAATGCTTGAATGCTTGAATGTTTGAATATCGCTTCCGCCTTTTTTTCATCTACCAAAATGGGAGAGGAAATGTAGTTTATATACTTGTCAATTAGGGCTGATAGACTGATTTTCCCGACCTTAGGCCGACCAGGAAATGTTATTTTCCAATTTGCAATCATAAAGACCCGAAGCCCCATTAGAGACCGGGCCCAAAATAGGGCCAGGGACCAGGGCGCTGGGCGCCATGGTCCTGGGGGACCAGGGCACTGGGCGCCATGGTCCTGGGGGACCAGGGCGCTGGGCGCCCTAGTCCTGAAGGACCAGGGTGCTGGGCACCATGGTCCCACCTCCAGGGACAGCAGGGTGCAAGGAGGATCAGGCCAGGGTGCTGAAAAATGCAGTTTTTGGTGTCATGAACAAGTTTCGGGGTCTCCATTCAGGTTCTGTGTTGCATCGCCATCGTGAAGACCCAAATGCAGTCGAAATTGCAAGTGTCACAATTTTAGGACGCTACACTTAGATCATGCATTTCATATCATTTGCATAATAAATCACGATCAAGTAGCTACTCAACTCTTGAGTTGTCACTTTGGAGGTCATTGCTCCACTGAGAGTTAATCAATCCAACACCTTCAAGGTCCTCAAGAATAGAGGAAAATGGGACATTTCAAGGAAGGCTTATGGTTTGCATCTTTAATCTAGTTTTCAATTAAGCTTTCCATTATGTTTTATTGTCTCATTATATGTGTATGCCTTCTATTTACCACATTTTTAGCATCACATTAATTGGCACCCACCGTTGGGCTAGTCCCTTTGATCTTTAACAAGTTTGCTTGCAGGAAATTTCATTGACGGGTTGATTAGCTCTTTCGGTGTGCAGAATAGCTCTCTCGGGCTCCCGAATCGCATTCTTGGTCTATATTATAGCATCCTGACATCTCAAATGGTGTTTATGTGAGATTCCTCAACTTTGTTTTAGCATTTTCAGTCTATACCTTAGCATTTTTGGTATGTTCTTTAGCATTTCTGGTATATTTGATAACATTTTCAGTCCATTTAACAACGTTTTTGGTGTGCAGAATAGCGTTTTGGGTCCATTTGGCAGTGTTCTTGGCACATATGATGGCGTTCTTGGTCAATTTGATGGTGTTTTTAGTTTTTTATTGATTTTTCAAATGTTGTATTTTGCATTACTCATGTCTTCTTCTAGACTATCATTTTCCTTAACCTAATTTGTAGATTGTTGGTTTTGTAGGCACTCATTTCGCAGTAAAAGACTGGAGGCATAAACCATTTCGTCGTCAAAGAATGTAATATAAACTACTAACTTTGTTTGCAGCCGTAGGATTTTACACTTATTTTTGTTAAATTAGGCACATAGACTAATTACAATAGAAATGAACAAACATGTCTTATGTGTTTTGATGATAGGCGAGTATGCTCTCACCTTTCGTAGGTGATCAAAAAGCTAGACTCATATTTTCCTTTCAATAGTACATATCTATAGCGGGCCTGCCCTCTCGAGGAGCTTATAAGGCCAAAGCCATTAAGGCTGGTGAGAGGGGAATGACCCAAGTGGGAATGGCTAACGCCAAGTACTCCAACCCACTATAATAAATATGATTTGATGAAAATCAAGTCAATGACACTGCTCAGGAATAGCTCTCATCTGTACCTTCGGGTATATCAAACCTTGGTTTTCAAGGCTAGGAGACCTCTTAATTGAGTTTATACCCCGATGCACCGAACGGATCCCTTACTAGTTCTAATTAAAATTAGAAGCTACTTGGTTTACCTTCAAACATTATTAAATTCTTAGTGCATGGAGGGGGAAGAATCTCTCCTTAAGATACTCACCATATGTCCCTCTTCAGCGTATGTGTGAACTCCCTTTTTGAGATCTTATTGCTAGGCTCATAATGGGACTCCACTAGCTCTCACAAAGTCAAAAACATGGGCACCCTTTAGGGGGTGACAAGGCTGTGTGAGCTGACAGGGTACCAAGTGTGGGCTAAGAACTAATAATGAAGCCAAACTCCTTAGGATAGACTAAATGATATGTTTTCAATTGTTCAAAATCCGTGAAAACTTGGGCTTTCTTTAAAGCTTCTTGAACATACACTATATGTGTCTTTTGGGACAAAAATACAATCTGATTTTTGTGTTTGTAAGTGAAGTCAAGATATCATCCATTGAAATTCAACAAAAAATGCAAACTCAAACTTCAAATTGTCAAATTTACAAGTTTCACAGCAGATTAGCCCTTTTGGTCCAAATAGTCGCACTTACGGTCCAAACAGTCGCACTTATAGTCCAAACGGTCGCACTTTCAGTCCAAACAATAGCTCTTTTGGTCCAAACAGCCACACTTTCAGTCTAAATATTAGCTCTTTTGGTCCAAACAGTTGCACTTTTAGTCCAAACATTAGCTCTTTTGGTCCAAATAGTCGCACTTTCGGTCCAAACAGTAGCACTTTCAGTCCAAACAGTCGCTCTCACGGTCAAAACGTCATCTTTCTTGGTATGAATGTTAGCTTTCTCATATTCAACATTAACTCTCCAAGGTTGAGCTTGCTAGGTATAAACATCAATTTTCTCATTCTACACATTAACTCTTGGGGTCAAAATAACCATTGTCTAAGTTCTAACATCACTAGTTTAAGCTTCAGAGTTCTTGGTCTAAACGTCAGCTCTCTTGGTCTAAATGTCAGCTCTCTTGGTCTAAGCATCTTCTGGTCTAAACATCAGCTCTTTTGGTCTAAATGTCAGCTCTCTTGGTCTAAACGCCAGCTCTCTTGGTCTAAATGTCAACCCTCTTGGTCTAAATGTCAGCTCTCTTGGTATAAACATCAACTCTTTTCATATAAATGTTAGCTCTCTTGGTCTAAACATCAGCTCTTCTGGTCTAAATGTCAGCTCTCTTGGTCTAAACAACATCTCTTTTGGGTTGAATGTCAAATTGCTCAGGTTTCAACACTAAATCTCTTAATATGCACTTGCTAGGTCTAAATTTTAGTTATCTGAGTCTGAAAATCAAAAAGTTAGGTCAAAACAACAATCTCTTAAGTTCAAACACCCAATTTGCTGAGCCTAAACATCACTGTTTTGAACTTTAGAGTCCCTGCACTATAGAATAGCATTTTTGGTATGTTCCTCAGCATTCTTAGTCATTTTTTCAGCATTTCTGGTCAGTATAGTAGCGTTCTCGGTCAATTTGTCAGCATTTCTAGTCAATTTGTTAGCATTTTTGGTCCATATAGCAGCATTTTTGGTCAGCATAGCAATGTTCTCGGTCAGTTTGTCAGCATTTTTGGTCCATATAGCAATGTTTCTGATCAGTATAGTAGCATTCTTGGTCATTTTGTTAGCATTTCTGGTCAGTTTGTTAGCATTTCTGGTCCATATAGAAGCATTTATGGTCAGTATAGCAACATTTCTGGTCAGTTTGTTAGCATTTCTAGTCAATATAATAGTGTTTCTGGTGTGTAGAATAGTGTTTTGGGTCCATATAGTAGCATTTCTGGTCAGTATAGCAATGTTCTCGATAAGTTTAGCAGCTTTTTTGGTCATTTTGTTAGTGTTTCTGGTAAGCTGCGCCAAAATCAGAAAACAAAAACAACCCATTTCTCAGACAGTCAAAGATAGAGACTAGGTCATCTTCTTGGGTCATTCAGTCAGGTTATCTTCTATCAAAACAGATTCAAGACTAGACACACAAAGGTTCTCAAGTATTCACCTCAAACAAGTTTAAAGATCTAACACCTTAAAGTGCAACATCACATTTTATTTGATAAACTGATCATTCAAACATAGTTTCTCATCAGGATCTATCATCCTCTATCACAAAACTGCAATGTTTGATCAGGATAACCTTGTCCCACATCATAGGATATATCGTTCCTATTGGACTTGGTTTTATTAAAATCATCATCATTGCACTCCAAGCTAAGATCCAAAAACTTACAAATCTACAAATACTTGAATTATCTTTTCAAGTCATATCACTCTATCATACCTACATTGGTAGTTGGTCATTTATTGAAATACCTTTTAGACAATCAAAACCTTGCACAATATTCAACACACATGTATGCCTATTTTAACTAGAGCGCAGAGATGAAAGATCGAACAAACATAAATAGACACATTCGAAATAGTTGAAGAGCATAGAAACATGGAATACCAAAGCAAAATACAAGAAGAAGACATAATAGATCAACATATCAGAGAAATCAAACAAGTGCAAAATCAAAATCCAACTATGGCAAAACCTCACAAGGATTCAAATGCATCTCCAAAGAAAGGTGGCTCTCTTATGCAACTCTTAAAGATATCCCTAAGGGATTTTGATGAGAAAGATCACAATCACACACCTATGTCTAGCAATGGCTCATTCTCCCATAAGCAAATTGACTCTCCAAAGGCATCTATTCCTACATCTCTTGAAAGCTTTCAAGAACCTTCCATAGCATCATCACCAAACAATATACCCAAAGATGAATTTCGCCAAGGGATATCCATGATTGCCATCAAACCTATTTCAAAGGATCCTATTCAAAGCCCATCTCCTTCATATCTAAGCATTGATTCCTTGCAACATCCCCATAATGCTCCCTTGCAAATTGAAGTCCTCATTAATATAACACTCGTTAAACATGTCCTAATAGATGGGGGAGCTGGCTTAAAATTTTTCTCATTGAGTCTTGTCCGTGCTCTAGGTTATTCAAAAGATGCAGTTGATCCCCAGAAAAAGATCACATTCAAAACATATGATAAGGAAGAGCATTCCTCGAAAGGAATTGTGATATTACCCATCAGAGTGGGACCTTTGCAAAAAGAGACAACATGCCAAGTTCTAGACTTGGACATACCATACAACATACTCTTGGGAAGACCATGGATACATGACATACATGCTATTCCATCAACGTGTCATCAATGCCTGAAATTTCCATACAATGGGTAGGAAATCACGATCTCAATAGACTCAAATCCATTGTAGTGTTGTAGTAATCAAAAACCAGCTCAAGAGATCATAGTTCCACATAATAGAGAGGCATCATCTTCAATCACACAATCCAAGGAACAATCATTTGCATCAATTTTCTCAAGTATGGAAAAACAAATGCAGCTAAGAGATCGACGGAACGGAGAATATTTGCTATCATGGAAAAACAAATAAGAGCAACTTGAAATTGAAAGGGATGAAGAAGATGTAGGTGTTGATATAGTTCACATGTATGCAAGACAAACATTAGGAACTAGCCCACTTGAATTAGAATCACATTCGGTTTACTTGGACTTAATCGAGGATGATCAGGAGCTACCTGCAAGAGGTCATTCTAATGAGAGTATTGTTCTAGACATTGAAATGCATATTGAAAGATTTGACATCTCTATCATGACCCCTAATATCTTTGAAACAATTCAACCTAAGGATTCTTTACCCTTAATCCATCCTGAACTTATGGACTGGGAAAATGAAAGACATACCACCATTGATACTTTTCCTAATGACCATGTCATATCCTTATATATTAATGAAATCGAACCCACAATAACTTCCACCAGGGATTTCACTAATGTATCTTTGAGTCAAGTGGGTGCCAAATCTCCTAGTCACAAAAATAAAAATAAACAAAATAATATCAGGTCTAATGTTGAAAACCATTTATTGGCAACATTCGACCGAGAAAAAGTAAAAAGAAAGGATGCATCTAATAGTGAAAACCCCCCTGAGGCACCGCAAGATGGGAGATTTGACACCTTACCAAAATTTTATCAAGGGAGGTCATCTATCCTAATATAACTGACAGAGGCAGTTAACATTGGCACAATTGATCTATATCCAACAACTTCTCTATCAGAACTAGCAAGGAAAAAATATTTGGAACTCTTCAAAAGTAGGCAAATCAAAAGATGGTCATATGTAGACATTCCAGTGTTGGATCCAAATCTTATAATACATCACCCGAATATCAGTCTAGGAGCAGGCATCAATAATGGAACACAACATGGATCGGGAGCAAGCATACTATTCATCACACCATAAGGTCATACAATTCCAAAAGTGTACAAATTAAGCTTTCCATGTACCAATAACACAACAGAATATGAAGCTTTGGCCACATGAATAAAGATGGCCATAGAATAGAACATTACACAACTTCAAGTCTTTGGAGACTCTCAACTCGTCATCAATCAAATCAATGACGATTATCAAACAAAAGATGAAAAGCTAATGCCTTATAAGAAGATGTTTGATGATGTGAAGAAATACTTTGTTGAAATAAATTTTCAACAGATTCTAAGGAATGACAACAAAGCAGCAGACACCATGGAAGCACTTGCTTCTCTATTGCAGACATAGGAAAATCAAGAGCATTACGAATTCCTAGTGGAAGTGTTGTTTTACCCTGCACATAATTGTCCTGATTTCCAAACTACCTGTAACCTTGTTGGGCATGATTCCTCCCACTATGGCCAAAATTACACATACCTGAAAGATAATATCCTCCCTCTTGACTTATCAAAAAACCAAAAGAGAAACTTTATCCACCAATCCTCCCATTATACTCCTATCGTAGATACCCTTTTTAAACGAGGTCTGGACAATACTCTCTTAAGATGTCTCGAGCAAGAAGAATCCGAGAAGGCCTTAAATAAAGTCCATAATGACATTTGTGGCACTCATTCAAGTGGTCTTACCCTTTCAAAAAAACTCATACGCTGGGGCTATTATTGACCAACTATGGAACGAGATTCTTTTCAAATAGTTAAAACATGCAAACGGTGTCAGATCCATGGAAATTTATTTCATGTACCAACACAAGAACTTCATGCTTTGGCAACATCTAGGCCTTTCTACCAATAGGGTCTTGATCTAGTAGGAAAGATAAATCCTTCTTCATCCAAAGGTCACAAATTCATCCTTGTAGCTACATAATATTTTAGAAAATGGATATAGGCAGTACTTCTCACAAATATCACAGGAAAACAAATTGTTGCATTTATCTTGAACTACATCATCTATCGCTATGGAATACCCATGACCATTATCACTGATAATGGGCGGCCATTCAAGAATCAAGATGTCCAAGAACTATATGAGAAATTCAAGATCCAACATAGATTTTCCACACCCTACTATCCACAAGGGAATGGGAATGCAGAAGCATAAAAAAAAACTATTTTGAAAATCCTCAAAAGACAGTGAATGATGCTGGCAGAGATTGGCATATTCAATTGAACCTTTCTCTATGGGCCTACCATACTAGTATCTATATGCCCACAAGTGCCACACCTTTCTCTCTTGTTTATGGATCAAAAGCAATACTCCCAATAGAAGTAGAGATACCTTCTTTATGAATATCATTAAAAGGTCTTATCCCAGATGAAGAACAATGAGTATCTAGATTGCAAGAGTTAGAATTGATCCATGAGCGAAGACAAAATGCCTTTGATCATTTGAAGGTATATCAACAAAGAATGTGCTGAAGTTATAATCACAAGGTCAAACCATGAGTCTTTCAAGTTGGGGAACTAGTACTAAAGGAAAATCCACGAAACCAGTCAGATCAAGAAAAGAAAGGAAAGTTTGAAACAAATTGGTTAGGTCCGTTTGTGGTCACAACAATATTTGGGTTAGGATCATATCAACTATCAACATAGGATGGGGATCAGCTCGAGGAACCCATCAATAGAATGCATCTGAAGAAGTTTTATGTCTAGAAAAGTAAAAAATCCAAAAATAGTGAAAAAGCAGAAAAATCCAAAAACAGTGAAAAACCAGAAAATCCAAAAATAGTGAAAAAAGGCAGAAAATGCAAAAACAGTGAAAAACAATGAAAAAATAAAATAAAAATAAAATATGAGAAAAAGTACAATAAAAATAGATGGCGAAAACTTGACAAACAGGTGCTATCTGTTAGCTAGCTTTTCCATCTATTAGTTCATGCCTCCTTCCGCTTGCATTCTTTTTCCATCAGCATTGTTCATATCCATAATAAGAGCCTTTGTGCATACGTAGGCATCGCAACTGATTTGTCACCATGGTTTTGGATCATTGGGTGTATCATAATGACTTTGTTTCTAGGCTTGGGGCAAAAACCTGCACCTAGCTGTGGGAAAATTTTTTGATTGTTTTGAGCTTAATCAAATAGGTAGTACAATAGTTAGGTAGCACTTGTCAAGTGAAAATTGAGACATAGCCAACATTGAACACGAGATAAAATTGTCAACCATCAAACTATCACATGTCATTCTAAGCACATCACACACTTTTCAATGGATGATATCTTTTGGATAATTCTTTTAACACTTTGATTCAACTTTTCTATCTTGATTTTCGCTATCATGATTTCTAAGTGACTCCATGATGTCTCTGACTAGAGGAACAAGGAAGGAACATGATATTTGTTTTGTCTGTTATATGTAAATTAATCATTCATATGTGCAAAGTTGTCTCAGGATATGATCATCGGAGTATCATAGAAGACATTTCGGACTTGCATATAGAAATGGTTAATACTGCCTATTTTATGCAAGCAACACTCAGGTCATCTTGGCTCAATTATACCTTGATGCTTGTGCTAACTTGCAATATCAAAACCCAAGAAAGTAGTGCTCAGGTCATCATGGTTCAATTATACCATTTATGTTTGCATTCACTTCCAAACATTTTAAAGGCTCAATGATGAAACAAAGCAATGACCACATGATCAGTCTGATCGCCGCATTGCATTTCATTTTGCATTTGCATTTTTAAAGTAGATTTACATTTCATTTTGCATGAGATCACAAAATCTCATCTTATCTAAGGTTAAATCTATCATAGGAATCATTAGAGCATCATCATAAATGTATACACAATCAAAATGATGACTCATCTCTCTCTAGATATTGCCAACCCAATGCAAATCTTATGCTACCCCCTCAAATGAACCCACATCAGCATATATGAATCTTCCTGCAACATGATATCAACAAACAATCAATTCTTTATCCAATCAATCTTATCAATTATATCAATCGATCTCAACTGATCCATTCTATCATGTCTTATACAAAAAGAATCCTTCCTCAAACCAAACGTTTTGATCAAGTCTTATACAAGATATATCATTCTTGAAACCAAATGCTTTGATCATCTTTGTCTTATACAAGAGGTGCTATTCTTGAAACTAGACTTGATCTCAATCTCATCAATCTAATCAATCTTATTAATTCAATTGAACTCCATCAATCGTCACATCAAGAACCACATCAAAGTGATCGAAGAACTCGCACTTTCATCAACCACAATTGCAGAAATCATCCAATAATCTATCAAGAAATCAATTTCACAAAGATCCAAAAACTCCAAAGGTGAATTATCTCAATTGATCTCCCGAGGGGGCATCATCGTATCATAATTTAGCAATCAATGGGGGACATCCTATCGAACCAATATGTAGTACCCCTACCCTAGTCAGCTTTGTAAAACCGGTTTGACCTTGGTTGACTTTTTATGTGGCAATCTTGAATGGTTGAATTACCATGAGGTAATGTTTAGTCAGATATTATGATTATTGTGCATATCTGTTAATGTGTTTTTGCATTGATTCTTATGTAAGTTTAAACTGTCCTCCTGATTCTTGTTATTAATCTCAAGCTAACATCTTATATATATATATATATATATATATATATATATATATATATATATATATATATATATATATATATATATATATATATATATATATATATATCTGTGTGTGTGTGTGTGTATGCTTTTCTGACTCTTGGTTGCAGGAGATTGCAGGTACAATACCGCCTAGGTGTAAGGTTTGTCTTCACCTGGATTCGCAGGGTTGAATATACCTCTTTTGCCCTTAAAATTTGGGTTAGGTGGTCGTAAAACCTTCAGTTTACCCTAGTCATACTCAAATGAGCGTCGCTTGTGTTCCGTCAGTTTTCTTTTCATTTGGGTTTGCGGGTCGGGTAATTGGTTGGCTTACTTGGTTTGTGTGCTTGGCATGTGGTAAATAGAGTATTTAACCCTAAGTATTTATTTTGATTAAATGTGTTCATTTACACATTAGTAATTGAGGAATTAAAATAAATAGGTTTCTTTTATGTGATTAATCATTAATTAAAAAGATCGCCCTATTTATGTTTGTACTGAGTTTAATTTAATGGTTAATTTTAAATAACGAATTTATTCAGTTTATGCATTTTAAAAAAGAAAGATTTAAATTTATTCGAAATAGCAATAATTTAATCTCTTTTGCTTTTTGGAATAGAAAGATTAATTTTAATTATTTAAGAAAATCAATTTTGATTAGAAAAGTGAGTTTTATTCATATTTATTTTATATAGTGTGTAAGATTGATTTTGAGAATTTAATTTAATTAAAAATATTTTACCCTCATTAATATTTTGAAATGTAACTATTAGCTTTGTTAATTAAAAATTAAATGAGGGAGAAAAACATTTCTTTTAATTAACTAAATTTATAATCTCAATGCATAAACAATTCAACTATGAGATAATTCCATAAACTTAATTAATTAATTAATTAATTAAATTAAGTTGCAAGCTGCATGATATTAGAAATATATTTTTATTTAAATTTTAGTGGAAAAATAAATTAGATTAATTATATTTATTGTTCCTAGAATTTTAAATAAATAAATAAAAGAATAAATTAAAAAAAATGAATAAAATAATTAATTGGAATTAAAGTATTGTTTTAATTCTTTATTTAGAAAATTAATTAATTTGCATGAGAAAAGAAAAGAAAGAATAGTGATTTTTAATTATTGCATGTTAGCTTATCTTTTGTTATAAAATTAGAAAATAAAACAAAAATTACTTTTATTCTAAATTTAGGTTTTTTGAGAAAAAGCTATTGAACCTAGAATTTTAGTTTAAATAGGGAATATGTCTTTATTTTAGATACACAAGAAATAGGTCAGGAATTTAGGTGAAGAAATTTATTGGAAGCTTATTGAAAAGATTAGGGCTCTTCTATAGATTTCTTCCAAGAAAGCTATATCAGGTTGGGTGGCTTCTTTGATTTGTTGGTTTTTAAGAAAATAATTCTATTTTTCTCTAAATGGTGTGTGTGTAAATTATTTGTCAGATCCAAAACCCTCTTCTAGTTAATTCAAGTTTTGATTTAAAATTCTTGCCTGATGTTAATTTTCTAGTTAATGGGAGTAATTTAATTTTGAGAAAATTAGGGAAATTATTATGAAAAAAATTATTCTCTCTTGTTGATTTGTTCTGATAGTCCTTTAAATAAATCTCTATGAAATTAGTTGATTTCTTTAGAAATAAATTTAATTGTGAATTAAATTTATTGGTTTATCTAGTTTAAAGAAAAAGTAATTGGAATAAATTCTTGAATGAATTTTATTGAGTTGAGAATTTTATTTCTATGTAAATTGTGTCAAAGGGGTTTTAATGAATTTGGAAATTATTTACATGTTTTTAAAAAATAATAATAATAATTAAAAAAATAAAAAAAATAAATAATAATAATAAAAAAAATATATTATAACATATTAAATTTAAAGTGGGTTTTAAAATGTTTAATTGTTTTATTAAATATTAATTAATATATTTGATTATTATATGTTAATTATTAATTAATAATTATTATATATTTTAAATATATGTTAATCATGATAATTTATATATTAATATATATATTAATTAATACTTAATTTGTTAATATTGTGTATTATTAAATTATTAATTGTTTATATTTTTGGGGATAAATAAATATATAATAATTAATATTTACTTTTGGTATCTATTTTATTGAGGAAGTATCTTTTTGGGAAAAAGATAAAATATTATTTTATTTGAAAAATTGTTGAAATGAAATATATTTATTAAATTGATAATTTTTAAATAATATTTTATTCAGGAATATATTATACGATATGCTATTGGAATTATTGGAAATTTAATAATGTATCGTTTGGAAAATTGGTAAGTTAATGAGATTTTCATTTAGTAAAATAAATGGTTAGTTTATATTTTTCTTCTATATTGAGACATAGACAAATGGACTATTGCAATTGTGGTATTGTATTTTCCTTGTTATGGTGATTTTTCTATTAATGTATTTTGAAAACTTAGATCATTTAGAAAACTTTATAGATTTTTATTGTTTAAACCAATAGGAAAGAAGATTGTCCTTTCTTGGTTATTGCCTATGCAAGTTTTATTTTTGTATTCGCTTTTGTTTAAAGTAATGGCAAGGCCTTGATATGTTTGTTTGGACCCTGTCGTTTGGTTGATTTGGGGTACCTATTTATGTCTTTGGTTTCTAGTTTGGTTGTTGCCTTGTGATGGTGTTTTAACTAGTCTTGTCCTTTATGTGGGTGTCAAGTGGTGATTTGTGGTTGGCCATAGTGGGTCAGGTCTCTAGTTAGAGTACTGTCGGGCAATGGACCTTGTATTAGCTTTTGATATGTTCAATTGGATCCGTTTCTTTGTAGGGATCATTTATGTAATTATTGACCGATGTGGTCGGTTGTTTGTTGGTATGATTCGCCTTGATGGCAAGAATGTAAATGATATGAAACTTATGTACCCTTAACTTATTTAATTAACAAAGGGGTCTTGCAGTTGAGCAGACCCAGAGATGTAGCCCTCTAGGGGTGAACTCTAAGATGTTTTAGTGTTAGCATGTATGGATGACATTTTGATAGAATGTGTAAGTGGTTTAGATGAAATTAATTGTAAATGGATGCATAGTGTCATCTTTTAAATGTCGTAAATTGGATCATGAAAGAATGTAGATTAGAATAATGTAATATATTTAGTTATTGCTAAGGAAATCAAGTATGCATGGAAAGATCTCATTAGTTTATGATGAAATTCAAGTGTGTTATTAAATTGGATGCATGACTCAAATTTTAATGAAAAGTATGAATGAAAGGTATGAATAAACCTTAAAGGGTGAACTTTATCTTGTGATCTATAGTTTGTCTTACTGAAAGAAATTATCCTTGGTTAAGAATTATCTTGTTATTAAGACAATCGACTTATTGGATTAATTAGCGTGAGTTAAGTTAATTATGTAATTAAGTAATCACGTTGGGAAACTCTTTAGGTGTTAGTTGATGTCTTCCGTTGTGTAATTTGAACTTGGATATCTTGTTGTATCTTAATGTTGTGTTTTACTTTTTTAAAAAATAAAAAAATATTGCACTCCATTTGTGTGTTTTAGCTTTATCCCTTCGGGGTTTCCTGGTAGGGCATTACACAATATCACATCAACATCATCACATTGAGATTATTCTTTGAATCAACGCGTCATCACACCTCGCTTCAAAGAGGGGCAAAATGTATACACCTAAAAATGGTCTGAAGATAATTAATTAAATATGCAATTATTTAATTAACTCCCATTCCCAATTTAATTGAACTCATTAGCAATTTGATTAAATCCCTTTCATCTACTTATTAATAAATCTAAGGATTTATTTAATAGGTTCATCTCAATAGTTCCCTTTGATTAATTAATCCAAATTAATTAATCCTCCCCCCACTTAATTCATTCCTTCTAATCCCCTAATTAATTAAAACAAATCAATTTATGAGTTGTTGAAAGTTAATTAGTCTTTTCCTATTATTTGAATTTTTAAATTCAAATTACCCACATGACTCCTAACTTCTAACCACCTAACCTAACCATCCCCCTAACCTAACCCATTTCACCTAACCTTGGGTTTAACTAACCCTATCCTATCTTGCAAATTCTAACCTCCTTATCCTAACCTCCTATGGTGTGGATATTCTCCCCTTGAGACACATGGCACTTTTGCCACATGTCTCATCCCTTGGACACTTTCCCTCTCATGAGCAAGGTTCCTTAACACTTGTCACCATAGAGATGACAAGTGTCCCTTCTTCCAACCTCTTCTCCAACTTCCTCAATCTTGGCCCTTGATATCTTCAGATCATATTTGGACCATTGATTTCTTTCACCTCAGCTTTGGCTTTGGAATTTCTATAAATCCCCCATTTTGGAGTAATAAGGATCCCTTGCATTCATATTTAGCATCATTACTATAGGCAATTTGTATTTCAATTATCTAGTAATTAGACCTTTGGATTAATCACAGCATGTTAATATAGTTTCTTATATCATGCATTTCATATCATTTGCATAATCAATCATGATCAAGTAGCTACTCAACTCTTGTGTTACCACTTTGGAGGTCATTGCTCCGCTGAGAGCCAATCAATTCAACACCTTCAAGGTCCTCAAGAATAGAGGAAAATGGGACATTTCAAGGAAGGCTTATGGTTTGCATCTTTAATCTAGTTTTCAATTAGGCTTTCCATTATGTTTTATTGTCCCATTATATGTGTATGCCTTTCTATTTACCACATTTTTAGTATCATAGATTCCGGAAGCTTTACTATTGAGGAAAAAGATTTAGCTGCTAAAGTTGACGAGAAAGATGAATGGGTAATTGATAGTGGTTGTTCACATCATATGATTGGTGATAAAAGCAAATTTGTGAGAATGGAAAGGTATGATGGTGGAATAGTTAGATTTGGGGATGAAAAATCCTATGTGATCCATGGGAGAGGTTCTATTTCTTTTGATGGTAAGCATAACACTAATGATGTCTTGTATGTTGAAGGTTTGAAGCATAATCTTTTTATTGTTAGATAGATGGTTGATAAAGGTTATGATATACAATTCATGGATGGAAAATGCAAGATCTTAAATGCCTCTAGTATGAAATTGCATTTGGAACTAAGACTGAAGGTAACATTTTTCATTTGAATGTTGGTGAAAAAAGTTGTTTGATTGCTCAGATTGATGAGAGTTGGTTGTTGCATAAGAGAATGTGTCATGTAAATTTTGATTCAATGATTAAGATCAATTCTACACAAGCCGTTAGAGATCTGCCTAAGATTGTTAAGCCTATGAATTCAGTATGTAAGGAATGTCAGTTGGGTAAGAAAATAGGGATTTCTTTCAAGAGAAAACAATATACATCTAATGGACAGTTAGATCTTGTTCATACTGACCTATGTTGACCTATTAATGTTAGAAGTGTTCAGGGTGATAGATATTTTATGCTGCTAATTGATGATTATTCCAAGATGATGTGGCTTATCTTTTTGAAGGGGAAATCAGAAGCGTCGAACAAGTTCAAGATATTCAAAGTAAAGGTTGAAACTGAGTCTGGATTGAAGGTGAAGTGCCTAAGATTTGATAGAGGTGGAGAATTTTGTTTTGGTGAGTTCAATTCATTCTATGAGAAGCATCGGATTAGAAGACAATTATCTGCTCCTAGAACCTCTTAGCAGAATGGAGTTGTTGAAAGGAAGAATGGAGCTATCTTGGATGTTATAAGGACTATGTTGATTGAAGGAAATGTTTCAAAGATCTACTAGAGAGAAGCTATTGTTGGCCATTTGGAGGAATTTATTATGCGTTACATTGATGTTTGATCATTGATGTCAACACTAGTTATTTTGGCTACTTTATCGGTATCCTTCTAATCACGGTAAGATGTTTGGTTTCTTCTTGGATTAGATCATGATGATACAGTATGCTTTGGTATGTTTTGGCGTAAGGAATTGGCTTATTCATGCTACTCAGATTCTTATTTAGTCAGTTGGTTTTAATCTGGTGATCGAATGCTATCATGTATGCTAGTAAGCTTGGTTTGTTGATCCAGTGAGGGTTTCACTGATAGAGCTTTATTGAAGATCTTTGATGTTATGCATAAGTGGTGTTGGTGCATCTTCTAGTAGAGATTCAGGATGTTGATGTTTATTGTGTTCGAGACTTGGTTGATTGGGATCATTTCTTTAGCATGTGGAGCTAGATTGGGTCCCGGTTTATGTAGGTTATGGACCAGCTTAATGTAACATGTGGATTGGACTTCTCGATGTGTTTCTGGGATGTCTTATGGGTTGGATATTATTTGTTTGGTCTCAGGCTGACATATTTTGTAATTATGTAATTGCTTTATTGTCTGGTTGGCAATCTTATTATTTGTGGTCGATGGTTTGTATATATATGATGTAAGATCTCATTGTAGATCATATGTGAGGATGAAATGGATATGTAAGGAGTGAATAATGTAATAACATTCATGTAGAGGATTTGGTCAATAATTGGTGATCAAGTTGGATTTATATAAGAGGATTTAGTCCTCTGGTATTGAGCTTAACTAGAACTGTACTCAGGCATATGAGATGCTATCATTGCAGTCCATTCCTTCTTTCGAAATGCACTATAGATTTGTATGTAGTTAGTGAGACTCCTTTTATAATAAGCAGTGTGATCTAGGTTGTTGGCCTTCCTACAAGTGTAGGCCCCTCATTTGTAATCACATACTTACTGTGGAAGTATTACCTGACTGTGGGTAGACTTCCCACCATGGTTTTTCCCTTTATCGGGTTTTCCACGTACAAATCTTGGTGTCATGTGGATGGTATTTATTATCTAATTGTTGTTTATGCTTAATTGGTTTGTCTACTATTTCGGTAAATGGTTTATGCATTTCAGTATTTATCTTTTGGGTTTTGGTATTAAAGTTTTAATTGCTTAAGGTTCCAGTAATCTGGCGACAATTGATTCACCTCCCCCTCTCAGTTGTCTTCTGGTTATTTGAACTATCTAACAGCTATTAGCATTGTTGTTTACATATTCAATAGAGTTCATGTCAAAGGTGATATCGATAAGACCCCTTATGAGATTTGGTTTGGTCATGTTCCTACTATGAGATATTTCAAAGTATTTGGTATCAAATGTTATATCAAGAGAGATGAGGATATAGGAAAGTTTGATGCTAGAAGTGATGAAGGAATTTTCTTGGGATATTCAACAAAGAGCGAATCCTACCAGTGCTACAATAAGAGATTGATAAATATAGTGGAGAGTGCAAATATGAAGGTGGATGAAAACCTTGGAAATGAGATCAGAGCATGTAGTTATGATGATGGTCAACATGTTATTTTAGCCCCTCTTCATACTGAAGAGCCTAAGCAGAATGATCTGGTAGAGATTGTTAATCCAGATGTTGTTGTTGCCGATGAAGATGTGGAGGAACCTGATAATCAGAACAATCAGAAGACTTTGAGGTATGTAAGATTGAATCATTTTGAAAATCAGATTATTGGTGACAAGAATAAAGGTGTAATGACTAGAAGAAGGTTAGTTGTTGAAGAAGTATGTTCGATTTCTAAAGTTGAACCTAAAGATGTTGCTGAGCTTGTAAAGATGAAAATTAGATGAGAGCTATGGAAGAAGAATTAGATCATATTGAAAAGAATAACACTTGGGAACTTGTGCCTAGATCTAAAGATAAGAATGTTATTGGTACTAAATGGGTATTCAGGGACAAATTGAATGAAGCTGGCAAAGTTGTCAGAAATAAAGCTAGACTGGTTTGCAAAGGATATTCTCATAAAGAAGGAATTGATTATGAGGATACTTTTGCTTTGGTGGCCAAACTTGAAGCTATTCTAGGTTGTTGCTTACTTATGTTGCTTATAAATATTTTAAGGTATATCAGATGGATGTCAAATTTGCCTTTTTGAATGGTGATCTCGAGGAAGAAGCCTACATTGTGAAACCTGATGGACTCTCATTGTCAGATGATGGGGAAATGGTATGTAAGATGAAGAAAGATCTTTATAGATTGAAGCAAGCCCCCAGAGCCTAGTATGTTAGATTGGATAAGTATTTGTTAACATTGGGATTTACTAAAGGTGTTGCTAATAGTAATTTATACTTTAAGATAGAAAATGACAACATCTTGATTGTTGAAGTCTTTGTTGATGATATTATCTTTGGAGGTGATGATGACTTAAGCATGAAGTTTGTCGGTGATATGTAGAAAGAATTTGAGATGTCTATGATAGGTGAGATGAAATTATTCTTAGGTTTGTATGTTTCATAGACTGAAAAAAGGTATATTCATATCTCAAACTAAGTATGTGAAGGAATTGCTAAAGAAGTTCGGGTTAGATGACTCCAAACCTATTGGAAATCCTATGGTGACTCGTTGTAAACTGTCCAAGAATGATGAATCTCTAAAATGTAATCAGAGTTTGTATAGATCTATGGTTGGTGGACTGCTATATCTTACTTAGACTAGGTTGGATATTATGCATGCTATGTATGGCTGTTAGATATCAATTTGATCCGAAAGAGAGTCATGTCACCATTGTGAAGAGGATATTCATATACCTGAAGGGAACTGTGAATTATGGTTTGTGGTATCTGAGGAAGGATGATTTCACGTTATGTGCCTACACTGATGTAGATTAGGCTGGTGATGTTGATGACCAGAAGATCACTGCCGGTGGAGAATTCTTTTTGGGTAAGAAATTGGTTTCATGTGCTAGTAAGAAATAAGATTCAGTGTCCTTTGTTGTTGAAGTTGAGTACATTGCTGCTACTAGTAATTGCACTTAGGTAGTCTGGATGAAGCAAATGTTGAAGGATATCAGAGTTATTTATGATAAGCCTATTGTTATATACTATGATAATTCTAGTGCTATTAACATGCCAAAGAATCTGGTGCAACATTCAAAGATTAAGCATGTGTCAATCAAATATCATTACTTGAGAGAGCAAGTCCAGGAAGAGAAGGTGAAGCTGGAGTATGTATCTACAAAGGAACAAATAACTGATATTCTCACTAAGCCTTTGCCTACAGATACATTTGTCTATTTGAGAGACAAGTTAGGGGTATCCACCCCTCCTAATGAGAACTAGATGCATTGATTTGCATCAATCTGATGGACTTCACAGTCTTATCCTTTTGTTTGGATTGATGAGTCGGTGTTGATCCTCTAGTGGAGTAGTCTGTGTTTAAGGGGGAGAGATTCATGTGATTCATGTTCTTTTTTTGGAGAGAGTAGAGTTTGGTTTTCTATTTTGAGATCTTTGGCATTGTTGTCAAAGGAGGAGACAGATCATGTGAAAAACTTCTCTATCTATCCTGATCTTAGGGGGAGTTTGCTAGAGATATCTTCTTGCTTTACATTAACTATTTTTCACATTCATATGTTGCCATCAATGCCAAAGGGGGAGATTGTTGGATATTGTTGGTCATTTCTATTGATAGGATATGTTGTTATCATTGATGTCAACATATTCCTGTGTATTGCTCCTGTGATTGCAGATTGGAAAGATCTTATGATTCGGTTTGTAGTGTTGTTTTGTTGATTAGTGTTTTGCAGAGCTCGGTATTTACTCCAGTATATTTTGGTGTGATAAAATCTTGTGCTGAGATTTTAGGATATTTCTTGGGATGTTCTTGTGTATCTTTATTTTAGATGGATCATGATTTGGTGCTCTGCAAGTTATCTTTATTTGTGACACTTTTTGATTGGTTGCCTTCCTGAGTTTCAGATGTTGATCGATGAAGATTTGATAAGTTGTGTTGGTGCATCTATTCCTTATGATTCTAAAATTATTTTTGGTGTTTCCTAGTTATATCCTATTTGTTTTGATGATCTACATTGATCATTGTGCGAGTTTTTGGTGGTTTCTATCAATTGGTGATGATTTTCATGTTATGCGGTTTTCTTGTTGGTGTAGCGTGTTGCGGTTGATCTTGGCATGATTTCTGATGGAGTTGTGTATTTGGGAATTTTATTTAGGTTCATGTTATGCTATTTCAATCATCAAATTGGTTTGGTGGTTGATCTTTGTATCATGTGATTTAATTTTGTAATTGAGGGTTGAGGGTTTAGCTTACCTTGTTGTCAAGTTTGATGAATTGTATATATAGGTGATATTATCATATAATTTAGAGGTTGATGTTATTTCTACATTATCAGAGAGAGGTTTATGTGCAAACAAGAGATTTAGCCTTCGATGATGAGATTGAGGAGAGATTGGTGTTGTAGGGAAGACACTTACGCTTAACCGGAACTGTAATCAGGCATTTGAAGATGCTATTTTTTCAGTTCATTTCTTTTGGATTATAGTCTGAATCTTATTGTAACTCAGTGAGACTTCCCTGCGGGTTGTAGCCTTCTGGGCCATTATATTTGAGCAGTGAGCTCTAGGCAGTGTGCCTGAAAGAATGTGCATTCCCCATTGTAATATTTTTACATATTACTGCAGAGTATCATCTTACTATGGGTAGGTTCCCATCGTGGTTTTTCCCTTAACCATTTTTTCCACATCAAAATCTTGGTGTTATGTGTTATGCTTTCATTTTGCTTATCTGTCTTATTACTGCAGTTTATCAGATCTATTTTTATAGTTAAAGTTTGATATTTCAATGAAGACTGATTCACCCCCCTCTCAGTCTTCCTTCTTGGCTGCTACTAACACCTTGTTTATGTCTCTGAAATCAGTACATATCCATATGTTACCATCTAGTTTGCTAACAAGTACAATATTGGAAATCCATTCAGGATAATCGATTGGTCTGATGAAACCCACATCCAACAACTTTTTAATTTTAACTTTTACTAGCAATGCCACTTGTGGATGCATCTTATGCAATACTACTTGGTGTAATTGTCAAGCGATGCATAACTAAATTAGGATCTAATCCAAGCATATTTGCATATAATCATGTAAAATTTATCTCTTTGTGAAGAACTTTTTGAACTCTGGCCACTCAATTTCTGTCAATGATTGTGTAAGAAAGATATGATGTGGTACTTCTTTTGTCCCAATGTTTGTTTTGATGTTCTCTTAAATCAATATAGATAAATTCTCCTAATATGATATCATGGGGAGGGTGTCAAACCTTCCATCCTCTGGCACCTTAGAGAGGGTTTCACCATCAGATGTATCCTTTCTTTTTACTTTTTTGGGGTCAGAAAGAGTCACAGTGTGATTTTCACTAAAGGCCCCATTTTTGTTTTTATTTTAATATTTTTGTGAGTGGAAGGTTTTTCACCCTCTCCAAAGCATGCCACACTGTTGAGTTCAATGGTGTATCTTTCTTTATGGTCCCCAAGAGGGAGATCACCTCTTATGCTAAGGTAATCAATGAAGGTCTCATCGTTTTGGAATGTGTCAAGTTGTGGAGGTCCTTGTTGGTCCCAATCAACAAGCTGAGGGTGAATGAGGGGAATTAGGTGTAAGGGTAAAAACACAAGAGTCTTTAGGTATGTCAATGAAGTCATCAAGGTCATCATTGGTACACTCCCCATCAATATCAATCATACAAGAATCAAAATTAACATCACTAGAAGGACACTCAGCAACAAGAGTTCTCACCTTTCATTGTTTTCACCTAGATCCTCGAGATGTAGAGGGTTCGGTCCCAAAAATACTTTATCCAAGCTTCACCACTATATTTCTTATCTTAGGATGTATAATCTGATGATGTAGTTTGACCAACTTTGAATAGTTCTCTAAAAATTTCTTCCTCGGTAGGTTCATCAGGTTCTTTGAAAGTTTCTGCAAACTCACAATCACTAGATGATTTGTTAGAACCCTGTTCCAATTCATTTCAATTTGTCAAATAATATCTTTCTTCTTGTTGGTGATTGATGGAAGCGAGAAAAGTAATTTGCAATGTTTCCTGAGAATCAAGACCATGTGAAAAACCAAGTCCCTTAGTTCTCTGCTTCTTTGGTGCTAACTTAGGTTGTAATGGTTCCACAATAGCTTTCTTTTGTAGGCCAAGAGGATAGTTTCAATTATATCCCATCTTTTATAGAAACTTGAAGCCTTTTCCATAATTTTCAATTGGTATTGTAATGTGGTCTTGATTAGGTTGTTATTCTAGTTCTTTGTAAAGCATCTTGTAGATATCTTCTTCTTCCATTTCACCCCATCTTTTGAAAGTGGTGGGATCCCATTTTATGATGCTCATTGATATTTTTTTTGAAGGATGTGGTCTACCATAGGTCTCAGGAGAGTTCATTACTTTCCTTAGATGCATAGTTTGATTTATGTTGTATTCTCCCATGCCTTTGTCTTTGAATTTCCCTTTGAGTTTTTCTTGCTTTGAAGTGGAAGCTTCCAAAGATGTTGGATCAATGTATGATGAAGATGGGGTAGCCTCTCAATTTATTGAGACTATTATTTTAGGTCTTGGTCAAAGATTATTGCAATACATGTATGGGTTTGGATCACCTTTAACTGTAACTTTAGTTCCATTGTGTTAGAATTTGACGCATTGGTGATAAGTTGAAGGCACTACTTTCATTTCATGTATCCAAGGGCATCCCAAAAGTATATTGTATGTGAGATCAAGATTAAGGACTTGGAAAACCACATCCTTTTCTATTGGCCCAATTCTTAGAGGTAGAGTGGGTGTTCCTTTTAAGGACAATTCTTCATAATAATATGTCTTTGTAGTGATCTTTTTCCTAGAATCCACAACGTTTTCAAAGAATATGAATTCTAAGATAGCTTTTAAAGTGCAAATATTTAGACCTTCTCCTCCATCTATCAAAACTCATTTTATGTGATGCTTATGGAGGAAAGCTTCAACATGAAGTGGTGCTTTGTGTGGTTGTTATGGAGATGCATCATCTACTTGTATGAATATAAAGAAATGGCAGGTAGCAAGGTGTCCCACCATGGCTTGAAACTAGTCCACGTTTAGATCGGTAGGAATGGATGTCTCTTGCAATATTTTGTCCAAAATAGCCTTGTGTGAGGGTGAAATGCGCAAAAGTTCAAGGATCAAAATAAGAGCAGGTTTCCTTCCCAATTGATCTACAAGGTCATATTGATTATTAGAATATGAAGAAGTTGTTTTGGATCTAACACCTTGTAAAGTCCTTCAAGTAGTAACACTCTATTTAGGGGTTTTTCCTTTTATGGTTTATGGTAGACACATGGTTTAATATGGTTGATGGTGTAATCATAGACTGCATTAGTGTAATTGGAATTATTATCTATCTTAGCAGCCTTTCCCTTATCATGTTTTTGAAACGGTTCCTTAAACATCACATGCTCTTCATTGGAAGTATGACCATAAAATTCTATTGTGCCATTGTCATTAAGATCTTGAATGAGATTCTTCAATTTGTGAAAATTACTAGTCCCATGACCCTTGCTCTTGTGATATTCACAAAATTCATTATTATTCCACCATGAAGGCCTTACCCTTGGTTCAAATGGTTTATTATCTAGTAATTTAATGAGTTTGTTGGCAACATACTTCTTTAATGTACTTTCAATTGGTTCTCCCAAAGGTGTGTACTTCCTTGGAGGTCTTGGTTCTCTTTGTGTATTTACTTGATTGGTGGATGAACTAGCACCGAGAAAAGTTATATTTGGCTTAACCATATTAGCATCCACAATCCTATCATTGATAGTATTCTTGTTCTTCTTCCAAAATCGGGGTTTGTCCTTCCCATTAAAATCACCTTTATTCTCTTTAAATAGCTTGATGGTGCCTTGCTCAATGAGGACCTTAACAACTGATAGACCTTTTTCAATGACATCCTTAAAGGTAGACAAATATGATTTTCAAATTTCATATCCAATGTCTTTGTTCACATCTCAGGTAAACATCTCAACCATTTTCTTTTATGGAATTTGACAAGAGAATTGACTAGCCAAAGTTCTCCATCGTTGTAAAAAAAAATGCAAAATATTCTCCATTTTTTTGCTTTGTGTTGCATAAAGTGGTCATTGAAACCTAATATTCATTGTTGTATGAGAAATGTTGTATAGAAGCCTCTACCAATTCACCCCATGACTTAATCCCAGTTGGAAGTTATGAAAATCTCTCCATGGCTTTTCCACCTAAACTTTATGGAAATAATCTCATCAAGTAGGATTCTTCTCTTTCTAGCTCTATGCAAGTCATGAAAAAATCTATAATGTGTGCCTTGGGATCTTTTCCTCTATATTTGTCAAAATTAGGTACCACAAAATGCAGGGGAAAATGAGGCATTGGTATGCTTCTATCAAATGGATAAAGACACATGTCAAGAATTGTGTAGTGCTTTGTTGGTGTTTCCATAATTGCAATTTGTTGTTGCAATTCCTTAATTTGTTGTTGTAAATCATTGCTAGGTGGGTCTTTTGTTGGAATTTTATGTTGATTAGTTGCTATGGTTGTCATTGATGTTAAACTTGATGCTTTGTTTTGGCTTAGAATGTCTGAGGTGTAGAGTTATCTTGTTGTGTTGATGTTGTAGTTGTTCTATTCATTGTTTTAGAAGTGTTCCGATCTAGAATGTGCTATTCTAGATCTAGAATGTGCACCAACTTTAAAAACTTGATTATCCTACTTTTTTTTATGACTCCTAAGGTGTCTTGGAATGTTTATTTCATGCTAGGAATTATTATTCTTGTTTTTGATCCATTTGTGAGGCCTAGTCCCAAGTTTGGCAATTTATGAGCCACTTGGTCAACTATGGTCAAAGGGTCATAAAACTTGATTTTTGAGTTATTTTCTTGTTTTTGGCAATAAATTGGTCCTTCATGACCATTGGTAGGATTTAGAAAGTTATTTTTCACTTTTAAGTGCTTTTGAGCAAAAATTGTCAAAAAAAAAATGTCATTGTTGTCATAACAACATTTGACAACTTTTTGTTTGTAAGTAAATAACCTTCCCCATTGGATAATTAGTTCAAAAATTGGTTGTAACTGATAGGGGAGGCCTTCATAAGCCCTTTCAGGTGGGTGATGAAGGATTGGATGTAAATTTTCATTTTTGAAATCAATAAAAAACCTTGTTTTCCTGCAAACAGTCACGTTTTTGCTCTTGTACGGATTTTTTTTCAGACTACTGGGAAGTTCTAACTTATGGATTCAGATTGAGGGGCCTCTTACCTTTCTTTTTCTTTTGATTTGAGGTCTCTAAGTGCTCTGGTTTGAAAGTTATTGCATTTTTTCTAAAAACAGTTTTGAAACTCTCATAACCCTAGGGGTTTGACCACTTTTTGCATTGCCTCTCATGTCCACTGTATAAAACTTATAAAAATTGGTGGAATGAGAGGTTTGTATATATATTCAATGATTCTGGAAGAAATTTGCAGGTTGGAAGATGTTTTTGGCTTTTTCCTTTGATTTTTAGGTTGGCATCCTCATGTGACAACCTAGTTTTCAAATGCAAAATTGGTGATAAAACAAAATAGGGGTTGAACCAATGCAAAAACTCATGGATTTGGTCAATTGGGGTGTGGACAGCACTTTCCCAATTGGTGAAACATTCTGATCCATCAATTTTCATGCACTTCCTTCACAAACCCACCTATCTAAGCCTTAATTAGGCCTACTTGATTGGGAAGGGCAGCAAGTCTCCTTTGCTTTCCAGACTTCCTCCTTTTGGATTTAGACCTTTCTCAATAAAGGGTATTTGGATATCCATTTTGTTTTGTTGTTCATTTGCAAGTTTGCAAAGTTGCTTTGTTAAGTCCTCTTGAGTAAGGCTACAAGGATTTTGGGGTTTTACAAAGGAACCTTGTTGAATTGATCACTTTGTTGTGTCACCACACCTGGAGCATGTTTGTATGGGAATTTGAACCCACCTTGACCATTTGGTTTGATCCCTACTCACTGTTTTGTCAAAATTCCAACTTGAAGCCAAGTTTGGTGCTTAGCCGGTTTGAGTAGGCTTGAGAAATTTTCAACTTTTGATCCCAAGATCTTGTCAATGTTATCCTTGGGGTCCAAAATGTTGTTTATGATTTATTGAAGAGTGATTTGAAGGTGTAAGTCTGGTTGGTAGAGTGTTTTGGGTTTCCTTGGTGGCCTATTGTGACAATTTTGTCTTGAATTACACTCACCTAGCCTAGCACTTGCATCAAGTGGTATCAGAGCTTAGGGTTTGAACCTAAGGAGGGAAATATGTCAGAGAACAATGCAGATGAATATGATAACAATGAAATACTTCCACCCCACATGAAAAATGTGGAATTGGCAAAAAGGGTGCAATCCCTTATGAATGAAGTAAACAGTCTTAACCGCAGGCTTAGAGAGAGGGGACAAGGAGAAGACCTTGGAGAAAGGGTTGAAGAAGAAGAAGAACCCTCATGGCAGGATGATGCTGATGATGTACCTGCAGACCAAAGGTACCTTGTGAATGCCCTCAAGACAGTGGCAAGGAGAACCACTGATAGTAAGCTTGACTTGCCTACCTTCAATGGCAAGATGGACCCTGATGTGGTCACTGAATGGGTTGATGCCCTAGATTGTTTCTTTGATTGTGAAGAGATCCCTGAAAGTCAGAGGGTCAAGATAGCAAAGTCCAGGATGAAATGTGGAGCTTTGACATGGTGGAACTTTCTTCAAGGAGAAAGGGTGAAAGAGGACAAGAGTTTGATCACCTCTTGGAAAACCATGAAGGCCAAGATACATGAGGCCTATATCCCTGTAGATTATGAAGTTCAACTTCATAGGAGGAGGAAAAATCTCAGGCAAAAGGACATGGACATTAGCACATACACCGAGGAGTTCCAAAAGTTGTGTTTGAAGTCCAAGACCGTGGAAAGGGAAAGTGAAAGGTTAGCTAGGTACTTGAATGGCTTAAAAATGAATATCCAAGATGAGTTGAATTTGTGTACCCCCACCACAGTACAACAATGCTACCAATTGGCACTTAAAGTGGAAGAGAAGTTGAAGAGGAGGCAAGACCAAGGCAACAAGGGTAAAGGGAGCAATTTCAACAAGAACCCCAAAGGCAAGAGCAATTTTTGGAGTAAAGGGCAGTCAAGTAATGACAGCAAATCTTGGGAGCAGCCCCAAGGAAACAAAGAACAAGGTGACTATGGTGGTAGAGGAAACTCTAGAGGGAGGAGACATTTTGGTAGAGGAAGAGGGAGATCAAATGAACCCCTCAAATGCTTCAATTGTAATCAATTAGGACACCATGCTGGAAGGTGCCCTGAAAGAGGAAACAATAACAATAACCAAGGTGAAAGAAGAACTCAAGTGGTCCAAGAGGAGAGACATGAACTTGATGCTGAAGAAGGTACAATCCTAATGATGAGGCAGCCCTTCCTACAAGTTCCCCACACCCAAGAACCCCCCCAAAGGAAGAATCTCTTTAGGACAAGGATAAGGTGCCAAGGTAAAGTGTGTAACCTACTCATAGATTCCGGTTCAACTGAAAATTTGGTTTCTAGAGAAATGGTAGATAAACTTGGACTAACCAAATCTGCTCATCCTTTTCCTTATCATGTTTCTTGGCTTACTAAGGGGCAGCAAACTCTTGTGACTGATCAAACCATGGTTGAGTTCTCTTTAGGTGACTTTAAGGACAAAGTTTTATGTGATATTGTAGAGATGGATGCTTGCCATCTTCTACTAGGGAGGCCATGGCAATATGACATGGATGCCACCTATAGTTGTAGGAAGAACACATACACCATTGTAAAAGATGGAGTCACCTATACCATGAAACCTTTGCCTGACACTAAGGTAGAGAAAGAGCCCACAGTTATAGTAATTGGTGAGAAAGAGATGGTAAAAACATTGAAAGAGTCTCAAGAAGAGAGTTTTGTTTTGGTTGTGAAACCCAAGGACAAAGATGAATCTGATCCTATAGCACCTATTCCTGATGTTGTGAAAGGTTTACTTGACAAGTATAAGGAAGTCAACACAAGTGAGTTGCCCCCTACCCTCCCACCCTTGAGAGATGTGTGCCACCAAATTGATTTGATTCCTGGTGCATCATTGCCCAACAAGGCACCATACAAGATGACACCCAATCAGAATGCTGAGATCTCAAGACAAGTTCATGAGATGTTGAAAAAGGGACTCATTCAAAAGAGTCTTAGCCCTTGTGCTGTACCAGCAGTATTAGCACCCAAGAAAGATGGGAAATGGAGGTTATGCACTGATAGTAGAGCTATAAACAAGATCACAATAAGATATAGGTTCCCAATTCCAAGGATGGAGGACCTAATGGATCAACTTGGAAATGCTTGCTACTTCTCTAAAGTTGATCTCAAATCTGGTTATCACCAAATAAGGATCAGACCGGGAGATGAATGGAAGACTGCATTCAAGACAACAGATGGTTTGTATGAATGGCTTGTCATGCCTTTTGGTTTGAGCAATGCTCCAAGCACATTCATGAGGTTGATGAATGAAATCTTCAAAGATTTCAATGGTAAGTTTGTGGTTATATATCTTGATGATATTCTGATTTTTAGCAGCACTTTAGAAGAGCATATTAACCATTTGGAGCAAGTTATAAGGAAGCTTCATGAGCACAAACTAATCATCAATCTAGAGAAGTGTATCTTTATGCAGAAGGAGCTCACATTTTTGGGCTTTGTCATCTCTCAAGGCACACTAAAGATGGATCCAAGCAAGGTAGAAGCCATTGTAAGTTGGCCTCAACCAAAGAATCCAGGTGATGTGAGAAGTTTTCATGGATTAGCCACCTTTTATAGGAAGTTTATTAAAAATTTCAGTCATATTTGTGCTCCATTGTTGGATACAATTAAAGGTGGTAGAAAAACTAAGTTTGTATGGACTAATTCAGCCAATGAGGCTTTCCAATATTTGAAGAATAGGGTGGCACAATATCCTATTCTAACCTTGCCTGATTTTGGCAAAGTGTTTACAGTTGAAACAGATGCTAGCAACTTGGCTATAGGGGCTGTCCTAAGCCAAGAAAACAGACCTATTGCTTTCTTTTCAGAAAAACTCAATGAGGCCAAGAAGAAGTATTCTACTTATGACCTTGAACTCTATGCAATGGTTCAAGCATTGAAAAAATGGAGACACTACCTTCTACCAAAGGAGTTTGTGGTTTTCACAGACAATCATGCTCTTAGCTACCTAAACTCACAAGAGAAACTAAGTGTTAAACACATCAAATGGATGGAGCAACTTCAAGCCTATACTTTCACTATCAAGCACAAAAAGGGTCAAGCCAACAAAGTGGCTGATGCATTAAGCAGAAGAGTGGGTTTGGTGCAAGAAATCTAACTTCAAAGCGTTGGTATTGATGCCTTGAAGACTCTCTATGCAGGTGATTCAGATTTTGGTGAAGCTTTTGAGGTTTGCTCTAAACTTGTGGGTAAATATCACACTGATTTTTCAGATTTTCTCATTCAAGATGGTTTATTGTTTAAAGGATCTCAACTTTGTATTCCTAAATGCTCAATGAGGTCTAATATTATCAAGGAAAAACATTGTGGTGGCATGAGTGGTCATTTTGGTATTGATAAAACTCTAGATCTAGTCAAAAGGAGTTATTTTTGGCCTAAAATGGCAAATGATGTCAAAAAGTTTGTTCAAATTTGTACAATATGTCAGCAAGCAAAAGGTGTGTCAACCAATCAAGGATTGTATCAGCCCTTACCAATACCTTCTAGGCCTTGGGAATCAATCTCAATGGATTTTGTAATGGGATTGCCTAGGAGTAAGCAAGGGTATGATAGTGTTTTTGTCATTGTGGACAGGTTCAGCAAGATGGTACATTTTGTACCTTGCAAAAGCACAAATGATGCTTCACATATTGCCCATCTCTTCTTCAAAGAAGTGGTTAGAATTCATGGGTTACCAAAAACAATTGTCTCAGATAGAGATGTGAAGTTTCAAGGCCATTTTTGGAGAACTTTGTTCAAGAAATTGGGCACAAATCTGACCTATAGTTCTGCATATCACCCACAAACTAATGGCCAATCAGAAGTGGTGAATAGGTCATTAGGTAATCTACTTAGATGCCTAACAAAGCAATACAATCAGAATTGGGAGATGGTACTCCCTCAAGCGGAGTTTGCATTCAATGACTCTCTAAACCGATCAACAGGGAAGACTCCTTTTCAAACAGTGTTTGGCATGCATCCTCGGGGTCCCTTAGACTTGGTAGATCTACCATCTGATTTTAAAATCAGTGCACAAGGAGAGGAACTTGCAGATTTGATAGCAAAAGTGCAAGAAGAGGTGAAACAAACCCTTCAAAATACTACTCAAAAGTACAAAGCCCAAGCTGATAAAAAGAGAAAGGAAGTACATTTCAGAATTGGAGACAAAGTTTGGGCATACCTCAGGAAGGAAAGATTGCCTAAGGGTAGATATTCCAAGTTGCATATGAAGAAAGTGGGACCATGCACCATTTTGAACAAAATGGGTGACAATGCTTATGAGATTTCTCTTCCTCCTACTTTGCAAATTTCTCCTATTTTCAATATTTGTGATCTGACCTCTTATAAAGGTGATGCAGGTATTGACATTGTTGCAGGTCCTTCTGAAGGTGCAGGTACTTCCAATGATCAAATCTTTCATGACCAAGAAGACTATGTCACCAACCTTCCTCAAAGCAAGCCAGTTGAGTTGGAAAAGATCTTGGATTCTAAAATTTTGAAACAAACCAGGAAGAAGACATATTTGCAGTACCTGGTAAAGTGGAAAGGACTCCCCACCATTGATGCCACATGGATGACTGAAGAGCAGATCCAAAATCATGGATCTTCACTTGATAAACTTGACTCAAGTGGGAACTTGAGTTCAAAAACTCATGGGGAGTATGGTGCAAGAGCACCAACTTTAAAAACTTGATTATCCTACTTTTTTTTATGACTCCTAAGGTGTCTTGGAATGTTTATTTCATGCTAGGAATTATTATTCTTGTTTTTGATCCATTTGTGAGGCCTAGTCCCAAGTTTGGCAATTTATGAGCCACTTGGTCAACTATGGTCAAAGGGTCATAAAACTTGATTTTTGAGTTATTTTCTTGTTTTTGGCAATAAATTGGTCCTTCATGACCATTGGTAGGATTTAGAAAGTTATTTTTCACTTTTAAGTGCTTTTGAGCAAAAATTGTCAAAAAAAAAATGTCATTGTTGTCATAACAACATTTGACAACTTTTTGTTTGTAAGTAAATAACCTTCCCCATTGGATAATTAGTTCAAAAATTGGTTGTAACTGATGGGGGAGGCCTTCATAAGCCCTTTCAGGTGGGTGATGAAGGATTGGATGTAAATTTTCATTTTTGAAATCAATAAAAAACCTTGTTTTCCTGCAAACAGTCACGTTTTTGCTCTTGTACGGATTTTTTTTCAGACTACTGGGAAGTTCTAAATTATGGATTCAGATTGAGGGGCCTCTTACCTTTCTTTTGATTTTGATTTGAGGTCTCTAAGTGCTCTGGTTCGAAAGTTATTGCATTTTTTCTAAAAACAGTTTTGAAACTCTCATAACCCTAGGGGTTTGACCACTTTTTGCATTGCCTCTCATGTCCACTGTATAAAACTTATAAAAATTGGTGGAATGAGAGGTTTGTATATATATTCAATGATTCTGGAAGAAATTTGCAGGTTGGAAGATGTTTTTGGCTTTTTCCTTTGATTTTTAGGTTGGCATCCTCATGTGACAACCTAGTTTTCAAATGCAAAATTGGTGATAAAACAAAATAGGGGTTGAACCAATGCAAAAACTCATGGATTTGGTCAATTGGGGTGTGGACAGAACTTTCCCAATTGGTGACACATTCTGATCCATCAATTTTCATGCACTTCCTTCACAAACCCACCTATCTAAGCCTTAATTAGGCCTACTTGATTGGGAAGGGCAGCAGGTCTCCTTTGCTTTCCAGACTTCCTCCTTTTGGATTTAGACCTTTCTCAATAAAGGGTATTTGGATATCCATTTTGTTTTGTTGTTCATTTGCAAGTTTGCAAAGTTGCTTTGTTAAGTCCTCTTGAGTAAGGCTACAAGGATTTTGGGGTTTTACAAAGGAACCTTGTTGAATTGATCACTTTGTTGTGTCACCACACCTGGAGCATGTTTTTATGGTAATTTGAACCCACCTTGACCATTTGGTTTGATCCCTACTCACTGTTTTGTCAAAATTCCAACTTGAAGCCAAGTTTGGTGCTTAGCCGGTTTGAGTAGGCTTGAGAAATTTTCAACTTTTGATCCCAAGATCTTGTCAATGTTATCCTTGGGGTCCAGAATGTTGTTTATGATTTATTGAAGAGTGATTTGAAGGTGTAAGTCTGGTTGGTAGAGTGTTTTGGGTTTCCTTGGTGGCCTATTGTGACAATTTTGTCTTGAATTACACTCACCTAGCCTAGCACTTGCATCACATTGGTATGCTTCTATCAAATGGATAAAGACACATGTCAAGAATTGTGTAGTGCTTTGTTGGTGTTTCCATAATTGCAATTTGTTGTTGCAATTCCTTAATTTGTTGTTGTAAATCATTGCTAGGTGGGTCTTTTGTTGGAATTTTATGTTGATTAGTTGCTATGGTTGTCATTGATGTTAAACTTGATGCTTTGTTTTGGCTTAGAATGTCTGAGGTGTAGAGTTATCTTGTTGTGTTGATGTTGTAGTTGTTCTATTCATTGTTTTAGAAGTGTTCCGATCTAGAATGTGCTATTGGTATTGATTATTATTGTTATCTCCATTGGTTATGGTTTTGGTATCATGAATATGATAGTTTTGTGGTCCGGAAACATCTTTATGTTATCTGGTTATTGTGACATTGTTGATTGTTGATTGTGGTATTATATGTTTGACCTATCATTAGGTCCATATATGTTTTGTGGAATCTTGATTAATATGTTATGTGTTTCACCATATCATGTGGAGGTCTAGGCTTGATTTATTTACATTGGAGAGTATGTTTGATCCATAATTTCTTATATGGATGCATAGTATGGGATAAGTTCTTGGTTAGGTTCCAGTCATTACGGATCAATGAATTGATTATTGGAGCATGTCTTTTGGTCCCCTCTTTCTCTTGGAGTGGATTAGTGTGTATTTTTTTTGGTTTGGAAAGTATATTTTGATTTAGGCTGACTTGATTCAAGCTTTGATGATCTATCTTATATATAAGAGATATGTGTGTTTGAGTTGTGAGTGTGAGATGTGATTGAGTGTAGATCATGTGGTAAAGAGAAAAAATAAAAGGAAGTGTGAGACAAAAAGAAGAGTTGTGTTCAAATGATATGCAAGTTGTGTTAAGATTATAGTAGATTTATGAGACAAAGTGTTGGTAGTAGAGGTCTGAGTTATATGTTGATGTTGGTCTCTTGATGTAGAGTTCATGAACAACTTCATGACCAACAGATCCCTCTTTTCATATCATTTTATGTATGTTGTCCTAAGTGCAGTTTGCTTCAGGTTTTGCAAGTCCTCTTTTGTATCTTGCTTCAGGAGCAATTAGCCTTAGATAGAAAGTCCAGAGTAGTTAGCTCTTTTCTTTGTAATATGATATTCATAGTCGATATATTTTTGTCAGCAAGTGATCACCATGATTCTACCCTATTTGGGTTTTCCACATGTAAATCTTGGTGTTCATGTGTTGAATATGTGTTTTTGTGTAATTGTTTATATGTTGCAGTAATTATTTGTTTAGACTGATTCACAACCCCCTTCTTAGTCTTGCCTTGGGTTCAACAATTGGTATTAGAGAAAGGTTCCTCTTGAGTAAGCTTAACCACTTGAGGTAGATTCGTATGGTGTAGGATGTGCATTACAAAGTTCCTATATTTTATGGTACAAACTTTTCATATTGAAAGGAGAGAATAGAGTCGCATTTGGAGACAATGCATAATGGAATTTGGGAAATCACTCAGACTGGATATACACCTCTACAAAGTGGTTCTCTAACTCTGGATGAGATAAATTTAAAAGAGGTTAATGCAAAGGCTAGAGCAATAATTCTCAATTGTATAAGTGACTCAGTGTTTGAAAGGGTAAAAGGTTTGAAAGAAGCTAAAGCTATGTGGAATAAGTTGCGTTTGGCATATGATGGAGATTCAAAGACAAAGCAGGCAAGGCTGATGAATCTAAAGTAGAAGTATGAGTACTCGAGAATGCTTGAAGATGAAGGTGTTGAGACCTATATTTATAGAGTGATTGATCTTTTTGATGTCATTAGAGCTTTCAGAGGATATTTGGAGGAATATGATGTTGTGCATAAGATCTTGTTGAATTTTCCTAAATCCTACAAGTTGTGGAGATGTTCTATACAAGAGAGAAATTATTTTAGTAAATATACTATTGATCAACTTAGTGGTACCTTAGAAGCCTATGATATTTCAAAAATGGAGGAAGAGAAAAGAGAAAAGAAATAAGAAACATTTAATGTTTCAAGACTTGATGATCTGGAATGAAGTGGAGGCCTAGATGAAGCTGAAACAAATTTTGTGAGAAGATTACAGTGAGGCATTAGAAAACATAAAGGTAAGATACCTCTCAAATGTATTTCTTGTGGTAGAATTGGACATTATTCTTCTAATTGCACTTACAAAGAAGATTATAAGAGACCAAATGATGATGAGAAGAAGAACAAGATTAATAGATGCAATTTCAATAGAAAGGAGAAGAAAGACTTATGTTGTATTGAGGAACATATATCTAAAGATGAATTTCACGATGACTTGATTGAAGAATCTTTGTTTCTAGCAATTGAAGATAAGGCTTGAATGCTTTGGAGAATCTGGAAGAAGAGAAAGGTGTTAAGACTGCATTGCATGCTAAGATGGAACCAAATACATGGATTATAGACTCTGGATGTTCAAATCATATGATCGGTCATAAAGACAAGTTTATTAATTACAAGAAATGTGATGGAGGGTCTATAAAGTTTGCTGGAGAAGATGGTGTGGCTATGAAGCAGTCAGCAGTGAGGAGAGACCTCAAGAGATCAATCTGGACTGGTCAGCAAGAGTAAACACAATGGTAACACATAGATACGAAGGAGGCAATGTAGAAAAAATAGTTTTATTGCATGAAATTTGATTACATCCAACTGATAACAACCGGTTTACAACATATTGGCACACAAGCTTGGTAGAATAGGTCACAACCGGGACCTTGAATCGAAAGATCTATCTTCTAGGAACAATCTATCTATCTGATACTCTAATTGATTCTAAATTGATTACATTCTAAAGCATGATTACAAATATATATATATCGATCCAAAGGATCCAGTCGGTGCCAAAAGGGATCAAAACCCAAAGAATGAGACCTAACATGCAAAATGAATAAGGTTGGTCTCCGCCAAGAGATTCCTCCAAAAAATCCAAAGGATGAAATGTAGAAGGTCAGACACATGCCAAGAAACATCAAAATCAATGCTCAAGGTTCCGCAAGCTTCGGAATGGGTTCTGGTAGGTCACCTGAATAGGTCTCAAGCAACCAGTAACAAGAAACTATCATGAAAACCGGTAGTGATATCTTGCCGGTAAGTGATCCAAATGTGATGCATTTTGAAAGCAAGAAAGATGATCAAATATTCAAGTAGAATCCAACTCCATAGGATCCAGTGAGTGAAAAAATGGGACACACAGAAAGGAAAATTGAAACTACAAACAAAAAACAAAATAGAAAGGAAAATGTTTTTGGTTGATGCAAGATTGTTGTGAATCAGGGATGCTCCTGCATCAAGCTATTTAAAGTATTGGAAGTGTTTCTATTGATGGTAAGCATAAAACTAATGATGTTTATCATGTTGAAGGTTTAAGACATAGTTTGTTGAGTGTTAGTTAGATGTGTAAAAAAGGTTATGAATTTTTGTTTAGTAGCACCAGATGTGTTATGAGAAAGGAGAATACTGGTAAAAGAATGATAGAAGGAGTTAAAATAGGTGGAAACATATATTGTTGGCATTTGCATGAAGATTGCATTGATGAACTATTATGTTTTCATTGATGTCAATTATAAATAGTAATGATGTTGTAATGATGTTGTTTTGCAACTAGTAGGTGAGCTAGTGAAGGAAACCGGTATTACTTGAGAAGCAGTGAGATCAACTGGTAACCCTACTTGTTGATGTGCCAAACCCTAACTGATGGAGCTTGGTGAATTAGTTGTAATGGTTTATGATCAAATGATGAACGGTAATGATTATACCACATATGCATGTTGTATGTGAAGAGTTTCAAATGGTTTTTGGCATGTAGAGATAACGGTTTTATCTTGGGAATGAGCGAGTACATTGCATGTAGTGGAAACCGCATGATGAGTTACATGGATCAATGAAGTGGTGATCAAGGAGTGGTCGAGGTTGTCTTGAATGATGTGCAATGATTTCTATGTAATCCAATGGTCATACTTGAACTGATTTGTTTGTAATCTCTATGAGATCTTAGGTTTGTGATGTGTTATCGACCTATTGTTTTGCTTATAAGGTTGATGAGTTGTTTTGTTGTAGTGTTGGTAATTTTGATTAAGTGTAAGAGTGATTGGTTACCAAACTAGGAGATGTATCTACAGTATGTGTGAAGGCAGATAGGAGCATAAAAAGGATCTGATCAAGAAGAGTAGTGTTATTTACCAGATCAACAAACCCTTGTTGTTCTCTAACAATTACAATAGTGAAATCCCTTAACCAGGTAAGGTCTAACAAGCTTAGTGTTATATAAATCCTCTAACCAAGTGATCCATTAGTTTGGATTTCAAATCCTCTACCGAGGTTACTCCTAATAGGGTATTGCTTCTAATAGGGAATTATAATCAATCCCTTAACCGGGTGGTCCCTAATAGGATCTGTTCTTAACATGACTTATTGTAAAGATTTAACAAGTTTGGCTCCTAACAGGGCAAACTTCATAAGAGTTCAGAATACTTGTGGGTATTCATCCCCACTGTGGTTTTTCCCATTTGGGTTTCCACATCAAAATTATTGTGTCAAGTAGTGAATGTTTTTGTGGTTATGTTTGCTATGGTTAATTTGATTAACTAATAAATCCACTTAGATATGATATGATGACTGGTTGTAATCTAAAATGTGCTTTTACTTTTATCAATAAAGTATTTGAATGTTTTGGTTAAATGGTTTGAGAAATTCAAAGTTGTTTTACTGTTATTTTGTTATGCTAGTCAAACCGATATACTTGATAGTGATATTGCAATTTGTAGTTCAATGTTTGAACTAGTTAGTTTTGAGTTTGACTTGAGAGGTTGTTTTTGAGTTTGGTGAAAGTTTAGTTAGTTTTCTATGTACTGATTCAACCCCCCCTCTCAATAGTTGTCCAGATCCTTATTGATTCATCATACCATCATATACTATATTAAAGATAAAGAGGAGAGTAAATGTTTTCTAGCATAGAAGATTGAGATTGTTATGGCAATTCTTGAGAAGACAAGTGATCTAAAAGAATGAAAGGAGAAGAAATCAAATGAAGGTCAAGAGGAAGAGGAAGGTGTAGTGTCATAAAATTGTGCCTCCTACAATTTTAACCACATTTGAGGTCCTCACCTTGGCGATGACATCTCCTTCCCTAATCGAGGCCTATTTTTGCATTCTCACCCCTTCACCCTTCCTCCATGTCATATGTTTGCTCTAGACCCTATCTGGGCCCCAAAATAGGGTAGGATAGGGGTGTGGCACCCCTATCCCCACCCCTTAGGGTGGCCCTATGTCAAGTTTGTCTGGTCTCCTATGCACAATTTGTCTTCGGGGTTTGCAATTCCTCTTTGTCGGCCTTCAGTGGTTGAAAATTAGTCCTTGAGGCATGTATAAAAAGGAATTCAATACCCTCATTCATGGACGGATGAAAATGAATGATAAGGGATAAGAAGCATAAGGAGAAGATATAAGATTTCAAGGTCATCATCAAGCATTCAAGCATTCAAGCATTCAAGTCTTCTTCATTCATCCATTGGAGCAACATTACAACATCCATTTGTAAGAATTTGTGTGTGTTAGGGTATTGTCATGTTACATGCCATTTCATACAACATTTGTGGTTATATTCAAGAAGCAAAGCAAACATCATCAACAAGTTGCAGATCTACAAGGTATACATTTCCATTGTTTACATTCAAGCATTTGCAATTACTTTCTTTAGGTTGATTCCTCAACCGAGGTTTGACTGAAGAAAACCCCTATCCACAACCATTCTCCCTCTCTATTCCATTTGTAGGTTGTAGGTGCGCAGATGTAATTGCAAGTTTGGGCTTCATTTGCAAAGATGAAAGAAGCCTTTTCATTTCACAGATTTTGTGGTAGACCATGTACATGTTAGGTCCCAGAGACAACTGAGAGGGGGGGGGGGTGAATCAGTTGTCTAATAATTCAAACCAAAAACATCTTAACCAACTTAATGCTTAATACTGGTAAACCAGTTAAGTATGTTGGTAGACAGTGTTAACAGTTAATTGCTATATCGGTAAAGATTAATGCATGAAACATAAACATAAAGTCATCCACAACACATAACACCTATATTTGTACGTGGAAACCCTGTAAGGGGAAAAACTACGGTGGGAAACCTTAACCACAATCAGATGATACTACTACAGATAGTAAGTGTACATAAATGGGGTCTGCACATGCAAAAAGGCCAACAACCTAGAGCTCACTGCTCAATCACAAAATGGGAGTCACACTGACTACAGTTGGATGGTTAAATCCAATAAGAATGTACTGCACAAAATAGCATCTTCATATGCTGGATTCAGTACCGGTGTAATGCTGATATGCTTTCACAAAAACCTAGCTTCACCTTCAAATGATGTCTTTGTGTATACCTCTGCTTAATATTGCATATACCTTCACACAATTCTTTTTCGCATTCCACATTCGATCTTACAAATAAGATCTTACATTTATACCATAACCTAGGACCAATTTTAGTAGGTCGGCTCTACAAGATATTACAATAAAAACATTTTACAATCAATATAATATCTGATGCAATAACCGATTAAACATGTCGGCTTAATGCATTTACAAAAATAATAAATCATCTTCATAGCGTGCCATGCTAATCTGGAAAAGATAAACCTGCCGATGTAACCCTAGGTAACCCTGGACCTATTTGCCGCTAAAAGCAAATATGCAAATATGATTATACCAGTGATTAATTCTTCAAAACAAAGTGTCCACATGATGTATTCGACATTACTAGGTGTCTTCCATATCATTCCAAGTGTCGGTGATCATTATATCCTGCCGGTGAACTATATACCAGTAACTGTGCAATAGTTACTTGCTTAATGGTGAATGTTGTTGGATCTTCAAAGTGCTAGTGTTTTAGTAGGTGTTGACATCAATGACAAAACCATACCAAAATACCAACAATCTCCCCCTTTGGCATTGATGGCAACACAAGATGGAAAAACCATCAAAGTGCCTAAACAGAAATGCCAAATACCAAAAACCAACAATCTCCCTTAAACAACAATCTCTCTCCCTGGGAGCAACATGTGTTTATCTAAAGATTTTCAATACAAGTCTCTTAAAAGATAATGTGTTTTTCCATAGATATCTCTCCCCCTTTGACATCAAATGCCAAAGTTATAATAAAACCAAGTTCATATATAAAATACCAATCAATTCAATTTACCAACTACTCCCGCTGAGAAGTAGCTTCCTCATCAAAGACTGGAGTAAAAGATTTGTCTTTCAATTCTGTCGGTTGATGACAATCATCAACTGTCTAAGTTTCTACCGGTGATGGTATGACTCCAAGTAGATCTCTAATATATTCAAAAGTATCCTTAGGTAAAGGTATTGTGAAAATATCTACAAGTTGTTCTTTAGTATTCACATAAACCAGTTTTATCTCTTTTTCTTCAACTTTTTCCCTTAGAAAATTTAGTTTGATAGAAACATGTTTTGTTTTAGAATGTAATACCAGATTCTTAGATATATCAATTGCTACAGTGTTATCACAATATATAGTGATAGGTTCCTTGCATTTTACCTTTATGTCTTTCAACATTTGATTAAGCCATAGTACCTGTGTACAGTTAGTTGCTGCTGCAACATATTTTGATTCTGCTGTTGATAAAGATGTACAACTCTATTTCTTACTCAAACAAGAAACTAATCTCTTTCCAAGAAAGAATTCTCCACCAGTGGTGCTCTTCCTATCATCCACATCTCCTGCCCAATTTGCATATCTATATGCACATATATCAAAATTTTCATCTCTAGGATACCATAATCCAAGATTTGCAGTGCCTTGTAAGTAGCAAAAAATCCTTTTTACTGCTGATTCATGATTTTCCTTAGGATTGCTTTGAAATATTGAAACAATACATACTACATTCATAATATCAGGCCTAGTTTGTGTCAAGTATAGTAAACCTCCTATCATAGATTTGTATCTAGTTGGATTAACAGGTGTAGATTCATCCCTTTGAGATAATTTATCATTTGTAGTCATAGGTGTGCTTACCGGTTTAGAGTTCTCCATGCAAAATTTCTTTAGTAACTCTTTCAGGTACTTGGATTGACTCAAAAATATACCTTTGTCAGTCTGTGAAATCTGCAATCCTAAAAATAATTTTATTTCTCCAATCATAGACATTTCAAATTCTTGCTACATTTTAATAGAAAATTCCTTACATAATCCATCTTCTCCTCCAAAGATTATATCATCAACGAATACTTCTATAATCAAGATGTCATCATTAGTTATTTTGTAATCTAAATTGATGTTTGCATTTCCTTTAGTAAAACCAATCTTTAAAAGATACTTATCCAACCTTGCATACCAAGCTCTTGGGGCTTGTTTTAATCCATACAGAGCTTTTCTTAACCTGCAAACCATATCATTGTCATCTGTCAAAGAAAATCCATCAGGTTGTTCCATATAGACTTCCTCTTCAAGATCTCCATTCAAGAATGCACATTTAATATCCATTTAATAAACTTTGTAGTTCTTGCGAGCTGCAAAGGCCAAGAATAATCTGACTACCTCAATTCTAACTACTGGTGCAAAGGTTTCATTGTAATCAACTCCTTCTTTATGAGAATATCCCTTACACACTAATCTTGCTTTATTTTTGACAACCTTACCATCTTCATTAAGTTTGTTTCTAAATACCCATTTGGTTCCAATTACATTTTTATCTTTAGGCCGGGGAACTAATGTCCGAGTATTATTTTTCTCAATTTGTCCTAATTCTTCTTCCATTGCTTTAATCCAAAATTTATCTTCACATGCCTCATTAATAGATGATGGTTCAATTTGAGAAATAAGACATACCTCTTCATTTTCCAATCTTCCTCTTGTCATAACTCCTTTAAATTTGTTTCCAATTATCTGATCTTCAGAATGATTCAATCTTACATACCGGGGTGTCTTAGTTTGTTGTTGTTCTTCAATTTCTGTGGAATCCTCTGATGGTACTGGGGTAACTGGATCTTCATTCTATACTGGTGGATTTAGTGTAGGTTCATTTGTCACAACTTCTGTTGCCGGTTTAGAGTCTATATACCTTGAAGTTCCTCTGAATTGTTCATCAATCTTTACATTTGTACTCTCAACAATTTTTTGCAATCTCTTGTTAAAACATCTATATGCCTTGCTCTTAGATGAATAACCAAGAAATATTCCTTCATCACTACTAGGATCAAATTTGCCAATATACTCATCTCTTCTAATATAACATTTACTTCCAAAAAATTCTAAAATACTTAAGAGTAGGAGTATTACCAAACCATAGTTCATGAGGGGTCTTACCGGTTTCACCTTTGATGTGAACTTTGTTGAATGTATAGACGGTTGTGCTGACTGCTTCTCTCCAATACACATGTGATAAATTTGCTTCAGATAACATACTTCCTGTTGCATCTAAGATAGTTCTATTTTTCCTTTCAACAACTCCATTCTGATGTGGTGTTTGAGGTGTGAATAGTTGTCTTCTGATTCCATTTACTTCACAGAATGTATTAAATTCCTTAGATGTGAATTCTCCTCCTTGATCTGATCTTAAACATTTTATTTTCTTACCAGTTTCATTTTTAACCATTGCTTTGAACAGTTTGAACTTTCCAAGTGCTTCTGATTTTTCTCTGAGAAAAGTAACCCAACATATTCTAGAATAATCATCAATAATTAGCATGAAATATCTATCACCTTGTAAGCTTTTAGTTCTAGATGGACCACATAAATTAGTGTGAATCAAATCAAGAGCATTATTGGATTTTTCTGGAATACTTTTGAAACTAGCTCTAACTTGTTTTCCAAATTGACATTCCTTACAAATTGTATTATGAGGTTTCACAATTTTAGGTAGATCTCTAACTGCCTTAGAAGTATTGATCTTCACCATGCAATCAAAGTTTACATGACAGAGTCTCTTATGCCATAACCAACTTTCATCTATGTGTGCAATCAAACATGCCTTTTCACTATTATTCAGATGAAAGATATTACCTCTAGTTTGATTATCGGTTGCAATTTCTAAACCAGTTCTATTCATGATTTTGCATTTTCCATTCTTAAATTGTAACTGAAATCCTTTCTCAACCAATTGACCAACACTTAAAAGATTATGCTTTAATCCTTCAACATAGTAGACATTGTCTGTGTTATACTTACTATCAAGAGATATTGTACCCTTACCTTTGATTGAACAGGCTTTGTCATCTCCAAATCTTACTAAACCTCCATTGTATTCTTGAAAGTTCAAGAATTTACCTTTGTCTCCTGTCATATGATGTGAGCATCCTGAGTCAATGATCCATTCATCCTTTACTTCAACTTTAGCTACTAGGGCTTGTTCTACCAGTTGAGCAGTAGGTGTCAGTTGATCTTCTGTTATAGCAATAAAAACCCATCCATTGTCTGTTGGATCCTCATCAGAATCATCAGTCACACCTTCATCAGCAATGTAACAAGATTTGTCTTTGTTCTTCTTAAATCTGTATCTTTGATATTCAAGATAGGCTTGTATGTTCTTCTAGCTTCTTCTCTTAGTCTAGCATGTCTATCAGGACATCTCGAAGACATATGACCAATCTTATTGTAGTTAAAACATTTAAAGGGTGCTTTACCTTCATACTTACTTCCAACTGGACCTTTTGGCATTTTCCTTGCAAAGAGTGCTTCAAGTTCTTCAAGCTCTTCATTCTCCTTCCTAGTTTCTTCAAGTTCTCTTGCATAAAAGGCTTTCCAATCTGATTTGTCAAATGATGGAGCAGATGATGTTGATGCTTTAAAGGCTCAATCTGTCTTTATAGTAGCAACAGGACCAAATTCCTCAATTTCAAAAGCTGAAAGTTTTTCAATCAATGTATCCCTAGTTATTGATTTATTAGGCATTGTTCTCAACTCATTTATAGCAGTAACCTTCATTTTATATGTCGGTGGCAATCCTCTTAAGATTTTTGAAACAATTTCATCATTACTCAAGGTTCCTCCACAACATTTAATACCCAAAACAATTTCATTTACTCTTTCCATAAAGGCAGAAATCCTTCCATCTTCTTCCATTTTTCAGATGTTCATACCTAACTCGGAAGCTTTCAATTTTTGCAATCTTGACTGTGGAATCTCCTTCATTCAGTGTTTCCAAATGATCCCAAATAGCTTTAGCAGTAGACCTATCTGATAATCCCATGATTTGTTGATTTGATAAAGCGCTTAAAAGTGCTTCTCTTACTTTGCAATCATTCTCCTCATCTTTAGCTAAGGTAGTTGGAGTAGTCTGACCATCTACAACAATAGTATAACCATTCTTTGTAACTTCCCAGATGTCTTTACCAATGCAATTCAGATGTGTCTCCATCCTGATCTTCCATATCCCATAGTTGGTTCCATCAAGTTTAGGACTATCCTTTCTGAAATAATTAGTAGTCATTGGATCTCCTCAAGTTGTTAAACTTCTGCAAAAAGAGGACTATGCTCTGATATCAATTGTTAGGTCCCGGAGATAACTAAGAGGGGGGGGGGGGGGGGGGGGGATCAGTTTTCTAATAATTCAAACCAAAAACAACTTAACCAACTTAATTCTTAATACCGGTAAACCAGTTAAGTATGCCGGTAGATAGTGTTAACAATTAATTGCTATACTGGTAAAGATTAATGCATGAAACATAAACATAAAGTCATCCACAACACATAACACCTATATTTGTACATGGAAACCCTGTAAGGGGAAAAACCATGGTGGGAAACCTTACCCACAATCAGATGATACTACTGTAGATAGTAAGTGTACATAAATGGGGTCTGCACATGCAGAAAGGCCAACAGCCTAGAGCTCACTGCTCAATCACAAAATGAGAGTCACACTAACTACAGTTGGATGGCTAAATCCAATAAGAATGTACTGCACAAAATAGCATCTTCATATGTTGGATTCAGTACCAATGTAATGCTAATATGCTTTCACAAAAACCTAGCTTCACCTTCAAATGATGTCTCCGTGTATACCTCTTCTTAATCTCGCATATACCTTCACACAATTCTTTTTCGTATTCCACATTCGATCTTACAAATAAGATCTTACATTTATACCATAACCTAAGACCAATTTTAGTAGGTCGGCTCTACAAGATATTACAATAAAAACATTTTACAATCAATATAATATCCGATGCAATAACCAATTAAACATGTCGGCTTAATGCATTTACAACAATAATAAATCATCTTCATAGCATGCCATGCTAATCTGGAAAAGATAAACCTATCGGTGTAACCCTAGGTAAAAGCAAATATGCAAATATGATTATACCAGTGATTAATTCTTCAAAACAAAGTGTCCACACGATGTCTTTGATATTACCAGGTGTCTTCCATATCATTCCAAGTGCCGATGATCATTATCTCCTGTCAGTGAACTATATACCAGTAACTGTGCAATAGTTACTTGCTTGCCGGTGAATGCTGCTGGATCTCCAAAGTGCTAGTGTTTTAGTAGGTGTTGACATCAATGACAAAATCATACCAAAATACCAATAGTACATTCCTGCCATGGTCCCGATGAATTTTCTCCAAATTTGCAGGGCAGATCAATATCAGTCTAATTAGCTCAGATCCGAAGTTACACCATGATCTCGAACTGGTAGCTCCACATTTCAATGATTTCCTCTCTCTTTTTTGCATAGTCAAAAAGTCAACTTTCTCATTTACAAAAGAGGGTAAATCACACTTCAACTACTTGCAGTCCACTCAGAATTCACATCCTTGTTTCCCTCGGGTTTGGATCAGGCGGATTCAAGCCCTTCTTTTGAATGTAAAGTTCCTCCCAAGTGAAAATCATCCTAGTGGCTTCCTTTCTCTCTCCTAGGTGGGGAGTCACTAGGATCCAATTTTCCACTTTATATTTTGGTGAACCCGACATCTTACACATTAATTATGATTTCTCATTCTTAGATCTGATTAATTGCAATTTGAATTTCAAATTTTCATTTTCAAGTTTGATCTATTTGCAAATTTTAGAGGTTAATTGCATAAAAACCCTAAATTTTCATTTTGACAAAATTAAGCTTGTGAGGTGTAAAGTTTTAATTGTTTGTTACAAATATGATTTCAATTTCAAAATTGCAATTCAAATCTATCTCTTTATTTTGAAAATTCAATGGTTAAATCATAAAACCCTAATTTTTAAGATTCTTCTATTTTTGACCTTTGACTGCATTTTTGACTGATCTAGACATCTTCAAATTAGCTATTTTTTTGGATTACGCATTAAAATCACAATCCCCATCATCCCTAAAATTTTTGAAAAAAGTTGGTCAAACCATGTGCATTCCCGCCATAGTCCTCAACTGTTTTCCCAAAATTTTTGGAGATGGAATTGACTGTATTTTTCTGCTCAAATCCAAAAAATCAGCATACTTTATCAATTTTAAAACTCTCTAAGGTCAAACACAAATTCTAAATTCATCAAATTCACATATTAAAATTAATTTTCATAAAAAGGTCCTAGTTTTAGATCTGCTTATCCAACAAATTCAAATTTCACTTAAGAAACTTTTAGTGGCAATTAATAAATTGGATTTACTTGCTCTTTCGCATATGATTACATTGCTTTTTGCATATATTTACTACAATCATGTGTCAGATAAGAGTTTCATTCATTTTCCGTTGCTTCTCTTTCTTCATAAAACTTGGCCATATTGTGTTGTTAGGATTTCCAAATTATTTTATTTTCAATTAAATATCAAATCTTTCATGTATCATTTACGTTGCATTATGGTGATGTTGTTAACAAAATGCATTGCCTATGTTAATCACCTTAAAGATTTTTTAGATCCTAAATTTAAAGATCCTAACCCTTATACCTCTCCTAGGGTATCTTGTGTGAAAGAAATAAGATTTGATGCTTTACCCAATGATCTTTCTACAAGAGAGAAAGCATTGGAAAGTAATATGGATCCATCTTCTTCTTCTACACATACCCTTGAGCAAGGGGGGCAATATGAAAACATAAACATTCTTACATCTTTAGATCCTCCTTATTCTCCTAAGACCTATCTTCAACATCAAAGTCTATATAGGGAGGATGATGTCATGCATTTTATTCATGACCTTTCCCCTCGCATAGAAATCACTAAAAATGAGCTTTTAGACGATGAAGATGTTCTTCCCCAATCTTCCAAAAATGATAAGCTTGATAAACTCAAAGAGATTCTCATTTCACATGATACTCTTCCTTCATCTACAAATCCTTCTCTACCTCCTTACACATCAGATTTCAAAGAAACTCATGATCTTTTTCCTCCATCTAGTCAATTACAACATTCTTATAGTCATGGCTTTCATATAATTACAAAATAAGGTTTTAAAGGACAAGGAATTAGGAAATTTGAGCATGGAATTCATGTCCCTTTAAATCCTCCTACACAAACTACTACAAGAGGCCTAGGAAGTGGTACCCCTCTTTCTATGGATGAATTCCTTAGGCTTCAAAACTTTCAAGATTACCTTCAAAAACAACAAATCAAGAGAGCCTGTAAGAATGCTTCTTCTTCAAAGCATCCTTTTTGTTCATTTCATCAAACCCATGACCATAATGCTGATGATTGCCCTGATTTTCAAAAATCTATTCAAGATGGCATAGATAGTGGCAAAATTAGAATTATGGATAATGAACCTTCTTCTCCTAACAAACCCTCTTCTTCATGGCAAGATGATATTTACCATCCTGACAAATTACCTGGAAGAATTTATTGGAAGCTCAAATATGACAAGAACATTTCCTTTCCTCCTCAAAATAAAAACAAACATCTTAAGAAAGTGAAAGGTATTGAATATTGCATTTTTCATGATTCATATTCACAACCTCTTGGAAAATGTTATGCATTTAAGAAATTTGTTCAACTACAATATGATCTTGCACACATTTATCTCATATAAAATCTAGTTATATTTCTTGGTAAAAACATCGTCCCTTAGCACTTCTTTTCCCTTCATGTTTCTCTTCACCCTATGACATAATTAGCCCATTTAACGAGGACTCTTTATCATTAGTGGTGGTATTGTTTCACTTTAACATAATTTGGGCTACCAACATGAAGTCCATTTTTCTTCTTCTTTCTATACATTTATCTCTATCTTTGTGCATTATTCATTATTAGATCTCTTTTCTTACATAGGGATAATTGTTCTTTGGTTTCTCTCTTTGCTTGGAGAGGGGCATCTTTAATGAGTACTACACTTCTTTTTCTTTCCTTAATTCTCTTGGAAATCTTACCTCTTCTATGGTTTTGATTATTTGCAAGCATGATATTCCCCTTAGTAGGGAATGATCTCTTAGGAAGTGTGTATCCCTTCTTTGAAAGGATTTGTTCAACTAGGATGACATATCACTTGAAACTAATCACCATCAGAAAATGTGTAATGTTTCTCCTTGTTCTCCTCACTTGGGGGGAAAGGATTTCCACTCCTTTCCCTTTCTTTCTTTCTCATTTAGTATTATTTCCTTTAGGGGCTGCATTTTTCATATGTGATTATAATTTCTTACAATGGTATGCTTTTATGATTAATCTCCCCTGGGGAATATATGATGCTTTTTCTCTCTTCCTTTCAAAGATTACCACTTCTTGAGACATGTATTTTACATTTACTAATGTCTCTTCTTGCATGTGTTCATGTAAGTTCATGGAACATTTTATTATGTTTAATCTCTCTCTAGTAGATTGTGTAAGCTCTTCTCATTGTCCCTTAGCTTGGGGGGCAATGATCCTTCTCTCTCTCTTTCTCTAGGGATCCACTTTTTCCTATTAAGTGGATGGTGTGAGTTCTATTACTTGATGTCACTCCTTGTGTGGAATTATTGTTGTTCACTCAAGGATTATCTCTTATACAAGAGGTGTTAGTCCTTAACTATGACCTCTTTTACACTTGGTAATTTACATCTATGATAAATTCAACCATCCCTTCGGGGGAATAAAAGTGTGTCATTCCTCATCAAGAATCCCTTTCACCTAGAAATAGGAGGAAGGATTGCATTCTTGTTCTAGAAAATGTTATATTTGTCTAAGACAAATCCTCTTGGGGGTAGATGTCTTTTGAACAAAGATCTCTTCTCCTCCAAGGATCACCTTTACACTTACAACAAGATATCTCTTTTCAACTATCTTATCCTTGCTTGAAGAGTATTCCCTCTCTTGCTTGGATTTATGACATTGTTGCATAGCGGATGTATTCTTTGTGATAAAGGTAGGTATCCTTGTTATATTTTCCTTAAGATATCAACATCAATCTATGTTGACATCTTAAGGGGGGGGCACCCACACTGCTCCTTTGTACTATACTTCTCTCATGAATTGTATAGTGGGACATTCTTGGAACCAGAGGGAAACCTCTTAGAGAAAGTTGTCATCACTTTTCTTGAATAGTGGGACATTCTTGGAACCAGAGGGAAACCTCTTAGAGAAAGATGTCATCACTTTTGTACAATGGGTCATTCTCAGAACCAGAGCACGGTCTCTTAGAGCGAGATGTCTTCACTTATTTTCTTGTATAGTGAGACATTCTTGGAACCAGATGGAAACCTCTTAGAGAAAGATTTCATAACTTTTCTCTTGTATAGTGGGTTATTCTTGAAATGAGAGCATGGTCTCTTAGAGTGAGATTATACCACTTTTATTTTATGCGAGGTGATTATTCTCGAAACTAGAGCACAGACTCTTAGAGCAAGATATCACACCTTTCTTGACACTTGTACTACACATTCTATATAGGTTGTAGCATACTTGGGCATAGAATCCTATGAGGTTCTTCAAACCTCACTTGCACACACGTGCATGAGGTTGAGTGGAACTAAAAGTGTTCTCACTCTCTCTCTTTACATGAATCACCTAGACAGGCTCTAGGGGCAAGATTTTCCATGTCCTCTCCATGGATCACCTAGTTTTAGGGGCGAGATGTCCATGGTTTCTTTCTTCTTTGCTTTTCTTCTCATGGATCACCAAAGTGTGTATTCATGTTCTCTCTCTTCTTCCTCTCATGAACTCATATTTTTACTATTTATAGTTCATGGATGATGTCAACTTTTCTCTTTTATGTGATCGCTTGTGTTTATGTGATGGTATTGGTCTTAGTGTCCAAGTTAGTCTATCATCTTGTGTCTTGTTCTTGTTGTGTGTCTTTTTGCACTATCTTTATTTTTGTGTGTCTTGTGCCTTTTTTTTTTGTGTGCTCTTGCATATGTTTGAGTGAGTTAAGATCCTAAGTTTGGGGGATTGGTTCCTCAATATTAGTGATGTCTTATACTCCTTGTGGTTATTGCTCTGCATCTCTCATCTCCATCTCTTGCTTCTTCCACTTTACTGGCAATAGTGTCATAAGCCATACTCTTGCTAAAGTGGGGGCTAAATGTAGTGTCATAAAATTGTGCCTCCTACAATTATAACCATATTTGAGGTCCTCACCTTGGTGAAGACATCTCCTTCCCTAATCAAGACCTAATTCTGCATTCTCACCCCTTCACCCTTCCTCCTTCATGTCTTGTGTCTGCTCTAGACCCTGTCTAGGCCCAAAATAGAGAAAGATAGGGGCATGGTACCCCTATCCCCCTAGGATAGGGGCATGGTGCCCTTATCCCCACCCCTTAGGGTGGCCCTATGTTAGGTCTTCCTAGTCTCCTATGCACAATTTGTCTTTGGGGTTTGCAATTCCTCTTTGTTGGCCTTCGGTGGTTGGAAATTAATCCTTGAGGCATGTATAAAAAGGAATTCAATACCCTCATTCATGGACAAATGAAAATAGATGATAAGGGATAAGAAGCATAAGGAGAAGATACAAGATTTCAAGGTCATCATCAAGCATTCAAGTCTTCTTCATTCATCCATTGGAATAACATTACAACATCCATTCGCAAGCATGTGTGTGTGTTAGGGTTTTGTCATGTTACATGCCATTTCATACAATATTTGTGGTTACATTCAAGAAGCAAAGCAAACATCATCAACAAGTTGCAGATCTACAAGGTATAAATTTTCATTGTTTACATTCAAGCATTTGCAATTAATTTCTTTCAAGGTTGATTCCTCAACCAGGGTTTGACTGAGGTAAACCCCTATCCACAATCATTCTCCCTCTCTTTTCTATGTGTAGGTTGCAGGTGTACGACTATAATTGCAGGTTTGGGCTTCATTTGCAGAGACGGAAGAACCCTTTTTGTTTTGTGGATTTTGTGGTAGACCATGTACATTCCCACCATGGTCCCAATGAATTTTCTCCAAATTTGCAGGGCAGATCCATATCAATCTAATTAGCTCAGATTTGAAGTTACAGCATGATCCTGAACTGGTATCCCCATATTTCACTCATTTCCTCTCTCCTTTCCACATAGTCAACAAGTCAACTTTCTCATTTACAAAAGAGGGTAAATCACACTTCAACCACTTGCAATCCACTTAGAATTCACATCCTTGTTTCCTCAGATTTGGATCTAGTAGATTCAAGCCCCTCTTTTGAATGTAAAGTTCCTCCCAAGTGAAAATCATCCTAGTGGCTTCCTTTCTGTCTCCTAGGTGGGGAGTCACTAGGATCCAATTTTCCATTTTACAGAAGGTTCAAAAAAATTTCTTGCCAAGTATATTCAGAAGCATCATTCAGAAAATTAGATAATAGGAGACATGAAAAAGGGTGTTTAGACAAGAAGGAAGATTGTAGAAGCTCAAGATCAAGACAATTACTTTTTTCTACCATGACTGAGCTAAAAACTTAGAGGAAGAAAGAAAAGATAAAATTTGGGTAAAATAAATGGTAGAAGAACTAAATTAGATTTAGAAAAACAAGACTTGGGAGCTTATACCTAGACCGGTGGACAAGAATATAATAGGAACTAAGAGGGCGTTCAGAAACAAGTTGAATGAGCAAGCACAAGTGACAATGAATAAAGCAAGACTGGTATGTAAAGTATATTCTCAAGTAGAAGGTATAGGCTTTGAGGAAAAAATTTCTCCTATAGAAAGGATGGAAGCTATATGCATGTTTCTTGTCTTTTTTACTTACAATAACTTTAAATTTTATCAGATAGATGTTAAATAAACATTCTTGAATGGAGATCTAGAAGAAGAAGTTTGTATTGAGCAACTAGATGGATTCAGATTGATAGAAGATCTAGATATGGTATGCAGACTAAAGAAAGCACTGTATGGACTCAAACATGCACCTAGGGCTTGGTATGCAAGATTAGATAGGTATTTGTTTTAATATAATTTTAGGAAAGGTATAGTAGATAGTAATCCTTATTTCAAGTTCGGAGTAGTTAGCCTTGGATAGCAAGTCTAGAGTAGTTAGCTCTTTTCTTTGTAGTATGATATTCATAGTGGATATATTTTTGTGGGCAAGTGCTCACCATGGTTTTTCCCTATTTGGGTTTTCCACGCATAAATATTGGTGTTCATGTGTTGGATATGTGTTGTTGTGTAATTGTTTATATGTTACAGTAATTATTTTTGGAGACTGACTCACCCCCACTTCTCAGTCCTTCCTTGGGTTCAACATATTTATCTCTTTAGGCTATCGCTATGCCTGATCCACTAGGAGGAGGAGGGATGTATTGCATGTAAGGGTGATATTGGTCATATATATGCTCAAGTGGTGGAGGAATGTAGTTATTGTATGAGCCACCTAGTATGGTATTATGATGAGGGGTGTTAAGCCTAGGACAACTATATGTGTCATGACCATGAGCATAATTGGTATTGTAAGCATGAGCTTGAATATTGTCATCAAATCTAACATGTGGTCTTCTTGTATAAGGATTATCATTATCTTGGGTATTCTCTTGTTGTTGAGTGTAAGCATTAGTATTCCTTTGACCTTGGAATGTATGTGCATGAGGTTGTTCATGATTGTGTCTAGCATAATTGGTATAAGCATGAGTATCAATCACTTTGAGTTTTCGATAGAGAGATGAAGTTGAATTAGGCATGGTGCACTCGCATCTATGTCCACCATCATTACCACTAACTTTATTGGGATCCTCTTCCAGAATTTGTGTCACATCAAAGTCATCGGGTAATCTTGCAACATCTTGAGTTAACATGTGTAAAAATAATTGGCAGTCTCTTCTCATAATTGCTTCAACCAATCTATTAAATTGTTCATCAGACATTGCGTCTTGAATCTTTGTGGTAGTAAATGACTTATTGACAAATTATTGTGCATTACTACTATTTTAAAAGGATCACGTGTTGTAAAATTATTCTTCATTAAACTCATATGTATCCATGTTTAGAGATCTTTGAGCTTCTTCAATTTGTCTTCTAGACCTTTGAGATCAGGTTTCAACCATGAAATAACCTTGGCTAAAATGGAGTATGGAAGAATGTGAAGACTATAGAAGATAAGGAGGGTTATGAAATGGAAAATGAATCTTGGGTTGTCTTGAAATGTCCCAAAATGTTGTTCCAAGATAAATGTGACGATCTAAGTAAGGTGTGGCTTCCTAGGAGATGATAAACTCCTATGGGGTAGGTTGACCTTTACTCAAGATGCCCAAATGATACCCAAGATCATAAATATGATGTAGGAACCACCTAGAAATGTATGTGAGGTGTTTGCAAGATAATATAGGAACTCCTAAACAACTTTTTGACTCTAGTTGAAAAGTATGAATAGGGGTTTGAAAATGATGTCTAAAAATGTCTAAAAGTGAATAAAAAAGTCATGAAAGATAATGGTTGACTAAATGGAATCTTATGGAATCAACCTTAGAAGATCTTAAAATCTCAAAACCACAAACATAGTATGAGTCCATAGATATGTTAGAGTATCTCAAATATGCAGTTTTAGAGTCCAAAAATGTAGTTTCATAGTTGCAATGTAAATCTCGATTTGTCCAAATTTGCAATATGATGTTCCAAAAATGTGCCAAAAAGTGACATAGACACGGTAACATGAATCAAAAACACATTTTCTCATTTGGTAATGTTGCCTTCATTTTGTCCATAAATGTGCCAAAAAGTGACATAGATGTAGTAAGATGAGTAAAAAACGTGTTGGAAATAAACACAGATGTGGCTAGAATGATCATATATGCACTAGAAATGAACATAGACACGTTTTTTGGTAAATTCTCAATTTTGTCCAAATTTTGGAAGTTGTTCATAAGTGATTAGATCTCAATGTTGATGTTTTTGTGGCAAGAAAACACAGTAAACACGAAGACACAATAGCTAAAGGTTTTATTGTCCAAATTATGAGTGCAATGTGTATGTTCAATAAGCTGAAACAACTCAATTTCCACGGGTCTTAAAATAATAAAGAACACTTCAAACACTTCTTAGCCTAAGGTCAAGGTCTCATAATAATAACTCTAATCCACATCGTGGAATCATTGTCGACTCAAATGTAGGGACACCTTAATTGGCATATACACTATTTTGTCCTTGCATGAGAGGACAAGTAGGGGCTTCCGAGACTAGAAGGATGACACAATCACCCTCTCCCTGGAAAGGTACAAGTAGCTTATGCTTAGCCTAGGATTTCTATCTCATCTCAAAGGAGCCTTATGGTGATTATCTTTGAGGGAAAACTAGTTATCCGCTTGCACTAAAGCTATCATGGTTTTTAGATAAAAATGGGGTGGGTCACTACTTAAAGTTTTTAGTCACAATTTAGGGTATACTGGTGTCTATACATGCAGTGGTTCACTCAATGAAGAGGCTTACCAACCATTTGAAACAAAGGGGTTCTACACATTACAAGGATATTGAGGGAAACATGCATTGGTATAGAATAGCGGCACCAAGTGGTTGTTACTTCATCACACTCACAATTATTTATATAGCAGACCGAAGGAAAGTACCACTTGGTTCATTCCCTCTCACTTGCACAAATGCTCCTCTACAAAAAAAAGAGATGCTTAAAAGAAACTCCTCTTGGAGGTATATGTCTTTTGAGAAAAAATCTCTTCTCCTCTGAGGATCCTCTTTACACTTGTTGCAAGATATCTCTTTTTACAACCATCTTATCATTGCTTGTAGGAGTATTGCCTCTTTAGCTTGAATTTATGAACATTTTTATCTAAAAGGATATCTCCTTGGTGTTGAAGGTGGGTATCCTTGTTTCTAGCTTCCTTAAGACACCAAAATAGGGCTAAGTTGACATCTTAATGTTGAAAGTGTTGGAATTATGTATTGTGTTTGTTGTTGATGTCAAACTTGTTGTTCCAAATTGGTCTGCAATGTTTGTGGTTCAAAGTTATCTTGTTGTGTTTTTGTTGTAGTTGTTCTATTGGTTGTTTCAAAAGTGTTCGGGTCTGAAAAGTGCTATTAGTGTTGAGTATTATTGTTATCTTCACTGGTTATGGATTTTGTATATGGTTATGTTAGTTATGTGATCTAGAAACATCTTTGTGTTCTTTGGGTGTTGTGGCATTGTTCGTTGTTGGCTGTGGTATTCTATGTTTGACCTATCCTTAGGTTTGGATATGATTTGTGGGAGCTTATGTGATATGTTATGGGTCTCACCATAGTGTGTAGAGATATGAATTTGAGTTATTTGCATTGGAGATTATGTTTTGATTGTTACTTGCTTATATGGATGTGTAGCATGTGGATATGCTATTGGTTATGTTTTGATGATTGTGGATTTGTGAATTAATCTTTGGAAGATGTGTTTTGGTCCCCTCTTTCAATTGGAGTGGATAATCATGCATGTTTTTATGTTGGCATTATTGGATGAATTGATTATGTGTTGCGTTGATGTTTTGTCATTGATGTCAAGCCTAGCTGTTATGGTTGGTTAACGACAGATAAGTTTTTGTTATCAGTAGAAGATCTAGTGTTATTGACAGAAGAGACTATCTGTTGGACACTTCCGACATGATTGAATTAGTGAAGTATGTTTGATTTAATATGTTATATGCTCCTTGAGCATTTTTTGGTCACTTGGTATTGACTTAGTAATTGGATGCTATCATACACTCTTGTAAACCCTTACCAGCATTGGTTTAAGGCTCTACCAGTGGAGATTTTATTGAGGAATCTTGATAGGATGCATAAGTGGTGTTGGTGTGGCTTCTAGATGGATTTTAGGATGTTGAAGATGTTCTTTGATCTTTCTTCAACTGCTTGAAGATGTTGGTTTGGCATGGTGGACCCAGAATAGGTCTGGTACCTATCTAGGTTATGGACCGATATCATGTTAGTGTGTACTCTACATGTTATTGGGAGGATGTTTTGAGATGTTCTATGGATTGGTTATTGTTGTTTTGGTCTTAAGTCTACATGGAATATCATTGTAATATGAATTTATGTAATGATCTTATTGTAATATCCTTTAGGTGGCTGACCTAATTGGTTTAGGCCTTAGGGCTGGTATAAAATGATGTAAGATCTCATTGTAATAAAAGTGTCGTGGTCTTGAAATGCAATATCATATGCTAAGGAGATTTGGTTGATCATAGGTGATCGAATTAGGATTAAGGAAGAGGTCAAAGGCCTCTAATATTGAGCTTAACCAGGATTGTAATAAGGCATGGTATATGCTATCTCTAGCAGTTCATTATTCTAGATTGTTGTCCATATATCTTGAGGTGGTTTTAACCTCTGTAGTCAATGAGACTCTTTTTTAATGAGTAGTACGCTCTAGGTAGTGTGCCTTACTGCATGTGCAAGCCCCTCATTGTAACACATACTTTCTGCAAAAGTATCATCTGACTGTGGGTAGGCTTCCCACCATGGTTTTTTCCTTTTTGGGTTTTCCACGTACAAATCATGGTGTTATGTGGTATGGTTGCTTTGGATTGTTTACCGGTATCTATTTTTGCTTTACTGGTACTTAATCTAGTTAAAGGTTATTAAGTGGATTAAATGTTATAATCTATTAACAACTAATTCAACCCCCCCTCTTAGTTGTTCACCAGTTATCCTAACAATTGGTATTAGAGCATTGGCCCTCTTTTACAGAAGCTTAACCACTTGAGGTAGATCCTATGGTAGATAACACTTCTAATCCACCAACAACTATTTTCAGAAGAGAAATCCCTAAGCTTGATGGAACAAATTATGGGATATGGAAAATTTGAATGGAGACTAATCTTAGATGTCTTGGCAAGGATATTTGGGAGATCACTAAGAAATGATACATACCTTATGATTCGACATCTGGAAATCCTACTCCTACAGACTTGGATAAGAATATTGAAAATGATTCCAGAGCTAGAGAAGCCCTCTTGTGTGCACTTATCGATCATCAGATCATGGGATTGACTAATAAATCATTAGCTAAGGTTATGTGGGATAAATTGCAAACTCTAAATGAAGGTGATCCTACCATCAAAATTGCTAAACTTGATGGTTACCGAGTAAGATATGATAACTTGAAGATGGAAGATAATGAAAGAATTGTTGTGTTTATGGAAAGAGAAATGAGATTATTATGGGAATTCAATGTTGTGGAGGATTTTTGAGTGAAGATGAAATAGTTTCCAAAGTCTTGAGAGCCCTTCCACCTGTTTACAAGATGAAGGCAATTGCAATTAATGAATTGAGAACAATGGCAAACACTTCAGTTAACAGAGACATTTTGATTGGGAATCTAGCAACTATGCCAACTGCATGAGCTATGTCCGATCTTCTATGAACAACATAGTGCAATTTTCCAATCATTGACCTGTATTCCTTCTCATTAATAGATTTTGATTCATCTTCTTTAGATGACTCACAACCCGTAACCATTGGCATCCCAACTAGTTTATAGTCACTCATGCCAAATATCTTCAATACCTCTCTCACATACTTAGACTGTGTGATGAAAATACCATTCTTCATTTGCTATATTTTCAAGCCTATGAAATTTTTTATTTCTCCCACTAAAGACATTTCAAACTCATTTTTCATTTCATCTACAAAACTATTGCTCATGTCATCATTACCTCTAAATATGATATCATCAACAAATACTTCACTGACTAGTGTTTTATCTCCTTCAAATTTGAGATATATGTTACTATCATCACTAGTTCTTAGAAATCCTATCTTCATCAGATGTGTATGAAGCCTTTCATACCATGCTCTCGGTGCCTTCTTTAATCCATATAAAGCCTTATGCAATCTGCATACCATGTCTTTCTTATTAGTCAAAGCATGAACACATCCACAAACAAACATACACTCAGTGTTTAGAATTAAAATGACCATTGTCTTCATGCTTACTTGTATTTTTTTTAGAATTCATTAAACATCTTGAAAAACATCAAACATCAACAATTAGTTCAAACTTAGTCAAAATCAAGAAAAACACAGAGTGATGCATTTGAACAATTCTATGGTGCATTTGAACTATCCTGTAGCACATACAACCAAAACTGTGGTGTATACAAGCAATTTAGTGGTGCATACAATATATTATGTGTCGCATTTGTTTAGCGCATTTGAAATAGAGGCTCATCCAAAGGAGATTCTCAAAATCCAACAATAGATCTAAGATCCCTTTTAAAGAGGTCTTTCCTTTTCAACTATCTCAGATAGATATCATCTTCCAAATCAGAGGTGTATCAAGCTCATGATCATAGTTTTCATCCAACCCAATATCAACATCAAATACCTAGCTAGGTATTCGAGTTAGTCAAATCAATCAAGTCTCCAAAATCAGGGAACTTCATCATATCATTTGACACACTTAGTCACAAAAATAGGGGGCATATCAAACCCTCTATTAAAACTTAGTGAGCTTTAGTATTGAAACAAAGTATTTGTTATTGAATCAACCTATCAACAAACATCAAATTTGATCACTTGTATGACCACTTATCAACACTTAAAAAGGAAGAATCTTCATCAAAAAACTAATTTGAAGAGAAAACAACCAAGCCAAGAGAAAATCTTAAAAAGAAGGAAGTTTCTCTACATAAATTGTAAACTCTTCCTAAAACATCACACTTTCTTACACCACTTTCATATCTATCTATGCGGTAAAGAAATTGAGTTTGACAAGGAAACTTTGCAAGCACGTGCCTTTGAACAAAAGTCAACATTCTCTCAACATCTTAACAAAGGAGGAAAAATCAACTTAGTGTATCTTCCTAAAGATCCAATCACTTATTGAATCAAATCAAGTCATGCTAGTTTCTATGTGATCCCATAAAAACAATGGGTGGGAATAAGAAACCGAATCAAGCACGAGACATGGAGAAGTTAACACTTGGAAATAGTACCTAAATATGGATGAGGAAGATATAACAGATGACATTATTGAGGAGGCACAACAAGACCCTGGCCTACACAAACTCCTGGAGAAACTCATCGAAACAGACAAACAAAAATACTTCATCCTGCTATCTAGCAAAGGTATTAAGATCCTTGAGGATTTTGACATAGATTAGCCAAAACAAACTGAGAGCATAAAAAGGACAAAATCAAGAACATACACCTACAACACCGATCACAACCATACACACAATCAAGACAAAACTAATGATCAAGATACCACCAATAATTAGGATACTGACAATGGAAACAATCCTCTTACTACACTTACACAATAACTACAAGCACTTCAACAACAAATGCAAGACATGCAACAAGGGGCCACAACAAGATACTCTTTAGAGGATATATGTCCCTATCCATTTGATAGAAGTTTAAACATGGTACCATTCCCACCAACTCTAAAATACCAAAGTATGACAAATGCAATGGTTAAAGAGATCCTCGTGATCACATAAGGGAATTTTGCACGATGATCTTGGAGTTTGCCCATAATGACACTTACATGATGAGGTTATTTCCATGAAGCCTAGGAGGACCAATGATGGAATGGATTTCAAAACTCACACCTCCCATTAGATCATTTGAAGAGTTGGTGAACAAGTTTGTTTCTCAATATTCTTATAACATTTAACATGAGGTTACCATGCTTGACCTTTGCAACACAAAACAAAAGAACAATGAACCATTCATGATGTTCTTGAAAAGATGGAGATGATTGATCTCTAGATATCCCCAAACCATACCTGGAAAGGAGAAAATGGAAATCTTTATAGACAATCTTAATGACGAGATGAGCTATCAACTTAAACAACAATGTCTACCTAGTTTTCAAAAGTTCATTGAAAATGGCATCCAGATATAAGAGGCCTTAATCAAAAAAGGAACTTTGAAATTCTCTAAGGAAGGTGCTAGTTCATCAAACAACAACTATAACAATAACTACTACAACAACTCAAACAAATCCAAATTTTGGAAAAGAAACAAGAATGTTGTCAATGATGGTGTAGTTGACGCTAACAATGTTAAAATAAAACAACCAATGTTAAACTTATCAAGTATTACTCCACCAACCAACCCTCAAAGAACCAACAATCAAGGAACGGACAATCAAGGAAACAATACTAACACAAAACCTGCACCATATTGATGGAAGTTCACACCTTTGGGGAAAACTCTTGAATCAAAATTTTGAGAATTGTTGACAAACTCATTACATTGCCAAATACAAGGGATTTTGAACCTCAAGTCAAACCATCATGGTAGAATCACACACACTATTGTGAATATCATAGAAACAAAGGACATCGCACAAATGATTGCCTATGGTTGAAAAATTTGGTTCAATATTTACTAGATAAAGGTGACATAACAGTAGATGGTCATAAAACCAACAATGATCATGAAGCCTTCAAGAATCCACTTCCTAATTATGACAAAGGCACATCATCATCCTCAAACAACAAAGGGGCATGCATAAATCATGTGTACAACAATGCCATCAATCACATATTGGCATACGACAATTAGATCAATGTCATAAAAATTAAGGACAAGCAAGAACAAGTCCTCGTTAATGTAACTACATGGGCCCAATCCAAGTATGTGTTGGAAAATGCACACTCCAATGAGATATTGTAGGTGATTGAAGGTTTTGTCATTGATGGAAACCTTGCAATCATATGATACCAACAAGACAATTTACTGGCACCAGCAACGATAGACTCTACACTGGCACACAGAACACCGGTAGTGAAAGGAAGTATACCGGCACCCAGGCCGACAGGAATTTTGTTTATAATATATTTTATAATTAATTGTAAATTATTGTAAGCCGACTTGGAAAGTTGTAAAATGACTCATATATGTATGAGATCATTATAGAACATTTTATAAGGAAGTAGATAGGCGAAATAAGGTAGAACTAATATGCGAATTATAGGTTAAGGGTTTATGTATGAAGCAAAGCTAAAACCGGTATTGGATCTGGCATAGTAGATGCTATTTTGAAGCTGTACAAGACATTGGATTTGCATAATCCATTTTGTAAGTCAGTGAGACTTCCCATTTTGTAATTGAGTAGTGAGCTCTAGCCACTTGGCCTTCTTGCATGTACAGGCCCCTATTGTAGTAGTAATATTCTCTTATTCACCAGTAAGCGAATATTGTGGGTCACAAATCCCACCAAGGTTTTTCCCACATCGGCTTTCCTCGTTAAACTACTGTGTTATGGTGTGCTTTTCATGTGGTTGTTATAATCTCTATTTATTGCATTACTTTTTGTTTACCGGTATACAGTATTGATATGCTTTACTTGTTTTAAGTTAAGAAAATTATATAACCGGTTAGATACTGATTCACCCCCCCTCTCAGTATCTTTGGGAATCCTAACAATTGGTATCAGAGCTTGGTCCTCTATTTTCAAAAGCCTAATAGCTTGAGGAAGAACTTGACACCGGTAGAGATGGAAAACTTGATGAAGCAATTAGAAGGAGCTCTCTTAGACTATGATACATAAAAGTTGAAAAATATCAAACTTGGAGATGATCTAAAGGCTGCATAGGATATTATTCAAGTACTTCAAGAAAATCTTACCATTGCAAGAAACAAGAGAAGAGAACTTTGTGAAAAGATGCAAAATGAGAATGATGAAAAGGAAAGTCTTAGTGATCTGATGAATAAACTAAAACAAGAAAACATGACAACAAAGAATGAGATGCAGGATATGACTATGAGATTTTGTAAAGAAATTGAAGATAGAAAGAAGAATGAAGAAGACTTGACTAGAAGACTGAATGATGCTACAAATGAAAACACAAGACTTAGTTATGAAAATGATATGTTGAAGACAGATCTAATGCACACACAAAATGAGTCAAATGAACTTATGTGATAGAAAGAAATCTTGGAAAGAGAACTGGCTACTACAAATCAGCACAAGGAGAAATTCAAGAAAAGCTCAGAAGAACTTGGTGACATGCTGAAGAATCAGAAACCAAATGGTGACACTAATGACCTTGGCTTTGAAGCTGGTGAAAGCTCCAGTACTGCAAACACACATGATCATAGCAAACTGGTAAGACAACCTACTGCTTATAAATTTAATGGCAAATGCTTTAACTATAACAAGTATGGTCATAGAGAAAATCAGTGTAGATCTAGAAATTATCAGAGCACTAATACACCCACCGGTCAATGCTCCAAATGCAACAAAGTTGGTCATAATTCAGAAAATTGCAGAATGAATGTAAGATGTTATGTTTGTGGAAGATTTGGACACTTATCTAATCAGTGTAGAACACAAACTAGCATAGGATATGGGAAAGCTATTCAGAAAAACAATGTGACCTGTTGTAGATAGGAAATGTGGAATCATCAAAGCAATGTTAACATTATCCTAGTTCAATCATGAAAACTCAATTGCAATGACCAATCCTAATTACATTCAATGAAAACATGAAAACAAGACATTCAAGATTGAAAACTAAGCAAACCAAATGCAGATGTCTCCTTCATGTGGCTCCATTGTCCTTCTTTCTCCTTCAAATTGCTTTGTTTTATGGATCTCACCTTCAAGTGCATAAGCATAATGTGAAAGCAAGTAGACGAGATGACAACATAAGGGTACTAGAAGCATGATTGATTCGACCTTTTGATTGAAGAAATTCATCCAATTTATAGACAAATTGGAGAAAAGACAAGATTAGCATGAATTTGATTCGAATGGAAATTTCAAATCAAGAATGACAAATATGACAAATTATGACAAATTGACACTTTCTATACGAAATTGATTGATTGATAATTATGACAAATTGCTATGTCAAAATTGATTGATTGACAATTATGACAAATTATGACAAATTTGCTATGTCATTCCCATGAAATTAGGAGAAAATTAGGAGAGAATTGAAAATTAGATGAATTAGAAATTAGGAAATTAGAAAATTGGAAAATTAGGAATTAGGAAAATTAGAAAATGAGGAAATTAGGAATTAAGTGAATTAATTAACAATTTTTCATTTATTAATTAATTCACAAAGAGGGAGGAATTAGTTAGCCAATTAAATGAACATTTAATTGTGACAAGAAGACTTAGGATAAATAAACTATTTAGCCTAGAGGGAGAAATGACAAACAAGGTTAAATGAATAAATCATGAAACCCTAGAATATGAAAGGACAACAATTAGGTCTTGACAAAAGATAATTGATATCGATTCGATTTGATCATAATTCTGACTTGATAAATGACCAATGCTGATAAATGATTTGATTGATAAATTGATCAAATTGATAGGCACCAATTGACATGATTAAAGAGGACAAGGATCGATGACTAATTGATCACAAAATGACAAGATTGGCAAGGACAAGGATCGATGACGAATCGATCGCAAAATGACAAGAAAGATAAGGACAAGGATCGATTACAAATCAATCACAAAATGATGAGATTGACGAGAGGACAAAAACCCTAATTCTATCATCGATTAGGATTGACGATGTCCAAAATGATGATACATGAGCATGCACATTGATGCGATAGGATAAGATCGACCAAAACCATGATTGAAGATTGTTATCGACAAGACCTAATTTGAAAGCGATAAAAAGGAGGAATATAGAAGAAGGACTCGATGCTCGCAAATGATAAAGACCAAGTGCGCAACATAGAAGAAATGTTAATGCGACACAAGAACCCTAAAATAAGGCAATGCGCAAATGTTAAAGTATGACTCTGCAAGCGTTGACCATTTTTAGATGTCTACATTTTGCCCCTCTTTGAGACAATGCAATTTTAAGCATTGTTTCAAAGAACAATAATGAAAATGCCCCAGACAATGACAATGACATGTTAACATAAGGCATCACCGGCAAGTAATAATGGTGCTAGTTTGAAAGGTAAAGAAAATGTTGAAGAGGTAAAGCAAGAATTCTCAAAGCAATGGATCAAAAAGTCAGATCTAAATGTTGATAGGAATACTCCTCCACCAGCAGAACAAAGTAACACTCCACTAGTAGAATAGAGTAACACTCCACCGACAGGAGACTCTTAATCTAACTAAAGAAAATTCCTTCGAGGGTTTAGCAACCAAATGTGAAATATGCTATTATTCCCTCGATTGATGGTGAGAAGTTGAAATTACTTCTATATCGATAGATAAGTTAAGTCATTACTTAACTGGAAAGCATTAAATGTGGTGGTTGGCAAAATTAACATTCTAAAACAAGTGTTTTGGCTCCATTTTCATTTCACCGAGCATTCAAATCTTTGATAGCGTGAAAATTCCCGAGTGAAGGCATTCCAAGCAAAGAAGTGAAGCAATTCATCAAGAAATCATTCCTTAAGGCAGATAAAGGTTTTATAACCATGTCTTCTTCATCTGCTCCTGAATTTATTGCAAACCATACTATTGTCGAAGTTATTAAATGCCCTAGACCCATATTCCAGTTAGTTCCTAATATTGCCAAGAAAGATGATAACATTGGTGCATTTTCTAAAATTCCTAAGGGAGTAGTTTTTGCTGAAGACCCTAGAATGTATATACATTGTCATATAGAGGAATTAGGTGATGAGGAAATTAAGAATATGTATAAATTTGTAATTTGTGATGAATCCAGAAATATCAAACCTAAACACAAGATAGTTGAAACCCTAGGTTTTACTAAAATTCTCAGTATCCCGGATTTTCCCAAGGATGTTATAAGGATAGTACTAAGCAGGGTACATGGTGAATTCTTCTGGTTGGACTTAGTTCACAAAATCACAAAAGAAGTAGTAAAGGCTATGATAGGGTTACCCTCCACCGGTAACAGACCTGATAAGACAAAGAAGGTCTCAAATGACCTAGTGATAAACCTAACCGGTGCAACATCTGATAAGAGATCTTTAAGGGTAAATGATGTAATGGATATCAATGTCAAATTCATCAGTATGATCTTAGGCTACAAAACTACACATGCAAATAGGTTAAAATCAGTCTCTAGCCTATGCATTAAAAGTGCCTATGATATGATTAATGATAATGCAAGAATAGATGTGTGCAAATGGCTTAAAGATGAACTAATTGACAATTTGGGAAAGATAAAGAAAGACAAAAAGGGAACATTCAGATTTGGAAACCTACTTGTTTGTCTAATGCTGCACATAACCAAACAAGTACCTGATATTGGTATTAGAAATTTTGGTTATGATATACCAGTAGGCAAACAGTTGTTAGATTTACTGAACAACATGGGAGAGAATAGAGAAAAGAACATAAATGAGTATTTTCAAGCATTGAAGGCCCGAATGAAGACCAGAGTTAGATTGTCATAAGAAATTGTGGACAAGTATAAGGATGAAATATATTTTGTAATAAAGAAGGATGAAATTTGGATGGAGGCAGTTATCCCAAGAACCATCTGGGTTACTGAAATGGGGTATGAAACTGATGATCGCATAATAGAAACACATGCAAAAGCCCTCCTAGAAGCACCTAAGGAACCTAAAGAAGAGGTATTTGGCAGTGCTGAGACTATTGAAAAACAAATTCAATCCAAGAAAACTATTAAAAAGGTTGAGGCAACAGTTAGAAAAGGATCGAGGCAAGCAAAAGCTATTAAGGAAGATGAACTTAAACAAACTGGTATTACTAAAGATGAGTTAGAAGCACTTCAATCGGAAACTCACCTTTCACCAATTGGAACTTCTTCAGAAAGTGACATACTAGCTGCATTCAAAAGAGTTGTGAGAAAAAGGAAATCTTCACCGGTATCTTCACCTTATCCTAGAAGAACAAGACAGAAACAACAGGAAGTAAGACCCCTAGCAAAGAAATTAACTCCGAAGAAGAAAAAGGTGACTCCTAAGAAGAAGTCTATAGCTCCTATTGATAAATTACTAGATGAAATTACTGAGGATGGTAAATTGAAAAATATGAGCAAAATGTATACCACATTATCATATGATGACAAGGAGAAAGTATAAAATAGTGTAATCCTACACTTAGATATCTACAAGAAATTTTTGATGCAAGTTGTTGATGAAATACCGACAGATCTCTACAACAAACTTGAAGCTAGGAGAGTAGGTATTATTGAGCTTGATAAGAAAATAAAAAATTAAAAAATTACTTGTTGTACATCCTATCAACTCACCTGATGAGATAGATAAATTGATCTCAGAGGCTAACTGGTCAGTATTTTCAATTGCTCACCAGCATGTAGCACTAATGGCAGGGAGAGTGAATGAGGTAACAGAAGAAACAACTAATGCATGGGACATATTCCTTGTAGAGAAGGAAAAGCAAGAAGAGTATAAAAGCCCTAAACCCATCAAGGTATATCAAAAGGATAAGGGAAAAGGAAAGGTTGGTGGACCACCCAGCATAAAAATAACGGACAATTTATCCCCACCACCTCTAGATACTCCACCGGTAGTTACTGCTAACAATCAACCGGCTAGTGAGAGTATGGACATACCACATGAGGACACAAATCTTGATTCTGAGGTGTTATATACAATGAACATTGACACTCAGAAAGTCAATATTGTGGTAGATAAGGAATCAACAGGGAAAACAAATGTGGCAATTGGGCCACCAGCAACAGGTAGCACAAAAGAAAAACTGACAGTGGACAACAATGAGAAACAAGCAGAGCAACAAGAACAAGTTCATACAGAGACAGTGCCACCGGCAATAGCTAAGCAACCCAAACCTTTTCTTAGAGAAATGCAAACACAAACTAACCTACCAGAGGTCACTACAAGCAAAGAAATTACTCACACCGGCAGAATATAGATTGTTGGTTCTTCCATTGTAGAAATCAAATCAACAAATGTGACAAAATTTCTTTTGGATTCTATCAAGAAAATAACAGAGTGTAGCTCGCAAGCATACAAAGCTATCGATGATACAATCCCAATTTTGAAAATGGTAGCACCCAAATGTAATATGGATAATAAAGATTCTTTGAATCAACTTGACACATTGTTTAAGTATATTACTGACAACATTGTGACAGTTGAACAAATCAATAAGGAAGCATTCAAAGAGAAACTAGAGAAGGAAAAACACAAATTCTTTGAAGAGGAAATAAAGAAGTTGTAGACACCTAAAAATGGTCAACGCTTGCGGAGTCATACTTTAACATTTGCACATTGCCTCATTTTAGGTTTTTGCATCGCATTAACATTTCTCCTATGTCACGTACTTGTTTTTTATCATTTGCGAGCATCGAGTCATTCTTCTATCATCTCGCCTTCGAATTTGGTCTTGTCGACAACAACCTTCAGTCATGATTTTGGTCGATCTTTGTCCTTGTCAATCTTGTCATATTGCGATCGATTCGTCATCGATCCTTGTCCTTTCCAATCATTTCAATTTGGTCAATTTGTCATTAATTTTTGTCAACCAATCTCAATCAAATCATTTATCAACACTGGTCATTTATCAATTCAAAATCATGATCGAATCAATATCAACGATCCTTTGTCAAGACCTAATTGTCGTCCTTGTATTTCTAATTCATCTTCCAAGGTTTTATGATTTAGTCATTTAACCTTGCTTATCATTTTCTTCCTTTAGGATTAATAAATTACTTATTTATCCTAAGTCTTCTCATTACAATTAAATCTTCATTTAATTGGCTAATTATTCCTCTTTGTGAATTAATTAATAAATGAAAAATTATTAATTAATTTACCTAATTTCTAATTCCTAATTTTCCTGTTTTTCAAATTTTCTAATTTTCTTAATTTCTAATTTCTTTTCCCTCCTATTTCATCTCCTAATTCTATGGGAATGACATTTCAATTTGTCATAATTTGTCATAATTGACAATCAATCAATTTTGACATAGAATGTGTCATATTTTGTCATAAATTATCAATCAACAAATTGTGCATAGAAAGTGCATAATTTGTCATAATTTGTCATATTGATTTGCAATTTCCATTTGAATTGGATCATGCTAATCTTTTCATTTCTCCAATTTCTCTATAAATTGGATGATTTTCTACAATCAAGCGAATTTTTGCGAATCCTTAATCAGACTATTGAATTTACACTTCGAGTATTCTTGTGTCAATGTCAATCTTGCTTTCACAATTAGGTGTATGCACTTGAAGGTGAGATCCACAACAAACCTATTTGGAGAAGAAAGAAGAACAATGGAGCCGCATGAAGGAGCATTTGAATCCCATCTTTGGTTTGCATGATCTTTGCTATTGAATGTGTCTTAGGATAGATTCATTGCAATGGATGCATTTGTGAATGATTATTATGTTTATCTTGCTTGTGATGATTCCTATTTCCTATGCTACAGAAGTGCATGAGACAATTTGACACTCTTTTACCAGCACTATGTAATACACTAAAAGAGTTTAAAACTTTGTACAGAGATACATGCAAAACAAACTTCTTGGCAGTAGATATAGACAAGAAGATCAGCAAGGTACAGGAAGAAATAAATAAATTAGCTGACAACTTCAATAATTCATTTGAACCATTATCAATTTTTGATCAGAAAACAACAGGTTTTGAGGAGGAACTTCTAAAACTGGAAAGAGAGAAGGAAAGTATAAAAGGAAAGGCAAAAGATCTAAAATGGAAACTTAGTCCAAGATTGGACTACCTCGCCTCCTTGAGAAAAGAGATATCTGAGGCTCTAGTTCAAGGACATAAAACACCAAAACAATAAATGCAACACCTCACTGGTACAATTCAGAGGACAGAGGCCGCATTAAAGGCAGTGAATGGTTCACTAAGAGCTTAATCTGGTATTGGTAGACCTTTTTCAGATTGTAACCAACTAGTTACAAGGATGAAGCTGGAAACCACACTCAATTGACACTTTGACAACCTTTGTCATTGATGCCAAAGGGGGAGTAGTGGTAATGAGAAAAATAATCAGCAAATGGCTCATTAGCTCAGGGGGAGCACATATTTTTTTTGGTACACAATTTTTGGTAAGACAATTCTGGCGGATTCTTTTTGGATGACACTTTTTGGATTTTTGTCATGAGTGTTGCCATCAATGCCAAAGGGGAGATTGTTGGCAAATGCACACTCGAATGAGATATTGTAGGTGATTGAAGGTTTTTTCATTGATGGCAACCTTGCAATCATATGATATCGACAAGACAATTTATCGGCACCAACAATGACAGACTCTACATTGGCACATAGAACACCGGTAGTGAAAGGAAGTATATCGGCACCCAAGCCGACATGAATTTTGTTTATAATATATTTTGTAGTTAATTGTAAAATCATTGTAAGCCAACTTGGCAAGTTATAAAATGACTCATATATGTATGAGATCATTATAGAACATTTTGTAAGGAAGTAGATAGGCGAAATAAGGCAGACCTAGTATGCGAATTATAGGTTAAGGGTTTATGTATGAAGCAGAGCTAAAACCGGTACTGGATATGGCATAGTAGATGCTATTTTGAAGCAGTACAAGACATTGGATTTGCATAATCCATTTTGTAAGTCAGTGAGACTTCCCATTTTGTAATTGAGTAGTGAGCTCTAGGCACTTGGCTTTCCTGCATGTGTAGGCCCTTATTGTAGCAGTAATATTCTCTTATTGGCTAGTAAGTGAATATTGTGGGTCACAAATCCCACCGAGGTTTTTCTCACACTGGGTTTCCTCATTAAACTACTATGTTATGGTGTGCTTTTCATGTGGTTGTTGTTATCTCTGTTTATTGCATTACTTTTTGTTTACTGGTATACATTATTTATATGCTTTACTTGTTTTAAGTTAAGAAAATTATATAACCGGTTAGATATTGATTCACCCCCCCTCTCAATATCTTTGGGAATCCTAAGAATATGTGCTCAAAGGAAACACTTCCAACATATCCACTCCTCTGAAAGAAAAATATAACCTAGTAGATCAATTGAAGAAGACAGGGGCCCACATATTAATATTAGAGCTTCTGAAAATATCACTAGCAAACAAGGATATTCTGGAAAAAGCTCTTGTGGACACTACAGTTCCAAATAACCTGGATATTGATCGATTCCAAGCCATGGTGGGACATTTAACCATGCCTCATAATTTATCATTTTTCGAAAATGATGATGTTTCTTTAAATCAACCACATAATACTCCACTCCATATCGAAGTCCTAGTCTATAAACATCGAGTGAAACGAGTACTAATAGATGGAGGAGCCGGTCTCAATATTTGTACTCTAAAACTTATCCGTGCATTGGGTTTCTCAGAAACAACCATTGATCCTAAGAAAAAGATAACAATCAAAGCATATGATGATGAAGAAAGAGTTAGTGCAAGAAGATGAGTCCACTTTTTGGCCAAAAAGTGGAAGTGTTTTTCCTGATTTTCAGATTTTGTCTCATTTGAGCTTAAATTTTGAAACACTTAGAGATTGAATCTTGGAAAAAGTCAGTAATATAAAAGATAGCCCTCTGAGTGTACTTTCCAAATATGTAATTTATTTTAATACCCACATAATAAAAACTAACTTTTTGAATGGAGTTATGAAAACTATGTTTTAAAAATGCTTGTTTCAGGACCATACCATGCATGTGTACAACCCACACTTTTTGACACAATTAAAATTATTTTCTAAAACCATTTTGGGAAATGGTTTGTAACACACTGAAGATTGATGAGCATATTTTTCTGTATTTTTTTTTAATTAACTTTTTAATGACCGTAATTATCTTTTTAAAAATTTGATGTGTACGACCCACATAATTTGATGTAAACTTTAACATTTTTTTATTTTTTATTTTTTAAATACAAAAGAATTTTGTGTAGATTGACGACATATTTTTTTTCCAAAATTCTTTAAAATAAAAAAGTTATTAAATTAACAAAATTAGTTAATATTTTAAATTTATGGACCCAATTTAATATAAATTAATTGAAAAATAGTTAAAATAATTAATTTTGAAATAAATTTACATATTTAGAATCTAGACAATATAATCCGAAATGGGTTTTAATTTCGTATAAAAATTTTCGGATTAGAGGCACATAAACTATTTCAGAATTCATATTTGCGTTTTCATTCATAGAGATTTGAATTTGCAGGTCCATGTTTCAGGTGTGGCCATCCCAGGCTTATCCCAGGCCTAATCCCGAGCCAAGTGGCGGGCTATGAAATCAACTTCCACAAAATGGGCCCCCGTTTTCAAACAAGGGTGGCTTGTGGAAAAAAAAGGAAAAATACGATTTAGAAATGGGCCCCCGTTTTTAAAAACGGGCCCCTGTTTCTAAAAAATGGGCCCCCGTTTTCTTTAAAAGCGGGCCCCCATTTTAGAACAAAACAGGGGCCCATTATTTTTGCTTCGGGCCCACATTAGCTTTCGGCTGGGGAGCCCGAAGCATAAACAGGCCCCCATTTTTTGAAAACGGGCCCCCGTTTATAAGAGTGCATTTTCCAATGCGCGGACTTCCATGAATTTGTGACTCATTACCTTGCACTTGCCCGAAAGATCATCAAAAGGGCTCGTGGTATTACCTATTCAAGTGGGACCAGTTCAGAGAGATACTCTATGTCAAGTCTTGGACATAGACTTATCTTATAATATACTTTTGGGTCATTCTTGGATCCATGAAATGCAAGAAGTACCATCCACATACCATTAGTGCCTAAAATTCCCATATCATGGACAAGAAATTGTTGGCATTTTTGATGATTATGTTGTGATTCTCATTGATGGACACACACTTGCATTGAAACTACTTTTATGTATGAGTTATGCTCAACCGATAATTGTTCCAACCGGTATGATGCATTATAGTCCTTACACTATTGGTGTTTTGCAGAAAGTAATTACCGATCTGAAGCGGTATGTTGACCCCAAGCGGTTCGAGGATCTCAAGCAGCACAAAGGATCAAAGTGGCATAACACACATTTCCCATTCTTCATTTTGTCAAACCGGCAACCGACATTTTGCTTGAACTGGTATTTTGTATGAATCGGTAATACTCTATGATGAGTTACCAACCAGCATTTTGTGATGAGTTACCATCCACCGATTGTTTAATGGTGTCGACACTTTAATGGTGCTTTTTGTGTCATGTTACTAGATACATCTAGATGCATTGAACCTAGGAAATTGTATTGTAATCCTATTGGACTGACAAGAAATCAGATTCCTTTATAAGGACATCATGTCTAGGGTTTTAGGTTGTTGTTGATATTGTTGCTAGGGTTTAAGGTGGTTGAGGAGTTAGAGAGTATGAATGTGTAGAAGACTGAAGTAATGCTGGAATGCATTAGGAATGAGCTATCAAGGATCTAACCAAGCAATCTATGCTATTTGCTAGATCACTCACTTGTTGATTACTCACATCTTCAACAAGTCTATAGCCCTTAACCAGGTAGGCCCAAAAGCCTTTTGTAAATCCTCTAACAAGGTGGTTCACATCTATGGATCTAAAATCCTCTAGCAAGGTAGTCTTTAATCGGACTTATCTCCTAACAGAGATTGAGATTCCTAACAAGATCTATTCTAGTAAAGAACATTGTATGACCTTAACCGGTTTGGTTCCTATTCTACAGATAGTTACTTGTGAGTTCTATCTCACCGTGGTTTTTCCCATTTGGGTTTCCACGTCAAAATCTCTTGTGTTATGGTGTTTGTGCTTCTATGGGTGAATGCATTAATTTCTATTTGGTTTGCATGTGTGCTAACCGGTTTGTCTGCTAAACTGTTTTACCGGTTTACTATTAGTCTAGCAAAGTGTTTAAGTGCAAAGATTTTTGGCATACTAATTCACCCCCCCTCCCCTCTTACTATTCATAAAAAAATTCCATCACTGTAGACACAAATCCTTTTCAATATTGCAACAATCTCAAAGCAACTCAGAATATTCTAGTACCACATAATAGGGAAGCTCTCACTTCCACATAATCAAACAGTGAGGATCAGCTCAAAATTCTATACATAGATTTTGAGAAAAGTATGAAGTTGAAAGACAAAGGCATGGGAGAATACTCTTTTTAACCATCCTTATGTCTATCAAAATTGCCAATTTCACTAAGATCTCATGGGCAACCATCTACATCCAAGCATAAATCTTCACAACCTATCAAACTCTTTGATGGAATGTTTATTCAAGCAGGAACACTAGCAGATGAAACAGAAGACAAAGATGTCTTAAACTACTTGTACAATGATGATGAGGATACATAGGTAGCAATGTTAAGTGTCACCCTCCCAATAAATCAATATGGCAATGGATTCAAAATAATGCAAAGGATGGGATACTCGGGAAAGGGCCCTATCGACAAATGACAAGAAGGTATCATAGAACCAATTCAACCACACTTGCAACTTGCCAAGGACAAATATGGACTGGGATATGGACAACATCAACATCAACTTGATAAAAAAAAACAACAACAAGAATCTGCATGGCAACAAAATCGACAACAACAAACCACACGGTGACAACAAAAGAAACAATATTTAACACAAGTAGTTGACGAGGTAGTCTACACACACAAGGAAGAGGAGTATGAAAACAACACGAAGATCTTTCCATACAAAGAGAGGAGGCTTATCACAAGTATATCCATAGATTGAAACCTTGTACAAAGCTTGATTCAAATGGAATGTAAGTTAGTTCAGAGGTAGAAGAAAGAACTATACCAGTTGTCAGCAAATTCTTCTCACCAAATAGTATCCCCATCGCATACAACAATAGAGTCCTAAAGAGTGATTCTGAAAAAGACTCACATGAATATGAATGGGATACTTGTTTTGATATAACTAAAGATATTGATGTAGATTTAATCCATACATATACACCCATGTCAGATGAAGGAGAGGGCTCAGGGTTTATATCATTTGAATCTGGACCACAACATATTTATGAAGCCAACGAGAATGAGTAGCGTCGCTATGAGATAGACAATCTTGAAGAGAGTACCATAATAGACCTTACTCATGTTACTGATAACTTTGACATCATTTCTATCATGACCCTTACAGCTGTCAAGCTAAATCCACTTAACGATTCCTTACCCCTCATCCATCTTGAACTCATAGACTCGGAATAGCCTAAACAACTCAACATACCTATCTTTCCAGATGATGACACTATTGTCCATTACCTTTGTTCAGTAAATCCAGAAAAATGTTCTACCAATGAATCTCATAACAAAGTTCTCAATCAGGAGAGTTCCAAGTCTCTTAGTCTCAACATGAATAAAGTAAAAAATTGATCTAATGATGAAAACCATTTAATGGAAGTATTAGATCATAAAAAAGTAAAAACAAAGGATGTATCCAATGGTGAAAACCTTTTTGAGGCACCAAAGGATGAGAGACTTGACACTCTTCCTGAACATTATCAGGAGAGATCACCAATTTTGATCGAACAAACTTAATCAATAAACATCAACACTGAAACAGTAGCAAATACCATCCACTTGGCACAGTCATTAATAGAATAAGAATGACTTGACTTCACCAAATTCTTCAAAGAAAAGAAAATCAATTTTTCTTGGTCCTATGTAGATAGGCCAGAGGTAGATCTAGATTTGATCATGCACCACTTATCTGTAGCTCCAAGAGCTAAGCCAGTCAAGCAGATTTTAAGAAAAATGAACCCACATGTCGCACTATTGGTTAAAGCAGAACTGAAAAAGCTACTTGATGTAGGATTCATCTAACCCATAGATTATGCAGAATGGATCCCTAACATTGTGTTGGCAATATGCTAGATTTTGTCAAGTGTTGTCATTGATGTCAACACTGCATCCCGGTTGGATATGGTTTTGCTATCCCAGTTGGACCTATCTTGGTTGGACTTGGTGTTTATCTTGGTTTTGGCTATGATTCTGATCTGGTATGATAAAATCCCTGTTTTCAGTTTTGGATGATTATTCAAGATGGTTATATGCTTGTCATATTCAGTTGGCTCATGATTTGGTGCTCCGGAAGCTATCGCTTATGTTCCTGGTTGGTATTTCCTGGTACCAGCTAGAAATATTTAATGATATGGTTCAGTGATTTTGGTTCAGCTTATGGAAATGGTTTCTAACATGTTGAAGGTGTTTCTTGATTATGTCCCAATTGTTTGGTGGCTTCACATTGGCTGGTGTGCTGATATGGTGCTCCTATTTGGATCCGATTAGATATATTGTGTTATTGGATTGAGGGTTTCTACCGGTTGGTGAAACGTGGTTGAAATTGGTCTTGGCATGATTTTCGAAAGATATAATTGTTTGGGAATTTATTTTAGGTCCATGCTATGTAATGTAAATCATAATATTGGTCCGGTGATATCATGTTATGTAATTTTTGTAACTATGGGTTTATGGGCTTAGGGTTTAGCTGACCTTGTCATAAGGTTGATGATCTATATTTATAGGTGAATTATTCATGTGATATGTGATATATGGGATCAATGGTTATGTTTGCATTATTAGAGGAGAGTTTATGTGTGAACAAGTGATATATCATTTGGTATAAGGTTTTGGTGTTGCAAGGAAGACATATGTGCTTAACCAGAACTGTATCAAACATTAGGAGATGCTACTTTCATAGTTCATTCTTTGCAGATTGTATTTTGATGCTTTTGTAAGTCAGTGAGACTTCTCTTTTATGATGAGTAGTAAGCTCTAGGCTGTTGGCCTGATTGCAAGTGTAATTCTCATTGTAATTATTTCGCATATTGTTACAGAAGTATTATCTGATTGTGGGTAGGGTTTCCCACCGTGGTTTTTCCCCTTACCGGGTTTTCCACATCAAAAATATTGGTGTTGTGTGTGTTGTGCTTTCATGTTTTATCTTTCACTATTTTGGTTTCTTTTTTCTCTAGTTTAAAGGTTCTAATACATAATAGTTTTGATTTCTGATAGTAAACTGATTCACCCCCCCCTCTCAGTTTACTCCTGGTATCAGATTTGTCTAACAATTGGTATCAGAGCAAGGTCCTCTCTATAGAAGCTTAACCGCTTGAGGAGATCCGATGGCTCTACATTCAATCCCTACTAGAAGGAGAGTCCTAGATTTGATGTTACAAATTACAAAATATGGAAGGAGCGAATGAAGATTCATCTGAGATGTCTTGGAGCTGAAGTTTGGGAGATAGTGTAGAAAGGGTATATACCTCATGATCCTAATTCTAGAACACCAACACCTACCGATGAACATAAGAGAGCTGAAAATCATGTCAGAGAGAAGGAAGCATTGTTAAGTGCCCTATCTGATGAAAAGTTGTTGAATGGCATAGAGTTGACGAATGCAAAGCTGATATGGACAAAGCTTGAAACTCTTTATGAAGGCAACCAAGTAGTAAAGATTGCAAAACTTGAAGGTTTCCGAGTGAGATATGAAACTTTGAAGATGGAAGAAGATGAGAAGATAAGTTATTTCATGGATAGAGTAAATGAGATTGTCATGGGAATCAAATGTTGTGGTGGATCAGTTAGTGAGGATAAGGTTGTGTCAAAGATTCTGAGAGTTCTACCTCCGACTTACAAGATGAAGGCTACTGCAATTAATGAACTATAGAAAATGTCAAGTACCCATGTTACCAAAGATACACTAATTAGGAAATTGATTGCTTTTGAGCTTGAGAAACTTGGAGACCAGAGTGCTACTATAATAGAGACTACATTTAAAGCATTTGCCTCCAGTAAGCAAAAGATAGATTGAAAGGAGTTATATGCTAAATATTTGAAAGATATTGAGAGAGAAGACATAGAACTTGAAGAGTTGGAAGCCCTAATTGCTAGAAGAATCCCTAAAGGATTGGTTGGAAGTAAGTATGAAGGAAAAGTACCTTTTAAATGTTTTCATGCAATACGATTGGTCATTTTTCTTCTAGATGTCCTGAGAGAGTTGCTAAGAATCAAGAAAGATTTATGAGGAATTATAAGCCTAGTCCGGAATATCAGAACATACTAGATTTAGAAGGAATAAGGATAAATATGTTATTATGTTGGTGATGATGATCTTGGTATTACTGATGATGATGATGAACCTATAAGTGGATCCTGTAATGGAAGCTCTAGTAAATATTGGGTCTTTATTCCAATCAAGGATGATTCTATAGAACCTATCATTAAAGTAACTCATACTGAGGAGAAGGATTTAGCTGCTAAAATTGAAGAAAAGGATGAATGGGTTATAGATAGTGGATGCTCACATCACATGACCGATGACAAGAGGAAGTTCTTAACTCTACAAGAATTTTATGGCGGACTAGTCAGATTTGGAGACACCAAGGCATGTAGGATCAAAGGGAAAGGAACAATATCCTTGGATGGTAAGACTAATATTGACAATGTTTATTATATTGAAGGATTGAAGCATAATATTTTGAGTGTAGGTTAGATAGTGGATAGAGGATTTCATTTGCAATTTAAGGATGGTAAATACATGATTGTTAATAGATCTGCATTGGAGATTGCATCCGAAACTCAGACCAAAGGTAACATCTTTCATCTGAACTCTGGTGAGAAATCTTGCTTGATTGCTTAGGTTGATGAAAGTTGGTTATGGTATAAGAGGATGTGTCATGTAAACGTTGATTGCATAGTCAAGATTAGTTCGACACAAGTTGTTAGAGATTTTCCTAGGATTGATAAACCTCATAATCCAGTATGTAGAGAATGTCAAATGGATAAGCAAGTCTGAACATCTTTCAGAAGCCTACATGATAGATCTAATGAAATTATTGATCTTATTCATACTGATCTGTGTGGACCGACAATGACTAAAAGTTTTCAAGGTGATATATATTTTATGTTGCTTATTGATGACTATTCTAGAATGATGTGGGTTGCAATTTTGAAAGAAAAATCTGAAGCTCTTGAGAAATTCAAAATTTTCAAAGCTATGGTTGAGACATAAATAGGATTGAAGATAAAATGTTTAAGATCAGATCAAGGCGGTGAGTTTACATCTGGTGAATTCAACAACTTTTGTGAGAAGCATGGAATCAGAAGAAAAAAATTTGCATGTAGAACCCCACAATAGAATGGAATAGTGGAAAGGAAGAACAAAACTATCTTAGATGTTGCAAGGACAATGATGATGGAAGCCAAATTGCCTAATATCTATTGGTGAGAATCTATCAATACTGATGTATACACTTTCAACAGAGTACACATAAAAGGTGATACCAGTAAGACTCCTTATGAATTATGGTTTGGTCATACTCCTACTATCAGATATTGTAGAATTTTTGGAAGTAAATGCCATATTAGAAGAGATGATGCATTAGGAAAATTTGATCTTAGAAGTGATGAAGGTATATTTTTAGGTTATTCCACTAAGAGCAAAGCATATAGATGTTATAACAAAAGATTGAATAGGATAATGTAAAGCATAAATGTCAAGGTGGATGAGCAGGATAATAATTAGATCACATCATATGACTATGGACTAGAAGATGAATTTGTTAGATCAGAACCGACAATGCAAGAATCGATTCAGATCATAGATCCTATTACTCTGGTAACATCAACAAATTCCACAATGACTGATGAAGGGCAGCAGGAATCAAAAAGTGAAGACATTTAGAAAACACTGAGGTATGTGAAGCTGAATCATTCTGAAGATTAGATCATTGGAGATAAAAGGAAAGGTGTGATGACTAGAAGAAGGTTAGATGCTGAAGAGGTATGTTTAATTTCTCAAACTGAACTAACATCTTTTATTGAAGCAAGTAAGGATGAGAATCAGATGAAAGCAATGAAAGATGAATTAGATCAGACACAAAAAAATAAGACTTGGGAATTGGTTCAGAGACCTAAATACAAGAATATTATTGGAACTAAATGGGTTTTCAGGAATAAGTTAAATGAGGAAGGTCAAGTTGTGGGAAATAAAGCTAGACTGATTTGCAAAGGTTATTCACAAGAAGAAGGAGTTGATTATGATGAAACTTATGCTCCAGTTGCAAGAATTGAAGTGGTAAGACTATTTCTTGCCTATGTTGCCCACAAGAACTACAAGGTATATCAGATGGATGTCAAATGTGCATTTTTGAATGGAGATCTTGAAGAGGAAGTCTACATTGAGCAGCCTGATGGATTTTTTTTATCAGAGGACAATGACATGATTTGCAAATTCAAGAAAGCTTTATATGGTTTGAAACAAGCCCCTAGAGAATGGTATGCTAGATTAGATAAATATCTTTCTAAGAGAGTGTAGACATCTAAAAATGGTCAACGCTTGTGGAGTCATACTTTAACATTTGCGCATTGCCTTATTTTAGGGTTCTTGCATCACAATAACATTTCTTCTATGTTTCGCACTTGGTCTTCATCATTTGCGAGCATCGAGTCCTTCTTCTGCATTCCTCATTTTTATCGCTTTCGAATTAGGTCTTGTTGATAGAAATCTTCAGTCATGATTTTGGTCAATCTTATCCTGTCGCATCATGGTGCGTGCTCATTTATCGTCATTTTGGACATCATCAATTCTAATTGATGATAGAATTAGGGTTTTGTTCTCTTGTCAATATTTCAATCATCTTTATCTTGTTAGTAATCATTTGCGATTATCAACTTGTCAATCTTGTCATTTTGTGATCGATTCGTCATCGATCCTTGTCCTTGTCAATCTCGTCATTTTGCGATCGATTCGTCATCGATCCTTGTCCTTGTCAATCTTGTCATTTTGCAAACAATTCGTCATCGATCCTTGTCCTTTTCAATCATGTCAATTTGGATCAATTAGTCACTGTTCCTCATCAATTGGTGCCTATCAATTTGATCTCCTTGTCAATCTTGGTCAATTTGTCATTGATTTTTGTCAATCAATCTCAATCATTTATCAACATTGGTCCTTTGTCAATTAGAATCATGATTGAACCTACATTAATTTCTTGTTGTCTTGACCTAATTCCTTGTCCTCTTATTTCTAGGGTTTTATGATTTGTTCATTTAATCCTTTTCTTCTTCTTTGTGGGTTAAATAAATCTATTCATTTAGTCCTAGGTCTCTTTCATGAATTAATTAATGGATGAAAACCTATTAATTAATTCACCTAATTTCTATTTCATCTTTTTCCTCAATTTTCTAATTTTCTAATTTCTACTAATTCCTAATTTCTATTTCTACTTCAATTTTGTCATAATTTGTCATGCATTTTGCATAGCAACTTGTCATAATTTGTCATACTCCTTGCATAGAAAATTGTCATTTGTCATAATATTGCCATTCTTGATTTGAATTTCCTTTCAAATCTCTTCATGCTAATCTTGTTCTCTCTCCAGTTTGTCTATAAATTGGATGAGTTTCTTCAATCAAAAAATCAATCAATCACATTTTCGAGTAACCTTATGCTATGAATTTCATCTCTCAACAACTTGCTTTCCATATGCATTTTGGACTTGTAGGTGAGATCCACATCAAATTTGAAGGTGAAAGAAGAACAATGGAGCCACATGAAGGAGATATCTGCGTTGGTTTGCTTCAATTTCATTCAATTTGAATATCTTGTATTTATGTCTTCATTGATTGGATTAGGATTGCTTTCATTACAGTTTTAGGTTTTGTGATTGTCCTAAATTGCTATTTGTTTTGATGCTTCTCAATTTCCTGATCTACATTTTGGTGAACCTAACGTGAATCAACCCCTTAACCATGTTTTGAGTGCTTTTGAGCTGTTTGTAGGTGAAAAACTGAAGAAACAGAGCGACTCGAAGCTTTCCGGACACTTCTGCGCCTGTGTTTATGGGTTCTGCACTTGTGTTGAGGCATTCTGCGCTTGTGTTGATGGGTTTTGTGCCTGTGTTGAGTCATTCTGCACTTGTGTAAGACCAGAAATAGAGGTAAAATCAGTTGTTTTTACTTGCAAGTTTGCTTATTTTCATTCTCTTTCTTGCATTCTAGTTTTTCTTTGGTACTAATTCTCTGTGCAGCATCTTGGCGTTACGTGTGACGAAGACTAAAAATGCAACTACTAATGAATCTTATGTAGGATGCAGTCAAAGACTCTCATTAAAACATCTTGCTTGCGATTTTTAAAGTAGTTACACATTTCATTTCTTAAAGGTTAATGAACACCATGCATGCTTTGTCTATTTTTAATTTGATTGCATGTTTTAACCCTTAGAATTGGGCCTGCCTCCCAATTTGCCTGGCACTTCGCACAGGCATTGGTGAGAGGGAACGACCCAAAGTGGTGACGAGCTAAAGCCAAGCTCTTCCGAACCACTCTAAATAATTGTGGATGCAACGAAAGTTGTAGACAATGGGTGCTGGAATGGTATTGCGATGATTTATTCGCCGGATCAATACCCACCCGAATGGATGCCCTTACTAGAATCTCTTGTTTTTAGATGCCAAAATCCTTCTATTTATTGGCTTAGGTGTTGTGATACGCACATGCTGAAGACATCTCTCATGTACTCCTCAGTTAGAGATAGCAAGTTCTTGGGAAGTGATGCCCCTTAAACTCGAAGCTTGGTATGCCCGAGAAGTGAGTGCACTATAAGGGGGAGCCAGTGCTACCAAGCATCTAGCTATTCGGCTGAGTGTTGTATTTTATGGTTAGAGGATTCAACAGATATTGCCCTTCCCAGCCATAGGATTTGTTGTGAATGTGCTTGATTGTCTTGAGTTAAAGTCAAACAAACATTTTGTCTTCCGTTATTGTCAAAGGTTAAATCAAAAACAAATTTTCAAAAGTGCTCACAATCAACTTGGGTTTTCAAAATCAACAACCTTCAATTCAAAACAAAATCCAAACAAAAGTCCAAATTTGTCCAAGTATTCATCCAACATTTGAACATGGCTTGTCAAAATATTGAATATCTTTGTTTCAAAATTCATGTCACTTTAGGCTAGGTTTTGCATAGTCCAACTTAGGTCCTAGGACATATTGTCATCTCCCTTCATTTTAGTCCTTGTCATTGCAAGTGTCCTCATTTTTCACTTAGGTTTAAAACTCATTTCCCTAGGTTTGCATTTCATTGTCATACCCAAGCTAGATTTCAATTTTGTTTTGATAATCATTGCCTTCTTGCATTTAGTCTCAAAATTTGGTTTGTCAAACTTGAAAAATCAAAACTTTGGATGATACCCTAAGTTGTTGTTAGGGAGTCTTGACCTTGTCTAAAATTTGTCCTTTCATTAATATCATTTTGTCAAACCTAGCTTAGTATCCAAGCATATAGGTGAGATATTGTCAATTTGTCCTATTTTTATTTGGTCCTTTGTCCTTTAAGGTCTGGGCTTCATTCCAACTTCCCAAGGTTGAGTCTTTAGGTTTGCATTCCAAAAAGTTTGTCCAAATCTTGAAAAACAACAAAAACATAGGTAACATTCTTGTCATAGATTACATTTTCATCTATTTAGGTTGCATTTAGTTGCATATCATACATCATCCTTTTAAAATAAAAATAAATAAAAATCCCAAAGATATTGCATTTGCATAGTCACATGCCTATTGAAACAAGGTCAAAATCTAAGAAGATGGGGGAACCAACATATCAACCCATTGACAATGTATCAAACTCACAGTTTCAACCTAGTCAAACATTATAAGTTGAAGGTTCGTCAAACACATCATTACCACAATATGGAATGGTTCAACTTGGACCACCTTTGTTATATGAGCCAGTGTTTGTACCCATGAAACTGGGCTATGGGAGTGTTCCACCAACACCAAGGGAAAATGCACCTTTTGACTGGAATCAACTGAACCTGCGACATGAAATTCAAACTTAAACATTACATGAGGAACAAACTCTTTCACAAGGATTTGGTTCAGATCAAGGCATTCAACAAGAAATACATCCAAATGTTTTACCAGATTCTTCATCGGATTCCGATGCTTCCGATGATATTGATATGTTCCTTAAAGATCCGAAGTTGACAAAAAAGATGGATAAATTCTTGAACAAGGTCTTTAAGATGTTTCCACAAAAATATCTTGATATGATGAGTAATGTGACCTCCTCAAATGAGCAAATTAATGTGCAAAAACAACAAGGCGGTGAGCTGTTAAGTTTCTCTCCACATCCAAATGAAGAAAATGTGCAACAAGAACCTCAACACACCTTGATGAGTAAGCGTGCTTAAAAAACTTTGACAGTGGCTATTCCACAAAATTCAACATTTGAAACAATAAACAATCCATTATTTAATACAACACCTTTAGCACAAGATTAAATGATGGCCACACAAATGTTGATAGCTGTCCCTCAATAAGAAATTATTCCTTGAATAATTGCAAGTGGATCAAAATCTAAGATGCAAGAAAGCTTTACGACTGGAATGCCTGATCTTACGAATGTTAAAAACAATTCTACAATGCAACAAAGTTTATATGTCCCATCAAGTTCAATATGTTTGGCAAATACTCAAGTACCCGTTATGCAAAATACTATGATAGATCCTTCGATAGTGGCAACACAAAGAGCCACAAATAATGGTGTGCACCAACAACAAGTGTTGCAACAATTGAGGAATGCACAAAGGGCACAATCAAATGCGCAAACAAGCAATGCACAACAACAACAATATCGCATTCAACAACACGATGTAGTGTCTTCTGCACCATTACAAGTTAATTCAAACTTGCAACCACCACAATGGATTGGACAAACAACACAACAAGTCAATGCAAGTGCCATCCCCCATCTCAAGGAGAAACAACAAAAACCTCCCAAACAAAGTTTTTTGCAAATGATGGGATTTACATCAGGACAACAACAGTTGGCACAAAGTCAGCAAATTCCATTTTGTCAGCATCAACAACAACATGTGCCTCAATATGGGCCAGGAAAAACAAGTTATCATACATCACAACCACAACTGATGTCCATGCAATATCAACAACACCCTCAACTGCAATATCAACCAAGGCTACAAATGATGATCCCACCACAAGAAGAACAACAAAAAGATCAATGTCAAGGCATGGCACAACCACAACAACAAGAGTTGTATCAAGAACTTTATATGCCAGAGACACCAAAGACAACAATTTCAGAGCATCAACAGCCAATGGAGAGCACGATGTATCGACAAAAAGTACACCCAAGAGTGAATGATGAACTTCCAAAATCTTTGCTATTTGACACAATTGCACAATAGCTTGAGAAGTTGCAATGATAAGTTGACGCATTGGAAACCAAAGGGACAAAGAAATTATACACAGATCAAGATTTATGTCCTAATCCATTTGACAAGAGCTTGTACATGCCTCCCTTTCCTAAGCATTTTGAGGCACCTAATTTTGAGAAATATAAAGGGAACGACAATCCAAAGGACCATATTCGAGCATTTTTCGCAGCATGTACTGAAGTGAGCTATGAGGAAATATATTTGATGCACTTATTTGCACGAAGTCTCACAGGACAAGCCATGGATTGGTATTCGCTTTTGCCAAGGAACATAAAGACATGGTCGGAATTGGCTCAAATGTTTATATCCCACTTTGCATTCAACATTGATAGTGAAGTGACCATGTCAGATTTATGCAACACCAAGCAAAAGAAAGGTGAACCATTAGTGACTTTCTTACAAAGATGGCAAAGCTTGTATAGTCGTTCTTCCCTAGATATACTTGAAGAACAACAAGTGAACTTATTTTTTCAAAATTTGGTCCCAAAAATGATGTATGAGCTCAAATTGAAAATTCCTAGTACCATTGAGAAGCTCATTAAGAAAGGGATGAACATTGAAACTGCTCTTGTAGCTAAGGGACTCATTAAACTCAACAAAGATAGTGATAACACAAACAATTCAGGGGACAAAAATAGATTTTGGTAGAAAAACAAGAATGTCACTAATGATGGAGTTGTCGACGCAAGAGCAGTGAATGCAAATCAACCCATGTTCATGATAAATAAATTGAGTGCTCCTAATATGTCAGCTATGCAACAAAATCAGACACAAGCAAGCAATGTTACTCAACAGCCGCAATACCAATGGTATAATCAACAACAAGGTCAGCAACAAAACCAGCAACGAAAACCTTTCAGATCAAGGGATGGGCCTCCTCGACAGTTTATGCCATTGGGAGAGCCTATTGAGTCAGTAATGAAACAATTAATACAAGCAAATTTTATCAGGTTACTAGATGTCAAGGAAGAACCATTGGTAAAGCTGCATTGGTGGAATGATAATGCATATTGTGAATACCATCGGTCAAAAGGACACAAAACCGCATTGTGTTTTCAATTGAAACATATGATTCAAGAATTGTTAGATCAAGGAGTAATTGAGGTAGACCCACCCAACGTGACCTCTAACACTGATCATACAATTTTCAAAACTCCTTTGCTTGATCATGACAAGGGTAAAGCATCTTCTTCAAACTCTACTCAAATAGCGAATCTTAATTATGCAAATACTGGTTATAACAATGTCATCAATTATTTTTGAGTGTCAAATGAGTATGTTTCCACCATAAGCATAAAGGGACAAGATCCTTCTTGTGCAGTCACCACTCGTTGATCCAAAATAGTCCTGAAAGGAGCTCCTGCAATTCCTCCCAAATCAACTCCTACGAGTCAATATAATCTCCTAGATCATCTGGAAAAGACACCTGCACAAATATCAATTCTTGAGTTGTTAAAAATGTCCCCTATGCATCATGTAGTCCTAGATAAAGCTTTAACTGAGTCCACTATCCTGATAGACATTGATGTTGTCCAGTTTCAAGCTCGAATTGGACATCTAGTTGTTTCCCAACACGTTGCCTTTTCTGATAACGATATTTCCCCTCATAAGCTCCCTCATAATGATCCTTTACATCTAGAAGTCATTGTCCATAATTGCAAGATCCGATGAGTCTTGATAGAAGGCAGAGCAGGTCTTAACATCTGTACTTTGAGAGTAGTCATTGGTCTTGGTTATATAGAAAATGACATTGATTCTTCCCGAAGAATAACAATCAAAGCATATGATGATGCTGAGCACCCATCTAAAGGGGTAATTTCATTGCCTATCAGAGTTGGTTCAGTGATAGAAAACACTTTCCTGCAAGTCCTAGACCTCAATCTCCCTTACAATATGATTCTTGGCCATCCATGGATCCATGCAATGAAAGAAGTTCCATCTACTTATCATCAGTGTTTAAAATATCCTTACAATGGGACTGAGATAACAATTCCAGGAAATTGTAATCCATTTCAATTTTGTGCTAATCTAAAGGATTCCCCGTAGCAACAAGTCCCAGTCAATAGAGAGGCCCACTCACATAATTATGTGGATCCTAATGAGTTGTTAGATGTTGTCAAAGGAAAATTGAAGATACAGGACCAAGGATGCGGAGAGTATTCAATGGCTCAAACATTCCTCATTGGGAATTTACCAATATCTCCAAAATCACATGGCAAACCACATTTGTTGCAAAAGGAACCTAAGATAGTCATTCAATATTAGCCCCCCACTACATTTACAAAATGGGGTGAACTTAACAAAGAAACTTTGGATGATGATGTAATAGATTGGCTTTATAAGGATCAAACTAATACACCACTTGTCAAGTTGCCAGTGGAGCGGTATGGAAAAGGGTTTACTATACTACAAAAAAAGGGATATGATGGCTGCAGTGGTTTGGGCCCTAACAAGAAAGGAAGATTAGAACCTATTATACCTCAGATGCAACATCCAACTTTAGGGTTAGGTTTTGTACCATTGTGAATTGGAACCTCATCTACCAAAGTGACCACGTGTGGAAAGGGGCGTGACTCTGATGATGAAACAACACCTCAGGATATCCAACCTGAAACTGATTCCAATGAATGGGAGTGGAGTTGTTTTTCTTCTAGCTCCTATGCCCTTGAAAATGTTTTCCTTGACCCTTATGATTTGCCCATGGAAGACAAACATGAAATAACTTCCCCTCCCAAAATGTGTCCTAATGCTTGGATAGAGTCATTCTGGGATCCACGCTCCGAATTAGATACGAGCAGTTTAGACAGTGATACCACAGAAATTTCTATTCTTACCATCTCGGCCCTAACTCTCCTTGAAACCGATGATGACATGCCCCTCGTCTATCCACAACTTATCCAACATGACCAACAAGAACCACTTAAATTGGATTGTTTTCAAAATGATGAAGCCATTGCAGAATTCATTGGACTATGGGAAGGCATACCACGAGGCGATCATAAGGCAGGGTTTGCTATTGATTTAGATTCCATGGCATATTTTGGGGAGTCAACTCCATCTTCTAGTCATAAAAATGAAAAAGAAAAAGAAAAAGTAAAAAATCAAAAGAATGGGTCTTTGAGTGAAAACCGTAAGGCACTCTTTGACCATGGAAAAGTAAAAATACAAGACGTACTTGCGAGTGAAAACCTCTCTGAGGCGCCCAAAGGTGGAAGATTGGACATACCCTCATCAAGTCAGGATAAATCAACATTGCTTGTGGAAATGACCAAAGAGATAAATTTGGGTACACCTGACAACCCTAAGGTCATTCATTTCGCTACTTCTCTATCAAAACAAGAAAAGATAGATTTTGTCAATTTCTTTTTCGAGAAGAAGATTAGTTTTGCATGGTCTTATGCAGATATGCTCGACCTTGATCCAGAATTAGTCCTTCATCACTTGCCATTAAAATTAGATGCCAAGCCCATCAAACAAAAACTCAGAAAGATGCATCCCCAGGTGGCTCTCTTAGTTAAAGTAGAACTCAAAAAATTATTAGATGTGGGCTTTATCGGACCAATTGATTATGCAAATTGGATTTCAAATTTGGTACCAGTTAGCAAAGTAACTGGGGGCATAAGAATCTGTATGGATTTTAGGGATCTCAATAAAGCATGCCCTAAAGATGACTTTCCATTGCCGAATATAGACATCATAGTTGACATGACTGCCGGATATGAGATGCTATCATTGATGGATGGTTTTTTTGGATATAATCAAATTCGCATTGCTCCTAAAGATCAACATAAGACTGCATTCACATGTGCTTGGGGTACCTACTGCTGGAATGTGATGCCCTTTGGCCTAAAAATGCTGGAGCAACATATCAAAGAGCTATGACAACAATTTTCCATGATTTTATGCATACTTTGATGGAAGGCTATGTTGATGACCTATTATGCAAATCCGTCACAAGAGATAGTCATCTAGCCATCCTTGGCCTAATCTTTGATCAAATGGAAACCTACAAGCTCAGACTCAACCCAAAGAAATGTGTCTTTGGTGTCACAGATGGCAAATTATTAGGGTACATTGTTTCTCACAGAGGCATTGAAGTAGACCCCAAAAAAGTTAAAGCAATAATGGATATGCCTCCTCCTTCCAATCTCCATCAACTAAGAAGTTTGCAAGGGAAGTTACAGTCAATCCACCGGTTTATAGCTCAATTGGCAGACAAATGTCATCCCTTCCAACATTTATTGCATAAAGGTGTCACTTTTAAATGGACTGAGCAATGTCAATCAACATTTCAAACTCTCAAGGATTATCTGATGTCGCCACCTATTCTAATGCCTCCTATAGCAGGGAAGCCATTCATATTGTATATCTTTGCAACTAAAATGGCACTGGGAATTCTTTTGGCCCAACAGGATGAGAAAGGCAAAGAAGGGGCTATTTATTATATCAGTCGGACACTAGTGGGCTATGAACTGAATTATTCAACTATTGAATGAGCATGTTTAGTAGTGGTATTTGCAACATAGAAGCTTCGACACTATATGTTAAATCATCAGACATTGCTAGTTGCAAAAATTGATCCCTTGAAATACTTGCTTAGCAGGGCAGCTTTGACAGGTCGCCTGGCAAAGTGGGTTATGATCCTAAGTGAGTTTGATATTGAGTACATTGAGAGAAAGGCAATAAAAGGACAAATCATAGTGGATCAACTTGTAGAGGCACCTATTCATGATGATCATCCAATGTTGATTGATTTTCTAGATGAATCAGTCTTTGCTGTCACATCTTCTAATGAATGGAAATTATATTTTGATGGATCCCATACCAAATTCGGGTCAGGGGCAGGTATTTTATTTATAACCCCTCAAGGTGATGCTATTCCCAAATCCTATAGAATAACTTTCCATTGCACCAATAATATTGCAGAATACAAAGCTTTGGTCACAGGACTCCGAGTAGCAATCCAATGGAACATTACACATTTGCAAGTCTATGGAGATTCCTAGTTAGTCATCCGTCAAGTGAATGATGACTATGGAACGAAGGATGAAAAGCTTCTTCCCTACAAGCATATGGTGGATTTCTTCAAGACCAAATTTACTGTTATCAATTTCAGTCAAGTTCCAAGAATACACAACAAGTCTACAGATGCTATGGCAACTATTGCTTCGATGTTAAATATGCCCCACAATATGGACAAATGTGAATTTTTGGTCGAACAATTGCTTGTCCCTTCTTTTGAAATTTTGACAACAGATGTGATGTGTGTTCTTGTTGGTCCTAATTCCCCATGGTACAATGACATCTATCGGTATTTGAAATCCCAAACCTTACCACCTAACCTTTCCTCTAACCAACGTCAAGCCTTCATACGCCAAACTGCCAAATATGTCATCATCGCAGACACCCTTTACCATCATTCCTTTGACCACACCCTCCTCAAGTGTTTGGATTCTGATGAGGCACAAACGGCTTTACGCGAGGTTCATGATGGTATATGTGGGGCCATTTCAATGGTCTGAGCCTAGCTAAAAAGTTGGTTTGTACTGGATATTATTGGCCCACTATGGAAAAGGATGCTCATGATTTTGTCAAGAAATGCTACAAATGTCAAATACATAGAAATTACATTCATGCGCCAGCCCAAGAACTTCACTTTGTCATATCTTCGTGGCCCTTTTCTTAATGGGGATTGGATCTTATTGGCAAGATTCACCCGACATCTGCCAACGGACACAAATTCATCATCACAACCACAGAATACTTTACCAAATGGATCGAGGCTATCCCTATGACCTATATCACTGGTGTTCAAATTTCAAAGTTTCTACTGAATTATATCATATGCAGATATGGGGTTCACCTTGCAATAGTCACAGATAATGGCCATCCATTCAAAAATAAAGATGTCAAGGAACTCTGTGAAAATTTTCGCATCCAACACCATTTCTCCAGTCCTTTCTATCCACAAAGTAATGGTCAAGTCGAAGCATCCAATAAAACCATCATTAAGATCCTGAAAAAGGTTGTCAATGACGCTAGTCGAGATTGGCATGTACAGTTGAATCCAGCACTATGGGCTTATCGCACTTCCATCCACACACCTACTGGCACAACACCTTATTCCTTGGTGTATGGTGCAGAAGCCATTTTACCCTTAGAAGTGAAAATTCCCTCTTTGCATGTTTCCCTGCAACATTTGATTGATGATGAGACGCACAAAGTCTCTTAGTTGCATCAGCTTGAGATGTTAGATGAGAAACGTCAGACAACCCTGACACATTTGCAACCATATCAAAACTGTCTTCGTTGCTCTTATAATAAGAAGGTCAAAGGGCGACACTTTGAATTGGGAGATTTGGTCCTAAAGGTGAACCCGAAGAATACACAATCTACTGACATCATCAAAGGAAAATTTGAGCCTAATTGGGTTGGACCTTTCGTAGTTACTACAGCCTATGGCTTGGGGGCATATCAGTTTGCAACCCCAGATGGTGAACCTCTGTCTGATCCTGTAAATAGCAGGTACCTTCGAAAGTACTGGGCATATTTTTTTTGGCAGCAGTTCTTCAAATATGATCCTGAAAAAAATACAAAAAAACAACAATCAAAAACTCAAAAATACAAAAAAATCAAAAAAGTGAAAAGAACAAAAGTAAAGAAAAATAATTCACCCTCTAGTGAAAACCTGGCAAACAGGCGCTTTGGGCAAGTACCATGGTGAAAACCTAGCAAACAGGTGTCATGTGTAAAAGACTATTGCTCTGTTATCTATCATGACTCCTAGCTGTACTTTCCCCCCACAGGTTTATCATGATTATCCTTGACCCAATGTTCTATTCTAGGCCTATGATTGGTCAGCATCACTGTCTTGCATACTCAGGTTTCCAGTCCTTGTGCATATGTTTTGGTCCTGGTCACTATGTATGTCTTTCAAATTTTCATTGGGTGTGCGCTCCTTGTCATGATCAATTACTGGAGTTATTGCTGCGTGTGGGCTGGAGCTTTATTATCATAAAATGTCCTGAAAAAAAAATCCAAAAAAATAAAAAAATGTCCTAAAAAAATCTCTAAAAATCAAATAATGTCTTGAAAAAATCCATAAAAAGTCAAATAAAGTCCTGAAAAAATGAACAAAAAAATTGTAAAAAAAAAAAAAACTCGAAATTCCTACAAAGTGAAAAACATAAAAATCCAAACACAATTTCTTTGGCATTTTGCATTTTGTCAATAAATGGTCCCCTCTATGCATAGATAGATCACTAAGCATACATCCAACAACAATCAATCAAACATTGTGCTTTAATGAAATCATGCATTAATAGATGAACTTTTCAATCAAACAAGGAATTCAAACTGATCAAAATTGTCATATCAATCACTCAACATCAATATCATTTGTCCTTGTCACTATTATCATGGGTCTTATACAGGATGTGGTATACTCGAAACCAGACTATATCCTATCTTCAACGGGGTATCGCATTCCCTGAAACCAGATAGCATGATCATTCTTGTTTTCCACTTTTGATAATGACAATTAGACTGTTTGTTTGACTTGGTTGAATTTGTGTCTCTTATCTTTTTACTGATTTATCTTTGGCTTCGATCATGTTCCTATGTTGCTCGATGATGTCACTGAGTGATTTAGAGTGATAGGGATGGTTCATGGTCCCTTTCCTTTTTTGTTGTGTTTACCATTTGTGGAATGTTTGTCACAAATTGGGGCAACTATATCATTGGGTGTCTGTGATAAATACGTTCGCTTTGTGAACGCCGCACATACCTCGACCCTTGATGTATGCACCCTCAGATGCTTCACTCATTCCTTGTGTGTGATGTGTCTATCTTTTGCAAAAGGGGTTGCGTTCCAGCTCTGGCCTTCAATGCCATGATGCTCTGCATCCACTTTGCTACATTAAATAAAGGTTCTCACCTATTTATGTGCATTTGTGAAAGCAAGTTTTCCTTCATCTCTAACTGTCCTCTGTCTAATTTCTTCTTACTAACATTTCTTCCGTCAATCTGGGCAGTCTGTTCGGTCTAGTTCTTCGATCTCCAAAAACATAAGTTGCATCCTGCATTCATTAATTAGTATATTTGCATTATATCAAGCCCATACAAAGCATTTTATCCATTTCATCTTATAAATGCATCAAAAAACATAAACACCATTCATACATGTTCCAAAGATAGTACATAGATAGTGCATAAGACATCCATACATGGAGAGTAAACATAAGCCATAACACATTGCATCCCATCATATAGTTGCATATCATATCATATATCAAAACAATATCGGAGTACAAAATTGGACTGTCTGTCCTATGTATGGCCCACAGGCTGAGTACACAATGTTAAACTATATATGTCTCCATCATAAAGAGCACGTGCCTCTATCACTGGGTGCTCCCTCTATCCTCCTCATCCCTTCTATGTCTCGAGGATGAAGCCCCTCCTATCCCTGGTCCTGGCTATGGTGGTCTCATAGGTCCACTCACCCCCATGCTGCTCACTGACCTCCGAGAGCATGGCCTACTCTCTATCCTCGATTGTGACCGATATGATGCTGCTCTCTGCTCTGGTGGAACTGCCCTCTCATATAGAGTCCTCAAATGGTGCATCTCATCTTCGGCCTCTAATAACACCTGTGCCATCTCACGCACACTAGCATCCCTAATTGACCCAACATACTCGGTCACTCTCTGCTCTGCTTGCTGTGTCTGGGCTATCGCTGTATCTTGAGCCACTGTCAGTCTGGCTATCTCTACTCTGTACCTATCCCTCTTAGTTGACCACTGATCCTGCTCTATCCTCAAGGTAGCATTCTGTCTCTCCAAAGTAGCAATGTGATCATGTTGACTCGCTATGGTGGTCCTGCATATCTCCATCTCCTCTATGCTAGCTATCTCCTGCCCTATGGGTATATCTTGCAATGACTCATGATCTGCTGGATCTGGCTCATCTCTCTACATGCACCTAGGACTCTCCTCTCCCTCATCATCCTCATCCCCCTCATCCTCATCTCCCTCATCCTCATGCCCCTCATCCTCATCATTTCCCTCCTCATCCCTCTCATCCTCATCATCTCCCTCATCCTCATCTCCGTCCTCATCATCTCCCTCCTCTCCAATGAGTGGGAAGTCCTCCCATCTCCTAGGTACTAGAATATTAACCGTCAATGGCACTAGCCACCATCGTGCAAACCATCGCTCATACTCCTCTGTTGTCCTGACATCTACAACATCTAATCTCCAATCCCACTATCTCCGATGTAGCTGTGTGAAGTTGGTATATGCTATGTGTGGCTAAATCATCCTCCCCCACTAACTTGTCTCTCTGTGGGATCGAGCAAAGTGTGTAGTCCCTATCGGTACATCCTGCCTCTCTCCAAACTATCGTCTGACTCTCTCTGGCAGATACATCTCAATCACTCTCTGGCGATTCACTGGTTGCCCAATCAGGTATCTCTCATGTCTGCAATACGGTAGCTCATCACTATCATCTGACCATCCAGGGCAATCATGATATGGCCTCCATGTGAAATCTCTCAATCTGTCTAGCTCATGTTGCCAATACAATATGTATCCGAATGGACCTTGTCTCAATGCTCCCCCATAGCAGTATACATATGGTTGATGTGATACTACCTATCTCTCTACAATCGGCTGACATATGGCTATGTGCTCAAATGCCCATACCTGTAAAAGTGTGACCCCACAACTCAAAGTCTGTACCCTCTGATACGCTATCTGATGCAACTGAAAATATAGCATGGCAAGCACACATGATCCCCATGCATATACAATCCCTCTGGCGCCATCCGCTCTAGCACTCTTCCCCATCCAATAGGGAATCCATGTCCTCATCTGTCACCTGCTAATAGGCATGCTATAACCACTGCTATCACCACATATCATTGATCATACTCTGTTGCCATGGTCTCCCAATGGATCTCCCTCTCTATGATATCAAGGTCATCTACGTCGCACTCAAATAATCTGCACAAAGAGTCTCTCCCTATCACTGGGTCATACACCACCATCTCCCCATGAATCAAAATGTGGAGGATACGCCACACGTCCTCTAGTGTCATAGTCACCTTTCCAGTCAGAAGATGAAAAGAGGAAGTCTCTGAATGCCATCGCTTGGCCAATGCAGTGAGAAGTTTTATGTTTGCCCTAATCTCGGGCATGTACATAATGTAGTATAATCCATGTCCTGCTAATGTGTCTTTGTCCGTACTCCTGAGTTTGTGTCGCAACATGAAGCAGTAGGGTCTGTTCTCCCACGCGATCAATGGATACTATCGACTCTGCATCACAATTGGGGCACAATTTGTCAGCTCTAGGGTTTTCTCCTAAGGGTTGCATTTCCTTGTTTTATGCATCAATCAAGGTTTTTCTTATCCATTTTGACCTATCCTACCCTTATCCCTCTTTTCGGGACCATCTGCACACTGCTTTCGGTCAAATTAGTGTCCTAAGTGCACAATTGCGCCTGTGTACCATGTCTTGTGCCTGTGCAGCATTAAGCTATGCCTGTGTACCTTACACGGGCATAGAACCTATTTACACAGGCACAGAATGCGCCCACATAGATGCAGATCTGCCTTTTTCTCTCCCCTATGGGCCCCGCAATGTCCTGCAATCAAGCAAAATGCATGAAATTGAACATATGGGTTTTTGAGCTACATACCACTACTCCCACATCGTCCAATCATCTATAGGTGCATACACGTTCCCAAAGGTGATCTGCCATTGCAATGTTCGCCATCTCTCTGCAAGGGTCCTTTTTCCTGAACAACAACTCCACTTTGGCCAGTGCAAATGAACTCTTTTCCTTCTCCTTGTCTCTTATATAGATCTTTGTCACTACCTAGATGGACATGCATTCTCTCCATCTTATGATGGTCACGATCTTTTGCACCTTCCAATGCTTGTCCTTTGTGCATCTGATCTCCGATTTTTGATCCGTTCGAACCTGTCATTTTCTGTCATTCTTATCGATCACTTGGCCTCTTTTCTGGATTATTTTGGCCAATTCCTCGACGGGGCATGCATATGTCATTGTTATTGTTTGGGGCATTTTTATTATTTTTCTTTGAAACAACGCTTAGAATTGCATTGTCTCAAAGAGGGGCAAAATGTAGACATCTAAAAATGGTCAATGCTTGTGGAGTCATACTTTAACATTTGTGCATTGCCTTATTTTAGGGTTCTTGCATCGCATTAACATTTCTTCTATGTTCCGCACTTGGTCTTCATCATTTGCGAGCATCGAGTCCTTCTTCTGCATTCCTCATTTTTATCACTTTCGAATTAGGTCTTGTCGATAGCAATCTTTAGTCATGATTTTGGTCGATCTTATCCTGTCGCATCATGGTGCGTGCTCATTTATTGTCATTTTGGACATCGTCAATTCTAATCGATGACAAAATTAGGGTTTTGTCCTCTTGTCAATCTTTCAATCATCTTTAGCTTGTTAGTAATCATTTGCGATTATCAACTTGTCAATCTTGTCATTTTGTGATTGATTCATCATCGATCCTTGTCCTTGTCAATCTCATCATTTTGTGATCGATTCGTCATTGATCCTTGTCCTTGTCAATCTTGTCATTTTGCAATCGATTCGTCATTGATCCTTGTCCTTTTCAATCATGTCAATTTGGATCGATTAGTCATTGTTCCTCGTCAATTGGTGCCTATCAATTTGATCTCCTTGTCAATCTTGGTCAATTTGTCATTGATTTTTGTCAATCAATCTCAATAATTTATCAACATTGGTCCTTTGTCAATCAGAATCATGATTGAACCTACATTAATTTCTTGTTGTCTTGACCTAATTCCTTGTCCTCTTATTTCTAGGGTTTTATGATTTGTTCATTTAATCCTTTTCTTCTTCTTTGTGGGTTAAATAAATCTATTTATTTAGTCCTAGGTGTTGAAATGTGGTGACTGATCAGCAAAGTACTGTACACTTAGGACGTATCCTCACCGGGGTTCGGGGCTGGGCTGGGCCCCGGGCAGGGGTTCAGGGGTAGTAGCTCCCGAGAAAAGCGGGGGTTCGAGGGCAGGAGCCCCCAAGAAATTTTTTTTTGCTGTTTTTCGTTGGTGGAAACCAACATTGTAATAAAACCCTAAAAAGGCCGACTTTGTTTGTTGCCCTAAAAATGCATGTTATAAGCGTCTGGAATGCTTAAGGCATTGTAAGGTTCATGTACTATTTTTTGCTAGATAATAAGAAAGATTGGACGACTGTGTATGGTGGACATAACCCATTCTAGGTGAACCACGTTAAATCTCTGTGTTATCTGTGTCTTGTTTTATTTCTTTATCTTTTGTATTTAAATCTGCATATAATTGTTAGTTCATATTTTCTTCGGATCTACTTGAAACCCTAACAATTCATATCAGAGCGAGGTTTTCTGTAAATTGGTAGGACTTTCAGATTTGAGTGGGAGCAATGGAGGATTCCAAATTCAAGGTCGAAAAGTTTAACAGCCAGAATTATCAGTTATGGAAAATGCAGATGGAGGATTATCTGTATCAAAAGGATTTGTGGTGGCCATTGGAAGGAAAGGCAAAGAAACCAACCACAATGTTAGATGAAGAGTGGGACATTTTAGATAGAAAGGCACTGGGATCCATTTGATTGTGCCTTGTGTCATCTGTAGCATTCAATATAACCGAAGCAAAATCGGATGTAGATTTGATGGAAACATTGGCTAAGTTGTATGAGAAACCCTCGGCTTCGAATAAGATATTTCTTATGAAGTGTTTGTTTAATTTGAAAATGAGTGAGAGCGGATATGTAGCGGAGCACTTAAATGAATTTAATACAATTACTAGTCAATTATCTTTGGTAAAAATTACCTTTGCAGAAGAGGTTAGGGCTCTCTTGATTTTATGTTCTTTGCTAGAAAGTTGGAATAGCTTGGTTATGGCTATAAGTAACTCTGTCTTTGGTAAAAATACTTTGGTATTTGATGATATTGTTGGTGTTATTCTAAGTGAGCAAATGCGAAGGAAAAGCACAGGTGAGACTTCAACATCGTCAGGTAGTGTTTTGAATGTGGAGAACAGAGGAAGATCAAAGGAAAGAGGAAAAGGCCCTAGGAATGAGAAGTCATGAGGGAAGTCAAAGAAAGGATGCTCTCAATCTAGAGGAAAGAAAGGATGCTGGTACTACGGAAAGCCTGGTCATCTAAAGAAAGACTATTGGTCTCAGAAAAACAAAGAAGGAGACAAAAATGAAAATGACAGTAAGGAAGCTAATATTGCAAGTAATACTTTACAAGATGCTTTAATCTTATGTTTGGATAATGTTAATGATTCCTGGGTAATAGATTCTAGGGCTTCATTTCATGCTACACCCCATAGAAAATATTTTCTAGATTATGTTTAAGGTGATTTTGGACAGGTATATTTGGGTGATGATGAGCCCTGTCAAATTGTTGGAAAAGGAAAGATAAAGATCAAGTTGCAGAATGGTAATGACTAGTTTCTACAGGGACAACAACAATAAATGTTGCAAGAGAAGATTCGATAATGTGGCACCATAGGCTTGGGCACATGAGTGAGAAAGGGATGAAAATCCTTCACTCCAAAAATCTATTGCCAGGACTAAAGAAGATTGATTTAGAGTTATATGAAAACTATGTTTATGGTAAACAGAAAAGAGTTAGATTTCGCAAGGTTGGGAAAGAGAAGAAGAGTGAGAAGTTAGAGCTTGTGCATTTAGATGTATGGGGACCGGCTCAGGTATCATCTCTTGGTGGCTCTTGTTATTATGTTATTTTTATTGATGACTCAACCAGAAAAACATGGGTATATTTCCTAAAACAAAAATCAGATGTTTTTGAAACTTTTAAGAAATGGAAAGCTTTGGTTGAGAATGAGACAGGAAAAAAGTTGAAGTGTCTTAGATCGGATAATGGAGGTGAGTATTGCAGCAAAGCATTTGAGGATTACTTCTCCTTAAATGGGATTAGAAAGCAGAAGATGGTTCCAGGAACTCCATAGGAAAAGGGTGTGTCAGAGAGACTAAATAGTACTATCATGGAATGCACGAGGAGCATGAGATTGCATGCTGGATTGCCCTTACTTTTTTGGGCAGATGTTGTACATACTACTGTCTATTTGATAAATAGAGGACCTTCAACCCCTTTGGATGGTGGTATTCCAGAGGAGGCATGGACTGGTAAAAAGGTAAATTATTCTTTTCTAAAAACTTTTGGTTGCGAAGCTTTTGTCCATGTTGATAAAGAAAATAGAACCAAGCTTGATGCTAAATCTCAGAAATGTACCTTCATTGGATATGGGATAGATGAATATGGCTATCGGTTATGGGATTTTGAAAATAAGAAAATAATTAGAAGTAGAGGTGTTATATTCAATGAGAAGGTTATGTATAAAGAACAGATGCAAGAAAAGAAGCATGAACAGGACAAACAAGAATATGTGGTGTTGGATGAGATTCCTGAAAATGAAATGCCATAGGTACCTGATGCTCAGCAACAACAGATTGTCCCACAAACTCCTGCAAGTGTTAGAAATTCTACAAGGACAAGTAGACCCCCTGAAAGATTTTCTCCTTCTTTGTATTCTAATTTATTAACGGATTCTGGTGAACCAAAAGAATATGAAGAAGCAATGTAGGTGGATGCCAAACAACAGTGGCAGCTAGGCATGAAAGAGGAGATGGACTCCTTGATGAAAAATAAGACTTGGGACTTAGTCCCTTTACGTGCAGAAAAAAGAGCCTTGCCTAACAAATGGGTTTATCAGCTGAAGGAGGAGGAAGGAAGTAAAAAAGGATATAAGGCTAGACTTGGGGTAAAAGGTTTTGCATAGAAAAAGGGTATAGATTATGATGAAATATTTTCTCCAGTTGTAAAAATGACTTCAATTAGAACTGTACTTAGTCTTGTGGCTGCAAATGATTTACATCTTAAACAATTAGATGTCAAAACAACTTTTCTCCATGGAGATTTGGAGGAGGAAATTTACATGTTGCAACCACAGGGATATGAGGTCAAAGGTAAGGAGAACTTGGTGTGCAGGTTGAAGAAAAGTCTGTATGGCCTAAAGCAAGCACCCCAACAATGGTATTTAAAATTTGATAGTTTCATGGCTGAACACGGTTATCATAGATGTCATTCTGATCATTGTGTATATTTTAAGATATTTGATAATGATAGTTATATTATCCTGTTGCTTTATGTTGATAACATGCTTGTTGCTGGGTCTAACATGCAACATATAAATGATCTTAAACAGAAATTAGCCAGGTCATTTTCTATGAAGGATTTGGGTGCAGATAAGAAAATTCTCGGTATGAGGATTACATGGGACAGGAAAAATAGAACCTTGAATTTTTCCCAAAGTGAGTATATAAAGAAGGTGTTGAAAAGATTTAACATGCAGGATGCAAAAGCAGTTAGTACACCTTTGGCTAGTCATTTCAAATTGACTAAGGAGATGTGCCCAAAGGCACAGGAAGAGGTTAATCAAATGTCTAACATCCCATATTCATTAGCTGTTGGTAGTTTGATGTATGCAATGGTATGCACAAGGCCAGATATTGCACATGCAGTGGGAGTTGTGAGCAGGTTTATGAGTAATCCGGGTATGGAACATTGGAATGTTGTGAAATGGATTCTTTGTTATTTGAAAAGAACTACTACGAAGGCATTATGTTTCAAAAGATCTAATGCTACTTTGAGTGGATTTGTTGACTCTGATCTAGCAGGTGATATTGATTCACAGAGGAATACTACATGGTATGTTTTTACAATAGGGGGAACTATTGTCAGTTGGATTTCTAGGCTGCAAAAGGTTGTTGCACTTTCAACCACTGAAGCTGAGTATGTTGCTGCTACAGAAGCCAGCAAGGAAATGATTTGGTTGCAATGTTTTCTGGAGGAATTGGGTCAAACACAAGAGGATAGCCTATTGTATACTGATAGCCAGAGTGCCATTCATCTTGTGAAGAACTCTGCTTTTCATTCAAGGACAAAGCACATTTAGCTCAGGTACCACTTCATCTGAACTGTTTTGGAGGAGGGTCAGTTACGGCTTGAGAAGATTCACACAAGTGAGAATCCTATTGATATGTTGATGAAGGCAGTTCCACAGGAGAAGCTGATTTCTTCATCAGTTTCTGTTGGTCTTCTTGATTGATAATTGTGGAATTTATACCAGTCGATTCCTAGTGTTTTATCCAGCGAATGTTGCATGTATAGTGGTGTCGTGTAGTATCAGTCTCCAAGTGGGAGATTGTTCGATGTGGAGCCTGATCAATCTCCAAGTGGGAGATTGTTGAAATGTGGTGACTGATCAACAAAGTATTGTACACTTAGCACATATCCTCACTGGGGACCGGGGTCGGGCCAGGCCCTGGGCAAGGGTTCAAGGGCAGAAGCCCCCGAAAAAAGAGGGGGTTTAGGGGCGAGAGCCCCCGAGAATTTTTTTTTTGCCATTTTTCATTGGTGAAAACCAACATTGTAATAAAACCCTAAAAAGGCCGACTTTGTTTGTTGCCCTAAAAATGCATGTTATAAGGGGCTGGAATACTTAAGGCATTGTAAAGTTGATGTACTATTTTTGCTAGATAATAAGAAAGATTGGACGACTGTGTATGGTGGACGTAACCCATTCTGGGTGAACCACGTTAAATCTTTGTGTTATCTATGTCTTGTTTTATTTCTTTATCTTTTGTATTTAAATCTGCATATAATTGTTAGTTCATATTTGCTTCGGATCTGCTTGAAACCCTAACACTAGGTCTCTTTCATGAATTAATTAATGGATGAAAACCTATTAATTAATTCACCTAATTTATATTTCATCTTTTTCCTCAATTTTCTAATTTTCTAATTTCTCCTAATTCCTAATTTCTATTTCTACTTCAATTTTGTCATAATTTGTCATGCATTTTGCATAGCAACTTGTCATAATTTGTCATACTCCTTGCATAGAAAATTGTCATTTGTCATAATGTTGCCATTCTTGATTTGATTTCATTTCAAATCTCTTCATGCTAATCTTGTTCTCTCTCCAATTTGTCTATAAATTGGATGAGTTTCTTCAATCAAAAAATCAATCAATCATATTTTTGAGTAACCTTATGCTATGAATTTCATCTATCAACAACTTGCTTTCCATATGCATTTTGCACTTGTAGGTGAGATCCACATCAAATTTGAAGATGAAAGAAGAACAATGGAGCCACATGAAGGAGATATCTGCATCGGTTTGCTTCAATTTCATTCAATTTGAATATCTTGTCTTTATGTCTTCATTGATTGGATTAGGATTGCTTTCATTGCAGTTTTAGGTTTTGTGATTGTCCTAAATTGCTATTTGTTTTGATGCTTCTCAATTTCCTGATCTACAGATAGGTTTTAGAAAAGGTAATGCTAATAGTAACTTATATTATAAGATTGAGCATGATGATATACTTATCATTGAAGTCTTTGTGGATGATATATTTTTTGGAGGAGAATCAAGTTTATGCATGAAATTTGTTGATGATATGAAGAATGAATTTGAAATGTCTATGATTGGTGAGATGAAATTTTTCTTAGGTTTGTAGATTACTCAGACTGATAAAGGTATTTTCATTTGTCAAACTAAGTATATAAAGGAATTTCTTAAGAATTTTGGTCTTGAGAACTCCAAACCTATCGGTACTCCTATGATAGTTGGTTGCAAATTGTCAAAGGATGATGAATCTCCTAGAATAAATCCAAGAAAATTCAAATCAATGATGGGTGCATTGTTGTACTTAACTTAGACTAGACCTGACATAGTGAATGTTGTTTGTATTGCCTCTAGATTTCAGTCAGATCCTAGAGAAACTCATGATATTGTTGTCCAAAGGATATTCAAATATTTAGCACGTACAATAGACTATGGGTTATGGTATCCAAAAGATGATGATTTCAGACTATGTGCATATATCGACTCTGATTTGGTAGGAGATGTGGATGATCAATAGAGAACTACATGTGGTGCATTATTTCTTGGAAAGAAATTGGTTTCATGGCTTAGCAAGAAACAATCATGAACTATGCGAATGATTCCATATCCAACTTCATTTCTCCACACCATACTATCCACAAGGGAATGGCCAAGTAGAGGCCTCAAACAAAACCATCCTGAATATCCTCAAGAAAATAGTGAACAAGGTTGGGTGTGATTGGCATGTCCAACTCAACCTATCATTATGGCCTACAGAACTAGCATTTGTACACCTATAGGAGAAACACCATACTCATGTATATATCAAAGGATATTCTACCTATTGAGGCCAAAATTCCATCACTCAGAGTATCATTGAAGGGAATCATTCCAGATGAGGAATATCGAGTAAACAAACTATAAGAGTTAGAGCTACTAGATGAATGCCGACAACATGCTTTTGATCCCCTCAAATCATATTAGCAACGTATTGGGATCCAAGAACACTGAGAGGGGGGGTGAATTAGTGTTCTACCAGAATGGAGAATTTTAACCTTATTTATACAACAACTCATAAACTGGTAAGCATAAAAGCATATAATAGTAAGCAACAATGAAACACCATAACACCATAGATTTATACGTCAAAAACCTCAAAGAGGAAAAACCATGGTGGGATTGGAGACCCACAATATCTATGCATTGATTAGATGAATAAATATTACAATAAGGGGCATGCACATGCAGGAAGGCCAATAACCTAGAGCACACTGCTCATCACAAAAGGAGTCTCACTAACTACAACAAACATCGGACAACAATCCAAAATGAATATCGAACTACAAGTATAGCATCTCCCATGCCTGAGTATAGTTCTGGTTAAGCTCAATACCGGAGGCCTAAAACCTCTTCCACAAACACAACTTGATCACCTATGACCAGCCAAATCCTCTGCATGAATTATTACAACATTGTTTGCATAATCTCATACCATACATAATCTTCATGATCTACAAAGAGTTCTTACATCATATTTATACCAACCTAGGATCTAAACAATTAGGTCGACCACCTAAAAGATAATATAATAAATTCATAACTTAAACCCGCAATCTAATGATCAACCAAGTCAGCCTAAGACCAAAACAACATAATCTAATTAATGAATCCAATTGGTAATGCATCGGGAGAATCAACCCACACATTACATAAACCAGTCCATAACCTAGCAGAGTAGCCACTGAACCTATAATAGGTTGCCATAAGCCAAATGAAACACTACAAACAACTAGAACATGAGCATGATAACCATCAACATATGGATAACCTTCTAGAAACTGCACCAACACCACTTATCAGATTCATCAAAAGATCTTCAACAAACCTCTACCGGTAAAACCCTTACCGGTAACCAAAAGGCTTACTAGAACAAGTGATAGCTTCCAAATTATCAAATCCCAAACTAATTGAATAAGATACACATCAAGAATACATGAATAACCAATCCAAACCAATTCCATAGACCAAAGCATACTGGAGCATACTGGATCAACTTGATCTTATCAACCAGAAACCAATCATCCTACCGGGACCAATCGATATACCGGTAAACAACCAAAGCAGCAAGTGTTGACATCAATGACAAACATCAATGCAACACATAATCAATTCATCCAAATTGCTAATGCAATGCATGTGCCAAAGCTACAATCATAAAGTAAAGCCAAGGGAATTTCAAATTGGTGATTTGGTACTAAAGGAAACCCCCACAATCAACAGGATCGGGAAAAGAAGGGCAAGTTTGAACCAAATTGGCTAGGTTCTTTTGTCATCATATTAGCTTATGGATCAGGGGATTATCAATTGTCTACATTAAAAGGGGACCTATTTAACAAACCTATCAACAACATTCACCTCAAAAAGTTCTATACCTGAGTTATCCAATGCAAGGATAAGGGAATATACAAAAATAAATTAAAAAATCAAGAAATATACAAAAAAATTATAAAAATAAAAAAGTGAAAACTTGGCAACAGGTGCTATGTGTAATAGATCAAATCTTCTATCTATAGGTACCCATATCATATCTTTTTGCATCTATCTGAACTAAGCTTATGGCCATCACAAAACCTTTTAAATGTAGCTCAATCTTGGACACATTTAGCATAGTCATTGTCCTTGATTATTCAAACAGTTATCTGCATCATATCTCACCATGGCTTGGTGACCAGTGTATATATCCATATCAAAAGAAGTGTCCATAGCTAGGGGGAAAATATTGACTACAACTAGGGGCATCTTGCCTTTTAAGGTATTTAAACAAAGTAGATAACCATCGAAACAAAAACATTTGAACATAAACAAAGATCAAAACTATCATTGGTAGACATAGAAACCAGGAGCTGAATGAACTAAACAAAGATCTCCTTGCAAGAAGTTTAATTTGACATGATACATAGGGTAGCATGCATGTTCACTAATGGTTGTTTTTTATTTTTGATATCATATCTCCTGAGTGACTCAAGGATGTCTTGAAACTAGAGACGCAAGGAAGGAGTATGATTTTTCTTTGTCTATTGTTTGTGAGTGAAGCCATACTACTGTGCAAGTTTATCTCAAGATGTGATCAGGTGACATATCACCGAGGACATTTCAGATTTGCATAGGACATAGGTTAACTCTTGTCTATTTCAAGCAATAAACACTCAGGTCATCTTGGTTCAATTATATCTCGATGCTTATGTCATCTTGCAATATCAAACTCCATGTAAGTTATATTTAGGTCAATATGGTTCAATTATACCATGATGCTTGTATCAAATTTCAACATATCAAAGGCTCAATGATGATAAAAGGTAAGCACTATACAAAGAAAGTGATTAAAAGGATGACTATATCAGTAACGAGAGGATCATTTCATATCATAGTCACCTACATTTAGTTGCACTAATTAAATTGTATCCACTTCATTGCATATCAGTAGTTAGTTAACATCATTTGAAGGTTGCATTAGTATCATTGTACATTTCATTTTCAAGATACATCTCATTATCATTATCATATCATTTTAACTTTGCATTATCATTTTTTATATCATTTTAACTTTGCATTTAGTTGCATTTTCATATCATTTAAACTTTGCATTAGTTCCATCATCATTTCATTGTCATATAATTTAGAGTGCATTTCATAACATTAATCATTTTAGTAACATTTCATATCATTAGGTACATTAGCCCTTCATATCATATCATTAATATCATACCATTTAGAGTGCATTTCATATCATATCATTTATAGTTGCATTTTCATGTCATGTCATTTTTAACTTTGTATTAGTTGCATTATCATTTTATCATCATTTTAACTTGGAATTAGTTGCATTATCATTTCATTATCATTCATATCATTTAAAGGTGCATTATCAGTTGGTCTCAAAATCATATAGTTGCATTACATATCATTTAGCTCATTCTAATATCATTTATTACATATCATTTAGCTCATTCTAATATCAGTTGGTCCCTTGGAACATAAGGGGTTTGAACAGCCCCCAAAAGAAGTTTTCCATAAAACAACTCATCCTGGAGATGAAAATTGACATTTGCCTTCTTCAGGAAGTCAAGATGCCCTTCCAAACCTTTGCTTTGGTTGCTGGTAAACTCTAGCTTGGGGTAGACTATCTGTATGTTGAGACTTTTCGCTAGCTCCCAAAATTTCCTAGCAATTTCTCTTCATTACGATGAACAATGCTGGCAGATCTTCAATATCTATGCTCCCAACTCTAGGTTGGGGAGAAGGCTTCTATGGGAGGAAATTTCTAATCTCATTGTGGCTAATTAGAAGGCTCAGTTTATGCTTGTAGGAGACTTCAATTCCCCCCTCTACCCTTCTAAGAATTGTGGAGGCCTTGATGATTTCTCAGACAGTATGGGTGACCTAACTAGCTTCATCAATGCTTCTAGCCTTATGGATATTGACCTTCAGGGTGCTCCCTTCACTTGGTCAAACAATAGAAAAGGTAAACATCTTATTCAAGTTAGATTGGATAGATTCCTGATTTCCACCAATTGGGACATAGGACATAGCTCCTATCTGAAAACCCTCCCAAGGACTGTGTCTGATCACAACGCTCTTCTTCTCCACTGGAAAGACATACCCTACTAGAGTCACCCCCCCTTTCGCTATGAGATCATGTGGGCCTCTCATCTCGATTTCAGGGAGCTGGTTAGACTTTGGTGGGCCACCCTAATCTAAGGGACTGCTATGTTTAGAATTATGGAGAAATTGAAGCTAATTAGCAGAGAAGTCAAAGGTTGGAATAGGACCACCTTTGGAGACATCTTCAAAAGAAAGGACCTGGGTCTAGACTGGAACAACTTCAGAATATCATGGCTATTGGTAACCCCCCAGATCCCATTTTGAAGAAGGAAGAAGACTACCGCAATAGATGGAAAGATACCCTCTCTAAGGAAGAAGTGTATTGGAAGTAAAGATCCAGAATCCAATGGTTGAAGGAAGGAGACAGAAATTCTACTTTCTTCCATAGATTAGCTTGTATTCATAGGATAAGGAACTATATCAAAAGTATCAGGGATGAAACTGACTAGGAGATCACTGAAGATTCCCTAATTGGGCAAAGTGCGGTGGAATTTTTCACTAGACTGTATGCGAATAATGGTGGAAGTGATACTTCGCTCCAGGATGGCCTTGTTAGTAAGCTTTCGACTGTCATCAATGAGGATGACAACTGGCAACTTATTGCCCCCATCTTTGCTGATGAAGTCCACTGAGATATCTTTGCTATGGGGGCCTACAAGACTCCAAGCTGAGATGGATTCCCCTCGGCTTTCTTCTAGGATTACTGGGACATTGTTAGCTACGATGTCACGAAAGTTGTTCAAGATTTCTTTAAGACGGGGAGATTGCTGAAAAAGATCAACAACACTTTCATTGTCCTCATCCCTAAGACCACTAACCCCAATTGCTTGAAGGAGTATCACCCCATAATCCTCTGTAATACCATTTATAAGATACTCTCCAAGGTCCTTGTGAATAGGATTAAGCCCTTCCTAGAAAAATTTATCAGCCCGTCCCAGAAAGGCTTTGTCTCAGGTCACCAAATTTTGGATGCTGCCATTGCCACTCATGAGATAATCCACTCCATGGATAGGAGAAAATTTCTAGATATGGCCTTTAAACTTGATATATCTAAAGCTTATGACAAGGTTGATTGGGATTTTCTTTTTAAAGTGCTTCTAAAACTGGGCTTTAACCAAAAAATGGTGAGTATGATTCGAGAATGTGTTACCACGGTTCAGTTCTCGGTTTTGATTAATGGGACTCCTAGGGGTTGTTTCAAAGTAGATAAAAGCATCCGATAGGGTGACCCTCTGTCCCCTTATCTATTTATCATGATAGCTAAAGTCTTAAGTAGAAATGTGACCCATCTAGTCACCAATGGCAAGATCCAAGGATTCAAAGCGGCCTCCACGCTCCCCCCCTCTAATATTCAACAGTTCGTGGATGACACCTTCCTATTTGGTAAGTCTTCTATCATGGAGGCTAAAGGGTGGAAGATCTTACTTGCTAAATATGCCAAGGCTTCGGGACAATGCATCAACTATGAGAAGAGTAATCTCTTCTTCTTCAACACTCCAAATGACCTCCAACTCAGAATCCTCTCTATCCTCATATGCAAGATGGCAACTCTTCCGAGGACCTACTTGGGCCTCACCCTCATGGTCAAGGAAGTCACTCCCACCTTCTAGAACTCTATTTTGGAAAGGATGCAGAAAAAACTAGCGGGATGGAAAGGGAAATTCCTTAGTAGTGTGGGGAATCTCCAGCTTCTTACATCTTCCCTTCAAGGAATTCTGGTGTACTTCATTTCCATGTTTAAATTATCAAGGACCATGGGGGAAAAACTTGAGAAAATCCAAAGAACCTTCTTATGGACTGGCTTGGAAGAGAAAAAAAGCCTTGCTCTAGTCAATTGGGATACCGTGTGCTTACCCAAATCAATGGGAGGTTTGGGTATAAGAAAGATTAATGCCCTCAATAAGGCACTAATTTACAAGATTGGGTGGACTTTGGCTAAAGGTGAGGCAGACTGGTGTAACATCATCAAAGCAAAGTACCTGGACTGGGAGCACTTCTATTATAATTTGAGTAAAACCAACCTTCCCCAAGGATCCAAGCTATGGAACAACATCCTGAAGAGTAGAGTGATGGTTAGAGAAGGACTGAAATAGCAGCTGGAAGATGGTAGAAAGGTGAGATTCTGGGAAGACTTTTGGACAGAGGACAGGCCCTTGGTCAACACTCGCTTCCATCAAATTATGAACAACCTTAAAGGTTTCCTAGGGGATTATATCATGGATTATTTGGTACTAGGAAGATTTTACTGGAAGGACATTGTTCACTTCTTTAGCAATAGAACTAGCTTGGTCCCTCTTGCTCAAGACCTGCAACACATATTGTCAAAAACTAGAATCCCCCTAGCCCCGAATGAAGATGGCTTCATCTAGAAAGAAACCCAATCGGGCTCATTCTCAGTCAAATCTGCTTACAATCAGCTCCTTAAACCCCATGTGGATGTTGAATACTGGAAGAAAGTTTGGAACCCTCAGCTAATCCCTAAAATCAATTTCTTCTATTGGTCCTTCATGCATGGTAAAAACCTCACGCTGGATAGCTTGAAGAAGATGGGATTCCATCTCCCCATCAAATGTAGTCTGTGTAAAGCTAATGAGGAAACTATTGACCATCTTTTTGTCCTCTGCCCCTTTACTATTCATCTTTGGTCTATCACTCTTTAGAAATGCAGTCTCTGTTGGGTCTTCCAGAAGGACATTAAAATTTTTGCTTTTGATTGGACCCCCCCCTCCCATCACCCCCTCATCATTTAGCTATGGAAACAAATTTTTCTGCACATCTGCTGGGCCTTATGGAGAGAAAGAAACAACAGAATTTTCAGAGACCCTGAGACCCCCTCGGACACGGTGGCACTCATTTGCTTCAAGATGATCTCTGAAAACTTGGAAGTCACAAAATGGAAAATCCCCCCTTATCCTCCTAATGAAGTTGAGAAAAAAATTTCTGAATGTTGGAAGCTCCCCCTACTTTTGATAGCTTCAACAACAACACCAAGAACAAAAGAAGGATAACCAGATGGTCAACCCCTAGGTTACACTAGTTTAAACTGAATTTTGATGGTTCAGCCCAAAGCAATTGTCAAGCGAGAGGTGGAATCATCCAAGACCATTTCAGGAACATGGTTGCAGCCTATGCAGGCAACCTAAGGAATAATACAGTCACTCAAGCTGAAGGAATGGCCCTCCTTTGGGGTTTGAAAATGGCTAATTCCATAGGAGTTAAACAACTGGAAATTGAAGGAGACTCTCATATCATTATGGACTCAGTTAAAGGGAACACTTCAACAAGTTGGCAAGTGGGATCCATTCTGAGGGATATCAAGTGCTTCCTAGTCAAGTTGGAGGACTTCACCATCCGCCACATCTTTAGAGAAGGAAACAAAGCGGTTGATTCCATGGCGGCGGTGGGAAGGCTGCAAAATGGCTTACAATGTTGGAGGGACCCTAGTCTACTGCCAGTCACCATAAAGGTAATCTTGGAAAAGGAAAAGGCCTTTACCCAGGAAGGGACCGTCCTATCCAGTCAATGATGAAGGAAACCTTCATTCAAATTTCAAATTGGTGCGGGAATCTTGCCAATTACTATCCTAGATAGCCACGTATCAGAGGCAGGCCAAGTCACCACTACCACAAGAGATGGATTTATGATGAAAGTATAGACATCGGGAATGATTACTCCCTAATTATAACCCAGATGGAGCCAACTGGCGATGATAAAGGTGGCGATGGAGACCTATCAACTCACATTGGCTCGAATGAAGGCTCGCATGTTTCAAGTAGATCTTCTACTTTTGATATCTACTTGAACTTAAGGGATAATAATCACTCCAATTATTATGACCTTTTATTCCAAGTTCAACATAATTATTTTATCAATTCCGCCTTAAGCTTGCTTCGGCTCTGCATTTTTTTGAAAGTCACTCTCAATTTGTTAAGCTGGAGGATTCAAGAATGGGGGGGATAGATTCAAACTGGAACCCAATAAAGTGGACGATTTCAAAGCTAAACTGGCAGCCTGGTTTGTCTGCTCAAAAGGCGACATTGACAAATTTATGGAGAGCGTGAAGGGAAATGATGAAAGACTTTCCTGACAATTTGTGACTTCCTAGGAAGATTGAAGGGTGACCATGGGGGGAATCTCTTTTGAAATCAATGAAGAGGTTATAGCTTAGGTGATGGGCCTTTCTATGGAGGGCAGAAAGTGGAAATAATAGAGCCGTATTGCAAATTCTACCAACCTTAACCAATTCTTCCGCTAGGGCAAAAACCCTATCAAGAGGGCAAGAGGCTTCAACAAGGAGGAGCTCCCTCACCCATGGGACGAGGTTTGCTATATTGTGATGAAGTATTTTACACTAGAGGGAAGGTATGGCATTTTCTACTACTACCATCTCCCATTCCTTAACCACTTGAGGGATAAAGACCTCATTTCCATTCTATTCCTTTTACTGCATTCTATGGATGCTAATATTAAAGACATAGTCGAAGCTAAGAAAAAAGGGAAAGACTTTCCCATCCTACATCAGGGTCTTATTCTCTGCCTGTATAACTTTCACCTCACCTCTGCCCGCCCCGTTCCATCTTTGTGAAGAATGTCGGTCCCTCGACCCACCCTCCTGCCATTATTGATTCAAGCCCTCGACTCCTGGAAATTGGCTCCTCTAGCAAGAAAACCAAGAATCACTCCCCAGAGGAGGTCAGAACCCCCAAAAGAGTCAAAATCCAAGAGATTGACTCTAATTTGGAAATTACTGAAGAAGCCGATACCCCCCATCATTCTAGCAGACTGGCCTCTAAACCCTCGAATAAATCCCTGAGAGACCGCTCCTCCTCGTACGACACTGGCAATTCCAGTCTGATGGATAAAATGCCCCTGGCCGAGCATAACCTGACCCCTCATTCTCTAAGCTCCACCTAGGTTTCTGAAAGCCCCTTATCCTCCAAGAGTTTGGAGCCATCCAATTTCCCCTCCCCGACCTTCAGGATTGAAAAATTGATGGTTGTTGAGGAGGCTAGCAACGTGAAGGAGGAGGAATCCAACCTAGTAGAGCTTGAGAAGAAGATGGAGGCCCTCTTTGACAATGTGCAGGTGATCACCAGCAGACTAGATGCAACGGAGTCCAAGATGCATGATGTTTCCAAGTTTGCTCTGAATGTTATGCAATGCTCGGCTACTATGTTGTGCGTAATGCAAGAAATCACAAACAAAGAGAAAGGCAAGGAGGATGACGACTGCAAAGGCCTGTTCAAGTTACTCACTAAGGAATGGGCTAGAAAGTTTCTCCCTAAGAAGGGCCAAGGGAAAACTAAATAACTTTTTGCATGTGGAGGTTTTCTGGTTTTTTTATTATTTTGCATAGCTATTGTGAGGATAAGGCTAGTTTATGCTTTTGTTTATACTTCTCTATTTATTGCCCTACGTGGCAAATGACTAATACTTTGACTAGTATTATTTTATCGATGATAAACTCTCGAAGTATGGTTTTTGTTTTTGATAGAGGTAAAAGGCTGCTACTTTGCTGATTATATGCAGACAATGGTTCTGCCACTATCCTTCTAATTGTTCCTATGGGTCAACCCCCTCATTTTTGGCTGCTTTTAATATCAAAAACATTCTAGTTAATTACATATCATAGATCTATTCATATAAATTGCATTAGACTCATTTATATATTATTTAATAATTAGTGCATATTGAAATATTTCAAAACATTTCTATCACATCATTTTTAAGGAGCATACATCACATGTGCATAATATTTAAGCATGTAGTGCATCACATAGAGCATAATAGAACATACATTCATCACACATATAGAATCCATATCATCAATGCATTTACATATTATAAACATCTACATCTAGGTAAGAAATCATCATATAGGCATATATCACCTTCAAAACATATATATTATCTCATCAAAAATCACATCATCACACACATCACATAAATAGCAATGATAACAACAAAATCATGTAGATCTGCATATCAAAGCATCTAGATCATAAAAAACAAATGCATCCATAACAAGTATAAGAAAATCAGTATCATATCATGCATATGTGACCCATAACGATCCAAAGGAAAAGAATTGATAGAAGTCAGAAGGAATCAAAAGAGAAAGAATAATGTCCAAATGTCCTTGAATATCAAAATATGCATATCAACAAAGAGCTCGGGATCATCACTGTCCAAAGATCAATTATACATCAATGAGTACATCATATTAAATGATCAAAATAATATCCAAATATACATTGTATCATCAATAAAATAAATCATAGGGCACAATCTAAGAATGATTGTCTCCTGAATCTTTAGGCCTGACACCTTTATCACCACCTCTAGGATCTCTCCTAGGTCTTGTGACTCCCTAGCTGCCCTCTTGTCTCTATGAGCCCCCACACTATGAGCTAGGTAAAAATGATGGTTCTTGTTGCTCTGGTGACACGAGCTAATGATACAAGCTCCAATAATGCTCAACCCTCTCAGACTACCATATGAGATCCCTAATCGTATCACTCATCAAACCCCGAGCGATGGTCTGATGGATCATCTGTGTGAGTTGCTCTGTGTGGTCCCATCACTCTATCTCTATATCATGCTCAGTTCTCAACTGAGCGACCTATCCCTATAACTAAGAAACCTTCCCCTGTAGTTGGTAAATCTATGTTTGAGCTTGCATCAACTGACCTTGCACACCCTATAGCTGAGCTAACTATCCTTGTGATTGAACCAACTGGCTCTGCAAGCTCTGTACCATAGTCTGCAAAGAAGCTATCTCTGCCTGCTGCTGGTGAGGGGTCACAGTAATCTGAACTATGGGTAGTTGTGAAGGCTGTGGATCCTATGATGGTTGCACCTGTGCTGCACTAACCTGTATAGGAGCTGCTAGGGGTAACATCTCCATCCTTCTCTGCCTAACCAAGGGTTGTGGATGCTCCTCCTCCTCATCATCATCATATCTAACCTCTCCCATCTCACCCATCACCTCCTCACCCTCCTCCTCTAACTCGGTCTCCTTAGAAGATCCATCCTCCTCATCAGTCGCCTTAGACTTTGAACCCTCATTATCCCCACCTCATGAGGTGATTGATGAGAAGGATGGATCTTTTGAAGAGACTGAGTCAGAGGAAGAGGGCGAGGAGGTGATGGATGGGATGGGAGGGGTTGGATATCATGATGATGATGAGGAGGAGGATCCATAGGCCTTGGTCAAGTGGAGGAGAATGAAGGTGTTACTCCCAGCAACTCCTGTACAATTTAGTGTAGCACATGTGCTACCATCATAGGATCCACAACCTTCATAGTTGCCCATAGTTCATATCATTGTTCCCCCTCACTAGCAGCAGGCACAGATAGCTTCTTTGCAGAATATGGTACAAAGCTTGCAGAGCCAGTTGGTTTAGGCATAGGGATGGTTAGCTCAGCTACATGGTGTACAGGGTCAGTTAACACAAGCTTAGACACATATTGCCCAGCTATAGGGGCAGGTTAATTAGTTATAGGGACAGGTTGCTCAGTTGACAACTGAGTGTGATACAGAGAAAGAGTGATGGGGCCACACAAAGTAGCTTGTATAGATGATCACCAGACCATTGCATGAGGTTTGATGAGTGATACCATTAGGGATCTCATGCGAAAGTTTGAGAGGGATGAGCATTATCGGAGCTTGTATAATCAATTTGTGCCACTAGAGTGATGAGCACCATCGTTTATACCTATCTCGTAGCATGGGGGCTCATAGAGATAGGAGGGTAGCCAGGGAGTCATAGGACCTAGGAGAGATCCTAGAGGTGGTGATAAAGGTGTCGGGCCTAAAGATTCAGGAAGCAGTAATTCTTAGATTGTGCCCTATGATTTATTTTATTGATGATACGATGAATATTTGGATAGTATTTTAATCATTTAATATGATGTACTCATTGATGTATTATTGATCTTTGGACAGTGATGATCCCGAGCTCTTTGTTGATGTGCATGTTTTGATATTCAAGGACATTTGGACATTATTCTTTCTCTTTTGATTCCTTCTGACTTCTATCAATTCTTTTCCTTTGGATCATTATGGGTCACATATGCAAGATATGATACTGATATGCTTATACTTGTTATGGATGCATTTGTTTTTTATGATCTAGATTCTTTGATATGCAGATCTACATGATTTTGTTGTTATGATTGCTATTTATGTGATGTGTGTGATGATGTTATTTTTGGTGAGATAATATATATGTTTTGAAGGTGATATATGCCTATATGATTATTTCATACTTAGATGTAGATGTTTATGATATGCAAATGCATTGATGATATGGATTCTATATGCGTGATGAATGCATGTTCTATTATGCTCTATGTGATGCATTGCAGGCTTAAATGTTATGCACATGTGATGTATGCTCCTTAATGATGATGTGATAGAAATGTTGTGAAATGTTTCTATATGCATTAATGATTAAATGATATATAAATGAGTCTAATGCAATTTATATGAATGGATCTATGATATGTAATAAACTGGAATGTTAAATGATATTAGAATAAGCTAAATGATATGTAATGCAACTATATGATTTTGAGACCAAATGATAATGTACCTTTAAATGATATGAATGATAATAAAAAAATGGTAAGTTAAAATGATGATGAAATGATAATGCAACTAATGCAAAGTTAAAAATGACATGATATGTGCTGTCTTCAAAATCTGATTCCCTTTAACATCCTTAAAATAATATGGTTAAACTCGGTGCAGAAGAGACATTAAAGATAAGGAAATTCTCAAGACAACATATGACAAGGTTTGATTGAACCTTCTACACTTCGGACTTACTCAAAGCCCAGGTGGGTATACCTTTGTGAATTGAATTCACACTTTCAAACATAAACCCACTACAAACCAGTCCAGAAAACCAGTGGATCTATTCACCTTGAAATCAACTGAAAACAAAGAACAGAAATCATACTTAAATTCAGCATTTTGATCAACAAAACATGCAATAAACAACTTCAATCAATACCAGTGCCTTATCCAAGGTCACAGAGTCATCTAAACTCAAATAAGACTCCTCAAACAAAACATCTTGATGCGTCCCGTTGGCTTGGTTTCTATTAATCCTTGTATATGCCTGACACCTACAAGAATTCATGCATTCCAAATTAAGCTATGATCATCAAAATTCAAAGTCTCTTCCAAAGAGTTTACTGGTATGAGTGATCCCTGCATCTTTAATTTCCCTCCTAAAGAGAAAAGCTAATGAACACTTCTACTAAAAATTGCTTTGCAATTCCATTCAAACAGAACAACCCTAGATTATTCAGAATGAAAAAAGTAAACAAATTGTAAACACACTTGAAGACAACACAAAGCTTCACTCAAAACTGATGGTCTATATATTGATATTAAGTTTCAAGAAATATTACAAAAAGTTTTTGAATATTCTCCATTAGACTTGGAAAAGCTCAGATAAATTTCTGCAGCGTTTTCTTACAATTCTTTTGTGATCCTTTTTTCTCTAATCCTGGTATCCATTTATAACAATATGGATGCACAAAGCTTCGGACCTCTCAAGGAGAGTTTGTTACAATCATTTCTTTCAAAATAAAGAGGTTACAAGCTTTTCGCAAAAATAGTTACAAGCTCTTTTCAGCCTCTGTAGTTTCTTCAACAAGCTGTTCAGTTGCAACCTCTTCTACCTTTTCAGGGGCACTTTCCAACTGTTCCGGATCATGGGTGGCATATTTAATTGTCCACTCATCATACACCTCTTCTGTTAGCCATGAGAAATTAATCACTTTATCCTTGGTCTTAGTCAACCTTTTCCAAGACTTTCTCATTTTATTGACTTCTGAATTGAGAAAGCCATAATGTGACTTAATTTTCTCTATCTCTTGTATTGTTAAAACAAAGAAAGAAGCATCGTCTAGATCAATAATTCCTTTAACTCTTGCTGACAATTTAGCTTCTATCTCCTTAAGCCACATTTGTTTATCCTTTAATTGATCCGGGCTAACAAAAACTCCTGGGAGCAACTCAAAAACTTGATTAGTGTACTCCTTTTTGCACAAATTAACCTTCCTATCAACATTATCCACCTCCACTGCTAATTGTACTAAGAATTTAGTGACATCAGAAGTGGATTTGATGATGGGATTGACCCTTGCTTCATCGTAGGATACACACATAAACTCTAAATCTTTCTCCCTAGGCCTCCATTTGTCAAAAATAGGTGTCAAAATGGCCTTGTCTCTCCTGAGCTCATTCCATATATCCATAATTTTACCTACATTGTTGTAGAGCAATAAGGCATTTATTGTATCTACAAAACTGGAAATTTTAGCCCTTACATTCTCCTCATACTTCTTTGCATATAAGGCCTGAGCCTGTTTCAAGTTTTCTAATTCTTGAGGAGTAATTTCAATCATTTGAGAGCTGGAGGGTGCTGGAGATGGTGGAAATTCAATGATAGGGCTAGTAGGTGGAGGTCTTGCAGGAGAAGAGGAGATCATCAATGTTGAAGACTCACCTTGATGGTATTGTCCAGTCAACTGGCTCTGCAGCTTGGCAATGATGCTATCCTTACCTCTTACCTCGTCCTTGGCATTGTTATAGGCCTTCAAAACTATTTCCAACTTGACTTGGAGGGCCTCTTTCTCTTTGGCTTCCTTCTCTACTACTGCAACACTAAATTTTGCAGTCTCTAACACAGTGCTAGCAGCCTCCACTACCCCTATACTCTGCACTCTCTTCACCATCATCCCACCATGGTAACTTGACCCTGAGGTGTCTTTCCTTTTCTTACTCTCATTTCTCTTGAGATACCACATGATGAGTGCAGAATTATCCTTATTGAAAGTAATCCCCTCCATGGGTTTAGTCTCTTTTCTCACTGCATCTAGTACCAGGGCGTCTGCTATCTCCCATTCGGGTAAAATAAGCACTCCAGCTTGTGCTACCATATCTCTTCCCTGCTTAGGGGTGATGGTTTTGAATTCTTCCATCATCTCTTGCTTTATTTCCTCTTCTACCAAGGCTAGATCTTTATTAGGCTACTCAACCTTTCTCTTTTCACATCTAGCATTATATTTATCTATGTGATGTTTCCATATAAACTGCATAAATGCTTCTGATGTGACAAAATTGTAATCAACTAAGAAGGCATTAATTGCCTGCTTTATCTTAGGATCCCACTCCTAGCCTTTGAGTTCAGTAGTAGTGATATCCATTTTAGCAGCAATGGGTTCTTCTGGCATTCCTTCCTCCACTTCATCATAAGTGTAGGCAATTTCCCCTAGACTACCTAACTGTAGGAGTTGCTCAGTTGTTGCTTGCTCATTCCCTATATGGATAGGGGATTGGGATGGGGAATACAAAGGTGTATCTGATTATACTTCTTTCCCCACCCTTTGCTTCTTTGGGCTTTCTTGGATGTCAATGACATCTTGTATCTTCCTCTTTCCTTTGGAGGTAGAGGGCTCCCCTGTTGTAGGCATCAACACACTATAACTGGATTTCTTATGTAGTGTATAATCACCAGGAGGGATTGCTTTGCTGGAAGCTGACCTACTTAGGATCATTCTTGCCTTCTTAGGGTTGCTTTTGATTACAACTTCCCTCTTCTCCTTCAGGGTCTACATCACATCTTCAAAGCAAACAATCAAAAACTTTATTTTCTCCTCCAGAGGGAAAAAGCTAGACAATGGGTCATAGCTGGCATCAAACTGATGCACAAAATCCAAGGATTTCTTATAAGCCACCGACTTCTCTTTCCTTAGCTCCTACTCATCTAGATCAAATTCATTTCTGATGAGGTCTTCAGGAAACTGGAATTGATGAGGCCTACCTCTGCATGCTACCTTCTTTCTAAACATGTCGTTGAAGAAGTCTTCTGGATCAGCACACCTGGACACTACAATGGACAAATGATAAGGCTTGAGGAAATCCTCAAAGCAATTCCAGCCTCCTTTTGTTATTACAAATTGGTGGGCTATGGTAGCTATAGGGAAAATAGTCCCTTTACCCCTGCCTATCAACTCTGCCTCTTGTAAACCACCAATTTGTCTAAGGATCTCTGCAATTCCCACTTTGACAGGGACCTGGTAAGGTAGCAAAATGGGGTGCCTCTGAAACCAAACACTCTGAAAACTGTGGAGACTGGATACAAGTAAATGTCACCCCAGTTATGAACAATTTTTATGTTCTCTACGAATTCTTTTGGTCTTATGAATTCCAGAAGAACTTTGGGGATTCTTGGGTTCTCAGAGTAGAGGAGAGTCCTTATCTTGGATGCAAAATATTTATCAAACTTCAAAAAACTGGCATCCTCTCTATCCCATGACAACATAGTACTCCATAATTGTACTGGCATTTTTTCTCCTTCTTTCTCCTTAACAAGGTCCAGTCCACTAGCAAAGTAATCACCACCTTTGAAGAGAAAAAGATGCATCAGGAGTGAGTACCACCCGAAAGGCCTATCCACCTTTCCATTCTTGATTCCTATTAACCCTCCATGGATAGCATCAGCATTAAAAGAGGCATAATCAAATGTAATTGCAAGAGAAGGATTTAAAATCTGAGTAATCATTAACAAGTAATGATTCGGCATATTTGCTTCAGCATCTTCTCCCAAAACTTGGCAAAGTGCCCAATACATTCCTTTAGCCCTCAGGGTGAACATACTTAATGAAAAGGGCTCTTGTGTGTTGGGTCCTACAATTGTTAACCCTCCTATTTTCACAAAAAACTCCTTGAGAGGCCTGTTCCTGAGATGACTCCTCTATGCACCGTAAATTTGGGCTAATGATGTGAAATTTATAGGTTCAAGAAAATTGGTGAACTCATTAAGCCCAAAAGCTATCATGAACTCTTCAGCATTAATCTCAACAAGGGTTTTCCCATTTACATCCTGAATGCTTCTTGTGACTCGATCATAGTTGAGCACAATTTGGGTTAGCAAATCTATGTCCATAAATACCCCTAGGACTACCAATTTCCCAACATCTAATTCCCAAATACTATTTTGCGGGGCCGGGGAATTTCTCATTCCAAATCCAATCTTAAATAACCCCAACCTAGACAATCCAACCTGTTGGTCTCTCAACCAGTTACCCTTGTCATACAGTCCTTCTCCTATCTTTAAACGGGGAGCTCTAGGCACTAATTCTTTTGTCTTTGATGCTTGATTAGTTGACAATGTCAACTGTTCTAAAAAATCATCATAGACACTCCTTTCTGAATAGTTAACTTTGCTGGAAAATTCTCTTTTAGGAGCCATTTTGAAAACATAAGAAATGAATACCACTCTTAAACAATTCTGTGACGAATCAATTATCTTATCTAAAACACTACATAGGAATTGCTACACAAGAATACGAGAGAACCTGTTCTTCACTTGAAAGAATTTGCTCTGCAATTGAACCGACTTGCTCTGTACCTAAAGAAAATAACTCTGCATCCGCTCTTCTACAAAATTCTTTAAAAGATATCTTCACCTGGTTGATAGGAAATCAAATATTGTACTTAGGGTCTTAACTACAACATTGATTCCGCATGCTTCAGCTATCCCTTCAAAATTGAATTCATATGAGAATTCATATTTTTCACTCCAACGGGTCACAACATTCCTGTAAGTGTTTCATTTTTCTCTTTCGCAACTTTGCGAAGCATAACTATCGGGCAGCTTGATCCTGCAAAATAGCGCTGACCGTCCGATCAAAAGAAACTTGATCGAGCATTAGATTAACTAATAGCTTTGGCTCCGTGCTGGGTCCCACTTTTCTATTGGCTATATGATACCACGTGGCGCCCAACCATTGGTCTTGAAATTTCCTTCGCATTCCACTTGATACTGGCCGCGTGTCTTTCCTTTATACCGCCGGTTCCACCTTGGCGGGCCCACAACTTTCTTCTAAGACCACGTGTCGTCAGACATGTGGATGACTCTCATTCACTCTCGCTATTTTGTGGGGTATAAAGAACGAGCACCTTACCCTTGCGAAATAGCGTAGGCCGTCGGATCATCTGTTAAACTGATCGGCATTTAACCATCTGAAAAGGCTTTCAGGAGGGGTGGGCCCGCTGACTCACTATGAACACCTAGCATCCAGTCACCTTCGGAGCTGACTTGTCACTTTTTTATACGCCGAAAGAAAACCACGAGGCCCCAACAAACTCTTGACAGCTGTATCCTCCAGGTCCTCCATCATGACACGTGGACGGCTCTCATTCACTCTCGCTATTTTGCGGGGTATAAAGAACGAGCACCTTACCCTTGTGAAATAGCACGGGCCGTCGGATCATCTGTTAAATTGATCGGCATTTAACCATCTGAAAAGGCTTTCAGGAGTGGTGGGCCTGCTGACTCACTGTGAACACCTGACATCTAGTCACCTTCGGAGCTGACTTGTCACTTTTTTATACACCGAAAGAAAACCACGGGGCCCCAACAAACTCTTGACAGCTGTACCCGCCAGGTCATCTCCTATCTGTGACCTGACTCACCTCTGGGGCCTGCCTTTTAGCCTTTAATCCTGACCCGCTGACTGTTGTGACTTCTGTCGTGTGCCGCCATTTTACTCGCTATCATCAACTAGCTAGACCGTCTATGTGGCATGCCATGTCATTTTCGCAACTTCCCTGGTTTTAAATTACGCGCAACTTCACCTAGCGAAATAACGCGAGCCGTGGATCCGCCCGCGAGATGTGCACTAGTTACTGGGCCTGACAACTTTAGGAGAAAAACATATAAGGCATAAATTTTTTGATTAATTAACATAACCACCTAGGCAAACAACAAGGGGGGACACTTCCTATGACCCCATGACCCATTACTTAAGTGAATAAAGTAACGAAAAATTAGAAACTAGAGGGTTTAAAATGAACACAAGAGGATCTAAAATCAAAAACCCTTAAACCCTTAAGGTCTAGAACAAAGCTGAAGCACTTGAAACTACATCCTATTCAAAAATTCAACAAACCATAGCCAATCATGGGAAAAGAAAATCCCATTTTCAACCAATGATAACAATATGAAAATGCAACTGTAAATGATATGATATAAAATGTACTCTAAATGGTATGATATTAATGATATGATATGAAGTGATAATGTACCTAATTATATGGATGCTACTAAAATGATTAATGACATGAAATTCACTCTAAATGATGTGACAATGAAATTATAATGGAACTAATGCAAAGTTTAAATGATATGGAAATGCAACTAAATGCAAAGTTAAAATGATATGATAATAATAATGAGATGTATCTTGAAAATGAGATGTAGAATGATACTAATGCAACCTTTAAATGATGTTAACCAACTAATGATATGCAATGAAGTGGATACGATTTAATTAATGCAACTAGATGCAGGTGACTTTGATATGAAATGATCCTCTCATTACTGATATAGTCATCCTTTTGATCACTTTCTTTTTTATAGTGCTTCCCTTTTATCATCATTGAGCCTTTGATATGTTGAAATTTGATACAAGCATCATGGTATAATTGAACCATAATGACCTAAATATAACTTACATGAAGTTTGATATTGCAAGATGATACAAGCATCAAGGTATAATTGAACCAAGATGACCTGAGTGTTGCTTGCGTGAAATAGACAAGAGTTAACCTATGTCCTATGCAAATCTGAAATGTCCTTAGTGATATGTCACTTGATCACATCTTGAGACAAACTTGCATAGTATAATGGCTTCACTCACAAACAATAGACAAAGAAAAATCACACTCCTTCATTGCGTTTCTAGTTTTTAAGACATCCTTGAGTCACTCAGGAAATATGATATCAATTTAAATAAAAAACAACCATTGGTGAACATGCATGCTACCCTAGGATGTATCATGTCAGATAAAACATATTGCAAGGAGATCTTTGTTTAGTTCGTTCAGCTCCTGGTTTTTATGTCTACCAATGATAGTTATGATCTTTGTTATTGTTCAAATGTCTCTGTTTCGATGGTTATCTACTTTGTTTAAATACCTTAAAAGGTGAGATGCCCTCAGTTGTAGTCAGGATTTTGCCCCTAGATATGGACACTTCTTTCGATATGGATATATACACCGATTACCAAGCCATGGTGAGATATGATGTGGATAACTGTTTGGATAATCAAGGATAGTGACTATGCTAAGTGTATCCAAGATTGTGTTGTGTTTAAAAGGTTTTGTGATGGTCATAGGCTTAGTTCAGATGGATGCAAAAAGATATGATTTGGGTACCTATAGATAGAAGAGCCGGTCTTTTACACATAGCGCTTGTTGCTAGGTTTTCACTACTTGCTTTTATTGCACTTTTTTATTTTTATATTTTTTTTGTATATTCCCTTATTCATGCATTGGATAACTCAGGTATAGAACTTTTTGAGGTAAATGTTGTTGATAGGTTCATCAAATGGGTCCCCTTTTGATGTAGACAACTGATATGCCCCTGATCCATAAGCTGATATGATGAAAAAAGGACCTAGCCAATTTGGTTCAAACTTTCCTTTCTTTTCCCGATCTTGTTGATTGCGGGGTTTTTTCTTTAGTACCAAATCACCAATTTGAAATGCCCTTGGCTTTACTTTGTGATTTTAGCTTGGACACATGCATTTCTGATATGATTTGAGGTGATCAAAAGCATGTTGTTGGTGTTCATCTAGCAACTCTAACTCTTGCAGTTTGTTTACCCGATATTCCTCATCTAGAATGAGTCCCTTCTGTGATACTCTGAGTGATAAAATTAAAACCTCAATAGGTAGAATAGCCTCTAATCCATACACAAGTGAGTATGGTATTTATTCTATAAGTGTGTAGATGCTAGTTTTGTAGGCCCATAATGTTGGGTTGAGTTGGACATGCCAATCATGTCCAGCCTCGTTCACTATTTTCTTGAGGATTTTCAAGATGGTTTTGTTTAAGGCCTCTACTTGGCCATTCCCTTGTGGATAGTATGGTGTGGATAAATGATGCTAGATATGCAATCATTCACATAGTTCTTGCACATCTTGATTTTTGAAGGCTCTTCCATTATCAGTGATAATGGAACTAGGAATTCCATATCGACAAATGAGATAATTCAGGATAAAAGAGGATATTTGGTTGCCAGTAACAGTAGTCAATGGGATAACCTCTATCCACTTTGTAAAATAATCAGTGGTTGTGATGATAAACTTATGTCCATTTGATGAGAAAGGATGAATCTTTCCCACTAGGTCGAGTTCCCATTGACAGAATGGCTATGATGTAGTGAATGGTTGAAGCTCCTGTGCTGGTGCATTATAAGATTTCCATGAATTTGGCATTTTGGACATTTTCTGGCAAACTGGTTTGATTCCCTTTCAATAGTTGGCCAATAATATCCCATCCTTAGAATTTTTTTGGTGAGAGGAGGACCACTTGAATGTGTGCCACAAATACCTTCGTGAAGTTCTTGCAAGGCAGTTTCAAATTCATTACGATCAAGACACCGAAGAAGAGTACCATCGAGACCTCGTCGGTAAAGTGTGTCAATGGTTAGGGTATAGCGGGTTGTCTGACGAATAAAGTTATGTTTTTGGTTTTGAGATAGATCTAGTGGAAGGATATTTTCTTATAGGTAGGCGTAGATATTTCCATAGAGGGGTGAGTTAGAACTAACTATGTCGCATATAACTTGGGATTCAGAATTATTGTAGGTAGGAGAAAACAATTGTTCCACCAAGAACTCATAATGACTCTATTTGTCTGGTATTTGCAAGAGTGAGGCAATGGTTGCCATGGCATGTGTAGCTTTGTTGTTTAACCTTGGAATTTTATCAAATTTGATGTCCACAAAGTACTTCTTGAAATTACCCACCATGCACATGCAGGGCATCAACTTGTCATCCTTTGTCTGATAGTCATCATTAGTCTAATTAATGACCAATTGTGAGTCTCCAAAGACTTTTAACTCTGTGATTTTCCACTCTACGGCCATATTGATTCTTGTTACCAGAGCTCCATACTTAGTAATGTTATTTGTGCGAGGAAACATCAATCTATAAGATCTTGGAATAGTGTGTCCTTCTGGAGTGACGAATAGGACGTTGACCCCTGATCCATGTTGTGTGTATGATCCGTCAAAGCATAAGACCCTTGGTTTTGTTGATATTGTGAGAATATCTATTTCTGGAAACTCAACATGGATTGGATGACTGTCTTGTAATGGTTCTTTTACTAAATGATCTTCTATGGCTTGACCTTTGATAGCCTTTTTGTATGTGTATTGGATGTCAAAATCACTAAGAATCCTCACCCATTTAGCTAACTTTCCTGTGAGAGTGGCTTTACTGAGTAGATATTTTAATGGATCAATCTTTGCCAACAACTAGATTGTGTGAGATAGCATTTAGTGTTGAAACCTTTGAGAAGCGAACACCATAGCCAAACAATCTTTTTCAATGAATGTGTAGTTGATCTCGTAACTATTCAATGTTCTGCTAATGTAGTATATTGCTCTTTCCTTACCCGCTGAATCCTCTTGTACTAACAATTATCCTAGTGATACCTATGTAGTTGATATGTAAAGAATGAGAGGTTTTCTTATTAGATAGGTGGATTCATTAGATATTTCTTGAGTTGGTGGAATGATTATGTACACCGATTCTTCCTATCTAAAAGTGGCATTCTTGTGGAGTAGATGAGTGAACAGAAGGTACTTGTCAGCTAGTTGAGAAATGAATCTTCTTATGGATTGTAGCCATCCCTATAGAGATCTTAATTGACTGATATTTCTGGGAGGTGGAATCTCCATGATTGCTTGTACCTTTGTGGGATCCACCTCGATTCCCTTTTCTAAGACTATGTATCCCAAGGGTTTGCTAGATGTTACACCGAAGACACACTTTTTTGGGTTTAGTCATGCATTGAATTGTTCTAGCCTCTGAAATATTTTGTCCAAAATCTCCAGGTGTCCTCTTGTAAATGATTTGGCCAATAGATCATCTACATAGTCTTCCATGAATGTGTGCATCATGTGATGAAATATTATGGTCATTTCTCATTGATAAGTTGCTCTTGAATTCTTCAAGCCGCAAGGCATGACATTCTAGTAGTAAGTACTCCTTGGACATGTAAATGTTATTTTATCTTTTCCTTCTAGTGTTATTTTTATTTGATTATAGCCTAAGAAATTGTCCATAAGTGATAACATAGCATGTCCTACTGTTAGATCTACAATTGTGTCAATGTTGGGTAAAGGAAAGTCATCCTTCGGACAAGCCTTGTTGAGGTCCCTGAAATCTATGCAAACTCTCATGCTTTTATTTTTTTTGGATATAGGTACAATGTTAGAGACCCATTCCGCATAATCTATGGGTCAGATAAATCCTACATCGAGTAGCTTTTTTAGTTCTACTTTAACCAATAGTATGACATGCGGGTTTATTTTTCTTAGTTTATGCTTGACTGGATTAGCTCTTGGAGCTATAGATAAGTGGTGCTTGATAAATATGGATCTACCCCTTGCATATCTGTACAGGACCAAGAAAAGTGATTTTCTTTTCTTTGAATAATTTGGTGAAGTCAAGTCGTTCTTGTTCTATTAATGACCCTGCCAGGTGGATGGTCTTTGCTACTGCTTTAGTGTCGATGTTGATTGATTGAGATGGTTCAATAAAAATGGGTGATCTCTCCTAATAATCCTCAGGAAGACTATCAAGTTTCTCATCCTTGGGTGCCTCAAAGAGGTTTTCACCATTGGATACATCCTTTATTTTTACTTTTTTATGATCTAATGTTGTCATTAAATGGTTTTCACCATTAGATCATTTTTTGATTTTATTCATTTTGTGACTAAGAGACTTGGTACTCTCTTTATTGAGAACTTCGTTATGAGATTCACTGGTGGAATATGTTTATGGATTTACTGAATAGAGGTAATGAAAAATAGTGTCATCATCTAGAAAGATAGGTATGTTAAGTTGTTCAGGTTGTTCCCAGTCTATGAGTTTAGGATGTATGAGGGGTAAGGAATCGTTAGGTGGATTTAGGTTGACAACTGTAAGGGTCATGATAGAAACTTTTTCAAAGTTGTTAGTAACACGAGTAAGGTCTATGATGGTACTCTCTTCAGGATTTCCTATCTCATAGCAACGCTGCTCGTTCTCACTGGCTTTGTAGATATGTTGTGGTACAAATTCAAATGATCTAGACCCTAAGTGCTCTCCTTCATCCGGCATGGGTGTATATGTATGGATTACATCTACATCAATGTCTTTAGTTACATTAAAACAAGTATCCCATTCATATTCATGTGAGTCTATTTCGGAATAACTCTCTAGGACTCTATTGTTGTATGTGATGGGGATACTATTTGGTGAGAAGAATTTGCTGACAACTGGTTTAGTTCTTGCTTCTACCTCTGAACTAACTTGTATTCCATTTGAATCAAGCTTGGTACAAGGTTTCAATCTATGGATCTTCTTGTGATAAGCCTCCTCTCTTTGTATGGAAATCTCTTCATGTTGTTTTTCATACTCCTCTTCCTTGTGTGTGCGGATTGCCTCATCAGCTACTTGTTGTTGTGCTAATTTTGTTTCTTTTGCTATCACCATGTGGTTTCTTGTTGTCGATTCTATTACCATGTAGATTCTTGTTGTTGATTCTATTGATCAGGTTGATGTTGATGTTGTCCATATCCTATTCCAGATTTGTCCTTGGCAAGTTGTGGGTGTGGTTGAATTGGTTCTATGATACCTTCTTGTTGTTTGCCGACAGGGCCCTTTCCTGAGTATCCCATCCTTTGCATGATTTTGAATCCATTGCCATATTGATTTTTTGGTATTGTGATATCAATAGTTGCTACTCTGATTTCTTCTTCATCTTTGTATAACCAATTAAGGATATCCTTGTCTTCTATTTCATCTGCTAGTGTGCTTGCTTGGATGAATGCACCATCAAACATTTTGATGGGTTGTGAAGATTTTTTCTTTGATGTTGATGGTTTCCCATGAGACCTTGGTGATATGAGTAACTATGATAGACATAGGGATTTAAAAAAGTATTCCCCCATGCCTTTGTCTTTTAGATGTATCTTCCTTCCAACATCTATGGATAAAGACTTGATTTGATCTAGATTGCTTGATGATGTGGAAGCAAGAGCTTCCCTATTATGTGGTACTAAGAAATTCTAAGATGCTTTCAGATTGTTGAAATACTGAAAAGGATTTGTGTCTGCTGATATTGATATTTCTTGCCCATTGTATGGAAACTTGAGACATTGGTGATATGTTGACGGTACTTCTTGCATCTCATGAATCCAAGGACGACCCAAGAGTATGTTATAAGATAAGTCTATATCCAATACTTGACAAATGGTATCCTTCTGAATTGGTCCCACTTGAATGGGCAACACCACCAATCCTTTTGTTGCTCTTTCTTCACTATCATATGCTTTTATAGTTATCTTCTTTGTAGCGAAGATCGAGAAGGTGATGGGTGGGATGCGATGGGTTGGATATGATGAGGAGGACAATAAAAAGTTCATTTAGTTGAAGAATTTATAACATGACCTTGGATTGGTGGTGTACACTTGAAAGACTGGTTAGTCATTTAAGAGAAAACACAATCAAGCATACCAATGAAACATAGCAAAATAGAGATCTAATTGATAAAAAAAGAAAAGCATTAGTATCCTAAGATTGTTCCATTGTTATCTATCTCCAAGGATCCTTCAAATCAAGATAGCTCTCAGATTATATGAGCACTTGATCTCTAGGATGACTACCCAAAGAATGAGGGATAGATGATCAAAGATCTAAATGCCATATGCAACTAAGATCTTAGCATGATATTGATATGAAACTAGCTATGATATGGTGCAAGATAACAAGATTAGTATGATATTAAGATAGTATGAGAGTGATATGAAGATGATATGGAACTAACATGAAATTAAAAATATCATGATACATTAAGCATGATAAAATATAAGCTATGATGCAATTAAAATGATCTGAATGTTTGAAGATGACAAAATGAGCTCCTTGATAACCCGCACAAGACAAATTAACTATAACTTGGATGCAAAATAAAGATGGGATCCTTGGATTGAAGAAATGGGCTCTATTTATAGAGGAATTGGTCAAATGGATGGCCAAGATTGAATAATCTTAAAAAGGTCTAGGATTGAAAGTTATCAATCCATGTGAGATTTTCAATCCACTCTCATGTTGACAAGTGTCACCATGAGAAGAAGTGAGAGGAGGCTAAGAAAGCATTAGATGCTTAACAATATTTGAAGGTTAACCTCAAGAGGATGATTCTTTGGATAAAGTTAATATCCAATGAGTAAGGCTATTATCTATTGGTTTAATTCTTGTGCAAAGTCAAATTTGTACAAAGGGGACAAGCCATTAAGGTGGATGTCTTGAAAGGATTATTTCTTGTAAGAGCCTTAAAGGCTCTTTGAAGACTTTGGAGGCTTAGCGTGTGTGAAGGGAGAAAGCTTCAAGGCTTTGTAACAACCTTTAATGGTTTAGAAGACTTTAGAGGCTAATTTGTAAGATCCTTACAAATTTGGGAGAACCCTTGACAAGTTAACTTATTGAAGAAATAAAGTCTTTAATGCATTTAGAGGACTTTCTTCTAGATTTGGAGAAGTGACTTCCCCAAATTTAGGGATGTGACATGATAGAAGGATTAAGCTAGCTAAGTGGGATTAGAGAGGTTCTAGAAGAAGGTTTAGGATGCAAGTGGATTTTGTAGGAGGATGCAAGTGGGAAAAAAAAGGGAATTTTAATTAAAATAAAAAGATTTATTTCAACCAAAATGAATGCAACTTGCATTTGTAGGAAAATACAAGTGGGGACATTTATAAATAAATCAAAAATTATTTATATGCAAGAAATGGTTTTATTTAAATGTAAATTCAATTAAAATATGGAAAGAGAATTTAATTAAATAAATAAAATTTATTCAATTAATGGAAGAAAGGGGATTTAATCAAATGTTGTATTTAATTAATGGTTAGATAGAAGAAAAGGGGATATTAATTATGTTAGGTCCCAGAGACAACTGAGAGGGGGGGGGGGGTGAATCAGTTGTCAAATAAATTCAAACCAAAAACAGTTTAACCAACTTAATGCTTAATACCGGGTAAACCAATCTTTTATACCGGTAGATAGTTTTATTAGTTAATTGCAAAACCGGTAAGGATTAATGCATGAAACAAAAAGACAAAGTCATCCACAACACATAACACCAATATTTGTAAGTGGAAACCCTGTAAGGGGAAAAAACATGGTGGGAAACCTTACCCACAATCAAATGATACTACTGTAGATAGTAAGTGTATACAAATGGGGTCTGTACATGCAGAAAGGCCAAGCGACTAGAGCTCACTGCTCAAAAACAAATAGGAGTCACACTGACTACAATTGGATGGTTAAATCCAATAAGAATGTACTACTCAAGTTTGCATCTTTCTATGATGGATTCAGTACCAGTGTAGTTCTGATTGTCTTCACAAAAACCCTCCTTTAACCTTCAAATGATGTCTACATGTATAGCTCTACTTATTCTCGCATATACCTTCACACAAACCTTTTTTGCATTCCACATCCGATCTTACAAATAAGTTCTTACGTTTATATCATAACCTAGGACCAATTTTAGCAGGTCGGCTCTAAAGGATAATAAATCAATTTACAAATAAATTAATGCCCGATGCAATAACTGATTCAACATGTCGGCTTAATGCATTTACAAAAATAATAAATCATCTCCATAGCGTGCCATGCTGATCTGGAAAAGATAAGCCTATCGGTGTATAACCTGGACCTATTTGCCGGTAACAACAAATATGCTAATATGAATATGCCAATAAACAAATCTTCAAGACAAAGTGTCCAAATGATGTCTTCGACATAACCAAGTGTTTTCCATGCCATTCCAAGTGTCAGTGACCATTATATCCTATTGGTGTACCAGATACTGGTGACTGTGCATGAGTCATTTGCTTGTCGGTGAATGTTGTTGATTCTCCAAAGTGCCAGAGTTGATAAGTGTTAGTAGGTGTTGACATCAATGACAAAACCATACCAAAATACCAACAATCTCCCCCTTTGGCATTGATGGCAACACAAGATGGAAAAACCATCAAAATGCCAAAATAGAAATGCCAAATACCAAAAGCCAACAAAAGCCAACAATCTCCCAAAAGAGATCATAACCAGAAATCAAAATACAGATACAGAGAGTAACAATCTCTCCCCCAATGAATAATCTCTCCCGAATAGATAATGTGTTTTTCCATATCAATCTCTCCCCCTTTGACATCAAATGCCAAAGTAGAAAAAAAAAATTCAGATACAAAATACCAACCAATTCAGTATACCAACTACTCCCCCTGAGAAGTAGCTTTCTCATCAAAGACAGAGTAAAATATTTCTATATTAATTCTGCCAGATGATGACTATCATCAACTTCCTAAGTCTCTACTAGTGGGGGTATGACCCCAAGCTAATCTCTGAGATATTCAAAAGTCTCCTTAGGCAGAGGTTTAGTGAAAATATCTGCAATCTGCTCTTTAGTATTCACATAAACCATTTTAATTTCTTTTGCTTCAACATTTTCCCTTAGAAAATTTAGTTCGATAGAAACATGTTTGGTTTTAGAATGTAGTACCGGATTCTTAGATATGTCAATTGCTGCAGTGTTATCACAATAGATAGTAATAGGTTCCTTGCATTTTACCTTTATATCCTTCAACATTTGCTTAAGCCATAATACTTGTGTATAGTTAGTTGCTGCTGCAACATATTCCGATTTAGCTGTTGATAAAGATGTACAACTTTGTTTCTTACTCAACCAAGAAATTAATCTACTTCCAAGAAAAATGCTCCGTCGGTGGTGCTTTTCCTATCATCCACATCTCTTGCCCAATTTGCATCTATGTATGCACATAATTCAAAGTTTTCATCTCTAGGATACCATAATCCAAGATTTGTAGTGCCTTGCAAGTACCAGAAAATCCTTTTTACTGCTGATTCATGATTTTCTCTAGGATTACTCTGAAATCTTGAAACAATAGATATTGTATTCATGATATCAGGTCTTGTTTGTGTCAAATATAGTAAACCTTCTATCATAGATTTGTATCTAGTCAGATTAACAAGTGTAGATTCATCCATTAGTGATAATTTGTCATTTGTAGTCATAGGTGTGCTTACCGGTTTAGAGTTCTCTATCCCAAATTTCTTTAATAACTCCTTCAGGTACTTGGATTGACTCAAGAATATACCTTTATCAGTCTATGAAATCTGCAATCCTAAAAAGAATTTTATTTCTCCAATCATAGATGTAGACATCTAAAAATGGTCAACGCTTGCGGAGTCATACTTTAACATTTGCGCATTGCCTTATTTTAGGGTTTTTGTGTCGCATTAACATTTCTCCTATGTTGCGCACTTGGTCTTTATCATTTGCGAGCATTGAGTCCTTCTTCTGCATTCCTCATTTTTCTCTCTTTTGAATTAGGTCTTGTCAATAGCAATCTTTAGTCATGATTTTGGTCGATCCTTGTCCTTGTCAATCTTGTCATTTTGAGATCGATTCGTCATCGATCCTTGTCCTCTTCAATCATGTCAATTGGCACTTATCAATTTGGTCTCTTTGTCAATCTTGGTCAATTTGTCAACCAATTTTAATCATTTATCAGCATTGGTCCTTTGTTAGTCAGAATCATGATCAAATCAAATCGATATCAATGATCCTTCATGTCAAGACCTAATTGTCATTCTTGCATTTTCTAATTCATCTTCCAGGGTTTCATGATTTAGTCATTTAACCTTGTTTGTCATTTCTCCCTCTAGGTTAAATAATTTATTTACTTATCCTAAGTTTTCTTGTCACAATTAAATGTTTATTTAATTGGCTAACTAATTCCTCCCTCTTTGTGAATTAATTAATAAATGAAAAATTGTTAATTAATTCACTTAATTCCTAATTTCCTCATTTTCTAAATTTCTTAATTCCTAATTTCCTCATTTTCTAATTTCCTAATTTCTAAATTCATCTAATTTTCTAATTTCTCCTATTTCTCCTAATTTCATGGGAATGACATTTCAATTTGTCATAATTTGTCATAATTGACAATCAATCAATTTTGACATAGAAATTTGTCATAAATTGTCATGAATTATCAATCAATCAATTTTGCATAGAAAGTGCAAATTTGTCATAATTTGTCATGTTTGACATTCTTGATTTGCAATTTCCATTTGAATCTAATTCATGCTAATTTTGTCTTTTCTCCAATTTGTCTATAAATTGGATGAATTTCTTCAATCAAGGCCCCTGGCCCCTGATCCCTACCTGGTCGAATCAATCACGCTTCGAGTATTCTTGCGCTAAAATATTGTCTACTTGCTTTCACATCATGCTTATGCACTAGTAGGTGAGATCCACAAATAAATCTATTTGAAGGAGA